>NC_040104.1:2500000-3750000 GCF_003369695.1 Bos indicus x Bos taurus | reverse complement strand
GATGTTTATATCTTTCCTTTTCTCCTTTGCTTTTCACTTCTCTTCTTTTCACAGCTATTTGTAAGGCCTCCCCAGACAGCCATTTTGCTTTTTTGCATTTCTTTTCCATGGGGATGGTCTTGATCCCTGTCTCCTGTACAATGTCACGAACCTCATTCCATAGTTCATCAGGCACCCTATCTATCAGATCTAGGCCCTTAAATCTATTTCTTACTTCCACTGTATAATCATAAGGGATTTGATTTAGGTCATACCTGAATGGTCTAGTGGTTTTCCCTACTTTCTTCAATATATATATTTACAATTATTCTATCTTTTTCTTGGATCGATCCCTTGATTATTATGTAGTGTCCTTCTCTGTCTTTTGTAACAGCCTTTATTTTAAAGCCTATTTTGTCTGATATGAGTATTGCTTCTCCAGCATTCTTTTGATTTCAGTTGTCAATGGAATACCTGTTTCCATCTCCATGAGGTCACTTTTTTAGTGACAAAATTTCATCTGCTTCACAAAACCACAGCTTACAGTGAATGTTCAAACAGTGAGACGTGGTATAAGGTATTATTGGGTGGGACTCAGATCACACGACACTGGGATCCCTGAGAAAGTTTAACAGCCTCACACAGAATCACACGTTAAAATCACCAGTTTAAGGACTTGTTCGTTCATTCCTTATAACACCACTCACAGCATGTGTGTGAAGTATCCTGTGTGCATAAACTCAATCGTAGTTACTTTCTTCATGAGAATGACTCACCCTGGCAGAGACAGGGCCCTGGGCAGGCGCTTACAATGTGCCACAGCCATAAGCCAGACTGGCTCCGTGGTGGCTGATTCTGGCCCCTGTGCTTCTGACCTGGTTCCCGAATGTCAACCTTATCCTTCAGCTCCACACGAGAGCGCTTCCCGCCCTTGCTTTTTTTTTTCCTGTGAAAAACAGAGTCCAACTAGAATTTATTTCTGCATTGCAAACCCGAGAAATATCAAAGCACCATGGGAAAAAAAATCTGCTGTATTAATTTATGGTAGCAATTCTTGAGATAAAATGCGGCACTAGAGTGATAGATTTTATGACTCTGCAGTAAAAGTTAACAGAGCCAACAATGGTTTTTTGTTTAATTCTCTTCCAACTCTACAGACATAATTCTGCCTTCACCTGCATCACACTTTCCCGTGGTTTTCACAGGGGACACACCTCCTCTTCTAAGAATCCCTGTACCTGCCAGGATGCACGGCCAGTGAAAGAGGAGGGGTCCAGTACACGGTCCAGTGGGAGTGGTCTGGACTGAAGTAGGCATCAGCTGGATGTGCTCGGTGAGGTCATTTTCACCCCCTTCCTGCTTAACCACGGCAGCTGCCTGCTGTGAGGACACTCTGATTTTCTCATGGCAAGCCTGGCAGTTACCCCAGGCTTTCACCATGGCCATAATGATGTTCTCTGTGGCCGTGAAAGGCAGCTCCTGCAGAGCGCACCGCTGGTTACATTGGGATATCCCACCAATCCTTCAGAAATGTTCTACAACGTATTTAATACAGTATCTGCACTGAGAAGGGCTTCCCTCATAGCTCAGTTGGTAAAGAATCCACCTGCAATGCAGGAAACCCCGGTTTGATTCCTGGGTTGGGATGATCCCCTGGAGAAGGGATAGGCAACCCACTCCAGTATTCTTGGGGTTTCTCTTGTGGCTCAGCTGGTAAAGAATCTGCCTGCAATGTGGGAGACCTGGGTTCGATCCCTGGGTTGGGAAGATCCCCTGGAGAAGAGACTGGCTACTCACTCCAGTACTCTTACCTGGAGAATCCCAGGGACAGAGAAGCCTGGTGGGCTGTAGTCCATGGGGTCACAAAGAGTCGAACACGACTGAGCAACTTTCACTTTCTGCAGTGAGTAATGCCTCAGCCAAACAGATTCATCAGTGGGCACTGTCACCGAGTGTGCGTTCAAACTACTGCACGGATGCTGTCTGCAGGGGGTCCATGACAAGGGTCATCAGGTGACGGGCCAGGCTGCGGCACTGCTCTGAGCGTGGAGGGTTCTGCTGGTAGGTGTTGCACTTGAGCCGATCTGCTGTTTTTCAAAGGGTTCCTCCAATTCCTTGCAGTTTGCCAGGAGTCGTATGTCGGTACAAATCCTGTACACGATGCCCCCAAGTGAGTCAGCACAGAGAGCACCTCAGCGTCTACTTTTCGTGAATAGGTCTGCCCTGTGATGATGAAAGCCCTCTTAAATCTTGCCTTTTCTGTCACCATATTGTCAAGCTGCTCTCCCTTTTGATCATCTCCCTCGGAGAGCTGCAGGAAGCTGGCCTGGATGCCGGTGGCACCCTTCATGCCTTGGAAGCACAGCTCATCCCAGACACGCGTCAGGTTCTGGAGATCCATGCCCAGATCCTGAATCCAGAGACAGCAACATTTCCCAACTGTGGTCAGCTGGGCAGACTGGAAACATGTGAAACCTAAGGTGGGAAGGTCGGCTGACTTGGCAAAGTCAGCAAGCTGAGAGATCACCCTGGCAAGCTTTGGCAAAAGCAGGTCAAATGAATTTCTAAGAACAATCAGGTCTGTATTGTCTTCCACATAGCAGGAGGTGGCGCCAGGACGGATAATGCCAACAGCTTTGGGGCAGCAGTGGCAAATGTGTGCACGTGTGCCCTCACAGCGCGTGGAACGGCTTCTCCTCAGCTGCCATCTTGAAGTCGGGGCTGTCCAGGTTCGATTTCACCTCCTGGATTTGTTCCTCTGTGTTAGGCAAACCCAGTGTCTGCCTGGCCTCCGCCAGCCACAACCAGAGCTGCTGCCAGGTCTGAAGTTTGTACCTGTTACTAAACACGAAGCACATCTCTGGGCTGGAATAACAGGAGGCAAGCAGCGAGCGGTAGCTGCCGTGCCTGCAGGCTGCCTCCCGCCCGCCACGGTCGCCCCTCTGCCGCCATCCCAAACTCTGCACCCCGCTGGAACTGCCTGCCCTTGCTTTTGACCTGATCAGTGAATTCCTTCCGACCAGTAACCTCTTCATGTCGACTGTTCGATGCTCCCAAGAGAATGCTTTTCCCTTTGTCTCCATGTATCGACTGGTTTTTCACACTATTCTGGCATTGGCTAAAATGTAACCTTCCTGAGAAATTGTGGGAAGGAATTCCTGCCTGGAAACCCAATGGGCAGTGTCTCCCTCTGTGGCCTCAGGAAGCTGCCACAGCTTCCGGTCATGTGTTCTGAAGGTCAGGGAGCAGACAGGAAGAAGAATCACGAGACTTTCTCCCCACACTGTTCTCCTGACAGACAGGGAGAAGAAGTGAAGTGAAAGTTGCTCAGTCGTGTCCGACTCTTTGCGACCCCATGGACCGTGGCCCGCCAGGCTCCTATGTCCATGGGATTCTTCAGGCAAGAAAACTGGAGTGTGTAGCCATTCCCTTCTCCAGGGGATCTTCCCAACCCAGGGATTGAACCCAGGTCTCCTGCATTGCAGGCAGATTCTTTACCGTCTGAGCTACTCGGGAAGCCCAATGGCAGAGCAGGAAACCCCACAAATGCCTGCACTCTCCCTTAGGTGGTGTTGAAGAGATTAGGATCCACTCACTCTCTTAGCCTTTCAGGGGCAAAGGGCAATGAGATGTCAGAAGACTCAGCTGAATCCTGACTCTCTCCAGAGTGGATGGGCATGGCGAGGATGAAAGGAACCACCTCGGGTGATAATTTGTTGTTGTCGTTCAGTCTCTCTTGTGTCCGACTCTTTGTGACCCCATGGACTACAGCACACCAGGCTTCCCTGTCCTTCAGTATCTCCCTCAGTTTGTTCAAACCCATGTCCATTAAGTTGCCGGTGCCGTCCAAACATCTCACCCTCTGTCGCCCCCTCCTCTTACCGCCTTCAATCTTTCCCAGCATCAGGGTCTTTTTCAGTAAGTCAGCTCTTCACTTCAGGTGGCCAAAGTATTGGAGCTTCATCTTCAGCATCAGTCCCTCCAATGAATATTCAGGACTGATTTCCTTTAGGATGGACTGGTTGGATCTCCTTGCAGTCCAAGGGACTCTCAAGAGTCTTCTCCAACACAGTTCAAAACCATCAATTCTTCAGCACTCAGCCTCCTTTATGGTCCAGCTCTCACATCCATACATGACTACTGGAAAAACCATAGCGTTGACTAGATGGACCTTTGCTGGCAAAGTGATGTCTCTGCTTTTTAATATGCTGAGGTCTGTCATAGCTTTTCTTCCAGGAAGCAAGCATCTTCTAATTTCATGGCTGCAGTCACCGTCTACAGTGACTTTGGAATCCAAGAAAATAAAGTCTGTCACTGTTTGCATTTTCTCCTCATCTATTTGCTGTGAATAATAGCAATCGCCCTATCCAACTTGCATAACCCTCAAAGCCACCCTATGAGGTGGTTCTATCATCTTCACTTTAGGGATGAGGAAATCGAGGCCCAGAGACGTCAAGCAATTTGTCTAAGAATGCACAGCCACGGCACAAAAAAAGCAGAACCAAGACTTGAACTAGTCCACCGGGCTCCGGAGCCTACATTTGTAACTACTGTGCAAAAGTGACTTTCAAAGAGCAGCCTGACGACGTGCCTGGGCAGGGAGCCAGTGGGACCGCCAGTCACCTCTCGTCTCCACCCACGAGTCTCACAATGTCCCACTGTAATTATTCCTGTCTACAGATGGAGAGACTGAGGCTGAGCATGGCTATGGACCTCACCGAGGGTTAAGGTGGAGGTCAGTGCTGGCGCCCCAGCTGAGCCCTCGGAGAGTCTGAACTACCTGCCTGTACCGTTCTTCCTCCAATTGCTGGGTGTTTTTATTGGATCGGCTCTCTCGGAAGCACATAATGAAGTTGTCAAGAGAAGCACGTTGCAGGGAGTTTATGACTTGCTTTTAAAATATAATTACACAGATGCAAGAGACAGAAGCCTTCATGCTTGTGTGGGAGCCCCGAGATCCTCGAGGAGCTGGTGCCTCCCTGTGAGTGGCGCTGCTGGGGCGATGGAGACCAGGGTGGGAGAGGCTCACAGACCCTCCGTGGGCGCCAGACTTAGTGCCTTGGTGGCCCTGCACTGGTCTAGGGATTTTGTCCCCAGTTTTGGGGGCCTGGGGACTCTTTCTGATATAGCATCACAATAACTGGCTCTAGACTCAGTTTGGGGTTAGCCCCAGCTTGTACTGAATCATGAACTGCGGGCACTGGGCGGGTAATCTGGTACTTCCATGTCCCAGCATTCATCTCCGTGAAAGGAAGGAGGATACACTGGGGAGGATTCAGTGAGGTTCTATAAGTAAGGGGATCCCTGTAAATGCTCTGCACAGGGGATTTTCTCCTTCAGGCTCTTGGGGATGAATGTGCACTGACCAAGCTCCCGACAGGCTCAGCCGTGGACCAGAACTGCGGCTAACTGGTTGACTGTGGGAAACAGAGTTGCCATGGAAACGGCAACATGCAGGCCTGTGATCTTCCTGGCCTAGTGGCCACTGGGACCTCAGTTTCCTCACATGTGTAGTGGGAAGGCTACAGGAGCAGCCATGTGGGAAATGACTTTCAGAGCTAAAGAGACAAACACAGTCTTCTTTTTCTTTCTCCTTGTTTGCCAGCCATCCCCCAC
Organism: Bos indicus x Bos taurus; assembly: GCF_003369695.1. NCBI lineage: Eukaryota > Metazoa > Chordata > Mammalia > Artiodactyla > Bovidae > Bos > Bos indicus x Bos taurus. The sequence goes on along the minus strand of NC_040104.1, from coordinate 3,744,405 downwards.
CCCCCATTCCCACCCCATTGGCAGGGATACATGGGGAAGCCAAATAGGGTTGGCTCTAATGGTTAAAGTCATGGAGCTATTGAAGCCCAGGGCCCCCGCCTCCTCTGCAGGGGACAGGATTACTGGGACAGCACTGAGACCCACTGATAAAATGCTTAGTCCTTGGCGGTCCCTTCAAGAGACCATTCCCTCTCACAAGCATAGTGGCTAGATCAGCACTTAAGCCCCCAGTTCAATCAAGGTTCCAGTCCCAGCTCTTCTCAAATTAGCTGGGTGCTGCTGGGCAAATGCTTTTTGCATCTCTGAGCTTCAGCTCCTTCCTCTTGAACGGAGAGCCACAGCCTCCACCACCTGCCCTCACCTCAGACCTACGCTCCCCTACCCTTCCAACAGCATTGCCTACCACCATTCAGTGGGGCTTCCCTAGTAGTTCAGTTGGTAAAGCATCTGCCTGCAATGCAGGAGCCCCAGGTTCAATCCCTGGGTCGGGAAGATCCCCTAGAGAAGGAAATGGCAGCCCACTCCAGATTCTTGCTTGCACAGTTCCATGGAGAGAGGAGCCTGGTGGGCTACAGTCCATGGGGTCGCAAAGAGTCAGACACGACTGAGCAACTAACACACACAGACACACATACACACACACACACATGATTCATTAGGTTGCTTTGCATATTCTAATAGACTTGGGATGCACTCAGATCTCTGTGACTGAGGCCAGGCCACACACTCATCTCACAGGAACCCTCCTCCTGAGCCCCTTACATTTCTAGACAGGGGAGGTGGCCCAGGCCACGCTCAAAGCAGACATCTACATCATCTGGAGAGTCAAGCTGGCAGGCACATTTGTGAAAACACACCTCTGGCCACAGTAAAAAAAAAAAAAAAGTCTCCACACCCGTACCCCCAATATTTTATTGACTTTTAATAGAAGAATTGGAGAGAAAACATTTTCCGTGTTCTTTGTTTTCCTGATTAAGCCTCTGAAATATTTTTCAGGTAGATACTTCTGGGAAAGAGTTTAGTTGAGTGATATAAATTACTACATTGAAATGTCATCTGAGCTTCCTGAAAGCAATTTTCCATGGTTTGTTCTTGCCTAGGTTTTATTAAAGTAACATTGGTGGGGGGTTTTCCACAAATGATAAAAAAGGATGTACATTCATGATAAAGTATCTGGATAGCACAAAGAAGAAAGTGAAAACTACCCACAGTTCCCCTCAAAGACAAGCACTGCCAACAGGCTGATGTTAACTCTTTCCAGGAGTATCTATGTACGGGCACATATAGAGAAACATAAAAGAACTGGATACAGCAAAAGTGTTTTCATATATGGACATATGTTTCCTTTTATAAACTCCAGATTAAAATTGAATTTTAGTTTTCCAAAATATTTCATCTCATGTAAAACTCATTTTACTAAAATTTTATCAGTTTGATTAATAATATTTAGAATTTTCCAGAGACAACAAATTTTACATAATACATACTTTATCTAAATACAAACTGTTTTTTTTTTTTTAAATACGGGCTCACACTGTATATTCTCGTGTGTAACTTGTTATTTTTTTTAAAAGCTTTTTACCATTTACAAAATTAGGGCATAAATAACATATTAATGTACAGTTCTGGGGACTTCCCTGGTGGACCACTAAGACCAGATGCAGCCAAATAAATAATAAAGTGAAAATAAAATATCTAGAAAATGTACAGTTGTACGAGATTTGATCAGCACATGTAGTCATGTAATTACCATTACAATCAAGACAAGGAATTTTGCCTGTCATTTGCTGGTCATTGGAGGTTGTTTACAATTTTCGTCTTACTGATTTGGCAATCTGAGGGAATGAAATGAATGAATGAAAGCAAGTGAAATCTGGGATTCTCATTTTCCTGCTGCTCTACCAAATGGGCTGGGCTTCTCCCTTCTCTGCTTGGAAAACTGCACGTCCTGAGACCCAGCCCAGATGTTCCCTCCGTGAAGCCCCTGTGATGCCAGATGGAGAGTTGGTTCCCCCTCTTCTGTGTTCCCAGGACACCCAGTCACGCACTCTACAGGACCGGCATTGTGATGGCCGGTTTCTCGCCCCCGCTCCAGGCTGTGAGCTGGGCGAAAGTTGAAGTCTTTGTCAGTCTCCTGTTCCCCACATCTAGGCCATGCCTGGTTCAAGTGCTCTGTAAATGTTCATGAAATGAGTGAACATTTCACCCTGTGGACAATTTCAGTATTGTGCTGATTTCTTAGGATGCAGGTACCTTCTGAGCATAGCTGCAATATGAATTAAGCTGATAACTTGGGGAGAGCTGGATCTTTACCTCTGTTCCAGACCCAGGATCAGGGGTGCAAATTCACATTTATATGGAGTCATTCAAATATTTATTGAATGAACAAATACATGGATGAAAGCTGTGGTCCTGGGCCTCTTAGCACCTGTTCTTGATAAGCTCACAACCGGGACTCAAGGAACCCACCTGGAAGACTTCACACTTCCCCTCTCCCGCGCCCTTCCCCCCATGCAGCCTTTTCTTAACTGGGTACCCTGGTGGCTTAGACTTAGCCAAACAGTGGTCAGCATCACTTGGCAACAATGCCCAGACACTTCAGCTTGTGATCCAGGAGACAGACCTTGAGTGGCGAGCACCTGCTTTAATTTTTTTAAAGTACACTTATTAATATCTGTATCTGCAAGGTCTAGCACAGGACTTGGTGCATAGAAGGCATTTTTAAACGTTTGAGCAAGGATGACATATGGATATGAAAAGGATAACAATGTTTGAGAAAGATAAAAATGCCCGTCATTCGCTGAGTACTTCCCGAGTCAGGGTCCTGACTAGGTGGCTCCCTACAAATTCCGTTTCTTAGAACAGCCCTGGGATGGGTCTGTATCATTCATTCCCCCATCTTGCAGGTGGGCTCCCCCGTTGCTCAGGCCCACACTGCGGGGAGAAGCGTCTGCTGGAAGTTGAAGCTGCAGCGTCTGGCTCCAAAGTTTGCCTTCTCGGCGTAGCGCCCAGGAGCGTCCACATCACACTGCCACCTCTGTCTCCCCGGGTGCTGCAGGTGAAGCTCGGTCTTGCGTTGAGACCGCGTCCTTCCGAGTCGTGTTTAAGGATGGGTTCCTGGGAGGCTCCGGAGGCCTGTCCGCAGGCTGCGAGCAGGTGACGCGCAGCGGGGCGCGCTCTACCGTCAGGTGTGTATGCAGCGGTGACCTTCGGGAACTGTCCGGCTCAGAACCTGACGCCAGTGGACGCTCGATGTCGACCTTTGGTGAAACCCCGCGACTGTCAGCGGAGATCTGGAGACAGCCCCAGGCGGAAGATGCTGCCCGGGACGCTGCACAGACCCGGGACCCGGGAGCCCAGAGTCTCGGCTCCGCAGCGGCGCACCCACCTGGGCGGGGCTCGGGCGGGGCTAGACATCGGCCCACCTACCTGGGCGGGGTTTGAGGGCGGGGCTCGGAGTGGGGCTTGGGGCAGGGTCTGGGGGCGGGGATTTGGGCGTGGCTCCGGTCGGACCCAGCCAATCTGAGCCCGAGAGGCCAGCCCGCCCCACTGAGGAGGCGATGGCACTTGCGCACTCGGCGCCCCCGCGCGCCTCTCCAGGGCTGGGGGACGGGGCGGGGCGTGCCGGCGGCGCTCGGCGCTGACGCTGCGCCGACGCGCCCGACGTCGGGCACGTTGACGCCGGCGACGCGCCGCCGGGCCCGCTCCTCCTGCGCTCCGCCAGTGTCCGGCCGCGGGCCGGCCTCAGTGACTGGGGGCGGCGGGCCCGGGGCCGCGGGGCCGCGGGGCGCGGGGCGGGCGGCGGGCGGCGGGCTGCCTTCGTCGGGCCCGGAGCTCGCCTGGAGCGAGCAGCCGCCCGCGGAGCGTCCTCGCCCGCTCCCGCCGGCGAGCAAGGTAAGGCAGCGGGGCACCGAGGCAGGGTCGGGGCGGAGCGGGGCCCCGGGCGGCGCACGGCTGCTTAGTGTCAGCGCCCCCGGGAGCGGGGGGCGCGGCCCGGGGGGACCCCCGGCGGACGGACTCGCGGGGCCGAGCGGCCCCCCCGCCAACACCTCCCTGACCCCAGCGCCAGGTGACCCAGCGCTGGGCGCGGGGACGAGGACTCGGGGCCGCAGGAAGCCGCGGGCCAGGCCGGCCTCCGTGGAGTCCGGTCCCCTGCGCCCTGGGGTCCCCGCTGCTGTCGCACCGGGGCGCGGGTGCGAGCCGGCTAGAAGCGTCGTTCTCGTCGGGTGCGCGGTGCGCGGCCCTGGGCACCTCCGTCCCGGGGGTCCGCCGAGCCCGGAGCACCGCCCCTCGCCCCGTCATTACATTTGAGACAGAGGAGCCTCTCGTAGTCTCACCCGTCACTTTTCGACCCTTCCTATCCATCCATCTCCACCCGCTGTATTTCCATTGTGGAATATTTTTTGGGGGGGAGTGGGGTGGGGGGGGGGAGAGGCTGTGAACTTACATAAGTGAGGTTGACTGACCAACCACCGCAGTCTTTGCAAATGCACGTCTCACAGTCCTTAACGAGCCTAGTTCCCGTTTAGCGCTCACCAAATCCAGCCCAAGAATTCGGGGAGCTAGTCAGTCCTTCCCCGGAGCTGACTGTACACATTCCTGTAAGATGCCTGATGGGTTTTGTACTTGTCAGTTTTACTGACTGTATGCTCCTTCTGTGCTTTTTCCTGAAACACGATTGGGTGGCACGTGTTTTGACTTTCTCTCTCCCTCGCCCCCCCCCCCCCCCCAACCGGGAAATAAGAAAGGAGGAAAAAAAAAAGGGTTACAGAAGCACACTTGTTTTTCAACAATCAGAAAGTACGGCTTTGCAAACAAAATGCCACAGGGTTTGTCCTTTGTGTGAGGGGTAGTCTGTGTGGTCTTTACCCCTTCACTGATTATGGTCAGTAGTCATGTTCTCCTGTTGGGTGTGCCTTGCACTTCGGATAGGCCTGTGTGTATTTTCCCTGACTACTTCTCTCTACAGAGCCTAACAGTCAGATCTGGAAATAGCAAGGCCTCTCATTTATCAGCTCCAGATAGCTAGAAAGTTGCAGCTTTGTAGAAGCCTTTATTTAGAAGTGCCTGATGACGGTGGTCCGGGTCTCTTTTTTTCAAGATGATGTGCGAGGTGATGCCGACCATCAGTGAAGCAGAAGGCCCCCCGGGAGGAAGTGGGAGCCAAGGGTCCAGCTCCCCTTCGCAGCCAGATGCGGATTCACATTTTGAACAGTTGATGGTCTCTATGCTGGAAGAGAGGGACCGTCTTCTCGACACGCTGAGAGAGACCCAAGAAACGCTGGCATTAACCCAGGGGAAACTGCACGAGGTTGGTCACGAAAGAGATTCCTTGCAGAGGCAGCTCAATACTGCGCTTCCACAGGTATGGCCGACCTTCCCCTGCAGGTTTTTGTCTAAACGCTTTTTTGAGGGGATGCTGCTATTTTAGATGTGTATTTTGCCATCATCACTTGCGCAATGGTGGTTCTGTTAGTTGTAAGTCACATACAGATAAAGTTCCTGAGGGATTGAACTTCTTAGCTAGAGCAAACTGGTGCGCTGTCAAGTCCTGTGAAGACACCTTATCGGTCCTGTTCATCTCTGGGGGGGGGGGGGGCAGCAGAAGGAGCCGCCTAGATTTGCAGGAGAGCTGCAGAGTTTTGGAAAAAAGGGCCACCAAGTAACCAGTTTCTGTGGTGCCTTCAGCTTTGTTGCCGTAAGCCTTTCCCCTCCTAATCGTGTGACTCCGTGGGTTGCATCACGTATTTCCAGTTTCCTAATGCAGCATCCTGGACAAAAGGAATGGCTCTCCCAGGAAGAGAATGTTTACAGTCTGCCTTTCCCAGCAGCCCCGTGCTTTGTAAGTCAGGTTGTCTCAGGGGATAGAAGACTGAAGATGGGCTCCTTCAGCACTTTCTCTTTAGCAGCTGAAGGTTATAAAGCTCACGGTCACAACAAGGTTTTCATCTAAGGACGTTGCGTTTGCAGCCGTGTGTCCAGGCCTTTTCTTGTGGCTCTGAGGATCTAATGATGAGTGCAGGGAGGTGTCAGCTGAAGACTGCGCTGGGCGGCGCAGAGTGTAGTGGGAGACGCCAAGGTTCCTTGGGTGTTTATGGCTGCGGAGGTGCTGTTTGCCGTACTCAGAATAGGCGCCTTTATGGTGCTGTCAGATAGACCTGAATAAGCGTGCATGCATTCTCTCATGACGGGTCTGCAGTGGTAAATTAGTAAATGAATAATTACTAGCCTTAATGCATTTCTTGGCTTTCGTCAAGTCTCCTGAAAGATTGATAAGCCAAACATTTGGATTTCCTCTTTAGCAACAGGAATTTGACGTCAGTGCTGTAACGTTCCTTCTCTGTCAGATGTGAGAATCATGGAAGTTTTTTCCCGTTTGAGTCTTGTAAATTACCAGGCTTGTTTGGGTCCAATTTTGTCGCCAGTACCACTGTCTCCAGGAGATGGTGAAGGACTGTGTGCTGCAGCCCACGGGGTCACAAAGAGCTGGACACGACTTAGACTGAACAGCCACCGCCACCACCGCAGCTTCGAAGGGTTGCCCAAGTTGTGCTTTACTGGGATTTCATCGTAGTATTTGTAAATCTTTTCAGTACTTGGGCATTTTTCTTTTGTTCTTTCATAATCGTATTTGTCTTATTGTAATTTGAGGTGCAGCCGCGGACATGTAGTTTTTTGGAAGGATAAGCACAGGGACGAAGCAGGGAAGGGCCGGGAGTCTTGTCGAGTGCAGTCTCGTGCGGTCTCGTGCGGTGGAGGTTGTCACCAGCAGTGGGACAGCGCTCAGTGCTTTGTTTCCAGCTGCTGCTCCGTGGTGTAGCCTGGAAATGCCTTGTTGAGTGAAGAATGCGATGATGTCACCGCTCACCTACTGAGCGCCTGAGTGCAGCGTTTTAGAAACATGGGAACCAGCAAGTCAGCCTTCCTTGGATCCTTCCCTTTCTTGGCATCTGTGGTCTGTTTGGTGGCTAATTGTGTGATCAGGTAGGCGTATGAATAATCCTGCCAGATATGTAGGAAGTAACAATGTACTTAAAAAAACTTTACCGTAACAGAACACAGGTCAGAAAAATTCACACGTCATAAATGTACATTGCAGTGAAGTTTTCACCCTGTGAACACACTCTTATAATTACTGCCCAGACCAAGAAAAGAACATTCTCAGGCTTCCCAGGAGCCCCTCCCACCCGCTCCCAGCATCTCTCCCAGAGCTAACTGTAGTCTTTTCATCATTGATTAATTTGACATGTTCTTGACTTGGTGCAAATGAAAGTAATATGTGTATTTTATTTCTTGATTCTTTCGTTCAGCATTATTTTTGCGAGCTCTGTCCATGTAGGTTGGTTGGTTCTCGCCTGCTATGTAACCCAGTGAATGAATGTACACAGGGCTTCCCAGATGGCTCGGTGGTAGAGAACCCACCTGCCAATCCAGGAGTCGCAGGTTTGACCCCTAGGTCGGGAAAGTTTCCTGGAGTAGGGAATGGCAACCCACTCCAGTATTCTTGCCTGGAAAATTCCATGGACAGAGGAGCCTGGTGGGCTGTGTAGTCCATGGGGTTGCGGAGAGCTGGACGTGACTGAGCGACTGAGCACACTTGAATGTACCGTCGTTTATTCTTTCTGTTGTTCATGGGGATCTGAGTTGTTTCTAGGTTTTACAAATGCTGCCCTGAATGTTCTTCTTGCTTTCTGGTGCGGATGTGCATGCATCTCTGTGGGGTGTGTTCAAAGGCGTAGCACTGCCAGGGGATGGAGTGTGTTCGACCCTCGGTGGTGACCATGACGGTCGTCCTGCCCCCGCCCCGAGTGTGAGCCTCCGGGGCTTGTGCCCCTTGCTGTCCTGGGTTCTGGTTGTGGCTGGCTGGGGGTGCTGAGCAGCGGCAGCTCCGTGGGGTGGGGTCTTGCTAGTCCCTGTCCGTCCCCGCCCCACCCACCCCCAAGCAGAGCCACTGCTTCTCTCTGGGCGTTTGGTGCCATTGGAAAACCTTTTTTGATGAAGTAATTGTCTTTTGCCCATTTTTCAGTTGGACTGTCTGTCTTGTTTCTTATTGAATTTAGGAGTTCTTTTTATATCCTCTGAGTACACGTATGTATGGCAGGTTTTTTTTTTTTTTTTTTTTTTACTTTCTTGAGTGTGTCTGCCTTTACTCTCTCTGAGTGGTGTCCTTTAAAAAATACAATGTCTTACTTTAACGTATCCCAGGTGACCAGTCTTTTCAGTAATCTTTAATGCACTTGTGGCCATTGAGAGATATTAACAAGAAGCCACATGAAGAGACTATCTTGTAAAAGCTTTATTGTTTATCTTTTACAGCTGGATCTGTAATCCATCTGAAGTTGGTTTTGTTTATGGTGTGAGACAGGGGCCTTGCTTCCTTTTTCCTCTTTTGAGGAATGGGTATCCAGGTGTAATTTTTTTTTAACTATCCTTTCCCCAGTGTCATCTCTGCTGTAAACCAAGTGACTGTAAACGTGTGGGTCTGTCTGGACTCCCCTGTGCTTCACTGATCTTGTTGTCTTTTTCGCACAAATGCCACACTGCCTAAATGACCTTTGATTGAGTTGGTATCAGATCTGGTAATTTATATCCTACAGCTGAGTCCTTAATCAGTATTACCTTGGCTAATCTTGACCCTTTGCATTTTCAGAAAAGTTTTAGAACCCACTTGGCCGTCTTTCCCCAGAAAATGCTGGGATTTTAATTAAGGTTGAATTTAATTTGTTGACCAGTGAGGGGAGAAGTGACATCTTTTTAATATTGTTCTTGTAATCCGTGAACACAATGTGTATAGCTCTCCAGTTTTTAGATCTTCTTTTATAGTTTGCTGTGTGTCTTGTACATGTTTGATTAGATATGATATTTTCAATGCCATTATAAATCACTAATATGTAGAGATAGAATTGATTTTTCTATATTCACTTGCTGAATCCATTTATTTCAAATAATTCTTGTATTTTTTTATGTATACACGATTATGTCTGCAAATAAGTGCTTTGTTTTCCCTCTTTCCAACTGTGATAACCCTTTTCTTTTTCTTGCCTTATTGTACTGACTAGGATTTCCAGCATAGTGGTGAACAGAAGTAGTGAGAATAAGTATCCTTGTCTCTTTCCCATTATCAGAGGAAAAGCTTTCAGTATTTCACCATCACGTGTGATATTAGCTTTTTTGTAGATATTTTTATCAAAATATGTAAATTCTCCTGTTAATTTGATAAGAGTTTTTTCTTAGTCATGAACTAAAATTGTTACATTAAATTTTCTTAAGTTTATTTTCTGCAGATTTTGAAACAGGTGATTTTTCTTTTATGTGGTGATTTAACTTTTAAAAAATTTTGTGATTCTAAAACAATCCCAACCTGATCTCGATGTATTCTCCTTTTGTTGGGCTTTATTTGTTAGTGTTTTATTTAGGATTATTTCATCTGTACTCAGAGTCTGTAATTTTTCTTTCTTGTACTTCTTTTCCTTGTTGGTTTTAGTATCTAGGTTATGCTAGTCCTTATAAAACAAGGTGGAGAGTGTTCCTTGTTTACCTCCAGAGTTCTGTGAGATTGCTGTTTTCTTTCCTAGATTTTTGGAAGAATTGATTGGCAAAGCCAGTTGGTTTCATTGTCAGGAGGCTTTTAATTTCAGATTTAATTTTTTTCATGCAAATCAAATTTTCTGACTTTGTATGTCTTCTTGGGTCTATTTAGGTAAAGCATTTCCCCCCTGCTAGGAATTTATTGAGGCCAGCAGACTCCCCAGTTAGTAAGTGTCCTGTGGTTCAGAATATCTTTCTTATCTGCAAGATGTGTTGTCTCCGCTTTTAAAAATCCCCGATGCTGGTGATTTGCGCTTTGTCTCTTTTTCTTAATCAGTCTAATTTATCAGTTCTTTGGAAGAGCCAGCTTTTGGCTCTGTTTTTTAAAAACTTCATATTTGTTTTCTGTTTCCGTATTTTCTGCTCCTTTTTCTTTCATCTGCCTTGTGTTTCGTTTGCTATTCTTTTTTTCTGGTTTCTTGAGATAGAGGGTTAACTGATTTTTAGCCTTCCTTCTTTTCCAGTATTTGTGTTTAAGGCTTTAAGTTACTCTCTAAACACAGTTCACTGCATCCCACAAATTTGAATAAGCCAAATTTCCATTATCTTTTATGTAAAAGTGTTTTCTAATTTTCGTTGTGTGTTTTAAAGTTATTATTCATGAAGTTCTTAAAGAAGTATGTCATTCAACTTCCCAGTGTTTGGGGAAGTTTTTCTAGTGACCCTTTTTTTATTTCTAACCTAATTCCATGAAGAGCCCCGTCTTAGTCTTTTTGGGCTACTGTTTTAAATACCGTGGACTACCTGGTGAACAACAGAAAGTTGTTTCTTGTAGTCCTGGAGGCTGGTGAGTCCCAAGATCAAGGTGCCAGCAGGTGCCACGTCTGCTGAAGCCGGTTTCCTGCTTCCTAGACTGCCCGCTTCTCCCTGCCCTCAGCACGGCAGCTCATTCCCTCCTGCCCTGATCCCCTCCCAGAGTCCCTGCCTCCTAGGATCATCACTGCATTCGGGGTGAAGTTTGAGGGCACATAAACTGTCAGCCCATTGCAATCCCTAAGTGTTATTTCAGTAATAATCCCTGTATGATTTCAGTCCTTTGAAATAATTCAAGCTTCCCTGGTGGCCCCATATATATTCACTTTGTTATGTGTTCCTTGGGGCTTTGAAAATAACGTGTATCAGTGGGAATGCAGTGGCTCCTGTTGTGTCAATTAATCAGGTTTGTTAATCATGTAATTCAGATTCTGGTAGCCACGTTGAATCAAGCAGAAATAGGTGAAATTAACTGTAATATATTTTATTTAACACACCCAAAATGTTACCATTTCAGTGTGTAATCAGCATGATAAAACCTAATGAAATATTTTACGTTCTTCTTTTCACGCTGAGCCTTCGAAATCCAGTGTATGTGTCATGCTCGCAGCACATCTCACTGTAGAGCCAGCCGCATTCCAGGCACTTCATGGCTGCAGGTGACTACATTCCAGGAGCCCAGTTCCACGAGATGTGTTCTTTGACGTCTCCCACTGCGGTTGTGAACTTGGCTGTTTCTCCTTTTCTCTTGCTGTCAGTCCGTGTTTTGATATTCTGAGGTTGTGTTATTGGGCACATTCACGTTTGGAATCCTCGTCTTCGTCCTGGGCTGGACTTGTGTCCATCTGAGACACTCCGCTTCCTCGCTGGCGGGGCTTCTCTTTAGACGATGTCTGGCGGTGGTGCTGCCGCGTCGGTTCTCGGTCCTGTTTGCCTGGGCATCTTTTGCTTCCACCTGTCTGTGGTCTTGCGTCTTGACGTGTGCCCCTGTGAATAGTGTATAGTCTCCCTTTAATCGGTTTGACACTTCTCGCCTTTGAGTGAGAGTATCGCTGTGTGTATAGTTTGGGTATTTCCGTCTGGAGACACCTTGTCACCGTTTTCCGTCTGCGCCGCCTCCTCTCTGCCCCCCTCTTGCTGCCTCTCAGGAGCAGGCAGTGCTGTCCTGACTCCGCACTCCCCTGTCAGGTTGGCGGGTGTGCATTCGCAGACACAGCGTGTGTTTCACATTCAAGTCTAACTTAGTGCTTTTCCTGCCTCCCTGACACGACTGTTTCCTCTTTGTCACTGTTATCCTTTACAATTTTAGATACATTTTTGGCATTATCATCGTTTTGTAGCGTAATATTTACCCTCACAGTTACCTCATAGTTGGTCTTCACTTGCTTTTTGTATTTCTGTCAGGGACTACTTTTCTTTTTCCCAAAGAACTGCCTTCATATTTTTTTAGTTCATGTCTTTGGGTGATGAGTTGTCTCATTTCCATTTGCCCTAAAAGTCTTTATTTTGCTTTCACTTTCGAAGAGTGTTTGTGTTGGGTATAGAATTCCCGGTTGGTGGTTATTTGTTTTGCAGCATTTTACAGATGCCAGTCCATTATCTTCTGACTTCCTTGTTCATGGGAAGTCAGCTCTCAGTGTTGTTGTGCTATTAAAAGCCACACCTTTTTCCCTCTGAGTGCTTTGACATTTTCTTCTTGCCTTAGGCACCTGCAGAGCTGCTGAAACCAATGTGTGGTTTTCATTTTTGAGTCAATGGTCTGATTCTTGAACCAACTCTTGCCACTGTCCCTGTCAGTCAGTTCAGTCGCTTGGTGTCCGACTCGCTGCAACCCCGTGGACGGCAGCACGCCAGGCCTCCCTGTCCTTCACCACCTCCCGGAGCTTGCTCAGACTCATGTCCATAGAGTCGGTGATGCCATCCAGACATCTCATCCTCTGTCGTCCCCTTCTCCTCCTGCCTTCAATCTTCCCCAGCATCAGGGTCTTTTCCAGTGAGTCAGCTCGTCCCATCAGGGGGCCAAAGTATTGGAGCTTCAGCATCACTCCTTCCAATGAATATTCAGGACTGATTTCCTTTAGGATGGACTAGTTGGATCTCCTTGCAGTCCAGGACACTCTCAAGAGTCTTCTCCAACACCACAGTTCAAAAGCATCAATTCTTCAGTACTCAGCTTTCTTTATAGTCCAGCTCTCACATCCATACATGGCTACTGGAAAAACCATAGCTTTGACTAGATGGACCTGTGTCAGCAAAGTGATGTCTCTGCTTTTGAATGCGCTGCCTAGGTTTGTCACGGCTTTCCTTCCAAGGAGCAAGCATCTTTTAATTTCACCATCTGTAGTAATTTTGGAGCCCAAGAAAATAAAGTCTGTCACTGTTTCCATTGTTTCCCCATTTATTTGCCATGAAGTGATGGGACCAGATGCCATCATTTTCATTTTTTGAATGTTGAGTTTTATGCCAGCTTTTTCACTCTCCTCTTTTGCTTTCATTAAGAGGCTCTTTAGTTTCAGTCCCTGTAGGCACTTCTTATTCCCCTTTCTGTCTTATTCACCTTTCTCTCCACCGTGAGGGGCCCCATTTATAGTTTTTAAAAGCATAGATTAACAACGGGCTCCTTCGATATATTCAATACTTTTTTCCCTTTTTTTTTTTAACAGATCCATCCTTCAGTTCACTGATCCTCTCTTCAGCTACTTCCAATTTGATGTTAAGCCCAGAGATTGAGTTCTTAAATTCAGTCACTGGTATTTTAAAGTTCTAGAGTTGGTTTTGATTCTCAGAAATTTTTCCTTTTGTGAGGTATGTTTCTGAACGGTGAAGTTTGCATCTGATGCCTCTAGCACAGCTCTGATAGGCCGATACACCTCTGACCCTTCTGGATCTGGTTCAGTTCTTTCTCTCTTGGTCCTGTTTGTTGTTACACCCTTTTTTGCGTTTTTGGTTGCATGTTGGACATTATGTTTGGAAAACCCTAGAGGTTCTGAGTGATGCTGCCTTCTCCAGTTTCCTCTGACGCAGACCTCCAGTGGGGACAGAGCTCTCTGTTCACTCAGGGCCTGAGGGACTTGAGGCTGGGGGGTCCTTGTAAGCTCAGTCTCAGCAGCCTTCACCCACCTTCCCCCCGACCCCCAGGAGGAGCCCTCCAGCGTCCCCGTCTGGAGGCTGGACTGCCTCCTAGGCCCCCTCCTCGGCAGGTCCTGAAGCCCACAGTCTCCTGAGCACTGCGAGGGGACTGATGCTCAGCGCTCAGCCGGTTTGGGCAGAGTGTTGGGCACGTGTTCCGTGCCTCCCTTTTTCTTGGGGAGCTTGGTCTCTGACGTCCAGCCTGACTTGTCAGGCCTGCATTCGAATTTCTGTCTTCCCAGCCCAGGGAGCCTCCCAGAGCCGTGTCAGCCAGTCCCCCTGCTGGACTTGTCCCCTGCCTTTTCTCCCAGGGTTGGCTTTGCTCAGATGCCCTAAGGGAAGGCATGGCCGTCTCAGTCTCTCTGCTTCCCTTTGGTTTGGAATCTTAGGTTGTGGCTGCCTGGGGACCTCTTTTAAACTGTATTTAGCTTTTCTAGCTCTTGGTAGGCTTACCTAAAGCAGCTTGTGTCTGTGACTGGAAGTGGGGACGCCCTGTGTGTCTCCTCTTGTCTGAAGCCACATGTGAGTGTGAGTTATAGTTGCTCAGTCATGCCTGACTTTGCTACCCCATGGACTGCAGCCTGCCAGGCTCCTCCGTCCATGGAATTCTCCAGGCAAGATTACTGGAGTGGGTTGCCATTTCCTTCTCCAGGGGATCCTCCTGACCCAGGGATCCTGCATTGCAGGAGAGTCTTTACCATCTGAGCTACCAAAGGAAGCCACATGTAACAGTCACAGTAATTCTGTTGATCATCTGTATTTGATACAGGAGGAAACAAGAGCCAGGGGTCCTTGCTTGGTACCCAGGGTGGTGTTTCTACTCAGAGTCCCCATTTCCCGGCCGTTTCAGTGCCGCTTGAACTTGGGAAGAAGGTGGAGCCCACGGCCACTCGAGCTGGGGACAGAGGAGTGGTCCCCGCCTTCCTCCGCCCCTGCCAGCCCAGGGCAGCCTTGCGATGACGCGGCTGGCGGTGGAGGAGGAGTCTGAGGAGGGAGGGGTTCCGGGACTCTGTGACGTGGTCACACGCGGGTTTTCTTTTTCAGTTTGAAAAAAATAATGGCTCTTAGTATTCCCTCCAATTTCACTTGAAGGTTGAACATGAAGATTGTATTCTTAAAGTTGAGTGCAGTGAATTTACAGTCTTTTTGAAAGCAACAGTTGAGGTTTTAAAAAGACGTCTCAGAGAACTCCAGTAGATAAAGTCAAAAAAAGAGGTGTTCAGGGTGTACTGCGGGCGGGACCCCAGACTGTACTCTGTCTCTCCCAGAGTCTGTGACTGCTGAGGTGGGTGGATCCACACCCCAGGCACTGGGGACCGAGGTCCTCCATTGACAGCAGAGGCTGGGCTGAGCCAGGAGTGGGCAGACTGTGCCCGGTGAGTGGAGAGCCTCAGGAGAGGGGGGGGGCGCCTCGGCGGTGCACGGAGGGGCAGCACCTGGCGGGGTCTGGGGGGCGCTGGCTGCCGTGGCTCGAGGCAGGGCACCCCTGAGCCTCTGCCATGCAGCCCCCATGGGGCAGAGTTGTCTGGCAGCCCAGGGTCAAAGTGAAGAGGGCGCGTTCGCAGCAGGTTGAACGCACCCCTGTCCCCACTGTGGGTTCATTTTCAGTGCCTGGAGCGAGGTGGGTGAAGTGAGTGAGCCAGTGAGGGAGGACAGAGCTCAGGGTCAGAGTGGGGGCAGCCAGCGCGGTGAGTCCTCCTCAGCCGGGTGGGCTCTGGGCACTCAGGTTCGGGGTGCCCTTTCAGTGGCCTCACTGGAGGCGTGTTTGGGGGGTGGAGGGGCGGAAGCCCACTTAGAAGACGTGCTCATTCCTGGTGGTGGTTTCTGAAGCTGTTTATACTGTTGGGTTCGACTGCGACCCAGTACCCTTGCAGGGTCCTGTGTGACGGTGGGCCTGAGCTGTGAGCACGGCCCTCCTCCTCCCGCAGCCCACACGCCCCACAGCCTTTGGCGGCCCCTCCCCTCTCTGCACCCCGGATGCTGGCCTGAGCCCCCCACCCCCCATTCCCACGGTCCGGTCTGGGAGACGTGCGCTCTCCCAGGTCCTGGCCTGGCGCACACAGCCCGCCTCCTGTGGGTGGGTTGCAGGGCTGTGATTTCCTGACTCTTGGAGCCGCCTCTGGGGTCCGCTGGTGACATCTGGACCCTGTCTTCACACACAGGTTGACCCAAGGAGGGTTCGAGCCCGGTGGGCCCTCTGTCCCCACCCCCGTCCCGCCCCAGCCGCGCTGGGTAAGAGGTCACCCCTCATATGACATGTTTTGCCTTTGTGAATATGTTAGTTCTCTCAGAGGCCATTCTTCTGACCCTGTCCCCTGCTTGCTAACTCTTAGCTCCTGCTAAGAAACCTGGCAACTAACTCTTCCAAAGAACCAGCTCTACCCTGGGTATAAAACTCCTCAAAAACGCTCATATTCTGACAGCAGTTTTATTTCCGCTAAGGAAACGGTTGGTAAAGTAGAAATAACGTGCAGCTCGAGCTCCACAGAGTTAGTGGCTCCCGCTGGCCTCCCAGCCTACCTCCCTGCCCGCTTCTGGCCTCGCTTCGGGACGGTGTGGGTTCAGGTGGTCCCACTCGTGGTGGAAGGTGGGCTCGCTGGGCTGCGGCGGTGATTTCAGGCCCGTCTCTGACTCTCTGCACTGCTGCTGCTCCTCGGGGGCCGCCAGGGCCCTGAGGCCACTTGGTGTTCCTGCCACCTCACTTCTTACACTGGGAGTTGCAGAGTGATTTCTCGGCGCTCAGTGCTCCGTCTAGTCACTGGCCCGCCTCTTAGGGAGCGCCCTCATTTAGTCGCTCTCTCGCCTCTTAGGGAGCGCCCGCGCTGCCCCTTCTCTCTCGCCCCATGGGCGCTGGCATTGCTGCTTGTCCGGTGCGTTCGTCTGCTGTCTTCGCATTTCCGGAGACGGGTTCCTTGACCCCCTTGGATTGGCTCCTGCGGCTTTAGGCCAAGGCCCCCTTAGTCTCGGAACGTCTTGTTTCTGGCACAAAACCCGTCCCAGGCCCTCACTGTGTTTTTCCTGCCTCAGGTCTAGGCTCATCCCTCTGAGAAGCCCCGGCTCCTTTCCGTGGGGCGGGATTTGGGAATCAGCACCTGGGGCCCGGGCGTGCTCATTGTCACAGGGGTGAGCATCCCTCAGGTCCTTCTGGGGAACAGAGCCAGGCAGAAATGCTCATTTTCTAAGAGCCCTGGATTTCACATTGTTATTTCCTTAATAAATTAAAATGGAGCCTTTCCACTCGTTTCATATTTATTCTTATTTTTTATTTATTTATTATTATTTATATTTATTCTTATTCTTATATTTATTCTTATTTTACACAACAACAACAACACTCTCGAAGGGAGACGGTGAAGGCTCGCTGCGTGCTGTTGCTGATTAGATGTGGACAACATGCTCCACTTTGTAGGTTTTCCCTGTGGCCGAAAGTGAGCTCTTGGCTGAGGTTGGCAGCCTGGATTGTGGGTCCTTGGCAAGGAAGGTCCACCCAGGGAGTTCTTATTCTTGGCTAGCCGGATCTCATTCTTATTCTGTGGGGAGGTTTTATTTTGCTCTGAAAATGAACTTGGGAACTTGCAGCCTCCCTTGAATTTCCAAGGTTTTCTGCTTTGCACGTGGGCCAGTTCTCCGCCTGCCCGTGTAATCTGAAGCCTTTACCAACAGTGGCAGGAACATAGACGTCAGGCGGTGGCATGCTGAAGCTGTCCAGTCGTCTTTATAGAAGTTTGAGTTCTGCTCGGGACTGATCGATACTCAGAGCCATTAATCTTTCTTAAACCGGAAGGTGCTGTTAGAAGCCGGGCCTCCCGCTCTCCTCCCCACCTGTAGAGTGGTTCATGGGAAACATGAATGCCAGGTAAGGTCAGGTCCTCTGTTCCCTAAAGTGGAAACCGATGTGGCCGGGGGTGCTTTTCCAGTAGTCTTGAGTATTCATCTGAATAGTCTGATGTGGTATTCGCTTTCACGCACATCACAGCATAAAATAGGGCTTCATTTATGACTGCGTGTGGAATCCAGTTGGGGCAGAGGGTTGAAGAAGGTCCGTGTAGAGTTTTATTTTGCCGTTTGGTGGCTCAGCTCCTTTTCTTCCCCTGTCGGCCAGCTGGCCTTTCGCCCCTCCCCGCGCTGTCTGCAGGCGTTTCACCCAGAAGCAGCATGCCTCTGTCCTCAAGCCGACGACGGGGGCACCAGGTCTCTCATACTTGGGCCTGGGCCTGTGTTCAGGTAGGTCAACACACGCGCGCGTGCACACACCACACACACCCCCCACACAGGTCAGAGTCAGGGCGGGTGCACTTCCGAGGAAAGCAGCCTGTTCAGGCAGGGTTGGTGGGACTTAGCGGTCAGCTTCGTCGGTCACCTCGCGGAGCTGAGCCTTCAGCATTCT
Organism: Bos indicus x Bos taurus; assembly: GCF_003369695.1. Taxonomy (NCBI): domain Eukaryota; kingdom Metazoa; phylum Chordata; class Mammalia; order Artiodactyla; family Bovidae; genus Bos; species Bos indicus x Bos taurus. The sequence continues at coordinate 3,726,548 of NC_040104.1, read as the reverse complement.
CATCAGAGGGACAGTAGCTGTTCCTTTTCATTTAGCGGTTCTTAATGCCTGCTGTGGGTCAGGCGTTGTCTCAGCGCTGTGTGGATGCATGTTGAGGGAGATCAGGTGAGAAATAGTCAGCAGTTATGGCCTCTGACCCTTTAAGAATTGAAGTGCAGTTGATTTATAATGTTCTGTTAATTTCAGGTGTTTAGCAAAATGGTTGGGTTATACGTGTATATGTATATATTCTTTTTCAGATTCTTCTCCCACGTAGGTTATTAAAAAATACCGAATAGCGTTCCCTGTGCTCTACAGTAGGTCCCTGTTATCTGTTTCACATGTACTAGTGTGCGTATCGGAGAAGGCAATAGCACCCCACTCCAGTACTCTCGCCTGGAAAACCCCATGGGCGAAGGAGCCTGGTGGGCTGCAGTCCATGGGGTCGCACAGAGTCGGACACGACTGAGCAACCTCACTTTCACTTTTCACCTTCCTGCATCGGAGAAGGCAATGGCAGCCCACTCCAGTGTTCTTGCCCGGAGACTCCCAGGGACGGGGGACCTGGTGGGCTGCCATCTGTGGGGTCCCACAGAGCCGGACACAACTGAGCGACTCAGCAGCAGCAGTGTGTGTATGTTAGTCACAGACTCCTCTTCTGCCCTCCCCCACCCTCCCCTTGTGTCCATGAGATTGTTTCTTTGTCTGTGGGTCTGTCTCTGTTTTGTACACAAGTTCACTTGTATTTTTTTTGTTTTTGGCTGTGCTAAGCAGGGCATGGGGTCTTAGTTTCCTGGACCACAGATGGAGCTCGTGCCCTCTGCAGTGGAGGCGTGGAGTCTGACCCAGTGGCCCACCAGGGAATGCCCGAATCTTTTTTTTTTTTTTTACTTAATTCCACCTATAAGTGATATACAGTAGCCTCTAAGCCTCTCTATATGAATTATTTCAGCGAAGTCTCGTGGTGATACTACAGAGCATGCTTCGAACAGTACCGTTCAGTACCGTTTTTTCAGTACCATTCTATTAAAAGTACCGTTAATAGAAAGCAAGGTGCTGTTATGTACTCCATTATAGATGAAGAGACTGATGCGCCAGGAGCTGGCAGACCATGCCGGTGGTCAGTGCTGGGCCCCAGGCATTCTGACTCCAGGGCTCCTCCCACAGGAGGAGATGGGGGTGGGCAGGGTGCCCTGAGGGCCTGCGGGGCTGGTCCGGGGAGGGCCAGGGTTTGCTTCTTCCCTGGAGGGTCTCTGTGTGCCTGCGGGCTCAGCCCCGGCCCCTCTACGCATGCCCTGCCTGTGGACAACTGGGCACCACCTGGAATTGGAGCCCTCCAGTGGTCTCTGTGGAGACCACTGCCCTGCTGCTCTGCCCCAGTGCTCAGCGCAGTGCCTGGCACGGTCCCGTGGCGCAGATGTGGCGATTTCCTGACGCTGGCAGTTGGTTTCTCTGCCCCGAATCTTTGAGGTCAGCTCTTCTTAGATGTCTCTTCTAATTCTGTCTGACTCTTCCTGCGGCTCTTTCCCTTGATGAATCAGACGTTTAGGGTCTAGACGTTTCTCTTTAGAGAGTTTCTCCTCTGTCCCTCATCACTTTCTGCAGACACGCTTTCCTGCAGCGCGTGCCCGAAGCCCCGGAGCTCGTGTGTCGTTCAGCCGGCTCTCGGCGCCTGGTGAGGTTCCTGCTTGCTCCCCTGCGAGCCCGGCCGGCCGCTGCAGCAGTGAGTGAGGTGGGCGCTGTGGCTCTGGAGCAGCGCGCATGTCGGGGCGGGTGACCCCGTCCTCTGTCTCACCTGTGACGTGACTGTAGCCGCGGCACTCCGCACCTTCTGCTCTGCTTCCGTCCCCAGCTCACCACCTGGAACCTCTGGGCGCGTCTCTGTAGAGTAAAGGAGAACTCACCCCTGAGTGCAAAGCTTTCTGGACAGCAGCCCATCTCTGGAAGATCTTCGAGGGGCCTCCTGCACCACGGCCGCCGCCCTCGGGGGGTCGGGGGTGCGTAGGGAAGCCCTGGGCCTGGGCGGTTTCCGTGTCCCTCTCGCCCCATGACTGTCTGAATTCTCCGGTTCCTGCACCGCCTTTTGCTCTGGCAGAGGGCAGGGTCGACGGCTGGCCGCGGCCGGGCCAAAGCAGCGAGGGGTGATGCTGGGCACGGACGTCCCTCTCCCGGGGCCAGGCCCTTCAGCCGCCCGGGGGCGTCCCGGTGCGCTTGGGTGGGGTGTGGTTGCCACTGTGGGTGTCGATGGAGGCTTTGTGAGAAGGTCCAGAAATCCAGTGACGCGAGGGAGCCTGCGAGGATTGTCTGAACCGCGTTTGTCTTTGCCTGTGTGGAAGGAGCTGCTTTTGCGTCCGTGTGGCTCGGAGGTTGTGCCTCACGGGGAGCTGGGGCAGGGCTGGGCCCTCCCTGTGGGCTGTGCGGCTGCCCTGAGCCTCCACAGAGCCTCCCCAGAGCCGGGCACCTGGGGCGGGCAGTGCTGCCTGGCCTCCAGCAGGCTGCTGCAGACGAGTGCCAGGAAGTGTGGCCACGACGGGGGGTCAGCTGTGACCGGCAGGGGAGAGAGGGAAGCAAGCAGAGTGCAGGCCGGGGAGGGGTGTGCGGTGTGTGCAGCAGCCGCCCGTGCCCCAGCGTGTCCTCGAGGGGACATGTCGGGGAGGTAGCGGCATGTTTAACATGCCCTCACACTTATTGCTGAGAAATGTGGGTGAACTCCATGGTGAGTGAAATGAGCCTGCTCCGTCTGGGGGCTCAGTGACAGACTGCCTGCATGATCCACCCAGGAAGTAAGTCGCTGTGTGGACCCTGCGGCCTTCCCAGCGTCCTGGGGAAGCGAGGAGGGCCGGGCCTGGAGGCCGCGGGCCCCGTGGTGCTGCGCGAGGCTCTGGGGAGGCTGCTTATCTGGAGACTGCACCCACACTGCCCGTGTCGCCACCCGGAGCTGCAGATGGCCGCCCGCCTCTGAACGTTGCTTGCGGCTTCCCGGTCAGAGTCTGGGCTCCAGGCCCGTGTTGGGTGAGTCTGAGGCTGTTCTGCGCTGACCCCAGGTGCGGGAGAGGCCGGGACAGCAGGCGGCTGATGCTTCTGGCTCCTTCTGTGGGTCACATGCTGTTCCTCAAGGGCAGAGCACCTCCCAGCCGGAGGATTGGAGCTCCGAGGCTGGGTGGCCAAAATAGATGGCAGGCAGCAACTACCTGACCACAAGTACCGACAGTGGAAGAAAACAGTTGCTTCAGCAGCAGATGGCGAGGCCTCTTCCTGGCGGGAGGTCTCGGGGACAGAGGCCGTGTCCAGCTCCTCTCTGCCCTGACCTCCTGCCAGAGAGGCGAGTACAGTGGGTAGAGACTGGAATCAGGGCTTGGGGTTTTCCTCCTCCAGCCCTTCTGTTTCCATCGCGCTCTCTCGTTTTTGTTTCCTGTTCCTGATGACCTTTACTCCCTTTGCAGGAGACAGTTTCGCAATCTCGAAGTGCTGCCTTTTTGGTGTGTGTAGCAGGGTGCCTGCTGATTACCTGAGCGGTCGAAAGGCCCATGCGGGGGAAAAAGTGGTGGGTGGTTAGAACAAAGGGTTTAAGTTGGAAAGAATGTACATTCCAAGGTTGTTTTCTTGTGCAAACCGTAGAAATTCTTGGTCCCCAAAAAGTTTCACAATGAATTGAGGGATTGCTTGAAAGCGCATTCCTGCTGATGGGCTGTGCGCGCTGTGTGCAAACCCCCTGGATGTCCAGTCTCGCCTGCTTGCTTCACCAAGCTGTTATCACTATTAGTGAGCATTAAAAGGGCCAGGCACTGCCAGAAAGTGAGACATTTTCTGGTGTACCTGTTCAGTAAGCGACTTTGGGCTGGTGATACCTCATCTTGCTGCTCAAACATTTTCATTTCCCTCAACAAAGAAGTGAAATTCCTTGGTGTCGACTTGGAATGCATGTTTTCCTGTGCTTTGAAACCCTACCGGTGTTGCTTCAGTTAACTTCATCTTACAGTTATCTCCCTGGAAGTTGTATGGTAATAAAGACATACTGACACAGGTAATCTGCATTTATGGTCCCTTTAAATACCGTCAGTAATTTAGAGGGAGCTCGTGTTCCCATCTTTGTGTATTTCCCGCGCCCAGTGGCAGGTGTTAGGTTCGCTTTCTTCACGTTAGGGAAGCTTCTGTGGAAAGAATTGAGGGAAAGGAAGCCGTTGCTGCCCCCAGGCAGTGGGATAATTATTTTCATTAGAACAGAAGTGTTCCTCTTGTGTCTGGTGAACACACGAGCATCCTGGCCTCCCGCCCCCTGTCCGTAGTCAGGGGCAGGTGGTCCACCTCTGCGGCCAGCATGCCCCCTCAAAGGGGACTGCCGCGGCTGTGTCTTCAGCCCTGTGTTCGGGGCGCACTGAGGCCCTGGGCTTGGCCAGTCTCTGGACGCGGCCCGTGTGCAGAGCTGTGCCGGCCGCCTCCCCGCCACCCGCCTCCGCGTTCCGCCCTCTGTCCCCTCTAGGACCACGCGGCACAGTCTGGGTTTCTCTTTGCTAACACTACTGCTCTTTTCTTCCATTTTCTGGCTTCCCGGCGTGGGCCCTGGGTGCTGAGCCTCACACGGCGCCTCCTGCCCTTCCTTGCCAGCCCGCCCAGCTCCCGGGTGAGCCCGAGCCTCGGCTGTGCGCAGGCAGTGCCCCTCCCTGGCAGCAGAGGCCAAGGCTCAGCCCCTTGTTGGCGCTCCCGGCCCGCGTCCCGGCTTCCCTCCGCTCACACACTGCTTCCCTCCATAAACACCTGTCCTTCTGGCTGAGCCAGTCTGCTCAGCCTGCTCGCCTGCCTGCACACCATGGCCCACACACGCACGCCCCTTCTCCCAGATGCCTTCCTGCTCCCTTGTGCAAAACCCCATCTTTGTCTCACGGCCGAGGCCAGCCCTGGGTGGTCTCCTCACACCTCTGATTTCTGCTGGGCCTCAGGCTGCCCCGTCTCGAGGAGATGATGGAGTCTGCTGCCTGGGGCTGGCTTTACTTTTTATTCTTTTTATCTTTTCTCCAGTTTTTAAAATGCCTTTAACTTTAAGAAAAAAGCAGATGAAGCAGTAGGATTGGATGTATATCAAGGCCATGCTTGAGGAAGCAGGAGAAGTCACGAGAGCTCCTGGGGGTGTGTGGCTGCCCTTCCGCTTTCCTTGTGGGGATGGTGGTGACGTTCCTGGTAGGCTGTGACAGTCGCTTCCTCTTCACTAGCTGTTGAGTGATTCTTTTCTTTTCCACCCAGTCTTTCCTTCTCTCCACCCCCTACTTCTGTTTCACGTCCCCAGCTTAATACCATACTGACCTCAGCCAAGGTGTTTCACTTCTAAGACTGTTTTGTCATCTAGAAAATAGAGATACTCCGTTTCCCAGCGTTACAGGCGGCTTTAGTGAGAAGTAGAATGGATCATCCACTGTGATAACTGCATGGAGTTGGCAGCACTCACCACGTGTTTGACGTCTGTCTGCAGACCCCTTACTGTGTCTCCCCCCACCGCCCCGCACCCCCCAGCACAGGTGGGGGCATCTCGGTCTGCAGGTGGGCTTGGTTCTGGTGCTTACTGGGTTATCTTCTGCAGATAACATAACGTCTGTATTCAGTTCTCAGTTCCAAGCCACTAATTAACCCAGTGACCTTTGCACTTCACTAACCTGCCTGGGCTTGTGTGTTCTGATTTTAAAAGGAGGTCACAATGAGTGCCTTACTGGGTGGCTGAGAATAAAATGTGATAAAATATATGAAAATGCTTTGAAAACCATAAAGCATTAATCGAAAATAAAGTTATTGCAGTTAATATTTAACCTTAAGTGTACTTAGTATAGTGCCTTAGAAACTGTTGTCGTTGTTTAGTAAATTATTTGACTGAACTAACAGGGCAACTCATTCTTCAGGCTGTGTTTCTATCTACTAAGCTTAATAGAGCCAGGCAGGAAACTGTCCATCTATGGTTATGTTGTTACATGATTGTAACTTCAGTTAGGGTTGTGTCCCTGGGCCTTTGATTCATGCTGAGGTATCCTCTTGTTAAATTAAAGGGTAAAACTTGTAACAGGGGACTCCTGTCAGAGGGTTTGCAGGACAGGGATACACAGACCCACAGGAGATGAGACAGGTTACAGAGTAGCGATCCTTGCTGTCGGAGGTGCTGAGTTCCTGCCTCCATGTAGAGCTGCGGCCTGTACACCTGCATGGCACCAGGCTCTTCGCAGGGGCTGAGTTTTCAACAGTGCGGGGAATCTGTCTTCCCCAAAGTAGACGAGGGTCCCTGCAATGAAGTGTTGCAAGAGGCCTGGGAGAGCCTCGAGCAGGAGGTGAGTGGTCCAGCCTGGCCTGAGGCCCCGGTTCAGGCTACAGGAGAGTGTGCGGCTGTGACACGGGGTGGGGGTCAGGGGAGGCCTGCTGACCAAGGCCTGGCGGGTGTGGCTCCTGGGAAAGGGATGGCCAGGGGCAGAGCCGGTCGTCTGCCAGCCTCTCAGGGAGACTCGCGATGGGCGGGCAGGGTCTCGACAGGCCGAGAGGCGGCCCCGCGGGCAGCGAGACGCCGTGTGGACAATAAAGCCTTTATCTGTGTCATTTCCACCAATCAGCTCCGTGGTTTTCCAGGAGCCAGTGTCATTCTTGTTAAGAAAACTGCATGACAGAGAATCAAAAGCCTTTTTCAAGTTCAGTTGTACTTATTACTTCCAGCCTTGGCTATATGGCCTTAAACACTGGAGCATTTGTGTTTCTTTGACTTGTCAGCAGAATTTCAGGAAATGCTATAAATGTAGCCATGCATCTTCTGAAGCTGCTCATTCTTAAACTTGTATTTTACTGACCGAGTGTACTAGAGCCCCAGGAAGAACTCCCTAATAAAGCCCTTTCGGTGTGGTTTTATCCCATGTCCTTTGATTCACTGGAGATCCCTGCCTGCTGTCTGGTGTGTCCGGGCCATGGCCCACTCAGCCGTCCTTGATCTCCCGCGCGCTGAGGCTTGGGCGTTCAGTCGTGGTCTTCGTGTCTGTTCCGTGCTGGCCAGAGTCTCGTTGCCACTCTAGAGCACAGCAGGTGCGGTGTTCGCTGGGCCTGTTGCATGTCAGAGAGCTGGTCTTCAGTAGCACCTGCTGGGAACGTGGTAGAATTTCTCTTCCTGCCGACATTGCAGTCTCACAGGGCAGCAGAGCAGGTCCTGTCTTAGAAGCCTTTCTGTGCAGTTGTTTGCCGATACCTGTGAGGGCCCTGGAAGGCAGGGTCTGAAGGCTCCTGCATGTCTCGGATATTCTCATTTAATAATGTCATAAAGTCATTTCCCAGAGTGCTTTGTTGTTGTTCAGTCACTGAGTTGTGTCTGGCTCTGCGACCTCATGGACTGCAGCACGCCAGGCTTCCCTGTCTCCTGGAGTTTGCTGCAACTCCTGTCCATTGAGTTGGTGCGGCCATCCCATCCTCTATTGCTCCCTTCTCCTGCTTTAACCCATGTAAAAGAATTGATTGTGGCTTTTTTTGGGGGGGGGTGCAAAATTGAGGCTCTATGGCAGCTAATGACAAGCCTGAAATATTCTAAAATTGTGACTAAATCAGAAAAACCTGGAGCACACCACAAAGCTTTGTGAGGACTTGATAAGCTGTGACCTCCTGGGCAGTCCGGGGGTGGTGCCGGGGAGGGCGGTGACGGCGCCTTACCGCCGGGCGGGGCTGCTCCTCCAAGCCCGGTCCTTCCCTCGAGGTGGCGTCGGCTTCCTCTCCAGGTTCAGGGTGCTCGGACGCTGTCCTCCCCACCCCCTCCGCACACTTGTCCGCCCGTGTTTCGCGGTGGTGCCATTGCCAGGAGGCTGTGGCAGGCCCACCACTGGCTCTGGAGCGCGGCCGTGGGGGTGGGGGGCGCTGAGCGCGTGGGGTCCCGCGGCCGGGGCGCCCTCGTGGGGTCAGTGTCGCGGGTTTCCCAGTGGCTCCCCAGAGTGAGAACTGCTGTGGTCACAGCAGAGTAGAAAACAGAGAATCTCTCAGAGATGTTTTCAGTTCGCGTGACGTGACCGCAGGTAGAATGTAAGCATGCTAGACACAAAAAGGAGATCAGTCCTGGGTGTTCATTGGAAGGACTGATGTTGAAGCTGAAACTCCAATACTTTGGCCACCTGTGAAGAAAGCTGACTCATTGGAAAAGACCCTGATGCTGGGAAAGATTGAAGGCAGGAGGAGAAGGGGACGACAGAGGATGAGATGGTTGGATGGCATCACCGACTCAATGGACATGGCTTAGGGTGGACTCCGGAGTTGGTGATGGACAGGGAGGCCTGGCGAGCTGCAGTTCATGGGGTCGCAAAGAGTCGGACACGACTGAGCGCCTGAACTGAACTGAGACACAAAAACTTTGCATGCAACTAGAATAAGTCGTTTTATCTATTTTCATAAATAAGTAGGACCGAGCCCAAGTCAGAGTTGGTTGTTCAATCTGCCTTCCTAAAGTGTATGTTAAAGTGGCCAGCCAGTTGGCAATTGTCTTAATGGGAAGCTAGGGGAGTTGCTTTGTACTTGAAATTGCCTTATATTTTTTTGGGCATGTATACTATATATGTAATATATAATAAGTAATTTGAATATCCAACCAAATAATCAAAGGTTTATGGTTATTTTTACTGTTTTATAATAGCATAATATTTTAATCTGTCCTTTATTGCCGTGGGGAAATCAGAAAAGGCAAAGATTCTAAATGGAGAAATGGTGGTGACATTTGAGCAAAATTAATGCCTTTTTTCTTTTGCAAATGAAGTTTCACGTTTAAAAAGCAGTGAGGCCATCCTCATGTACCCAGGACTGTAAAGGGGCCACGCCAGCTGAACCTGAGCAGAACAGTCCATCACCAGGGCACGTGATGATAGTCGTTTGTGATCTTTACTTTTTTTCGTCAAGACATGAAGACCCTGTGAGTCACAGAGCGTGCAGAGAGGCGACACGAGCGGCAGAGCTGCTGTCCGCCTCGTGCGCGGTGGCTTACGGCGTGGGAGACGCAGAGAGTTAGCCAACGTGGCCCTGTGAGCCAGCAGTCGACTGTGTGTGCTTAGAGCAACCCAGCAGCTCCTTTTTATAATGTTTTTTTCATCCGTTATTTTTTTACTGGCACATAATTGCTTTACAGTGTTGTATTAGTTTCTGCTGTACAGCAAAGTGAGTCATCTACATATAAACATACATCCTCACCCCCATTATATTTTAAATTATAATTTGTCTTCTCATAAAATTACATTTGTTTAAAAATCTACCTAAACACATGAGTTTAAGAAATCAGTACATACCCTAATTGTAACATAAACTGAATTTTTAGCATTTGTTTACAGTAAAATATTTTGTCATCTAAGTGTTTTGGCATGACTGCAGTGGAAGACTATATAAGTCAGATGTGTGTACTCCTGCCAATGAGCATTTCAGTTTAAGAGGAGATGGTCAGAAGCCATTCTGTAGGACAGTATAGGAATGTCCAGATATATTAGGATGAGTAAAAACAGACCAACCTCACTTGTGTTTGATCAAAGAAAAATAACAGTAACCGAAACGAGGATAAAGTGGCATTCATGTTACACATTGTCAAGTGAGAAAATGAGGAAGTATAATAACCTCACAAACAAGCTGAGCCTTCTTTGTAAGAGACACGCCAGCTAATCCCCTGCCTGGAGAGGGTCAGGGGGAGTGCGGGAGTGCGGGAGCGCTCACACCCAGGGGCGGGCGTGCAGCCAGTGTCTAACACAGAAGGTTTTGCGGACTTGTGTGTGATGGGTGAGAAAGGAGCAGGATGGATCCAAAAAAGAAACGTTGACACCAAGGTTTAGCAACACCCAGGATGATGGGACTTCAAAGCAACAGATGTTTTCACACATTGCTGGCCCATGAGGAATCATTTAGCAGTGTCCATTAAAATAATAAATGTCCTTTGACTCAGAACGTCTGAGATTATCCTACAAATAAACATGGCGCACATGCGCAGTGGTATGTGTGCAAGGTCATCTGCTGTCGTGTTGTTTGTCGCAGCAGCAGATCGGAGGCATAAATGTCCCTCAGCAGGTGCACACAGGACGAGCTACCGATTTTGAGTTCATTGGTGTATACGGTCATTGCAGCTGTGAAAAAGGAAAAGAACTTTATGGACTGAGGGGAAACTTCCTTAGGTTATGTCCTCAACTATAGAAAAGGGAGGGGAAGTGGGTGTGTTAGTTGGCATCCACACATACACACACATGCAAGAAACGCCAGCTTTAGTTAGCTGTGGTGTGGGAGAGCAGACAGCGTGCTGGTATCCCTGCTCCAGGCGTGCGTGCGTGTGCTTCGTCCTCAGCCCCCTTCCGCTGCTCCCGCCGTCACTGCTGCTATCAGTGGTGGTTCAAGAAGTCTGTGAACGAGACGAGAGCCTTCAAGATGAGCCTAGTGGCCGGCCATCAGAACTTGACAACGACCAGTTGAGAGCCTCATCGAATCTAATCCTCTTATAACTACATGAGAAGTTGTCATTGAAGTCGATGTCGACCATTCTACAGTTGTTTGGCATTTGAAGTAAATTGGAAAGGTGGAAAGGCTTGATAAGTGGGTGCCTCATGAGCTGACCAAAAACTAAAAAAATAATAATAATTTTGAAGTGTTGTCTTCTCTTATCCTTCACAACAACAACCATTTCTCGATCGGATTGTAAAGTATGATGAAAAGTGGATTTTATACAACTGGCAAAGACCAGCTTAGCGGTTGGCCTGATAAGCTCAGAAGTACTTCCCAAAGCCAAACTTGTTCCAAAAAAAGATCATGGTCACTGATTGGTGGTCTGCTGCCCATCTGATCCCCTGCAGCTTTCTGAATCCTGGTGAAACCATCACCTCTGAGCAGTATGCTCAGCGAATCAATGAGATGCGCCTAAAGCGGCAACCCCTGCAGCTGGCGTTCGTCAACAGAACCCGCCCGGTTCTTCTCCACCACAGTGCCCGGCTGCACGTCGCGGAACCAACACTGCAGAAGCTGAACAGATAGGGCTGCGAAGTGTTGCTTCATCCACCATATTCACCTGACCTGTCACCAGCCAGCTGCCACTTCTTCAGGCGTCTCAACAACATCTTACAGGCAAAACGCTTCCACGACCAGCAGGAGGCAGGAAATGCTTTCCAAGAGTCGTTGAATCCCAGAGCATGGATTTTTACCCTTCAGGAGTAAACAAACTTATTTCTCATTGGCAAAAATGTTGATTGTAATGGTTCCTATTTTGATTAATACATGTGTGTTTGAGCCTAGTTGTAATGCATTCACGATCCAAAACTGCAGTTACTTTTGTACCAACCTCATAGTTAGAAAGCACGAGCAACCCAGGTGTCCACTGACAGTTGAGTGGGTAAACAGAATGTTCTACATCCACGTGGTGAATCATTATCCAGCCGTGAAAATGAGTGAAGCGGTGGCCCACACGGTACCACGTGTGAACCCTGAGAACGTTACACTGAGGGGAGGAAGCCAGATCCCCAAGGACAAACATACACATTGGTCTGTGTGAGATGTCCAGAACAGGCGGGTCCTGGAGACAGAAAGCAGAGTAGTGGCTGCCGGAGGCTGGAGGGAAGGGGTGACAGGCAGTGGCTTCTGATGGGCCAGGGTTTCTTGGGGGGCAGGGCACAGTGGCCCAGGCTGAGGAGGCGGCAGCACGTGGTCTGGGAGCTTCGGGTAGAGGTCTGGTCAGCAGCCTCAGCAGTCCCGGCAGCTGGCCCACTTGGGGGCAGGGCGGGGACCATGTGGTTGCTCCGAGGGGCCAGGAGGGAGATGAGGAAGACCCTTAAAACAGCTGCGTGGAGATGCGCAGGGGCCTGATGGATGGTTGCCCAGCCTAGGGCTGAAGCCTGACACAGGTCAGATGGGCACCACGTGTGTAGGGAGAACAGGGGCCCTCGGACAGAGCCCCAGGAGCACAGCGGTTCTGAGCAGAGAACAAGTGACCAGAGCAAGGGGGAAGAGACCAGGAAGATGGGGTCAGCTGCTCCCCTGGAAGGCAGCGGGTGAGCACGGAGCCCATGAGGCCGGGGCCCCCGTGCAGTGGCTCCGGGAGGGCAGGGGCGCGGTGGGACTGAGACACAGGACAGGGCTGGGAGGAGGGTCTGGACTGCCACGCGGGTGGTCCCTGCTCTGCTTGTGCCCTGCAGTTTAATGTTGTTTAAAGGAAAAAAAGAAGTGAGGATTGGCCTTTGGGCTGTGTGTGTGAGTTGGACTGTTAATTTCATTCTTTTGCTTTACTTATTTATTTGTCTGTGGCCATGCCGTGAACTTGTGGGATCTTAGTTCCCCCGCCAGGGATCAAACCCAGGCCCCCAGCAGCCACAGTGGGACTGCTAGGGAAGTCCCTGTTTTCTTGTTTCTTAATACAAAGAGAGTGCATACTTAATTGAAAATAAAAAATAATAGAAGTTAAAAGACTCATTTCCAGCCTGCTTTCCCAACCACCGCGGATAATCTGCATAGCACTTTGGTGGGTATCCATCTGGGTTTCTTATGTAAGAAATCTGTACATTCTTATGTAAATATGCATAAGAATGTGTGTGTAAAAGATTGTGTTTGCTCTTAACCAAATTGAGGTCACATTGCAGTGCTGCTCTGCTCCATGTTTTGAGGTTCAGAGTATACAGTCTCCATTACTTAATTGCCAAGTGCTACGTATGAGCATACGTTTTATCAGTCTCTATTCTTAGAAACCCTGAATATTCATTGAAGGGACTGATGCCAAAACTGAAGCTCCAATACTTTGGCCACCTGATGCGAAGCCAACTCGTTGGAAAAGACCCTAATGCTGGGAAGGATTGAAGGCAGGAGGAGAAGGGGGCAACAGAGGATGAGATGGTTGGATGGCATCACCGACTCAATGGACATGAGTTTGAACAAACTTTGGGAGGTGGTGAAGGACAGGGAAGCCTGGTATGCTACAGTCCATGTGGTCGCAAAGAGTCACACACGACTGAGCGACTAAACACCAATTCTTAGAAATAAGAAAAGATAAATCACATGTATTGGGACCTTTGAACTGCTTATGCATTTTTCTCTGCTTGCAAATAATCAGTGATTGAAAATCCAGTGCTATCACATTGATGACTTTAAGTAAGTCTCGTGAACTTGTGACCCATATTTCGCACAGGCATCAAGTTGGTCTTTTTCTGTCTAGTGTCCCTCTGTCCTCCTCCCGTCATTAGGTCACAATAAAAATAGTTACACATAACCTTTTTAAGCAACTTTTAATCAATACATTGGAGTTTCAAATATGTAATTTGCTGGTTCATTTGAATGTATAAACCTCTAATTATCTTTTAATTCAGAATTTAATCTGCTTTTACAGCTGACTACAGTACTCTTGCCTGGAAAATCCCAGGGACGGAGGAGCTTGGTAGGCTGCAGTCCATGAGGTCGCGAGGAGTCGGACACGACTGAGCGACTTCACTTTCACTTTTCACTTTCATGCATTGGAGAAGGAAATGGCAACCCACTCCAGTGTTCTTGCCTGGAGAATCCCAGGGACGGCGGAGCCTGGTGGGCTGCTCTGTGGGGTCGCCCAGAGTCGGACACGACTGAAGCGACTCAGCAGCAGCAGCAGCGCCCCATAGCTGCGGCTGGTAGATTATCTGAGTGAGCTGTGCAAGTCAGCTTTCAGGTGTTCGTCTTGGTTTCCTGAGAATCAGACCCCATTTCCATCCTTTATTACAACCGCGTCCCCCGACTAAGAGGATGTACACCTGTTTTCTCCAGTGGAGCTGTATTCTTTTCTCAGCAGGTTAGCAAAAATGATAAGTAATTAAAAAACAGAACTGTCGATGGAGATTACAGAGATGAGAAGGTGTGGAACTGTGACGCGGGCTGGTCAGGGGAAGCACGGATGTGGGCAGAAGGGAAGGGTTTGGGACCCCGTCCATGAGGTGGACTCTGACTGTCCCTGCCGCTCTCCCCCCCACCCCAAGTCCTCCTGCGGTGTCTGGGAAGAGCACGGGCATCACTTCCGGCGCCAAACGTCGCATCCCGTCTGTAGGACTTACTGTAAATCAGCTTGATCGTGGACTTTGACCAGTCCTGTCTGGTTTGAGTAACCTGATCCTGTTGTCCAGAGCCAGAAATGATGAGTATTGGGATTTTAACACATTATGGGAAATCAGGTTTTTAAAACTGATGTTAATGGTTGGATATTGTTTTCCCTGGTCTCAATCCTAGAAAATGTCAAATGGAAATGCAAATCTATGTTGCACAGACTTAGCATTTTAACCTGAAAATATTCCAATGACTGTTGTATCTGTTCACTTTCAAAGAGTGAACTTCAAACTTTAATTACAGTAAATAGAATGTCAGTTTTAACTGGCTTACAGTATTTTTTAAACAAACATTTTTTCCTAAAGAGAAAAAAATTTGGATGCTGACAGGTTCCTATCATAGAAATAGTGCAGATCACTTATTGCACATATTTGGAATTTATTCAGGCTCTACTAGTTTTTTTCTGCAAAAATAATACAAATGCAGTGTACATATGAACATGCTTTTGGAATCTTAAACTTTGGAATTTCCTGTCTCATGTTTATCTAAACTCCTAAGTTTAATTTGCTCTGGTACTTTTTTCAGTTGAATTCTTTTGAGCAAAGAGAAGAGTTTTTCTTTAAGGAGTAAAAATAAGTGTGGCGTTCTATACGTTTGTCTTCTCCTGTATTCAAAGCGGTATTTCATAGAATGTTTTAACCGTTGGATTCGTTGTAAGAAGCGGTATTTCACAGAATGGTTTAACCGTTGGGTTCGTTGTAAGAAGCGGTATTTCACAGAATGGTTTAACCGTTGGGTTCGTTGTAAGAAGCGGTATTTCACAGAATGGTTTAACCGTTGGGTTCGTTGTAAGAAGCGGTATTTCACAGAATGGTTTAACCGTTGGGTTCGTTGTAAGAAGCGGTATTTCACAGAATGGTTTAACCGTTGGGTTCGTTGTAAGAAGCGGTATTTCACAGAATGGTTTTAACCGTTGGGTTCGTTGTAAGAAGCGGTATTTCACAGAATGGTTTTAACCGTTGGGTTCGTTGTAAGAAGCGGTATTTCACAGAATGGTTTAACCGTTGGGTTCGTTGTAAGAAGCGGTATTTCACAGAATGGTTTAACCGTTGGGTTCGTTGTAAGAAGCGGTATTTCACAGAATGGTTTAACCGTTGGGTTCGTTGTAAGAAGCGGTATTTCACAGAATGGTTTAACCGTTGGGTTCGTTGTAAGAAGCGGTATTTCACAGAATGGTTTTAACCGTTGGGTTCGTTGTAAGAAGCGGTATTTCACAGAATGGTTTTAACCGTTGGGTTCGTTGTAAGAAGCGGTATTTCACAGAATGGTTTAACCGTTGGGTTCGTTGTAAGAAGCGGTATTTCACAGAATGGTTTAACCGTTGGGTTCGTTGTAAGAAGCGGTATTTCACAGAATGGTTTAACCGTTGGGTTCGTTGTAAGAAGCGGTATTTCACAGAATGGTTTAACCGTTGGGTTTGTTGTAAGAAGCGGTATTTCACAGAATGGTTTAACCGTTGGGTTCGTTGTAAGAAGCGGTATTTCACAGAATGGTTTAACCGTTGGATTCGTTGTAAGAAGCGCTTGTATTTAGCCAAAACGACGGGAGTTAAATAGTCTCTTCATAGGTGAGTGAAGACAGTTTGGTACCATTAGGAGAAACTTAAGGAAACTGTGTGTGTAAAAGATACAGGCTCGTGCCTGGTGATGAACGGGTTAAGGAAAGGGAGCTGGCGGGAATGTGGAGAAGGGTCTCTTCTCTGGAAGCGGGGCAGACAGCAGCAGCGGCCTGCCTCCCGGGCCTGCTGGCCGCGCCCCCCACGACGCCTGGCCCCTCGCCCTTCGCGGCTCCCTGTTGTCTTCCCCCGCGGGAACGCGCGCGCGGCCCACCAGCATTGCGGCCTCTTCCGCCTGTCCCACCCGCACGCCTCTCTCACCCGCGGAAACCTGCTCCTGTCGGCAGTCCCCGTCCACGCGTTCTGCGGTCTACTCAGAGGCCCACGGCCACGGCCCGGGCGTCCCGGCCGCTCCCTGCCCTC
Organism: Bos indicus x Bos taurus; assembly: GCF_003369695.1. Classification (NCBI taxonomy): domain Eukaryota; kingdom Metazoa; phylum Chordata; class Mammalia; order Artiodactyla; family Bovidae; genus Bos; species Bos indicus x Bos taurus. Next base: position 3,710,536 of record NC_040104.1, on the reverse strand, counting down.
CCCGGTGTGTCTCACCCGCCCTGCCGCTCAGTGCAGAGGCATCTGTTTTCTCAGTGAAATTGGAAGAGATTAAACGAGGACTTCCAGAAAGCCCCCCCACCAGCTCACTGTTCATCTGGATCTGGGCCCATGCATCTGACCGCCTGTCTGCTGACCGTGGGTGAGCTGTGTGCCCGGGAAAGGTGCCCTCTGCCCGCTCAGCTCCCACCCTGCCCCGGACCCCTGCCATCAGCCTGTGAGCCCCAGCGTATCCTCTAAGAGGGCTCTCCTGACCCTGCGTCTCCTGAAACAGTTGCCCGATTGCCTTCAGCGCTTGACTGCAGAGTCCCTCACGAGAGCAAGCCTGTGCTCCCTGCACCCCCATCCTCTGTCCACTGGGCTTTCGACCCTGCCAGGGCTTCTGACCTGCTGTGGTCCTGGCCACCGTTGGCCTCCACTTCAGCAGACCCTCTACTGACCAGTAAGCGACTCCTTCTCCCGGTACCCGTTGACTGTGGCTGCTCCTCCCAGGGTTCCTGACGCCCTAGATGGTCCCCTTCCCTCTTGGCTTCCCCCAGCCTCCCTGGCTGGCACCTCTCACTTCCCAGCCACCCAGCAGTGACTTCTCGCTGGGCTCAAACCTCGGCTCTTCTCGCCCGCACTCAGCACCTCTCTGCTCTGTCTCATCTTGGCCTGTGTCCCCTAGGACTCCAGACTGGGAGGCTCTGGACTTGACACTGCCGCTTGAAGGCCTGAGTATGTCTCAGATTAAGCTTGTCTGAAACTGGACGGTTAGCGCTCCCTCCAAAGCCTGCTCTTCCCATAGACATCCCCGCCTCGGAGAACAGCGCCTGCCTCCTTCCCTCGCTCCTGGGGGGCCGTGGAGAGGAGACCCAGTCCCTGTGGCTCCCCTCCCTGCCCGCTTCCCAGCCATGATGCCCAGTGCCCGTGCCATGTGGGCAGTCTGTCCGGTGTGAGGACACGCTGGATTGCTTCTCCCCAGCGGGACTGGAGCTTTGTGTTTGCCGGTCTGCACTGAAATCCTGGCGTGAAGGGCTGTTCACGTTCTGTCGCTGATCCATGCTCTTAGAAGCCACCTTGTCTCCAGAGAGTTCTGTGTGTGTGCCTGCACACGCGCGCAAATTGTGATAAAATACGTGTAACATGAATTGAACATTTTAACCAGTTGATTGAATGGGTGACTTCAGTGGAGTCAGGCTAACAGGTGGCTTGGGGTGCCATCAGCCTTTTTCCCAGAGGAACACTCCAAAGCCTGGTGGCCTTGTAGACCTTCCCTTTTTTCTTCACTCTCCCCAGAGGTTCCAGGTCACTTGTCTGTGTGTCGTTTAAGAATCTCTTTATCCACTTTGTTTTTAGGATTTATGTTTAGGAAAGTATCTCAGACTTCCCTGGGTCTGGAGAAGGCAGGCTATGGGCCTGCCAGGTTGAGGTGGAGGCTGAAGGCCGGTCTGAGTAGTGGTGGTCTGTGTGGTCGAGGGGTCAGTGGACCCCCTCTTCTCTGGAGGGGCAGGGAGATCCTTTGTGTGGAGCCTGGAGAAGCTTGACAGGGTCAGTCTTCAGATTCTCACTCTGTTTTTTAATTTGTATTTACGTTTAGTTACTTACTCATTTAACTGTTTTCTAGGAGTTTGCAGCACTTACTAAAGAACTAAATGTATGCAGGGAGCAGCTTCTTGAAAGAGAAGAAGAAATTGCTGAGCTGAAAGCAGAAAGGAACAACACCAGGGTCAGTAGGGGGATTCTCATGTGTTGACATTCGCCCTGCGGGGGTCACCACTGGGCTCCATGTTGCTGTCTTTAAACTCTGTCTGGTTTTCAACCCATTTTCCACATTTTCCCACTGAGTGGCCCGGGGTGGATCAGTTCAGGGTTCTCATACCTTGCTTCAAATTTATGATGAGAGCTAATGTAATTTTAGTACATTTGAGGGGGGTTTCTCTTAACATTTTTGTCCACGCTTCACTTTGTGTGGGATCTTAGTTCCCCAAGTGGGGATTAAACCCATGACCCCTGCAGAAGTGTGGAGTCTTAACTACTGGGCCACCAGGGAAGTCCAGTCTAACTTTAGACTGAACTGGCGGGATTCCGACATGCCTTAGCACAGTTTTGGTCTTAGCGTGAGGCTGAGAGGAGTTATCGGCCCCAAATTCAAGGGTGAGGCTGAAGGTGCTGCTCTGGCCCCGCCCTGCAGCTGCTGCTGGAGCACCTGGAGTGCCTGGTCTCCCGGCACGAGCGGTCCCTGCGGATGACGGTGGTCAAGCGGCAGGCACAGTCCCCGGCCGGCGTGTCCAGCGAGGTGGAGGTGCTCAAGGCGCTCAAGTCGCTGTTCGAGCACCACAAGGCCCTGGACGAGAAGGTACCAGCCACCTGGCCCTCCTGGATCTGTACACTTGCTGCGTTGTTAGGTGAACGACGCACGTGTTTGTGTAACTAGTCGACTTGAAAACTAGCTCACTTGTTTGTGTAACAAGTTGAGCGTCTTGTATTCTTGTAAATAGTTTTTTCTGTAAGAAGTCAGAGTTTTATATGGTTAAAAAGCGTTGCCTGCGTACATGCTCAGTCATGTCCGAGTCTTTGCGACCCTGTGGACTGTAGCCCCCCACTCTCCTCTCTTCACGGGACTTCCCAGGCAAAGATAGTAGAGTGGGTGGCCATCTTCTACTCTGGGGGACCTTCCTGACCCAGGAATTGAACCTGACCTCTTGTATTGGCAGGCGGATTCTTTACCACTGAGCCACCTGGGAAGCCCCCAGTTAAAAAGTATTAGTTGGCATAAATATTTCAAGATTTATTATATTCTGCATATGAATTTGCAGTTAAAAGCTGGGTAATAAAATTAATTTAGGATAACATTTTGTTCTCTCAAACTTAGAATTGAAAGCTGTTAACAAGCAGGTTTTCTTGATGTTAAGATCAATGAGAGACGTTAAAGGTGCTCTGTGGCAGTAGCGTGTATCGGGGTGAGTGTACGGTGAGAAGTGCACTGACGTGCACACACACAGCAACTCAGTGACTCGGCCCCTTTCATTTCAGGTGAGAGAGCGATTGCGAGTAGCGCTCGAAAGGTGTAGTTTGTTAGAAGAAGAACTGGGCGCCACACACAAGGAGGTGAGCCTCATCAGTCTTCGTGTAAGTTCAGTTAAGGGTTTGTCACTTTTATCCCTTCATTATAAGAAAGAATGAAGGCCGTAGTGGTGGGCATCACATGTTATTTATCTTTCTGACTGAGGACCCGCCCACCTGGGTTATTTTAATCACTGGTAAACTAGACTGTGGCTCAGAGCTGCAGGATCTCTTAAGTACCCCTTTGTCCAGGAGAAGACAAATTCTGACTCTAATCACCTGGCTCTATTTGGCATGGATAGCATCACCACATATTTTCTTTTTATGTTGTGTTTTCAGTTTAGACTTGAGTTTTTCCAAGTAGAGTTTTGCTGTGTTTACTTATTTCTTTACTCTCCTTCAATTTTTTGGTTTCAGCTGATGATTCTTAAAGAGCAGAATAACCAGAAAAAGGTACTAACGGACGGGGTGCTTGATGTAAATCACGAGCAGGAAAGCGCGCCGAGCGCCAATGGAAAGGCAAGTCCTTGGTCTCACGCTCTGTCTGGTTCTCGTCTTACCGTCCAGTCTGTGTGGGGCTGTTGGGACCTCTCACCAATGCACCATGTAGGTCTGAGCGGCCGTGAGGGTCGTGTGAGCTCCTAGAGTGCAGAAGGCAGTGTTGACCTCACCGATTGCCCGGAAGTGCTGTGTTTCCTCCCTCCCGAAACACGGCCGCCTAAGGCTTCCTTTCCCCCTTAGAGATCCTCTGACGGCTCTCTGAGCCACGAGGAAGACCTGGCCAAGGTGATGGAGCTCCAGGAAGTCATCGACAAGCAGTCGCGGGAGCAGAGCCAGATGAAGGAGCGCCTGGCAGCCCTCTCTGCCCACGTGACGGAGCTGGAGGAGGACCTGGACACGGCCAGGAAGGACCTCATCAAGTCCGAGGAAGTGAACACGAAACTGCAGCGGGACGTCCGCGAAGTGAGTGACGGCGGCCGTGTCTGTTGTCCTGCGGTGGAATGTGGGTCCCTTGTTCTCCCGGTGATCTCAGCCTTGCGGTGGCTGCGTGAGCAAGAGCAGAGCACCGGCGGGACCGCGGCCGGATGCCTCCCTGCCTCTGCGTCGTGGGCTCTGGGGCAGAAGAGGCCTGGTCCGTTGGCGGTGGAGCGACATGAGGGTGGCCTTGGCGCTGTGCCGCACCCGGGCTGTGGACTCCGCGCTTGTACCAGTTCTAGGGGCCCAGGTGTTCCTTTTTTAAAAATTCATTCATCCATTCATTCATTTATTGGCATGTAGTTGCTTTACACTGCTGTGTCAGTTTCTGCTGTACAGCAAAGTGAATCAGCACACACATGTGTTCCTCTTTTTTGGATTTCCTACCCATTTGCTTCACCACAGAGCACGGAGTAGCGCTCCCTGTGCTGTACAGTAGGGCTGATTTTACACGTGCTATCAGCAGTGAGTATGTGTTACTCCCCACCCTCAGACCCTCAGGCCCGAGCTGTGTGACCATGTGGAATCATGATGTTCCTGGAGGTCATGTCTGTGGGTGTCATGAGTTATGAGAAGCTACCTAGTGGTCACTGTGAAAACAAAAGACTGCTGGGGGCTCAGGCCTCCCGCTGTGAGCCTCACCTCGCCTCTCCTTTGTACACAGACAGATAGCGCCCACCCTGCCTCCCTCCCCCGTGAGACGGTCTCAGAGAGACCCCTCCAACACGTGGTACAGCAGGCGGACTTGTTTAGTAGCTTGGTGTGAGTGATGCTGTGTGAGAACTCAAAACAGGAATATGTGCACGTGTTTGTATAACCTATTCACACTGGCAGAGTTTAATACATAGAGAATTCTGGAAAAAGTGTTTTTAAGACCTTTCAGTTTTAATGTTCAGACTTTGCCAACATTGGTTACTTAGTAACTACGGAGGGACCTGAAATGGGTTTTGAGCGGCGGACAGGAGTCGCACCAGCAGCAAGTTCTGGTCCTGGTCTGAGCGCTTCATACACGTGGTGTAACTCCGCTTCAGAAGAGTTAGGCTTGAGAAGGCTGCTTCCAGTTGTGTTTCACTCTGACCTCTCTTTCCACTCGTTAATATTCTTACTTTAATTCTGAGGAAATTGCATGAGATTTTTCCAACTTTTACCTGAGGAAACGAGCCTCAGAGCTCCCCGTTGGATCTGTTGAAGGTCCCTCCCTGTTCTAGGTCAAGGCTGCCTGTATGGTGTAGCAGACAGAGGTCCTGACTTCATGCCAGATACCTTCCCTCCTGGAATTCTTGGAATAATAGGGTAGTTTAGTATACTTTTTGTTTGCTGTTTGGGTTTATTATGTAGAAAAGAAGCTTGGTAAACCGAGTGGCCAGACAGAACGTTAAGACAGGTGGGTGGCAATCGTGGCAGATGAGACCTTTGAGGTAGGCACGTTTTTGCTCACATCAGGGAAAACTGCCATGTCTAGGACTTTAGTCTTGAGGACACTAACTTTATGTTTGATTTGAAAGTTAGGATTTAGCCCAGCTTTTTTACTCTTAAGTGTGTCCGAGCGTTCCGTGATAACGACTTACCTTTCTCCTCTGCAATGCCCGGTGTAGGCCATGGCCCAGAAGGAGGACATGGAGGAGAGAATCACTACCCTTGAGAAACGCTACCTCGCTGCACAGCGCGAAGCCACCTCTGTGCATGACCTCAATGATAAACTTGAAAATGAAATCGCAAATAAGGATTCTATGCATCGACAGGTACTGACTGTGTCTGACTTCTGTAGCGGTGCATCACCGAGGAAGCTAAAGACCTTTTCACGAGGTTCCCACGTCGGGAATCAAGTCCCAGTGTGACGTTCTTATGACCCTAAAATACTGTGTTGAAAAGTGTGGATGTACATCATGGTAAATCAGCTGTACTGGAATGAAATACAGTTTTTAAAAATTGGGGGTGACTGCAACTTACAGGTTTGAATTATTTGGGACTTGGTTTAACCGTTTTGTGGAATTCCACTCCTGACTCTTTTGTTTTACTTGAACGTGAATTGGTTGGCTTATTAGTGTTTTTACTGAAAGAGCAGAGAGCGGCAGGGAACTTCACGGCAGCTGGCTGCCTGCTGGAAACTGGGGTCACTGTGACAAAAGGCAGGGTTAGAGCTCTGGTCTGATTAGGGTGTGCACCTCCTGTGGTTTGGTGAGCCTTACTTGCTCCTGTTCCTGTGTGGTCTCAGATAATCAGGACTTAACCAGGAGAACCAAATCTGGCTTTCAAAGCAAAGTGAGTCGGTCTGGTGTGTTGCAAAGGGTATCATTGGCCCCAACACAAAAATAAAATACTAGAAAGCCATTGAAATTTATGATGTGGAATGCTAATTAAGAGCATTACGATATACAAAGTAATGGCTGTAAAAGGCAGATCAGAAAATACCCTATACCATATGCTGTTGTTTTCTGAGAGTTTTAAAGCATGTCGTATTGTTTGTGTATGTACATAGAATAGTAACACACACAGAAGAAATAAGAAAGCTGCTTAGAAACAAATGTTAACCTCTCAGGAACCTGAGCTTATAGATAATTTAATTTTTTTTTCTTTTTTAAAAAAGAATCTGTCTAAATTTTCTACGTTGAAAGTTTTTCAGACTAATAAGATCTTTTAAAAGAATAATCATGCATTCACAAGTATCAGTTGACTGGCATTTCACCAGGCACACTCTTAGCAGGTCTGTATTTCAGAGGAGATGAAAGCCGTATTTTGGCTCACATGCCCGTGGCCATCTGTGGTCAGTAGGGTTCCCTTCAAATGATGATTCTGGTGACGTTTTAAGAAGGGTCAGTACTGAACCCTTCTTCCCTTGTCAACAAGAATGAATAAGCTTCTATAGAAAACTGGTCTTTAATATACAAGAACTTTTTTTTTAAAAAAAGACTCTTTTGGGGACGTTTAGGAAAAGCAAATACTCTGGCGGGAGGTATTCTGCCCAATGAGACTAAGCCCAGGAACACTGAGAGAAGATTTACCGTGACACAGCTGCCGAAGCAGAGCTAATCCAGTAGACACGTGCGTTCGGGTTTTGTCTCAGCGACTCTGCTCTCCCTTTGTAGACAGAGGATAAAAACCGGCAGTTGCAGGAGCGCCTGGAGCTGGCGGAGCAGAAGCTGCAGCAGACGCTGCGGAGGGCGGAGACGCTGCCCGAGGTGGAGGCTGAGCTGGCGCAGAGGGTGGCTGCGCTCTCCAAGGTGCTGCTCTGGGTCCGCGGGGCCGGGTGTGCGCAGAGGTGGCCGTGCTCTCCAAGGGGCTGCTCTGGGTCTGCGGGGTTGGGGGTGGGCGCGGGGAGGGCCTGTTCCCATGCTGTGCCACCGCGCCCCTGCTGCTCAGTCCAGGCAGGAGCGCAGACGCAGGGGTCGTGCTGCCCGTCTGAGATGGGAGCACTCCCGGAGTGTCCGACAGTCCCTGCTTCTGTGTCATCCCTACGTTAATCTCCCTCCGTTTTGTCCCGTGTTCTGTGTGTCTCCAGGACGCTTCAGCTCCGAGTCACTGCTGCTCAGAGTTCAGTCAGTCAGCAACTCAAAACCTTAGCAGGATAGTTCTTCGCAGACCCAGGAAAATCCCATTCTCTTAAGTCTTGGGGCCCCACTCCCAGCTCTCCGTCCCCGGGAGCCTGCGGGTGAGAGGCTGCCTCCCGGGGATGTGGCGCTGTGGGGGGCATCATCCCCACTGCCAGCCAGCCAGCCACCCTGTTCTTCTGGCGGGAAAGGTGTTGCCCCGCGCTGCCGGTGGGCACTGGCTGGGCATGGAGAGTCGGGCAGGGCCCGTGCTGGCGCGGCTGTTGGGAGCGTTGCGCAGAGCTCAGTGAGCAGCTGAGGGGCCCTCCGGTCGCGGGCGGCCGGCCGGCCGGCGTGTCGGGTGCTCGCAGACCCTCCCACAGCAGGGTCACTAACAGCCGCCAGGGGGCGCCCTGCTGCCTGTGATCTTCCTCTCAAGGCTTGGTTTCTCCTTTCCCCCGGCATCTCTGCTGTCCGTCCCCGGTCGGCCTTGTAGTCGGACCTTTTGTCTTCCGGAAGCTCTGCCACTAAGGAGGCTAAACTGTTCGAACTTACCTCCCAGCTTAGGAAGGTAGAACGTGTGCCTCGCGCGTCCCGCGCTTGCCGCTGCCTGCTGCCCGCGCTGGCTCGGGGCTCGCCACACGCAGTCCTTCCGTCGCCCACGTGTCACACGCAAAGCCACACAGGCGGCGTGAGCAGGCGTGCGGGCGTGCCTCCCGCGAACCCGGGGCCCGTGGTCCGCATAGAGCATGGCCCGCTTGCCGCCCCTGTGGTCACAGCCCACGTGCCGTCAGGACGGGGCGCTGCGAGCGGGACTGACCCTGTTCTTGGCCGACAGGCGGAAGAGAGACACGGCAACATCGAGGAGAGGCTGCGGCAGATGGAGGCCCAGCTGGAGGAGAAGAACCAGGAGCTGCAGCGGGTGCGTGTGCTGGCGGGGAGGCTGCGTCTGGGCCGGCACCACCTTTCTCTGCCGCTCCCGTCTCTGCCTTCGAGTGTGTGCGTGTGTGGCCCCATCTGCTGACCCGGGCACCCGCCTCCTCAGGAGCAGGGCCAGAGGTGGTCGCCCATAGGCGGTGGGCAGGGGCCAGGGGACCCCCACATCCAAGGAGGCTGCTTGTTGCTCTGAGAAGCCAGTCGGGGGAGCTTCTCAGGGTACAGGTGGCCTTTAGAGTGCCCCTCAGACAAACCTGAGGTGCCAGTCCGGGGCCCATGAAGCTGCAGGCATGGCACCCATGTGTGCAGCCTGCTTGCCTCAGAGGAGGCTCCTCCTGGGCAGGAGGAGAACTGTAGCTGCGCTGCGACAGAAGGCGCGTCAGGGAAGGGTGACCATGGGGGCTCGCGTCACCGATCCTGAGAGAGGTTTCCCGGAGGGGCTGGCCACACGGTGACATGGACCATCCAGGAAATGGAAGGGCGTCCCAGGTCCAGCCTCAGGCGTCGGTGCTGTCCCCACCACACCTGTGTTCTTGGGCCTGGCCTGCAGAGCCTCAGAGGCGGGCTCCCAGGGGGAATTGGTTCTGACTCCCATCATGAGACCCGCGGTGAGGTGCCCTCCCCGCCTCGGCAGAGAGCTCAACGTCTCCCGATCAGGGGTGCTCTTCCTTACTTTCATAACTGCTGCTCGAGGCTGTTGAGATCGGGATACTCTTTATGACTAAGCCAATTCAAAGTCAACTTTTATTTTGCTTTAAAAGTATTTGAATGCCGATGCCTTAATGTGGAATCTGTGACAGGTTTTATTTTCTTGGGCTCAAAAATCACTGCAGACAGTGACTGCAGCCATGAGATTAAAAAATGCTTGCTCCTTGGAAAGCTATAACAAACCTAGACAGCATATTAAAAAGTAGAAATATCACTTTGCTGACAAAGGTCCATATAGTCAAAGCTATCTTTTTTTTACAGTAGTCATATACGGATGTGAGAGTTGGACCATAAAGAAGACTGAATGCTGAAGAACTGATGCTTTTGAATTGTGTTGTTGGAGAAGGCTCTGTTTTAACAGAAAATAATATGTTTTTTAATTTGTTATGATGGAAAACTTCAAACACGCCCAAAAGTGGAAGGAGCAGTATAATAAATACCCGTGACCTATCAGTTAGCTTCAGCCATTTCCAACACAGGGCCAGCCTCAAACATATCATTCTTTTGTCTTCTTTCCATTTTTTTTTTATACAGTAGGTCCTAAAACAGCTTTTTTTCAAACCATGAAATTGATGTTCATTTTATAAAACACAGACTTGCCCACTTTGTTTTCACATTTAAAAATTGCTTGAGGTAATTACTTCTAGTTTTTTAATATGAATTATCATAGCTGGGAAAGATTGAAGGCAGGAAGAGAGTGGATGACAGAGGATGAGATGGTGGGATGGCATCACCAACTCAATGGACATGAATTTGAGCAAGTTCTGGGAGTTGGTGATGGGCAGGGAAGCCTGGCATGCTGCAGTGCATGGGGTTACACAGTCAGACAAGACTGAGCAACTGAACTGAACTGAATATGAATTATCGTTGGAAGAAAAGCTGTGACCAACCTAGACAGCATGTTGAAAAGCAGAGACATGACTTTGCCGTCAAAGGTCCACCTAGTTAAAGCTATGGTTTTTCCAGTAGTCATGTGTGGATGTGAGACTTGGACCATAAAGAAGGCTGAGTGCCAAAGAATTGATGCTTTTGAACTGCGGTATCGGAGAAGACTCTTGAGAGTCCCCTGGACTTCATGGAGATCAAACCAATCAATCCTAAAGGAAATCAGTCCTGAATATTCATTGGAAGGACTGATGCTAAAGCTGAAGCTCCAATACTTTGGCCAATATTTTTTCCAATACCTGATGCGAAGAACTGACTCACTGGAAAAGACCCTGATGCTGGGAAAGATTGAGGGCAGGAGAAGGTACAACAGAGGATGAGACGGTTGGATGGCATCACCGACTCAGTGGATGTGAGTCTGAGCAACCTCTGGGGAGTAGTGAAGGGCAGGGAAGCCTGGCATGCTGCAGTCCATGGAGTCACGAAGAGTGAGACGCAACTGAGCGACTGAACAACAGCAGTCATTACAAAGAAGTCAAGTGATGTCGGAAGTAAAGAAACGTGAAAGTCTATCTCCACTCTCCTTTTTCCAAAATGAATTTTCTCACCTTTTGCTTTATAAATTGAATTCATTTCACCCCCTTAATCCAGACTCAGGCTTCTGTTTACATATTGGGAAATTCCTCCACCAACATGTGTGTAAGCTGATCCCCTTTAAAGTCTGCTTGATTCTGAGTGTAAATCTGCTTGCTCCCCAAGCCCCTCCGACAGGTAATGGCTGGTGACAGTAAGGTCCCCAGGTGCTCTGCCAAACAAGCGTTGGGAGTGACCTTTGACCAGTGAAGTCCCTGCCTCCCTCTGCACCTGCCTGTCTGCTCTGGTGATGCTCGAGCCCACCAGAGGTGGCCGTGGGAGGGGACCGCCTCGGGAACCGGGGCACAGGCCGCTCACGTCGCAGCTCCCCGGTGCTTTTACAATAATGACCGTGCTTGTGCTTGACGTTGATGAGTTTTTGTTTTCCTGTTTTAGGCAAGGCAGAGAGAAAAAATGAATGAAGAACACAATAAACGCCTATCAGATACCGTGGATAAGCTTCTGTCCGAGTCAAACGAGAGGCTTCAGCTCCATCTGAAGGAGAGAATGGCTGCTCTGGAGGATAAGGTGAGCCGGCCCCGCAGCTGCTTTACCAAGAGGCGTCTGACCCGGCCTGGCCTGGTTTGTGGGGGGAGCCGCGGGGAATCTCCAGGACAGGAGTTGGAAAGCTGTTCCCATAGAGGGCCCCACAGTGAGTGTCTTTATTGGGTACGAATAATTGAGTAGCAGTTATTTCACGCTACTCAGTAAGCGTGATGGCATCCATAGGCAGTGTGTAAAGGAACAGACATAGCCGTGTGCCCAGGTCCACCCTCACCCCTTCGTTTCTTTCTTAGAAGTTTATTTCTGGGGCTTTCCTGGCGGTCCGGTGGTTGAGAGTCTGCCTTGCAAGCTCAGGGATGCAGGTTCGATCCCTGTTTGGGGAGCTAAGATCCCGCGTGTCGCGGGGTGAGCACGACAAAGGAACCCCGCGTGATGCAGCCGAGGCCCGACGCGGCCGCATCAATAAGTTTAGTTCAGTAGCTTTTATATAACGTGATAGAAAAGATTGAATTAGCTAAAAGAAAGCATTCTCATATTCCAACTCCAGCCTTCTCTCTTTTCATTTGGTTTGGGAAATGTCTGAGAACCTCCATCAGAGCAGCTCAGTGGGCAACACTCTGGTTCAGGTTCGGTGGAAACCTGTCCCAGCTGCACCAGTGCCCTAAAGACAAGGCCCAGCACCTTCCCTGAGGTCAGCGCTTGGGCAACGCTTGTCTGAGAGAGACCAGTGGTCACTACGAGTTCTGCGGCACGTTTTCCCCCACAAAACCCAAGATGACACACACACCTCACTAGAGTCCACACAGGGAAGGCCCCTCACTTCACCCTGACCTGTGGGCCGGCCCTGAGGTGGGGATAGTTTTGTCTTGGGTTTGAAGTTTGCATGTGAAACCTGCACCAACTTCCTGAGTGATCACTGAACTGCAAAAGCTGAAAGCAAGTTTAAAGCAGTTTCACTTACCCCAAGGAGCTGGCCTCCTTGTATCTAGAAGATCAGTCCGGGAAGAAGATTGTCTGTGTACAAGTCAGTGTTAAAAGTTGTCATCTGGCCTTGTGCTAGCACTTCACGCTGGGCGTGAGGCCCACCACGCATCCTGAGGGGCTTTATGCTTTCAGACAGAAGTGTAGCTGCCCCGCGGTCCACGCGGCATCTGTAAGAATTGATACTAAAGCACTCCTTGTATCTTTTTCAGAATTCTCTCCTTCGGGAAGTTGAAAATGTGAAAAAGCAATTAGAAGAAATGCAAAACGACAAGGTACTTGAATGTCTGAATCGTTCAGAAGTTTGTTAAGAGCCGAATTGAGCTGGAATTCATCTGGACTACTGCAGATGCTTAGTGGAAGTCGAGTTACATTTTCTTTATGGCTCGTCCACTGCTGCATCGTGTACAGCGTTTCTGGTTTTGAACATTGAATGTATTTGCATTATAGGTGGATTTAGAGTGTGTGGCCATCCTGTGTGGATCAGAATCCTGAATAGTCCTTTCCGGGTTCATTCGAAAGCTGAACAAAGCATGAGCCTTTCACGTGGACAGTACTGTCTGTCAGAAAGATAATACGAGCCACGTACACAGTCTAAAATATCCTAAAATCGAACGGGCTACTTTATGTTCTGTTTTTCACCGTGGGTCTTGAAATCTCCTGTGTGATTCCCACACCGAGCTTTGCACCGGCCTGTCTCGCACTCCGTGGCTGCACGAGGCACGTGACTGCCGTGGCCTACAGCACAGAGCTGCCGGGTTGAGTTGAGTGACCCGCAAGCTTGACCCATGTGACTTGTTTTACCAGTGAGGAACTGAAGTGGGGTGCAGAGGAATGAGTGTGAGGAATGCCTGGGAGTGAGTGTGAGCTCCGTGGAGATGGTTTAAAGCAATGAGAGGAGCGAGGGCAACAGAGTGAGTCCTGCCCCCCCAACCCCCGCCCCAAGTCAGCTTCTCTCTGACGTCATTGCTGGTGATGGCTTGCCACGTTTCCTCCAGAAGCTTTTCTACACCTGAGATGGAACTTCCTCCTCATTATGGTTTATGAGGTTTAACATTGTTCTGAGAGTTTATACTTGCTATGGGACTCTTAGGGAACATTTTCTCAGAATTAGAATGTTGGGAGTTGATACCTACTCACGTAACCTGTTCTGCACATTTTGGTGCAAGTCATTTTACATCCGGAAAGCAAGTGCTGCAGGCTGTGTCATTTGCTGTTTCGTAGGACCAGCTGATTCTAAACCTGGAGACCCTGAGAGCCGAACTGGACCAGACGAGGCTGCGAGGGGCTCCCCTCCACCAAGGGTAGGCTGCTCCCCCGGGCAGCTCCCCTCAGTGCTGTCGAGCGTGACAAGGGCCCGTCTGGCGTGTGGACAGTATGACTGGGTGTTGCTCATGGTCGCACCTCAAGGAGCCTGTAGCTTCGTGGCCAGCGAGAGGGAAGAGACAAGCATCGTTCCTTAGGGTTGAACTTGGTACCAGGGAAAGTGGTGGTCACACTATTGACAACACTCAAAACCACAGGCAGAGGTTTGGAAGTGGGGACCGACCAGTTGATGTTTGGGTGTATTCATTTGAGGGGCCTGACAGACTGTGGCACTGATGTTTCTGAAGAGTCGCAGAAGGTTAGTGACCTGTAGTCTTTTTTACGTGAATGGAGACTGAGACGTGACTTGCTGTTGGCCGCAGTGGGAGGAATCACCTGGCTTGTGAATGAGACGAGCAGATTACTGAGCATCCTGATTTTTTCTTACTCCTGTTATAGGGGCAGTAATTCTTACTAAGTATTTAGATTTTTCTTTGGCTTCTTCATGGAAAATGGTCACAAGTGAGAGTTAAATTTTAGCAAAGGTTATTAAAGTGCTTAACTGGTGACATTCATTCATCTATAGGAAGTTGACTTCTGCTTGAATCCTGACTTAGGAGGCTGTTTGGAGCCCACACGTGTATTTCTACATTTGTGTGCTTAGGGGATCCTAACGGTCCAGGGCCCCCGCCCAGCCTTCTTCTGGAGAAAAGGGATATCATTGCAAACAAAGACAGAGCCAGAAGCTGGCCCTGTGTCTGCAACCACGGCAGGTGGAGTTCAAGGGGAGCACGTGCCCTGCGGGACGGATGGGGGACATGGCCGGCCTTGCCCACAGAGCTCCTCCAGGGTGAGGGCCTGGTGCTGTCAGGGGGAAACCCCCTGCTCCCGGGGTGGACGAGGCGAGTGTGAGGAGAACTGTGCGGACAGTGGAGGAAGAGGAGGTGGACACGGCCTCCTGCTCTCGGGGCTTTGGGTAACGAGGAGGGCGCTGGTGCTGGGACCCGAAGGCCTGCGCGGTTGGGAGTTCAGAGGGAGAAGCCTGGTCACCAGTCCCCTGCGTGTCAGTGAGAGAGAGAGACGAGAAGAGGAGGCAGGCGCGGGGCAGGAGGGGCCGCTGTCCTCTGAAGATGGGGGCCTGCAGAGGCTGGGCGAGGGAGGGGTGTCTCCAGGAGGCAGCTCTTGAGGGGTCAGTGACTCGGTGGCAAAGGTGGGGCCTCAGGGCCGGGCTTGCAGGCAGGGCAGGCTGGCTTGGGGGCGGGGGCGGGGTGGTCGGGGTAGTGGGGACTGAAGCCTGGCTCGGGGGCAGGGCGGGCTCAGTGTATTTGGCAGGACCTCCCAGTGGAATTGCTCACCTTGTCTCTGAGACCTTCTCCCGGAGGAAAGAGCCTCGGGTGAGGAGGGGGAGAGCGATGGAGGCTGCACTCCACGAGGGGACTGGGAGGTGATGGTGGGGGGGTGACCCAGCCCGGAGGCGTTTGTGGCCTTCAGAGGACCCGCGAGTGTGCACGGTCCCAAGCAGGACTGTGTTGTAGCTTCCGCCCGCTTCCCAAGTGTGCTGCGGTAGGAGTTGAGCAGAGAAAGGAGCGGGTCCATTAGGAGGGAGGGGAGATGGGAGGGAAGCAGGTGTGGCTTGGGGAGATTCCAGACTTGCGTCTCCTGGGAAACACCTGTGCGGCTCAGCTCCGAGCTGTGGGTCTGAGGGCTGTGTGCCATGGGCTGTCTGAGGCGCTGTGAGAAGTGCTGAGAGCGGTGCAGACAGTGTTCCAGGGAGACAGGTGATTGTGGTCCGTGGACGTCATGCGGGAGATGGAGGGCAGAGCAGGCACGGGTCGGAGGTGGTGTGGGTGCCCAGGAGCCAGCGGAGCAGGTGCAGACCCGCCCCAGGACCTGAGGGCAGGCTCCACGGGGGACCGAGGCCCCGAACGCTGGGCAGCCAGCCATACCCTCGCCTTAGCACTGCCTTCTCCACGGGAGCTTCCCAGCTGGCGGTGCTGAGACCTGAGTATTCGCAGGGCAGCGGGCGGCCTGCTGCTGCTGTTGGAGCCAGGAGGGCAGAGCCCGCCCCGGGGCCCCCTTTTCTGTGAAATTGCTAATTTTCCAAATCGACAGGCTCTGGCTTGACTGACAGAGTGAGCTCTCTTTTCTCCTAACATCATTCTTCTTTCCCGTGTGTTCCAGCCGACCACACCTGGGCAGTGTCCCGGACTTCAGGTTCCCTGTGGCTGACGGGCCAGCAGACTCCTTCAGCGGCGCAGCGGTCCTGCGGCGCCCCCAGAAAGGCCGGCTGGCAGCGCTGCGCGACGAGCCGTCCAAGGCGAGGACCCCCCCCCGCCCCCCGCCCCCCGCCCCCCGCCCGTCCCTGGTGGGCACTTTGTGAGGCCTCTGCCCCCTCACACTGTGGTCCTGACGTGGTTTTGGAACCAAGTGTTGATAGATTGCTTTACGTCTTCCCATTTTTGTTTTTCTGACTCAGAGTTTACTTTTAAGGCTTTTTTTTTTTTTTTTTAAAAGAACCAATTGATAACGTGTGGCTTCCTGTGAGGCCCAGCACAGTACTAATTAGCACAGTTTTGAAATCATCCTATGAGTGAATGGATCCACACATGCCTCATGTTTTAGTGAGAAGATTCTTGTTGGAAGTTTCAGTTCAGTTCAGTCGCTCAGTCGTGTCCGACTCTTTGCGACCCCATGAATCGCAGCACGCCAGGCCTCCCTGTCCATCACCAACTCCCGGAGTTCACTCAGACTCACGTCCATCGAGTCGGTGATGCCATCCAGCCATCTCATCCTCTGTCGTCCCCTTCTCCTCCTGCCCCCAACCCCTCCCAGCATCAGAGTCTTTTCCAATGAGTCAACTCTTCACATGAGGTGGCCAAAGTACTGGAGTTTCAGCTTCAGCATCGTTCCCTCCAGAGAAATCCCAGGGCTGATCTCCTTCAGCGTGGACTGGTTTAAGCACCTTCGTATTTTCGCCTTGTTCATGGCGTGTGTTTTTTCATGTCTCTGTGTTCTGAGCTTCCACATTCAGTGGGCAGCTAGTTTAGGCCAGACATTGTTGGAACTAGGACCCCCGCAGGGACTTAAAATCCGTGTGCGTTCTTCATCCACTGCTACGTGACGAATCACTGCAGAGCTTAGTGACTCCACAGGGAGCAGCTCACAGTCCCCAGTGCCTGTGCATTGTCGCAGGCGGGCCTGACTCAGGGCCTCCTGAGGGCGCTGACACGGGAAGGCCCCCCGGGGCTGGATGGCAGGCTCTCGGACTCACCTGGCTGCTGGGGACTGGCCCGGGTCCCTGCCGTGTGGACCTATTCAAGGCCTGGCTTTCCTCGGAACACCCTCTGAGAGCGAGAGCGCGGGGTGTAGCCCAGGGCCTTTCACACCCCGGTCTCGAGGCCGCACACCTTCACTTCTGTTCGTGAGAGTGAGGTGCGAAGTCCTGTGTCACTCGGGCTGAGCAGGAGTTGCGCCCTCTGCCTCTTGAAAGGAGGAGGATGGAAGAATTTGTGGGCCCCTTTCTAAACCCACGCAGCCTGAAGGACAGTAATGAGCAGGGAAAGGAGACCAGAGTGTCCGAGTTGTCCGAGGTGGGGGGGATGATCGTGTGTGAACAGGGTGGCCGGCGAGGTGACACCAGGAGGGTGACCTTGAACCAGAGACACAGGCAGGAAGAGAAGTAGCCACTCGGAGACAGATAAAGGGTCGAGTCAACCAGTGGGGACAAGGGAGAGAGCGGGCCGCGTCAGGGAGGACCCGGGCTCAGGCCTGAGCAGCTCAAGGCCGGAGCCTGTTTCCTGCGGTGAGGAGGGCTGCCGGGCAGGAGCTCAGAGCTGGGCCTCCGCCCTGTGGAGGTGGACGGGCCTGTCCAGGGGACGTGATGGTCAGCAGCTGAGTGTTCCAGCCTGCATCCGGGAGAGGACTCACTCAACGCAAGGTGGACTGGGGTTGCGGGCATGCCGATGGCATTTAAAGGCATGAACACGATTAAGTCACCAGGCGGGTTCCAGTGGAGAGAGGTGGGGTGCAAGGGTAGAGCCGGGGGCGCCCCACTTCCCGAGGCTCAGTAGGGTGCAGGGGGCTCAGGAGGAGCCCCCGGGAGGGCGGGGCCTGGAGCCGAGGGAGAGACATGCTGGGCAGGTGGGGGGGAGGCTTGCTAACGTGGGGTCCTCAGAGCCCCCGGGAGTGCCCTGTGGGGTGGGCACACCGCCTGCTTGCAGACTGGGCGGGGAGGGGGACAGTAGAGGCCGCTCCTGGGGAGCTCTCAGAGACCCACGGTGGGCGCTGCAGGGAGCCCTGGAGGAGGAATCTGCTGGTTCCCGTGTGTGATTTTAAGGCAGGAGAAGGGAGAGGACGTGCTGCCCGGGCTGATGGGGGTGAACCTGTAGGCAGAGAAGGGTGTGAGCTGTGGGAGGGGGCAGGCGGCACGGGGCCCAGCAGGCACTCTCCGTGTGTCCCTGATGACAGAGCCGCCTTGCGGTGTGAGGGGCCGTCCCCCAGGACAGCCCAAGTGCCTGCACCCCTGGAGGAGAGCGCGGGGGCTGGCCCTCCTGTCCCCCGGCAGCCCCCACTCACCCCTGTCTGTGCATGCTCAGAGCAGCCTGGAAACAGAGGGCTGGGAACCCGCGAGGACTGCACTCACCAGTGATGACCGCCGAGGTGGTCGGCGGCTGCGGAGCTGAAGGATGTCTTTTTCTTCCTTTCCTGCAGCCTGGCTGATGGATGTATTTTTTTAATTTTCGGTTTTTGTCTCTGACTCCATCAGCCCATCCTTGTGAATAACCTCATAGGATTGCCTCCCGTCCACACTAAGACCTGAATGTCACCAGGCCGTCTAAGAACTGGATTCTCCTCCTGCCCGTTTCTTGAGTACTGCTCGCTTAAGAGATGGCAGTGTCTCATGAGCATGGCCTGCTTATCCACAGTCAGGGCTTCCATGTAACTTGGGTTCCGTCCCTGATTCCCGTGAGCTGCCCTGAACGTCGCTGACGAGCTGTGGTCCTCTCGTGCACAGGTGCAGACGCTGAACGAGCAGGACTGGGAGCGCGCGCAGCAGGCCAGCGTGCTGGCCAACGTGGCCCAGGCGTTCGAGAGCGACGTGGACGTGTCTGACGGCGAGGGCGACAGGGACGCCCTCTTCAGCTCGGCCGCTCTGCTGTCGCCCAGCGGGCAGGCTGATGCCCAGACTCTGGCCATGATGCTTCAAGAGCAGCTGGACGCTATCAACAAAGAGATCCGGTGGGTGTGCCCGAAACTCGGCTCCTCTGAGGACCTGTCTTGTCCTCAGAGAAGTCTGAGTGTTCCACAGGAAGAAAACTGACCTCAGGTCTGCTTCAAGAGTTTTCGGTTCCGAGATTGCCCTTGATTATAGAGCTCGGTCAGCCGGGGTGTTCTGTTCATGGTGTGGTGGCAGCACTCTGTGTGGGGGGTCGTGGGGTGCCCCTCCACCCACTCTGAGCCCCAAGGTGGGCGAGGTGCCGAGGCAATGTCCCCTGCGGCCCATGCTCCCTCCTGCGTCCCTCAGTGCCCCCCACGTTCTGGTGAAAAGCCACCTGGAACAGAAAGCTGGGGTCTGGGGGGTTGGCAGATTGCCACTCGGATCTGCATCTTCCTTTCTAGGTTAACACAGTGTGAAAACTGGCTCGTTGTAGGACAGTGGTCCACGGACATGTGCTTGAGTTTTTCTCATCAGTGTATTTAAGGTGTTTTCTTTAGACGCCATCTTGGCAGTTATAACAATTTACAAAACAGGGTAGACTCCAAAGGCCTGCCTCGTGGTGAGAAGGGGGCCTCGGGTCTGGGTGCAGCCGGGTGGCTGGGGGCCCTGAGGCCTACCCGGTGCCACACAGCCGTGCCCCCGTCCCCAGTGTGTGTTCAGAGTGGCCGCAGGCCGGTGAGCCTGCGCGGGACCTGGCAGAGCTGCTGCTCAGATGGTGCTTGTCATGCCAGCCCAGGCCGAGATGCCCGATCCTGTCGGCCGAGTGCAGGGGGCACGGGGGAAGGGCAGGGGATGAGTGGCCAACCAGCAGATGCAGGTGGTGCCACCTGCGCTTCTGACGCCGTGGATGGACTGCTCGTGGGCCGCGCTGGAGCACAGACGGACTCAGAGAGATGTCTTCCCCGTCCCCACAGGAAATATGGAACGGTTATGTATTAATATTTTTACAGCATATTGTCAGGTGAAAGTGATTTTCCCTTATGCAACAAGTTGATTTGATGTAAGTGTTAAATTCTGTCCATCAACTTATTATCAACAGTGAAAAACTTTCAGGATGTATAAGTAGAAATGAAACTGGAGAGGTTACAACCTGTAAGAACCTTGTATTTTAATATGAAAATCATTTTATTTGCATAATCGAGTATTTAAACTGCTGTATAAAATCATCCGCAACACATTAGGGGAGAAGAGCAGAAACCGTGAATCGTAGGTTAATGCAGCACAATTGACGTGAATCCAGAGAACTCAGTCAAGTGATGCGTTTGTCCAAATACAACTTTAAAAAAAGAGATCAACTCAGCCCTTCATCTGGTCTGGAGACTTGTGTTTAGGAACTCCAGCTTGTTCGTGAATTGCTGTTTTGATTATCAGAGTTCCTGATTCCCAGTGGAAAAAACTTGAGGTGCCGACATGCATCTCTGCCCTGAGATCAGGGAAGGTAAAGGTTGTCAACTTCAGGTATCTCCTCACAGGGAGAGAGTCGCCACCCAGGCCCTGTCAGAATGTTAGAGTAAAGAAGGAAAATCAAATGTGAATGAACAGGGGCCCCTTTGTAAGGCTCAGTGATAAGCTATTCTAAGTTAGACAATATTCAAAAGAGGCAAGGTTGAACCTTTTTGCTGAGATCTTAATTGAGCAACTTTCTGGAATTTGCTAATCGTGACAGTATGCAAGCCCCAAATTTGTTGTCCAGATACGTTCCTCTGCTGACAAAGGCAGGTGACGGGTTTTGTTCTATTTTAGGTTGATCCAAGAGGAAAAGGAGAACACGGAGCAGCGGGCGGAGGAGATCGAGAGCAGGGTGGGCAGCGGGAGCTTAGACAACCTTGGTCGTTTTAGATCAATGAGCTCCATTCCCCCGTATCCCGCCTCCTCGCTGGCTGGCTCCTCCCCGCCCAGCAGCGGGCGCTCCACGCCCCGAAGGATGCCACACAGTCCGGCGAGGGAAGTAGACCGGCTGGGCATCATGACTCTGGTACGTGTCTGCCTCCTCCCTGCCACGTCCCTCCCCCAGCAGCCTGGTTTTCCTTTCTTTGTTTGTTTTTTGTTTTTTCTCTTTTTACCCAGAAGAAAATCAGGTACATTTTTGCTACGCTCAGAGGTCTAAGATTTTTAAAACTGGCTAGTCTTTAATCATTCCGTAATTGCACAGCGACAAATTAGTCTTGGTATTTGGACCACTGGCTTAGCACGTCATCAGCCAGAGCCTGCCTCTGTAAGGTTGGGCCTGGCCTGTGCTGGGCACAGCAGCTGCAGGGAAGTTTCTGTTCTCAGGGAGCAGACAGCTTCGTGAAAGTAACCATAGGCAGCTCTCATGGCGTGGGAAAGCCGTGCAGCACGTTTTCCACTGGGGATGCCTGGCTGCAGGGTGCAGGGCCTGCGGTGGGAACAAAACCGAGAATCTGCACCGGCCTGCCTGCTGATGGACCTGGCCGTGCGCTCAGGCCAGCTCTGCCTGTGAAACCAGGTTAAAAGCCCGGTGCCCCAGGGCCCCAGAGAAGACGTCGAGCTGCCTCACTTTCCCGAGTCTAAAAACAGGATGACGCCCTCGGGCTTTTGGTGACAGAGTGTGCGGCTCTGTTGCGGCTTTCTTCGTGTTTAGCTGAGGTTTTCCGAGTGCGTTGCTGTTTACCCCGTGAATCACGTGTACAGCACTCTGCTTTGTAACTGCACTTGTAGTTATCACTTTTCTCTGTTACCACCCATCTCATGTTAGCCGCATTGTTAGCCAGCGTATAATTACGTTAACTGTGAATCCTTTTAATTTAATTTAATTTTAGCAGCACGTGAAGTGGCAACTAGTCCATCTTGTGGTCTTTTGACACTGTTTTTATGATTTGCGTCATTGGCTAGTTAGTTGGTATTTACAATTCTTTGACGATTTCACTGTGGTTCCATGCTTGATTTCTGTCCGAGTGTTTGTAAAAGAACAGTTCTGTGTATGCTTTCCTTGCTGTTGGAGTTCTCTGACCGTGTGTCTGCTTTCATCATCGGTGTTGATTTCCTGTCTCATCCCGTTGTCTGTTGAGTCATCGTCAGTCCAGACCCCAGCCTCCCGCCCCCCGCCCCCGAGTCTGTAGTTACCCGTCCATCTCCCTCCCGTCCCCCCGCTTGCTCTGGTCACGGCAGTGCTGTGGTCCACAGCGTGTGTCCCCTCAGTGGGGTTTCTGCTCTGTCTTCATGTCTCACTAAACAGTGTTCTTCACCCATAGCAGGAAGTTTGAACCAGCGTATCACTGTACAGTTACAGCATAGTGTAGATGCGTCGTGCACTACGTAACGTGGAATTCATGCATGAAACTGCTCGCATAAGGAGGTGGCCCTCCAAGTGTAGCAGTAATGGACTCCTGCCACAGCGGCCTTTCAGTGTTGTGTTTGTATTTAAGCCTGTAAACCTCATCAGCTTTTGCACGGTTAACATCTCTACTAGACTCTTACAAAGCACCTTCTATGGTTCACGAAACGTGGAGCCTGCACCTGCTTATGCTAGCTTTCATTCTTACATATTTTCCCAGGGAATCTGCTTTAATAAATTTATTTTGAGAAGTTTTAAATCAAATTCTATGTCAGGATTTTACGTTAATGTTCAATAGGTGGTTAGATTTGTTCAGTGTTAAAATAGGTATTATGGTAACTTCCTCCTTATCAGTTAAATTACTAATTTAAAGTATAACATGTTTTTTATTAAGAAAAACTAACTTATAGAGAAGTTTGGCTGAGAATAGACAACTGATAAGGCCTTTTGTGGTACAGAATGCTGTGCTTTAATAAATCATGATGTTGTAATAGAATTGTATCTTCCTGAGAAATAATTTATAGTGTTTCTCTAGTAAATCTTGAATAGATTATTTAACTTCTGTGGTCAAAAAAAATGTTCTGTTTCCAGTCACGTGCTCTCTTAACTCTTCACCTCGTTACATGTTTGCCGGCATTTTTGCTTTACTGTATTTGCCTATACTGATTCTTGAATTTTTAGCTTCAAAGTCAGAGTAAATCTGGTTTCTCTTCATTTCTTTGCATGCATCTGTCAGCCTAGTGATTTAAGGAAGCATCGTCGAAAGGTAAACTAATTTAGTAATTTGGCTTTAGTTTCCCTGTGAAGCATTAAAGAGTCCTTATCGCTTAATGTGCATGAACACCGTGTGGTTATGTCCTGGTGAATAATTGACGTTTTAATGGTGGTGATGAAACACCCACCACTGAAAATGTGCTGATGGTTCTGTTGGAAATAGGTCATTCGCTGGGACAATTGTAACAGTTTGCCTCTCTCCCACTTGTTTGCCTTCTGATCATCTCATGCTTGTTTATAATAGACATAGTATTATTTATTATTTTTAAAATGTTCTTTACTTATTTTTTCTGGCCATGCTGCACAGCTTATGGGACCTTAGTTCCCCAACCAGGGATCAGACCAGCGTCCCCGCAGTGAACGTGCCAGGTCCTAACCTCTGGGCCACCGTGGCATTTCCGCTCAGTGTTTTTTAAAAGAAATGACTGAATCAGAGCCACAGATGTTAGATTTGGGGGAAGCCAGTTCAATGACGGTGGGTAGCAGTGTGCAGGAGACTCTGCACCAGGCCCCGTGTCCATTCCTCTCCCTGTCTGTCATCTAATCCCACAGACACCAGGCGAGGTCCAGGCTGCTGCTGTCCCCATCAGCAGACATGGACACTGAGGCAGAGAGGCCGGGCACCCTGCCCAGGCTCACACACCCAGCAACTCAGTGCAAACTGGTCTGATCAGAGCCTGGACCCTGAACCATGGTGCCACCCACTCGCTCTCCTCCCGAGGCTCCTTTCTCCATCACGGCATCCCTGATGGAGGGAGCCTCGGGGGAGCTCAGGCCCTCTCCCCTCGGGTCACTTGGATGAGCCCCGTTGTTGAAGTACACTGCCCCGAGGGCTGGCCTTCCTGTCCCTCTCCCGCTCCCAGCCCGCTGACCGAGCACTCCTGGGCCTTCCTGCAGGACTGGGGTGGCCACTCTCCAGTTCAGGCAGCTCAGTGCCCGGGAGCCCTTCTGCTGGGCACAGCAGAGCAGCGCCGTCCCCCCGGGGTTGGTGACCTGGGTGTGCCGCTCGCCCGCTCTGTGGCCTGCTTTGCCCTCCTGTTCAGTGAGGACACGGCACTGCCCATCCTGGCCACGTGGGCACCAGTGGGGTGGCTCCCGTCCTGGGGGAGGGCGGCCAGGCTGCGGACCCAGAGGCCTTCCTCGGGAGGAGGCCGGGGGAAGCGCTGGCCGCGGGCCCCAACTCTGAGGCAGGTGTCTGTCTCCATCGAGTCCACAGTCAGCCCAGGCGTGTCACTTCCCTGCTCTGTTCTCTCTTGTTTTCTGGGTTTTATAAATGCTTATTTTAACTTGAATTTGAGATTGATCCCTGTTCAGTTCCACGTGGATAATTTCTAGCCTTTGTAGCCTTCTGTTGTCTTAGGGTTGTTGTTGGAGCTCAGGGGAGGGTGCCCAGTTTATCCAGCTGCTGTTAAATGAGTTCGGCAGGATTTTGCACTAAGTCACTGTGTTGTCACCAAGCTCCTGTGGGGCTGCACGGGATCAGTGTTCTTTACAGAACCCACTAAAAAAGGCACAGGTTAGTTGGTTAAAACAGTGCACTCGTTGTGTATGAAAACGCTTGCCATGCCTGTTCCCTCAAACCTCCCCTGGCTTAGTCACACACCCACGTGTATCAGTGAGACCTGCCTGGACCCTGAGGGCTTCATCTGTTCCCCACACTGTTGCCCCCACCGTCTTTCCTGTCCCCACACCCAGGACCAGCGGAGAAGCTGGGAGTCCAGGAGAGAGCATTTTTTTTAATTAGTTGATTTTTTAATTGAAGGATAATTGCTTTACAGCATTTTGTTCTTTTCTTTCAAACCTCAACGTGAATCAGCCATAAGGCACACATGTATCCCCATCTCCCTCCCCATCCCACCCCTCTAGGTTGATACAAGATCATCTCTTAATTAGACCTAGGGGTGCTTTCGGAGAAGGCAGTGGCACCCCACTCCAGTACTTTTGCCGGGAAAATCCTATGGTCGGAGGAGCCTGGTTGGCTGCAGTCCATGGGGTTGCTAAGAGTCGGACACGACTGAGCGACTTCACTTTCACTTTTCACTTTCATGCCTTGGAGAAGGAAATGGCAACCCACTCCAGTGTTCTTGCCTGGAGAATCTCAGGGACGGGGGAGCCTGGTGGGCTGCCGTCTGTGGGGTCACACAGAGTTGGACACAACTGAAGTGACTTAGCAGCAGCAGCAGGGGCGCTTTATGTAAACCACAGTGAGCGAATTACACTCGAACTGCGTGTAAGCACTTCAGTGGGCAGCCCCCAGTCTGTATGTTACCGAGAAATACAAGCCAGGCACATGGTGTTCGCATGGAGGGGTTAGGCACCTTTTCCGTGTTTCACTCGTCGTCATGGGCTGCGTTAACCTGCGCATCACTCAGGATGATCTTGGGGGGGTGGTACAGAAAGGTCTGGGTGGCTTCGTTGAGAGGTATCTTCCTCTCGCCAGTGGTCTTTCTGAGCTGCGTCTGGTGATGAGCACTGTCCTCTTCATCAGGGCAGTTCATGCCACGCAGGGCTCATGGTGCCGGTGTGGCTCTGCTGTCCTGCCCAGCAGGGCTGTCCGCTCGCTGGATTCCAGGGAGGCTCCCATCCGAGGTCTCTGCACTCAGTTGGGGGCTCCCGCTGCCCCACGGCCCCACTTCGCTTGACCAAGACAGTCCTTTAAGATGGTATTAAGCTAGAACAAGGCTTTTTTTTTGTACTTGGCAGAAAGCACATCTAATAGGTTTTCTAAAACGTTTCTGGTTATAATGTTAAAGCCTGTGTGATCGCCTTTTTCAACACAGCCCATTGTTACCCGTTTTACGCTTACCTCCCTCAGCTGCCAGCTTCCCGGGAAGAGGTACGAGATGACAAGACCACCATCAAATGTGAAACCTCGCCCCCCGCCTCGCCGCGCTCCCTTCGGCTGGACCGGCTGCACCCGGGGCCGCTGCACGCAGCCAGCCACGAGGACATCAGGGACGCCCGCAAGTACGTGTCCCGCGCGTCCCGGAAGGGCCAGAAGGGCGGTTTAAAGGCGTCCCACGGGGCTCGGCGCCTGTTTGTAGTGAGCTTCAGGTGCCGGGGGGAGGAGCTTAGTGGCCTCAGTGATGTTAGAAAACCTCCGTCTCTACGGATTGACTGCTGGGGGAGCTTTCTTCCTGCTCTTGCCAGAGGTCTGCCCAGCCCGGGGTGCGTTCTGGCGGTGACGGCTCCGTGCCTCTTGGATGTGCTCTTGAGGTCCCTCCCTTTCCCTCAAGGGTCTCCTCTCAGGAGCCTGTCACCCCTGTGACTGTCACTGTCCACATTCAGACCGCCGCCTGCCGAGCTCCCGGTCGCCCTGTGGAAGGCAGGGGTCGCTTGCCTTCTCCAGGAGCCTTGTCACCCACCGAGCGGTGACCCTGAGGGAGGGTCGGGGCGCCCTCTGCCCCAGCTGGTCTCGAGTCGAGGCCTCCTTGGGGGAGAGCTCGAGTCAGGGAGTCTCAGCTTCCCGGGGCGATTGTCTATGTCCGGGAGCCTGCGTTGCTCGTGGGGAGTGTGGTTGGTGAAGCAGACTCCACTGTCTGTGCGAGGTTGCGGCGTGGGTGTGGCTGGGAGGCCGGTTCCATCAGTAGCTCGTGTGGAGGTGTGTGTGTGTGTGCACAAGGACGCTGCTTAACGGGTGTTCTCTCTCCCCGAAGCTCAACGGGCTCTCAGGACGGCCCCGTGAGCAACCCGAGCAGCAGCAACAGCAGCCAGGACTCGCTGCACAAAGCCCCGAAGAAGAAGGGCATCAAGTCCTCCATCGGCCGCTTGTTCGGCAAGAAGGAGAAGGGCCGGCCCGGACACCCCGGCAAGGAGGCGTTGGGGCCCGGTGGGTGCTTCACTGTGGAGGGGAGGGCTGCAGCGTGTCCCTTCCGTGAGGCCCCCCCACGAGGCTCCTGTCACGCACGCTGGGCATCCTCCTGGGAGCAGGAGCGGAGGAGGCCCCTGTCTTCATAGTGGGTCCGTCCACCCCGCGTCATTCAGGGTCTCCCGGGCAGCGGAGCCTGCCGCCCTGGGCTCTTTTCCCCTGTGGTGTCATCCAGTCAGAAAGTCGGCCTCCAGAGCTCTCTTCGCTCTCCTGCAGCTGGTCACAGAAACACCTGCCTTGGCCACGCTGACTTCCTCTTCACGTCTCGACCACTCTGCTTCTTTGTAGCTGGTATTTCAGAGACGGAAAACTCATCTCAGGATGCCCTCGGACTCAGCAAATTGGGAGGACAAGCTGAAAAAAATCGGAAACTTCAGAAAAAGTAAGCTTTTTGTTTCTCGTCGACCTCACTGAGCAGTTTTCGGTTGTTCCTCATGTTGAACTGTTTACTGATGAATGTGGCATCCTGCTCTGGATGTGTATTACCTTCTGAACGCTGAACCCAAAGCCTTCCTGAAAGTGCACTTTCCAGAGGACTTAGAGCATCTGGGATTCGGGAAGGACTCGCACGCAGGCTTTGGGAGGTTGTCTGATGGGGATGGTTTGGGGGTTACGCCTGAATCCTGGCTCCTCACAAGTGAGCTCTGGGGCGTGGGGAGCTCAGCTTCCTTGAGCCTCAGTGTTCCCGTCTGTGAGGTGGGAGTCATCCTGGTGCGTCCCTCAAGGGCTTTTACGAGCATCTGCTGTGCAGGTACACCTGCGTAGAGGTGACGAGGCGCCTCAAACAGTGCCAGCCCCTGGTGTATGGGTGCCCATGGCTGGGAGTGAGGGTGGCCTGGCGGGGACTCGTCGCCAGCTCTCAGGGGAGCCCGTGGCTGTGGGTGAGGGCGGCCCGGCAGGGACTCGTCGCCAGCTCTCAGGGGAGCCTGTGGCTGTGGGCGAGGGCGGCCCGGCGGGGACTCGTCTGCAGCTCTCAGGAGCCCGTGGCTGTGGGCGAGGGCGGCCCGGCAGGGACTCGTCGCCAGCTCTCAGGGGAGCCCATGGCTGTGGGCGAGGGCGGCCCGGCGGGGACTCGTCTGCAGCTCTCAGGGGTGCCCGTGGCTGGGGGCGAGGGCGGCCCGGCGGGGACTCGTCAGCAGCTCTCGGGTGCCCGTGGCTGGGGGCGAGGGCGGCCCGGCGGGGACTCGTCTTCAGCTCTCGGGAGCCCGTGGCTGTGGGCGAGGGCGGCCCGGCGGGGACTCGTCTGCAGCTCTCGGGAGCCCGTGGCTGTGGGCGAGGGCGGCCCGGCGGGAACTCGTCTGCAGCTCTCGGGTGCCCGTGGCTGGGGGCGAGGGCGGCCCGGCGGGGACTCGTCGCCAGCTCTCAGGTTGGCTCCTCACGCCAGCAGGCCGACAGGAAGTCACTGTGTTGCCCTTTTTTCTCCCCTCTGATAGGTTCTGTATTTTTATCTTAAATGGACTGTTTTGTAGTCGTACTGAGTTTTGATTCTGAGCTGTCACGGTTCTGAAGGAGGCAGTAGCAGGGCAGAGCTTCCTGCAGAGGAGCCGGGCATGGCGGTGCCCCCGCGTCGGGCAGGGGTGTGGTGTGAGCTCGTGTCTCTGGGTGCAGACCGTGCTCCGGGCAGCACAGGTTGTGTGTTGAGTGACACCTCCCTGACCAGAGCTCAGGAGGTGACTGAGCCTGTCCCAGTGAGGTGACAGGTGAGCGAGAGGCCTGAGCGCCTTGTAGCCTCGGGTGAGAGTGAGCCTGTGCGTCGGGAGGTGATGGTAGGGTGGGAGTCCTGGGCCTCGAGACGGGGATGCCCCGTGGGCTCTGTGGTCAGGCTGACAGCGGGGACGGCCGTCTGGCTGCCATCGGGCACCTTGAGAACCAGCGCTGGCCTGGACCTGGGCCAGCCCGGAGCCCATGGGGCCCTCCTCCAGAGCCCGTTTGCTGCCAGCCCTGGAGTTGCCTGCTCGTTTTCTTTTGTGAAATGTGCCTCATTTTAGCTCTCTCCTCAGAAACCCCAGTTTCCTTGCCTGAAATAACGTTGGTGAAGTTCCGAGTGAAGTGTCTCTGTGGTTGCTCACGACAGTAGGAAGGGATACTCAGTCTTTGGTTCCTGTAAGTGGAAATTTGAGGAAGCCACTTAACAGCAAAATCTGACATGAATGTTGCTGTGTTTGAACTGCATAAAGATGTTTTAGAATAACTTGGGGTCAGTGTTTTAGGATAACTCGGAGTCATTACCCACTTGGTTTTTTGAAACTTAAAATGCAGACTAGGCTTTTTGCCTCCTGGGACCGCGTGACGAAAATTTGTCCTCTGGAATTTGCTGATGTGTTTTATTTCACATCCTCATATTTAACTATCACAGGGACACTGAGTTTGCGGCCCTCTGGTCCTCCCACCCCGCTGCTCCCCAACATTCGTATTTCACGTGTGAGCCAGTGTCACGTCAGTTGGCCAGAACGTGTCACTGTTTCACGCGCTTAGCTTGTCGTTCTCAGGAGGTATGCTTGAGCCCTCGAGAGTATGAGCAGAAAGGTCTGTTGGGTTGTTTTCCCCAGCACGTGATTCAGTTACGTGTGGGGTAGGAGTGTGTGTGTGTGTGCATGTGTGTGTGTGTTGCCTGGTAGGCAGGTTTCCCTGGAGCCGGGTGTCACGGTGAACATCTAAGTGTGCGCGTGTGCGCATACGCGCAAGCGGGTTCTCCTTTGCTCTGTTGCCACGTGTGGCATGGATGTTCTAGGATGTTCTGGTGGCTTCAGAGAACAGTTCAAAGTACAAAGACTTTTCTGGCCACAGTGGGTAATCTCAGTTCTGTCAGTCAACCAGAGACAACACTGACTTCAGGGAAAATGCCATATTTATAAATGTGAAAAAATATTTTGGTTTTCCAGAAAAAACATCATTTGAATATAGTTTAACATTTATAGCATTATAGATGTGAGAATCAGTTTGTTTTTCAAAACTATTTTCTTTCTATTAAGCCCCAGTTTGTCTCAAAGGTATTCTTTTAATTGCTGAATTTACGCAGCCAATATTGCATCCACTTGCAGAGGGTTTTTGAGGGTTGGTGAATCTCACATTTTCACGTTCTGTGGAAACTCCCAGAGAGAGCACGGCGGGCGCAGCAGGCACTGGACATGCTCTGAGGAGTGGAGGCCACGGCTGCCGGGACCGCCCACGACCCTGCGGGTCACTGCAGCGTCCTGGGCGTGCAGGGACTCCCCCAGGCATCACGTACCTCCTGCTCTGAATGCTGTCTTTCCTTTTCCCCTGGTGGACGCTGTCGTGCGCCAGCTCGTGGGGAAGCCGAGTCAGCAGGTCTGCTGAGCTGTGTGTGTCCCGAAGCCTCCCCGTGGGGCTCGCCCCAGCTCCAGGCTCTGAGCTGCACAGCGCTGCAGGAGTGGGGCCCGGAGCGGTGTTGGCCAAGGGGAGCCCAGGGATCCCTTGGAAGAGGCGCTGGGCTGGGCGGACGGTCAGGCTCAGGAAACAAGGCCACACCTGTTGTCCAGGTGGTGCCACACGTGTAGCGTTGGATGAGCAGGAGCTCAGATGGCCATCTTGTTAGGAAAGACAGGTTGGCCGTGGTGCTCATGTCCTGCTTTAAAGTGCCCGTTGTCGTCCGCACATGGCGTGGCTTTCCCTGCGGCATGGCTTTGTCTCGGGCACGTCTGTTCCCCGTAGAGTTCCCCGTATTTCTGAATGTCTCTCTCCTGTGACTTCAAGGCAAGGACGCAGCCATGTCAGTTTACTGCTAGGGCCGGTGTTTTCATGAGTTGCACTTGGGGCCTCGAATTTGATCCTCGAGGAGGCAGAGGAGGTCCCAGCTCCAGCCCCACCGTGCGGCCCGAGCAGGGTCGTCTCAGCGTTCCGCAGAGCAGGCAGCCCCCCAGGCTCGTCTCTCAAGCCGTCTCTGTAAAGCAAGGTTTCAGCTGAGAGTGAGCCAGTGGCAGCAGAGTGATGCACTATCTTATAGCCGAGGAAGGAAATAAACCCCAGCAGACGCCAGGCGAGTCTTCCGTTTGTTTCTGGATGGTGATTGTGGTTGGGACGCGAACTCCTGGCATGTGGTACATGCCTCGTTCCCCTGAGGTACGGGAATTTAAAAGTTTGCCTTTTTCAAAAACTCTCCTTGAGCTATTAAGGGGCTTCCCTGGTAGCTCAGATGGTAAAGTGTCTGCCTGCAATGCAGGAAACCTGGGTTTGATCCCTGGGTTGGGAAGAGCCCCTGGAGAAGGAAATGGTAACCCACTCCAGTACTCTTGCCTGGAAAATTCCATGGATGGAGGAGCCTGCTAGGCTACAGTCCATGGCGTCCCAAAAAGTTGGACACGACTGAGTGAATTCACTTTCACTTTCACTTTTTGAGCTGTTAAGATACATGTTTGTGTTTTCTGGTATAATTATTCCTAGAAAGTACAATATTTACTATTGTAGGAAACCTAAAGTTGACTTAAAGGAACAGTTACTTGAAATTTTATGTGAAACATTTCGAGCTTTAACCATACGTAGATTTCATGCTGCTGCTGCTAGGTCGCTTCAGTCGTGTCCAACTGTGCGACCCCGGAGACGGCAGCCCACCAGGCTCCCCCATCCCTGGGATTCTCCAGGCAAGAACACTGGAGTGGGTTGCCATTTCCTTCTCCAAAGCATGAAAGTGAAAAGTGAAAGTGAAGTTGCTCAGTTGTGTCTGACTTCTAGCAACACCATAGTCTTAAGTCTGATGTTACTTGAGTATATTGAAAAGCCACTGTGTATCTTTAGGGGATTCCCTAGCAGTCCAGTAGCTAGGACTCTGCACTTCCCCTTGCAGGGGGCCTGGGGTTTGATCCCTTGTTGGAGAACTAGGATCCCACAAGCCAAGCATAGCCAAAAAAGAATAACCAGTGCTTAATTTAGCACATAGCTAATTAGCTGAACAGCAGTGTAGGATAGAAACAGCCCCCTGTCCAGCCCCTCCCCTGCTTGCTGTGTTAGAGTGCCCCCCGTCCAGCCCCTTCCTCGCTTGCTGTGTTAGAGTGTCCCCGGCCAGCCCCTTCCTCACTTGCTGTGTTAGAGTGCCCCCGGCCAGCCCCTTCCTCACTTGCTGTGTTAGAGTGCCCCCCATCCAGCCCCTTCCTCACTTGCTGTGTTAGAGTGCCCCCCATCCAGCCCCTTCCTCGCTTGCTGTGTTAGAGTGCCCCCCATCCAGCCCCTTCCTCACTTGCTGTGTTAGAGTGCCCCCATCCAGCCCTTCCTCACTTGCTGTGTTAGAGTGCCCCCATCCAGCCCCTTCCTCACTTGCTGTGTTAGAGTGCCCCCGTCCAGCCCTTCCTCGCTTGCTGTGTTAGAGTGCCCCCGTCCAGCCCTTCCTCGCTTGCTGTGTTAGAGTGCCCCCGTCCAGCCCTTCCTCACTTGCTGTGTTAGAGTGCCCCCCGTCCAGCCCTTCCTCGCTTGCTGTGTTAGAGTGCCCTGTGCTGAAAGTCTGCGTTGCTCTTTGTGTGTCTCTTGGAAATGCTGTGTGTCCCTGAAGCTCTCTCAGAAACAGGCTCCTCTGCTCAGACTGTGGTGTGGTTGCCTCTTCTGCATATCCGCCCTTACTGTTGAGAGAGGGAAGAGTGGATGTGTTTCTCCTTGACTGCCCTGCCTTAGTCCTGCAGACTCCTGACTTCTTTCAGCTTGGCAATAACCCTTTCATCCTGGAAGGAAGTGGTTCTGTGGGGAATTGCGGGGACTCCTTCAGCATCTGATGACTCAGGTGTCCTTTGCAATGTGTCCAAACTGCCATTAAGTTTAGAAGATTAAAGGAACGTGATGAAATACGTACTATTTCACTTTTGAAAAGTGTATAAAGAGAATTAATACTTAGGCTAACTTGTTTTATATCCGTGTGTAACGGTGATTCTTGAATTTTGAATGTCTCCTTCCTTGCAGGCACGAGTTGCTCGAGGAAGCCCGGAGACAAGGCTTGCCTTTCGCACAGTGGGATGGGCCCACTGTTGTGGTCTGGCTGGAGGTGTGTGAGCGCCCCCTGCCCCCGCCCACACCCCGTCCTGGGCTGCGCATGTCCGTCCCTTTCTCCGCAGCCACACATCACCTCCTGCCCTGTGTCCCCAGCCCCTGCCTGCACCCCATCCTGGGCCGCGTGTGTCCATCCCTCCCTCCGCAGCCACACATAACCTCCCGCCCCGTGTCCCCTGCCCCCAGCTCTGGGTCGGGATGCCGGCCTGGTACGTGGCTGCTTGCCGAGCCAACGTGAAGAGCGGCGCCATCATGTCCGCCCTGTCGGACACGGAGATCCAGCGGGAGATCGGCATCAGCAACCCGCTGCACCGGCTGAAGCTGCGGCTGGCGATCCAGGAGATCATGTCGCTGACCAGCCCCTCCGCCCCGCCCACGTCCAGAACGGTAGGCCCCTCCTCCCTCCCGCGCACTTCCGGGCTCTCTCTGCAGACGTCCCTGCTCCAGCGTAACATTCTAGCGTTCAAAACCATGACGGCTTTTCATTTGCGGCAGTCCTGTTGTTAAAAGATGGATTATTGAATGCTTCAGATGGATTGTTTTTGTAACAGTTGGGCTGCAGTGGCTTTGTAATAGAGAAATTGGAGTTTTTGAAAACATAAAAGGGAATTTTTGAAAATGTGAAAATTGTAAAAAAGGAAGGTTTTGCAAATGTATTTTTAAAAAAGTAAATATAAACGTCAAGAAGGTGAAAGAGAAAAGCTGAGCCCACAGGCTGCCTTGTTTCCCCCTTATCTGACTTGTCCAACCTGTCCATCTGGGAGCTGCAGACCCTGGGCTTTCAGGGTTTTAAGAGTCCATAGATCTGCCGGTTCACACCAAGTCTCATCGTGCTGATGCACGTTTCCTCTATGTGGGAAAACCTTGAAAGTCCTGTAAGACGGTCCTCCTGGTTGGAAAACTTAAAACGAATCCGGTGGAAATGTGGATTGTTGCCAGGAGATCAGGGCCAGCCAGCTCCTCGTTTCTCGAGTGCAGACTCAGGACACAGCTCAGTCCCCACGCTCGGCGTGTCCACCCTGCAGAGGAGCCCTGGCGAGGAGACGCGGCCTCCCAGATGTGCCTGCCCTGAGGAGCAGGTGGAGCCTGACTCAGGCTCACGGTTATTTTCCATGAAAATCATGAAGGCTCTCTCGTCCGTCTGTCTTCCTTATTTCTGAGTGTGAGCGTGATGGTGGTGAGCCCACCCCGCACAGATGCACACGTGCTCAGCGTATATGCTCTGCTCTGCGTGCCCCAGAGGGTTCACCAGAGCCACCTTTTTAGAAAGGAAGGCGCT
Source organism: Bos indicus x Bos taurus (assembly GCF_003369695.1). Classification (NCBI taxonomy): domain Eukaryota; kingdom Metazoa; phylum Chordata; class Mammalia; order Artiodactyla; family Bovidae; genus Bos; species Bos indicus x Bos taurus. The sequence continues at coordinate 3,676,597 of NC_040104.1, read as the reverse complement.
GAGGGTTCCCCGGAGGTTCTATAAAATATCTCAGTAAAGGGAACTTCTTAGGAGTTGAGTTTAACGGGTGGTGCCCTCACCATGAGGAGCCTGACCCCTGTGGGACGGGATACAGCAGCCCCCCAGGAGCCCACCCAGGGGCTCGGCTGTCTCGGCCGGTGATGCCATGGGGTGCCATCACTGGGGCCCCCGCAGCTGCTTCTGACACAGAAAGATCCAGTCCCTGGCAGGTGCCTGCTCAGGGTCATCCCCCCAGAACCCAAAGCTGGCCACTGAGCCTTGTCTGGGTGAGGCCCTTTTAAACACGTTGCATGAGTAGCTCCTTGAGAATCCCTCGCTGCTCAGACGGGCACAGCGTACTCCACTCTCCCGCAGTCCCGCCTGGCTCAGGCGGTCAGCACGCAGGCAGAGTGCTGGGGCCCCTCTCCGTATGGCTGGGGCACAGTGTTGGGGGTCCTTCCAGGCGCCGGGCCCGGTGTGTTCTCTGGGGGCCGACGCGGGTGGTGGGGGGCCGGCCTCTGTCCCGCCCGCGCCTCCGCCCCAGCTCATGGGTCTGCCACCTCTCCTCCCTGTTACTGCTGCCATTGCCTGGATGTGGCTGGCCACGGGCCCCCCTAGACCACAGGAAATGTCTGGCTAACGCACGAGGAGATGGAGACGCTCACAGCCACGCCACACACGGTCAGTCCCGGCCCCGCGCTCGTCTCCCTCCCCGCGCGGGCCCGCGTCAGGGTGGCGCCGTTCTCGGCCCTTTTGTGGAAAACAGAAAAGTCATTTCACGTTCAGTTGTTCTGGATGAGTGTCTCTCTTAGGCATCAGTTAAACGTATGAACGATCCGTACTCTGTCTTACGTTGTGTTTGTTTCAGGAACTTTAAGTTGGTAGACTTGCCCCCTGTAGAATAGACCCGATGCCTGTCTCCTTTCCGGGAGACCGCGGTTGAGCCCTGGGGCCTAGTGTTCTCTTTTGTGGGTGTGCTTGGCGTGGGGTGGGGGGTGTTGGGGAGGGGTGCTGCTCTTTGCATGAGACGTTGGGTGTGGCCTTTGCATGACTCCTGCCTGCTGCTCTGCCTCTGTGACCCTCGCCCTCCCCTGCAGAGAGAACGTGCTCATGTCCCCCGCTCACCAGTACTAACGGTTCTGTTCTTTTGCATCCCTAACCACGTAACATCAGGAGGATGAGGAGGGAAGCTGGGCTCAGGTTGGAGACTTTCTGTAATGTATTCTTCACTATATATACAGCAACAAAAAGAGTTGGAGGATGAGAATTTGTAATTTACTTTCTTGACGTTTTCAACATCTTGATTTAGTCAGAATACTGTTAATGGTTTGAAAGCATTAGCCAAAGCAAAGCACAGGATTAAAGAGTACGTCTCATGGACAATTTTGAACATTTCTGGTGGTTAATCTCGTGGACATAAATCACTTTGTTTGACACATGTTCTTTCCTGCAAAGCCTCACGGCTTCGGCCGCTACTCGGGTGATGTATTTCAGTCCCCAGTTGGGTAGGGTTAGTTACGAGATCAGTTGATGAGAAAATGGTCTTTTAATCAATTTCCGACACGAGAGTTGCCGTAGGGACTCTGCCTCTGTTGGTGTTCACCGTGCACTGTCCTGATCCCGTGTGTTCCAGAGTCCTTCCTGCTGATGGAATTCTCAGAAATTGAGCCCACTCCTGCCTAACGCACATGTTGAATTTTTAGGTCCCCGGTTGAACTCAAAAACAAAAACTTGGTCACAACTGTTTTGCCACCTTGCTTTGAGACAGTTTGATTAAAAACAGGGATTCTCCTACGCGTGATCCCGCCGACTTTGTTCGGTGACACGTGACGAGCAAAGTCTGCCGTGTGGGCGGGAGTATGCTGTGTATGGGCCCTGAAAGGCACCTGTGTAGCCAAAAAAGCGGAGGAATTCTGAATCAGTTTTCCTGACTACCCGTTGACAGTTGAAACACCCATTTCCTTCTATTTGGGCTTCTGAAGTAAAGTCAATTATATCACTTTTAACAGAAGAGGGAAGTAGATATAATGTGATTCTGTGAACCCCCCCACTCCTTGACTTAGGTATTCTGTGCCACTGCTCCAGATAAATATCCTCATTAATTATTTAACCCAGTCAGTAATGACCATCAGTGAATTTAAAAGAGCGCATTTCACAATTACTTAAATATCAGTATATTTTACACTAAGGGGCAGAACTTTGCCTGCATCGTGGGAGTTAAACAGACATACAAATTAAGCTGAGTGTTTGCTTTTTGCAATGGAAATACAAACAAGGATGAGCCATGCCAGCGACGCCAGGATTGGGAAGTTTTGGTCTTCAGCATAAGCAAGGACTGCATTCTGTGAGCTCGTCACGGGCAGAGGGTGCAGCATGCGTCGCCCCCGTGCTGGCACACAGGGGCCTGCTCCGGAGCCGAGGGGAGGTTTGAGGCGGCCTCGGGCTCTCGGGCAGAAGACGTCTCCCAGGCGTCTGCACAGGGCTGTGCTACCCATGGGTGGTGCCCGATTGAACAGGATCCATGCCATCACCACTCTCACCTTGCTCAGAGTTCAGGAAGCTGATTTGTGTTTGTGACCATTTCAGTGATGGAGAAATAGGCCCTGCAGAGTCTCTTCTGCCCCAAATGTTCTCTGATCATTGGAGAGCCCTGCTGTGTGCTTTTTTTCCCCAGGCTGGGATGACAGCCCAGGAGATGTGGGTCTCCCTGGGACTGAGCCTGACCCTCCCAGAACTTATGTTATTGACCACTAAGGTGTGAATAGAATATATAATGAGTGAACAAAAACAAGGAGCTTCTGCTTCCATGGAATTCTCTACTTAGAAATGTCTTTGCATTTTCTATTTAAAAATACATAAACAGCAAGTAGGAAAATAATACCAGATATTCATGCTATAAATGTCAGGCTTATGAGAGCTGTAATTGAAAGAGTGAAAGCACATGATATTGTGATGATGTCTAAAAATGTTTCGTGTTTTATTTCCACTCATTATTTATAGAAATTTATTTTCTATTAGAAAGTTTTTTTTCCCTATTAGAACTTGAGTGTTCTTGTTGGAGTTTGAGTTATTCCTTCTAGCTTTGTTGGTGTAAATAGTACATTAGAGGCCATATTTTTGAGTCAGAACATGGTGGTAGTCAGGAGGTATTATTTCCAAGGATTCCATAATGTCCAGAATTCCTCAAACATGCCTTAGTCTTCTTGGACTGAAGGACAAGTGCCTTCTTTGGTGTGTGTGCATGTCACGTGTTTATTCTCACGGTGCAGATCTTGCACGTATTCCATTAGATCTACCCCTGAAGAGTTCATTGGTTTTGACAACATAATAATAAAGGGTAGTCTTCAAAATTTCAATTTCCGGTTTATTTCTAGTATTTAGAAATACAGTGAAGTTTTATATGTTGATCTCGAATCCTGCAACTTTGCTGAACTCACTCTCATGCTTGTAACTGTTTTGTCAATTCATTTTCCATGTTAATCATTGGGTCATCAGCAAATACAGTTGTGTTGCTTTTTCATGGAATAAACCCTGCTTGTCATGATACCTTGTATTTTTAATTGATTACTGGTTTCCTCACGTGCCATTAAGGAATTGTGCATCTGTGTCTGTGAGGGACATTGATATTCTTGTAATGTGTGTGTCTGGTTTTGGGTATCAAGAGAATTCTGGCCTCAGAAGGCATTAGGTGTTTTTCCCTTCACTATTTTGGAATAGTTAGTGTATAACTAGCATTTTCTTCATAAACACTTGTTAGGATTCACGAGTAAAGCCACTTAGGGTGGAGATTTTGTACGTGCGGATAGATGCGATTTCTAACGACAAAGTCGAGTTGTAATAGATTCAGGTCATCTGTTTCTCCCTGGGTGGCTTTCACAGGTTGTGTCTTTCGAGAAAGTAGGCTGTTTCATCTGAGCTGCCTGAGGCTGCTCCCCGGTGCTGTCAGTGCGTAGGAGCTGTGCCGACGCCCCTCTCTCATCCTTGGCATTGGTGGTTTCCGTCTTCTCTTTGTTTCTTGGTCACTCTGCTTAGTCAATTTTATTGATATTTATGAAGAACCTGATTTTAGGTTTTTTTGTTTCACTTTGTTTCTCTAGTTTCTGTTTCATTGATTTTTGCTCTTTCATTTTCTTCTTTCTGCTTGCTTTGGATTTCATTTGTTTTTTTTTGTTTTTTTTTTTTAATAGGTATTTTAAGATAGAGTCTTAGGTTATTGACTCACAGTCTCTCTTCATTTGTGTATTTAATATTATCAGTTTTCCCTCCAGGTACTGATTAGCTATGTCCTGTAGCTTTTTAGTATATTGTATATTCACTTTTATTCACTTCAAAATATTTCCCATTTCACTTGCGATTTCTTCTTTGACACATGAATTATTTAGAAATATGCTAATTTCCTGATGTTTGGGAGATTCCAGGATATCAGGGGTTTTTTAGTTTCTAATTTAATTCTGTTGAGATCAGAAAACATACTTTGTATGATTTTAGTCACTTTAACTATGCTGAGATTTGTCTGTCTTTTGAAGAGAGTTCCATATCCCCTTGAAAAGAACATTATCGTGCTGCTGTTGGAGGGAGAGTTCTATAAAATGTCAGTTAGGTCAGGTTGGCTGACAGTGCTGTTTAAGAGGGCTTCCCTGGTGGCTTGGATGGCAATGCCGGAGACCTGGGTTTGATCCCTGGGTCGGGAAGATCCCCTGGAGAAGGACATGGCAACCCACTCCAGTATTCTTGCCTGGAGAATTGTTTAAAGGCTTCTGTATCCTTCCTGACCTTGGTTGGTTGTCTGTTTTGGCTTACTGGTTCCATCGGTTACTGAGTGATTCAGAGGAAGATTGAGGTCCCTGGCTGTAGCTGTGGGTTTGTCTATTTCTTCTTTCAGTCCATTTAGTTATTGTTTTCCTTATCTCTTTTTTAAAACCTGTTTTTTAATTCACTTAACTGACTTTGAAATTAGCAGATGTTTTGCTAAAGAAATTTAGAAACCAAATGTTGAAAATAAAATTAAAGCCAGCCAGAAATAACTTTTAGTGAGTAGAGTTAGGTTGGTCCTTCAAACTTGTTCATGAGTCGTGGCTATTCTTTGTTGGTATATTATTATTATATATAAAAGCTATTTCAGAAAATTAATGTGTAGTCAGTTACAGTTTTACCATGGTTTGGTATTTATTAACACAGATGAATCATAGACTTAATGGTATAATTTCTTTGTATAGAGTTTTGCCAGCAAATTTAAAAGGTAGCAAATAAAAGGTCAAATTATTTTAAAGTTATGAGCAATAATGTTGTCTTTAGCTTAGCCTTTGAGAATATGTAATTGGTTAAAAATCCATTTTAAAGATGATTTAAATGGCCCTTGTGACTGCTTCCATGGGGTTTTTTCCCCCTGAATTGACCGCCCTTAATTATTGAAAGCAGACGCTCGCGTACGGGGACATGAACCACGAGTGGATCGGCAATGAGTGGCTGCCCAGCCTGGGGCTCCCGCAGTACCGCAGCTACTTCATGGAGTGCCTTGTGGACGCGCGGATGCTGGATCACTTGACCAAGAAAGACCTTCGCGGGCAACTGAAAATGGTTGATAGTTTTCACAGGTCAGGCACGGCAAGTCGTTCTTACTAGTTGGCTGAGAGACGTTTGCCTGTGACCGGGTCTAAATTTTTTCTTTTTCTCTTGGAAACAGAAACAGTTTCCAGTGTGGAATTATGTGCCTGCGAAGGTTGAATTATGACCGAAAAGAACTGGAAAGAAAAAGAGAAGAGAGCCAGAATGAACTGAAAGGCTAGTACAGTCCTGTTTCTTGCTTCCCAGTGTATAAGCAGCCTCAGTGATTTCCTATTTGAAAGAAAAATTCAGGAAATGGCTTTCCGTGGAGGAAACACACCTCGCATCATTACGGAGGAGTGGGGGATGGAAGGGAGTGTGTTTGAGATCGTCCTCTGTGGCCAGAGAACTTGTGCTCTGTCCTTGGGCTCACATCGGTCTGCAGGTTGTGTGTCTCGAGGTGAGAGCATCTCCCCACAGCTCCAGAGATTTCCCTGTTGCTGTGCCATGTGCCCTGTTCTACTCGCAAATGCTGCTGCACGCTGCAGGTAACTCCAGAGCCGAGAAGAGCAAGACCTGCTGTGCACGCCTTTAAGTGTGAAGAACACTGCTCTGGCTTCTTGTCAAAGCACTTGAGGCAGCGTGGTTCTGTGCCCAGGCTGGAGGGAGTGGCCTTGAAGCTGGATGGGAGCTTCTCAGCTGGGGAGGGAGGCGTTTCAGTTACTGGAGGGAGGGGCCTTGGGCTGCAGGGTTGCCCTGGGGGTTGCCTCTAAGAGCCTGAGGACAATGGAGCGATTTTAAATGAGGTGTTAGCTGTAGGACTCCCCTGGTGGTCCAGTGGGTTAGAATCCTCTGCCTGCTGATGCAGGGGACAGAGTTCAGTCCCTGGCCTGGGAGGCTGGGCTCCACAACAGGAGAAAGCACCGCTCTGCAACGCCTGCCCGTGGTAACTGGAGAAGGTCCGCACGCAGCACCAAAGGCCCATCACAGCCCAAACACATAAAGTGAATTTTCAGAAAGGATATCAGCCGTTAGCTCAGTATAAGACCTCCCAGAATGTTCAGAAAATAGATCACTGATAACAAGATCAGTGATTACAGATCACTAACAGTGACAAGACTTAACTGAACGGTCGGGTACCTTCATAGGTTCCTTCATTTAATCCTTACTATAACCCTGTTTTCATCTCCAGTTTTTACTAAGAAGGAAAGTAAAGATAAAAATATGTTTGAAGAGATGGCCCCTATGGAGGATTGTCTAGCTAGGACTGAGTTCGTTTGAATCACAAGAAAACCAGAAGCCAACATTTATAGTATCTGTCCCTTTACCCAGACAAGGGCATTGGAACTGAGAGCTGTGCATCTGTCTCGTTTGTTTTCTGAATCCATTTTAAACCTTTTTACACTTGACACAGCTGTCTTTGAAAGTCACTGGTGATCAGCTGGGTATATTTGTACAGAGCGGCTATTTTCAGCACTGTACTGAGAGTAAATTTTGTAACTTATTACTTGACTTAACTAAGGTCTTCCCCCCACACACAAATCCCTCTAATGTGCTGGACAATGTCTTTACGTTTCTCTCTCTTTAAAATGAGACAACAAAAATGACTTAAAAAAAAAAGGCTTCAAGATTATAAATGAGAGGTTTATGGTGAATTGAGCAAGGTATCCAGATATGGTACTGCGTCGTTTTTGTGACGGGAAAAAAGTACATCAACAAACACTCAAAAATGAAAGAAAGAAAAGAAGCCAAGACTCAAGTCTGTGTGTGAAGCGTGTCCGTGCCCGGTGCACACGCGCTCGTGTGTGTCCTCTCCTTTCCGAGCCCTGGAGCCTCTGCCTCTGTCCCCTGGAAATGCACGCAGTCGCCTCCTCTCTCTCGGACTCGCCTGAGGGATGAGCTCTAGCAGGACAGTCTCCACCAGGATGGAGAGGGGCTGGGACACCCTTGTCCGAGCACAGCAGGTTGGCTGTCCGCTGAGCCGTGTGCCCCGGCCCCTGGGAGGTCCTGGCTTTTGTCGGGAGCTGAGGGTCAGCACGTAGGACTCCTTCGTTGCAGCTGCGTGAGGGGAGCACAGCTTTCTGAGGCTCCTTTCCAATCTGTCGTTCCCTGCAGACGTGCTGGTTTGGAGCAACGACCGAGTGATCCGCTGGATCCTCTCCATTGGCCTCAAAGAATACGCGAACAACCTCGTCGAGAGCGGCGTGCACGGCGCGCTGCTGGCCTTGGACGAGACGTTTGACTTCAACGCGCTGGCCCTCTTGTTACAGATCCCCACGCAGAACACACAGGTGCGACCAGCCGGGCTCGGGCCGAGCAGGCCATCTCCCGATGCAGATGCACAGCTGGGTCCCCGAACGGAGACCAAACCTGACCCCTCAGACAGCTGGTGCCCTTGTTCCTCACCAGGTCCCTCTCGGGATAGTCCACAGTCAGAGATGCTCCGTGCCTCCGTGTTCGTGCCTGTCCACTTGCCATTCTCTTGGAAGCACGAGAGTCTTTCATAAAATAAGGGGAACTTTGATTCAAGGCGGTGTGCCTAAGAGTGACATGTACTCAGTTCTTACGTGGAAAGAGATGTCCTCTGTGTGCCAGATGAAGGTTTTATTCATTTTCCTTCTGGGGGTAATTGCCCTGTGTGGTTCTTTTTGACTCCTGGGCTCATTTGAGAATGAGGGGACTTTTTTGTTCTTCTCCAGAAAGCTGTGTGTCTTGTGTCAGTGCCGTGATCTCTCCACCAGCACCAGCCTGCAGGGCATACTTGGTGTGTAATTCCCAAGAGCCCACGGCTCCCTCTTCTCAACACCCCCTCCACAGACACCACGTTAAACCCCCGACTTCAAACAATATCACAGTTGAATTTTTTTCTTTAAGTCTTGGTTTAAAAAACAATTGTGATGTGCTGATATTCAAACGAGATTGTAGAAAGTTTTAGGGTGCTGTTTCTTTAATTTCAGGCTCGTGCTGTCTTGGAAAGAGAGTTTAACAACCTCTTGGTCATGGGAACCGACAGAAGGTTCGATGAAGTAAGTTTTCAGCTTAATGGTTTTTCAGGTTGCCTTAAGGTAAATTATTTTATTATACTTGTATGGGGCATGTAGTCACGGTATCTCTTCTAAATGTGGAGATAAATTAACTTTACAAGTTAAGCTTTGCTCTTAAAAATTTATTAACAAGTCATTAGAAAACTCGTGTCTTCAGTGGAGGGTGGGTTAGTTTTTATTTTGGGGTTGGTTTTTTTTTTTTTTGCTATTTAAGTTTTAGTACCCCTCAAAAATATTTTTTATATTAAAACATTGGTTTTCACTTAGGAATGGTGTCTGTGAGTTGTGTTTTGGGGAGCAACTGGATGGCCTTACCTATTCCAGGGCCTGTGTGCTAGGGGTCTGTTTCATTAAGTGTATTGGAAACACACAAAACATTAATTTCCCCTTACGCAGAACCCCCACACTATAGTTCTCTTCATTGGGCCTTAAGGGGACTTGAGTTTGACAAGGAGAATCAGACACCTGAAGAAGCATCCGTTGGTTCTGTCCCAGTGTGAGACAGAACTGGTTACAGCTTGAAGCTGTTTCCATAGCGAATGACAGCGTGTTGTATTATATAGCAAGAGGCGATCACTCCAAGATGAGAAGCGAAACCTGCTAACTGTCAGGAGGAACGTCCACCCGGGCGGCCAGGGCGGTCCAGTCAGGGTCCTGGCACGCGTGTTGCCCCACCCTGTACCACGCTCTGCTGTTCCCATTTTGGGCAAATCGGTCACACACGGTCATCACAAACAGGGTCAGATACAAGTGGACAGAAGTGCAGTAGTAAACTCAGCCATTTTAAAGGGCTGGTAGCTTTTTGGTTTTGTCCTTTGTTTTAAAATCTGTCTTGTTTTTGGCCCTGTAATTTCCCAGGATGATGATAAAAGCTTTAGGAGAGCACCTTCTTGGAGGAAAAAATTCAGGCCAAAGGATGTCCGTGGCTTAGCTGCCGGGTCCGCGGAGACGCTGCCTGCGAACTTCCGGGTCCCGTCCTCTCTGTCCTCGCCCTCCGTGCAGCCAAGGAAGGTGCAGCCGGACGGTAGGTGGCCGGTGGGGCGGCGGGCGCGGCCCAGGCCAGAACCCGGACGAGCTGGAAGGGCCTCCTGCCCAGGTTACGGGGCTCTTCAGTGCATGCCCGAGGGTCCGTGTTCGCCAGTGAATCCTAACATCTGTTTATAAACGTTTAACAGTCGTGCAGTATTTTTCCCCCAAGTTCTTGTCTGGTTGAATATTAGCATATTCTTCCAACTAATAAAACTGAGACTCGTGTGTGTTCTCAGAGCGTGAGATTGACACCCACGCTTGTAGAGATGCGCGTGTGGCCGACAGCGCTCAAGAGCTCCTCCATGAAACAGTGGGGTCGCTCTCAGGCCACACCAGTCAGCCCTCAGCACCTGTCCACGCCGGGCAGATGGCCGGGTCCCTCCTAAGTGACGGCGGCGGCCGCCCTCCCGCCCTCCCCCCGTCCCCACCGTCGTCGGTCCCTTGCACACTGTCGGTCGATGGGGCGGAGGAGGGAGGTGAGGCCCACAGAGGTCCTCCCCTGAGTTCAGCTGGGCCGTGAATACACCACCTTGCCGTTGTGCTTTCACACCCGGCTCTGGTTTTCCCTCTGAGGCTGGAGAACGCTGCTAGTTCAGGCCGGGTGCTCAGGGCCGCTGTGTCCCCACTTGATGGCCAGATAGACGGCCAGACAGCCTGGGCTGGGGTCAGGCTGTGTGGCTCAGGAGGTGCCCGTGCACGCCCCCCAGCGTCCCATCTGTGACAGGGGCGGCTCAGTGGCTCCTTCTCCCCACTGGCCGTGCGGGCCACACTGGGTTCCTAGAGGGAGTGTGCGCTCACCCAGTGGGAGCGGGCCTGGAGGGTCCCTATGGTGCCGTTTTTTCCTGTTAGTAGCCCTTCCCGTGAGTAAATTTATAAGCCTTGCTCTCACTTGCTCCTGTAGAACAAAGTACATTTAGGTAAAGCCTTTGCTATGCTGGACACTTTCGGTGAGCGGGCTTACAGGGAAGCTGCATCGTCTCTTCGCCAGAACTCAGTAATAGGCTTAACCAGGGGTGGGGGAGACCCAGTGACTCTCTCCTTTTCTAAACAGCGTTTTTCTTCCAAGGAGCATGCAGGTCCTTTTTACAAATCTTAACTGTAGCGTAGCTTTCAGTCGATTGAAGAGTCTTAAGGGCTTGCTTTTTTATTTTCCGTTCTCATTATAAATCTAGCATCTCCCTGTCAGATGGACATAGTGACGTTGACGTTAGAGTTTAGATAAAAACGATCCTAGAAAGGGTTGTTGGGATGTAATATATGGGAGGTGACCTTTTACAAACCTCGTGAGACAGGCAGGGCGTAAACTGTGTGACTGGCTGCTTTCCCTGGCTTTTGCAGGGCAGCAGGTCTCTGGGGCTCTTAGACTCAGAAGGGTTCAGACCGGTGAGCTGCTCCATCAGCAGCCCCCAGTCTTCAGCCCTCTCTGGAGCCCGGGCCGGAGGCTCGTCAGGTGTGCTCCTGCCGGGCCCAGGGGAAGACGCTGAATTGGGAGCAGCGGGTTTCTGCTAGGGGGTTATGGCGATTTCTTATTCACCTTGGAGCAGGGCTTGGGGCTGACCCAGCGTCAGTGGTGCCATTTCCAAGGGCGGCTGAGACTGAGTTTCCACTTTCTTAGATCAGCCCCGTCCTCCGCCCTCCCTGACGCCGCCTGGGGAGAGCAGCCCAGCCCCCAGGACAGCAGAGCGCGGGGCTCCAGGCTCGCTCTCCCCGGCTCATCCACCCTCTAGGAGTGTCCCCAGACCCTCAGTAGGAGTGGGCGCTGCTGCGGGTATGAGTGTGTGTGTCCTCGTGCCCCATGTGACGTTCCACAACTAACCGCACGCTGTGTTTGCACGCTTCCTCCCGTGCTCGTGGGACCAGGCAGCGTGGCGGGAACGCAGAGGCTGGATTCCGCCACAGTCAGGACTTACTCCTGCTGAGCTTCGGGGTGAGTACAGGGCGGCCTGGCCCGCGGGGGCGCAGAGGCCTCGCCCTGGCAGTGGAGGGTCTGCGGGTCTCCAGAGGTCGGGCCGGGAGAGCCCTCAGCGGCAGAGAATCTGACCATGGTGCCTGGCTACCACCACAGTGGTCAGAGCACGGCCGAGGCTCCCACGGTGGCAGTGCTGCCGGCCGCGCCTCGCGTGCAGGCTCTCGGAGGGAACCCAGAGCCTCAGGGTTCGCGAGGCTGCCCTGCCCTGGCCTCTCCCTCCGCAGGCCAGCGTTTCACACGGAAGGGCACCAGCATCTGGGGCTCGGCCGCTGCTGAGGGGCCACCTCCCTTGCAGGTGCTGCTCTGGGTGGTCCTCTGGTGGGTCTGACCCGGGGGCCCAGCCCTGCTTAAGCCGCTCTGAGGGCAGGAGGCTGTGTGCATCCTGTTCACGTCTCAGCTAGAAAGCTCAATTGGGGTTTAGTTTTTTTTAGCAGCAGCTTTTAGCTATATGTCAGAATAAAGGCCGCCACAGAGTTCTCTCCTGATCTGCTTGGTCCTCCATGTTTCTCTGAGTTCTCAAGCCACTGAAGCCCAGAATGGGGTGGGGGTCGGGGCTCAGGCACCGGCTGCCCAGGCCTGACTCGTCCTTGTGTCTGTTTCCAGAATGGGGTGGGGAGTCTGGAGGGGCAGGGGCTCGGGCACCCGCCGCCGTCCCAGGCCTGACTCGTCTGTGTGTTCATTTCCAGTGTTCCCGCACTACTTCTACAGGTGATCACGCAGCGTCCAGGACTCGACAGAGACAACATTTGAACTCGATGCAATCTTTACTCTGTTCATACTTGTTATATGGACCCGAAGATATTTTATTACAGAGTTTTTAATTAGTGAAAAAATTCATGAATACCATAGAGAAAATATTTTAGAATTTAATGTTTCTTATATTTATGTAAACTTATGACTTCATTTATATAGTTACTTACTTTTTCTTGTATATCCAGGCTATAAATATCCTTTCAGATCAATTCATGTCCTGATACCTGATTTTAGTCTTTCAAATGAATGTACTGTAATGCTTGTATGTATAAATCCTATGAACAAATATAGGGCTTTTGTAAATGATGCATTTATTGTAATTATTCTTGTTTAATTTTTAAATGATAAACCATGAGAGAAGGGTTTTTACTGCGATTGTAAAATCATGACACGGTGTGCATTATCCTTCCAGAATGTAACCAAGCTCTCCAACAATCACTCTGAAATGAGCGAACTTAATTTCAACCAATTGTTGTTGTATTTTAACGACTGACCTAAACTGTACTTTTTCTAGCAAGAAATGCTTTTTCTCTGCAGCGTGAAGAGATTTTAAAGTACTGGGTGTTAAATGTGAGCTTCTAATCAAATTTGGGCTGAAAGGATGACTAGAAGAGGACTGTGAAAACCTCTTGGGTAACCCAGTCTCCGTGGACCCGGATCCCTCCTCTCCGGTGACTGGCAGAAGCCACGAGCTGGGGAAGAGAGACTGGCGGGGGTGGGGGTGGGGGGCCTGGGCACGCACAGCCCGCTGTGCCCGCCCTCCCTGCCCTCCTCCTGGGAGGCAGGGTCAAGGGCGCCTACTCTTCAAGGACCAATCGTGATGCCCTGCACCCACTGCAGACCTGGTGTGCTGGACAGGAGGGCGCCACACCCCCGACAGACAGCGTGGTGCAGCTCTGACAAAGGCCTTATTTTTATGTAAATCATCTTTTTGCATCTGTTTGTAAACATGTTTAAAGAATGGACCTAGGCGTACATTTTTAGATTTTGATGACATAGCCATTTTGGATTGTATAAGTAGCAAATGTAACTTTTACTTTTTCAGCGGCACATTAAAAAAGCCAGCAAGAGAGGCGTTCAGATCATGGTGCGTTACTTATTGTGCAGCTGAGATCTCGGTAGAGAGACGGCAGGTCTCTTTCCATGTGGGTCCGCCTTTAATCACTTGTATAATTCGTTGTTACTGTTCTGTTTTTCTATTAATCTTTTGTGAACTTCCTGAATATGTAACAAAGTATGTACAGTCTACTTTTGAACTATTTTTATCACAGTATTATTTATTGCTTTCTTTCAATAAAGTACTGAAGCAAAATTTCCCACTGCCAATCAGGAGTGCCGAGGGTAAGCTGTATTCTCACTGAGAACAGACCAGAGCTGGTAATGGGAGCCCGTGTCATCACACGGGCATTCTGTTAAGAGAAATGGATGGAGAGAATGGAAAGGCCAGAAGACGGAAGCATGGGTGTCCCCAGAGGACGACCGACCGGGTGTTGATACCCCTGGCTCCGGAGACAAGAGGCTCCATCACTTCAGCATCTGCAGGGACAGGGCCCCTCTGCTGCTGAGGCGTGGGCAGTGGGCTGAGGGTGGGGACAGAGTGCAGGTGTGAAGGCTCAGCATGGGTCCCAGGGCGGGGTGGCCGAGTGATGCACTAGGGAGCGTCGTGTGCACGCTTGTGTGTGGGAGCTTTTTATGTTAGTCAGCAGTTTTATTATTCGTATATCCATAGAAACAAGAATGTAGCAAGGGGAGGTGGGAGGGAGATTCAAGAGGGAGGGCACACATGTACACCTATGGCTAATTTATGTCGATGTATGGCAGAAATCAAACCAATATTGTAAAGCAATTATCCTTCAGTTAAAAAGAACATAGCAAGGTGGTCAGGAAAGTATGAAAAAAGATTTCTCATAGAGATTATAATCTCCCACCATCATCAGATCTTCCCCCCAGCATCAGGCCCTCCCCCAGTATCAGACCCTCCCCCTGGCATCAGACCCCCCCAGCATCAGACCCTACCCCCCCCACCCCTGGCATCAGACCCTCCCCCAGCATCAGATCCCCCCCTGCATCAGACCCTCCTCCCAGCATCAGACACTCCCCCCAGCATCAGGCCCTCCCCCCGGCGTCAGGCCCTCCCCCCAGCATCAGGCCCTCCCCAGCATCAGGCCCCCCGACACAGCACGAGCTGTGGCAGCCCCAATTGTCTGACGCCCCTGAGTGCACTCACGAAGCCCCAGAGCAGCAGGAACAATAGTTCTTGGAGGAGATGCATTTTTAGGAATCACCTGCCGAGCAGCAGCAGCTGGGGTCTGTTTCAGGCCAAGGAGAGGCACCTGTGCCAGAGGCAGTGGTGGGCATAGGCATGTTCCCTGCTCTGCTTCCTCCCCATGGGGGCTTTGCTCTCCTGCTCTTCACACGTGGTCACTCGAGGGCCCCAGCGCTGTGTCCTTCCAGATTCACAGTCTCCTTGATACCTCAAGCCAAGTCCTGAGTTGTGTCCCAGTCCGACGTGGCAGAGGGCTGGGAACACCGAAGCTCAAGGGCTGAAAGGATCCCAGGGGGACAGCCGGGCCCCAGCGGGAGGCAGGGCAGGGAATGAGGGTGGCTGCCCACAGAGGGCCCCGCAGCAGCACTGGGAGGAGAGCAGTGATGCCTTGGCTCACCTGGGACGTTGCCTGGCCTCAGCACTCAGGAAGGTTACCGCCAGCAGCTCTGAGGACGCAGGAAGCCCAGTGAGTGACACCACCCAGCTCGGGCCATGTGCGTGGGCACTGCTGACCGTGGTCTCGGTTTTCATTCTGGTTCTAACCGTCCCTCCAAGGGCTGACGGGCTCCCCTTCCGAATGGCACAGGTGCTTTACGCGGATGAATGCATCCCTGCTTGTTTCTGTCGGCCCTGTTGTCGGTCATCCGTGTGTTTCCCTCTTTACAAGCTGTGCTTGCTGATCTTCCAGTTTAATTTAGGAGCAGCCCTTATTTTCTGCATTTCCTAGTTCTCAGGGTTCACAGGGGCTTTCCAGGTGGTGCTAGAGGTAAAGATCCTGCCTGCCCATGCAGGAGATAACGAGACCCATGGGTTCGATCCTTGGGTCGAGAAGACGCCCTGGGGGAGGGCATGGCAACCCACTCCAGTATTCTTGCCTGGAGAATCCCATGGACAGAGGATCTAGTGGGCTACAGTCCCGGGTCGCAGAGTCCGACACGATTGAAGCAAGTTAGCGCACACACACATTTCGGTTCCGTCGCTCAGTCGTGTCCAACTCTGCCACCCCATGGACTGCAGCATTCCAGGCTTTCCTGCCCTTCACTATCTCCTGGAGTGTGCTCAGACTCATGTCCTTTGAATCAGTGGCGCCCTAGAACCATCTCATCCTGTTGCCCCCTTTTCCACCTGCCTCAGTCTTGCCCAGCATCAGGGTCTTTTCCAATCAGTCAGGTCTTATCAGGTGGCCAAAGTATTGGAGCTTCAGCTTCAGCATCAGTCCTTCCAATGAATATTCAGGGTTGATCTCCTTCAGGATTGACTGGTTTGCTCTCCTTGCAGTTCAAGGGACTCTCAAGAGTCTTCTCCACACCACAGTTCGAAAGCATCAGTTCTTGAGCGCTCAGCCTTTGTTGTGGTCCAGCTCTCACATCTGTACGTGACCACTGGAAAAAGCATAGCTTTGACTAGACGGACCTTTGTCAGCAAAGTGATGTCTCTGCTTTTTAATATGCTGTCTATGATTGTCATAATTTTTCTTCCAAGGAGCAAGCATCTTTTAATTTCATTGCTGCAGTCACCATCTGCAGTGATTTTGGAGCCCAGGAAAATAAAGTCTGTCACTGTTTGCATGGTTTCCTCATCTATTTGCCATGAAGTGATGGGACCAGATGCCATGATCTTAAGTTTTTTGAATGTTGAGTTTAAAGCCAGATTTTCCACTCTCCTCTTTCACCTTCATCAAGAGGCTCTTCCTCTTCGCTTTTTGCCATAAGGATGGTGTCATCTGCGTATCTAAGGTTATTGATATTTCTCCTGGCAATCTTGATTCCAGCTTGAGCTTCATCCAGCCTAGCATTTCGCATGATGTACTCTGCATATAAGTTAAACAAGCAGGGTGGCAGTATACAACCTGTCGCACTCCTCTCCCAATTTGAACCAGTCTGTTTTTCCACGTCCAATTCTGACTGTTGCTTCTTGACCCACATATAAGAAGTTTCTCAGGAGGCAGGTAAGATGGTCTGGTATTCCCATCTCTTTAAGAATTTAGAGAATTTAAATTTCATGCAGGGTTAACAAGTGTGAAATTTAAAACCGTGGAGTGTCCTTCTCATCTTACATTTCCCTTTTTGCCTGACCAAAGCCAAGAAGGCCTCGCGTATCTGAAAGCTTCTGGAAACACTCATCCATGATTCATGAGCTGTAGGTGTTTTATTACAACTCAATTCACTGATTCCACTTATGCCTTAAAAATATGTCAGTTGAGCAATTCTGAAAGAAAGCAATAAGGAAATGTGACTGCAGATTTGCAATTCTAAGAACGCTCGTTAGCCTCGTATCTTAGGTCTGCTCCACTCATGGCCGGCGCCCAGGAGTGCCCCACCACGGAGATGGGAGGGGACTCACAGTGCGGTCCAGGTGCAGTCCCGTTAAAAAACTTCCTACCATTGAAAACCGTTAGGCTACTGTATCCTCATAAGTGCTGCCTGTAAGTTTCTCTAAATTTCACATCATGCATTTTTGAGGTCTGTTGTTTCTTTAGTTGCTAAGTTGTGTCTGACTCTTTGCGACCCCATGGACTGTAGCCTGCCAGGCTCCCCTGTCCTTCTCCAGACAAGAATACTGGAGTGGGTTGCCATTTCCTTCTCCAGTGAACCTTCCTGACATGGGGATGGAACTTGATTCTCATGCGTTGGCAGGCAGATTCTTTACTGCTGAGCCACCAGGGAAGCCCATATTTGAGGTCACTGTGGTTTTGGTTTTTGATCTTTGCCTTTTGCTAACTAAGTCCTCACTTCCCCCACGATGGGTTTTCAGGGTATCAAGAAGGGTCCGCCTTCCCTGTAATCTTGGCAGGCAGGTAGGCGGGGGTCCACAGCTACTGTCTAGCCACCCACGCGCCCTTCAGTACATTTCTGAATGTCTCAAACCCTTTTGTCTCTTACGTGTCCTTGGCTTCATCCCTTGGTGAGAATGAGTTGCCAGTGACTTTGCTGTTTCATGTCCTGGCCTCGGGGGGGCACCTTTTCAAGACCTGTGGTCCAGGCCAGCACTGTGTGCAGCCTGATATGCAGTGCACACACAGTGGGAAGGAAGCAGGGCCCGGTCCTGGCGGAGGTTCGAGGGGAGACTCTGTTCTCTCTTCTTCCAGCGTTTCCTCTCCTCTGATCTGTCTTCACGTGGCCTCTCCCCCGCATGTCTTATCTTCTGTCTCTTATAAGAAGACTTGTCATTGGCCCACCCGGGTAATCCCAGACCATCTCTTTTCAAGAGCCTTCTCTTCATTCCGTCTACAAAGACCACTTATCCAAATTAATGCACATCCACAGGTTCCAGAGATTTGCACCTCGAAGTGTCTTTGTGGGGTCACGACCATGTGAAATTCTGGAGGGGACCCTGCCCTAGAGATCCTGGGATGGGTAGGACTGGCCCCTCCCAGGGACTCATCCCGTGAAGGGCGCTGTGAGAGCTTGGGCTGGGCTGGGACTCGAGGGGAAGGAGCTTCCAGAACACTCGACACGAGGACGACGTGATGGGTGTGGCGGAGACCAGCCAGGAAGAACCCGGAAAATACTCTAAATAAAGAAACTGACTCTTTGCATGCCGACAGGTTTGACTGGTAGGAGAGCTAATCTTTCAACTTGAGTGTGCAGAGCAACGCAAGCTGCAAAGGGAGACGGTGAGGGGGGTGGTGATCTGCCCTTTGATGGAGTGATTTGGGGACTCCCCTGGTGGTCCAGGGATTCAGACTCTTGTGCTTTCACTTCTGAAGCTGGGGTTCAACCCCCTGGTCCGGGAGCTAAAGTTGCACCGCCTGTGTGGTGCAGCCAAAAACGTTACAAAACAAAGCAGATACAAAATAGAATAAAATGATTTCCACAAAGTGTGGCACAGACAAAAGTTTTTTTAATGAAATAAAATGTTATTTTAAAATGAAAACAGTGTAACTGAGGAATTATAGTATTATACAATCTACTCTTGCCTGGAGAATCCCATGGACAGAGGAGCCTGGTGGGCTACAGTCCATGGGGTGGAGAAGAGTTGGACACGACTGAGCGACTTCACTTTCACTTTTCACTTTTATGCATTGGAGAAGGAAATGGCAACCCACTCCAGTGTTCTTGCCTGGAGAATCCCAGGGACAGGGGGAGCCTGATGGGCTGCCATCTATGCGGTCGCACAGAGTCGGACACGACTGAAGCGACTTAGCAGCAGGGCCTAAGAGATCTTAGTCTTCAATTCTCCAACACCTTATCTTCTTGTTAATGTTTTATTTAATCAAAGTAAGAGCATGTACGTCACTTAAAGTAAAACACCAATGACCCCACTCTCTTACTTCTGCTTCTCTGGTCCGTGTACAACTGGGTTAACTTTTTCCTCTGCTTGCTTCCTTACCCCTAAATAATTTGTGCTTAACGTAGCCTCTTTTTTTTTTTTTTTAGTTCTACCAGTTTATTGCTACCAACCCATAACCCTCCACCCTAATGCACACATCTCAGTCATGTAACCCCATGGACTGCAGCCAGCCAGGCTCCTCTGTCCATGGACTTTTCCAGGCAAGAATACTGGAGTGGGTTGCCATTTCCTTCTCCATTAACGTAGCCTCTTGATTCACAATTTTCAAATTCACAATTTTCCTTTTTTATTTTTCAAAAAATATTTGGGGCTGCCCCGGTGGTCCAGTGGGTGAGAATCTGCCTGCCAGTGCAGGGGACACGGGTTCAATCCCTGGCCCAGGGAGATCCCACATGCCGACAGACAGCTAAGCCCATGAGCTGCAACTGTTGAGCCCGAGCTCGAGAGGCTGGGAGTCGCGACTACTGAGCTCATGTGCCGAAACTACTGAAGCCCGTGCTCCCTAAAGCCTATGCTTCGCACCAGGGGAAGCCAGTGCAACAAGAAACCTGTGCTCTGCAACTAGAGAAGCCTATGAGCAGAAACAAAGACCTAGCATAGCCAAAATAAGCAAAATTACTTTTAAAGTTTTATTTGTCTCATTATTTATTTGACTGTGCCAGGTCTTAATTACAGCATGTGGGACCCAGTTCCCTAACCAGGGCTCCTGCATTAGAATCGTGGAGACTTACCCACCGGACTCCTAGTGAAGTCCCTATACCAATTTAAACTTTGCCTATTGCCATCTGTTTATGGTAGAAGGAAACTGCAGCATTCCTATGCCCACCCCCCAACCTACCAACACAGTTAAGTCAAAGTTGTTGATCAAATCCATGTTCACTGTTTCCATGAATAAGGCTGTAAACTTTATTTATTGCCAAGTCAAGTGGATTACCGTGATCACAACAAAACAAAGGCGTGTAGTAAGACTGGGAGGGGTTGGGAGCAGGAGGGGAAGGGGATACAGAGGATGAGATGGGTGGATGGCATCACCGACTCGATGGACGTGAGTCTGAGTGAACTCTGGGAGTTGGTGATGGGCAGGGAGGCCTGGCGTGCTGCGATTCATGGGGTCGCAAAGAGTCGGACACGACTGAGCGACTGAACTGAACTGAACTGAGGACTGTATGCCGAGGTATTTACAGATGAAACAATACAGTGCCTGACGTTTGCTTTAAAATAATCCTGAGGCAGGGTTAGGTCAGGATACGGATCAAACAAAACTGACTGTGTGGGTGGATGATTGTTAAAGATGGGTGATGGATTCATGAGGGTTCATTACATTACTCCATTTTTTGCATTTGTGTGAAATGTTTTATAATAGCAAGAATTTTAAATTTTTGGGACGCTCTCCGGGTGATGAACCGTCTCAGTCTGGACTAGATGTCTGGAAATTGCTTTTGGCCCTCACTTTAGAGTGTAATTTAGCCCAGTTTTAAACGTTTATCTGCAACCCACAGTGGAAAACATTTTATACCACAGCTCAGCATGCACACACACATTTCATCAGTCCTACTGGGACTGTTTATTTCACATTTTTTACCCGTGAAGTCAGGTCGTGTCTTACAAACAATGAGTCATCTTAGTATGTGGGACTTCCCTGATGGTCCAGTGTTCAAGAGTCCATGCTTCCAACACAGGGGACACAGGTTCTATCCTTGGTCGGGGAACTAAGACCCCACATGTCTTATCTGTTGCTCAGTGGCGAAGTCGTATCTGACTCTTTGTAACCCCATGGACTGCAGTGTGCCAGGCTCCTCTGTCCTTCACTATCTCCTGGAGTTTGCTCCAATTCATTTCCACTGAGTCATGCTATCCAACCATCTCATTCTCTGCCACTCCCTTCTCCTTTGGCCATCAATCTTTCCCAGCAACAGGGTCTTTTCCAGTGAGTCGGTTCTTTGCATCAGGTGGCCAATGTATTGGAGCTTCAGCTTCAACCTCAGTCCTTTCGATGAATCAGTTCAGCTGCTCAGTCGTGTCTGACTCTTTGTGACCCCATGGACTGCAGCATGCCAGTGAATATTCAGGGTTGATTTCCTTTTGGGTTGACTGGTTTGCTCTCCTTGCAGTCCAAGGGTCTCCCAAGAGTTCTCTAGCACCGCAATTTGAAAGCAACAATTCTTTGGTTCATCTTGGGGCTTGGCCAAAAAAAAATAAATTAATTAAAAAAATAAACAAATAAAGGAAAGAAACACAGTGTGTGACAGAAGGCCAGCTAGGCTGCAGATTCTACCTCCTCTCATGGAAAGGTGGAGTCTTAATCCTTCGTCCACCCCCGACCCCTTAAGCCTGGTTGACCAAAACAATGTAGCAGGTGGGATGTTCACGGACCTCTGGGTCAAGGTCAGCAGAAGCCTTGCAGAAACCAGCCACGAAGTAAGAAGTGCAACTACCCAGGACTGCTGGGATGTAAGGAAGCCCCAGCTAGCCGCATGGAGCGCAGTGGAGAGTGAGAGTCCCGGAAGCTCCTGCCAGCCTATTGGGAGCAAAGAAGCCAAGCTGGACATTCCTGTTCCTGAAGACATGACGGGGAAAAGAAATGAGGGGCTCACCCAGCAGTCAGAGCCAAGGCCTCTGACACGCGGCCCCAGTCAGTTCGTCCAGCGACAGCCAACTGTCCCAGCCGAGGCTTCAGTGGGTCAAGAGCCATCCCCTGTTGCTGCTGTGTGCGCTCAGTCACTCAGTCATGTCCGACTCTTTGCGACCCCATGGACTGGAGCCCGCCAGGCTCCTCTGTCCATGGGATTCCCCAGGCAAGAATCCTGGAGTGGGATGCCATGACCTCCTCCAGGAGATCTTCCTGACCCAGGGATCGAACCTGCCTGTCTTGCATCTCCTGCATTGGCAGGCAGATTCTTTACCACTGAGCCACAAGTCTCCCCTGCCCTTTCCAAATTCCCAAACCATAAAGTTTCAGCATAAAATGGTGGTTGTTTTCCACTATGAACTTTTGGAATGCCTTATTACACAGCAATAGATAATTGGAACTAGTATGTATCAAATGAACTCATATTGTCTATTTTGCCGTCTTATATACATTTTTATGCTGTTTTCCTCCCCCAGAAAATTGATTTCACAATTCCCTAAAAGATCACCATCTGCTATCGTATCTGTTGCTTTGTAAAAATCCACCCCAAAAGAGCAATAAAAAAAGTGATCTATTGTTTCTCTTGATTTGGGGGACTGGCAATCTGGGTGGTTCTCCTGCCCATCTTCCCTGGAGCCACTCATGTGATGGCAGTCACCTGATAGCTCTTCTGGGGCTGGAAGGTCCAAGACAGCCTCAGTCAAGGACCTGAGAGCGGGCACTGCTTTTGGCTGGGAGGCCTGGATTCTCATCCTGTGGCATCTCTTTCACTCCAGAAGGCTATATTGGACTTCTTCACAACAACGTTGTCTCGGGTTCCAAGGTTCCAAGACCAGCAGTAGCAAGGCACCGCGAGGGCTGGATCCTTAATGCTGTATTTAGACTCCATACAAGGGGACTTCCCTGGCGGTCCAGTGGTTAAGACTACACAGGTCCACTGCTGGGGTCATGAATCTGATCCCTGTTTGGGGAATCTGATCCCTGTTTGGGGAATCTGATCCCTGTTTGGGGAATTTGATCCCTGTTTGGGGAATCTGATCCCTGTTTGGGGAATTTGATCCCTGTTTGGGGAATCTGATCCCTGTTTGGGGAATTTGATCCCTGTTTGGGGAACCTGATCCCTGTTTGGGGAAGAGCACTGCATCTTCAACTTGACTGTTGTTTAGTCGCTCAGTTGTATCTGACTCTTTGTGACCCCGTGGACTGCAGCACGCCAGGCTTCCCTGTCCTTCACCAACACCTGGAATTTCCTCAAACTCATGTCCATTGAGTTCATGATGCCACCCAACAATCTCGCCATCTGTCATCCCCTTCTCTTCCTGCCTTCAGTCTTTCCCAGCATCAGGGTTTTTTCCAATGAGTCAGGTCTTCGCATCAGGTGGCCAAAGTATTGGAGCATCAGCTTCAGCAACAGTCCTTTCAATGTATATTCAGGGTTGATTTCCTTTAGCATTGATTGGTTTGATCTCCTTGCAGTTTAAAGGACTCTCAAGAGTCTTCTCCAAGCACCACAATTCAAAAGCATCAGTTCTTCAGTGCTCAGTCATTTTTATGGTCAAATTCTCAAATCTGTACCTAACTACTAGAAAAACTATAGCTTTGACTAGATGGACCTTTTCAGCAAAGTGATGTATCTGCTTTTTAATACGCTGTCTAGGTTGGTCACAGCTTTCCTTCTAAGGAACAATTGTCTTTTAATTTCATGGCTGTAGTCACTGTCTGCAGTTATTTTGGAGCCCATGGAAATCTGCCAGTGTTTCTACTTTTTCCTCTTCTATTTGCCATGAAGTGATGGGATCTTAGCTTTTTTTTTTTTTGGATCATAGCTTTTTGGATTTTGAGTTTTAAGTCAGCTTTTTCACTTTCCTCATCCACTCTCACCATGAGGCTCTTTAGTTCTTCTTTGCTTTCTGCCATTAGAGTGGTATCATCTGCATTTCTGAGGTTGTTGATATTTCTCCCTGCAATCTTGATTCCAGCTTGTGATTCATTTAGCCCAGCATTTCGCATGAGGTACTCTGCATAGAAGTTAAATAAGCAGGGTGACTATGTACAGCTTTGTCATACTCCTTTCCCAATTTTGAACCAGTCAGTTGTTCCATGTCCAGTTCTAATAACCTCCTTAGGGTTGGTGAATTTGCCAGACAGCTCAGAGAACTCGGGGAAACATGTTACCTACTAGATCACAGGTTGATTTTAAAAGGTTATAAACTCAGGATCTGCCAGATGGAAGAGAGGCACAGGGCAAGTTGTGAGGAGGGGTTTCAGAGCTCCCATGCTGTCTGAGCACTGCTGTCCCCAAATCTGCATGTGTTCACCAAACCAGAAGTTCCCAGAATCTGTCCTTGGGGGTCTTCATGGAGGGCTCATCACACACCCATGACTGATGAACCCATTGGCCATTGGTGATGAATTCCACCCACAGTCCTTTTCTTTTTCCCTCCCCAGGGCTCAAGGTTGGGACTGAATTTCCAGTTCTCTAATCACATAGAAGGCTGTCCTGGCAACCAGCCCATCCTTAGGTGCTTTCCAAAGTAACCTCATTCATGTAACAAAAGACACTTTGTTGCTCACTCCATGGAGGAACTGAAGGAGGTTCAGTGCAGCAGGAGTGTGGTGACAGAGGGGGGGCAGTGGGTGAGATGGAGCCAGGTCATGTAGACAGTGGGAGGGCACCGCAAGGACCTTGGTCTTTTTTCTCAAAGAAATGGGGGGACTTCCTCGGTGGTCCACTGGCTAAGACTCTGCACTCCCAATGCAGGGGGCCTGAGTTTGATCCCTGGTCAGGGAACTAGATTCCGCATGCCAAAAAAAAAAAAAAAAAGATTCTGCATACTGCAATGAATATCAATGATCCTACATGCAGCAAGTAAGACCCAGCGCAGCCAAATAAGTAAATATTAAAAAAAATTAAAATAAGTGGGAAGTCCTTGGACGAGATTAAACAGGGGGGAGAAATCATAGAGTTTGTATTGTAATGAAATCCCTCGGGCTGCTGAGTCGAGAATGAATGGAAAGAGGGCCAGGTAGGAGCCGAGGATGGACAATTCAGGCAAACGGGTGGTGGCAAGTTAGATGGAGAGAGGTGAATAGACACAAGATGCATTTATAAAGTTAAATTGTCAGGTTTGAGGATGGATAGGGGGTATGGGGTGGCAAAGGCGATGTCAGAGGTGAAAGGATAATGTTTTGAAAGATAAAATCATGATTTTCTACACATATAAAATGAATGCATATCAAAGATTTTATTTCACTTAATAACAAATGAAGCACTAAGATGTTACAACTTGTTCAAAGGAGAAGTGAAGGGAATGCTGAAATGAATTTGCAAAAAAACGGTCTATCCATAGGCCAATGTCTGTTGTATTTTACTGGACACAGCTAATTGGCCTTTCTACGGACAAGAATTATTTGCACTGCTGTTTTCTACAGGTTAACTTCTGCCTCTATAGATCAGTGGAATAAGCTAGGCAAAATTTTTTTTATTTTAAAGGCACACATCCCAAAGAATCATGATTATCAGAGCCTTCAGTGTTCTCTTAAAAGAATATCTAATCATTCCTTTTTCCCACTCTAAAGTATGGATTTTTTTTTTTTCTTTTAGAGAGCTAATGGGCAGCTGCTGTCTAACACATGGAGCTCAGCTCGGTGCTCTGTGCTACCCTAGAGGGCTGGGATGGTGGGAGGTATGGTGGTGAGGGTTGGAGGGTCGGGGGGAAAACGCACCAAGACTGCAGTGGGAGAGTGAGAATATGGCTGTGAACTTGGTTCTTTTGAGATGCCCATGACATGTCAAGGTGAGCTCCAAGAAGAGATGCTGGAGAGATGGCTTTTGAGCTGGAGGTTGAGGAGTAAGCAAGGTAAAGACATAAAAAGGCAGGAAGGCCATTGGGGAAGAAGGAGGGATTCCAGCAAGGCACAGAGGCAGGAAAGAGTGGGGTATGCATCTGAAGCATTGAGGCCAGACAGACAAAACGCAAGTGTTTTCACTTCCAACATTATGACAGTGAACGCTGTGTGCGGTCAGGCATCAAACTAACTCCTTGGTGATGATGACTGAAAAAAATTGGGAGAGTTGTGAGTTTGGGGCAAAGTGAGTACTACAGCCCAGGAGACAGACTTGTAAGTATCTCTGAGGAACTGCTCCAAAGTGGGGAGGGAAGTCAGTATATATACCATTTTAAGTAAAGGGTGGGTATGTGAAGTCAAATACACACTTTGGCAGAGGACTTGCTAGTCACAAGGAACAGATGTGCCTGTTAATAAAATTAGTGCTTTTCTGGGTATGAAAAGACGCAAGAAATTAGGTTCAGAAAGTCTTCTCCTGAAAATATCTAACGATCTGAAGGTCTGCTCCAAGTTTTTCCCAGAGCACAAAGGACCTCATTCTTTTCTTGCCTCGGGGCCTTTGCACAGACTCTTTTCTTGCCTGGAAAATTCTTCCTTTCCTTGTTTACTTCTATTTGGCTTTCATATATCAGCTCCAATGTTAATCGCTGGAAGAAGCCTCTGATCTGCTGAAGGAGTTGGGATCCTACCTTCTCTCCAATCTAACCTTGATATTTTCTAGAGCATCTGTCTTATTTCCTTAGTATATATGTATTTGATTAATGTCTGACTCCTCTTCTAGGTTGAAAGGTCTCTAAGGGCAAAGTCCACGTTTATTCTGCTGACCTCTACTCCTGATATATATCTGGCTTTCTCTGGACGAAGAGATTGACGGGTGGGTGGATGGATGATTGGCGGAAAATGGAAGGAGAAGATGGACGGATGATATACGGATGGGTAATGGATGGACGCATGGACGGAGGAACAGGCACCTGTTTCTCCCAGGTGACTGGCCGTCACAGTTACCTCCTGCGTCCTCAGTGCTCAAAGTACCTGGCACTGTCCCCTTTTCCGCTCGTTTTCCCTTTGTCACCTCGGGCGGTGCTATGAATCCAGTACGACCACCTAGGACTGTGCATGTGAGCACAATCTGGCCCTCCCACAGTGGGCGCTCCGTAAATTTACCCTGTAGCGTCATCTCACTTTTAGGCAGGCTCCGTAGGCGGGCACCGGGCGGAGCTCGAGCCTGCGCCAGCGGTGGGCACTGCCGGCGCCACGTGGACAAGGGAGGCCGCAGGATCCGCGGACCCGGCGGGGCGGGGCGTGCCGGCGGGGGCGGAGCCTCCGGGACCCGGAGCCTCCGGGACCCGGATGCGGCCCCGCCCCCGTCCGCGGAACCGGAAGTGGAGCGGGGCGCCTGGGAGCTGCGGGCGCGGCGGAGGCTGGGCAGTGCCGAGCCGGACCGGACCGACCCCAGGCGGCGGTGAGCGAGCTCGGCCTTCACCGGGCGGGGGAGCGGGCCGGTTCCCCAGCTGAGGTCCCCAGGCGCAGCCACGTCCCGAAACGGGAAGGAAGCGGCGGCCGCGGCGGTCTCGCCGCATTTCCGCTCGCGGTTTCGCGCGCGGGGGGAGCGCGGGCGAGGCTTCCCCGGGCTGGGGGCCGAGGTCAGAGAAGGGGATGGGCGGGCCAGGGGCTGAGGGAAGGGGCCGGGGGCTGAGGGGAAGGGGCCGGGGGCTGAGGGGAAGGGGCCGGGCCTGAGGGAAGTCCTGGGGAGGGGGATGAGGTCGGAGAAAGAGGGGCGGGCTGGGGGAAGGGGAAGGGGTCAGGGCCTGAGGGGTCAGGGCACGCGGTCCTGAGGGGGCTTGGAAGGAGAGTCCAGGGCCTCAGGGGAGGATCTCCGGGCTTCTGGGAAGAAGGGGCCAGAAGGTTGAGGGGGGTGTGTAGGATAGGAGAGGGGCCCTACAGGAGGGGTGCAGGACCTGGGGGTCGGGGGGAAGGGGCAGGGGGCCGGGGAGGGGAGAGGCCGGGCCCCGAGTGTTTAAGGGAAGGGGGACAAGGGCCCAGAGGGTCCTGGGAAGAGCGGGGACCGCCGGGGAGGGGGTCCAGGACCTGGAGGGTTAGGGGGACGGGGCGGAGAGCCGAAAGGGTCTAGGGACGGAGAGGAGCCCTACCGGTAGCGGGGGTCCCGGACTCGGGAGTTCACGGGGCGGAGGGCCGAGGGTGGGGGGGGGCCGGGGTCTCCCAAGGGCAGGGCGGGCCGCTCGCTCCCAGCTCCCCGGCCCACACCTACGGGGAGATGTTGCAATCAGGTCAGTGGAAATGCAGCGACCGGCGCGGCAGCAGAGTTGAGCGGCTCAGGATTGGGAACAGCCCCTCCTCTGGGTGCGAGCTGGAAGTCACCTGGAAGGGAGTCACTCTCGTGCAAGCTGGGTGCTCCTGCAGAGGGTCTGGGGCGAAGGGGACAGGGCTTCCTTCCCGTGGAATCTGGCCGCGTCGGGCCCGGGGGAGCGGGGGTGCGGAACCCACTTCCCGCTGGACGGAGCTCTGAGGCGTCCCGGGCGAGCGCCCCGCTGGGCTCCGCGGTGACCTGGCCCCCGGAGCTCCATGGGGGCTTAACCCGCTGGGGCCGACCGCGTGATTGCCCCGCCGCCCCTCTGGCCGGCGCTGGGCAGGGCCTGACGGCGGGTGAGTCACCGCGCTGGTGCCAGAGGCTGGCCCGCGCCTCTCGGGTGGAAAGTGTTCCCAGACCGAAAGGAGCGAGGAGGGGTGTGCGGGGTTGTCCTGTATGCTCTGCTCCACATCCCCCTCAGTAACTGGCAGTGTGTCCCCAGGACCTTTTATTTGAAGCATTTTGAGAGACACATCTGTAAAAAACTTAACTTGGGAGTCAGTGGTGACTCAGATCTTTGGTCAGCACAGTGCAGCAGGGGCTGGGTAAGCGCACGGTTGAGAGAGACAGTTGGGAGCCCAGGGGTCTGCCCTGTGTTGCAGTGCGCCCGTCCTGGGCCCTTGTCCATCAGGCATCTTGTCTTCACTGTGCAGGAGGAAGGGGAGAGGGGAGTCCTCTGAGTAATGGTGGTGTGGAGAGTGGGCCTTGTGAGACCTGTTTTCTCTGCTTCACTGGAGAGGGTGGGCGAATAGATGGCTAACTCAGCGTGGTTTCATCTCCTCAGAGAAACCTTATCGGCTTCCCTCACCCCCAGCACTAGGCAGCTGCTAGTCCCCTTTTTCTCTCTGTAGACTTAGCAGATCTGGCCACTCCTAGAAATGGGCCTGTATAATATATGGTCTTCTGTGTCCCGCTTCTTTCACTTAGTGTAAGATTTTTCAGAGTCGTTTATGTTGTAGGGGGTGTCAGTACTTCACTTCTTCTATCGTCAGACATTAGTAACATTCCATTGAGTGGATAGACCATCTGCCGCGTGCCTATCGTTGTATCACAAGGATATTGGGTTATTTTCACTTTGGGCTGTTAGGAGTGATGCTCTGTGAACAAGTTTTCTGTATACCTAGGAGTGGAGTTGCTGGGATATATGGCACCTCTGTGTTTAACCTTTTGAAGAACTGCCGGATTCTTTCATCTTACGTTTCCGCCAGCAGCATAAGAGCCTTGTGATTTCTGCACACCCTCCACAAACTTGTTTGTTTTTTGGTGGCCACCTTAGAATGTGTGGAATGGTATCTCAGGTCGGCTTTGATACGCATTCCCTTGATGGTTAGTGATACTGTCTTTTCACAAGCATATCATCCATTTGTATGTCTTTGGAGAAATGTCTGTTCAGATCCTTTCACCATTTAAAAATGTGGTTAATTGTCCTGTTTATTGTTGACTTGTAAGAGTTCTTTATGTATTCTGGATAGGTGATTTGAAAACAGTGTCTCTCATTCTGTAAATTGTGTTCACTTTGATAGGTGTCTTTTGAAGCAAAAAGTGTAAAATTTTTGTCCCGATTTACTTTTTTCTGTTTTCCCTTGTGCTTTTGTGTCACATCCAAAGTCTGTTGTCAAATTCGAGGTGATGAGAATTTGTGCTTGTTTTTTTCCTAAGAATTCAATAGTTTTAGTTCAGACACTTAGGTTTTTTGATCCATTTTTTCCCCCAGTTAATTATTGTGTGTGGTATGAGGTAGGTAGGGTCCAGAGGCATTATCTTTGGATCAAAAAAAAAAGGACTTAAGTTTTTCAAAGAGTTGTTTTCATGATTTTTTTTTAATTAAAAATATTGAGAGGGAATAGATTATTATAGATTTTAGCCTGCCCTTGGGAAGGTTTTCATAGATGTTGGATGATAACTGCGGTACCTAGAATGTACTAAGCAACCTACACAATTTAGGATTTCTAAAGGCAGAATTGAGGAAGGCCAGCAGAGCATCTTCTGTCTGGTTGCTAATGCGTGCCAGGCCACATGTCAGCACAGACAGTGTGTGCCTGTGACTGGTCTGTTCTGGGAAGAAGGGCATTCTAGTCATCTGTGGTGTCTAGCAATGCCATGTCTAGTCAGGGCTGTCCTGTGGTCTGAGGGAAGAGCTGCTGAGCTGGTGGGTTGCAGAATTGGAGTCTTGGTCTTATGAAGTAACCCTGCCCGTTCGTTAGAGACGCAGCTTGCTTCTCCTTTGCTCCCCGAGTCAACATTCTTCACGTTCTGATAGCTGTCACTGCTCAGAGTTCTAGCCCCGCCATGTCACCATCCCATGGGGAGTGCTTCTCATGTGTACGTATATATGTGAAAGTGTGAGAGTGCTAGTCACTCAGTCACATCTGACTCTGTGACCCCGTGGACTGTAGCCCGCGAGGCTAATCTGTCCAGGAATTCTGTCTGCAAGAATATTGGAGTGGGTTGCCATTCCTTTTTCTGGGGAATCTTCCCCATCCAGGGCTCGAACCTAGGTCTCCCGCATTGCAGGCAGCTTCTTTACCGTCAGAGCTACCGGGGACACTCACACACATACACATATACATACCCAGAGTAATGGAATTTTATTGCAGAATTAGGATGAACCAGAAATGGAAAGCTCTCAGGATTTTAGCACACAAAATGTACGCTAGCAATTGAGGCAATGATTTCTGTCTGCATTAAGAAGAAATTTCATACAGTGGTAAATAGTTCAGAACTTTTTTATTTTCTGTAGTTTCTCACTGTGGCTGAAAGTCAGTTGAACTCTTTGGTTAGGGAAATGGAAATCTTCCCACCCTCTTTTCACATTTCTTTATAAAACCTTGTTGTGTTGGGGAGGATTTCAGAGCTATTCTAAAAGGATCTCAGCACACAAAGATTCGCCCAGGGTGCCTGTCAGCACATATCCTTCTTTTTACTCTTAATCTTTTTACAGACAGAAGCTCTCCCCAATGCCTGGGAATTCCTCGTTGGATTACTGCGTTTTCAGCAGAGTTTTGTGAGCGTCTCGCATCTGCACGTGGAGAAGAAAGGTTTGTGCACCATGAGCATGCTCATGTGCTCCACTGGGCAGTCAGGGAAACCCCTTTGACAAGGAAAGCGAGGGGTGTTCTCTCCCTAGGTTTGCAGAGATAGGGACAATAATTTTCTGGGAGGAAATTTTCTTATTTGAAAAATAAAGTCAATTTTGGTGTTGCCTATGGTCTAGAAAGCAGAGGGGATTCCACACGACCCTGGAGTGGAGGACCCCTGGCAGCGCCCTGGCCCCTTCTTCGTCTTCCATGGGGTTGGGGAACCCAGAGCCATGATGCTGGTGCGAGCCGGCCAGTGCTCACTTGCCCACAAGTGAGGCTGGCTTCCAGACGGGTGGAGAGTGGGCCCTGTGACTTCTGTGCCGCCAGCGTGGAGAAGCCACAGGCCAGGACGTGGCTTTCACCTTGGCCTTGGGTGGGGAGTGAGTCTCGTTGGAGACCCCGTCCTTCTGCATGACTGGCCGTCCCCTCACTGGCTGAGGAGACCATAGGCAACTGGAGTCCTGCGGGTGGGCGGCCCCTTCTCAGGCCAGCATGGTGCCACGGGCAGTCTTGACTCGGGGAGGCAGAGGCTTCTGGCAGAGCGTTTGGCTTTCAGGCAGCTGTGTCTCCATCTGTGAATGGGCATGCTGGTTGTTCCCGCTGCAGCTGAGCCTGGCCTGTCGGCTCTCGGAGACTGTGTTCAAAGCAGTTTGCGTCAGGGCGCTCCCTGCCTTGCTTCACCTAATTAGAGGGGAGCAGGGGTCCCGGTGGGACAGTGTCCAGGGGACTGTGTTGGTCCTGCCCACCTGGTGGCTCATGGTTCCCTGCCCAGGTGACGTGGCAGCACTCCAGTCTGGGAATCTGAGAGCTGTGCCCCTTGATCCCCCCGCCACCACCTTGGACTTGTGACCTCGCAGAGCCGGGGGTGCAGGTGGACCCGCCTGGGGGGTTCTCAGGTCTGTGAAAGGCTCTTGTCCTGTCTGGGTCCACACAGAGCACAGGGAGTGTGGCCCCACCATGGGAGATGGGCAGTGTCCTCAGCTCAGACACCAGGGTGTGGGCTTCTGGTTGCGTGAAAACAAGCCTTCAGTTGCTTCTGGCCTGGGAGCAGTTTTATGGAGACTTCTGGGGAAAACAAAACCATTTTTCTCATTGCTTTCTTTTGAACTCCTGAAAGGCTAGATTTTGCCTTTGTAGTTATGGAGAGAGCAGTGTGGCTCGGCTGTGAGGCTGGGTCATTTTTCTCCGAGCCGATAAGTTAGAGTTTCAGGGCCTGCTGAGGAGGCAGGGCGGCCTGCCTCAGGGCTGCCCGACACAGAAGTTGGCATTCTGTGTGCCCTGCGTCTCCCCAAGCAGATGGCAAAGCAGCCCTTGGCTGATTGCATGACTTGTCAGAGTCTAAGTTAAGAAAATCATTGTTAGGTTTCCAGTAATTATTTTTGAGTCAAAATGGATGCTTTGAAATAAAACCGTGATGCAACGGAGCAGACTTTACAGTTGGCGGTAGTGCGTTCCCGGTGGGACAGCACTGCCGCCAGGAGGCTTGGCTGGGGGCGGGGGGTCCCGCTGAGTGAAGCAGCACACGTGGCGTTGTTTATCTCCCAGTTTCCTCCCTTGAGTTGAAGCCCGGAATATCTCTCCCGTGCTTCTGCCCTTTGGCTTCAGTGCTAGAGCTCCCGTGTTAGGTTTCTTTTGATCCTTCCGGTGTCACTCAGGCACGGGGATTATGAGTGACCTTTTTTTTAAAAAAGAAAAATCTATTCGGCTGCGCCAGGTCTTGGTCGTGGCCTGCAGGAGTCTAGTTCCCTGACCGGGGATTGAACCTGGGCCCCTGGCACGGGGAGCTGGGGGTCTTAGCTGCTGGACCCCCAGGGAAGTCCCACGAGTGGCCCTCTTGAGCACGTAGCTCCCCGCCCTCCCTGTGGGGTCCCGGGCAGAGCGTCTGTGGGCCCCTGGGCAGGGCTCTGCCGGCGGCTGTGACCCTCAGCGCTGCCCTTCCAGATGTGGAAAGCCTCGGCCGGCCACACCGTGTCCATCACCCCGGACGACGGGGGAGCCGACGACTGGGAGACCGACCCCGATTTCGTGGTAGGAGCCCCAGTCTGCCCGCCCCTCCTGTCTCCTGAAGTGGGTCCTCCCAGGTTTTTGGTTTGGCGGGGGGTGGGGGCTGTTTCACAGTCCAGGGTGTGGGGGTGTACTCGTTCTTTATTTTCCTTTTCAGAATGACGTAAGTGAGAAAGAGCAGAGATGGGGAGCCAAAACCGTGCAAGGATCTGGGCACCAGGAGCACATCAAGTAAGAGACGTTCTCGATCTTTGTGTGACAGAGACATTCTGAACCGTGAGGGGCAAGGGGGCCTGCTCCCTGCTGGTGAGCGCGAGGGCCCTGCCTCTGCCTTGTCTGGTCCCTTGTAGTTCACACAGGAGGTGAGGACGAGGCCTGACGTGTATGCGTGTGTGCATCTGCACAGACGCGCTCAGTGGTTTAAAAATCTCACTGCCGGTGTCTCCTCTACTTTTAATTCTCCAGTCTGGTTTTTAAGCTTGTGGTTTTCATCCAGGAACATAGTTAACTAAGCTGTTCTCTCTGCAGATGGGAGGTTTCTAAAGCATGGGCTGTCTTTGAAGACTAGATCAGAAACACCCGTCCTTAATTTGTATTGTTTTGTTGCAGTGTTATTCTGTTGTTGTCAGTTGGATACCCTGAGCTGAGTCCTGAACTTCTTGTTCTCATGAAGGTCGAGATAGGAGAACTGCAAGAAGCAGGGATTGTCCCTGACTTGGCCAGTCTTAACTCGCCACCTCCGGGGCAGCTTGTTTGCTTGTTGGGAGGTGTAGCTAAAAGGGCCTTTGAGAATGTGCTCAGACTTTTCTCTCTGGCTGCGCTGGCCTCAGTGCGGACGTGTGCTCCCTTCCCCTGGTTGTGACCGCTTGGGTCGTTCACAGAGCACTGGTCTAGGCTCTAGGATCTCTGCAGTGAAATGAAGCTCCTCTGGGCTGAGAAGGGTTCAGCCGTTCATCCAGAAAAGTGGGTGAAGTCTGCAGTGTGGGCATTTTAGACACACGTGTTCCTCCCTCCTGACTCGCTGAGCCCGCCGCCTCGCAGCTGTTCGGAGAAGGGCCTGGGACCGGTCGGGGGAGCTGGTGCTGGGAGCTGCCTCGGGTTCCCTGCTCTGGGGTCAGGCTGACTGCTGACCTGGTTTTGTCATCCAGGCCTCTTAGCCCTGCTGTCCCCCGTGGTTTCAAAACACGTTGGGGAGGGCAGATCGGAGAAGAAAAGAACTCTCTCTGATCAGGCAGCCTGTGGGTGGGTTAGAATTCAGAGAACACCCAAGGCAGGACTGCTTCGGTGTCCTGAGGTCCCTCCAACGGTGCTTGGGGGCTGGTCTTCTTCCCCAGCTCGTCAGGGTCTTGGCAGGTGGCCAGGCCTGGTTGGTGTTCTAAGCCGCACGTCCGGGATTGCCGTCCGGATGTGGAGATGTGGCTGTGGTGTGGGGTGGCCCTCGGCAGCCCTGGGTGATAGCTGCCTGGCCTGCCTGGTTCTGGCTGCATCTGGTGATCTGTCCTGCTGCTCCTAGCGCTTAAAGTGAAAGTGGCTTTTACATTTTAAGTTCTGAAAGCCTCTCACTTCACCTTTGAATGGAAAGCCGGGGTGCTTCACATAGCGAGAAGCCGTCTGAATATTCCACGTCTCTGGGCTCCTGGCCTAGGGTCGTCCGGGTGTGCACCTGTGGGCTTTGTCTCCCATTTGCCTCTGGTGACGTTTACGGAGCTGGCTGTCCTGGGTCAGGTGTCTGGTGAACCCGAGGAGCTGTCCTCCACTTGGTGGAATGCCGTCCACATCGTAGCCCAGCTTCTGTAGGGACTTGGAGATGACTCACTGGGTGTGTTCAGACTTGCTTTTTTTTTCCCCATTAACCTGTATCTGACTCTGAGAGCTGCTGGAGTTGAGGGCAACTGGAGGTGCAGTAAAGTGAATACAAGGGAGGCTGGGCTGGGGAGCCACTGGGGAGCAAAACCTCACAGATTGCAGAGATGGTGTCCTTGTCTGTCCTCCCAGAAAGCCCAGACGCACGTCTTGGCAGTCTGTCTGACTGATTTTTGTCTTCCATCTCTTCCTTCCAAGCATCCACAAGCTGCGGGAGAATGTGTTTCAAGAACACCAGACCCTCAAGGAGAAGGAGCTGGAAACGGGACCCAAAGCCTCGCACGGCTACGGAGGGAAGTTTGGCGTGGAGCAGGACAGGATGGACAAGGTGAGTGCCGGCCCACGTGGCGTCAGGGTCCTGGCGTGTTTGACCTCACCAGGGTCAGCAGGGTTGTCACTCAGCCCTCCCCCTCCATTGAAAAGTTGGGAGTCCACTTGTTGAGGATGAGATTTGCCAGAAGTCACCCTCTCTCAATTGAGCTTAGCTGAGAAGGGCTGCAGTTTCTGGAAGCTCTTCAGTTTCTGAGTTGCTGGGGAGGGAGTGGTGTGCTGGGAATCCTGGAGCTGGAGATAAGGTCCTCCCAGAGGCCGGCTCTGACCGGAACGGAGGCCCACAGGCGGCTGGATTGCCGCTTGGGTGTCAGCTGCGGTTCGGGCTGCAGCCTTAGTGGCTCCCATCTGCAGCCCAGAGCCGAGTTTCAGCGCCTGGGTTCCTGTCGAGGCTAGAAAGGCAGCCATCTGACTGCTGTCCTTCCGCACTTGGTGACTTTCAGAGAAGACCCTGGCCCACCAGGCAGAGGACAGGCAGGTCTGAGGAGGTGGGACTGAAGTTGAACAGAGCCGCACCCTTTGCTGGATCAGCTGGGGGCCGAGTCCGCCCTGCAGAGAGGACAGTAGACTGGGGCAGGCGTGCTGCGCGTGCAGTGACGCGGGCGCCCGTCTCCCAGGTTGGGCAGCTCGAGGTGTCTGCCTTACCACTGTGCTGAGGTGTCAGCTGGGTCGGGTCCCTCTGTGATTCCCCCCGTCCCCCTTGTGCCTGGATCAGATTCAGCCCGGAATGACAGGGCTGGTCGCACTCGTGGGCCAGCACCTGCTTGAGAGAGGGGCGCCCCCACGACCAGAGTGTTAGCCCTGCTTCTCACAGTGCTCTGCCTGGTGCTGACTGTTTGATTAGAAATAGGGTCTCGTCAGTGTAAGACCAAGGCCAACCTGGGGAGAAAGCTGTTTTGATGAGAAAGTTGGGAGAATCGCTAAGCTTTCACTCTGGCCGTATTTTTGGAACAGTTCCGACTTCTTAGTGATGAAGAGGCACGCTGGGGGATCCTTTGGGCATGCTGCTGCCTCCCTGTTACCTTGTTGATGTTTTCTGGGTGAGACCCCCGAAGCTGCAGGTGGGTGGTCTCTGCCACAGGTTTTCTGAGGCTGCAGGGCTCTGGATCAGCTGTTAGCTGTGGGCATCGGATCCCGCTGGGAGGGAGAGAAAGTAGCAGCTCCGGACTGGAAAGTAAAGCTTGCTTTGCTCCCTGGCTGTGGAAGAGCGCGTGCTAAGCTGCCTGCAGAGCTAGCTGCCAGCGCTGGTTGTGACCCCGTGGGGGTTGGACCCTGAACCCTGCCACTGAAGTTCCAGATAAACAAGCGGGAGAGGAGTTGTTAGTACGCTGGCAGGCCCCTCGATGGATTGTAGGAGGGCCAAGGTGGGCGTGGCTCCCTGGGGAGGAGCTGGGCTTGGATGAGCTGCTGCCTCGCCTGGCTCTGGGTCACGTGTAGGTCACCTGTCCTGTGTCCTCGGTGTCCACAAAGGTCCGTGACCCCTGTCCATTCTGCCGAGGGCGCCTGGAACCTTCCTCTGAGGGCCGGGCCTGGGTGACTTCAGCAGCCCGGGGCCGCTCAGACTTCAGGGTGTAAATATTTTAGTTGCTTGGCCACCACAGGCTCTCGGGCGGCTCCTGAACTAGCTGTATTGTCTTGACACAAAGCTAGGCATAGATTTTCTGTAAATGAACAGATGTGGTATGTTCCAGAAAGCTTTATTTACAGAGAACCTCGGTGTGGATGTGGGCCGCAGGCTCCAGCTTGCTGACACAGCGGAAAGCTCGGGGTGGACTGCTCGGTCAGCATGTGGCCTTGAGAGGCCACCAGACCTGCTTCCCTGACCGGGGGTGCTGAGCCGGCGGCAGGCCCCACCGCACACCTGGGCGGGCTGGCTGTGTGGTAGGCAGTGGCGCTGACCGTGCGGTGTGCCTGAAGCATGCCCTCTGTGTTCCGGTTTGAGCCCTGATTCCTGGGTCACGTGCTTTGACAGTGACCTCCTCCCACCTGAGGAGGCTGATCACTGCCGGCAGTCTTCTGGAAGCGGTCTCAGGAGTCGCTGGCAGGCTGCTGGCTCTGTGGTGCTGGTTGGGGCCTGGCCTCCTGTTCTGCACGCCCAGGCACCTCAGGAAGCCCCCTGTGGCTGGGGTTCGGGCGACTTCTGGGGAGCCTGGTGTGCAGAGGGTTCAGGACCACCTGACTGAGGGCGTGGCGATGCCCCTGGAGTCACCTCCCCCGGCCGGCTTCCAGGTTGGGTGGTTTTGTTCGTGTCGCCCACACCGAGCAGAAGTGCAGGCTGCCCCGGCGGGGGGCGGGTCCAGTGGGGCAGTGCTGGAGGGCGACTAACGCTTCACTTGTGCCCCTGTCCAGTCAGCTGTCGGCCACGAGTATCAGTCAAAGCTCTCTAAGCACTGCTCGCAGGTTGACTCCGTCCGGGGCTTTGGAGGCAAGTTTGGCGTCCAGGTGGACAGAGTGGACCAGGTGAGTGAGGCGGCGCGGGCAGCTGGCCCCACCTTGTAGACTGAGCTCGCTCCGGGTGTCTTCTGGGCATCTCGGAGTGGCGCAGAGGTGCCTCGGACTGTGGGGGTGCAAGGTGGGGGTCCCGAGCACAGGCTCCTGAGGCCCCGCCCGCCCCTTCACAGATGCTCTGAGATGATTGGCTGTTTGAGAGGCGAGAGAGTTTTCCCCTGGTTGCTGTAGAAACCTCCATGTTGGTGCCTGCTCATCGAGTGGCCCTGAGATGGCCTTCGATGTGTCCCAGGGGACAGTGGGGACTCCCTGTCCCTGCCTGTGTCACAGTGACAGAGGGCCCCCCTCACACCCACTTCCAGGGCTGTGCTGAGTGTCTGATGCTGTTCCTCTGGTTCGAGGCCCTGGCTCAGGGCCGGCAGCCCCCTCATTTTATGTCGTAGCATTGAGAGCTGCCTCGCTGATTGTCTGGGGTGGCCCCTGGGCTTCAGTGTTTCAAGGTGTGCAAATTCAAAATACTGGTACTTTGGGCATTAGTAGCTGCAGTTCAGTTCAGTCGCTCAGTCACGTCCGATTCTTTGCAACCCCATGAATTGCAGCGCGCCAGGCCTCGCTGTCCATCACCAACTTCTGGAGTTCATTCAGACTCACGTCCATCGAGTCAGTGATGCCATCCAGCCATCTCATCCTCTGTCATCCCCTTCTCCTCCTGCCCCCAATCCCTCCCAGCATCAGAGTCTTTTCCAGTGAGTCAACTCTTCGCATGAGGTGGCCAAAGTACTGGAGTTTCAGCTTTAGCATCATTCCTTAGGAGATAAAAAAATAAAAAAATACCAATAACACGGTTCGTGTTTTTTAAAATGTCATGTTCATGGATCCAAACGTTGAAATCTGCATCTCCTCTTTTTCTGTAACTGCAGTCTGCCGTGGGCTTCGAGTACCAGGGGAAGACGGAGAAGCACGCCTCACAGAAAGGTGAGGTGGGACAGATGCAGAAAGCCCCCCTGCTTTTGAAGGCAGGAGTCCCTCGTGGCCTCATCCGGAGGGGTCGGGACACTGCCCTCCCCTCAGGCGTCTGGGGTGTGGTGTGGCGGGGCCCCTGTCAGGCAGCGAGTGGACCCGGGTCTTGTGTCTCCTCATTGCCTCCCTCCTCTGAGCAGCGTTGCCTTGGGCAGTTTGCTTGGTTGGCAAAGCAGACTCTCCCCTTAGGATAGTGACCAGAGCTGTTTCGGTGCTGATGTTTGCACAGTGTGCGAGCTGTTGTGAACACGGTGCTGGCTGGTCTTCATGAGCTTGTGCTCACTTGTCAGCCCTTTCTGAAATGAAAGCACATCGCTTCCTCAAAGCACTTGAGGTGTTTTTTGTGAGCTTGTTTGCTTACGCCTCTTGCAGGGCATCCGATGACCAGGGAGGTAGCCGGCCTGGGAGCGCTCTAGGGGCGGGTCCGTCTGGTCCACCCAGCCCAGGGTGTTGGTGGGCTCCAGTCTTTTCTAGAAAGACCCACGTGGCCATGTCCCTTTCTTCACACGCTGAGCTTTATTTGAATGGTTACTTTCCAAAGTGTGCCCGTGGCTCACCTCTGCCCTCCAGCTGTTGGAAGGGGCCAGACTGCAGGGACAGCAGACGACGCGCGGCGCCCCATCTGACGGCGGGTGGCTCCTCGTGCCTCTTTGAACGTGCTCTTGTCTCCTGGTGCATTGCTGCCGACGCTTTGCTCCTGCTGCTTTTAACCGGAATGGCATTTTGCTCTGACACGCTTCTTCCTGCTGCCACCCTGTCTCCCCAGACTACTCGAGTGGTTTCGGTGGCAAGTACGGCGTGCAGTCCGACCGTGTGGACAAGAGCGCCGTGGGCTTCGACTACCAGGGCGAGACGGAGAAGCACGGGTCGCAGAGAGGTGGGCGGGCGGGCCGCTGCGCACCCCGCTGACTGTCGGCGCCTGCAGCCCCTCCTTGCTCGTGCGTTTACTCACACGAGCCCAGGGAGCTCCCTCTCCCCATGCCAGCCGCTTGATGTTTTATTTATACAGCTCTTTTAGCTTGAAGGGTTTGGACATCCCTGTTCTTACCTGGTTAGAGTAGGGGCTTTGTCGTCGTTTCGATGACTGCTCAGTCCTCCGCTGCATGGACACTGTGTAGTTCCTGAACTGTTCCTCTCTGGAAGGTGGAGTTGAGCTCATTTCCAGGTTTGGATGTTAAGAACTGACTGCCGTGGATATTCCTGTCCTGTGTCTTACGCACAAGAGTGGTTATTTAAAAGATGAGTTCTAGAGGTGGAGTCGCTGAGTCAAGCATGTTGGACTTAAAATTCGCTGGATGCTGCCAGGCTGTCCTTGGCGGCCGGCCTGACCCTCCTTTCACGTGGTGCCCCCGTTGGAGGTCAGTTACAGTGCTCTGCCCACTGAGGCGCGTGTGTGGAGTTGGACACATGGACCTGACCCTGCCGCAGAGGGTGAGGTTGGCTGCTGCTCTGCATGGTGTGTTTTATTTGGCCTGTGCGTTCGAGTTTTTGAATCACTGGTGACATAGGAACTGAGAGCTCGCATAGCTTTGTAAATCTCCAGAATTTTAAGAATCAAAAATGAAAGCCGCCACTGGCGGCACCCATGACTGGGCGTCTCTCAAGGGAAGGGCTGCTGGACTGGGGGTGTTGCTTCCCTTCTGCCCAAGGGCCCGCCTGCCCCGGCACTGGGCTGTCCCGCCCCATGCCGGGAGCACACCTGTCCGCCTGTGCCCTGTGTGCACATGCTCCTTAGGACCCGCTGTTGGATCCTGTTCGTTCTGCCAGACTCTCTCCCCAGATGCCCTTGCAGAAGAATAGCTCTGCCTCCAGGAAGCTGGGGAGCAGAGGCCGAAGCACCTGGAGCAGCGCAGCAGTCCTTGGCAGCTCTGGGCCTGCTTGGGTGGGGTTGAGTCCCCGCTCATGGGTCTGTGACAGAGCCTGCTGTGTGTAAAACAGCTGTCTAGTATTTATGGTAACTTAGCCTTGAGCGGAACTTGAGTTCCTAGAAGGTGCTCCATGTTGGTGCTGTCTCTGGAGGTGCCCCATCTCGTCTCTGCTGTAGTTGAGGAAGCAGGGTGACTTAGTGTTTGTTTAATTTTTGCTGCCTTTCCTTGCTGTGCGCGGGCTTTCTCTAGTTGCAGTGAACAGGGGCTGTTCTTGGTTGCGGTTCACAGGCTTCTCATCGTGGTGGCTTCTGTTGCAGAGCGCGGGCTCTCGGCGCTCAGGCTTCAGTCGGAGCAGCATGCAGGCTCGGTAGTCGTGCCGCATGGGCTTAACTGCCCTGCGGTGGGTGGGATCTTCCCAGACCAGGGATTGAACCCGTGCCCCCTGCATTGGTTTTGTCGGGACTGCCAAGGAAGTCCCTGCCTAGAGTGACCTAAAAGCTTGCTCCTGTTGCTCATCCTTGATTTCAGAAGCTTCACGTCAACTTGGTCTTCATGCCGTCTTTTGGACTAAAGGAGAGATGCTATAGTTATTCATTCACTATACGTGCTACTTTTTTCAGTTCTTCTGTGCATATAAATAATACTTTTAAGTGTTTTCCACATTTGCAATCTTAGAGTAAGCCTTAAAGATTTTTTATTTTTTCAATTATTTACTTACTTGATTGCTCTGGATCTTAGTTGCCGTGTTTAGGATCCTTATTGCAACTTTTGGAGTCCAGATCTCTGACCGGGGATTGAATCTGGGCTGCCTGCTTTAGGAGCGTGGAGTCTCAAGCCTTTTAGGAACGTGGAGTCTCAAGCCTTTTAGGAGCGTGGAGTCTCAAGCCTTTTAGGAGCGTGGAGTCTCAAGCCTTGACCCCCAGGGAGGCCCCCCTGGTGGTGGTGGTTGTTTAATTTGATTTATTTTTGGCTGCACTGGGTCTTCGTTGCTGCGAGGACTTTTCTCTGGTTGCGGCAAGCAGGGGGCTGCTCTAGTTGCAATTGCATGGGCCTCTCTGTGCCATGGCTTCTCTTGTCGCAGAGCTCAGGCTCTCGGGCGTGTGGGCTCAGTAGCTGGGGGTCTCCGGACTCGAGAACAGAGCCTCGGTAGTCGTGGTGCCCAGGCTTAGTTGCTCTGCAGAGTGTGAAATCTTCCCGGACCTGGAATCGAACCCATGTCTCCCACAATGGCAGGCGGATTCTTTACCGCTGAGCCACCAGGGAAGCCCCCTTGGTTTGTTTTTTTGAGTGGAATGATAGCAGTCCTTCCTTCCAGACTGCTGAGGTTCCCAGCGTGCTTGCTGTTCCCACGGCTGGTGTGTGGACAGCGCTTTTTCTTGTCTGCAGATTACTCCAGAGGTT
This sequence comes from Bos indicus x Bos taurus, assembly GCF_003369695.1. Lineage (NCBI taxonomy): Eukaryota > Metazoa > Chordata > Mammalia > Artiodactyla > Bovidae > Bos > Bos indicus x Bos taurus. Next base: position 3,634,839 of record NC_040104.1, on the reverse strand, counting down.
TCGGTGGCAAGTACGGCATCGACAAGGACAAGGTGGATAAGAGCGCCGTCGGCTTCGAGTATCAAGGCAAAACCGAGAAGCACGAGTCCCAGAAAGGTGGCCTCAGCTTAGCTCCTTCCCCAGCCAGCAGCTGTTAGTGTGCGGGGTGACCATCAGAACAGGCGCGGAGAACCAGAACACGACCCGGAGGCCTGAGGGCAGATGCGCTGTTAAACATGGAACTTGAAAACAGCACGTACAGACCAGCGCTGTTAACTTAGAAACCCAGCCCTCGGCCGTCTTGTAGCTCTGACACTTCAGCAGAGTGGCTGGTAACGGCCCTCAAGTCGCCCGTCTGTGTGCAGAAGAGCCCCCGCGGGCTCCGCGGTGCTGGTTGAACAGCACGCCTTGGGTCTTCCTTTTGGGGTCCCATCTCTGTTTATCCAGGAGACCCAGATTGTACCTGGGGGTGCTTTCTGGCCATGGTATGGGGAGGTCCTCTTAACAAAGGTCACTGGAAGTTTTCCCAAAGGTCTGGAGCAAGCTCACACACAGGAGCAAGCACGGGTTGAGCAAGTTGTGTGTGTTTAACTTTGTGAAAAACGTGCTGTCTCCCTGTTAGGCAGGCTGCCTGTTAATCCTCGATTGTGGCCTTTTGTGTCGTCTGCAGACTACGTGAAAGGCTTCGGGGGGAAGTTCGGTGTGCAGACGGACAGACAGGACAAGTGTGCCCTCGGCTGGGACCACCAGGAGAAGCCCCAGCTGCACGAGTCCCAGAAAGGTGCGTCCCCCGCGGCCTTCCGGAGCTCGGCTTTGTTCACAGGCTCTGTGCGCTGGGCCTCGCGGTACTTGGGTTGCAGTGTGTCGTGTCTTCCCTGGGGGGCGGGGAGGGTCCCTGTGCCTCCCTCGGCTTTGAAAAGACCCCTCCGCCTGTAGTGATCTCCTGGGGGGTTGCAGTGAGGCCTCGGTGCCCTGGAGCCCCGGCTGCCGCCGCAGTTTCCCAGGGGCTGCTTCTGCCCGCACGGGTGGCTGAAGGGGTGGCTCTGTGCTCCCAGCCAGGAGGCGGGCTGTGTCCCCCGGGAGAGTGGCTGCCAGAGCCCGGCTCGCGCCCTCCCAGGCGGCGGGTCCAGAGCGGGGCTGCCCCAGGGCTGGGGACAGGTCACATGTGTGACGTATCTCTCACGTGTGCCGAGATACGTGCTCTTGTCTGCAGTGCAGGCAGGACCCTTGGATGAATCTCGGAGCCTGGAGTGGCTCTTCCCAACCAGCTCATAGACAGGTCCTAGCCTGCTTTCGGGCCGTGGCTGACCCGTTCAGATTTCATTTGTCCTTCAACCTCTTGAGCCCTTGTGACCATCGGTGATGCCAGGAGCTGGCTCTGTGGCTCCCTCACTCAACAGGGCTCTCGTTTTCTCGAAGCAATGTGTTTGATTCCTGCAAACCTTCTACGATTTTAACCAAACTTGTTTCCTCTCTCGGTTGTTTTCTCCATGGTCACCTGTGGATTTTCAGATTATAAGACTGGTTTCGGAGGCAGATTTGGTGTTCAGTCCGAGAGGCAGGACTCCTGTGCTGTGGGGTTTGATTACAAGGAGAAACTGGCCAAGCACGGGTCCCAGCAAGGCACAGTTGCTTCCCAGCCCCACCCTCCCCCCCCGCGCCCCCGCTTAGCGCAGACCTCAGGCTCGGCCTCTGGTCACCGCTGTCACCGCAGGGCTGGGCTCTCCCCACACTGCTCTGCGGAGCGGACCCCCTGCGCACTCTCTTCCCCACTCACTTTCTTCTCACCTGTAACCTCTGGGGTGTATGCTTGGTAAAAGGGAGTGTGAACTGCAGGTGACTGGTCTCTGGAGCGGGTGCCTGGCCTCCCTCGGCCTCCCCCGGCAGCTCTCGCTGTTGACACGGGTACTGTGACTGGAATAAGCCACCTTCCTGCCTCTGAGGCTGGGAGAAATGTGTTCAGTTGAGTGTGATTACTGGGCTTGGACCAGAGGGGCACAGGGCAGGCGTGTCCACTTGGTTTTGGGGTCTTACTTCTGGGGGTGTTCTTTAGAGTTTTGTTTTTCGATGACCCTGTCTGCATTTAACTCCTTCACAACGAAGCAGAAAGTAGGTACAGGAAGCCGGAATCACAGGGAGTTCTGAGTGTGTGCTCACACACAGGAAGCAGGAATCACAGGGGGTTCTGAGTGTGTGCTCACCCACAGGAAGCAGGAATCACAGGAGGTTATGGGTGTGTGCTCACACACAGGAAGCAGGAATCACGGGATTCTGAGTGTGTGCTCACACACAGGAAGCAGGAATCACAGGGGGTTCCGAGTGTGTGCTCACACACAGGAAGCAGGAATCACAGGGGGTTCTGAGTGTGTGCTCACACACAGGAAGCAGGAATCACAGGGGTTCTGAATGTGTGCTCACACACAGGAAGCAGGAATCACAGGGGATTCTGAGTGTGTGCTCACACACAGGAAGCAGGAATCACAGGGGATTCTGAGTGTGTGCTCACCCACAGGAAGCAGGAATCACAGGAGGGTCTGGGTGTGTGCTCACACACAGGAAGCAGGAATCACAGAGGGTCTGGGTGTGTGCTCACACACAGGAAGCTGGAATCACAGGAGGGTCTGGGTGTGTGCTCGCACACAGGAAGCAGGAATCACAGAGGGTCTGGGTGTGTGCTCACACACAGGAAGCAGGAATCACAGGGGGTTCTGAGTGTGTGCTCACACACAGGAAGCAGGAATCACAGGGGTTCTGAGTGTGTGCTCACACACAGGAAGCAGGAATCACAGGGGATTCTGAGTGTGTGCTCACACACAAGAAGCTGGAATCACAGAGGTTCTGGGTGGTGTTGGGAGTCCAGATGAAGATGTGCTTATGCTCAGCGCAGTTCCCTCAGGGCCTGGACACGCAGTTGGCCGGGTGTTGTGTCCTGAGAGGCCCTCAGCCCGTGTTCAGGGAGGGAGGCAGAGAATCCCCTGGGGCTGACCCCGCAAACCACACGGACGTGGCCTTGGCCGTGTGTGGCGTTGGTGCTGCACGGTGCTGTGACCGTCTCGTGGGCCTGTGTGGCTGTGGCCTAAGTGGGGCTGATAGACGTCCATGGGAGTTTCCTCTCTTTCAAAAGAACAAGAGAAACCGCACCTCAGAGCCTCTCTTTAAAGCTGGGTAGGGCAGGATGGCAGCAGCGGGCGAGGCTGGGTGGAGGCTGTTGGGAGGTGCGCCCTGCCTGCCGCCCACGCCCGCACCCTTGCCCCGGGAGCACGCGGAGCATGCCCACCGCTTCCTTGCCCTCCCCTGCTTGCCGCCGGGACCCCGGGTGGAGGCGCACTTGCCTCACGGGCAAGGGCTCGGGGTGCCGGGTCCTTGCTTGCATTGCTCTGCGCGCGCTTTCCGGGGTGTCCGCGTCTGCATGCACCTGCTGTCGGTGGCCGCTGGTCCTCAGCCCGGGGCTGAGTGCCGTGTCGTCACGTTGCAGACTACTCCAAAGGATTCGGCGGGAAGTACGGGGTGCAGAAGGACCGGATGGATAAGGTGAGTGCTCCTCCTCCTGGCTCGGTGTGTCCTGCCGAGGGCTGGGGGTCGGCCACTGTTCCGTGGTGGTCTTTGGCCCCTGGGGGCATGCCTGGCACATCTTTGAAAAGCTCCCCAGGCAGGTGTGTGTCATCCCCGTGGCGGTGGGGGTAGCTGACCCAAGCACTGGGCTTCCCTTCCAGTGTCCCTGGGTCCTCTCCTGGACTTCCGAGGCTGCACGGTGGGGTGGGTATGGTCCCTGTCGTGTTGTAGAGCGGGGCCTGGGGCCCATGGCCAGGTGGCTGTTGGTGCTGAAAGTGCTGAGCTTGAGCCGCGCTGGGAGCGGAGCTCCTTGGTTACTCTGGCCACCTGGTGGTGGCTGCGTCTTGGAGAAGGCTGCTCCACCATGTTTCTGTCACTGCAGGGGCTTGTGGCAGTCTACCCAGAGCCAGCGTGACCACAGGCTCCGCTTTCAGCTCTCCCAGGGGCGCCCTCCTGACCCGTCTAGGGTCTCCGTCAGCCAGTCCTCAGCACGTCAGATGGTTGGGGGTCTAGTCTAAACTCCAGGGCATCGGAGGGGCGGACCTGTGAGCTGTGCGGGGCCGCCCCCACCCGGCACCTGTCGGCTCAGTGGCCGGAGGTTGCGGCTGCCCTGCCCGTGGGAGTCTGGACGAGCGGGCCTGTCCCCGCCGAGTTCCCTTCCCCCAGGCTCCTGGCTGACCCCTGGGGCCCCGTCTCCTGAGTGTGTGTGGCCCCGGGCGCGGGGCTCTGGCCGCGGACGGTGTCCTGACGAAGCAGAGCTGGCGCTCACTGAGGCTGGGGGGCTGAGGGCCTGGAGACGGGGCACTGCGAGTGTGTGGGACACGGATGGGGTATGGAGCCAGCAACCCCCTGGCTGCAGGGTGGAGAGTGGGTCTCGGGGAACCTGCCAGGCCGTGGCCCCAGATAGGAGGCGGCGTCAGTGCTCTGACCACGTGCTTCTAGCCGGGGCTGGGGGTGGGTGCTGACGCCCCTGGGTGTAAGGGGTGAAGGGGAACGGAGCGGGCAGAGCCTCACAGGTGGTTGTCAGGGCTTCTGCTGGGCTAGGGAACTGGGAGGGCAGGCAGGGCTGGTGACACAGCCTGGGCGGGCTGCCAGGCAGGGCAGGCAGTGCTGGTGGGGTGGGGGCCTACAGAGTGTGCGGGCAGAGGCCGTGTCTGTGGGATGACGGTGGGAGAGGAGACTGCGAGGGCGCTTGGCAAGGGTGGGGGCGCCACCGAGACCATCCTGGGGGCGGGGGGAGGCCGTGTTCTCTCCCCACACAGCAGAGGCCTCTGGGCTCCCTTGTAAACACTGGGTCTCCTTGGTGGTGAGCGCTCAGGGAGACATGCTGGGTTTATGGTCGTAAAGATGGGATGTTAGTTTTTCTGCCCGTTTTGAAGTTTTCTCGAATTCGAGAGGAAGGTGCAGAGATTTCCCATGTGCTCCCCAACACACACCCCTCGCCGTGAAGCTGTGTTGAACCTGTGTCTCAGGTCGCCCACGGCCGGGGGCGGCGTTGGGGCTCACCTCTGGGCTGTGCGTCCTGCGGGTCTGGATGAGCGTGGATAACATGTGTTCGCCACTCTACACTCTGCAGTTTTCACTGCTCTAAACCCTTGGCCCTGCTGACTCCCCCACACATGCGTCTCTTCTCTGACGCTGATTCTGGGGTCACCAGCCGGGGTGAGTTGGCACACTTTCTGTGTCTCCGTTAGTGTGTGGGCTGGTGAGATCTGTAGGCCTGGGCTGGTTCCCTGGGAGGATCTGGGGCCAGCTTAGCACCTGTGCAGGTTCAGCAGCTCTGCTGGCCGCAGGGGAGGGGACCTGAGCCCTCCTGACCCCTGCTTGTGTCTCGGCAGAATGCCTCCACCTTTGAGGACGTTGCCGCGGTGTCCTCGTCTTACCAGAAGACTGTCCCTGTTGAAGCAGGTGAGTCCTGGCAGCCCTGAGGGCTTTCCCAGGAGAAATTTTGTGCAGCGGTGTTGCAGGGTGGTGCTGAGGGCGGGAGGAGGGTTGACAGGAGCCGGTGGAGCGTTGACGGAGAACCTGGTCATCTGTGGGTTTGGGGCGCGGCAGGTGATTACCTATCGTAATCAAAATTCAGGGAAAACCACGTCCCAGGAAGTGTCAGGTCAGCCTGCGTCTCACCCAGGGCAGGTGTCTCACCCGTCCGCCGGGGTCCTGGAGGGGTGCCCGGCCGTCCTGTTCCGTCACAGGAAACATCATGGGGGTGGAGCTCAGAGTCAGTGCTTCTGACTGTTCGATCGAGGGCCTCCCTAGGGGCATATCTTCCTCGTGTCTGGTGGTAAAGGACGTAGTGATGTTTGGAGCATGAGAATGTTCCAGATACAGGGCACTGTGCCCACGTTCCCGCTGCATGTGTGGCAGACACAGTAGCGAAGGCTTGTTCCTGGAGGAGGCTGGGCTGGCAGCCGAGGGGGTGCGTCCCTGCTCAGCCGGTCGGTGCCTGGGTCCCGGGGAAGGTCCCCCGGGCCAGCCCGGTGTGGGGGCAACGGTGGTGCTCTGGGTAAGTCTCTCCTTCCTCTGTAGTGAACAGCAAAACAAGTAACATCAGAGCGAACTTTGAAAACCTGGCGAAGGAGAAAGAACAGGAGGACCGGCGGAAGGCCGAGGCGGAGCGGGCGCAGAGGATGGCCCAGGAGCGGCAGGAGCAGGAGGCGGCGCGGCGGCAGCTGGACGTGAGTGCGGGCGGCGCCGGGGGCTGGGAGCCCGCGGGCCCTGCTCGCCCGTCTCCAGTCCGTGGGGTTATCGTAGACTCGGCGCCTTCTCGCACTGACGGTTTCAGCCACACAGACGGCCCAGGTTCTTGTCCCCAGACATGAGACAGCTGATCTGCCCGACAGCCCTGCTGACCCAGCCCAGGGTGACTGCCCGCCTGTCCTGCCCTGTGCGGCGGGCAGCACGTACGCCCTCGGCTGAGCCCGCGTCCACACGTCTCCCTGGCACTCTGTCCCCACCCATGCCCCTGGGGAGCCCGCCACCTCCTTGGGTGGAAGCTGGGGGACACAGGAGGAGTCCCCGCGAAGGAGCAGTCTGTGGGCTCTTGTTGCTGTTGCTTCTGGAGCCCGGCTCTGCAGGTTGCTCTGTGATTCTTTGTAGACTTTCTCCACGAGGGAAAGTAGAGATGGGAGCTGTGAGAGGTGAGAGGGACGGGGTGGCCCTTCTCCTAAAATCCTTCTGAGTGGACTGATGTCCAGTGGCTCTGCGCCAGTCCGTCAGCTCCTAGCCGGGCGGCTGGAGGCAGATCAGCTCAGGGAGCCACGGCCATGCCCTCGCCCAGGAAGCGGGTGTGGAAGCCCTCTCCCCGGCGGTGAGGAAGGGCAGAGTCTGCAGTAATGCCTGTGGTGCCTTACAGATCGTAAAGCTTTATTTAGCCCCGCAGACGTTGGCGGCTGGGGCTCTGAAGACCCCATCGGGGGAGGGTGGGGGCGGAGGCAGGCACTGCGCAGTGGTAGGGAGCGCTGGGCGGGGATTCCAGACGCCCTGACACATGCTTTGTCACACGTGATGAGGTCAGATAACTGCACACTCGTAATTACCTTGTATCTTTCTTAACTGCCAGGAACTTTAAAGCTCTCTCTCCTTCAGGTTTTTAGCTAGGCGTTTGTAAGTTTTTTTTTGTTGTAGGCCCACACGCCGAGGCATTTTTCCTGGTAGTTTGGTTTCCTTTTTATGTAACACCTTTGTCTTCTTATGACTCGGGAGTGTAATCCCTGCAATCTGATCTGAAAGATGCAGGAGTTGGAAGACTTGAGAAGAGAGGTTTGTGGTGGCGATCGTCTCTCGATTTTGCTTTTGAGGGTCTCTTGCTGTCCCTGCTGCCGTGTCGTCCCTCGCTGCATCCAGCCCTGTCCCACCGCCTCCCCTGTGTGAGCCCCCTCGGCACAGCGTCGCTCCAGAGCCCTCTGGGCCATGAGCGGCAGTCCAGAGGCAGGACACGGACCACATGCATTGCTGGGCAGGGGCCATGGATGCCTGACAGCCAGGTCTTGCGAGCGAGCAAGGAACGTGGGAAGGAATGTTTCTGTTTCCAGCCCTTCAAGGACACTCTCTACCTGGGGGTGTTCCTCGCGGGGGTTTCCAGCACCTGGAGGACTTGTGACCGTCCTGCTAGCGCAGACGACCGTAGCTTCAAAGCAGCTTTGCTTCTTCCTCCGGCAGCCTGAGAACGAGCTGACTGTGTCTCTGCGTTTCAGGAGCAGGCCCGGGCCCAGAAGCCCACGCCGCCCGCGTCCCCCACACCCCAGCCGGCTCAGGAGAGGCCACCATCGAGCCCCGTCTACGAGGTTGGTGTTGTCATTGGGTTTGCCAGTGACTCTGACTCCTGGAGACACCCTTCCCAGCCCAGCGCCCTGTGGACGGGGTCTCTGCCCGCGCTTGTCGGCGACCCAGAGGGCAGGCCTCCTGTGTGCGGGGTTCGACCCCTTGCCTTCCCCCGCCCTGCGGCGTCTCCTGACACCGGGAGCCATAAGTCTGCCTTTTCCCTCCCTCTCTCTGCCACCACTCCTCAGCTCCCCTCTCCCTGGCCCTTTCTCCAGAGTCCTCGGTCCCTAGTTCCTGCTCCTTTGATCCCTGGTCACAGAACGACCTCCCTATCCCGCCGCCAAAGGCCCCTGTGGCCCCCTCCCAGAGCAGCTCGGCCCCCACCGTCCACACCCACACCCCGAGCTTGAGTCCCCTCTGCCCCAGGGTCCTATTCACCCCCCGTCTCCTCATCACCTCACGTCGCCTCTCGGGGTGCCTTGCTGAGTCCCAGGAGCACACACTAGTTTGACTCAGAGGGGTCGGGGGTTGGGAGAGCTGTGGGCGGGGCTGGCCTTGCGGGTGGGGTTTTATAACTGATGCCGTGGAAAGGGGCCCTGTGTAAGCCCCCCCGCATGCCCCACAGCCGGGCCAGCCTCCCTGAACCGCCTGATGGGCGGGGGGCTCTGGTGGGGGAGGCCGCCCCCGCACCACTGACCTGCTCAGGGTGGCCCCCCAGCGCAGCCGCTCCTTGCCCTCTGGTCTGTGCCCCCCGCCTCCGGGGGAACTGCCAGCAGGAGCCTGTCGCTGCTTTGTTCAGCTCTCGAGGGGCTCCGGTGTCTGGCCAAGGTGCAGCCCTCCTGCCCGCCTGCCCACACCCTTGCCACCCTCTGGAAGACGGGCCTGACTTCTGGCCCTTCCTAGAGCTGCTCCATGCGGGCACCTTGCTGCTCTGACCTGTAAGGGTGCCCCAGGCGCACCCTGGCCGGGCTGGTGGTCGGCTTGGGGCTGTCAGCAGAGCGCCCTTTGCTCTTGTGCGTGGCTTGGTGGTCACTCCCATGCCTCACCTCCACAGTGTTGGTGGGGATGGTACCTGCCACGCGCGGGCTCGTCTGCTCCAGGTGGAGGGCTGGGGTGCCGCCCTGGAGCTGTCGTCAGAGCCTCATAGGGCTGGGGGCTCTGGGGGTTTGGGGTGCCATGGTGGTCTGGGCCCGAAGGGGAGCAGGCCAGACCTGCCCCAGGAACTCACGTCTCTTGTGGCCGGCAGGTCCTTAGTGATGGTGGGACTCGGGGTCGGGGTGAGAGGGGATCCTGGGGAGGGGCCCCGTCAGGATGCAGGTGACCCGTCTCCCCCCGTGTCTGTCCCGTGTCGGCTGGGGCTGCCAGGTTTCCGCGTGCCTCTGGGAGGTGGGGCCACGGGAACTTGCCCTTGACTCCCCAGGACGCGGCCCCGTTCCGGGCTGAGCCGAGCCCCAGCAGAGAGCCTGAGCTGGGCTACAGCGTGGAGACCACGGAGTACCCGGAGGCCTACGTCTCGGAGGGCGTCTACGAAAGCACAGAGGCGCCGGGCCACTATCGAGCAGGTATGGGGCCTCCTGCGTCACGCCCCCTCCGCTGCTTTTCCTCTGCAAACCTCCCCTTTCCCGCGGGCTGAGCTGCCCCACCTCAGCTGTGGCCCCAGCCCTGGGGCCTTCCAGGGAGACCCCTGCCCGTGCGGGGGGCATTGAGGTGGTGGGCATGGAGGATGGGCTCCTGCTGTCGTCTTTCCCGAGGGGAAGCCCCGGTGTCCGGAGGTCACAAGATGGAGGTCCCTGGCACCCTGAAGGTGGAGTGGGTGGATGAGCGTGGGGTTCCCTTCTGTATGTCTGGGCCCGTTCCCCCTCGGGGAGTGACATGGGAATCAGCACGAGAACCTGCCCAGGGCAGAGCGCTCACCTCCCCGAGCACGACGGCAGGTGATCAGCTGTCTCTCGCTCGCCGTTCGTTTGTTCGTGGCACGGACGTTTCCTGACAATAGTGCTGAATATTTGAAATTTAAAAAATTATACCCTGACAACTGCCCCAGTCTCAACCCAGATGATCCCTCTGTGGGTTCGCTCCTTGGGGTGTCTCCTCTTGTTGGTATGAGGGGCAGGCGGCTCTCGGTGCCCTGGGGCCGCTGACTCCTGACTGGCGATTCCCGGACCTTGGGAAGGGCTGTCTGCTGGGAGTGAGCATGGAGCTCTGGTTCTCTCTCAGACTCGGCCCTGGTTTATTCTAGAGGAAGGTACCTACGATGAATATGAAAACGACCTTGGAATCACTGCCATCGCCCTCTATGACTACCAGGCTGGTGAGAAACCGCTGGCGGGCCAGAAGGAGGGCTGGGGGGTATGGGACTGGGGGCTTCCAGCAACTCCTCTCTCAAGAGTTAGGACTCTCAGAACACTATTTACAGTTTTTAAGAAGAATTTATATTTAAACAATTGCAAGGTTATAGAAAAGTTGCAGATCTTCTTCAGTCCCATTACATCTGGTCTGGGTTAGGGTTTTTTTTGTGTGTGCTGAATCTTTTAGCTGTGTGGGCTTTCTCCAGTTGTGGGGAGCGGGAGCTACTTTTCATTCTGATGTGAGGGCTTTTCATTGTCATGGCTTCTCTTGTTGCAGAGAGAGGGCTCCAGGGCACTCGGGCTTCAGTCTGCAGCTTGTGGGCTTCAGTAGTCGGGGCCTAGTTGTTTAGTTGTTCCATGGCACGTGAAATTTTCCGGATAAGGTGTCCAACCCGCGTTGGCAGACAGACTGTTGCCCACTGTGCCACCAGGGAAGTCCTGGCTCAGGGCTTTGTATGAAGGGCTCGGTTGGGTCTCTGTAGCTGCCATGTGCGTGCAGAGCCGCCCTCACTGAGCAGGGCAGACCGGGACCCCTCCACCCCTGTGATCCTCCACCCCAGCACCCTGCACCCCGCAGAGCCTCCGTGGGAGGCCGCCAGCTCGAGGGGCTGCTGGCGGGTCTTCCTCCTGGTGGTTGGCTGACCCAGAGACACCGAGGGTGACCACTGCTCTCTGGCCTCCTCCGCAGCGGGCGACGATGAGATCTCCTTCGACCCCGACGACATCATCACCAACATCGAGATGATTGATGATGGCTGGTGGCGCGGGCTGTGCAAGGGGAGGTACGGGCTCTTCCCCGCCAACTACGTGGAGCTGCGGCAGTAGGCACCTCGCCCCCGCCACGGCCGCGCCAGGCCTGCCGCCTCTTAGGGTGAGGAGGGGCGTGTGCACTCCTGCTTTTCTATTTAATACTTCTGCTGATGCTTTTGGAAATGTTTACGCCCCAGAACTTGCTAATATATTGTAATCATGTTTCTTGGAGGACCCGCTGATTGTTTTTATGCATTTAAGGCATTTTCTTTTTTTGCCAAATCGACTGTGGCGTGGAGCCACTCGGGTGACCTTCAGTCCCGAGTGCGGGTTGTCCGTGCCCCGCTGTCGGGAGGCAGGACCACCCCTGTGGTGGGGGCCTGGTCCTGGGGGGTTTGGAGAAAGAGGGAAGGGCCTGATGGGAAGTTAGCATTGCGGGAAAGCTCTAGAAAGCACTGGAGCGTTCTGGTCGAGTGGAGGCGCTGCTCCTGCTGTGAAGTCCTGCAGTGGTTGCTAGGTTTCGCAAAGCCCCGCCTTTCTCCTCTTGTCCTGGATGTTGCGGGAAGGCAGGTCCCTTCCCCCGGGGAACCGCAGAAACGCTTCCCATGAAGGGAGCAGTACTCTTTCTGCCAAAATAGTGTGTTAAACGACAGCAAAATGTAACAGATCGACTTGCCTGAGAATGTGAAGCGAACAAGCGTGAGCTCTCCTGGGCTGCTGTGGGGAGCCCGTCCCCCGGGAGGGGCTGGGAGGCCTGCTCAGCAGCCTCCCGAGTGACCCTGTGGAACTGCTCGGGTGTTGGGACCTCAGTGACCACAAGGGATGCGTTTTCTTTCCTGAAGTGCATTTGCTTTACCACGGTTAGGTTGGGTTTTATATGCAATCCTTGTATCTAAGTTTCTGTAGCACACCTTATAGGTATGGTTTTTTTAAATTAAATATTCAAAATAAACTTTTTTTGACCCACTTGCTGCCGAGTCGCTCTACATGTGGTCTCTTTATTCTCCGGTGGGGGTCGGCCTGGCTGTCAGCTCCCAGCAGGATAAAGCCTGGTGTTTATCAGCTCCAGAGCAACCAGGTTCCCTTTTGAAGAGGCACACTTCTTAAAGGGTACTTTTTTTAGAAGTTGAAATGTTTTAACTCTCTAATTGTCAATTATTTGCACAAGGATTCCATGCAAGATAGAAAATGCCATGTTTAAAACTCATTTCTGAATTACAGTTCTCAAAGTGAGTCAAGTGGTGGTTGCAGGGTAGCCAAAGGCATCGTTTTCCTGGGGCGCAGTAAGGCCCCTTCAGGAAGGAGGGTGGGCGGGCCTGGAGGCGGGGCACGGGAGGACGGGGTCGGGGAGAGTGCGGTGTGGCCGCGGGACACATCCTGGTTGCCCCGATCTGCTTCTGGTCCTGTCGGTTTCTGATTTGGAGTCCCCAACGGGGCAGGGGCCCACTGTGCTCACCCAGCCCCTCCAGTTTCCAAGGCAGGAGGCAGGTCTCCCCTTGTGGGCAGCTCATGTGGCCACTGAAAACCTCGAGGCCTATGGAAGGTCAGCTCCCCTGCCCCCGGGGCCCATGTGCCCTCTTGGGCGAGCTGTGTGTCAGAGCAGCCAGCCCCTCCGAGGACCCTTGCCTGGCGGACTGCCTTTTGTCTGCAAGCTACAAATGGAGGAAGATAGCTGCTGAGTCAGCCGGGGCTGGTCCATGGTTAGAGTGGCGCTCTCTGAAAATTCAGGAACTGAGGAGTCGGCCCTGGCTGCCTGCCATCGTGTTCCTGTCTCTCTGGATCTGGCAGGAGCTTACCTGGGTCCTCTGGGTGTTCACAGGCGTTGGAGGTGGGGCTGGAAGCCGGGGTCACCTGGGCTCATTTTCTTCCTGCCAGGCCGCCTATGGAACCTTCTGGCTCTGCTGAGCCGGCTCATTGACCCCTTCAAACCTGAGGGTGACGCCAGGCCCCCCCAGTGCTCTCTGGACACTGGTGCTGCCTCCTGGCCGGCTCTGCGCACAGGATCCCGGTCTGGGCGAGCCCGGCCCTCCTCCCATGGCTCGGGGTGGGGTCCGGACAGGAGGCCACGGTGCTGGAGGTTGGGCTGCTCTGCCCACAGCTGCTTGCAGGGGGCGCTGGTCCTGGAGAAATGGGCCAGGGAGATCTCCCCACGATGGGGTGTGGGCAGACCGTGAGGAAGGCGAGGGTCAGCAGGAGCAGATGTGTCTTGGCTGTGTCTGTGTGGCCTGCTGACCACAGAGCCCGCGGGCAGGTGGGGGCTCTCCAGGAAGGACAGCTCATTCTGCTGCAGCTCATTCTGCTGGTCCGGCCTCAACATGCCACGTGCATGTTCTGTTCCGTGTACTGCCTGGCTGACCAGTTTCTTCCACAGAAAACAGGAATAAAAGCTGTCCTCTTGCCTCCCAGACCGGGGGTCCGGGGGCTGGAGTTTGGAGTGTTGCGCCAGGATACACCTTAAGGGTCCTCTGACGGGAAAGCCGTGGGCATCTTAGCGGTGAGACATGACAGCTCAGTTTAGGAGTTGGTTTTTCCTGAGATGTTAGGATGCCCTGATCTTAACGTCTCAGACGCGTGTTTTAAAGCCTATTTTTTTTTTTTTTCCATCACCCCTTTGGATATTTTTCTGACCTGTCTGTTCTCCCCTGGGAAGACAAACTCTGTGTCTACGACTGTGGACATGACAGTGGAAGGGGAAATAGGCAAATAGCCGGTGGGAGTAGGTTGGGCAGGAAGCTTGCTTTCCTCCCCACTATCGGCTGTGATACTGCTCATTCAGTTACATGTAGAACTATCCAGGGGACTTCTCTGGTGCTCCAGTGCCTAAGACTCCAGGCTCCCAGTTTAGGGGCCCGCGTTCAATCCCTGGTCAGGAATCTAGGACCACCCGCCCCCCCAGTGCTGAAACTAAAAATGATCCTGCCTGCCTCGACCAACAAAGATGGAGGATCCCGCAACTTGAGACCCTGCGTGCGGCAACACGGATCCATGTGCTACAGCTAAGAACTGGCGCAGCCAAATAAGTTTGTTAAATTTCTGAAGAAAAAACCAGTCATCCAGGAGAACTCAGTTGCTGTTCATGAGCTGTAGAGATTTCCAGCTGACACACACTGTCTCAGAATTTAACGTCAGTATTTTCTCTTTAATTAAACCTCCCGTTACAAACAGAAACACTGTCTCATGGGCCCTCCTCCAGGGGATCTTCCCAACCCAGGGATTGAACCCAGGTCTCCCGCCTTGCGGGCGGATTCTTTACTGTCTGAGCCACCAGGGAAGCCCCCCTCCGGGGTGGGCTGTGTGTGAGCATCTCTGCAGGTCTGATAACCCTCAGGTGTGTAGGATGGTAACCTCCCGCCGATGTCCATCTGCCAGTCCCAGGAGCCTGTGACTGTCACCCTACATAGCCAAGGGCAGGTAAGGTCTCTAATGGGTTGGCCTTGGGTGGGGCTTGTCCAGTGGGCCTCGGGTAATCCCAGGGGTCTTTAAATTGGAAAAGGCAGATAACAGACTTTAGAATCAGAGTGATGACGTGGGAAAGGACTCGACCCGCCGGTGCTGGCTTAGGAGGTGGAGGCAGGGGCCACGAGCCAAGGAATGGGGAAGTCTTTAGAAACCAGAAAAGGCAGAAAGGGACAGGTTCACTCCTGTAGCCTCCCGCGGGCAGGAGGCCCGCCTACAAGTTGATCTTAGCTTCTGAGACCTCCCCCAGATCCTGACCTAGAGTCGTAAGGTCATAGACTTCTGTTCTGGTCCAGGAAGCTTGAGGTCATTCATATGGCAGCCACAGGGAGCTAACCTGCTGTCCATGGTGGGGGCCTGGGGTGAAGTCCAGCTGTCTTTGAAGAGCAGGGTTCTTATTTTCCCTCCCCTCCCCCATGAGGCCCGTATCATGCTCCCGGAAGGTGCTGGATCCGCGGTCTGCAGCTGATGTAGTGACTGAGTGAGGGAGCCAGGCTGCTGTGGTGTGAACGTGAGAAGTGGCTTCAGGTCAAAGGTGGCCCCTCAGCCAGTGATTCTTCGAGGCGAAGCCTTGAGCTTGTGCCCATTCGCAGGCAGTCCCCATTCCCGTTTCTCCTTTCTGCAGTTAGGGCTATGAGAGTGGTGGCAGGAGCTCTGCCCGCTGTTGTAGACCGTGAGGCACTGTGAAGGCACTTTCGGAGCATGGCGGAGCAGAAAATGGAGCTGCCACACCAGTCTTGCTTGCTTCAGTGCTTTTCTTTTTTTAATGAGAGAAATAAACTAAGGCAAAGAATGTTGCCCACCATCCTGTCCTACGAGGACCAAGTCTTTAGTCCCCGCAGGTGCTGATGGACAGGGCACCTGAGGAAATCGAGGACAAGGAACAAGAGTTCTCTGTACTCTAGAAAAACAGGCCCCTCGGGTGGGTAGATGCCTCAGAGAAGTTTTAATGAACCCAGATTCTTACATCTTCCCATACGTAGGAGAAAAACACGCTGAAATTATTAACTGAGATACCTGTTGTCATGGCCAACAGGGACTTTTTTTATTTAAAAAATACGTTTGGCCTTGCCCTGTGGCCTGAGGGATCTTAGTTCCTGGAGCAGGGATCAAACGTGCGTCCCTGGCAGTGAAAGCACTGGGCTCGAACCTCTGGAGCCCTAGGGGATTCCCAGCAGTGCGCTTTTACTAAGCTGTAAACTTGGCTGCGTGTATTTTCTAGTCATCCGTAAACACACTGGTTGCTTCTCCTGCCCCTTGGAGCAATTCCTCAGAGCTGTCTAGGAGGTTGTCTCCAGACTGTGGTTCAGTAAGAACCTGAGTCAAACTCATCTCACAGCTCATGTTTTTTTGTTTTCCCCAGTACCTGTTGTAACTGCAAACACAATTCCCAATTGATTGACTGAGTCGAGTATGAAATTTCCCTCCAAATAGGTTTGACCTAGCTTACACAGGGGGCTTCCCTAGTGGCTCAGTGGTGAAGAACCCACCTACCAATGCAGGAGACACGGGTTCTGTCCCTGGGTGGGGAAGATCTCCTGGAGAGGGGAATGGCAACCCAATCCAGTATTCTTGCCTGGGAAATCCCATGGACAGAGGTGCTTGGTGGGCTACAGTCCATGGGGTTGCAGTAGAGTCGGAACTTACACAGGAGTGGGTGTTTGTCTTTTTGCCAAATATACATATTGTAAAAGTTTTAAATCTCTAACAATCTAACAAGTGAAAACATATTTTTGTTGTTCAGTTCAGTCACTCAGTCGTGTCCGACTCTTTGCGACCCCATTAATCGCAGCACGCCAGGCCTCCCTGTCCATCACCAACTCCCAGAGTTCACTCAAAATCATGTCCATCGAGTTGGTGATGCCATCCAGCCATCTCATCCTCCCTTGTCCCCTTCTCCTCCTGCCCCCAATCCCTCCCAGCATCAGAGTCTTTTCCAATGAGCCAACTCTTCGCATGAGGTGGTTGCTTACATTTAATTTTCCTTCCAGTGGATGGCCCGGCCCCCTTCTCTCTTTCCTCCTCGCCTTCTTCGTTTGCTTCCTTTTTAAACACACAAGTGAGGGACTCCCTTGGTGGTCCAGGGGTTGACCCCGTGCTCCAATGCAGGGGGGTCCAGGTTCCATCCCTGGTCAGGGAACTAGATGCCATATGCTGTAACTAAGACCCAGCACAGCCAAATAAATAAATATTACACACACATGATTCTTTAGAAGCTCATGGGAAAATTCAAACAGGGACTGTTAATTCTGGAAATATTTGGGACTAGACATTATGAAAACCCTCTTGCCATAAAACATGAACAGCGTTTAATTTTAACAAGTGTCTTTTCAGTGGCGCGTGAAGCTTGTGAGAAGGTAAGGAACATTTGTGGGTTGGGAAGATGAAACAGAAGAGGAAGCAGAAACAGAATGTGGCCGTCCTGACATCCTGATGACCACGAGGTCATCGGTTTGTCAGCACCTGGACCCAGAGCCTAGGGGGTTGTTAGGCACGTGGAGCAGGGGATGAGGGCTTGGGTCCAGCGAGAGTGCGGCTGGAACGGAGGACCTGAGTAAGGCCTGGGACCTTGAGCAGACCTTGCCGCAAGGAAAGGGTAGGATGATCCGTGCGGGGGGTAGGGGGGAGGTTGTTTGATATTCAGTGGAGATTTTGCCTAAAGGAGGTTAATGATGGAAGAAAGGAGGTGGAAAGGGCAAGTTTGGACAGGATCCTAGGTGGCGGGGATAGAATACAGAAAGGAAGGAGGTTAAGCAAGACAGTTCTAACACTGGCCACTAGCTGGCGTCATAACGCAGCACTGCTTGGTCTCCCTCTGAGCAGTGGTGATTCTCTACTACGGGGGTCCCATGGTTTTCCAGTGGGTTGATTCCAGGACCTCTGCAGACACCAGAATCTGTGGATGTTCCAGTGGCTTATGTTAAATGTTGTATTTGCGTATAACCTATGCACATTCTCCCATATACTTTAAGTCCCGTCTACATTACATACGATACCTAATGTGATGTAAATGGTATGTAGATCATTGCTAGGTGCATGGAAAACTTAAGCTTTGCTTTTTGGAACTTTCCAGACTTTTTTCCCCACAAATATTTTCAATCAGTGGTTGGTTGAATCTGAGGATTCGGAACCCAGTAATAGAGAGGGCTGACTGTATATTCTTTCCTTTTTCACAAGAATTGGTAATGTAGAGATAAAAGAAGCAGCCGCAGTAAATCTCCACATAGAAAGACTAGTGGTTGCCAGAGGCTGGAGCACGAGGGCAAGCAGGGAGGGACTGCTCCTGGGCACCGGGTTCCTGTAGGGGTGACGAAGATGCTGACGGAGGATGGAGGTGCTGGTTGAATCGTATGCTAAAATGGTGAATGGTTTTTTTTTAAAGGACAGAGTACGTCTCAGTCCTGAAGCTTGCGGATAGATACAGGGATAGACAATCGTGATGCCACGTGAAAGGCGTAGGAGCCCGGGGCATCCAGAGGACAGCGAGCGATGGGCTCAGGGAAGGATTCCGGGATGAGGTTGGGCTTGGGCAGCATCTTAAGAGATGCAGGGTGTTCTGAGCAGAAGGACCAGCGGGGCAGACACTGAGTGAACAGCGCGTCAGTACTGCTGAGCCTCAGGCGTTCGTGGAGCATTGTGGACGGTGAGGGTGGAGACATAGGCAGGGCCAGATCCAAACGGGCTTCGTGTTTTCTGGGAGGATCCTTCAGACACCGGACATCACATGATACTTAACCTCTCAGCACCAAAGTCCTTACAGACGAATCTTAAATAAAACTCAATTTGGGGGATTTAACCCTTTGTATTTTGCGGTTACCTTTTTCCATGTGTATGCTCAAGAAAAAAGATGCCCTCATATTTAAATTACTGAAAACAAAATACAGTATTATTTGTATTTCTAAAAAATTTTCCTTCCCTCTGGTGAGAATGTGGGGCTTCTCCACTGTCCCGTGATCTGTTTACCTGTCTTCTCAACAGTGCCCCACAGTCTCTATTACTGGGGCCGTGTAGTGAGTCTTGACATAGGGTAGACCGATTTCTCTCCCTTTTTTCTTCTTTTTTAATCAAAATTGTTTTAGCTGTTATAATTCCTTTGTTTCCCATACACATTTTAGAATAATCTTGTTTGTAGCTACAAAAAATCTTGCTGGGACTTTTGATTGGAAATGTGTTACATTTATCTATCAATTGAAGGAGAGTTGACATCTTCACTGTAAAGAGCCTTCTATTAGAAGAAGCAGTATTTCTTTCCTTTTATTTAGATATTCTTTTACTTATTTCATCAGCATTTTGTTTCCACATACAATTCTTGTGTGTGTTTCATTAAGGTGTCTTATTTTTTAACAACTATAAATGGCACTGTATTTTTAATTTCATTGTGTATATTCCCTGCTAGTCTATAGAAGTACAGTTTGATTTATGTAGGATTATTTTGTATCCTACAACCTTGCTGAGTTCTGTATACATTCTAGAAATATTTTTTGGTAGATTCCTTGGGGTCTTCTACGTGGATCATTGTATCATCTGAGAAGTGGGACAGTTTTATTTCTCCTTCCCAGTCTGTATGCCTCTTGGTTTCTTTTCTTGCCTTATTGTGCTGGCTAGGATTTCTGACACTGTGTTGAGAATGGATATTCTTCTTCCCAGTCTTAGGAGGAGATCATTCCGTCTTCCTCCAGTAAGTGTGGTGTTTGTAGATGCTGTTTATTTATTTATATATATTGAGTTATACTTGATTTGCAGCGTTGTGTTAATTTCTGCTCCACAGCAAAGTGATTCAGCTATACGTCCGTACGCGTTCTTTTAAAATGCTTTTCCGTTTGGCGTATGACAGGATATTGAGTATACTTCCCTGTGCTGTACAAGTAGAAGCTTGTTGTTTGTTCATTCTCTGTGTAGTAGCTTACATCTGTTAACTCCCAGCTCCCCCTCCATCCTTCCCCACTCCCCTCGCCCGTGGCACCAGCCTGTTCCCTATGTCCATGACTCTATTTCTGTTTCGTGGGTAGGTTCGCTTGTGTTATATTTTAGAGTCTACATAAAAGTAATATCATATGGTATTTGGTTTTGCTCTTTTTGACTTACTGCGCTTTGTATGATACTCTGCTCGCATCCATGTTGCCGCAAACGGCTCCCTTTCGCTTTTTACGGCTGAGTAGTAGTCCGTTGTGTGTGTGAACCACATCTTCTGTGTTCACCCGGTATGTGCTTTTTCTAAATTGAGGATGTTAATGCCTCCTGTTGCCTCTTACATCCCTTTACCCTGCTCCTTTATAATATTATTGGCTGGAATATTTTCTCGAGTCCTGCCTTCATCCCTGGACTGTGCAGTGATGTTTGTAGAGCCAGCCTCAGATGGCTTCCGGCGGTCCTTGTGTCCTAGTACCACACCCTGTGCAGCCCCCTCCCACACAGGATCGGGCCGACCTGCATAACGATAGACACTGTGAAAACGGCAGAGTGTCACTTCCAGACAGAGAACCCAAGAGACGCTGCAGTTTCTGCCTTGCTGTCCTGGATCATTTGAGAGAACCCAGCTCCCCAAAGAGCGCTTTGGAGGGTCAAGGGGGCAAGGAACTGAGGCCTCCCAGTGTGTGAGTGTGTCGCCTTGGAAACAAAGTCTCCATCCACAGCCAATCCTGGCCAACACCTAGACTGAGAGCCTGAGCCAGACCCATGCAGCGGACCTGCCTCCATTCCTGCCCTTGGGAAACAGTTTGAGGTATTTTAAAACTTGTATTGAACCATGGTTGATTCACAATGTTGTGTGCGTTTCAGGTATACAGCAAAGTGAATTAGTTATATATATACACACATATATATGTATAATACACACATACACTATATATGAGTGCTAAGTCACTTCAGCCATGTCTGACTCTTTGCAACCCCAAGGACTGTAGCCTACCAGGCTCCTCTGTCCATAGGATTCTCCAGGCAAAAATACTGGAGTGGGTTGCCATTCCCTCCTCCAGGGGATCTTCCTGACCCAGGGATCGAACCCACTTCTCTTATATTTCCTGCACTGGCAGGCAGATTCTTTACCACTAGCATCACCTGGGAAGCCCCTATATTATATATACATATGTTATATGTATACATACAATATATATGTTATATACATGTGTTATATATGCACGTATAACATGCATATACATATATATAATGTACATATATGTTGTATATACACAGGTATAATATGTACACATATTTATATATATACATATTAAATATATACATAAATATACCTATATCTATATATACATGTATATTAAATATATACATAAATATGTATTCTTTCTTAGATTCTTTTCTATTGTAAGTTATTACAAGATATTGAATACAGTTCCCATACAGTTGGTCCTTGTTGCCTGGCTATTTTATATATATAGTAGTGTGTATATGTGGAGGTGATGGAATTCCAGTTGAGCTATTCCAAATCCTGAAAGATGATGCTATGAAAGTGCTACACTCAATATGCCAGCAAATTTGGAAGACTCAGCAGTGGCCACAGGACTGGAAAAGGTCAGTGTTCATTCCAATCCCAAAGAAAGGCAATGCCAAAGAATGCTCAAACTACTGCACAACTGCACTCATCTCACACGCTAGTAAAGTAATGCTCAAAATTCTCCAAGCCAGGCTTCAGCAATATGTGAACCGTGAACTTCCTGATGTTCAAGCTGGTTTTAGAAAAGGCAGAGGAACCAGAGATCAAATTGCCAACATCCGCTGGATCATGGAAAAAGCAAGAGAGTTCCAGAAAAACATCTATTTCTGCTTTATTGACTATGCCAAAGACTTTGACTGTGTGGATCACAACAAACTGTGGAAAATTCTGCAAGAGATGGGAATACCAGACCACCTGACCTGCCTCTTGAGAAATTTGTATGAAGGTCAGGAAGCAACAGTTAGAACTGGACATGGAACAACAGACTGGTTCCAAATAGGAACAGGAGTATGTCAAGGCTGTATATTGTCACCCTGCTTATTTAACTTACATGCAGAGTACATCATGAGAAACGCTGGACTGGAAGAAACACAAGCTGGAATCCAGATTGCCAGGAGAAATATCAGTAACCTCAGATATGCAGATGACACCACCCTTATGGCAGAAAGTGAAGAGGAACTAAAAAGCCTCTTGATGAAAGTGAAAGAGGAGAGTGAAAAAGTTGGCTTAAAGCTCAACATTCAGAAAACGAAGATCATGGCATCCGGTCCCATCACTTCGTGGGAAATAGATGGGGAAACAGTGGAAACAGTGTCAGACTTTATTTTTCTGGGCTCCAAAATCACTGCAGATGGTGACTGCAGCCATGAAATTAAAAGATGCTTACTCCTTGGAAACAAAGTTATGACCAACCTAGATAGCATATTCAAAAGCAGAGACATTACTTTGTCAACAAAAGTCCATCTAGTCAAGGCTATGGTTTTTCCTGTGATCATGTATGGATGTGAGAGTTGGACTGTGAAGAAGGCTGAGCGCCGAAGAATTGATGCTTTTGAACTGTGGTGTTGGAGAAGACTCTTGAGAGTCCCTTGGACTGCAAGGAGATCCAACCAGTCCATTCTGAAGGAGATCAGCCCTGGGATTTCTTTGGAAGGAATGATGCTAAAGCTGAAACTCCAGTACTTTGGCCACCTCATGTGAAGAGTTGACTCATTGGAAAGGACTCTGATGCTGGGAGGGATTGGGGGTAGGAGGAGAAGGGGACGACAGAGGATGGGTAGGAGGAGAAGGGGACGACAGAGGATGAGATGGCTGGATGGCATCACTGACTCAATGGACATGAGTCTTAGTGAACTCCGGGAGTTGGTGATAGACAGGGAGGCCTGGCGTGCTGCGATTCATGGGGTCGCAAAGAGTCGGACACGACTGAGCGACTGATGTGATCTGATCTGATCTGTTAATCCCAAACTTCTAATTCATCCTCCTCCGAGATAATCAGTGTTTACTGCAGCTTTCTTTAAATTTTGGCATTAACTTACAAGGCGTGTGTGTTACTTATGTTTGAATTTCTCTTTTGAATCCACCAAAGAGGGGGCCTGGCCTCCCTCATGGAGCCTGCTGCTGGGCTGTCGGATGTGCCCTGATGCCATCCAGGAGGGCCCGGGGTTTGGGCCCTTCAACTATTAATCAGAAGGTATAATAAGATGCTTGTGAGCTCCACAGTTCTCTTTCTGTGGATTTAACGTGGGTGTGCTTACACACGCGCGTTAAGGAGTCGACCTTCCCTGCACAGTGGCCGTCAGACGTGGCGTGGAACATCGTTTAGGGGAGCCGACAGCAGCTGATGGGCAGCGTGGTTCTGTGGAGGCTGGGGCGGGGGAGCCACGCCCTTGGGGAGCGCTCCCTGGGACACGTGCGCATAGATGCACGTGGCTGTTTCCAGCGGCACTGCCTTTTACATTTTTAAAATAAATTTAAAATTTTCAAATCATTTTAGACTTGCAGAAAGGTTGTAAATCCAAATGGAGAATTCCTGTGTACTGTCTACCAAGTTCCCCTAAAATTAACTTCTTATTTAGCCATGGTCCATTTATTAAAGCTGGGAAATTTGCATTCCTGCCATGCTATTACGTAAATGACAGATTTATTTGGATTTCATAAATTCTCCCATAAACATCCTTTTCTGTTCCTAGGTCAACTCTGGGATTCCCACATTACATTTAGAGAAGCATTTTTCCCCTTAAAAAATTGATTTATTGAGCTATAATTCGCCTACTATATAATTCACCTACTTAAAAGTATACAATTCTATAGATTTTAGTGTATTTACAGAGTTATGGGAATATCACCACTGTATAATTCTAGAACATGTTCATCATTCCCAGAGAAACCCCATACCATTATCAGTCATGCCCCATTCCTCCCCCTGATTCCTGGGCAGCCCTTAATCTGCTTTCTGTCTCCATGGATCTGCCTGTTCTGGACATTTTATGTAAATGGAACCATAAAACATGTGGTGATTTACAACTGGCTTCTCTCATTGAGCATAATGTTGAAAGCACTGTTTTTATAGCCCAAAAATAAAAGGGAAATACTCTAAAGATGGATCAACAAATGCATGGGCACATTTTTTATATATTCATACAATGAAATAATATTCGTCTCTGAACATGCATGATTTAGCGATACACCCGTTGTCTCTGATGGATCTCAAGAATCATAGTGAGAAAAATAAGCCAGCCGCAGAGTTCACGAAGACCAGGAGTCGGCATACTGTGGGTGACAGTGGTGGCGGACACGGAGGTGGGGGCGAGTGAGTGCTGGGAACCGTTCCTGTGTGAGGCGGCAGGTTCATCGTGCCTGAATTAGGGACCGTTTACATAGGCTTCAACATGTGCAATGACACTACATGTTGTTTATGGACACACACACAAGCAGTCAACATAAAAACATGCATAGAGATGATGCAGACCAAGTTTGAGGGTAGTGGTTGCCTCTGGGTGGGAGGAAAGAAGTGGCCTCAGGAGGAGGGGGTCCAGGGGGCTTGGAGATGCCTGTAGTGTTTGGTGTCTTCATTTGGGTGGCAACTCTGGTGCTCTTTCTCCCCCATCCTTTTGCCGTGCCTGATACATTTCATAATAATTTTAAAAAGAGCAAGACTGTTACCTAGCAGTGTGTAGCGTGAGCTATATTCATTTAAAATGATTCATATGCATATGCTTGCGGATGTATGCACCAGGCCAGGAATGAATCCCAGGGAATCCTTAATGGGCTTCAGAGTGGGGGCCAGGATCTGGGGACCCCAGGGGAGCAGGGAGACATGCTTTTCCATGATTCTTCTTGAGTTTTTGTTGTTGTTGTTTTTTAATTAGAGGATAACTGCTTTATGATGTTGCGTTGGTTTCTGCTGCACAGCAATATGAATCAGTCATACATGTATATGTACCCTTTCCCTCTTAAGCCTCTCTCCCCACTCCCATCCCATCCCTCTATGTCATCACAGAGTGCCAGACTGCACTCCCTGTGTTATATAGCAGCTTTGCCCAGCTATCGCATTTTACACACGACAGTATATATGTCAATGCTATTTCTCAATTCGTTCTTCTCTGTCCTTCCCCTACCCTTTTTGGGTTTTGTACCACATGTATTTTAACTTCCTGATTAAAAAGATAATTCAGCCTGTGTTTGTTTAAATACATTCTTTGTGTTGATGGCTCAGAGGTAAAGCGTCTGCCTGCAATGCAGGAGATCTGGGTTTGATCCCTGGGTCAGGAAGATCCCCTGGAGAAGGAAATAGCTACTCATTCTGGTACTCTTGCCTGGAATATCCCATGAATGGAGAAACGTGGTAGGCAGTCCATGGGGTTGCAATGCAGGACCTCATCTGCCCCCAGAGTTCCTTGGGCTGCAGGGATTGTCAGCCCATATTTCAGATGGAAACACTGAGAAGCCCAGAGGTTGCTTTGTTCAGTGACTAGTGATTGGTGCAGGGGGGAATAGGGCAGCTGGTTCTCAGATGAGGAGGTCCCACCCTGGACAGTGAACATGGTTGGGGGCGGGGGGCGGGCGCCCAGGACAAAACCACCAGTCCCTCGACTCAGGATGGGGGTGCCCCTCCTTCTGGGCATTAGGCATGGCCAGATGGGCTGTCCTCAGAGGCATCGCAGCGCCCCCTGGGAGAGTGGGCCATGCACTCAGGGCCACGCAGCCACATGGTACCTTGCTGCAAAGCTGGAGGGTTGGGGGTAAGTTTATTCTTCAGGAAGGATACTGCACCACCATCATGACTAAGGGCTGTGACACTGCAACCCTGTGAGAAAGGCTTGCGGTAAAGGGAAGCAGTACAGGGCGAGCGCGTCTCCTCGTGATCAGAAAGAAGGTAAGGGAGTCCCCTGGTGCCCTAGTGGTTAGGATTCTGGGCTGCTGCTGCCGTGGCCCGGGTTCCATCCCTGGTCAGGGAGCTGTCATCCCACAGGCTTCGCAGTGTGGCAATAAAAAGAGAAGGCAGTAATCGCCTAGATAAGGAAGGTATGGTGGCAGGCTCCGGTAATTCTTTTTCCGCATGCACGCACTGTGGTGGTGAAGTCCTGAAACTCCAAACAGCAAGTCTATTAAGACAATGACCCTCAGTGGCGGGCTCCCGATGGAAAAGCAGCGGAGTCCCACGGGTGCCTGGGCTTCACAACAAAGCTGCCTCCCCGGCCCGGCAGCTCAGAGTAGGTGCGGGGACATGTCAGGGCGGACATGGGCCTCTCTGAGGAAAGGCAGACAGGGTGAGCTCTGCGTTTCTGTAGCCGCTCTCCTTGTTTCCTCCAGGGCCGGCTCCGAGGCCCCGCAGCAGCCGTCATGTCTACAACTTCCGGAGTCAGGGTCCTCGTGGGCGGGGCTGCCTCGCCCACAGCCCGCCTCCTTGCCTCCGGATTGGTCAGAAATTGCCCTGCCTGCTTCGGTTGGGCTATACGTGAAGCCGTGCTTCTTTGCCAATCATGATTGGTCCCTATGGGCATGTGACCAGCTGTCGCTTTGCCAACGTTGATTGGTCCAAGCAGGGCACGTGTCCCCGCGGTTTTTTAACCCATCTTGATTGGTCCAAGTGGGCCACGTGCCCCGCGGTCCCTTTGCCTGTAGTGATTGGTTCCTGTGGTGCACGTGGTGCACGTGGCCCGAGGGCCCAGCGTCCTCTGCGCGTTGCCCGGGTTTCAGCTCGCCGCCGGAGAGCCGGACAGTGAGGTGGTGCTGTGGGTCCGGGCTACAGTTCAGCTGGCTGCGCTGAGGCCCAGGACCGTGGGCATAGGCGTCCCCAGCTGGAGGCAGCTCCGACGCCGGCCAAGCCTCAGGCGGCAGGGGTGCGGGCCGCTGCCAGGATGGCGTGCGAGGTCCCTCGAAGCCCGGCCTGGCTCCCGTGGACCCTCTGCGCCGCGCTTTCTTGCCCTTTCCCACACAGAGGCGGGCAGCAGCTCCCGGGGCTGCCTGGGGGCGCACAGGGAGGGCGCAGGCCTCGCCAACCGCCGCCGCCTCCGTGGTCCGCCTCTCTGCAAGCAGACGGCAGGACGGGCGCCTTCTTCCGGAAGCTGGGAACTGAGGGAAGTCCTCCGAGCGCCCGGTGCCGGGAGATTCGCCGTGCCTGCGGTCACCCGGAGCGGGCCCGTGGTGCTGGCGC
This sequence comes from Bos indicus x Bos taurus, assembly GCF_003369695.1. Classification (NCBI taxonomy): domain Eukaryota; kingdom Metazoa; phylum Chordata; class Mammalia; order Artiodactyla; family Bovidae; genus Bos; species Bos indicus x Bos taurus. The sequence goes on along the minus strand of NC_040104.1, from coordinate 3,608,384 downwards.
TTTCCAGCTGCCTGTGGTGGCGAGCCCGAGGCGGGGGAGGGCGAGGCCAGGAGGCGACAGAGCCCGGTGTGTGCCCAGGGCGGCCTGCTTGGCCGCTGGTGAGGGGATTCAGGAAGTGTCTCTCTCCTCACTGGTGCCACCCGCCGCCTGCCCCTGGGGCTGGCTCTCGTTTCTGCCTGGGGCAGGACCTGACAGGTGCGAAGCTCTGGACGGAGGAGGTGCCTGGTTTCCTGGAGGTGGCAGGGCCGCAGGCGGTTATGCCAAGAGGCGCAGATAGGTGGATGGGCCTAGGGGAACCTTCCAAGGACTTTTCCAGACCAGGGGACCAGAAGACGGGCGTGGGTTGGGGAGGCGGGGCTCAGGAGGAGTCCCTAGAGGCTCAGGGGGAGGTCTCCGTCGTTGCCAGGTACCTGAGGGGTCGCAAAGAGTTGGACACGACTGAGCAAGTGAACTGAACTGAGGACCAGACGGCAGCTTCTCTGGCGTGCAGGGTGGCTGGCTGCCTCTGCGGTGGGCCCTGAGGCCCAAGAAGAAGGAGGGGCTGCCTCTGTAGACACTGCCTTTGCCCGGGCAACAGCTTGAGATAGGCAAAGCTCGTGTCTTCCTCGTGGAAGGGGCTGCAGATCGTCAAGTCCCTTAATAAGCCCATCTGAGGCGGTCTGAAGTGTTACCAAAGAAGACGGGGAGGGGTGACCGTGTGATCAGGGTGCTTCTACTCTCAACCAGGTGGTCCATGCCGTGCAAAGATAGGGGAAGAACACCTTCCAGGTTCAGCAGGTACGGAGGAAGCCCTAAGGTGGGAGTGTGGTGGGAAGCAAGGTGAGCAGGAAGGGACCACTGGGAGAGATGCGGGGTCCAGTCACTCGGCCACTGTAGGCAGAGCTGGGATTGGTGTGGCCGTTTCTGTGTGGCCTCCGTGAGTACACCGGGGCCCGCGCTCTGTGCTAGATCCTGTCTTAAGGCCTCCCTTTCTCCCACCATGAAGAGCCATGCTCTCTACGCTCCATTCTCCTGGTTGCTGCCGGAAAAAGCCGGTCACAGGCGCCTGTTGGGAGAGGGAGAGCTGGGCTTTCCTGGTGTGCTGGTGGGGTGCTAAAGGTTTCAGGCCCTGCAGTTTTCCCAAGGCCTTGATGTCTTTATCAGGGCCTTTGTAGTCACATTTATAAACTCTTGTTGGAAAATGGAGCCTTTATTTTTAGCTTGCCCAGATGGCAGGCGCCAAGGCCGCGGGGAGGCAGCTGCTGCTCCCTGCCTTTGGTTTCTGTGAAGCTTCAAAGTGGTGGGGCCTGTTTGACTCCTTTTCAGACTCATTGTGTGGCTTCTTGACTCCTTATCTCATCTTTCGTTCAGCTGGCTTTCTTCTCTGCCACTGAGGAGGTTGTGAGGGGGAGGGAGGGACTGCCCCAGTTCTCACTGCAGAAGGGGGCTGCAGAGGGTGGAAGACACTCTGTCGTGGGGGTCAGATGCTGGTCAGCCAGGAACCTGCAGTTGCAAGCTGCAGAAGGTGGCGTGGACTGACGGGGGCCGCAGAAGAGCACACTGGGAAGAGCTGTGGTAGCTCAGGCCAGGGGCAGGAGAGTTTCACGGGAGGATGGCCGGGCCGCTTCCTGGGTAGGACTCAGTCTCCAGCTGCTGGACTCCACTGGACATGGCCTCTGATTTCTCTGAGCTTCCGTCTCCTGCTGGGTAAAGGAGATAACCAGCTTTGCGATACTCATCTTATGCGATTCTGGTGGAAATTAAGCCAGGTGTTACCCATCTCTAAGCCAGGGGTCATTTTACGAATATCATGTCTGTGAAAACCTGGGATCCTGAGGTCCAGGCTTCCCTGATTCTAGCCGAGGGAATGAGGGAGCCAGATTCCCTTTGAGTTAAATGTCCCTTTTTCATGACCCCAAGCGATTCAGCTGGGAGGAGCCCCCACTTCGCCCAGCTTTGTGAGCCGCTGGCCCTTCACAGGCATTTGGAGGGGAGCAGAGTGATGTGTCCTTGTCGTCAGGGGTGGCTCCTGGCACCAGCAGTGCTCCTTGGGTTCTTTCCTACAGCTGGCCTTGGCTGAGGAAGCTCGAGCGCACCTCCTGTGCTCACTGTGCACCTTGATGAGACTTAGTCTCCTCATCTGTGGAATGGGGCTGTTTGTTCCCATCTCAGCGCTGTGAGACACTCGGTGTGTGCAGTGCTCTGAGTGGTCCCTGGCACAGAGAGATTGACGGTAGTTTCCAGGTGGCTGCGCTACACTCCCTCTCAGGATCGTGCCTGGAGATCACTGATTTCTGCCTTGTGCTGTGGTCTGTTTCCCGGAGCTTCCAGGACTGTGTTCCCCTCCTGCTCTCTTGAGTTGTGGGGTTTGAAGAACACACTGAATTCTGTTTAAGCCCCTTGGCATGGAAGACTCTGAGTGGGTGGTGGCAGGAGGACTTGAGGTGTCGGGGCATCGGGACAGGTTGCAAACTGCCAGGTACAGGTGAGTGGTCAGATGTCCCTGCTCTGTCTTGCAGACCTGGCCGTTTCCAGGGCTCCATCTCACATAGGGCCTGCCTGCCTGCCCTGCCTAGCGGCCGTGGTCACTGGCTCGCCCCCTCTTTGTGCAGGAGTCCAAGAACACCTCCAGCAGAGGCCACAGTGGTGTGTGCAGTATCGCCGCCTAAGAAACCTGGCCGCCATCCCCGACCACCCCCTTCAGAGTCTCAGATGTGGGCTACATCTGTGGATTGAGATGAAAAATCTGCGTATCTGGTGGGCCTTGGCCTGGTAATAGCACCGCTGATGATCTTATCAGGTGAAAAAGCCCAGACACGGGGCAGAAGAACCCAGAGACGTGCTGTGGACCTAGCACGCGGCACCTGCCTTGCCTCTGGGAGGGTCTGGCCGGCTTGCCGAGGGTCCCTGAAGATGAGGCTGCTGCTGCTCTGACCTGGTGGAAGCGCCCTGCGGACTTCCACTCATGCTGGGATTAATCTAGTTCCAGGCAGGGCGGTGGTTCCTGACACGCTTTGTACACCTCAGACCCATCTTCCAAGATGACTGAGGCTGTGCGGGGGAGCTTAACATTTTAACTGAGGAAGTGGAGACCATGGCCTTGAGAATAGTCTGATGACTTCTCACAGTTTTAAAAAAACAGACTGTGTGTTGGTTGCCATGCCTGTAGCTTACAAAAAATTCTGTGTTCTTACAGAACTTACAAAAAGTTCTGTGATGAGTGGCTTCAGTCATTAAAAACAAGCATTTTTATTTTTAACAAAATGTGGAGATGATGGAGGTGCTGCTGACTGGATAAGCATTACCAACAAGGACCACTGGGGGGCGACACGACACGGGGAAATAGGTCTCACAGATGTCGTTTTCTTTTCCTTGCAAATTCTCAACCATGTTTTTGTATTTTTAACTAAATGAAAATACTGAAAATAGTATAGCAGAGAGCACTTTTAATGGAAAATTAATTGATAACACAGTCTTATTTCAATTTTCTGTTTATTTTTAACTTAAATGACTGTGTATATTCCACAGTCTTACGATGAGAAAGGCTCTAGAGTCATGTCCAGGTCTTCTCAACATTTCATTTCTTGAGTCGTTTTTTCGCTTTTCTTTGTGCATTGATAGGGGCTTCTCAGTTCAGAAACCAAGGCACTAGAACTATTTTATCAGCTACATTAATACATTGAAGGTGTATTTACCCTCTCATTAAATATACAGCATTTGAATACAATATGGTTTTATGCAGATCAGGTTCAAAACACCCAAGGCACACACTTTACTTTTTTTCCTCTTTTTTGTTTCTGTATTTATTTGAAGGCTCATAGTAAAATTTCAGAATTTCTATAAACAAAGAGTTCCAGAGAAGCAATGGACAATGATTGTTGTAATTTTAAACATAATGCGGTAAAGACTGAACTGCAGAAACATGTTACAGGAACAGGAAAGAAACAAAAGCACTGGTACAGCGTGGGTTAAAAACAAGTGATCGGATCCGCTGAAGTCTGAGAAGCCGGTCTGGAATCGCCCATCTGCCCACAAGCCGGGGCAGGCCCATCTGCACGCGGCTGCCTGGGCACGTGGCGGCCGTGGAACTGAAACCTTGTTGCGTGTGTACACGGATCGCTACAAATACACAAGACGTCCCAGTTTACTGGTTATTAAAATGCCTCAGGTAAAGTACAAATAAACGGAAAAAGTCTTCCAGTATCTATTTTTTCCTTAACAAGACAGACGGATACATTTATCTGGAAGAAGCCATTGGACAGTGGGGCTGGGGGGCGGTGAAGATCTGAGAGGAACCACTGGATGGTGTAGCAGGTGGACCTCGGGGAGCGTAAACTACAGAAGATTCACCGAGGCTGAGAATTTGGCATTGACATAGAAATGGTGGCTGCTGTTCAAGGGGAGAATGTGCCAGAGCAGAAGAAACTGCTCCAGAACTAAAGACCTTGAGTTTTCACTGATGAGACCTAAGAAGAGGTTCAATATTTAAAATATGCTTCCCTACAGTGGAAGGAATAGCCCATGTCTTCTTGGCTGAGTTCTCTGACGGAAGACACGTTCTCTTGCCCCAAGCCTTAGTGCACACTTGTTCATAAAAATCTGGTTGGCTCTGCGTCAGCCAGAGAGGCTGCCCAGCCTGCGTGCCCGGCAGCAAGGAGACAGCCAGCTGTGGGTGTGCGCGATCCTCTGCTCTGAGGAGCAAGGTCTGCACCTGGCTCTCCCGCCATGCCCTTCTGCATCCATCTCAGACAGGAGAGCCGGGCCTCGGCTCCCTCACAGCAGTGTTCACAGACGTCCGTGGTGCTGCTCTCGTGGTTCTAAAATAATGCTCGTTTCCACCTGTACAGTGAGAAAACTTGCAGGAGATGGAACCAAGGCAGAGGAGCTCACTGAAAGGATTTTCACTCTTTGGGCAGATATTATCTGGTCAGTTTCATAGAGGTCAAGTGGCTGGATTGTAAGCTTGGCAACTTTTTAATTCAGGAAGGTCTCACTGTTTGCAATCAGAACCACAACCTTAGTGCAATAGTATATTTATTTTTTCTTTTTACAGTAATTTTGGTTGCCATACAAGAGATGTTAAGAATTGGGAGAAAGTGCAAATTACAGGAGCTTGTTTTTATGTTTTTAATAAGGTCTAAAAAGAATAAAAGCACAAAAGTAACAGAAACATAGATAATGCGAACACATGTTACACAAACTATAGTGTGAAACATACTAGTTTCTAAAAAAACAAAAATTTTGTTAATGGGAAAAACCAGTATTTGTGGTCCACACAGTCATTGCCCGATCACCCTGGGTAATGCTTGCTTGTTAAATAACTCGAAAAAAATCACCATTTTATTAACTAAAGTATCACAAATGATTCACTTTGTGATATGTAAAGTTCAGCAAATCAACAGTCACGTTGAGTCATTTTTATATTATGGATTAACTTAAAATGTGCAGACACCCTGGAGAAGGTATCTTGGCAGGTATACATAATTTACATCTTGAGCAATTTTGGTTTTGTATACACAATATTACAGAAACTAGGCATGTAAATGCAATTTATTTAAATTACAGTATATAACAAAAGTGGATCTTTTTAAAACCTGGAATAAGTATTAACATAATCTTTATATGAGCAGTTTCACATCTGTTTCACCGTTGAAGAGGGGCGTGGGGTAGGGCCTGGTCCTGACGTGTTTCAAGGGGGAGAACAGTGGGCGGTGGGTCAAATGAGGAACTATTGCTTTCTGTAGCAAAACCGGTGGAGAGAGCTAGAGACCGATTCATCTTGGCAAGTGTTTTGTTGATCAGTGCAGGTTCTGATGGGTCCTGTTACTTCTCTATAGTGAGAGTGTGAACCACCAACGCGGTCAGCTTTGCTTGCTTCTGGTCAGTTGCATGTGACTCGGAAGTCTCTCTAAGGGAGTAGCAGCCGAGCCTCACCTCCTGGCTGCCCACATCCAGCCAACCCCAACGCCCCACGCTGCCGTTGGGTACCATCTGCCCGAGGCTCCTTTCACTCTCATCCTGTCTAGCGTGTTGCCTGGCACTGAGCAGAGAGGTGAGACCGGCAAAGGAGAAACGAGCCGTGGTGGGGCGCTGTGCTTACTGGGTTTCGCAACATCACCAGAGGGAAGACAGATAAGGGCCAAGTCACCATCTTATGCTTTCCGAACTGTCAGCAGCCTTAGCAGGCCACCCGTAGTATCTTGGCTTGAAACTTCTCTGGGATTATATTCATCTCATGATGGAAAAATCGAAAGTACATGGAAGTAAAACACCTTAATATTAAATTGACTTCATTCAAATACCAAGATTGACCTGCAACAGGTTTTGGAACAGAAGGCCCCAAACTCAATTTCCAATTCAGGGACATGGGGCTGGAAAAACTGTGTGTGTGGTGACTGTGTGTTTTTGCAGAAAACTGCTGCATCATGAATTACAACCACTTTTGAAGAAATAATTGTCCTTCGACGTTGAAGTTCTAGCAAAGATAGAAAATATAGCACAGCTCTGCTGGTTCCGATGCATCCAATAAGGTTGATTTAAAAAGGTCGTACTTTTATAATTATTCCACAGAAATAGTAGTATTAAATCACAAAAGTTTGTTTTTCTTTAACTTTCTAGCACTGAAGTGGCACAAAGGCTGCCTAGTAGACCAGCCACTTTTTTTTCCTTAAAATATTGTGCTTATAAACTATCTGTACAACTATTTAAACTTGCAGTAAAGAAAGATTTTAAATTGCTAAATTTTATGTGTTCATTCTAGAGCTGTTCCAGACCTAATCAGACACTTGATTGTGAGCATAAAGAAAAAAAGGAAAAAAAAATTATGTTTTTATAATTAGAGATGGGCTAGGCTAGTTCTGAAATCATAATAAAAGCCAAAAACTTGACATTCTTCCATATGTGGGAGGACGTGCTGACTCCTGACTGGGTGTTCTGTGACTTGGGTGCCGGTTGCGACCTCCCGTGGAAATCAGAGGTGCTGTCGCAAGGAAGGGGGCTCTGGGGGAATGGGGGGTGCAAGGCCCAGGAGAGCCTTGCCCACGCCCAGACTGCCGCCCACGAGCCCTCCCTGCTTGGCCCTTCCTTCATCTCTCTGCACCCTCGCCCTGGGTCCTGTCTGTGTGCCACGCCCACTGGGTTTTCTGAAAACCTGTTGTACTATTAAGACAAGCTGGTGGGATTCCTGGACACTCAGAGGAAAAGGGGGAAGGCCCCTCAGTACCGTCTTCCCTGGCCTCAGAGGACAAAAGGGCTGTCTCAGCAGTGATGCTTGCCCTCGGTGGGGCTCAGAGCTGGGAGGGGCCGGGCCCACCCCCCACCCCCCAGCATCCAGCAGCAGCCATGCGCACCACGGACCTTGTGTCGTCCTGCGTGTCAGAGTGGATGCTCACCTGCTCCGAGGTCTGCAGAATTCAACACACCTTTCAATTTAAAGAATGCTGAAAGGCAGAGAAGCCCCTTCCCACGCTCCTGGACAGCCGCTCCTGGCTGACAGCTGCTTCCACCCAGGGACACACTGGCCCTGGAGCCGCGCGCGGGCAGCCGGGCCTCCCTCCGCCCTGGAATCGTGACTTTGTGCTTCGACTAACTCCACGTGACATCTGTTTGGCCACTTTGGAATTATGCTAATAGACTTGCAGAAAGAAGGAAAGCTAAGCAAAGCTGGGCACGATCCCATTCAGAACAACCCATCACTGCCAAGAGCCTCAACAGGCCAGAGAAGCACGCGTGCACATCAGAGGGGCGGGAAAGGATCCTCAGAAAAGGGGAGACGCTTCTCCACCTTCCAGAAAGGGCACCGGGTATGCACGTCTGTGGGCATCTCGCTGGGAGCCACGTCCAGGAAAGAAAAGGAGCGCGTGAGCACCGCGTGCCCTCGAGAGGCCGCAGATGGAGGAGGGCCCTGGCGCCAGGCCGGGGCCGCCGGGCGCGCAGGGAGGCCGCGGGAGGTATGTGTCTAGAGTGCGGGGGCGCCCGCCTGCTGGAGCATGGCGCCCGCGCGGGCCAGGCGCAGCGAGGTCGCCGGCACGCAGGAGGCAGGCTGCGCACGCGTCCCTCTCCACCTCGGAAGGACCCCTCCCCGGTCCCTTCTTTGACAGAAACAGCCCAAAGGAGCCCACACAGAGAGCCGGGGCCTTCGGCTCAGCCACGCCACGGACACACACGCTTCTCTGGGTCCCCAGGAGACCAGCCCGCGGAGCGGGGTTGGCGCTCACCATCCAAACATCTCCGTGCAAGCCCATCTCTATTTATAACAAGGAGTCTGTGGCGGCGAGGAGCAGCCACCCTTATCTGTCCAGCAGCTGTTTGAGAGCCCTTTCTATGTTCATTCTGTGCCCGACTCGAGTCACGCCCAGATCTATGAGGTCTTCTTTCTGGAGGTTTGGGAGGTGGCTGCCGTCGATCTCATTGTCCATGAAGGCCTCTTTATGTTCACCCAGGTTTAGACTTTCCAGCCAGTCTGCCACGTCGGGTTTAGTCCACAGGTGGACAGGCTTAGTTGTAAAAGGCTTATTGGAGATTGGCTGTTGCAGGATGGAGGGGGACGGCGACCTGCTGCGTCCCACTGGGTTCAAGCCAAACAGGTCCCCGGGCGGGGGCTGGCTCGGAAGGCTGAAGACATCCGAGAGGGTGGGTGAGGGGGCCGCAGTGGCGGCAGGCAGGGGGGCGGGCAGGACCTCTTTGTTCAGCTCTGTTGGTGAGACCACAGGGCTGGGGGCGCGTCTGGGTCCTGAGTTCCTGCTCTCGTAGTCCGGGGGCCGGCTCTGCAGGGTGATGGGCTGGGAGGTCCCAGGGCGGACGGTGAAGGTGACTGTCGTGCTCCGTGTACCTGAGACGGTGCTTATGACCTCGGGGCCTCTGAAACGGCAGCAACAGAGAAAACCGTTACAAGTCTGACCACAAAGCAGACGAGGACCTGGTCTCTGGGGAGAGAGACGGAGACACCTAAACCACAGCAGGGCGTCTGAGGGCCAGCGTGCCGGCAGAGAGCGGACGCCTTGCCAGGCCAGGGGCGGGTGGGCACAGAGGGGCGGGGGTGGCCAGTCCCGCTACGTCACCACGCCACCTGAGGAGTGGCGTCTTTTGCCTCCATTTCAGCAGGAAGGTGCGGCACCCATTAGGAGACCTTTCCTCATCACCTGTCAGCCCTAAGGCTTTCTGGCTTCACGGGACAAGGGCAGGGAAGGGCGCCTAGCAGGCCGGCCGCTGCACAGTGGGACCCGCCACAGCTCCCCGGGGCGGTTGTGGGCGCTGCCCTGTCCGATGAAAGGGTCGGGGTCGGGGCCGTCTGGCTGTGCCCTGTTGTGTCGCTGTGTGGCTGGCTGTTCTCTCTGCCCTGCATGTGGGTGTGTGTGTGTGTGTGAGTGAGGCGGCCAGTGGGTCACAGGGTGCCTCTCAGCCTCCTGGCCCTTCCCCACTGGGTGCTGCGTCAAGCATGGCACCTGCACGTGGCCTGAAGGCGGGGCCTGTGCCGGACTCGGGCTTTGACCCTGTCCTGGGGAGAAGCATTTCCGTGGCCCAGGCGACGCCTGCAGCCGGGACGCCCATCCGCCCCCAGGCCTTCACGTGCGGTTCCCTGGAGGGCCAGGGGCTGCGGGGCTGGATGCTGCACACAGGAGACCCTGCCGAGAGCCTCCATGGGCCTCGGTTACCGGCTGCACTGGTGTCCTGGGTGCCAGCAGGGCAGGGTGGCCCCAGGAGGCCTCTAAGGATGACGCCCCTGCCACTCAGAATGAAAAAATGGGAGCCCTGCTGGTCCAGGGCGTCACAGGCAGGGAGCGGGAGACCCCCCGGCCCCCCGCCCCCGGACCGCAGTCATGGGGAGAGGTGTGCTGTGCACACGGCAAGGATTTAAGAAACCTGCAGATTCTGGGGCCTGGGTTGGACCGGAAGATGCACTGCAGTCCCCACTGAGGGGGCCTGTCTCCCCTCTGCTGGGGGAAGCTCACTGGAACCACTGACATGGCAGCCAGGCAGCTGGAGGGACATCCGAGCAGGGGTGGAGCAGCTCCACCCAGAGGGACCTTCCGGGGACAGAGGGCCTTCTGTGCAGTGGGTGAGCATCTCACAGGAGCACGCTGCCTCCTGCGCCTGCGGCCCTGCCTGGGCCCACCTGCCGGGGCCGTCCTGCCTGGAGGTGGCCTTGCTCGCTGGCTTTGTAAAGTGCTGCTGCTGCTGCTAAGTCACTTCAGTCGTGTCCGACTCTGTGCGACCCCACAGACGGCAGCCCACCAGGCTCCCCCGTCCCTGGGATTCTCCAGGCAAGAACACTGGAGTGGGTTGCCACTGCCTTCTCCAGGAGGCACGTGAATCCCCTGGTGAGAGCAGCTCGTTAGACCCAGGCTGCATTTACCCGTGGGTCTCTCTGAGCCAGAGGGTTGGCATTAGCACCACCCTCCCTTGGGGAACACCCCAGCCACTCCCAGGTAGCTGGGATGCTCTTTAGAAAGAGGGCTCTGCAGGCAGCCGCGCGCGTCGTCAGAAGCAGACCCACGGCTGGGCAGTGAGAGCAGGGGACAGCACAGCACGCCAGAGAGAAGGGGGCTCTGCACGCGGCACTTACGTCTGTTCAGCACGACCCTCTTCTGCTACCACCCGTCACGGGAGCAGATGGAAACGACAAGAGGGAATGGGTTGAGACAACACTGCAAAATTAATGACAATTAAAAAAAAAAAGCAGCTTCTCTCGATGGATGAGATGAAAGCGAAGGCCCGGACACTAGGCCCTCTCTGGCCGCAGAGCGGGGCGGGCAGTGTGCAGCTGCCTGGAGGACAACGTCAGAGGGGCCTGACTCTGCGTGTTCAGCGGGGGAAGCTCACACATCTGCCCTGTGAGACCAGGAGGGTGCTGAGAGGGGGATGTCAGCCTCCCCGTGTGGGCCCGGGAGCTGGCTCCCTGCTGGTACCCAGACCCGGGCTCCCGGCTGCCCTCTGTCTTCCGCAGCCTGGGAGGCAGCGATCCGCACGCCTGTTCAGGGAGGCCGTGCTTTGTGTCAAGTCCGCACTGAGGGTTGAGAGGCTGGCCGCTAATAAAGGGGGCGTCAGACTCGGCTCTGTGCTTGCGGCCTGCCCACGGCCCTGTGGGGCGTCGCTACGGAAAAGAGGAACCAGAGCGTTCGCGGTGCTGCATGCAGGTTGCCCGGGGCTGGTCCATCCTGCCCTCCTCCTCAGTGGCTTGATTTACTCTCAGTTAATCAGACGGGTATTATTCACTGGATCTCCTGCTTGCGGAGACCGTTTCGTTGCTAAGCAACCACTGGGTTCCCGGGTGGAACACACAAGAATCTGTTGCCCCGATTTAGAAACAGAGACACACACGCTCGCGCACACACGCCCTCTCTTGGATTATTACTCTCTATCCTGCCTCTTCAGTCCAATCCATATGGAAACATGAGAATTAAAACAGAAATCAGGAGTTAATGACATGCTCGGAGACGCGCTGTTATTTCATCAGTCAGCACAGGTTGGCTGGGGAAGGGGAAGCCAGTGCTCAGGGGCCTTTCCATCGTGTTTACAGATGCGGTCCGGCCCCTGGACAGTGGCTGGCTGTGGGCCAGAGGCTGCCCAGCGAGGCGGCCTCGGAGTCCTGAGCCCTCTCCGCACAGCCTCCCCCCAGCATGCCCCGCCAGACCCCTGCGTCCTGTGTGCGTCCCCTTGAGCTTGTCGGATGAATCCCTGTCGTGCGTGTAAACGGCGCTTATTTCCAAACTGGTCTAAGTTCTGTCTTTATTAACATTTCTAAAGGTTGGGTGCTAAAAAGATCGGGAAGGTGGCCACGAGGGCCCTGGCAGGTCTGCGTCCTGGGCCTGGCCCGCGTGGGGGTCCTCCTGAAAACTGAGGAGTGAACTGGGGTGGGGCATGGATGTGGGCAGCTGGCGGCCCAGGTCAGGGAGTCACGCGACTTGGCCAGGCCGGCAGACGGAGCCGGACGTGGGGGCCGCGAGGCTGCCTTGAGTTCAGCGGCCCCTCCGACACACCTGTGCAGGTCGAGAAGGGGCCCGGTCTTCAGGGGGCAGTGGCCAACCCCCGACACACGTTGGCTGAGGAGTCCTGGCATCCAGGCTGGATTGCGGATGGCACTTGAAGGATAAGATGCTGCAGCCGGACCAGAAGAGCCTCTCTGCATGCCGTGTGCGAGGAGGCGCGGCGGCTCGCGTTCACCTAATTACCCACAGCTTCAGTCACTGACACTCCCTTAACATTTCAATTGCTGCTGTGAAATGATAAAACCTCCGTGACGGCACCAAGGTGATGAAAGTGCCATTAAGCGGCTTCCATTATCGAGTCGGTTCCGAAGTCTGTGCTCTGGGACCAGCTGGGCAGAGATAATTTTTTAACAACCCAAATTGATTTATTTTGAAACCAAGAGGCTCTCAGGATGATACTACCGAGAGCCCAGTGAGGAGCCGGAGGCGCCGGCCGGGCCAGGCAGTGGGTGTGGGTGCTCAGGGCGGGCACCCCTGGGAACTGGGCAGTGCTGCCCCAACAGGCAGCCTGAACCCCACCTCCCTTGGGGGGCCTGGAGCTCCATCGGTGCCTGCGGGAGGTGAAGGCCTGTCCCAGGCTCTTCCGGAGGACCCAGAAGAGTGAGGGGGTCCAGAGGGACTCCTGGATGGAAGCCAGCAGGGTCCCCTGCAAGCATCCACTCACGGCTCTGGTCCTCCTCCCAAAGGCCAGAGAACGAAAGCCAAACCCACATTGACCTTCCGCTCCTGTGGGAGTGCAGACAAAGCAGAGCTGTCTTGCTTTAAAACAATGCTGGTCTCCTGGCTCAAGCCCCTCTGTTTAAGGTCAAAGTGCATGTGTCAGACTCCCATCTGCCTGGGGTCTTCAGAGGGACTGCATGTGGATCTGCTCCCGGGTTTCCCTGCGTCACTGTGACCCACCGACCAAACAGCTGCTGGGTCAGCTTCACGAGACAAAAAGGCAGGTTGTGCCAAGCCTTTGTTCAAGTCCTCGAGGGCTGCCGCCATTCAGACACAGCCCTTCCCCTTGGCACGCGAGATGCTCGGAGATCCTCCACGCAGCCCCTCCCTCTCCGCTGGCCGGTTTCTTCCGGGTGGAGGACGCCTTACGGCCCCCCAGCTTCGTGCTCGCTGGTCCCAGCGCCTGGATGCTCTGCTCCCGGGTTTTTGCCCGGCTGTATCTCAGGTGGTTCAAATGCCACTTCCTTGAGGAGGGTCACCTCCACCCTGCCCGTGGTCATGACCCGTTAGGACATCTTCATCCCTTTGTATTTGGTGCCGTGCGCTTTGGGTTTGTCTTGTTATTTCATATCCGCTCCCCCTTGAGAATGTAGCTCTTCAAAGTGGCAGAGACTTCGGCTGTCTCCTTGTTCAGCGAGGAATTCTGGGGCCTGGCATGGTGCTTGGCACACGGGGTGATCAGCTCCCGAGGGCCCAGGGCGCCTTGACTATGGACCTGCAGAGAGCCCCTCGGGAGGTCACGGGGATGGGCTGTGGCTCCGGGGCCAAAGGTGAGTGTCCCTCTGGCTTCTCAGCTCTGTGACTTGGAGGAACTCATCCTGCGCCCTGAAGTGAGGGGCGTGCGCCCGTGGGTCTGGAGTACCAAAGGGCTCTGAGAACGGGCCGCTGGGGTGGGGAGGTTGTCCTTGGGGTGTCGGCGCCTCTCTGGGCGCCCTGGGTCGTCCCCCGGGTGTGGGCTGGCACTGAGCCGGAGGGTGGCCGACTCCCCCAGAGGTGGCACTGGCCTGAGCAGAGCTCTGCTTCGATCTCGGTGGACGCTGTGTCCAGAGACGAGATCCTTCCTGGGGAACTCAGCCCGGGTGGCCAGGGGAGCCCCGTCTGCCTCCCTCCAGGGTGAGGGGGTGCTTCCAGATGAGGCCTGGGGAGAAGCTGCGGCTGCGCGGGAGGTAAGGGCGGCGGGCCCGTCCTCGTCGTCGTCCTGCCCGTGCGCCTGCAGTCCAGACGGTGGCAGAACCCACGTCGTCCCTGATTTCTGGGGACTCGTCACAGCTGCAGAGACTCACTCAGGGCTCAGGTTCGTCTTGAACCCCAGTGAGCAGGGCCTGGGTGCTCAGCATCTTCTCCCCGACCTGGACCTGGGCTGCAGCACCGCGGAGTGGAGGAGGAACCACGGGCCAAAGCAAGGCAAGTCCGCCCCTGGTCTCCACCCTCGCAGGGGACCGGCGCTCGTGGGGTAGCTCTGGGGCGGTCAGACCGTTTCCATGGAAATGCGCGTGCACCTGTTCATCCATCCTTTGAAAGAGCGTGGCGGGTTTTCAGTTTTCCCTAGCAAGCTCATTTCTTTTCCCTCACTGGGAATTCCCTTCATCTAATTTGGTGCCTTGTTTTGCCCAGGGCCGTGCACAGCTCTTAACTGTTAGATGCACTTTAAGTAGGGATGAGACATCCAGGCAGATGCGCCCTGGCTGGGAAGGTCCTGGGCTTTGGTGCCTGGCTGGCTGAAGCCCAGGCCTCTCAGTTTCTTGGTCCCACTCAGTGAGCAGTGAGCAGGGAGGAAGGGGCCACTGCCCTGGGAGCGGGGGGCAGCATGTGGAGACGCCTGGGGACCGCCCTGCAGGTTCTCAGTCATCAGATATGCACGGAAGACCTCCGGGCATCAACTGGACTCAAGGGGCTCCGGAGGCCTCAGAAGAGCCCCTCCCTGGTGAGCTCGGCCCTGCGGGTGTTAAGCTGGGTGACCCTCCTTCTAGGCTGATCCACCCAGGACAGCGGAGAAGTGGAACCCTGAGGCAGCTCCCCAGGCTGAAGGTCTGCTACTGTGCCTTCCAGCTGAGGGCTCAAGGCCAAGGGCTCCGCCCTCTGACCCCGGTTCTCCTGTCTGCACCCCGGGGAAGGTATTCAGGCCCCGCCTCTGGGCCCGTGCTGCCCAGGGTCCTGCATCTGGGAGTGCGTAGATGTCAGTGACCGCTTGTGCCGTGTGGGCACCAGGTTATAAATAATAGAAAAGACCGTGGGGTTGATCACAGGCAGGGCCTGAACCCTTCAAGTCTGTCAGGACTCTACCAGCCGACCTCTGCTTTGAGTCCCCTCCCACCCAGGCAAGCCCAAGGGATGCCTGCCGCTGAGACCCCTCTGCCATGAGCCCCGAGCAGCTCACCCAGCCAGGAGAGGGGCGGGGGAGGCCAACAGTCTGGATGCCACTGAGAGAGGCCCCGGCCTCCGGGGGCAGTGTCCTGCAGAGCACGCCGCCTCCCACACTGCCCAGAGAAGACGCCTTCTACGTCTTCCGTACCGCGGACGTCACTGCGACGGAAGCGCCGGTCAGAAGCCCTCGGCCTGGCCCGGCTCTGCCTGCCGCTGCCTGTGCCCGTGGACAGGCTGCCCGTCTCCCGGTGTCTCCATCGTCCCTTCCAAGAAATGAGTGTCACTGCCACCTGCTCCCCAGCAGCTGTTAGAAACATTATTCACCCACATCCAAGGCTTTTGTCAAAGGTGAAAGACAGAAAGCATCTTGATTGTTGTATTTTCACGTAACCTAGCAGCTAAAGACCAGCGCTGTTCCACGACATTTCCTGGTGCTTCTCAAGTGTGTAAGACTCAAGTGTGTGCCTCTCAAGACGTGTGTGTGTCCACGTGTCTCCCAGAAGTGGGGACCCTGTAAGGACTCTGAATGCCAGTTAACAATGAGGCCCCTGAAAACAGTGCTGGTTGGCGTGTGTCTCTCTGTGGATGCTGGCTTGTCAGCGCTCTGAGGACCAGCCGTGTGACCTGCTGGACCCACGTCGAAAGAGAGCTGCAAAGTCACGGCTCTGGGGACCCCAGCCTCCTGCGGGATTGCTGATGGATGGACCTGGGTGTTCGAGTCAAACGCCTTGCCCAGCAGGCGTGTGAAGAGTGACCTCGTCAGTTGCAACAGTGAAACACGGGAGTAAAGACCAGCCGGAGGATAGGAGAACGCCGCCTGGGGGACCCGGGAAGTGGTGTGTTTTGGGCGAGGGCCACAGAGCACAGACAATGAGGGCGGGAGGCGCGGGCTCGAGTTGGGGCCTGGCAGAGCCCCGGGGCTTGGGTCTGGGACCAGCTCCCTGTGTGGGTCCCCCGTTCCAAGGAGGCAGGACCTCACGCTCTGCCAGACACTGTGGGCGCCCACGTGGGCACGACTGCATGCTCCTCTGCCATGACGCGTGCCCTGCTCCGGTGGGCTCTGGGGTCTTCACTCGGGGCACCAGGTCCAGAACCAGCCCCTCCCCAGCCTCAGACCACGAGGGAGGGGAGCAGAGCCCCTGACACACCCTCGATCGCACGCTGCCCACCGGCTGCCCACATGCCCCCTGGATGGCACACCCCTTCCCCTGAAACCTCCTGGGGGGGTTCCAGAATGGCCCTTCGGGGTTCTGGCAGATCTGGAGGACGTGGGAGGAGAGAGCAGGGCTCCTCCTTGGAAGCCACGGCGGGGACGGCTTGTGTGGCCGGGTCTCATGGCCTGTCTCTGTGTAGGGGGGCCGCGGCACTGAGTCCAGGCCGGGAGAAAGGAGGCCGACGTGGCCGGCTCCGGGCGCGCCCTCCTGGCGTCTGCTTCGGGAGTGCTGCTGTTCCCCTGGGCACTTCCTGGTCAGCGCTGGACGAGAAATGCCCGTTGAGGGCACTTACCTGGGGGCGAGGCCGGCGGGCTTGGTTCCTGGCGTTGGGTCCAGTCCTTCCCCCGGCTTTGCAGATTTCTCTCGGTTCATTTGCTGCAGGATTGAGTTTAACTCACTAATCACGTTCGCCTTTGGGCCTGAGAGAATCGGGCTTTTGACCTCGGAGACGTCCCCCCACAGCCTGGAGGTCCTTGGCTGGATGACCTTCGTGGGGCCGGGCTGGGCCCCGCCAGGCGGCGGCGGAGGTGCAGGCGGGGGGACCACGAAGCTGTCCACGTCCTCCTCCAGCAGCGCGTCGTGGTAGAGGGTGTTGCCTTTGTGGATTATGGGCTTCATTTTTGGCTTGGGAGGTACTGGGGGTTTGTCAACCATGAAGGCTTGCCCGTCTGCATAGACTGTGCAGGTGTCCGCGTTCTCCCCGCCCTCGGAGGACAGGGTGGAGATGCTGGACACCGTGGAGATGGTGCTGGTCGTCTCGAGGTGGTGGTCGCTGCTGCCCCGGCTGTCCACCTCCTCGATCCCGGAGTCCGTGACGGCGTCAAAGCTTTCGGGGGGCGGCAGGAATGAGGCGGGCAGACAGTTTGAGAGACCAGCCGGCTTCTTACTGTCTGCGGAGTTGGTTGGCTGGCTGGAGTTCAAGGAAGGGGACTGGGAGGTGTCGTTTTTTTTCTGCTTGACCAGGTCTGAGAGAGCGGGGACAGAAGCAACCCGGTCATCGGGGATATCAAAACTATTGGCAAATTCCAGGGGAGGAGGCAATGGCTCTGTGAAAATAAAATCCTCGTCCAGGTCCACGGATGCCAGAGGCGGGGGAGGGATGCGGAACGGCAGGATCACCGCCTCCTCCACGGAGCCCGCCGCCACGATGGTCCTGCCGGGCGCGGTGGCGGCGGCGGCCGTGGGCTCGGGGCCTGCGGGGGTCGGGAAAGCACCTTCGGTTTCGGGGGCGCCTTCGGGCGCCTCGGATGGCAGATGGTCTGGCTGCGTTTCCGGGTCGGCTTTCTCGTCCTCTTCCTGCAGGAAGTCCTCCGGCCTGGCCGCGTCCACCGTGTGGACCATCAGCAGCCCGGCGGACTTCTGCTGGGAGGCGTCCACGATGCTGACGAGCACGCCCTTCTTGTCGTCCCTGCGCTCCTTGCCCGGGTCCGTCTCGTACTTGTTCTCCGTCTCCTGCCTCCGCAGGGGCCCCCGCCCGCTCTGCCTGCCGACCGGAGGGAAGCCCGCTTCCCCGCTGGGCCGCATTTTGGTGTCGATGTAGAGGGGCTTGTTGAGGTCGGCCTTGGGGGCCTCCCCTTTGGGGCCCTGCTGGGACTCCTTCAGGGCCCGGTCCCTTGCTGACAGCGCCAGGGCCAGCGGCGAGCTGGGGTCCAGCAGCCGCCCCGTGAGCGGGTGCACGTAGTTCTCGGGGCCGGCGATGTTGATGCTCCGGGGGGTCGCCGCGGGGCTGCCCTCCGGCACCTTGGCTTGGCCCGGGGCGTTTGGCAGCCTGCCAGCCTCACCCTGAGCTCCGGCCTCGCCCGCACCCACAAAGTGGTTCTCAGGCTCCTGGGGCGCCGGTGACGACAGCGGCTCCGCGCCGTCCTCCTCGCCAAAGCCACCCTCCTCGGGGAACTTGGAGGGGCGCGCCCGGGGGGCGGGCGGCCCGAGGCCCACGTCCTCGTCCCCCAGGTCCGTGGACAGGAAGGCTGGGGAGTTCCTCCGGGCCTCCAGCCGCTTCTCGCGGTCGCGGACAGCCCCGGCGATGGCGGCGGCGAAGGGGCTGCTGACGGTCAGGCTGTCGTCCGGCCGCAGCTGGCCAGGCTGCTCCGAGGCCTGCGGGTCGGTCTCCACACTGCTGCCCTGGCTGCTCTTGCCGCTGCTGCTGGTGGAGGGCTCCTTGACGATGATGGTGGGGATGGGGATGGAGCACGTCTTCTCGGGGCTGTCCTCCACGTTGGACTGTTTCACCAGCATGCCCTTCCGCCGGGCGGGCTTGGCTGGCACGTACACGGCCTTGCTGGCGATCTTCCCCACCTCGGAGTACGGGTTTTCGGGCATCTGGCCCCTCTTGCCGCGGAAGTTGGCCTGGGGGCCGGCGCCGCGACTGTAGAGGTCCTCGGAGTCCAGGGAGTAGCGGTCAACCTCCCGCCTGTGGTAGAGCCCCTTCTCCCGCACGATGGTGGCCACCGTGTCGGAGCGAGTGGCCGGGGACACCTTGGCGGCGGGGTTCTGGTTGAACGCGGGCTTGATTGTCCCGTAGACTCGTGGAGTTGGAGACTTGGGGCAGTTGTAGGCGGTGGGGGAGGGTGGCGGTGGAGACGGGGGCACTGACTGCGGCGGGGGCGGGATGTCCTCGGAGGTGTCCGGCATGGACAGGCTTCTGGTGAACTTGAGCATTGGCGGGGCCAGAAACTGCCGCTCCTCCTCCGTTATCCCTACAAGCAGAAGACAGGTTTAAATTCACATCACGTTGAGGACAGACAGCCCCGAGATGCTCTGAGGGTGGTGTGACACGCTAAGTCTCCTCCAAACTCACGAGGAATCACGATGCACACTTGTTCACGGAACACAGCACACAAGCCACAATGTCAAGAGGTTATGTGGCCCATTCCGAGCCAGACACAGGACAGGGACCGGGAGGCCCAGAGTGCGCGCTGCTGAGTCCTGTCTGCGGGCTGTCCTGTCTGTCTCCCCGGGGCTGTCTGCAACTTGGGAGAAGCGGCTGGAGGCCAGGAGGAACGCCCCAGCCTTCCTGTCCACGGACCTGGGGGACGAGGATGTGGGCATGGGGGCTGCCTGCCCCCCGGGCACGACCCTCCAAGTTCCCCAGGGCAGCGGTGTGACCCAGGGCGGTGAGGGTGTCCCACTCCTTGGGACTGCATGTATGTGTGTGCGTGTGTGTGTGTGGGTGGGGGGGGGGATGGGGCAGCTGGGATCAGGGGGCTTCTATTCCTTCAGACCTGGCCAGGGTGCCCAGGGAGGCGTTCTGGGGTCTGGGACTGAGGCTGTGAAGCTGCCCACTGGAAGCGAGAGGAAAGGGCACACCAGCTGCTACACCGGCTGAGGGAGGCGGAAGGGGCCTCGGTCCCCAGGGCGGCCTCGTCCGCTCGACAGCGGCGCATTTTGTTGCCTGACTTATCTGGGCCCCCCAAGGGTCCTGGAGTTCCTGGGCCCCAAGTAGGATGGCTGGTCAGCCCTGACCTTCTAACCAGGACCCCAGGAGTAGTATCCGAGCGAACACAGCTCCTCTGGGTCCTGAGACCCTCTGGGCTGGGCTGATAGACCTGGCGGTTCACCACGGTCCCCACTCATCACGGTCCGACTGCACAACTGGGGGTCCGTCATGAGGTCCCCACTCACGGCTGGGCCGAATGAAGCCTGTGGGGCTGGGTGAGAGGGTCCTGGGGACCCGCGGGGGAGACGGCCGTGTTGGGGCCCAGAGCTCCGGGGTGCCCTTTAGGTGGGCTTCCAGGTTCTTTCTGAGAGTTCAAATTATAAAAAACATCACCAGGACGCACTCTGGACCTGGGAAGCGGGAGGCAGACGCGGAGAGACAGGTACGCGGATCACGATGGGGGGCCATGCAGGGTTTTCAAAGCGGTAACGGAATGGAGAACTTCAATCAAAGAAGCTCCCGGGGCAGACTCCAGTAGCGTATCCCAAAGGAAACTTCTGCCCGATAAGGGTATTCCAAATCTCACACGGCTCTTGGGAGGGCATCCCAGCAGGCAGGGACACGGCCCGTGGCCCCGTGTGCCTCCAAGGAGTGATTTACGAATACGCCTTATGGAGGGAACCATTACATTCACATTACAGACTCCGAACTGTCAGGTCCACTCACCTGATAGAAAGATTCTGCTGTCTGACAGGAGGAAATCGATTGTTATTGACCAGTTCGAGAGCTGGGGCAGGAGGTGGCGTGCGCGCCGCCCTGCGGGGCCCCGAGGTCCTCGGGGCGGGGGCTTTGAGGACCCGCAGACGCCACCTCCGCCGTCCCTCATCACTCAGGTCCTGCCTGCCACGGCCCCTCTCGAACTAGCCACAGCGCCGCTGGCCGCGGCCCCGTGCTGGACACGCCCAGTGTCTGCAGGTGGCCGGAGGGCCTCTGGCATTCACGTGGCAGAGGCAGGGCTGGGCTCAGGGGGTCGAGTTGACCTCGATTGGAACCGAGTCGGTAGGAAGCAAGTGACGTCAACAAGATGGCATCAGTGCCCTCCCCCCACAGTACCGTCCCCCCACGGAGCGAGACACCGGCCCGGCCACCCCAAGCAGTGTGTCCACTGAACGCACCCCAGAACGCGGCCGTGGCCATTCGAGGAGGTATGGGCCCACCCTGCCGGTCACTCACCACGCAGGGCAGGGGTGAGGGGATCCCAGAACCTCGCCTGCCCACCGCCACACCCCGTCTGGACTGTGGACCCTCCCCCTGCTGCTATCATCATGGACACTTGGCTTGTGAGGTCGGAGGTCATCTTGGATTTGGACTCCAGAGGGCAGGGAAGTTTCACAGGGTCAGGGGCTCCCCGGGGTGAGACTGGGGGCCTGCCCTCCAGTGGGCAGGCGTGGGGTCACCGAGGGGCCCCGCCGAGGGCCCAGGGCCACCTCTGTGGGTGCGGCCACGCTGCTTACCTATTGACTTCTGCCTTCGCATCGTACCTCGAGGGAGGCCCAGGAACGGGCCCTTTGGGCTCCCGGGGACAGTGGGCGTCATCACGGCAATGCCCTGGCGTTCGTACACGGACTGCAAACCGGAGAGCCGAGTGAGACATAGCGGACCAGCCCCCACTGTGCCCTGGCCTTGGAGCCCTGCCACCTGGCTTCCCCCAGCTGTCCTGGGAGCACCTGAGCATCCAGGACCCAGAAGGGGGCCCTCCTTGCCCTCAAAACCCTGGTGGCCCCTGCTCGATGGAGCCAAGGTCTGCCTGACGTCTCTCTGCAAGAGAAGGGCCAGGACGCATGTCCTGGAGGAAACAGCATCCGGCGCTGGGCACTGGACCCTGGCCACGTCCGCCTCCGAGGGCAGCAGACGGCAGTGGCCGCGGTGGGGGACCCCCGGAGTGCGGTGCGGAGCGAGCGAGCGTGTGGGACCCGTGGAGGCCCTGCCCTTCTCCCCTGGCCTGGGAGGAGCCTGGCACGCCCCTCCTTTGCACCGGGAGCAGATCCCCTGGCCGGCCCCCACCCCGCCTGCCGCTTCTGGATTGCAAAGCCGAGGTTGCTGGCCGGCCCCCACCCGGAGGCATTGGAGGGCGACTCAGGGCACAGATGGATTAGAGCCCCAAGGACACCTGGGCGCGAGCTCTAAGGGGTCTGCTCCTCTGAGACCCCGCCTCACCGGGCTCTGGGCTCCGCCCGGCCGGTCCTGCTCTCTTGCGGTGCTGGGCTTGGAGTCTCTGGGACAGGGTGGGTGTGGGGCTACCACGAAGGGTAGTCGCCCCCAGAGGGCCTGAGATGGGGGGGCAGCATGAACATCCTGTTACCGTTAATGTGTATTACAGGAAACCAGCACACCAAATTAACGACACTCACGGTGTCACTGAGAAAGGTGAAAGAAAGCGCACCTGTCCGTCGCTCAGCCGTGTCCGACTGTCTGCGACCCCATGGACTGTAGCCCGCCAGGCTCCTCTGTCCATGGGATTCTCCAGGCAAGAATACTGGAGTGGGTTGCCATGCCCTCCTCCAGGGAATTTTCCCAACCCAGAGATCGAACACAGGTCTCTGGCATTGCAGGCAGATTCTTTGCCATCTGAGTGTGCCGGTTCGCCATTATTAAGAAAAGGCAAGATTAAACAGAGTGAGTCAGTCTGAAGCGGAGTCAGAGAAAATACTTCAGTGTCATGGACAGCGCTGAGCTCTGGCCACAGGCTCGAAGCTGGGAGTGCAGAGAGCCATGTCTGGGACCTGAGAGAAGCAGCCTGCTGGGCTCGGCTGGCGGCCAGTGGTCTCCGCCACTTCCCAGGCAGGACGTGGCCCCTGGGACTCAAGGGGGCCTGAGACCTCGGAGACGCAGGATCCCTGGTGTGTGCTAGGACTCAGCTTGCCACGAGGGTGGGCTGGGCTTCTTTCACCTGGAGGCTTGCTTTGCTCCAGGTGTCCTGTGGGAAGACCCTCAGTGC
This sequence comes from Bos indicus x Bos taurus, assembly GCF_003369695.1. Classification (NCBI taxonomy): domain Eukaryota; kingdom Metazoa; phylum Chordata; class Mammalia; order Artiodactyla; family Bovidae; genus Bos; species Bos indicus x Bos taurus. The sequence goes on along the minus strand of NC_040104.1, from coordinate 3,585,746 downwards.
CAAGGGAGCGGGTCCACGGTGAGTGGTCAGTCCTCTGCTGCCGGTCTCCCCTGGACTGGGGTGCCCGCCTGGTGCGCTCAGATCAGGGCTCCGGGTGTGGAGGCCAGGGAGGGTGATCCGGCACCTCGCGGATCCCACACCCACACCCACCCGCAGCCCCTCCCCGGCCCGGCCACTCACGTTCATGTCCGCGACGGAGGGGAAGCACCGGCTGGTGGGCCGCTGCCTGATGGTGGCCACCCTGGACTCCAGCGCCACGCTCTCGGCAGCCCGGGATGGCTTGGAGGCTGGGACGATCTCCTCGGGTTTATCTGCAACGGAAACAGGACCGTCAGGATGGGCGTCAGTGACTGAGGCCCCAAAACACAATGGGGCAGGGGGCTGTTAGCAAAGTGCCCACGTGCCTTTTGCGTTTGAAGAAAGCTTTTCTCGTGCAAGTGGTACGGAGCACGCGTGCCTCAGCCACGAGCATGGACACGGACAGGACCCGGCCGCCCGCCCCGCATGTGGACGGGAGGGAGACCCTCCCAGCCGCAACGCAGCCCTCAAGGCCCTGGGGCTCGAGGGGCTTGCTTTGCTCACACTAGCGCTGCTCATTCCGGGAGGTGGGAGCTCAGTCAGCGTTGGGGATTTCTTTCTAAGAGCTCAGACCTGTGGCTCCTCTGGAAATGCAGTTGCTAGGGTCTCAGGACCCAGCACCCAAGGATGGAGGCGACTGGGCAGTGTGGGTGTAGGTAGGGGTGGGGCTCGGGAGCAGAGGCAGCCCCCCAACTCAGAAGCCAGTGGAAGTCTAGGCTTTGCTGTGTGTGTGGGGTCCCCTTCCCCCAGAAGGTGGACCTTCTCAGTGGCTTGTGAATAAGCAAGTTGAGGATCAGTTATTAGTGATGCTTACAGCTTAAGAAATTATTTGAAAATGTAAATTTAAATGTTTGTTTTTTTTGCGGGGGGGGCACCCGGCAACTGCACTCAGGCATCAGTGTCTGGAAGGGGACCCTGGTTTGCTGAGACGGGAGGTGCCCCTGGGGAGCGGGAAGCCAGTGTGAGGAGGGCCTGGTGGGACCCCGTGAAGCACTGCACTCTCCTTGCAGTCCCAGAGCGTTCTGTCCATGGCCTGAGGTCTTCTACGAGCTGAACCCCAGCCCCTTCTGGGGTCCTGTGATGCCCCACAAAACTCGTGCCGTCAGAAAGGCCCAGGCTTCTGGGGTCTTGGCAGACCCCAAGCTGCGAGGGCAGCATTGAGTCACAGGACTGGCACCCTGGTGCTCGGTTTAAGCTGCTGCAGCAGCTGCCTTTAGCAGGGGCCATCCAGGAGGAGCTCGGCCCCTGGAAAAGTTCCCCCAGACCCCCAACAAGAGGGGCCCGAGGGGGCCAGCCCACCACCAACAGGCAGGATGCTGGCTTCTCGGGACCACGTCCTGGACCAGGGCCAGGGTCCCACAGTGCCAGCGCACCTGGCCTGGAAAGGCAGAGGGGTTCAGGCGGCGGCAGCATGGGGGGGATCCCCCAGCAATCCTCCTTGCCCTGGGACCCACAGCTCTTCCAGCCTTTCCCCCATGGCTGTGTGGGACATAGTAAGTGTCCGCCCTTTGGGAGTCGGTCGGAAGCACCTGTGTCCGGTGGGGACCCCGCAGCCACGGTCACTGTGCTCTTGCCTGCCATGTTCCCGGGGCCAGGAACCCTCTTGCCTCGCGAGGCCCTGCGCCCACCCCCGTCCCAGCAGTGCGCCTCCTCCGTGAAGCTGGTGCCCTCGGGCCTGGGCCGGGGTTCTCTCCGGGTGGGGCTCTCACTGTTGCTGTGCTGGGCTCCCCCACCTCCTGCCCCTCCAGCTGTGGGACGCGGGGTCCTCGGGTGGCCCCCTTGACAGGTCTGTGATGACCGCAGGTCCCCCCGGCCCGTCCCCGGAATCCAGGCCCCTCACTGGCTGCCGGCCTTGTTTCTGCTGGGGTGTGGCTCTTTCTCCAGGGATGGCGGGGGCCAGGGCTGGCTCCTGCACAGGAACGTCCATCCACGGGTCTGGCCATCTTCTTGGGCCCAGCCTCAGCTTCAGCCCATGCAGCTCAGGCATGCTGCCCTTCCCCCGGGTGAGGGGATGCCCCCGTTAGGGCAAGGCCGAGTGGCTGCAGCCTGCAGGGCCTCCCGTGGGGGCCCAGTGAGGGGCTCCAGAGCAGGACGGAGTTCCTGATATACACAGCTGGGTCTTTGAGACCTCCTGTCCCTAGCGGGACCCCGCAAGTCCACGTCTGGGGTTTGCCCAGCTCACAGGGCTGGTCCACCCCACTGAGCAGGCTGGACCATGAGCCAGGATCCTCACAGGCCTGGACCGAGCTGGCAGACACTGTGGTCTTGGGGTCCCAGGCATGGCAGGCACTGCCAAAAGCCCTCAACGGTGGGTGTGTGCAGGGGAGGCAAAGGCGACCCTGCTGGGACTTTGGGGCGCCTTCATGCCGTTTCTCATCTTAACAAGAACCCGGTTGTAGGGGGACTGTCCCCGTCCTGCAGACTGAATAACCGAGGAGCGGACGCCTTTCGCGCTGCTAGAACTCCAGGACCGGGGGGGGGAGCTCGCCAAGCCCTGCCGAGGGAGGAAATCCGGGCTTGCCATTGGAACGGGCTGCCTCATCAGGCCGATCGAGAAGTCAGCATTGTGCTCACCACACCGCATCCGAATGGGTGGTTTGGGGGTGTATTTGGAGGTGTGTTCCTGGAGCCACGGTGACCCTGAAGTGGACAATCCCGGCCTTTGTGTAAACCTTTGCCCTCTGGTCTCCATGTCCCTTACGCATTCTTCGGAGCCGGGATACACGAGAGCATCTTGTTCTGCGGGGGTTGTGTTGGGGGCTGTTATTCTGTTTCTCAGTGAGGGTGGGTTAGTGTGGTTTCTTCAATTCAGATGCAGAGGGCAGCCCTGGGCCACGTGCCCCGGGGCGCGGGCCCCTTGGGGGCTCGTCTCAAGCCTGCACAGCCCCGTGGTGCAGGGCTTCTTCACTGGCACAAGAAGGCTTTTCAGGAACGCTGCGAGACTGGGTATTTGTTCCTGCTTCTAGGCTCACGGGATTATTCTGCTTCATTTACACAAGCCTGGGATTGGGTCTCTGTCGGTGCTGAGATTAGTGAGTCCAGCCCTGCGGCCTTACAGTGAAGCACTCCGAGGCCAGAGGCCACCCTGCCAACGAGGCTAAACTGTCAAGTCTTCAGAAACAATCTAGGAATGAGCTGATGCAAACACCCCGGAAGTGACCCCGTATTTTCATTTTCTAAGCAAACATATGGCATGGTGCCCACCGTCCACAGGCTGCACACTTCCTGGGTCGGGGGGTGGATGTCAAGCACTGGGGGGCAGGCCGCAGGCAGCCCCGTCTCTCTTGGGGACCAGAGCATGAGTGGGGTGCTCCTGCCTGACCCCGGAGCCCCCAGGCACGAGCACTGCCCCAAGCACAGGCCGAGTCGCCCGCGTGCCTGAGCTCCCCTGGTGGGGAAGTCCCAGGTCGTTCAGCAGACGTCACTGGCGTGGTCTGCAGGAGGGAGGCATGGAATCAAGGAGTGGAATGACACCCCCAAGTTGGGGCAAGGAGAGGAAGCCGACGCCAGGCTGACACCAGGCACCGGTGGCCCAGTCTCCCCGGGGGAAATGGGGCGCCCACCCACTGCAGACCACCCCCATATCCCTGGAGCCCCATCTGTCCGGGGCCATGTTCTGGGCTAGATCCAGCAGCCCGCTCCTCAGAACCATCAGGAGAGCGACCCCCGCTGCTCTGGAAACGCCTGGCATGGCTAAGATTCGGACTCTCAGATCCTACGGCGATTCGGGCGGTCGCTTCACAAAATGCGTCCTAATCTCAGGGACATCCAGGAAGCCTGTCCGTCCTGGTGACCTTGAACAGGGGGTCCTGCCGGCCCCCTGGGGTGTCTCAGGTGAGAGGGCACCCGTAGGGTCTCCTCCATGACATGGTTCCTGAGGAAGCTAAGCGCTGATGGCACCAGATGGCACAGACCAGCCACTCCCGGGGAAGCGGCAGCTGTCGGCCAGCTGCCCGTCTTTAATCTTCCCAGGGGAGGCCGTGCAGGAGTGCCGGGGGCGGGGCGCCCTGGCCCCCGCAGGTCCAGAGCAGCGGTGAAGCTGGTCCCTCCCCTCTGGCCCGGCTTCTGCTCGGAGCCGCCCCAGCCCAGTGTGGCCCTCGCGGTGGCCCTGGCTCCCCGCCAGCGGCCACGCGGACAACCTCTGGGAATGGAGCAGGTCCTCGGGAGATTCCTCGGGGACTAAGTGTGGCATCTAAGCTCAAACTCAGATTCACTCTCAACTCTCCGCTGTGCAAAGGGAGGTGGGCCCCCCAGGAGCCCTGCCTGTCCTGTGCGACTCTGCTCCGGCCCAGGCGGCCGCACCTCCGTACTTGTCCTCTTGCCGCAGTCCAGGGGCCACTGGGGGCCCTGGGCTGGGCAGGGCCAGGCCGCACGTGCCCCCGACGCTGGGCCAGCCCGAGTCTGAGCTGCTCCTCCTGGCGGCAGCCCTCTCCACCAGCCCGATGACGGCCATGGGGTTCCTGCGGCCCACGAGCAGGGCCTCTTCTGGAAGGCACAGTGGGCAGAAACAGCAGTTCACGCCAGCTGGCCTTGGCCTTGGACCGAAGCGGGTTCAGAGGGTAACTTTCTGTGCCCCAGGCATCCGCCCCAGTGTCAAGAGGGTGATCGAGCCTGGAAAGCCCACTGGGAATCTCTGAGCGGGGGGTTGGCGGGGTGGAGGCCCAGGACCGCTGCAGAGAGAGGCTGTCGGGGTCAGCCTGCCTCGGGAGACTGTGGGTAAGAGAGGTGCGTTCTGGTGCTCCCGGACCCGAGACCCCAGATGCGGTCCCCCCGGACTCCAAGGACCACCCCCCGACCCCCGCCATCCCGGCGGTTTGCGTTCTGCGTCGTGCCTTAGTGGCAGAGCCCGGGCCTGCGAGAGGGTCCCCTCCTTTCTCTGCACTGGTAACTCTCCAGCGACCAGGTGAGAAACACCCCGCCCGTGGGCACTGCTGGCGAGGGGCATGTCCGTGGGGGCCTGGCTGCTGGGGGCAGGAGGGGCTGCTCACAGAGCGGAGGCTGGGTCCTCTGCGCCACCGCCAGCCGGGGGCAGGGAGCATGTGGCCTGGCAGTGCCCCTCCCCTCCAGTTCAGGGCAGCCTTCCTGCCCGTGGAGAGTGGGCTTCTTGGACGTTAAGGGGCAGCGGTCCCTGCCCATGGCAAAGGGCAGTCAGCGATTCGCTTGCCAGGGGCCCTGCTAGCCTGCACCCGAACCACCAGCCCGCAGGAAGGCCTCCCAGCCCCGACCCAGGCAGGCCCCACTGGACGACGGGGGACACGTCGATGACGTGGACATGACTCGGGGAGACGCAGACACGCTGGGCGAGCACAGACGGGGAGAGGCGGGGCAGACGCCACACGAGACGGGACGTGTCCTGGGCTGGGCCTCCCCCTGGAGGACCCCGAGCAGGGAGGAGACAGTACGGGTCATGACACACTCTGGACATCGAGTGAGGGCCACGGGGTGGTGGGGGCTCGCCCCTTACCCTTCTTCTTCCGGACGGAGGCTTGCAAACAGAAAGGGCAAGTGTGAGTCCCAGGGCGGCAGGGGTCGGGGGAGCGACTCCCGGGGCCCAGGTCGGGCTCCCTCGCTGAAGGCCTGATGACCGCCCACTCCACCACGGGGGCCCGTGGTCCGAGGCAGATGCAGGCGGGTGAGGGGGCGTGGTCCACTCTCCTGGGACCTGGGGGCCTGCCCTGTCTGCGGAGGACAAGGGGGTCCCCTCTCACAGCTCCTGCCCCCGCCGCAGTGGGCGTCACACGCCGACAGCTCTCAGGAAGGACCCTCAGCCCTGGGCTGACGCAGCTGGAGCCCCCTCGAGAGGTGATCTGCCTGTGGGTCGTCCTGGGGGAGCCCTCGTGGCAAACGCCACCGGCTTTAGGGACGCTCATGTGGACAGTCACACCGCTGTCCCTCTCGGGGGCTGGGCCAGGCCTCGGGTGCAGGGGGTAGTTTCTGGAGAGTCTTGTTTGGACAGACAAGGTGTGGTCCAGAAGGAGCCAGTGGGAGGGGGCTCTGGCGGGGCTGGGAGGCCCCACGGCAGGGCTGCCGGTTTCTAGAAGACCTAGGCTGTTGACCCAGCTGCAGGTCTAGCCCCAGGATGCGGTGATGGGCAAGGGGCGCTCACGAGGGCTGGCCCAGGCCCTGGGAGACCATGACAGAGGAGCCGCAGATGGGGAGAGGCCACCGTGTCCTTCTTCTGGACGGAAGGGTCCAAGGGTCTCCCCCTTAAGGCTGGGCCCGGTCAGAGCCCCTGGAGAGTCCCAGACCAGCGAGGGTGCTCAGACCTCGCCCCCTTGACCGGCTGGGCCTGCGGGGGCGGGCTCTGCATCAGGGCTGGTTTTGTGCTCCTGGAAGCTGCCCTGTGCCAAGTCACAGATGCTACCCTTCTTCCCTGTCCGCCAAGCCCTCTCAGCCAAGACAGCCTTCAGCCCCTGGCCGCTCCTGCGTGGTCAGAGCAGCCTCCTCGGGGACGTGTCCCTGAGCCGTGCTCCCTGACCCGGGGGGGTCCCTGACCCTCCAGGATGGCAGCTCGCCAGCACTGGGTGCCACCCTCGTTATAAGCCATGCAGCTAGGCCAGGGGCCCACGTGGCTCTGCGCGCCCTCCCCAGGCCATGCCCTGGGGCCCAGCGGACACAGCCCTCTGTCCCTTCTGGTCCTCTAGAGAAGGCCCCAGCAAGCCCGGTGCCCTGGCCTGCAGCCCACCAGCCCACTGCTGTCTGTACCCGCCCCCGGGGCCACGCGCGAGAAGAAAGATCTCGCGGGCACCCTAGACCGCAGGGCTCTGCTTACCTTTATCCACTAGTGAGAGGCCCAAAAATTCAAAACAAAACAATGTTAGACGAAACAAGAGAGAGGAGGCCCAGTGGAGAAGCTCCCCCGAGCCCAGGAGGGACGCAGGGGGCCAGTGCAGGAGACCACACTCAGGGAGGCTTCCTGACGCCCTCCCGGTCTCTGGGGCCGGGAGAGGGGCGAGCGGGCAAGCGGGGGGACCATGCACAGGCTGGGGCTCTGCGAGGCCAGTCTGCGGGCACACTGGGCGCGGGGCCGGGCGGGCGGGAGCCGGCACTTACCGAGCTCCTCCAGCTCCGAGGTCATGGACTTGGAGCGCAGGGTGAGGGCCGTGGTCGGAGCTCGCTTTGGAGGCGGAGGAGCTGGGAGGGGGCGGGCGGGAGAGACGGAGTTGAGAGCCTGGCCCCGGGATGCTGCCCTCGCTCGTCCTTCCAGAAGGGTCAGGAGGGCCCTGACCTGCTGGGATGGCTCAGATGGGCCTTGCCCCGGGGCGGGGAGCTGGCGGTGGTCACAGGAAGTGCTGGAAGTTCTCACACGCGCCTCCAGCCTCCTAAGGGGGTGCATCTGGCCTGCTCCTGGCTGCCCTCTGCAGGCCTCACTCAGGCCCCGTGTCCCCCAGCTGTGACCGCTCTTGGGGAGGCTCTTGGACCTCTGCCTTCCCCGGGCCCAGGCCGTGAGCTGCTGCAGTGGCCGATGCAAGTGTTTGGAGCGGGAGCCCCAGGCCCCGTCTGTCTGCTGAGCACAGCCGGGCCTGAGGCCGGGGCGGCCCTTACCTCCTAAGTGCCCTTTCCCACTTGTTTCCTGCTCTCAGTGGGGGACTGGGAGCCCTGCGGAGGGCGAGCGATGGGGCGCCCTGCAGGTGCCTGAGCCCAGGACGCAGGGAGACAGGCCCCCGCCCTGGTCCCTGCGTCCCTCGGGCAGGCTGGGGGCCGGGGCGGGGGCGGGCACCTTTCTTCCGGGCGGTGTCATCCGGGTCCAGACTCCTGGTCACTGTGACCACCTTGAGGACCAGGTGGTTCCCTCCCTGGCGGATCATGGTCACGACCTGCCGGTGGCCAACCTTGACGACGTTCTCGTTGTTCACCTGCGGGGAGAGGAGGCAGGCGGTGAGCCCAGTGGAGGGGTCGCAGGCGGGCGGGCCCCGTGGGAGCGAGGGTGGTCCTCAGGGAAACCGGGAGGCTGAGGCCCGGGGGCCGGCCAGGGCTGCTTCCTGGGAGTGAACGTTCCCGCAGCTGCCGGGGGACAGGACTACCTCCTGGGCAGCATGAGCCTCAGAGACGTCCCCCGGGGCAGCCCCAGGAGCAGCTTCTGGGCCACCAGCTTCACACCGAAGCCCAGCACAGGCTCCCTGCCCGGTGGGCCTTCCATGGCATGGTTAGGAGGGAACGCGACACTCGGCTGCCTTGTCCCTCGCCCAGACACCCCCGTTCCCTCCGGGCACTCCTTCCTTCCTCCTCTCTGGTCCAGAGGCCAGAAAAGACGGAAAGCTTGGCTGGGGAGGTGCTAAGGCCGATGCGTCACTCTGTTACTTGGAGGGACAACCGCTCCCGGGACCCTGACCCTAGGGTCACCAGGATCACCTTGGCTGACACGCCGTCCATCAGAGCCCCTCGGCCGGGAGCTCTTGGTGCCGGTCACAGCCTGTTCATGCCCTCTGACCCCCATCCGTCCCTACTGGGATGGTGCTCGCGGCACGAAGGCACACAGGACCCCGGCGATGTCCTGTGGGCCGGTGGGGCCTGAGCCCCCGGCACTGGGCACCTCCCAGGGCTCAGCCGGGCTGCAGGCCCTTGTGCCCACCGCCCTCCACCTCTCCCGAGCCCACAACCCTCCACCTCTCCCGAGCCCACCACCCTCCACCTCTCCCGAGCCCACCACCCTCCACCTCTCCCGAGCCCACCACCCTCCACCTCTCCCGAGCCCACCACTCTCCACCTCTCCCGAGCCCACAACCCTCCACTTCTCCAGAGCCCACCACCGAGAGGAAGGCGGGCCTGTCTCAGAGCAGGGGGCCGAGCTGCCCCTGAGTTACCTCCCCTGATCACCAGGGCTCCACGGCTCCAGCCCGGCCCCCTCCCTCACGCCCCCGGCACCAACATGCCACCCAGATGGGCTCTGTCCCCTGCTATCCCCTCCCCCACAACTCCTGGTGTGAGCGCTGGGCATGGAGGGTGAAGCCTGTGACCACTCTGAGTATTGCCCAGGTGATTGAGGAATAAGAAGCACCCAACACCCCGCGTCCCCTGCGACTGCCTGGCCCTGTTTTGCTCTACTTCTCGGCCTGCTGTGGATTCCTTAAATGCGGTCAGTGTGGTGGAGCCACAGGCTCACCAGCATGGTGCGTCTTCGCAGATGCAACAGACACCCCAGGTGTCTTTATCGTCTGGGCCACCACGGAATCTGCAAAGACACACTGGATGGGCTTAACAGCAGAATGGATATGACAGAGAAAAGAGTGAACCTCAATATGGAAATAGAACTTATCCAATATGAAGAAAGAGGAGGTTTTCAAAAGTGAACACAGTGTTAAGCACTCGTGGGACAACATCAGAAGGTCTAAGATGATGAGAATTAGAGACCCAGAAGGGGAGAAAGTCAAGAGTCCTAGAAAAGGGAGAAAGAAAAAACGATGGCTGAAAAGTTCCCCGACTGGGTGAAGGACATTAATGTACAGATTCAAGAAGCCCAGTGATTCCCAAAAATGATAAATATAAAGAAAAGTCAGGTCTGGGCACGTTACAGTCAATTCGCTGAAAGCCAAAGGTAACATGAAATCTTATTAATGCGGGCAGAGGAGGACACGTTACTTACACAGGAACTGTGTGGACCTCACATCAGAAACTACAGAGACAAGAAGAGCCTGGAACGATGTTTTAAACCTGTAAAAAAGTAACTGTCAACCTGGAATTCTGTAACCACTTGAAAATACAAAGAATGGGGGCAAAATAAAGACCTTTGTAAATAAATGATGAGTTATTGCCGGAGAAGTTGCTGCCAGCAGGCTTGCACTACAAACAAAGCTAAAGGAAGTTCTCTAAGCTGGAGGAAAATGACAATGAATCTTTAGAAGGCGTGAAGATATCAGAAATGATACACACCTGGGCAAAATAGAAAGATTATTTTATCCTTATTAAACAGATACGACTGTTTTAGGCGGAAATGATACTGGTCTCTAGGGCTTCTAATGTGGGTAACTGTCCGTGGGACAGTTGCAGCAGGGCTGAGGCAGACACATCTATACGGTTGTCAAGTTTTATGCTTTATGTGAAGTGTGCACTATGAATTCTGAGTGGGTGGAAGAAGTTAAGGATGTACACTGCAATCCTGGAGCCACCACTGAAGAGAATGGAAAGAGACACAGCTAAAAGCAGATAAAAAGGAGTTTTAAAAGTAGTCAAATAATCCAAAATCCAAAATAAAGCGGAAAAGGGAGAAAAGAGGAGAGCTGAAGAGCAGCACAAGGCAAGCTGAACGGCATCAGAAGTCAATGCAGTGAGACTCCAGGTAAAAAGCAGGCATTGTTTAAAAAAACACACACACCATGGAAAAGAAGGGCCCAAATATGCTGTCGGCGCACTCAACACAGATTGAAAGGAAATAAATGGGAAAAAATTCCCATAGATGGAGTGGCTATGTTACTATCTCACAAAGTAGACTTCATCCACTTTGAAAAGTGTTTTGGCAATTCCTCAAAGTTAAACATAGAGCTTACGATACGATCCAGAAACTCCAGGCCTTGTATATGCCCAAGAGGACTGAAAACACAATCACACAAGTTCCTGTACACAAAAGTTCATAACAGCATTATTCACAGCAGCCCAACGGGCTGGAGGAATGAGCCCCTCGGTGGGCAAGAGAGCCCTCTCTGGAGTGACACAGCTTCCCAAATTAGGCTGGCAGTGATGGCTGCGCAACTCTGAATATGCTAGAATCCACTGGGCTGTGTAACTCAAGAGGCTGAAATTTTATGGTACGTAATTTATAGATCAACAAAGCTGGGACAAAAACAGACTTAAGGAAAAAAGCATTTCCAGAAATAAAGAGGGATAGTTCATAATGATACAAGAGGTCATTCACACGGAAGACGTAACAGGCATAAGCGTGTACGCACCTAGTCACAGAGCCTCAGTACAATGAAGCCCGATTTGACAGAATTGAAGAACAGGCAGCTCTTCAAACACAGTAGGAAACTTTAATACCCTTTTCTCAAATTGATGAAACAGACAAAAACATTTAAGAAGACTGCCCCCTCCCCGCCCAGATAGAGGACCTTGGGAGGTATTTTCTTGGCCCAGGTTTTCCGGACTTTGCTGATGTGCCCTGGTGTGTTCATCGCTCGTACTGGGTACTCACGAATCCCTTTCCATCAAGAACTTGCACCCCTCCATTCTAGAACGGTTCCTTCCATTATTTCCCGAACATTTCTTTCATTTTCTCTTTGAGGTACCTTTATTTAGCACACGCTGGACTTTCTAAATTATCTTTCCAACTTTCCACATCTTTCTCTTTCTGGAAGACTCTTTTTCAATTTATTTTTCAATCTATCAAAATGTTCATATCTGCTATAATATTTTTTAATTTCAAGAGCTCTTTTGTTCTCTGTTACTTTATAAAAGAGCATTTTGTTCTTAAAAGATGCAATATCTTTTATCTCACTGATCATATTAATAATGTCTTTTCATGATCTGACTCTCCCTGCATGATCTGTTTCCTCTTTCTCTTCCCTTCACAGTATATTTGTTTTGGGCTTTGTCTTTCGTATTAATTGCCTCTCACACTTCACCAGTGTGTAGTGGACCCTGACAGGAAGCGCATATTTAAGGGAACACCCCCGGTCCCCCCGCCCCCGCCAAAGGCCTGACTTCTATCCTGGCCAGTTACTCTGTGAATACTGACAAACTGATTCTAACTTTACATGGAAAGGCAAAAGACCCAAAATAGCCACTGCAGCACTGAAGAAACACAAAGTCAGGCGCCTGACATTGTCTGACTTCAAGTCTTATTATAAAACTTTACCAATCACGTATTGGTCAAAGAACAAACAGATCCACGGAGTAGAATAGCGAGCCCAGAAGTAGACCCACACAAACACAGTAACTGATCTTTGACAAAGGCACAAAGGCAATTCAGTGGACAAAAGATCATCTTTTCAACAATGGTGCTGGAACAATGGGATACCCACGTGCAAAAAAAGAAAAAAAAAATCTAGACACAGACCTCACCTTACACCTTTCACAAAAATTAACCTCAAATGTGTCACAGACCTCAATGTAAAACACAAAAATTATAAAACTTCTGGAAAATAATGTAAAAGAAAATCTAGGTGACCCTGAACTTAGCAATGACTTCTTAGATAAGACACCAAAAGCACTCTCCATGAAAGGAAGAATTGATGAACAAGACCTCATTAAAATGGAAAACCGCAGAATACACTGTGAAGAGAAGGAGAAGGCAACCACAAACGGGGAGGAAATGTTTCCAGAACACACGTCAGATAAAGGACCGGCGTCCAAAATGCACAGAGAACTCTTAAAGGACCCAAATAAAAACCAAGCAAAATATCCGGACATCTCCCCAAAGAAGATACACAGGTGATCAATATCATATGTCACTGCCTAGTCGCTCAGTCGTGTCCGACTCCTTGCAACCCCATGGACTGCAGCCCGCCAGGCTCCTCAGCCCATGGGATTCTCCAGGCAAGAACACTGGAGTGGGCTGCCATTTCCTTCTCCAGTCGTATGTCATTAGGGAAATGCAAATGGAAACAACCATGAGATACCAGTATACACCTACTTGAATGGCCAAAGTCCAAGACACTCACACCACCAAACACTGTCAAGGATGTGAAGCAACAGGAACTCTCCTTGCTGGGGTAAGTGCTAAAAGGCACAGCCATTTGGTAGACAGTCTGGTGGTGATTTAGAAGACCAAACATACCATTACCGTCTGACCCAGCAGTCAGGCTCCTTGGTGACCATTCACCCAAATAAGCTGAAATTCCTGCCCACACAAGACCCTAGATGTGGACATTCACAGCAGCTTTATTCACAGACGCCAAAACTTACACACCACCAAGAAGGCTTTCAGTAGGTGAGCAGATAAATAAACTGCTACCTCCCGACAATGGACTGTTTCACAGCGATAAAAAGAAACGGGCTCTCAAGCCCCGAGAGACCCGGAGGAACCTTCAGTGCACCCGCTAAGTGAAGGAAGCCAGTCTGTAAAGGCTACATGCTGTATGATGCCAACTACATCACATGCTGGAAACAGCAAAACTATGAAGACCACGAAAAGATCAGGGGTTGCCAGTGCTCGGGAGGAGGGAGGGATAAACAGGTGGAGCGCAGGGGAGTTTTAGAGCCATGACACAGTTACTCTGTGCAGGACTGCAATGGTGGCATCTGTCCAAGTCCAGAGAGGGAGAGGGGGAAGAGGGAACCCTAATGTAAACTTCAGTTAATAATAATGTGTCAATATTGTATCAATGTTGGTTCATCAACTGTAACAAACTGTACCACGTTGGAGCAAGATGGTAAAAACAGAAATGGGTAGGTAAGGAGGAGTGAGAGGGGATGAGGGAACTCTGCACTTTTGGCTCTGTTTCTCCCTATAAACTCAAAACCTGCTTAAAATAAAAGTAGAGTCACAGATGAGAAAACAAACATGCCTGCCAGGGGGTGAAGCGGGGACGGGTACATTGGCAGATGTGATTGACAAGTGCCCACTACTACACTGGAGTGGGTTGCCATGCCCTCCTCCAGGGGATCTTCCCACCCCGTGGATCGAACCCAGGTCTCCCGCATTGCAGGTGGATTCTTTACTGTCTGAGCCACCAGGGAAGCCCATGTGTTTGATAGATCTCTAATAAGGACCTGCTGTACAGCACAGGGAACTCTACTCAATACTCCGTAATAGCCTATGCAGGAAAAGAATCTTAGAAAGCGTGGATACATGTGTATGTGTGACTGACTCATTTGGCTGTACATCTGGAACTAATACAACATTGTAAATCAACTATACTCCAATAATTTTTTTTTAATTGCTCAGAGAAACAGCCTATTAATTAAAAGGAAGCTCATTTCTACATTTTCTATTATGGAATGTTGTCCTATGAGTGACCAAGAGCAGAGAGACTGTTCTTCCGTATCACCAAGGCCTCATCAGCCAGTGGCAGCATCATCAGGTGGGCGGTTCCAGCGCCTCCAAGCCGCCCCCCAACCCTCACGGGTCCTCCTGGCGCAAGCCCCAGCCTCCTCTCACCCTGCCTGAGAGCAGTCTGGGCAGCTCTGTGTGAAAAGACAGAGTCTCGCACTAAAAGCACAGCCACAATACTACTATCGCAGCTAAAAGGTAGCCCTCATCCCATGGGTCAGGAAGTATCCCATCACGGCTGGAGGGCTTCCCAGCTGTCTCGCAAGTGTCCCCAAGACGACAGCCGCTTCACCGGGACCAGGAGCCAGACCCTGCGTTGGGTGGCGTGACTGCGAAGTCTTTCTCACTCTGCAGCCTCCCCGGTTCCTCTTTTATTCCCTCCCGGTCCGTTTGCTGAAGCAAGGGAGCCGTCACCCCTCTTGGTTTTGTTGACTGTGTGCCTCTGTCTTCCGTTTGCCTGTGCTTTGCAGGCTGGAGGCTGGGACCCGCTTCAGGCCTGCTTTGTGTCAGGCGGACGTCACAGGTGGGGCTGTGTGCCCCCATCGGAGCCCCCGAGTGTCGGCTCGAGGCTTTCTGGGATGTTAAAGCTTATGGATGGGTTTGCGCACAGTCAGCCTGATCCCCACCCTGTTAGTTGATCAGTAACATTTCTAGCAGCCGCCGACACTGCCTGGATCATTTACTGCCCGGGGGCTGTAAAATGCTGATATTCTACTTAGGGTGTTCCTTCTCCATTTATCATTTGGAATAATCTGTAAAGAGAAACTTCCCCTTCTCAACTGTTTGACTGCCCCGAGGGGCAGTTTCTTTAAGAAGGGCAAGATGCATGCCTCATTCTTCCTTTCTATTTGCCAGTTTCCAGAGTAATGAACGTGCTCCTTCAAGTGACCCATTCTCGAATGTAAACTGGTACACCCTCTGTGGAGACCAGGATGAAGAGTCCTTAAAAAACTAAAAATGATCATGTGGTCCTGCAGTCTCGCTCCAGGGGATATACCTGGAGAAAACCATAATCCAAAGAGACACATTCACCCTGTGCTCACTGCAGCATTCACAGTAGCCAGGACATGGAAGCAGCCTGCGTGTCCTCTGACAGAGGGATGGGTGAAGAAGATGTGGCACATATACACAACGGAGTATTGTTCAGCCATAAAAGAATGAAATAATGCCATCTGCAACCACACGGATGGACCTAGAGACTGTCACACTCGGTGAATTATGTAGGTCAGACAGAGACCAACACCAGTGAGAGTACTCACACGTGCGATCTAATTAAAAAATGGAACAAACGAACTTACCATCTACAAAAACAGAAGCAGACACACAGACGTCGAAAGCAAACTCACGGTTACCAAAGGGGAACGTGGGGCTGGGGGGTAAGCAGAAGCTTGCGATAAACACACACACGCACACGCACACACACACACTACTATACGTAAGACAGATATCCAACAAGGACCTACGGTCTAGCACCGAGAACTCTCCTCACTATTCGGTGACAATCAACATGGGAAAAGAGACTAAAGAAGAACGGATGCATGTGTCTGCATAACTGAACCCCTGAAACTAACACAGCACTGCAGACCAACAATACTCCAGTCGAAATTTAAAAAGAAAGCAACCCATTCTTTAAAAGTGTCATGATGAATTCAGGGATGTTTAAAAAAACCCTATTTAATACATCTGAATCCGTTGCAATTACTATGTTTTGTGTTTAAACACACTTGATTTTATAATGGTTTTAGACTTAGAGAAAAATTGTGATCATACAGCAGGGAATCCCTCACCCCGACCCCATGTCCCCTGTTACAAACATGTTACATAAAGATGGTACCTTTGTCACAATCAGTTGACCAATACAGATACACTGTTACTTATTAAAGCCCACATTTAATTCAGATTTCCTTAATTGTTACCCAGGGTCCCTTTCCTGCTCCAGGGTCCCACTCAGGGCAACACGGGGCGTTTAGGCTCCTCTGGGCTGTGACGAAGATCATGGCATCCAGTCCCACCACTTCATGGGAAATAGATGGGGAAACAGTGGAAACAGTGTCAGGCTTTATTTTTCTGGGCTCCAAAATCACTACAGATGGTGATTGCAGCCATAAAATTAAAAGACGCTTACTCCTTGGAAGGAAAGTTATGACCGACCTAGACAGCATATTCAAAAGCAGAGACAATACTTTGCCAACAAAGGTCCGTCTAGTCAAGGCTATGGTTTTTCCTGTGGTCATGTATGGATGTGAGAGTTGGACTGTGAAGAAGGCTGAGCGCCGAAGAATTGATGCTTTTGAACTGTGGTGTTGGAGAAGACTCTTGAGAGTCCCTTGGACTGCAAGGAGATCCAAGCAGTCCATTCTGAAGGAGATCAGCCCTGGGATTTCTTTGGAGGGAATGATGCTGAAGCTGGAACTCCAGTACTTTGGCCACCTCATGCGAAGAGTTGACTCATTGGAAAACACCCTGATGCTGGGAGGGATTGGGGGCAGGAGGAGAAGGGGATGACAGAGGATGAGATGGCTGGATGGCATCACCGACTCGATGGACGTGAGTCTCAGTGAACTCCGGGAGTTGGTGATGGACAGGGAGGCCTGGCGTGCTGCGATTCATGGGATCGCAAAGAGTCGGACACGACTGTGCGACTGATCTGATATGATCTGGGCTGTGACAGCTCAGACCTGCCTTGCTTTTGCTGAGCTGGACGGTTTTGAGTAGCCGCCAGGAGTTTGTGGGGTTTCTCCCCAGCGAGGAGGGCGGCGGGTCTGGGGAGGAAGTGCCCCTCCTCCACCCCCCAGGGCACCTGCCTGCTGCGGGCACCACTGCCCTGCGCACCTGGACGAGGGGAGATCACCAGGCTGTCCTCTCTTCAGCGCACACTGCCCTCTTTGGAAGGAGGTCACTGGGCACAGCCACCCCCAAAGGGTGGGCCCTGAAGCCCTGGCTCTTTGAGGGCCAGACCATCCACACACTTGAGGGACGCTTCTGCCAGGAACTTGTCGCTTCTGCTTAGGTAGTCCTCGGGTGTTTACTTCCGTCATCAAGACCCTGCAGTGCTCAGATCGCCCCCGCTCGGGCCATCGGGAGCTGTGTATCCCCGAGGCCTCTGGTTTCCCACATCCCCGCCTTTCTGGCCCCGCAGGAAGCTCTGGGCTTCTCTCCTCTCAGGCGCCTCTGTCCCGCCTGAGCTCGGGAGGAGCGTCTAGGTCACTCCTGCGCCGGATCCGTGTGACCCTAAGCATCGTCAGCACTGCCCCTACTTGCTGATGAGACATGCGTTCAAGGCTCTGTGTAAGATTATAGATCATTTCAGCTGAGCTTTAGTGTAGCAGGATTTTCCTTCTTTGATTTTATGTTTGTATCTCTTTATCTTTGCTAAAAAAATCTGGGTTCTTAATGACTGAAGCTCCAATACTTTGGCCATCTGATGCGAAGAACTGACTCATTGGAAAAGACCCTGATGCTGGGAAAGATTGAGGGTGGGAGAAGGGGACGACAGAGGATGAGATGGTTGGATGGCATCACAACTCGATGGACATGAGTTTGAGCAAGCTCCGGGAGATCGTGAAGGGCAGGGAAGCCTGGCGTGCTGCAGTCCATGGGGTCACAGAGAGTCGGACACGACTTAGCGACTGAACAACACAAGGAAATGACTTATTTTCTTGCCCTCTTATCTATGTACCTGTCTGTCTGTCCATCCATCCCTCTGTCTATCCATCCATCCATCTGTCCATCTGTCTAGCTACCTGGCATTTATCTATTGCCCATCATCTCTATCATTAGACAGTTTCAGGGGAACATCATCAGTATCGTTACTAACAATAAAGTTACTGAAAAAACTGAGATTTCTTTCCATTGTGCAGTGGCATCCAAACTGATACTTGAAATAATTTTCCCCGTTAATGCCATTAGTTTCATTTGTGGTTATGTTCATTTATATTACTTTGGTTTTCAAAATGTCGACTTAATTGTGAAGTATTCACCCAATTTCATAATCAAATCTACAGCAATTTGACCTCAGAAAAGTCTTTTCTCTTCCTGTGCTCTACCCCGAGGAAACACTAAATTAAAAAACATTCTTGTATAATACTTTAAGAGAATACTACCCTGTAAAATAAATGTGGTTCTTTTCTTTTTTAACCAGCACACGCAAAAAAAAAAAAAACCCACAACACTTGTGTGTGAGGACTGTCCTTCTGTTAAAAAGAAAAAGCACACACCTGTGTGAGCCTATCTACGTGCGTCCCCACACGCGTGTGTACGAGAGCGTGTGTGCACACGTGTGTACATGTGCGTGTACACCTGTGTGTCCACTCCCTACCTTCTGGTCACCCGTCTCTCGCGCTCTCTCCTGCACATGACCAAACGCCCCCAGAGGCACTGCCGGGCCGTGTGCAGCACCTGGGTCCCCTGGGGCGGGGTGGGGGGCACCCAGGGTCCAGCCAGATGCAGGAACCGGCAAGGACCAGGGATGCCAGGCCGTGTGCAGTGATGCTTGGCTCCCCGACGGCCCCCAGGGTCCTCGCTGGTTCCTCCATCTGGCTGGACCCTGGGTGCCCCCGCCCCCGTCTCCAGGGGACCCAGGTGCTGCTGGGCCTCGGCCTGCGGGGCCCCGAGGGGCATGTCTGTCTCAGTGTGCTCTCCAGCCGCGGCCCAGGATGCTACACTCTGGGTCTCTGAGTCCCCGTGCCCCCAGGCTCCCAAACCACGCTGCTGTGGGCTTTTCGCCCCCGCAGCCTCAGCATTTATGCTGCCTGCTGACCCCCGCCCCGGGAGAAGGCAGCGCAGATGCGGCTCTCCGCTGGGCCTCGCCAGTCAGGTCCCCGAAAGCCCTGCTGTGGCAAAGACGCACGTGGGACACGACTCAGAAGGCGCCGGCGGGCAGATCCCCAACTGAGTGGGGCTGCTGCCCGCCCCTTGGGAGACACTGCAGGCCATGTTCTGCGGGTCTTGGTGGCGGGTGCGAGCCCATGCAGGAGTTGGGGCGTGATCATGTCCTCACTTGTCTCCAACCACAGTTTATTCAAACCCCAGTCTTGTCCCCTCCTGATTAGGAGGTGATCCCTCTAGAACCGGGCCCCTCCCCCAGCTCCAGGCAGGGCCTCGCTTGGGCTCAGACGCAGCCTGGCCAGACTCCCACTGTGCTCCTTCAAGGATGCCCTAAGCTCCCCTTGGCCTTGGGGAGCGCGTCTATTCCCTCAGCTGTACCCTGGTCGGCCCAGGAGACAGGAGGGAGAGGGGCAGCGTCCCTCGTCCAGGGTGACTCTGCATTACCCCTCCTGGGATTCCCTCCTGGGACCACTCTGGGAGACGAGAGGGTGCCCTGGCCCCCCAGGGCCCCTCTCAGCAGCCGGGGTTGCCATGGTCCAGCGACTTCTGCTGGGGGTCTGCTCCAGCCCTGCAGTCCTGTCCCCACCCCCTGTAAAGATGCTGCAGGCGAGACCCTGGGCTGGGAGCAGGCGGCTTCCTTGTCCTGGCGAGCCTGAGGGCTCAGCGTCCAGCACCAGCTTAAAGCCGGTGGCTTCCTCCCCACCCTGGCTGAGCATTGAGGCGTGTGGTGGGGCCGCGGACGTGTGTCCGTGTCCACTCGTGCTGGCGTGCGGTTGTGTGCGCCCATGGAGGGAGTGTCCCCCGCTTGGCCTCACAGCTCCCTGTGCAGCAGGGGGCGGGGCCTGCACACCAGCAGGTGAAGGACAACTCCAGGTCCTCAATTGAGAGAATGCTGAGTGGGCACCAGCGGGGTGTCCCTGTGCTGAGGACCTGTGCGGTTACACCACTGAGCCCCGTGGGCAGTAGGCCAGCAGCCCCAGCCTCGCCCCTCGCACGGCCTGGCCTCAGGGCCACGCCGGGTCTGACTCTGCCCACCACGGCCACAAAGAGCTGACCAGCCCAGCTCTCCATGCAGCGCCTCTCTGGTCCTGTGTGGATGACATCATGGGGAGTGTGTCTGATAAGCTGGAAGCAGCAGGCACTTCCGATGCCTTATCCGCAAATGCAAGTGGGGAGGTGAACCCTATAAAAGTGCTCTGAGATGCCCTGGAGGCTCTGTGGTCGGGTAGGCGGTAGGACTCCACTGCATGGGCTGAAGTGAATGCGCACGCACATGCAGGAGGCCTGGCAGCCCTTTTGGAGTCTGGAGGCAGCACGTGCCACGTTGGAGCACATGTTCCCCACCCGCCTACAAAGCCCTCTGTGAGGCTGTGGCTGAGTGGGGCCCAGGGTGAGAGCGTGGATGGTCCGCAGCAGGTCCCAGGCTGCAGGCAGGCCACTTGGCCACCATTCAGGGCCCAGTGACACCGAGTGTCCAAGCAAAGGGGATGCCCTGAGGAGTGTCTGGCGGGCACAGAGCTTGGGGACCCTGGAGCTGCCTGATGCCCCACCCTGCATGTGATTTCTTTTGAGAAACACCTGTTGGCTCGTGGGCCTCACGGGCCTGAGGCCCCAGTGGTGCTGCTGCTTGCCGAGACTCACGTGGTCGGGGGGAGGGACCACTTCCATTGGACTCCGTGGTTCATCCTGAACCAGCCCCAAACAGAGCAGACGGGCTAACGCCAAAGGCGGCGGCCTGGCCCGAGGCCAGGGCAGCACCCAGCCCAGGTAAGCAGCTCAGGGCGGGCTGGGAGGAGGCCGTTTCTCCCTGTTCCCCCTCTTCCTGTCCAGAGCATCGGTCACACTGCGACAGCAGCGAGAGAAAGCGGCCTTGGGAGAAATGAAGTGGCTGGGGGTGACGGTGAAGGCACACGGGGCCCCCGGGAAGGACAGAAGGCTCTGCTTTTGTCCCTTCGGATGGAGCCCCCACCTGTCTCCGCGGCCTGAGGACAGCCGGCTGAAGGGCGTCTCCCCTTGACCCCCGCGCTCCGGCTCTTGGGCTGAAGGGTCCCCGTCCCTGTCTGACTCCAGGGGGTTAGGGAACAGGCATCTGTGCCCTCGGTGGGGTTGGGGGGGGGGTTGGTGTGTGCTGGCCCGGGGCGCAAGGAGGAGGAATCTCTGTTTCCTCATGGGACAAAGACAGGTTGATACCCCAGGGGCGGGAAGCCACCTGGGCTCCTGAATTTGAGGACCTCCCCTCACAGGGTGGGGGTGGGGAGAGGGCGGGGCTGGGTCCCTCCCCTCCTGTCAAGCAGGAGGGAACCTCCACTTCCAGAACAACCTCAGTGGGGGCCTGAGCCATCTTACCCTGTGTGTCCCACCTCCTTGCCCCGGCCCCCTTCTGTCCCTCCAGGGGCACCTTCCCCGTGTGCCCCTCCCTGCAGTCCTGCTCGCCCCCCCGCCCCGCCCCCTTGATGTGCCAACAGCCTGGTCTCCTCGGCTGCAGGCCAGATGCCCCAGGGCCTCAGCTGCCCCAGGGGAGGGACGCTGCTCTGGCCCCTCCTCCATCTGGGCTCCCCCACCCTCCCAGGACCCCTCGCCTTAAGCTTCCCAAAGAGTGCCCAATCGAGACTCTGGTGACCGCCCCAGCAGCCACTGGGGACGGGCAGGGGCTGACCCAGGCCCGCTCCTCTGGGGGAGAGCCCCTCCCCCTCCCCGGCCTGGAACACCCCTGAGGGCCCAGGGGAGGGTGTGGGCTCAGGTGGGCCTGACTCAGGCTGGGGAATCCTAACGTGGCTGACTTATGTGTTGTGTTTAAAAGAATCATTTTGCCCTTAACGCAGAAGGGCAGTTGCTACAAAAGGCCCTCCAGGCACGTCGCCCACAGCACCGACACGCGTAATTACGGTTGACTTGGGCTTGAAAGAAGGGGCGCTGCTGGTGGAGCCCCTCTGGGGGCACTGATCATAGCAGGGGCCTCTGTGCCAGCCTCATGGCCTCCTGCAGCCCCGCCGCCTGTGACTCAGACAAGAGGTCCCTGAAGAGGGAATCTGGAGGCACCCGGCGAGCCAGCGGGCTGGGCCGGGCCCACCCGTTCTGCCGAGCCAGCTCCTGGGCCAGCGGCCACTCCTCTGCTGGCTCACGGGGTGGTGGCTGCACCACGCTGTCCCCAGGGCCGGGCCAGGCGCACGAGGGCACCGGACTCCCGGATGGAACCTCAGGGACACACTGGAGACCCAGGCTCTGTCACTGCAACCTCCCGGCGTAACCAGAGCGGGTTAAGTTCACGCACGTGTTTCCAGGTTCGCGGCTACAGAGACACGTTGAGGACCCAGCACACCTGTCCTTCCGCCTCTGTCTCAGCCATCGCCTGGTCTCAGGTAAAAGCCCATGGAACACGGCCGGACTGCATGCTGAAAGGAAGGAGCTTGGTGGGGACGCAGGATCCGGTAGTGGAGACCAGGATGGAGCTTGCTCCAAAACGCACAGAATATCCGTACAGCCCAGGAACCCCTCTTCTGGGCATGTGCCCCAGAGCAGGGACTTGAACAGACACCCGTGTGCCAACGTTCGTGGCGTCGTGACTCCCAACAGCTAAATCATGTAAAATGCCCAAGTGTCCATGGATGGATGAAGGGAGAAAGGGTGGTCCCTCCATACAAGGGAATGTCACTCAGCCCTAAAAGGAGGAAACTCTGACACCTGCTGCAACGTGGACGAACCTCAAGGACCTTATGCTCGTGGAAAGAAGCCAGGCGCCAGAAGACAGCCACTGGGTGAC
The DNA here is from genome assembly GCF_003369695.1 of Bos indicus x Bos taurus. Lineage (NCBI taxonomy): Eukaryota > Metazoa > Chordata > Mammalia > Artiodactyla > Bovidae > Bos > Bos indicus x Bos taurus. Next base: position 3,563,157 of record NC_040104.1, on the reverse strand, counting down.
CTGCTCACAGAAGGATGGACATTCACCGGGCGGGGGGCGGGGGGCAGGGGGCAGGGGCGGGGCTGAGGAGGGGGGAGGCCAGCGTCTAGTGGGGGCGGGGCTTCAGTGGGGGGGCGCGGGATGCAGCGGCAGGGGCGGGGCTGAGGAGCGGGAGGCCAGCGTCTACTGGGGGCGGGGCTTCAGTCTTCGGAGATGGAGCGTTGCGGAGGATGGACGGGGTGATAGGTGCACAACCGTGCGAATGACTGCACCTAAGGCCACTCAACCGGGCTCTTAAAAGTGATGAAGACGTTAAGTTTCACGTTACGTGTATTTGCCACAGTTAAAAAAAACAAACAGCAATCCCACTGCTGGGCATACACACTGAGGAAACCAGAAGGGAAAGAGACACGTGTACCCCCCAATGTTCATCGCAGCACTGTTTATAATAGCCAAGACATGGAAGCAACCTAGATGTCCATCAGCAGATGAATGGATAAGAAAGCTGTGGTACATATACACAGTGGAGTATTACTCAGCCATTAAAAAGAATACATTTGAATCAGTTCTAATGAGGTGGATGAAACTGGAGCCTATTATACAGAGTGAAGTAAGCCAGAAGGAAAAACATAAATACAGTATACTAACGCATATATATGGAATTTAGAAAGATGGTAACAATAACCCGGTGTACGAGACAGCAAAAGAGACACTGATGTATAGAACAGTCTTATGGACTCTGTGGGAGAGGGAGAGGGTGGGAAGATTTGGGAGAATGGCAATTAAACATGTAAAATATCATGTAGGAAACGAGTTGCCAGTCCAGGTTCGTGCACGATGCTGGATGCTTGGGGCTGGTGCACTGGGACGGCCCAGAGGGATGGTATGGGGAGGGAGGAGGGAGGAGGGTTCAGGATGGGGAACACATGTATAGCTGTGGCGGATTCATTTTGATATTTGGCAAAACTAATACAATTATGTAAAGTTTAAAAATAAAATAAAATTAGAAAAAAAAAAACATATATATATATATACATATAGGTGTTTATTTTTAAAGGGAAAGGCATGATCTGAGGTCCGGGAACCAGGTCCCGGCTCCGTGCCCCTCCACTGGTCCCTGGGAGCTGCCCTTTGAGGCATGGTGTCATCTCTAAAATGGGCCGTGGGTGACTTCACAGGGTCCCAGAGGACCAAGGAAATGCACACAAGTGCCCCCCGAGCCTGGGCCAGGGCGGGCAATGGGGTGACCCGTGGCTGATTTCCATGAATGGACACTCTTCCCCTGACTCGGTGGGAGGGTGGGGACCCGGGCAGGCCAGGGTCCCGCTGGATGGAGCACAGCTGCGGGCATGAGTGTTAGGCTGAGGTCCCACCCGAGGGGTGGTGGACACTGTGCTTCATGCTGGTCCCCCCTGCCGGGGCCTGGATACCTGGGTGGTGTGACCGGGTGAGATCCCGGCAGAGGCGGGGCCCCGGGGAGCCCCGCCTGCACGTCACACGTCACACGGGGCTGAAAGCAACTCGCCCACTCTTGCTCACTGGCTGGCTGGCGCCACGCCGACCCGAGAGGCTTCTCGCCTCTGCTGTCCACCTGGGTGTCTCGTCCCCGTCTTGCAGCCCTGGAAGCCGGGCTGCCCTGCTTCGGGTCCTGAGCTTGCGTGGCCAGGGCAGAGGCTGGCATGGAGCTCCAAGCACTTTCCCTCCTGAGCCTCCTCCCTGAAGCTCACGGCACTTGGGCGGAAGGAGGCCCTGCCTGGCGATGAGAGGCTGCGTTGGCGTTGGCTGAACACGCGTTTCCACCTGGGTGCTGCTCTAGGGAACATCTCCAGTCCGTAAGGGGGTGAACACGCTTCTGGGTGTTGGCAGGCAGGGCCGCCCGGACGACCGCGAAGGTTGCGCACTGCACGAGGGTCCCCCCTGGGTGGGGCCCCCACCCAGCCTGCACTAGCTCATCTTGCTGGGACCCCCCTCCCCCAAAGGGTGCCTTTTCCAACCTGCTTTGAGGCCGTGGACAACACTGGGGGCCTGTGTGCATTTTCCAAGGGTGAGGGCCCCCTGTCCTCTTCAGATTCTAAAGCGGGATCCCACCCAAGAAGAGGGGAAGAGTCCCCCTACGAGGGAGGCAGGCCCGGCCTAACAATCTCTCAGCCCGTACAGTCCACCTCCCACGCTAAACAGTGAGCACTCGATGGGCGTGGATAAAGGGCAGCTGCTGTGGAAAGCTATTTGAAAGTGCCTTCAAAAGTGAAACACAGGGGCTTCCCTGGTGGCCCTGGTTCCCCCTGGAGCCCGTGAGCTGCAACAGGAGAAGTCAGTGCAGTGAGAAGCCCACACACCACAACTACAGAGAGCCCGCACACAGCAACCAAGACCCAGCACAGCCAATAAATAAACATCTTTTAAAAAGAGAGAGAGATACAAAATGTTAAAAAAAAAAAAGTGAAACGCACGGGACTCCCCTGGCAGTCCAGTGACCAGGACTCTGCTCCCAGTGCAGGGGGCCCAGGTTCGATCCTGGTCAGGGAACGAGGGCCCACACGCTGTAACTGAGTCCGCATGTCACAATTAAGACCCGGCGCGGCCAAATAAATAAAACGTGAGCCACAGAATGACCATACGCCCCAGCGATTACCACCTGGGTCTGTCCCCCGAAGACAGAGAAGAGCGGCTGCGACATGCGTCTGCACACCCTCGTCCAAAGCAGCGTTTCACAACAGCCAAGTGGTGGAAACACCCTTGTTCAGTCCCTCGGTTGTGTCTGACTCTGCGACCCCATGGACTGCAGCACGCCAGGCCTCCCTGTCCATCACCATCTCCGATGTTTGCTCAAACTCATGTCGATCAAGTCAATGATGCCATCCAACCATCTCATCCTCTGTCGTCCCCTTCTCCTCCCACCTTCAATCTCTCCCAGCATCAGGGTCTTTTCCAATGAGTCAGGTCTTTGCGTCAGGTGGCCAAAAGATTGGAGCTTCAGCTTCAGCATAATCACGCCTTTAGAGACCCTCTTTCCAAATCGAGTCATGCCTGAGGGGCTGGGGGGTCAGGACTGCACATCCTTCTGGAGGACACAGTTTAGCCCCCAGGATCCCGGCTCAGTCACGTCCTCACAAGGTCTCTGGGAATTCTCTGGCTCGGGCACAGCTTTGCGTGCTGACCTGTGCTTGGAGCCATCACGGCCCCCTGTAAAACGACACAGCGTTTGGCCAACTGCTTCCCTGAGAAGCACAGAAGAGAGCGGAACAGATGCCAGGCCCCTGTGAGCACAGGCCAGATCGTCTGCCCTGGCGGGCCCCTCGTTAAAGAGCCAGCCCACTGACAGGCCCTCTGAGGACCCCAGTGCTGGGCACACACTCTTTGTGCCGAAGCCCTTTCACCGGAGAAAGAGACGCTAAAGAAAAAGGAAGAAACTGCAGTTGACATGAGCAATCGGCACGTGCCTCTTGGGCTTAAAAAAAGTGAGCTTTCAACACCCCTGGATCTGGTGGTTCCGTCAGGGGTACGAGGGGGCGTCCCTGGCCCCAAGATTGGGTGGTATCTGGCCCGTATCACAGCCCCTACCACCTGTTTGTTTCTCTTGCCACCAAAGCCAGGGCTGAGCCGTGGGGCCACCAAACGCCTCTCGCGGGGGCGGGGGTGGGGTGGTGGCCGCTGGTGGCTCAGTGTGGCCGGGAGTGCAGACCCTGCAGGTGAGCTGCCTGGCAGAGACCTTGAGGGAAGAACCCTGGTCCCCTGTAGCTCACGTCTCCCCTGAAGCCAAGGGAACCAAGGAAATAGATGTGTGGGGCTGCTCAAGCCTCCTGTTGGCTTGACGTGAGGCCCGGGACCCTGGGGGTCCAGCCCCCCGCTCCCGTCCACCTCTGGGATTCTCTGCAACGGCCACCTGGCCCCTCCGTGTTCCCCTGATTTTTTTGAGTATGCAGACCTTAGGAAAAATTGAGGGAGTTCGCTGGTGGTCCAGTGGTTAAGATCCGCCTGCCACTGCAGGGGACACGGGTTCAATCCCTGATCCCGGAAGACCCCACATGCCTCGGAGCACTCAGCCCGTGCCCACAACTACTGAGCCCTGGCACTCTAGAGCCGGTGCTCCACAGTAAGAGACGCCGCCGTGAGGGAAGCCTGTGTGTGGCGACCAAGGACACCCCTGCTCCCCACAACCGGAGAAGAGCCCACAGAGCAACGGAGACCCAGCGCAGCCACAAGTAAGAAAATTACAAAAAAACGGAGGTGAAATTCACATAAAGTAAAAGTCCCCCTTTGTAATTAGTGGCATTTAGTTCACCCACAGTGCCATGCTCCCACCCCTCTGGCTGCTTCCAGAACGTTCTCACTGCCCCCAGAGTAAACCCCCAGCCATGAGCTGTCAGACCCACTTCCCCTCCCCCAGCCTCTGGGGGTTGGTTTAGTCGCTCAGTCGTGTCTGACTCTCTGTGACCATGTGGACTGTAGCCTGCCAGGCCCCTCTATCCGTGGGATTCTCCAGGCAAGAATACTAGACTGGGTTGCCATTTCCTTCTCCAGGGGATCTTCCCGACCCAGGGATGGAACCTGGGTTTCCCGCACTGCAGGAGGATTCTTTACTGACTGAGCTACGAGGGAAGCCCTGGCAATCACTACCTTATATGCTTCCTGTCTCCATGGATTTGCTCATCCTGAAACATCTCACACCCGTGAAATCATACAGAAGGTGGTCTGGGCGCCTTCTCTCAGCAGCATCACGTCTTCATGGTTCGTCTGCACTGTACCGCGCGTGTCACTGCTTCAGCGCTCGTTCCGCGTGAGGGCTGCTCCACGGCAGGGACCCCCGTGGGCTCTCACAGGAGTCCCGGGCGGCTAGGCCGCCTCCCTGGACTCCTGCTCTGCCTCTTTGAGGAGAAGGAAGAAGGGCCAGCATTTGCCGGGCACTGTACCGAAGGCTGGGGGGCAGGAGCCCCCAAATCCTCACTGCACCCGGAAGGCAGGTCCCATCACTGTCTCTGTTCACATACAGGAGCCCACAGGGCCAAGACCACCAGGTTCACACCTACAGGGAGGGGTGCTGGGCCCCTGTGCACAGGTCAGGGAGCCGGGTGGGTGCCTTGCAGGGGGGCAACTCCAGGGCCCTGAGCAGGGGGGCCGGCGGAACCCACGCCCTCCCATGCCTCTCCCCCCACCCCTCCCCAGCACTGAATGTGGCAGGGCGGACGCTGGAGGGAAGACCAGGGCCACCAGACAGAAGGCGAGAGAGTGATGCTACAGCCCCGACAAGGCGAGAGTAGCTCAGTCGTGCCCGACTCTGCGCGGCCCCATGGACTATAAATATGATACAGTCCATGGTATTCTCCAGGCCAGAATACTGGCGTGGGTAGCCATTCCCGTCTCCAGGGGATCTTCCCAACCCAGGGATGGAACCCAGGTGTCCCGCATCCCAGGCGGATTCTTTACCAGCTGAGCCACCAGGGAAGCCCACAGTCCGATACAGTTCCTACAAATACACTCCCTCCCTCCTGTTACCCATCCATCAATCCTTCCGTCCGTCCGTCTGTCCACCTATGCATTATCCACCCAGTATGTCCTCCCGTTCTATCTTCCCACGTGTCCACCCACCCTAATTCCCATCGACCTGTCTGTCTGTCCATCCACCCATCCCTCCATCCACTGGACCAGCTGATGTCTGTGAGGCCGAGCACTGGGTTACATGCTGTGAACGGACAACTGAGGAGGCTGGTCGACTGGTGGGAGCCTGGGCCATCGCCGCAGCACGTGTGCCAGAGTTCCCCGAATCCTGTACGGAGAGCCAGGCGGGCAGCCCGGCCCAACACTCAGGGGGCTCGACAGCCTGAGAAGAACAGGCAGGGACCTTGGGCCCTGGAGAGCCAGGGGAAGACATGGATACTCGCCACGGACCCAAGGAAAGGAGTGCGGACCAGGGTGAGGCTGTGTGAGCAAGGGGGCACTGGGCCTGACTCCGCAGACATGCATGCTCCCCTCCGGGGCCCTGAGGACACACCCAGCATCCCCGGGTCTGGGCCATCAGACCTATGGGTCTAGTCACCAGGGCTGAAGGCCACCCACGGCTGCCGGAGGACATCAGCCCAGGAGATCCCCGCACACCCCACCTCTGCCCGGCTTCGGGCTGAGCCGACCCCACGTGGCCGGAAGCCGGGGGGCTGGGCCAGCTGTAAATGCAGGGCGAGGCTGGGCCCGTCATGCTTCTTTTTTTGTTAAAGTTCAAGTCTGTTGGACTGTGCTGAGCATGAGGCTAGGCCTAAAATAAATCCGGAGCTGCGTCAGCGTGTGGGTTGGTTCTGCAGGCTGGAGGCCGCTCCTCGGAGGCTGGGGGCTGCAGGCGGCGTGCTGCTGTGCGGTCCCCAGGGGGCCGCCACCCAGGCCAGCTGAGCGCTTCCCCGCTCCCCGCCCCCAGGAGAGGCCAGCTGCCACCTCCCGAGAGCGCAAGGGCAGAGCAGCTGGCCCCCAGCCTGGTGACGGGAGCCTGGCGGACACGAGGCTGCACGGCCCAGGGCCTGCTCCCGCACTCAGTTCCCTGGTGAGCACTTGGAGTTTGAGCCTTCCATGTGGCTCGGGGGCCAGGCACCCTGGATTTGGCTCTGACTTCTTGGGCCAGGGAGCCACAGGGGCGGGGTGGGGCAGGACAAAGCAGACGCTGCTTCTCCCACAAGGAGACGAACATGGCCTTTCCTGAGCCCCTTCAAGGGCAGGGCTTCGGGCTGTGCCCCAGATAAAGGAGGAGCCCCCTAGATGAAGCTGGGGAAGGGACTGGGGTGTGGTCTGCTCATCTTCTCCCTCCCTCAGGGGCTCCCAAGCAGTGGGTTCTAGGGGACAGGGTTTGGAAATGTCTGGCTCTGGGTCTGCCCAGCACCCAGCCGATGGGTAGGTTCTTCCATCTCACTGTAATTCTGATGTGGTTTGGGGCAGCGATGTCCCCAGATTCTAAAGTGAATAATTTCCTGGTCTCCCTTGAAACTGTTGGGGGACGTGCAGCAGAGTTCTAGCCAAGGAGATGCAGATGCAAATCTGCTAGCAATTCTAGGAAAGTTTGGCTTCTCTAAGATAGGTGCTAATCAGACATTTCCTTTGGCCTTCTTGACTGGAATGTGGATGGCTAAGGCTGGACCTTCAGCAGCCATTCTGTGACAACGAGATGATGGCCATGCTAATTCAAGCTACTGGATGCCTGACCTGTTGAACTACTGCTTGTAAGCTCAGGTGGTAAAGAATTTGCCTGAGATGCAAGAGACCTGAGTTCAACCCCTGGAACTCCCTTCTTCCTATCCCAGTGTTTCTTCCTGGAGAATTCCATGGACAGAGGGGCTATACATTCCATGGGGTCCCAAAGAATCGGACATGACTGAGTGACTACTACTTTCCACATACTTTTTGGACTTCCCTGGTGGCTCAGATGGTAAGGAATCTGCCTGCCATGCAGGAGGCCTGGGTTTGATCCCTAGGTCAGGAAGATCCCCTGGAGAAGAAAATGGCTACCCACTCCGGTATTCTTGCCTGGCGAATCCCATGGACAGAGGAGCCTGGCGGGCTACAGTCCACAGGGTCGCAAAGAGTCAGACACGGCTGAGCGACTGACAGTGAACTACAGATTAAAAGATCAAATAACTTTCTATTTGTCTTAAAAGTGCTGTTTAACGTGGTTATCTTTAAAGTGGAAGCCAGTCCCTCACTGAGAAACCTGGTAAGGTGTTGTCCAACTCGGAGGTTCCCCATCCTTATGCCCTTGGGTCCTGGCCTCTGTGACGTCATGCCTGCAGCCCTGATAAGGAGCCAGAAGGATGAATCCCGACCTAGGCCAGCTCTTCAGGAAGGCTGGACTCTTTTGCCTCGTCAGCCAGGAGAGGACACCCAACCCTCCAGGACAGGTGGGGACACGACGTGTAAGCTGGGCCAGTCTGTCTGCATCTCCTTCCCACTTCCCCCAACAGGAAACCCAAGTGATGGCCCCGCGTAGACTCATTCCCATCCCTGCTGCCCCCTGGATGCAGCCGGCTCGGCTGGGCGAGGCATGCCTTAGTGGGCACATTTGCTGAGTGAGTGTCTGGGAGGGACCTGTTTGCAAACTGGTCCAGGAAGCGTGTAGACGGGATGTGTGCCCAGGGGACCCAGTGCCAGGGGAAGGTGATGAAGACATGGAAGGTCAGAGGGGCAGCCTGGCAGGGAAGAGTGGGCACTGCAGACGGAGCTTTGCTGGGGAGAGTGGGGCAGCCTCCAGAGTGAAGGCAAAGCTTGAGCAAGGCCAGAAAGAGTAGGGCCGGGGCAGCCAGGCCCTGCAGAGGCTGGGGATGAGGAGCCTGGGACCTCGTCCTGTGTGTGGCAGGCAAAAGGGGAGGGTTTCCAGGGCAGATGGGGCAGTGGCAGAGTACATAAGGAGGGGGCCCAAGGAAGATGAACAAGGCTAGGACCGATGCAGTGACGGTAGGCTGGGAAGGAGAGCAACAGGTTTCCCGAACTGCTTTCTAATCTGAACTCTCTAGCCTCCGCAGCCAGCACACCCCGCCCCCATGTCCCCTGAGCATCCCTCCTTGGAAGCCCCTTGCAGGGGTCTCCCCAACAACACCTGGAATTTATACCTCATAGGATGACAGGTGTCCCCCTAAAGACAGGTCTGTGCCCTAACTGGGGAACCTATGAATGTGACCTTATTTGTAAAAAGAGTCTCAGGATGGGATGACCCTGGCTCTAGTGTGGACCCTAAATCTAGTTCAGAAAACTAAGATCATGGCATCCGGTCCCATCACTTCATGGCAAATAGGTGGGGAAACGATGGAAAAAGAGACAGACTTTATTTTCTTGGGCTCCAAAATCATTGCAGATGGTGACTGCAGCCATGAAATTAAAAGACTCTTGCTCCTTGGAAGAAAATCTATGACCAACCTAGACAGCATATTAAAAAGCAAGACATTACTTTGCTAACAAAGGTCCATCTAGTCAAAGTTATAGTTTTTCCAGAAGCCATGTACAGATGTAAGAGTTGGACTATAAAGAAAGCTGAGCACTGAAGAATTGATGCTTTTGAGCTGTGGTGTTGGAGAAGACTCTTGAGAGTCCCTTGGACTGCAAGGAGATCCAACCAGTCCGTCCTAAAGGAAATCAGTCCTGAATATTCATTGGAAGGATTGATGCTGAAACTGAAGCTCTAATACTTTGGTCACCTGATACGAAGAATTGACTCATTGGAAAAGACTGTGATGCTGGGAAAGATTGAGGGCAGGAGGAGAAGGGGACGACAGAGGATAAGATGGTTGAATGGCATCACCGACTCGATGGACATGAGTTTGAGCAAACTCCAGGAGATGGTGAAAGACAGGGAAGCCTGGTGTGCTTCAGTCCATGGGGTCACAAAGAGTCGGACATGATGGAGCCGTTGAACTGACTGACTGACTACGGTGGACCCTACATCTAATCACGGATGTACTCAGAGACAGAAGAGGGGACGATGCAGGGGAGGGGCCACGGGAAGATGAGGCAGAGGCTGGAGGAACGTGGCCGCTGAGCCCAGGGACACCAGGAGCTCCAGAAGCTGGGAGAGGCAGGAAGGACACCCCACCCCCTCCCCAAGCTCAGGAAGGCGCCAGCCCTGCCCACACCTGGATTTCAGCCCAGTGAACCTGATTTAGGACTTCCGGGCTCCAGGACTGTGACAGCACAAACGCCTGTGGCTTGCAGGGCCCGGCTGTGGTCGTCTGCGGAGGCAACCCCGAGGCGCTCACACACAGTAACGCCGAATGAAGCGGAGAGACAGGTGCGTGGCTGGGCCGCCTCGGTCCGCGGAGACCCTGCCAGCTCGGGGTTGGGGCTCCCTGGGGAGCAGGGACCGGGCAGCAGGGACCGGGGAGGGGCCGGTGGGTGCACCGGATCCCAGCCCCGGGCCCAGGAGTCCTGGCGTGACTCTCAGGTGAGTTACCTGCTCGGTGGATTTCAGACTCAGAGGGCAGGTGAAGGACTCAGCGATCACCAAAGTGCTGACTCACTGCGGATTGGCACCACAGCCCAACGCTCGCTCAGCCATCTGGTCCTGGGGCCAGCCACCCACGGGCAGGACAGGGACGAACGGAGGTGGGGGAGGGGGGATCAATGAGTCCCCCGATCTCCGCTGGGCTGAGGCCTATGCTGGGCTGGGGTCCAGAGACACCCCCGTCCCTCGGGACCTGGTGGCCCTGCCTGTGAACACAGCCACCAGGCCCAGACCACCTCTCCCAGTCTCCCCTGGGAGGCCCAGCTGCAACCAGAGTTGTCAAGGGATCTGTGGCCACAGTCTGCCCCAAGGGACTGGGCCCAGGACACCCAGCAGAGCAGAGCAGCCTGCCCAGGCTTCTCGTGGACAACTGGTGGGGCCTCTGGGCTGGATCAGGAAGGGGCGAGGACAGCGGGCAGCTGGACAGGGCTTTGGGGAAGCCACGCCACCCTATCCCATAAGATGACCACGGTCCTGACCCTGGCCAGTGTTGAGCTGAGACAGAAAGAGGGACCCGGGGTGGCATTTCAAAAGCAAGAGGCAGATGTGAGAGCAGGAAGCCAGGCCACTCTTGTCCCGGGGATGGGCCGTGAGAAGGAGACCCGACAGCCCCTGGGGGCCTGGGGGAAACCGGTCGGCTCCCAGCCCTGCTGCTCGAGGATCACGGGCTCTCTTCTCTGTGCAGCTGGGGTGGGGAGGTTGACACTGACCCTAATACCCTCTACAGGGCTGCAGGGCGCCCACACGTGGTATCATGTGTGAGAGGTGCTCCATGGAGAGTCTGACACATGGCTCAGAGAGGACCCACCGCTCTGTGATTAGAAACGGGAAGAGTAGCCGATGCCGCGGAGACCTTGAGATGGTTCCATCCACCCCTCTAGAAACACTCCACAGCTCAGGCTTTCATGTCTTAATTGTGGTAAAATACACACAACCTAAAATCGACCACTTGAGCAGTTTTTAAATATTTAGCTCTATTCTGATAAGTATGTATTCACATTCACGTGAAACAGAACTCCCGAATGTTCATCCCGCATAAGGGAGACTCTGCCCGTTAAACGACTCCCCTCCCCTAGCCCCCATTCCCCTCCCTCCTGCTTTCTGTCTCTATGAGTTTCATGGAAATCAACCCTGAATATTCATTGGAGGGACTGATGCTGAAGCTCCAATACTTTGGCTACCTGATGCGAAGAGCGACTCATCAGAAAAGACTGATGCTGGGAAAGACTGAAGGCAGGAGAAGGGGACGACGGAGGATCAGATGGCTGGATGGCATTACCGACTCAATGGACGTGAGTTTGAGCAAGCTCCGGGAGTTGATGATGGACGGGGAAGCCTGGCGTGCTGCAGTCCATGGGGTCGCAAAGAGTCGGACATGCTTTAGTGACTAAACAACAGCAGGGACCTCCTGTGAGTGGAACTGTACAGGATTCATCCTTTCGGGACTGGCTTTTTTCACTCAGCAGTGTTCTCAGGGTTCATCTCTGTTGCAGCCTGCGCCAGAACCCCTTCCGTCTAAGGCTGAATCCCGGTCCACTGATGAACAGACCACATCTCGTTTACCCGTTCGCCGGTCGGTGGATGCGCTCTCAGGCCAGGGCTGGCTCTTTTTAAGTGTTTATTTATCTGGCTGTCTGGGTCTTAGTTATGACATTTGGGATCTAGTTCCCTGAACAGGGGTTGAACCCAGGCCCTGCATTGAGAGCATGAGGTCTTAACCAGCAAACCACCAGGGAGGGCCCCAGGGCCGGCTCTTTATTTGAGAACATCTGTCCCTCCCACCAGCCTGACTGAAGCCTCCACATCTCCATCAGGGACTTCCCTGCTGGCCCCGTGGTTAAGACTGCCTTCCAAAGCAGGGGCCCAGGTTGGATCCCTGTTCAGGGAACTGAAGTCCCACATGCCACAGCGTGTGGCCAATAATGAAAAAAAAAAAAAAAGTCTCCATCGGCTGAAGGCGAAGGGCAGGAACCAACAACACTTGCCCTGACCAGCTGTCCTCGGCTTCAGCAAGAGAACTGACGTGGGCTGTTCTCAGCCTGGTGGTTCCCCGGCACACCCTCTGACCTGGTCACCTCTGCACCGAGGGGGTGGGCTGGCAGGCTTGAGCGGGCAAGCGTGGGGGTCGGCCGAGGAGCAGCCCCATAGGGTGGCTGTGGACTAAGCTGGAGAGACTGCCGGGTCAGCAGGGGCAAAACGAAACTTTTCTGTAAGTTAATTAATTTATTAATATTAGTATTTTCTGCACCGGGTCTTGGTTGAAGCATGTGGGATCTGGTTCCCTGACCAGGGATGGAACCGGGGCTCCTGCGTTGGGAGAGCGAGTCTCAGCCGCGGGGACCACCTGGGAAAAGCCACCATTTCTGTCTGAAGCCACCCAGTTGGTGACCCTTTGTTACGGCTGCCCCAGGAAGCTCAGGCGGGCTGCACTCAGTCCTCCCCCCGGGGGCCCAGGCCGGGGTGCCCGACCCTCCCCGCTCCTCCAGTGCAGCCAGCAGTTCCCCGAGCAGCTGCCCCCTGCCCCCCCACAATGGCCCAGAAAGACCAGCAAACGCCTTGGAGTCGCCCCCAGAAGACCGTTTCCTGCGCCAGCTGTCCTGTATGATGAGCTCAGAGCAGACACATGAACCCGTGGGCACGTCCAGTGAGCCTGCCAGCGAACCCCCACCCCTGACCCCAGGAGCAGGGGGAGTGGGGTGTCCCTAGGGGGCTTCTCAGGGCCTTGTGGGCTGACTGTTGCTGCAGGATCTGCTGGAAGGGGTCTTCTCAAGGACGACTGACCAATCGTGTTTGTAGTAACTGGAACCAGATGAGCGGGTGGGCGGGCAGCCGACGCTGGGTGGCTGGAAGACCCTATCCGGAGCCCTCGAGTAGCCTGGCGGGGGTACTGGCCGAGCTCCCCCAGGGCAGGGGAGAAGGCAGAAGCCAGAAGACAAGGCAGAAGACGAGGACCTGCAGTTCTCGACTCAGCTCAGAGGGAGGCGCGGAGGAACAGGGGCCCGATTTGTAGTTGATGGGAGGCGGTGAGCAGACAAGGACCCCTCCCTGGAAGAAGCCAGAAACAGGCTGGGTGGGAAATGTGCCCTGGCTGCCCCCTCTCAGCCAGGCGTCAAGGGTGATGGGCTGGGTCATGGCCATACTCTCTATGTCTGGGTGGGGGGCAATGGGGGCCTGGGGTTGAGGGTGATGGGCTGGGTCATGGCCATGGGGGCGGGGGGCACTGAGGGCCCTTGGGTGGACAGTGACAGGCCGGGTCATGGCCACACTCTCCATGTCTGGCCGAGAGGCCCGGGACCATGGTATAGTTCTGTGCCTCAGTTTCCTCATCTGTAAAATGGGGCCACCCCAGTGCCCATCTCAGAGCAGCTGTGGGGGAAAGAACGAGGCCCCAGGGGTGGAGCCCTAACGTGGGACCGGCCGGCACCAGCTGCAAGTGGCTTCCCCTTGTTACAGACTGAGCGTGTCTGTCCCCCACGTTCACGTGTTGAAGCCCTCGTCCCCAGGGGGACGGTGTTTGGAGGCGAGGCCTTTGGGAGGTGACTGAGGTCACGGGAGGTCACGTGGATGGAGCCCTGATCTGATGGGTTAGCGCCCTTAGGAGAGAGCACCATGTGAGCACGCAGTGAGCGCCCGCCGGGAGAGGCCCCCAGGGCAAGGGCAGGAGGGGCCTCCCCACGTGAGTCCACAGTGGACAGCGCCCCCGGGGCCTCCCGCCTGGCCTGGACCAGCAGCGCAGCCACAGGCTCAGGATGAGGGGGGGCCACCCCCCTCCCCGCCGGACGACTGGGCACCACCCGTCCTAGTGACCTCAATTTCAGGAGTTTAGGAGCCCTGAGCCAGTAACTGAGGACAGGGACCAAGTGTTTATTTTTTATTCTCCCTTCAAGACCTCAGCCTGCCCCGAGACTGTCCAGCTCTGAGTCCAGAAGGGAGCCCTGGAAGCGTGGGTAGGGGGAGCCCTGGGCCAGGCCGTCACCTCTGCTGTCTCGCCCCTGCCACAGCCGTGCCGGGGCCGCGTCCTCCTGAGCCCTCGGAGACCAAGGGAAGCGCCAAGGGCAGTCCACAGGCCTTGGGACTGACTGTCTGGCCCGAGGTCCAGAGATGCCATGGGCTTTTTTCTGGGATGGGGGTGGGCCCAGGAAGAAGGAGGCGGAAGGGCTGGAGACACTTCTCCAATGCAGAGGAAAGGTGGTCCAGATGGGCAGCCCGCTGGGCAGAGGCGGTCAGCGTCGCAGGCCCGGCCCACCTGCTCCGCTGCCTGTCAGGGAGTGTGGCCGCGCCCCCGTGGATGGAGCGGCCGTCCAGGGCCACTAATTCGGCTCATCTAGAGTGGGCTGGTGAGGTTGATCACCTTCTCCCCACGTGGGTCACCTTACTGAGCTCCCGTTCCTGGGCTCAGGGCTGTCCCCGGCCTCCACTCACCAGCAGCCTGTGCTGGCCCGGGGCCTTGGCCACTGCGGGGCCCCACACCGCCCTCCTGGGCCGCCTCTGCCCCCAGCCCGTGGCAGAGCTGAGTCCCAGCCTCCCAGTCACAGGACCCCCACCCCCACCAGAGTGTGGCCGAGTGTCTGTGTCGACCTTGCAAGCCTGCTGGGGAGACAGGAAGGGATCATGCATGAAACCTGCATGCGGCAGGTGCTCAAGAAACAGCTACTGTCGTTCCTGGGTGCGTTTTCAGAACACCACAGTCCAACAACAATTCTCCGACTTTGGCACACCAGCCTCCACTAGAACTCAATCCTGAGTCCCTGCAGACCCCACAGGGTCCCACAGATGGCCCCTCTCCAATCTGATATCGCCCATCCAGGCCACACACACTGCACCTCCGACTGGCTGGCTAGGAGCTGGAGGTTCACATGATCCCCTTATTTGGTTCAGAAATGGCTGTCTGGGGAAGCCTTACAAATAGCTGTGAGAAGAAAAAAAGTGAAAAGCAAAGGAGAAAAGGAAAGATATAAGCATCTGAATGCAGAGTTCCAAAGAATACCAAGAAGAGATAAGAAAGCCTTCTTCAGCGATCAATGCGAAGAAATAGAGGAAAACAACAGAATGGGAAAGACTAGAGATCTCTTCAAGAAAACTAGAGATACCAAGGGAACATTTCATGCAAAGATGAGCTCGATAAAGGACAGAAATGGTATGGACCTAACAGAAGCAGAAGATATTAAGAAAAGGTGGCAAGAACACACAGAAGAACTGTACAAAAAAGAGCTTCACAACCCAGATAATCACGATGGTGTGATCACTGACCTAGAGCCAGACATCCTGGAATGTGAAGTCAAGTGGGCCTTAGAAAGCATCACTATGAACAAAGCTAGTGGAGGTGATGGAATTCCAGTTGAGCTATTTCAAATCCCGAAAGATGATGCTGTGAAGGTGCTGTACTCAATATGCCAGCAAATTTGGAAAACTCAGCAGTGGCCACAGGACTGGAAAAGGTCAGTGTTCATTCCAATCCCAAAGAAAGGCAATGCCAAAGAATGCTCAAACTACTGCACAGTTGCACTCATCTCACACGCTAGTAAAGTAATGCTCCAAATTCTCCAAGCCAGGCTTCAGCAATATGTGAACCATGAACTTCCTGATGTTCAAGCTGGTTTTAGAAAACGCAGAGGAACCAGAGATCAAATTGCCAACATCTGCTGGATCATGGAAAAAGCAAGAGAGTTCCAGAAAAACATCTATTTCTGCTTTATTGACTATGCCAAAGCCTTTGACTGTGTGGATCACAACAAACTGTGGAAAATTCTGAAAGAGATGGGAATACCAGACCACCTGACCTGCCTCTTGAGAAATCTGTATGCAGGTCAGGAAGCAACGGTTAGAACTGGACATGGAACAACAGACTGGTTCCAAATAGGAAAAGGAGTTCGTCAAGGCTGTATATTGTCACCCTGCTTGTTTAACTTATATGCAGAGTACATCATGAGAAACGCTGGACTGGAAGAAACACAAGCTGGAATGGAGATTGCCAGGAGAAATATCAGTAACCTCAGATATGCAGACGACACCACCCTTATGGCAGAAAGTGAAGAGGAACTCAAAAGCCTCTTGATGAAAGTGAAAGTGGAGAGTGAAAAAGTTGGCTTAAAGCTCAACATTCAGAAAACTAAGATCATGGCATCCGGTCCCATCACTTCGTGGGAAATAGATGGGGAAACAGTGGAAACAGTGTCAGACTTTATTTTTCTGGGCTCCAAAATCACTGCAGATGGTGACTGCAGCCATGAAATTAAAAGACGCTTACTCCTTGGAAGGAAAGTTATGTCCAACCTAGATAGCATATTCAAAAGTGGAGACATTACTTTGCCAACAAGGTCCGTCTAGTCAAGGCTATGGTTTTTCCTGCGGTCATGTATGGATGTGAGAGTTGGACTGTGAAGAAGGGTGAGCACCGAAGAATTGATGCTTTTGAACTGTGGTGTTGGGAGAAACTCCAGTACTTTGGCCACCTCATGAGAAGAGTTGACTCATTGGAAAAGACTCTGATGCTGGGAGGGATTGGGGGCAGGAGGAGAAGGGGACGACAGAGGATGAGATGGCTGAATGGCATCACCGACTTGATGGACGTGAGTCTGAGTGAACTATGGGAATTGGTGATGGACAGGGAGGCCTGGCATGCTGCGATTCATGGGGTCGCAAAGAGTCGGACACGACTGAGGGACTGAACTGAACTGAACTGAACTCGCTAGAATGGTTCATGGGCATGCATGCATGCTAAGTCGCTTCACTCATGTCTGACTCTTTGCGACTCTATGGGTTGCACCCCGCCAGGCTCCTCTTTCCACGTGACTGTCCAGGCAGGAACACTGGAATGGGTTGCCATGCCCTCCTCCAGGGGATCTTCCTGACCCAGGGATCAAACCTGCGTCTCCTATGTCTCCTGCATTACAGGAGGATCCTTTACTGCTGAGCCACCAGGGAAGCCCAGAATGGTTCATAGAACCCACGAAAGTGCTTTACTTACTATAATAAACTACCTGTTTATTATAAAGGACATGACTCAGGAACAGCCAGATGGAAGACAAAGCACGGCAGGGGGTGAGCTTCCACGCCCTCTCGGGGCCCTGCCCCAGCCCTGCTCTGTGAAGGTTCAGTATGTAGGGGGGACACTGAATCACTGGCTGATGGTGACTGACCCCAGTCTCCAGCTTCCCCCTAGCCAGAGGAGGGTCTAGCTGGTGACCAGACCCCATCTTGAAGCCTTCTGGGGTGGCCTCCCCCACCTTGCCCCCCAGAGGCATCTCCTTAGCAGGAGACACAGGTTTGATCCCTGGGTCAGAAAGATCCCCTGGAGGAGGGCATGGCAACCCATTCCACTGTTCCTGCCTGGACGGTCACGTGGAAAGAGGAGCCTGGCGGGCTGCAACCCATAGAGTCGCAAAGAGTTGGACATGAGTGAAGCGACTTAGCACGCATCTCCACAGCTGCCATCTGCCCAGACTCTGCCCGCTTCTGCAGTCTCTCCTTCAGGACGGGCCCCTCTGGGCATGCCATCACTCCACGTTTGGGGTTCTCAGGACCCTGTCCGAGCCCTCCCCAGGGCGGGGCTGTG
Source organism: Bos indicus x Bos taurus (assembly GCF_003369695.1). NCBI lineage: Eukaryota > Metazoa > Chordata > Mammalia > Artiodactyla > Bovidae > Bos > Bos indicus x Bos taurus. Next base: position 3,545,659 of record NC_040104.1, on the reverse strand, counting down.
CAGACCCCTTGCTGGACCAAGCGGGGTCTGCCCGGGGTCTGTCCTCCTCTGCAGCTGGTGCCCCCTTCCTGGGCTTCCCAGTGGAGTGCAGAGCAGGCACCTCTCCTGCCAGCCCGAAGTCCCTCCAGCTGTGGAACCTTCTGGGCAAATCCTGCCTCAGCTGGTTCTGTACCTGCCCCATCCCACTGGGGTCCGGGCCAAGGGGCATGCCTGAGTTTTCCCACCTCTCAGCCTTGAGGATGGAACAGACCCACCCAGAAAAGAGAAACGTCCTGGAAATCCCAGCTGGCATAATAACCGACCTGAAAAAGAGCACTTATTCGGGTCTTCCTGGTGCAAATGATCTGCTAGAGGGATGCTTTGTCCTCTGAACGCTTTTTTTTTTTTTTTTCAGTATTTATTTATTTGGCTGCACCCGGTCTGAGCTGCGGCAGGTGGGAGCTTCAACCTCTGCTCCTGCACGTGGGCTCTTAAGTTGCGGATGCAACCTCTTGGTTACGGCATGTGGGATCCAGTTCCCTGATCAGAAATTGAACCCCAGCCCCCTGCATTGGGAACAGAGTCTCAGCCACTGGACCACCAGGGAGGTCCCCTCCTAATGGTTTAGACGGACAATCAAAATGAAAACGGAGCATTAAAAGCTTTCATCTGGCCCCTGGGAGCCCACATCTGAACTCCACGGCGGGAGAGGGAAGACAAGCTTGTTATGGACTCAGGCCAGGGGGCGCTCCTGGAACTGGACATGCCTGCTGGCCTCACAGGACGCAGTGGGCTACGGCCCACTCAGGCCCGGCCCTGGGAGTCAGCCCCTCCGACCAGCAGGGACAGCCCTGGGCAGACGCTCCGGGAGCCCCGTCTTCTTATGCTTTCTCCTCCTGTGGGCAGCAGGCAGGTGGGCGCTCCATGGCATCCAGGTGGGCCGTGTCCCTGCAGCGCCCCGGGCGTGGCCTTCAGGAAAGGCCTGCGATGCCATGCCCTGGGTTCTGGGGTCAGGGGTCCTTGTGGGTGAAAAGCGTGTCCTCGAAAGAGGTGTGTCCCACGCTAACCGTGTGAACAGGCGCTTCCCTGGAAACAGAGTCTTGGCAGACGCAGTCAGGCTGGGATGAGGGTGCCGGGGTGGGCCCTAATCCAGTGACTGGCGTCCTTATAAGAGGGGACCTTGGACACTTACACAGGGAAGAAGGTCATGTGACCACAGAGGCAGAGCCTGGTGTGATACAGCCACAGCCCAAGGACACTGAAGCCCAGAAACCGGAAGAGGCAGGAAGGACCCTCCCCCAGAGCCTCTGGCCGAGAAATCCGCACAAACAAACCTTGCTAAACTCTGCTCTCCCAGTTACTCTTTCAACATGGCCTACCCCAAACTCTGTGTCTTGTCAATTCCTTTTTTTTTCTTGCCACGACTGGCATGTGGGATCTGAGTTCCCCAACCACAGATCCAATCCACGCCCGCTGTGTTGGAAGCATGGAGTCTTAGCCACTGGACGGCCAGTAAGTCCCCGTCTTGTCAGTTCTTCCCACAGTCATCGTTTCTTGTCTAAAAGGAATAAAACCTTCCTGCTCCGGTCACTTTTCCAGGTCTTCATTCTCTCGGGAAGACTCCCACGTCCTTGTAAGGATTCCTTACGATTTGTAGGCTTTTCTTATCTTAATCATTGTCAATTTAATGTTCAGAGCCAGCCGGGGCCCCTAGAAGGTGAAGGAAAATTCTCCCTCCCTGATGACTCCAGGGAAGTGAGCCCTCACTTGCTGTTTCTACTTTGTTCAGGGGGTTCTCCCACACCGTGAGCCCCGCTTCATGTGTGCTCCTGAAAATGAGGACTTGATGGCCCAGAAAGATGCCCCATTTACTCAGGACCTGGAACCCTCCCGCCCCGTTGAGCTGCTGGACACCAGGCCACAAGGATGACCCTTGTTGACATTGCAAATCAAGTCCATGGCTGCTATCCCCTGGGAGGAGGGCGGCTGGCTCCTCGCTGGGACACACTCTGCCCGGGGTCACTGTTTGGGGAAGTGGGGCAGCCCACATGGGACCCCCGGACTGCAGAACCTCTGCACAGGGCTGCTTCCTTGACGAGGAACAGAGGGGAGTCTCGTACGGCTGACCTTCCAGGAATTCCCTAGAAAATCGCGCCTTTGGAAGGCAGCCCATTTCCATGCATCATTAACAGCAAAACGAACGGGTCAGGACACAGAGCTGCGTTTTCTGCATTATTCTCAGGACATTTTGAAATCCAGGCTCCCTGGCAGGTACAGGCTTCAAAGACCCAGAAGCCCCAGGCCACCTCTCGGCCGAATCTGGCAGGACAGCAAAGCCTGCCCCCTCCTGATGGTGCCTGTACATCACATTCTTAGAATCTGCCTACCGGGACCCCTGGACAGCACATTAAAAAGCAAAGACATTAATTGCTGACAAACGTCTGTCTAGTTAAAGCTATGGTTTCTCCAGTAGTCACGTATGGTTGTGAGAGTTGGATCATAAAGAAGGCTGAGCGCTGGATAATTGATGCTTTTGAACTGTGGTGCTGGAGAAGACTCTTGAGAATCCCTTGGATAGTAAGAAGATCAAACCCGTCAATCCTAAAGGCAATCAACCCAAATCAACCCTGAATATTCACTGGAAGGACTGATGCTGAAACTGAGGCTCCAATACTTTGGCCACTTGATGTGAAGAGCCAACGCATTGGAAAAGACCATGATGCTGGGAAAGATTGAGGGCAGGAGGAGAAGGGGGCGACAGAGGATGAGATGGTTGGATGCCATCACCCACTCGATGGACGTGAGTTTGAGTGAACTCTGGGAGACGGTGAAGGACAGGGAAGCCTGGCGTGCTGCAGTCCACAGGGTCACAGAGAATTGGACACGACTGAGAGACTGAACAACACTGGGACCCCGGACACAGGCTCAGGGAACTGCACACAGCCTCGGCGGGGGAGACAGTGGACTGTCCATCATCACTAGTGATCAGGACTCCCCTCCTCGATGGAGACATTCATAGGATGCAGGGCGTGGACTCCCAGGTCCCTGCTGAGCCCCTCCCCAAATGTGTCCCTGATTTGGAACCAGTGCCAACAACACTGTGCTTCCCTGTGGCTCAGCGGTAAAGAATCCTCCTGCGGATTCTTTATGTGGGAGACCTGGGTTCGATCCCTGGGTTGGGAAGATCCCCTGGAGGAGGGCATGACATCCCAGGGCAGTATTCTTGCCTGGAGAATCCTGTGGACAGAGGAGCCTGGCGGGCTACAGTCCATAGGGCTGCAAAAGAGTTGGACACGACTGAGCGGCTGAGCATGCACCCATGCACGCCAACGACATTGCCCAGTTCCTGCCCCGCTGGCTCATGGGGGTCCAGGGATGACCAAGACTGAACCCAAACCCAGGACTTACATTTTGCTTCCTAAGAGAAGCCTTCGCCCACCAACTGACACAGACCCGCAGCTACAGTGGTAGAAAATATTCTCTGTCTGAAGCGGAAGGACCGCGGTAAGGATGGAGGAGGGAGTCAGTGATGGAAAATGCAGCGTTTGCCCGAGGATGCAGTCCATCCTCTCCTCACCTGCCTGGGGGTGGCCAGCCCACTGGCCCTAAGGCTGCGGGACCTCTTCCTGTCTGGGGGCTGTGATGAAGCTCACGGCCCCACCCACCGCTGGTGCCCACCCCCATCGGCCCCCTCAGCTGGGGGTCTGTGCTGGCTTTTCCCAGAAGGAAGGAGATTTAGGAAAACCTACCAGGACCACCCAGCCCGGGCCGAGGGCAAGAGGCCGCCTCGGGCTGCAGGGCCCACGGCAGGCACCACCCAGCGGTGGGTCTCCCAGCTGAGCGCGTGAGCACCGCCTCCTGGACGGAACGTGGGCGGAGGCTGGGCGCCAGCACCCAGCCAGGGAGACTTCCAGCTCAGCGTAGCTCCTGTGTGTCCCACATCGTGACGAATTTATCGAGTGCTTCAACTCAAAGGCAGCAACTGAGACATGAGTCCCTAAAGCAAACGATGAACTCACAGAGAAGATGGGACGCCTCACTTCGGAGGCCCTGGTCTCCAGGCGCTCTTCCTGGAAGGCAACTCGTCACTTCCCGCCTGGGCCCAGGAGGGTGGCGGCTGCCTCCGGGCAAACACCAGTCACCCTGGGCAGCCCGGGGCCTGTCTCGGGGGGTTCCCGCTGGATGAGCGGCCTGAGAGCGGACGCCCTCATAATGCAAGACGAGCAAGGGGCCGGCCAGGTCCCCATGGACTGGGCTGTCTCCATCACCCCTGGGGTTAGGACAGGATGCTCTGGGGTCCAGCTGACCTCTGCCTGGACCCCGTTCCAGCCATCTCTGTGTGAGTCGCTTCCAGCTGCTGGAGCATACCTCACGGTCTGGGAGGCTCACACGACAGGAATGTAATTTCTCCCAGCCCTGAAGGACGGAATCTGAGATCATGATGTCGGCAGGGCAACTTCTTTTCTGTTCTCGGCGTGTGGACGGCCGTTTCCTCCCCGTGTCCTCACAGGGTCGTCCCTGTGTGTGTCTGTGTCCTGACCTCCTCTTCTTATCAGGACCCCAGTCCTGTGGGGTTAGAACCCACCCGAGGGACCTCACTTTATCTTAATCACCTCTTTAAAGGCCCATCTCTAAAGACAGTCACATCTGAGGTGCTAGGGGTCGGGGCTTCAGTATGTGAATTCAGGGACAGTTCAGCCCGTGACAATCCCAACAAGCCTTTGTTCTTCTGTGGCTGTGCTGTAAGCGTTGTGCGGGATTTAGGCCCCCGACCAGGCCCTGAACCCGTGTCCCCGGCACAGGAGAGAGAACTTCCGCCAGGGAAGGAGGAGAACTGCTCTTTTTCTCCATCTTGCTGGCCCACCCGACCTCCTCTCCTGACCCCGGGTGCTGGAGGTCATGGCTGCATGACATGGGTGCTCAGGGCAGTGAATCAGGGCACCCCGCCCTTTTAACCACGCACAGAGGAGCCTGGCAGGGTTCAGTCCTCAGGGTCGCAAAGAGTTGGACACGGTTGAGCGACTAACACGCACACCTGTGACCCTTGGCCAGACACGTGCCCTCGCTGGGGAGCACGTGGGTAAGCCGGACGGCATGAAGGTCCCTTTTGGCTCTACTGCACCTGGGGGACCTGTGTGCTGTCCCTGCACTAGCTCACACCCGCTGCTCACACCAGCACTCTCGGATGAGTAGGAGCTCAGTCCCATGGGAAGTCATTTCTCGTCTCGAGGTGGCAGCTCGTCTCCAAGGAGAGATTCAGGGCCCAGGTGCTGCTGCTCTCCACAGGGGGCTTCTGGGCTTGGGGTCCGTCTGCATCCACATGGCGGATGGATGGAGGGTCTGGAGGTTGTACCCGGAGCTCCAGCCACAGGACGAGAGCTCGGGCGCGCGGGCAAGCCCGATGGCAGAACACGTGCCCCTGGGCAGTAGTGTCAGCTGCATGCCCCAGAGGAAGAGACTGCAGGCCTAGAGGGCAGCAAGCCGCTGTGTGGTAGGGAGGTTAATTTGAAAAAAAAAAAAAAAAAAGTGTGAAGGAGAACCTGCAATAACCTGGGGCCACTGAGGGAATGGGGACTGCTGGGGGCACGAAGTCCTCCATGGGGGTGATGAAGCCCCATGACCTCGGTCTGGGAGGCAAGCCGCCTGTGCTTATGTGCCCGGGACTCCTGGGTTCCTGGGTGGGGTGGGATGATTTGGGAGAATGGCACTGAAACATGTATAATACCATATAAGAAATGAATCGCCAGTCCAGGTTCGATGCATGATACTGGATGCTTGGGGCTGGTGCACTGGAATGACCTAGAGGGATGGTACGGGGAGGGAGGTGGGAGGGGGGTTCAGGATGGGGAGCACGTGTATACCTGTGGTGGATTCATGTTGATGTATGGCAAAACCAATACAATATTGTAAACTAATTAGCCTCCAATTAAAATAAATAAATTTATATTTAAAAGAAAAAAAAAAGGAAAAGAAGAAAACGCCAGGTCTGCACCTGCCCGAAGTCCCTGACCAGCGATCACATGCACGTACCCGACCCACCAGCCACTTCCAGACGCCCCCCTTTCCTTCCGGGGCCTAAGCTCTGATGGGATCGAGGGGGACTGTCGGTCTGGTCCTCGGCCCCCTGGAACGCTGCTGACGGTTCCAGAGCTTCTTCTCTCCTCTGTCCTGTTCAGATGACAGGTTCCCTAAGAATCCCACTCTGCTGCAAGTGAGAGCTTGGGAGGGTGTGCGTGATCGCGTTTCCTGTTAATTAAGAGTTTATACTGTGGAACATTGAGCAGATATGAGGGAGCGATCCCACGGACCCTCCCAGGGTCCCCCAACCCAGTCCCCCCATCCTCGCTATCGGGTTTGACGTGTGACACCGCTACAATCGGGAACCGACCGCGACACATTATCACTGACTACGAGCTCAGTTTACACGAAGGCCCCCTCTTGCTCTTGCACATTCCACGTACGTGTGTGCACTTAGTCGTGTCCGGCTCTGCGGCCCCGTGGACTGCAGCCCGCTGGGCTCCTCTGCCCACGGGATTTCCCAGGCAGGGACACCGCAGGGGGCTGTCACTTCCTCCTCCAGGGGCTCTTCCTGACCCAGGGATGGAGCTCTGGTGTCCGCATCTCCTGCACTGGCAGGCAGGGTCTCTCCCACCAGCGCCGCCTGGGAAGCCCTTGTGCGTTCTGCGGGTTTTGACAAATGCACACTGTCGTGCCCACCGTGCCAGCACCCCACAGGACAGCGGCCACGCCCCAGGAATTCTCTGTGGTCTGCACAGTCACTCCCCTTTCCCCCAACTCCTGATCCTCTGACTGTCTCCAGAGTTTTGCCTTTTCCAGAATGTCATAGAGCTGGAATTACATACCGTGGAGCCTCTGCAAATTGGCATCTTTCCCTCAGTCAGATGCTTTTAAGGTTCCTCCATGTCTTTTTGTGGCTTGACAGCTCATTTCTTTTTATCACCAAATGACGGTCTACTGAATGGGTGTACCACAGTTTTACTGAAGGACGTCCTGCTCACTTCCGGGTTCTGGCGACTATGATAAAGTTGCTGTAATCCTCACCGTGTTTTTACGAAGCCATGACTGTAAACGTTCCGGCACCACGGCTGTGACTCATACGGTCCTAACGGCTTCCGTATTTCAACTGCTCACCACACAGCAGGCAGGTAGCTTTCCTCCTCCACCCCTCACTTACCACGCGCCTCCTGCAGGCAGGCATGTCCGAGAGCTGGGGACAGAGAAGCCAACAGGTGCCAGGCTCAGGCGTTACAGATGAAAAGCGACCGAAGCTTCTATCATACGGTGAGCGCCAGGCCTGCCCACCCTCACATCTCCACAGGTCACCCAGAAGTGGGGGGTACTGACAAGTCAGGGCTTCCACGCAGAAGCTTCTGGAAGCCTGTTCTGAGGCGCAGTGGGTGATGGAGCCCGGGATGCATCGGGTCAGCAACCCTGGCTCCAAGGCCCGAGGTGGCCCTGGGGCGCTGGCTGTGGACAAGGTCCAAGGACAGGCCAGGTGGGGGGCACGCGGGTGGGGGGCCGGCGGTGCTGCAGGCAGGGTGGAAGAGCAGCCCTCGTCCTGCCAGCCGTGGCCCCCTGCACCCCGCTCATCACTGCCCCCCAGGCAAGCAGGAGGCCCCACTCGATCTGTCCCTGGTCAGAGCAGGCACGACCCCCGCCCTGCATTAAGCTCCAACTAATGCCAAGGAAGTTCCCAGGTGGGCCCGCGGCTTCCTGTGGCTGCACAGCTGCCCGGCGACTCCAAGGGGCACAGCGCCACCCTGGACCGCACAGAGGCTGGTGTCAGGCTGACTGTGCTCCCGGGATGGGCGGAGGGGGGAACGCTCAGCACACGCCCCCTGCCCCCGGTGGAGACACGGAGGCCCGCAGACTTGGGTGCAGGGCCGGGGCCTGAGTCACGGCCACTGTTTGAACATCTCTCCCTTCAAACGGACAGACTTGGCAAACACGTTAAATACCAATCGAGACGAAATGCCACCGGGAACTCGATCATCCTTCGTCTTTCAAGCACAGGAATGCCACGTGGAGCGGCACGAGGTGACACAACGGAAGGGCCCTGGGTCCCCTGTCTCTGGCACTCACATCGCTGGGCCCCAGGTGGTCTCTCCCCAGAAAGTGAGAAAGCACCTCTGCCAACCCCCATGCTTGCCCAAACAGTGAACAACAGGACAAAGAGTAGACACCTGGAGAAACAGTAGACACTTGGATGCACTAATATAACAAAAAAAGAGTCATGACGCCGAAGGGTCCTCTCTCTTCTTCCCTCAGACCTCTCCCACTGAAGCCCCCAGGGCTGAACACCTCATGGGCAGAACCTATGGCAGCCTTTGGAGAAATTCTGGGATTTCTGACCTCAGCTGCAACAAGCCATCAAGACAGAAATTTACAATTACCTTTACAACATCTTCAAAAAACTATGAAATGGTTCAGGGTAAATCTGGCCAGAGGTGTGCACCCCTGCACACTGAAAACTGTAACAAACTGCAGAGAGGCGGGACAGACTTGACTGCAAGGAGTAATTTCCCACAACCGTGTCGTCAAGATTGTCTTCACATGTCAGTGCTCCCCAGCTTGATCTGTCAAAATCCCAGCAGGCTTTTTACAGGAAATGATGATCTGATGGCTAAATTCACACAGAAATGCAAAGTATCGAGGATAGCCAAGACACCTGTGAAAAAGAAGAGCTGGAGAACTAACGAAACCTGATTTGGAGAGTTACTGTGGAGAGGCGGTAATCGAGACGGTGGTCTAAGGCGGATACTTGGAAGCTGGAACAGTAGAGCGCTTGCAGGTGGACACACACGTGCATGTGGACGTCTGGTCTCTGACGAAGGCTTGAAGTCGTGTCCCAGCTTTCATTTCTGCTGCTGGTAGACTGTACCTTTTTCCCTTCTTTCTTTTCTGGGTTAGTCTGGCTAGAGGTTTATCAATTTTATTGATGTCCTCAAAGAACCAGCTTTTGCATCATTTTTTTTCCTTATCATCTTTCTATTTTCTATTTCATTGATTGCTGTAATTTTCATTATTTCCTTTCTTCTGCTTCAGTTCAGTTCAGTTCAGTCGCTCAGTCGTGACCGACTCTTTGCGACCCCATGAATCGCAGCACGCCAGGCCTCCCTGTCCATCACCAACTCCCAGATTTCGCTCAGACTCACGTCCGTCTTCTTCTGCTTACTTGGGTTTAATTTGCTTTTTCTTCTAGCTTCTAAGAGTAGAAGCTGAGGTCACTGATTTGAGGGCTTTGTCCTTTTCTGATAGAGGTATTTTCTGCTCTAAATGTCTCATGAAGAACTGCCTTAGTGGCACCCCACAAGTGCTGATGTGTTGTGTGTCCATTTTCATTCAGCTCGAACACCGTCTAATTTCCCATTGGATTTCTACTTTGACCCATGCATTATTTAGAACAATATAGTTCAGTTCCCACGTATTCAGGGATTTTATAGACATCTTTCTCTTACTTGATTCTTAATGTGATTCCCTTGTGGCTAGGGAGCACATTTGTAAGGCTTGAATAATTCTGCATTTATTGACACTTGGTTTATGAACCAGAATATGGTTTATCTGATAACCGTTACAGGTGCACTTGAAAAGCATCCAGAGGTCTATACATGTCAGGTAAGTTTGTTAATTGATGTTGTTCAAATTTTCTATCCACTGACTTTCTGTCTACTGGTTACTGAAAGAGGGGTACAGAAATAATCTGATTATAATTGTGGGTTTTTTCTATTTCTCCTTGTGTTTTTGTTGCCTGTATTTTGAAGCTCTTTGCTAGGTACTTCAGGTTCTTATATCCTTCTACAGAACTGATCTTTCTGTCATTACGAAATAACCTTCTATAACTCTCTTGGCAACCTTTGTTCTGAAATCTGCTTTGGTACTAGTCTAGCCACCCTGTTTTCCTTTTGATTACTGTTAACATGGTATATTCTTTCCATCCTCCTCCTTTGAACACATTTGCGTCTTCATAATTTGAGTGTGTGCCTTGGAGGCAAGCATCTTGCTGTTTCATCCAACTGGATGATTCTGCCTTTTAATTGGGGGTATTTATACCATTTACATTTAATGGGGTTGTTGACATGACTAGGTTGAGCTCTGTCTTATTTCCATTTATTTTTATTTGTCTGGTGTGTATCCCCTCCCTCTTTTTCTGCCTTCTCTTGAGAATTTTTTTATGATTCCATTTCCTATCTTCTGTGAGCTCATGAGCTATGACTTGGTAATTTTAGCGGTTGCCTTAGGGCTTATGGTGTATATCCTTCACATATAATCAAGTGATGTTTTCTGAATTCACAAACAGGACAAGAATCTCTTTGCTCCTCTCCTCCCAGCCTCTTTGGTAGCCTATTGGCGGCATACACATACCCTTTCCATGTTGTAACTCAAAAGTACATGGTTATCATTTCTGTTTAACACCCAAGGCTTTCAAAGGGATTGACATAATAAAGTGTTAGTCAGTTGTGCCTGACTCTTTGCAACCCCATGGACTGTAGCCTGCCAGACTCCTCTGTCCATGGAATTCTCCAGGCAAGTATACTGGAGTGGGTAGCCATTCACTTCTCTAGGGGATCATCTTGACCCAGGGATGGCACCCGGGTCTCCTACACTGCAGGCAGATTCTTTCCCATCTGAGCCACCAGGGAAGCCCTGAATAATAAGACAATCTCTCCACATGTTCATGCAGGTACCATTTCTGGCGCCTCTCGGGCCTCTGAGTATTTCCATCTGCTGTCATTCTCCTTTTACCTGAAAAACGTCCTTTAACATTTCTTATAGAGCGGTCTGCTGGTGATGGAGTATCACAGCTTTTCTATTTTGAAGAAGTCTTGTTTTTGAAATAGCTATTTTTTCTTCCCTTTCAATGCTTCAAAGACATCTCTCCGCTGTCTTCTTACTTGATTTGTTCCTGAAGATGTATCTGCTGCCATGTATGTCTTTATTCCTTCATGTAACGTAGCTTTCCCCCCTTTCTGGTGGCTTTTAAGATTTTTATCTTTATCCTTGGTTTTGAGCAATTTGAAAACTACATGCTTTGGTTTATGTTTTTTTCCCAATGTGTCTTGAGCTTGGGAGTCATAGAGGTTCTTGGTTCTGGGAGTTCACAGACCACTTCGAATTTGGGAACATCAAATTTCTATCAATATGTCTTCAAATATTCTCTTTATTCTTCTTCCTCTCCTCACCTCAATCCCCTCTGCGTATGTGTCAGGCTGTCTGCAGCTGCTCTATAGCTCGCTGAAACTGTTGTTGTTTTTTTTTTTTTAATGACACTTCTTTTTCTCTATGTGTTTCCTTTGAATCGTTTCTAATCCTACTTCTGCAAGCTCACTCTTCTCTTCTTCTGCAGCCTCCGATCTGCCCCAAATCCCACCGTGTGTATTTTTCATCTCAGATACCGACTGCTGTTCACCCCTAGAAGTTTGACTTTTACATTTAAAACAATTTTACTTGTAAAATGCACATAACATAAAATCTGTCATCTTACACATTTTTAAGTGTACGGTTCAATGACTTAAAAAAAGAAGTCTCTTTGAGACCCCATGGACTATACAGTCCATGGAATACTGGGCTCTCCAGGCCAGAATACTGGAGTGGGTAGCCTTTCCCTTCTCCAGGGGATCTTCCCAACCTTGGGACTGAACCCAGATCTCCCACCTTGCAGGCAGATTCTTTACCAGCTGAGCCACCATGGAAGGCCTTGAGTTTTAAATTTACAATTTTTACTTGTGGTAAAATCCATAGAACATAAAATCTGTCATTTTACACATTTTTAAGTGTACAGTTTAATGACTTACAAAAAGAGTCCACGTTTCTGTTAATGTTTACAGCATGTGGAATAGAGTTACGATGATTCTTTATTATCTTTGCCTGTGCATTCTAATATTTGCATCCATCCCTGGTCAGTTTTGACTAACTGAACTTTTCCCTCACCACTGGTGGTGTTTTCCTGCCCTTTGCGTGTCTGGGAATTTCCAAATGGATGCCAGACACTGCAAATTTCACTTTATGGGTGCTGGATATTTTGTAGTCTTACAGACATTCCTGAGCTTTGTTCTGGGTGTGGCTAAATAACCCAGAAAGAGTTTGATTCTTTCAGGTTTTGGTTTTAAGATCTGGTGGAGGAGATGGGGGAAGAAAAGCTATGACCAATCTAGACAGCATATTAAAAAGCAGAGACATTACTTTGCCAGCAAAGGTCCATCTAGTCAAAGCTATGGTTTTTCCAGTAGTCATGTATGGATGTGAGAGTTGGACCATAAAGAAAGCTGAGCACTAAAGAATTGATGCTTTTGAACTGTGGTGTTGGAGAAGACTCTTGAGAGTCCCTTGGACTGCAAGGAGATCAAACCAGTGAATCTTCAAGGAAATCAGTCCTGAATATTCATTGGAAGGACTGATGCTGAAACTTCAATACTCTGGCCAACTGATGCGAAGAACTGACTCATTGGAAAAGACCCTGATGCTGGGAAAGATTGAAGGCAGGAGGAAAAGGGGACGACAGAGGATGAGATAGTTGGATGGCATCACCAACTCGATGGACATTGAGTTTGAGTAAACTCCGGGAGTTGGTGACGGACAGGGAGGCCTATTGTGCTGCAGTCCATGGGGTCGCAAAGAGTCAGACAAGACTGAGCAACTGAACTGGCTGGCTGACTGGGGGAGATCTGAGCTATGATTAATTCAAGGCTAATTCTTCTCCAGTATGGAAGCGAGACCCTTCTGAGGATTCTTTGCGATGCTCCGTGAATTCAGCCTGCTGGGCGGGAAGAGGTACTTCCCACCTTCCCCCGTCCTGAGAGAGCTCGAGATTCTGGTTCTCTAACCCTTCGGGTGATACTCTCTCCAGCTTCTCACAGTTTCCTCCCACACATCTGCTGATCACAGCTCTGCTGAACTCTCCACGGTGGCCCTTCTGGAATTCTATCCTGTCCGCACCACCTGCCATGATCCCCCGGCTCTCAGCTCCATTTCTTCTACTTGTCCGCCTCCGGCCTCTGCTGGGGTTCTCACTCCCCGAGGAAGCCGGGCAGTCAGAGGGCTCATCTCATAACAGGACAGGGCCCTGTGGGGTCTTCCCAGGGCAGACTGGCCCTGCCTCCATGCCCTCCCCCTGCAGGAAAACTTTAGCCACAGAAGAAATCGAACCAGAGGTGGGACTTCCCTGGTGGCCCAGTGGCTAAGACTCCACCCTCATAATTCAGGGGGCCAGCCTTCGATCCCTGGTCAGGCATAGATCCCATACGCCGTAACTAAAGATCCCGTATGCCAGAGCTAAGGCCTCGTATAGCCAAATAAATAAATAAAGATAAATATTAAGGAAAAAAAAAACACAGGACAGGTGGAGCTGGAGGATCAGAGAGGGAGAGATAATGGAAAAAGAAAAAAGCTTTAAAAAAAAAGAGGATAAATCTAATCCGAGAGATGAAAAAAAAAAGAAAAAGCAGAGACAAAGGAAAGCAGTCAAACAAGACAAAATAACAGGCAACCTCCGGGAGGGCTCATGCCAAGGGGCATCTCTCAGAACCGCTTCTGCCAGCGCCCCCGGCCCTGTGGTCAGCCACTGCTGACCCACACTTCCATAGGAGACCCTCCAACAGCAGCAGGAGGCACAAGCTTGATCCCTGGTCCAAGGTCCCGCGTGCGTCAGGGCAGCTAAGCCCACGCACCACAGCTAGAGAAGCCTGCACGCCGTGGCGGAGCCCACACGCTCTTGAGCCCGTGCTCTGAAACAAGAAGCCCTAAGGCCTCAAAACAGAAGCCCGTATGCTGCGACTAGGCACATCCTGCATGCGGCAACACAGGCCCAGGGCAGCCAGAATACAGGTACATAAAAGGTTAAAGGAAGCCAGAACAGCAAAGGTTTAGCCATCAAACAAAGTCCAGGAACTTCAGTTCTTCCCCAAGGGCTACGGACGATACTCTGAACCACGTCCTTGGAGCTGTTTTGCAGATACTGAAACCCCCAGCAGGTGGAAGAAGTTAACCACACGGCAACCAGACTGTAGTCACAACATAAGCTGCCAGAAGTCCGAGAACTAGCCTCAAGGAAAGGGGAACAAACCGACCCTAGAACTGAGGACGAACTGTGCTTAAAACAACCAAGATGACGCCGATCAGACCACACACGACCACACATGCTGCACAGAGCCCCCTCCTCCCATCTGTGCGCCCCAGAAACTCCCCTTTAGAGCTCTGATCAGCAGGGGGAGGCTGGTCTTTGGGACACGAGTCCACCTCCTCCCCAGGACTGCCCACTTCCTCAAAAAAGCTGTCTTTCCTTCTACTCACCACTTGCTTCTCAGTATTGGGATACTGAGCCACGAGCAGCCAAACCTGAGTTTGGTAACCATCTCTCTTGTTTCTCATCTTTCAGGGATCAGTCATTTGTTGTCTGACGCCGAACCTTAAATCTGTTGTTTCCTGTATTGTCTGAGCTTTGGTTGCTGCCTGTGGAAGGGTACATCCAGCCTCTGTTTTCCCATCACGGCCACAATAGAAATAGCCGTAGCAGTAGGCATTACTACCATCTTTTTAAAATTTCGAAGTTTCTTTTTTTGAAAACTGCAGACATAAGCAGAAGCGGAGTGCCATGGGAAATCCTGTCATCCTTCCGAAACTTCCACCATCATCTGTTTCATGGCATTATTCGTACACAGCAAAACCACACTTCCCTGCCTTGAATCCACAATACCTCGCTTCTCACTGTGTGGTGAGCAGCTGACCCCCCCAGGGGAGTGGACAAGTGATGTTGCTATCCGTCCCACACAGTGACTGTTCACCTCCTGACCCCAGCCCAGGCTGAGAAGACCCTCACCAGCCCCCTGCCCCAGGCTCCCTGCAGGGTGAGGTGGTGCTCGCAGTTCGAATGCCAGAATGAACACTGAGACTATCCAGCCGGGCTCATTCTGGGGTCCTCGGTCACTGGTGACGAAGATACAGGTTGACAACTGATCTTGAAAACGGAAGAAGTTACTGGTCTCACTGGGCTTCCCTGGTGGCTCAGACGGTAAAGAATTTGTCTGCAGTGCAGGGCACCCAGGTTCGATCCCTCGGTCGGGAAGATCCCCTAGAGAAGAGAATGGCTACCCACTCCAGCATTCTTGCCTGGAAAATCCCATGGGCAGAGGAGTCTGGAGGGCTACAGTCCATGGGGTCGCAAAGTCCACAGGGACATGACTGAGTGACTCACACTTTCACTGGTCTCTCTGAGAACCTGAGCCTTCCCCAGCCCCCTCCCCCACCAGTAGGCAGAGAGCGGGCACCTTGCCGCGACAGTGTCTCATAGATGCTGTGCGGTGTGACGCTGGCCACTAACAAGTCAGTCATTAAGTCTCCATCACAACCACTTAGCAATCTCCTTCCTCCCTGTTTCCTGTTTGGGGCCCTCTGGATGCATCAGTCTGAATAATTGATATGAACAGGAAAGCCTCAAGCTTTTGAAGTGGCTCATTAGTTACCTGGACAGAAGGAAGACTCTGCTCGGCCACACACCTGCCCACCACGATCAAAGCAGCCTGCCTGGCTTGATCGGTTCCTCTGTTCGCAGGATGCAGGGTCCCCTTCACTGAGGCACAGGCTGCTGAATCCCAGAGAGCCCCCTGCACCCCTCCCCCTGGTCCCTGGAAGGGGGCTGCCCTTCCAACTTACTCCAGGCACACTCAGCCATGACCGATGAAACGGTGGTCTGCAGAGCATCTGTTGTTGGGCTGCTGCAATAGGCTGAATTCTGTGCCCCCCAAATGCATATGTTAAAGTGTTGACTGCCCCTGTCCCCCAGTACTTCAGAATGTGACTGTATTTGGAAATTGAACCTTTGAGGAGGTAACAGTGGAGCTGGCTGGGTGGGCCCTAATCCAACCTGACTGGTGTCCTTACCAGATGGGGGAAGTGGGGCACTCTGAGAGATCCCAGGATGCACACAGAGAGATGGCTGGGTGAAGAGCGTAACCATGTGCAAGGCCAGGAGAGAGGCCCTTACGGCCTGCAAACTGTGAGAACGTGGATTTCTGTGGTTTAAGCCCCTCAGTCGTGGTGTCTGACCATAGCACTTGGAGCTAAGACAGGTGTGAAGCTCAGTGCTGGCTGAAGGGCTGGTCAGGAGGCTACATATGCCGGGTGTGTGCCTTCTAACTCAAGCAGCGTAAAGTGGACGTGCCTAATCCAGACCAAAACACACTGAGGAGACAGGCCACAGAAGAGTGAGTAATGACCCTCGAAGGGAGATGTTCAGGCAGTTAGTTCACAGTCAGCTGCAGGCTGGGGGTGCATTCACAGAGGGCCAGGAGGCCAGGGGAAGGGGTCAGAGTGCGACCTCCATCCTGGTGGGGTGGTTTCTCCTAAGGGGTCAGAGGAGAGCTCCTAACAGGAGAATCTGGAAATCTGCTTCCAGCAGTCATGTACGGATGTGAGAGCTGGACCATAAAGAAACCTGAGTGCCGAAGGATTGATGCTTTTGAACCGCGGTGTTGGAGAAGATTTTTGAGAGTCCCTTGGACGGCAAGGAGATCCAACCAATCCATCCTAAAGGAAATCAACCCTGAATATTCACTGGAAGGACTGATGCTGAAGCTGAAGCTCCAATACTTTGACCACCTGATGTGAAGAACTGACTCATTGGAAAAGACCCTGATGCTGGGAAAGATTGAAGGCAGGAGGAGAAGGGGATGACAGAGGATGAGATGGTTGGATGGCATCACTGATGTGATGGATATGAGTTTGAACAAACTCTGAGAGCCGGTGAAGGACAGGGAAGCTTGGCGTGCTGCAGTCCATGGGGTCACAAACAGCTGGACTCGCCTGAGCGGCTGCCTAACAACAGTGGTCAACGGCAGCTGCCACCTCTTAGCCTGAGACAGTCACCAGGCTGGAGCTGGGGACCCCGCGAGGGGAGGAGCTGTCTCCAGCCCCGGGATGGATCCTGACTTTCTCTTTGGAAACATTCCACACAGGGACTCCCCTGGTGGTCCAGCAGCTAAGACTCTGTGCTCCCAACGCTAGGGGCCCAGGTTCGACCCTGGTCAGGGAACTACATCTCACGTGCCGCAACTAAAGATCCGCCTTGCCGCCAGGAAGATCGAGGATCCCGCGTGCCACACCTGAGACCTGGCATGGCCCAACACAAAACAAAGAAAACAACAACGAAGACGCATCCTGTCCACGAGCTTAACAATATCAGGAAAAGGCAGTGCCGTGAAAGAAACAGACAGCTAAGTTCCCTTCCCCATCTCAGACCTCTGAAAAGTCCTTGTGGCAGCTCCTCAGCTTCACACCCTAGACAAAGCAATAAAAGTGATCCCAGGGAAGAGTCCAATGGTCTCTTGGAGGCGGCTGAAATTCTCAGGGCTCCGTGGAGCTGGGGAACACTTTATTCTGGGTAGAACCTCTGGCTGGAGGGAAAGGGCTTGAATTTCCCCAAAGCCAGCCTGCAGGGGAAGACAGCCCCCTGTTCCTGCTGGAGAATGGATCCTCCCAGCACCTCCTCCCCTGTGTGGGCAGCACACTGCTGCCGGGCTGCCCACTTCTTCCGGGAGGAGAGGGGTTTGTTCTTTTTGGGAAAGCAATGAATAAACGGCAGAATGAAGCGGTCTGGGTGTGGTTCATGGGTGTGCAGCGTTGGTCGGGAGGCAGTTAAGCAGGGCAACCATGGTTTGTTTGTAAGGCGTGGCCTCTGAGGCTTTCGTTTTTGGCACCAGCCTCACTGCAGAGCATCCTTTCTTCCTTCCTTCCTTCCTAGGGCCTCATGCCCTGGTACCCCCACTCCAGCTAGTTACCAGATGCCTGGGAAGCCCGGCTGTGAGTTCAGAGTGCAGCTGGGGGGTGAGTGACAGAGTCACTGCCGAGCCACGGCTCCCACCCCCCGAGGAAGCTCTACGCCCCCTGTCTGCCCTTTCTTCAGCTTTGGGCACGGCGGGCTGGGCCCCTACTGCCTCCTCTCACCCTAGGGCAAAGGCACCAGGGGAAAGTGAGTCCAGCTCTGAGGTCCCTGCCCTCCCAGCAGACCTCGGTGCTGAGGGAGGGTGTGCAGGGCTAAGAGGCTGAGCCTCCGTGGTGGATGGCTGTGGGGGTCCTAGGCAGTGGGGCTGGGGAGCTGTGACCACGGGGTCCGAGGTGGTGGTGACACCGAGCCGGACTCTAGGGCTCCTGGGCATGGAAGCTTTTCCATGGTCCCCGATTCATGTTTGTAGGAAACAGGCTTCATTCACCTTCGTGACCTTCCCAGAGTTCCAATGGGTAAGTTCAAACAGCTGCTAATCAGAGAAGGGACGGGGATGCAGAGACGGAGAAGCAGCTAATAAGCAACAGTGTAGACTTGGTTCTTCCTCAGGAAACACACAAAACTATACTGTGAGGGCTCTCTGATGGTAAGGAATCTGCCTGCCATGGAGGGGACCTGCGTGCGATCCCTGGGTCGGGAAGATCCCCTGGAGGAGGGCATGGCAACCCACTCCAGTGTCCTTGCCTGGAGAATCCCACGGTCAGAGGAGCCTGGTGGGCTACAGTCCATAGGGTGACAAAGAATCGGACACGACTGAGCAACTAACATTAACCGAACTAAAACCACCGACAAATGGGAGATGTCAGCATCCTTCATTCCAGAGAAGCACAAGGGAAAGTGAAGGTCGCTCAGTCGTGTCCGACTCTCTGCGACCCCATGGACTGTCTCCAGGCCGGAATACTGCAGTGGGTATCCTTTCCCTTCTCCAGGGGATCGAACCCAGGTCTCCCACATTGCAGGCGGAGTCTTTACCAGCTCAGCCACCAGGGAAGCCCAAGAACACTGGAGTGGGTGGCCTATCCCTTCTCCAGCAGAGACCCAGGAATCGAACCAGGGTCTCCTGCATTGCAGGCAGATTCTTTACCAGCTGAGCTATCATTCCAGAGAAGGTTGCAGTTTAAAAACCTGTTTATCAAGAGACCACCTGAGGCCAGAGTAACCGAGTGCAAGCCCTGAACACTCGCCGATCCTTACTGGCAACTGCACCCCTGAGCCACCGCTAAGGGCTCACCGAATCCCCCAGGGTGAAGACACAGTTTTGAGGCACAAGCCCACTCTGTCCTCTTCGCCTGGCAACGCAACAAACTTATTCTTTTCTATTTCATCCAAACTCTGTCTCCGAGATCTGATTCGGCGCTGGTGCACAGAGGCTTCGTTTTTGGCTTCAGTGGGGCTGGGGAGCCACAGCTGTGGGGGTCCTGAATGGGACTCGGGAGCTGTGCCTGGGAAGTCAGTCTGCCTGGCCCCAGCGTGGAGAGGCAGGATCTGGGCCCCTGTGAAGGGGCTGGAGGGAACTCCCGGGTCCCTGCCTCGGGCCTGGGTGGAAGGTGGGCTGACATAGGGATGAGGCCCCAGGAGGAAGAAGAGGCTGCAGGTGGTGGAGATGGGCGCCCGAGCTCTGTTCGCCCAGGGGCTCCCCAGCTCCCTCCCTGCAGCTTTACTTCCCTGGCTTCCCCACAAGGTCCTGGACATGGTCAGTGTTGGGGACAGCTGTCTCTGGCAGTGGGAACACCCACATGACCCAGTCCTGGCCAATCAGAGCTTCCCATTTTCCGGCCACCATGGCTGGTGTCGGGATGGTCGTGTGACCCAAAGCAGACCCATCAGAATCCTGCCTGGGTTCTGCCGGGTCTCCTGGGAAGGGTGGTCTGAACAGGGAGGGGTCATCAGCAGTGGGAGAGACAGACCTGCACCTGGGGGGGCAGCAGAGCAACAGAGGAGAGCCCAAGAGAGGGAGACAGATGGAGAGACAGAGGCGCAGGCACAGAGACAGCAGAGACGCACCGGGCGGAAAGGCGGAGCCCGAGAGAGCGAGCAGACGCGGCGCCACCCTGCGCCCAGCTGTGCATCTGAGGACCCACTCCTGACTGTTCAGTCACTTGCGCGTTAGCTGGCGGTTAAGCCTCAGCTGTTCAGCTGGACCATACAAACTGCCGCTTTTTGTTTTTTGACCTAAAAAAGGGCAGCCTTGACGGGGAGAAGGGGCTTGTGTCACTGGAAGCTGAAAGGACCCAGAAGAAAAGTGGATCGGCTGGCTGCTCTGCTGAGCTGCGTCGCCTGGCCCTTTGAAGCCCTTCCTTCCTTTAGATCTTACGGGCCTCGCGAGGGGCACAGCACACTCCTGTCCTTGGTCAGGAGTTGAAACAACTTTATTTCAAATTCCTGGTGGCAGAACTTCAGGCCCCAGTGCCTCCCTGGGGTCTGCTCCCCAGGCGGCCCTGACCCAGAGGGGGGCTGCCTGGTTCTCCTTAGAAGCTGGGGTCAAGGGTGCCCCTGAGTCCGCTTCTGGGCATCCGTGGCTGGGGTCTCATCACCAGCCGCCCCATGGAGGCCTTACCCGGGAGCAGCCTGCCTCTCTGTGGGCAGGGCTGGCACTCGGTCTGTTCCGCAGAAAGCTTGGGCCCAGCATGAGACAGTGCCACGCCCTCCCAAGGCCACTTCAGCTGGGCCGGCTTCTTGAGAGGGAGCACTGTCAGGGCTTGTCTCAACCAAGGGGCTGCAGAACTTGGGGAGCCCTGGAGTGGGGAGCAGGGCTCTCAAGGCACCCAGAAACTCGTGCCCACTTACCCCCAGGGCCCCGCCCATCCACTGGGACCTCAAATGTACTTCCTTTTTGGAGCTATCAGTGTGGTTTCAGGGACACAGAGCCTACTTGTCATACAACCGAAGATGTAGGTGCCAAGCGACGGGGTAACGGGGGAGGGAGAGTGAGGGAGAATAAGACAAGGAGACCCCCCCAACCTGGTGTGCACCCCACAGCTTTCTAGTTCTGCTCACAGAGAAGACACACAGGTGGCTAACAAGCACAGCATCATGGATCGTAAGAGAAATGCAAGTTAAAACCACGAGACACCTCTGCACATCTCTCAGAAGGTTTTGAATGAACAAGATCAACCTCACCAAGCAGCGGTGAGGGCGTGGAGGAACCGGAACTCATACAGGCAGGCAGGAACTCGGCAGGGGCATTGGAAGACAGGGTGGCAATTTCTTTGAACATTTATCTATTAATAGCACACGACCTGGCCCTTCCCTCTCTGAGAAGAGACACAAAAACAGTTTTTCCGAGAGGCACAGCAACACACGTCTGCACAAAGACGTGAATGTGAATATTCACAGCACTGCTAAGAGTCAGACGCCCATCAGCAGGTGAGTGGACAGCCACGTAAGTGGTTCATCCTAGAGGGGACCCTCACTCAGAAACCCGGGGGGAGGAACGGACCCTCAGTCAGAAACAAGGGGAAGGGGACGGTCGTCACATGCAAATCTTGAAATAATTATGCTGAGCGAAAGGAACCAAAAAAAAGAGCGCAGACAGTGTGATTCCATTTATGTAAAATTCCAGAAAAAGCAAACTACTCTGCCGTAGCAGCCCGCTGAGCGATGGTGGCCGGCAGGAGGTGGGGTCGCGCGGGGCCACGGGAAACTTCTGGAGTGGTGGGTGTGTTGATCACCCTGACCTTGGTGATGGTTTCAGCTGCGTACGCGTATGTCAAAACACGAAGCATGTGAAGTTTAGAGATGTCCATTAAAGCTCAATGAAGCTCTCTGGAAACAGAAACCAAAGCATCCTATGGCAGCAGATCGCGAGGGAGGCGGCCCCACGTGGGGACATGGCGTGCAGCAGGAAGAAAATACCCAAGAGTGTGACCAAGACAGGAGCGCGACCTCGCATGGGCGCCTCCGACCTCAACCAGACCGAGTTTCCAAGTTCTGGGAGCTGGTGTCTGAAGCTGTGCCCCTGCCAGCCCCGCGGCTCCTGGGGTGAGGACAGGAAGTGGGTCCCTAACTGACTCCTGCCCCAAACCCCACGAATTCAGGGAAGACCATCCTACCTTCTGTCATAGCGCCTGCAGAGCGCGTCTCACGCTGAGGATTTGGGGGCACCCCTCCTCCCGTGACAGTGAGGGCTGCCCCTCCCCCTGTGCCAGGGCCTGGGCCGGGATCAGCCATGGCCAGGCAGAGCCCTGCTCTCCGAACCCTCCTGGGCCTGACCCCCGATGCCAGGCTCTCTCCAACACACACAGCGGAGCCCAGAAGCCCCCAGGGCAGTGGGAGTTCCCACCCGCTAGAGGCAGGAGTGACTCAGAACCACCCCTTGGGTGCCCACTGGCCTTCTGCAGCACAGAAAGGGGTCGTTAGGCCCTAGACCCGGGGCTCTGGGCTGGGGGTAACCTGGACAGTCTGGGCGTGAGGAGGCCCCAGCTGTGGCTGCCTGGCTCCCTGTGCAGTGGCCACAGAGGGCAGGCCAGGCTCAGACTCTGGGGCCAGCACTGCTTGGGCTCAGGGGGCAGGGGTCACACGACCTCCCAGAGCCTCGGGTTCACACACAGGGACTCAGGGCACACAGGCCGATTTCCAGGACGAAGCCGGGCGATGGGCGTGCGGGGGCTGGGCAGGGGCAGGCAGCACGGACGCTGACCATCCGCGGCTGCTCCCAGTGCCGGGCACGCGGTGGCCACAGCCCAGAGCTCCCTGCCCAGCCGTGGTCAGCCGTGCAGCTCCTGGAAGCCTGACCGACACTGCCTCGCAGGGCACATGGTCGGCGAGGACCCTCATGGCCCTGTTGGCAACAGGAGCTCTGCTCTGGAACCTTCCATTTCCCAGAATGCTCTCTCTGCTCCCACACGCAGAAGCTCCCTGGGACCTGCTGCTTTGGCGGCCGCCCCAGAGACAAGCTGAGCCCCCACATGGCCCGTGTCACCAGGGTCCCTCCCCTGAGCCTGGGAAAGATCCTGAACCAAGAGGGACAGAAATTTGGCTCCAGTGATGGCTGAGAGGTCGGAGAGGTCCCTGGACTTTGATCTTGATGCCCGAACGGCAGCAGATACCTTGGCGTCCAGCACGGAGCCGGCAGGGTGGCGGTGGGGGGTGGGGGGAGCTGTAGGACTGTGATGCACTCAGGATGCCTCGGGAAGGGCTGGGTGGGCTCAGGGTGGCTCCTCTGGGCACAATGTCTGGTCTGGGGAGGGCCTGGCAGGGGGGCAGAGAGTACACGGCATGGGGGACTGGAGGTCAGAGGTCAGCTGCCCAGGCCTCCTGATTCCTCCCAGTTCACCCTCCAAGGGCTTCGGGGGATTCAAGGATGGGGTATGAGGCACTTGAATGGTGTCCAGAAACATCCGCACGGGCTGGACGGTATCCCCTGAAATACCCACGTCTTGACCCCAGCACCTCAGAATGTGGCTGTATCTAGGGCTGGGCCTTTAAAGGGTGATTAAGTAAAATGAAGTCAGGAGGGTGGGGCCCCAGACCCAGAGAACTGGGGTCCTTGTAAGAAGAGGAGGTCAGGACACAGACACACTCAGAGGGACGACCCTGTGAGGACACAGGGAGGAGACGGCCGTCTGCACGCCCAGGAGAGATGCCTCAGGAGGACCAGCCCTGCCCACAGCTGGGTCTGGGATTCCAGCCTCCAGGAGACAGTAATTTCTGCTGCTTAAGGTGCCTGGGCTGTGAGTCTTTGTGTCAGCAGCCTGAACAAACCTATAGTTACTACTATACGTAGTAAGCACAGCGTCCCGTCCACGCTTACACACTCGGCTCCCGTTTCACAGACCAGCCAAGGGAGGCATGGGGCTGTACGGCCCCCGGCCGGGGGGACTTGGACCCTGGCAGGCTGACGCCCAAAGCCCTCGCTTGCCCCGTGAGGTCTCACCTTCCTCTGCCTGCAGAATGTGCCTGTGATTCTCAGAAGGAAAACAGACCGCCAGGAAAGGGGGCCCTGGCCCCAAAGGAAGGAGGGGTGGACGTTACTTCTGAATTTGTATTCCAGCCACACTCGGGCTGTGCGCACAGCCTGCTCACCTGGCGATGGTGACGTCACACACAGAACGCGTGGTCTCAGGTGGGACACACCTCCCTCTCCTACAGCAAGCAGGGAGGCTCGCAGAGAAGACGCACACTTCCCGCCCTGACTGTGTCCCCAGACCCCCACGTGCTCACCGGGGGAGACTGAGGAGGCCACAGGAGGGCAGGACCATGGTCCGTCCACAGAGACGACAACAGCGTGTCCTCTGGAGAGGGGGGGTGTGGTGTCCACAGCCTGAGGGGCCCCGAGGGTCACAGGCTGAGCCTTTATGTCACACACAGGCGCCTGCCAACCAAGCCAAGTGACGTGTCACATGATTCCACCTGCTGATTTTCCCAGTATTGGAGCAATCGGAACAGCCAGCCAAAGGCTCTTAGCCCAGCTCAGAGATACCTGAGGGATGGATTTTGTTCTCAAATGAAAGTGACTGTTCCTTCTAAGAGAACGTTGCTCGTTTGTGATGGTGTAGACCCTCAGGATGCCACGTGCTCAGAGGTCATGTGCTGTGGTGACTGCCAGCCCATTTCTTGCCTTGACCCCGTGCCCAGAGCGGTGTCAGAAGGGCTCTCACACCTGCCATTTCTCTTCAGTCTGTGCTGAATATGGGTGCGTGTGAACACAGGTGAGTGTGAGGCCTTTGCTGCATACAAGTGTTAACACTAGGTGAGTGTAAACACTAGGTTAAATATTCTTCTTACTCTGATTCATTAAAAGTAGGTCCTGCTCCTTAAATCTAAGACATGACGTGATGAAACTCCTAGAAGTCAACACTTGCAATACGTTCTCTGACATAAAGCTAGCGATGTTTCTTAGGTCAGTCTCCGACGGGAACAGAAATACAGCACAAACCAACAAATGGGACCTGATCACATTTATTAGCTGTTGCACAGCAAAGGAAACCATAAGCAAATTGAAAAGACAACCTACGGATTGGGAGAAAATATTTGCAAATGATGTGATGAACAAGGGCTTAATCTCCAAAATATACAAACAGCTCATATAACCCAGTAACACACACACAGACAAAAAAACAACCCAATCAAAACATGGGCGGAAAACCCAAACAGACATTTCTCCAAAGAAGACATACAGATGGCCGACAGGCACATGAAAAGATGCTCAACGCTGCTCATTATTAGAGGGATGCAAATCAAAGCTACCATGAGGTACCCCCACCTCGGACCAGTCAGAATAAATAATAAATGCTGGAGAGAGTGTGGAGAAAAGGGAATCCTCCTACACCACTGATGGGCGTGTAAATCAGCGCAGCCACTATGGAGAACAGGAAGGAGCGTCTCAAAAAGTAAAAACAGAACCACTGAATGATCCGGCGATCCCACTCCTGGGAAGATAACCAGCAAAAACTCCACTTCAAAAAGATACACGGAACTGCATATTCACTGCAGCAGTCTTCACACTTGCCAAGACATGAAGACCACCCAGGTGTCTGTCGACAGATGAACGGATAAAGAAGATGGGGCACATATACACAAGGGGATACTACTCAGCCACGATAAAGAATGAAATGAGGCCATCTGCATCGACATGGATGGACCTAGAGATTATCACACCACACGAGGTAAGTCAGACAGAAAAAGGCAAAGACCATAGGACATCACTTCTGTTTGAAATCGAAAAACCATTTTTTTAAACAAAAGAACTTATTTACAAAACAGAAATATACTCATAGACATAGAAAACAAGTCAACAGCTACCAAAGGGGAAAGAGGTTAGGAAGGAACAGATACAAACTGTTAGCCCGCTGTGCTCAGTCGCTTCCGTCGTGCCCGACTCTTCGCGCGCCTACAGACCAAAGCCCGCTAGGTCCCTATGTTCATGGGATTCTCCAGGAAGAATACCGGAGTGGGCAGTCATCATTTCCTTCTCCAGGGGATCTTTCTGACTCGGGGTCGAGCCTGCACTTCTTATGTCTCCTGCACTGGCAGGCGGATTATCACTGTGTCACCTGATTAATATTATATAAAAAATAGACAAACAGCAAGGACCTACTGTGTAGCACGGGGAACCATGTTCAATATCCTGCAATAAACCATGATGGAAAAGAAAAAAAATGTAGGTCCCTTTCAAACTTCCGCACCCACCCCACCACTGCCGTGGGAAGACACAAGGGTGTGGACACTGCCCTGGCCCAGCCCTGCTCTGTTTGGCTGTAGTGCAGTCTTCCTACTGTTCAGGACCCTCATTTCCAGCCAGTGAACCCACGAGGCACGACCAACCATCTAAACGAACAACAAAGGCGTGACTCCTCGATGAAGCGGAGGGAGGCCCTGGCGTGGCCCCCGTGATGGCAGGCGGCGGGACACGGCCCCACCAAGGTCTGGTCGCCGTGTGGCTGGGAGATGGTGGAATGGTGGGAGCCGTTGCCTGGGAGCATCCAAGGTGGGGCTGGGTTTAAATGTGTCTCAGTTCAAGGAGGCCCCGCGAGACCCAGGCCTATGTTTATGACAGAGAATCTGGGGGGATCCACTGACCAGAGACTGGAGGGAAGGAGCCAGTCTATGTGGGGCACCCAGGGTGTGCAGGCTTCGTGCCAGGCCCGGGGGCCAGAGCCTCAGACTAGGTCGGCCCTGCTCCCTGCCTGGCGACTGACCCGTGTTGGCACAGCTCCACCCTTGCCATGTGGCAGCTGAGCGTGGGGCAGCCTGGGCTGGCCCTTCAATGGGGCCATGTGGCTGTGACCAGAATCGGCCACTGAGGGTCCTGTGGGAAAGGCTGAGCCTGGGGGTCCCTCGCGTCCATACTGCAGGCAAAGGCTTGCACCTGGGCATTGGCGGGCTCTCTGGGCCAAACCTTACAACCAGCCCCCAATTGTGCCAGAGTAGGAGACCCCCTCAGTGACGCCTGAAAAGATGCAGAGGGCTCTGAGGTCCAGTGCGGCAGCCAGTCTCCCAGCCTGGCCCATGGTGCAGGATTCTCCCATAGCAACCTTCACCCCACACTCCTTGGGGCCTCTGTGCCAGCCTTGTGCCCAGGCTGGGGCTTGATGGGGAAGGAGACAGACATGGCCACACCACAGTAGGTGGGGACAGCCATGTGATAAGGGATGGGTGTGGGGGGAGGGGCACAGCACACAGAGAAGAGAAGTGGATCCTGGTGGGGGGCCGGGCAGAGGCACTGGGAAGGAGGAGAGAGTCCACCAGGCAGGAAGAATGGCTCAGGCAGGGACGGGTGGGAGTCAGAGCCATAAGGATGGGGGGGCACCTGAGACTCTGGAGAGTGGGCAGAACTGGGGGACAGGGGAGCAATCATCAGCTGAAACCTACTGTGTGCTGTCTGCCCTGATGGCCCCTCCACACATCGCCTCCCAGGAGACCCAGCAAGAAAATGCCAGGAGTGGCTTCTCCCGTGGAGCCAGCACCTTGGTTTCAGTCTGGTGAGACCGTTTTGGATTTATCACCTCCAGAGCTCCAAGGTAATAAATTGTCCTGCTTTAAGCCTCTACAACCGTGGTCACGTGTTACAGCAGCTGCAGGTAAGTCAGGCAGGGGCACAGCTGGCTCCTGCAGAGGCTGGAGCAGAGAAAGCTGGGGAGGATGTGGCTGAGGGCTGATGGAAGGATGGGGGGCCTTCCCAGACCAGCTCCTCCCCGTTGGCTGTGGGGTGGTGGGCCTGATGGGGGACCAGCTGTGCTTGAATCCCCCTCAACAGACAGGAGGCAGCGCTCAGCCCTGCTCCCTGAAATGCCCTGGTGTCCAGCACCAGGCACCAGTGGGCCGTCTCTGAGTCAGAGACCCCATCCGCCTCCAGAACAGTCAACCATGTCCATGCCCCACCCCCAAGAGGAAGTCTAGCCACTGCTGACGGGCAGCACAAGTCAGCAGGCTGGGCTGCTGGTGATAGGACCTCCCTCAGGGGATCTGGGGGTTCGCTCACTGTGGCCAGCA
This sequence comes from Bos indicus x Bos taurus, assembly GCF_003369695.1. Classification (NCBI taxonomy): domain Eukaryota; kingdom Metazoa; phylum Chordata; class Mammalia; order Artiodactyla; family Bovidae; genus Bos; species Bos indicus x Bos taurus. The sequence continues at coordinate 3,517,953 of NC_040104.1, read as the reverse complement.
GGACTGAGTTGGGGCTCAAGATGAAGAGGGGCGAGCAGGTCACCGGCCAGGACCAAGGACAGCTCCTTGGCTGAGGCTCATGGAGACCCTGCACAGGAACTCAAGATGAAGAGGAGGGAGTGGGTCATTGGCCAGGACCAAGGACAGCTCCTTGGCTGCAGCTCATGGAGACCCTGCACATGAGCTAGTTCCTCCCTCTCCAGGCCACCCCCTCCCCGCCCCCCATCTGCCTCCATCCTTGGTGCCACTGGCCACCTGGCCTGGCTTCCCAGGACAGCCAGAGAGAACCTGCAAACCCACCAGGGCTGGGGCTGGCAGAGCAAGGCCAGCGGACCCGGCTGCAGCACCAAGTCTGCGTGCCAGCGGGAGGCCTCAGGGCCGGCCTGCCCGCAGCGGCCAGGACAGGCTGGGCAGGTGAAGGTGGACCCAGGGCCTGGTTTTCTGGATTTCGCGTCCCCTCCGTGCACCCCAGGAGCACCCCCTCCACTGCCCTGCCTTGTCTCGGAGCCCACCATGTCCAGGGCACTCTCAAAGCTCCAGGCTTTTCTGCCATCACTGGCAAGTGTCCATCCTCGGTTACAGCACCCCAGAGACATGACCCAGGGAGGAAGATGCCAGACTGTGGACAAGAGGAGTGTGAGTGAACGATAAACACAGGCTCATGGGTCTCGTGGAAAGTTGTCCATGAGGACCTAGAGGGAGGGACACAGCTGGGAAATCAATTCTTTTTTTTTGGGAGGAGGGGCAGAAGAGGAAAAACTTTTGTGGTCACTGAAATAAAGCTGGAAACAGATCAGTTATTCCATTAAACCAGAAGGACCATAAAGAAGGCTGAGCGCCGAAGAATTGATGCTTTCAAACTGTGGTGCTGGAAAAGACTCCTGAGAGTCCCTTGGATAGCAAGGTGATCAAACCAGTCAATCTTAAAAGGAAATCAACCCTGAATATTCATTGGAAGGATTGAGGCTGAGGATGAAGCTCCAATCCTTTGGCCACATGATGCGAAGAGCTGAGTCACTGGAAAAGACCCTGATGCTGGGAAAGATTGAAGGCAGGAGGAGAAGGGGATGACAGAGGATGAGATGGTTGGATGGCATCACCAACTCAATGGGCATGAGTTTGAGCAAGCTCTGAGAGATGGTGAAGGACAGGGAAGCTTGGCGTGCTGCAGTCCATAGGGTCACATAGAGTTGGACACAACAGAGCGACTGAACTGAACTGAGGAAAGGCCTGCTGTTGTTGCAAAGAGGTCCTCTATCTAAAGAACACATGTGCGTTGCATGAGGGCTGCATGGGCTTTCTTTATTTTTACCGCTGACTGACAGCATAACTTCACTGGGTTTTTTAAGCTAATTGAGGCAAAAAATCCCCACAAATCTGGGGGAAGGCTGGTGTCCGGGAAGGCACGTGGAGCACACAGAGCCCAGCATTTTCATGGAGGAACCTGCCTCCATCCTTGTTCTGCCAACTCCATGCTGTGTGACCCTGGGAAGCCATTTGACTCCTCAGTACTTTCACTTAATCTCTTGAATAGAGAAGGTCCTGATGCCCGTCTCTTAGGCTGAGGCAGATGAGGCTGGAACGTCTGCCCAGCCCCACCTCTTCTTTCAGCCAAAACACAGGCAGACATTGTAGTGGACAGACGATCTGGCTAACCATACACCCAGGTCCCCAGGGCTGGCCCCCTCTGTGCTGAGCCACTCAGGATAAAACCCTGGGCCCTCCTGGGGGCCTTCTTGACCCCCTATCCCCACCATCAGCAAACCAGGTCCCACCTGCTCCAAAGTTGACCTCGAGTCCACATGCCCACTGTCAGGATGCTGGCACGTGGATGTGGGCAGGGACCTTGGAACTGGTTCCCCGAGCCGCCCTTGTTCCTCTGCAGTCTATTCTCAGCCAGGAAGCCAAAGAGCTCACCGTCCAGGGCACAAAACACAGGGCATTACAGTCAGCCAACCCTGGACAGTGACCTATGAGGTCCCCCCAACCTGGCCCAGATACACCCCTTCTGTCCACCAGCGGCCACTCTCCCAGCTCACTCAGTCCAGTCCAAGACCTCCCTCCCCTCCTCCAGCTTCTGGGCATGGCTTGTGGGGTCTGGACTCACTCTCCAGACATCCACAGGCTCTCTCTGTGGCCTTGGAGGTGGGCTGCCCTGACCACTGTCCTGAATGCGGTGACCACCCTTCCAGGCCATCCTTACCCAATGCCTGCTCCTCACCCAGACTTCCTGGCTTTGCCCACTGTTTGCAGCTTGACCTGGCGCCTGTGCAGAGGGTCAGCAGAGATGTAGAGGTTGGAGGGTTGAGGACAAGCTCCTGAGCTTCACTGCCACAACCCCTGGGGGCAGCAATGGGGCCTGGGGCTTGATTTAAGCGTTGTAGCGGTCATCCTGGATTTTGGATAGAGGCCTGGTGAGTGCCATCTCACAGCTCCTTCTCGCTGGAACTGCCCAGGCCACCCCCTCCACCTTGGGCAGCGTACTCTGTGCCCTGGCAGCCCCATGACCCAAGAGAGGCACCTGACCCAGGGGTGGCTCATCCACTGGCTGGCCAGGGGCCACTGCCAAGGTCTGAGCAAAAGGCATTGCCCAATGGGTCAGGGATGACTGGTGGAACTCGATGGACTGGCTACTTTCAGAATCAGAGAATTCAAGGCCAGTAACAGTAGAACAGACCAGCAGAGAGGAGCTGGGACAGCGCAACAGGGGGACAGGGTAGCGGCCAGGCTGCAAAGGTCCCGAAGCCTTGACTCCCAGGCCACAGGGCCCTACAACACTCCCCAGCCATAAGTATCATTAACAAGAATTGGCTAGAATGTGTCCCTGTTCTTTGTTGATAAGTACAGGCGTGTTTTCATCCTTACATCCATCCCTCCATCCATCTATCTTTTTACTTATCCCTCCCTCCCTCCACCCATAGATCCATCCATTCTTCTATCTGTTCCCTCTTTCATCCATCCACCAATCCATCCCTCCATCTGTCCATCAATGGATCCATCCATCCTTCTATCCATCCCTGTCCCCTCCTTCCCTCCCTCTATCCATCCACTGATCCATCTATCCTTCTATCCATCCATCCAAAAGCAATCTGAACTCTTGAATGAGCACCTACACCCAGGGAGACAATGAGGAAAACTACAGATCTGACTCTGGCCCATGGAGCTCCCGGAGAAGGCAACGGCACCCACTCCGGTACTCTTGCCTGGAGAATCCCATGGACAGGGGAGCCTGGTGGGCTGCCGTCTATGGGGCTGCACAGAGTCAGACACGACTGAAGCGACTTAGCAGCAGCAGCAGCATGGAGCTCCCAGCCTGTGGGCGCATTGACTGAACAGCTAACCAGAGTGTGAAGGTTCTTGGAGGGTCGCACTGGTGTCTGCCCTGGAGGTGAGTAACACGGTGGGGCTATTCTAATCAAGCAAGGTCAGAAAAGGCTTTTCTGAGCACGTGACCATCAGACCTGCCTGGTGTTAGAGAGATGCCTGCAGGCATGGGGAGGCAGGAGCTCAGGAGGGAGGCACCCGAGTCAGGGGTGCTGCTGGAAGGTCACTGTGCTTATCTGCTGGTTTTATTCTCCAGAGGAAGAGCCGGAACCAACGCACAGGTGGTTACTCAGCCAGGCAGCGTCTCTCTGTGGGATCTTGGTGGTGGCTCCGGGGTGGTCAGCCAGGTGCACATGGAAGGGACAGGTGTGGACCCTTAGCGTCCATCGCTGACCTCGACCACCGTCTCCTTGTAGGCCAACCGGCAACACTGACCACGAGGCCAGTAATTTGAACGGGGAGTTTCCTTTCTCGTTTGTTTTTCCGGACCCCTTCTCCCAGAATCTCGCAGGAAGCACAGCTCACAGCTGGTGCTGATGGTGGGCATGGGCCCTGCAGGCTGCTACCCGGAACGGCCGAGAACCTCACCTGCCAGAGTGGGTGGTGCGTCCATCGCATCATCCCAGAATGCTTTGCTGCTGAGTGACCCAGGAGAGCACAAGCCTCCCCTCTCCCCTCCCCCACTCCCTTCCCAGGAGCACTGAAAACATGCATCTTCGGGAATTTATACAATTACGCAAACACGAGGTGTTCTTTTCAATAAAACAGGATCACTCTTGAGTCTGGGACTGCCAGCTGCTCTCACAGTTCAGCCGTCTTGGCAGGGACACTGGGTTTCCAGCATCACCTCTCAAGGCCGTGCTGGGTTCCACAGAAAGTCGTGGCAGGGTTCATGGAAGCGGTTTCCTCACACATCCAAGGATGCCATGTCACACAAATCACCCAGAGAACAAAACAGTACACTTCCCGTCCCTCTAAAGGCAGACTGGCCATCGAGACCCCCATTAGGCGGGTCCTGCCAGGCCAGGGACTGGGCGGTGGGAGGGGAGGTGAGGAGACCCCAGGGAAATGCACGTCAATGGCACGGTCCCCGCAGGAACACCCCAGCAGTGAGAGCCAGGGAGACGGAACAGGTGTGCAGGACTCTGTGCAGCCACCAGGACTGCAGATCACAGTACCTACTGATGTGGAAAAATGGTCTCCCTGTGTTGACTGAACAAGGGTAGGTTACGATGGAGAACATGACGAGTCCATAATTCAGAGAGAAGAGGTATTTGTGGAGAAGCCCTGCAGAAAACAAGGGGCCTCTGGGGCTGAGGAGGGCCCTCTCAAGGGCAAGACTGTTGCCCTTTGAAAAGTTACCCTAGGAAGTAGTGTCCGGGCCCCTGACATCTGTTAAGTCTTAAAAAGCAAAAGACAGGAACTTGCCCAGTGGTCCAGTGGTTAAGACTCTCAGCTTCCAATGCAGGGGGCACAGGTTCCATCCCAGATCATGGAAATAGGATCCAACATGCTGTGTTTCGTGACCAAGAAAATTGAAAAGGAAAAGATAAAGAACTGGAGTGAAGAAGGCCCAGAGCCAGCACGTGATGAAAGAAGAAAGGCAGAGAAGGAAGAGAAAAGGACAGGAGAAGGGGCCCGACCCTGGAGCAGGCTGGCGCAGGGGACCGCAGGGGAACCACAGGGGGCAAACGGAACCCATTCTGAGCCACCTGGGGAGGAGATGCCATCACCGGCTCCTACACAGAGTGAGAGGCAGGATTTCTGCCAGCCTGGGGTTCCACATGGAGATGTGTAGTCAGGAGTCACTGGCGCCCCGGTGGCGCAGACACAGGCAAAGATGCACTTGGCTCCGTACCGCCGGCCTCATGGTGCACAGGGGCCGTTTGGAGGGGCTCTGGACACCACTTGGCGCCTTGGCCACTACGACACCCTCCACCTCCTCTGCCTGAGGGCGGCTGGGAGCAGTCCCAGCCCTTCAGCTCGGACCCATCAGAGCTGGGATTCAAACGCGACTCTGCCAGACCTTGTATGAATCAGCTCAGGTGACTCAGCTGTGTAACAAAATACTGCAGAGAGCACGTGTGCTAAATGGCTTCAGTCGTGCCCGACTCTTTGTGACCCCATGGACTGTAGCCCACCAGGCTCCTCTGTCCATTCTCCCTCTGTCCATTCTCCAGGCAAGAATACTGGAGTGGGTTGCCATGCCCTCTCCTCCAGGGCATCTTCCTGACTTAGGGATCGAAACCACACCTCTTATATCTTCTGTATTGGCAAGTTAGTTACCATTAGTGCCACCTGGGAAGCCCCAAAATACTTCAGACTGGGGCTTAAACAACAGGACTTGATGGTCTCACGGTCTGGAGGCTGCAGGTCCGAGACCAGGGTGTCGGCACAGCTGGGCTCTGCTAAGGACCCTCTCCATGTCCCCACGTGGCAGGAAGAGCTCTGCTACACCCTCTGCTTCCCAGAAGGACGCTGACCCCATTGTGGGGCGGGGGGGCTCCACCTGCATCCAACCTGAATTCTCTCTCCAAGGCTCTGCCTCCAGATACCCTTGTAACTGGGCAGAACCCCATGGGCCTTCCCAGGAGAGGTGCACCCCCTCCCCCACAACCACCTGTGTCTCCCACTGCCTCTTGACTGCAGAAAAGCTTTAGCCAAAGAATAAGCTTAATCCGAACAGCAGGAACATGCAGAAGCAAAGAAGAGCAGTCAAACAAGACAAAATAATCGTCTAGCCCTTAAACAAAGGGGAGGACCTTCAGTTCCTCCTCAAGGGCTATAAACAATATTCTGAGCCATATCCCTTGAGCGATCTTATAGAGACTGAAACCCCCACCAAGTGGAAGAAGTTAACCACACGACGACCACACTGCAGTCATGATGTAAGCTGCCACAATTCCAAGAAACGACGTCAAGGAGACCGGAACAAGCCAACCCTGGAACTGAAGATTAACTGTTCTTAAAGCAATTAGGATGATGCTGGCCAGACCACACTTGACAATTTCAAGACGACTCCTGGGGCTGCCTGTGGCCCCCTCTCTTCGCCTGTGCACCCCTGAAACTCCCCTTTAGGAGCTCTCGGCCCCTGGTTGGCAGGAGGAAGGTCTGCCTTCTCCCCAGGGTGCCAGCCTCCTGAATAACGCAACCTTTCTTTGCTACCAATGCTTGTCTCTTGAGTACTGGCTTTCGAGATGCGTCGGGTTAATGGCCACACGTGTGGTTAGGGCTCCCACATGTGAATTTAGGGGGACTCAGTCCTGGGCCCTGCAGACCTCGGAGCTCACCCTCTTCTGACACGTCACCCTCTCTCTTCCAAAGACACTGTCCCGTGCTCACTGGCTTGTCCCTGTCACCCCCGCTGGGAGGGGGCCCAAGCCAGGTCACACTGACACCAGGAAACGCCCGCTGACCTGGGAGGTAGCCTCCCTCCTTCCTCATTGTGTGCAGACCACCGCTGCACGCAGGCCGTGGGGAAGCCGGGCCCTTGGGGCCCTGGTTTCTGGCTGCCTCAAGAGGGGACCAGGCCTGGGTCGGATAACGAGGCAGAAGGGCCCGGCTCGCTGCAGGGTGGACACAGCGTGAACCCTCCACCGAGGGGTGAACAGGCCCGTGACCCACCCTCTTGAGCGGAAGTGATCTGCACCCCAGCCGAGCCGAGCCCACTGGGCGAGCTCCGTGCCCCGTTTCTCGGGGCCCACAGCCTCCTCTTCCCTGCTCCCTACATTTCTGGACTGTGGGCCGACGTGGAGACACCTGTGTGCCTGCAGCCTTGATCACTACATCCTGCAGCCAGGCCTGCCTGAAACGAGCACCTCCCGGCTCCCACTTCCCAGCAGGGAGACCAGGCTTGTCTGTCTCACTGCGGTAACAAGCCCGGTCCAGCCGCGTCCCCTCCCCGGCCTGCCGCCAAACAGGTGCTCAGAGAAACCTGGGTGAAAGGAAGTCAGACTCACTCAGGAAGCCAGAGGTTTTCTGGGGCGCTGGCCGTGAGTGGGGGCTGGGGCTGTCACCCACATCGCAGGCCCAGGATCACGTGTGATGCCCACAGCCCAGGGGAGGCCCCGGGCCACTTCTGCTGCCTTCTTGAAGTCCCCCCACCAACACTGTCTCAAACATCAGCACACGCACAGCCCAGCAAATACAACTTATGGACCGTGAACTATCGGAAGACAGCTGTCTGGCTGGGTGGACCCCCGCTTAGGATGGACCATCCCCTCTCGGTCGTCATCAGCTGCCCTGGGACTTCTGGCCCAGTGAGCAATCTCACCTATGAATTAGTTTAAAATGAACGCTCCCTGTAACAGTAAGTGAAGTCTGGTTACGGTAATTAAATATTTACTCATTTCAGTGGTTTTATTATCGTTTAAATCCTGGGGCCTCAAAGAGAGATCTTTTCTAGATCTCTTGGCTTTAGCAAAGCTCTCCAGTGCTCAGCTCCTGGCAGAGGCATCCTGCAGGACTGTGGTGCTGGATCACTGCCCCCAGCCTCTGCTTCTTCACCCGGCCCGCTGACCCTGCCTACCCGCCTGCCCCACGGGGCTTCCAAAGCGCTCAGAGGCCACCAGACAGGGGGTGTTCATGACCCGACTGTCGACTGAATGAGTGAGTGAGTGAGCAGATGGATGCTAAGGGCCAGGAAGCCTGGTGTGGGGTTACTCTGTGGTCAAGCACGACGTCCACCTTCTGGAGGGACAAAGCGGCGACCTTGTTCTTTTAACAGCTCCCGAGCCTGCTGGCTGGGGGCTGCCCTCCCCAGGCTGTTGGGAGGTGCCCAGGAGAAGAAGGTGGAGACAGTGGGGACCACCAGGGTCCCCTCTCCAACCTCCATGGACAGAAAGTTGTTCCAACATAAGCTTCCCTCCGAAGTGCCCTAGAGCCTAAGAGCAAAGTCAAGTGTTCTCCGGGATCCTGCCCGTGAAGGAAGGAACCAGAAAAGCCGAAGGAAATGCCCCCCACGCCCTGCACCCTGAGAGGGGGGTCCTCACATACCGCTCCACCTCCTAGGGTGGGCCAGCCCCCCGGAGCCTCATAGCTCAAGCGACTGCTGAAGCAAGAAGGGAGGCAGGCAGATGGAGGCTAGGGGGGGTTTGTGCAGCTGTTCCTTCACTGGTTCGTTCGCTCATTCATTCAGCAGGCACACGGCAGACGTGGCTCTGGCCCCTCTGATACACTGATGGGGAAGTGCGTGGGGGCCTGTGGTCTGTGTCGGGCGTAGCCTGGACCCACCCGGGGGCAGCGAGGCTGGCCTACAGCTGACCTTCCCGTGCCATTCTGACCAAGTTCACAGGCCTGATGCATGTGGCCACCCCTGACAGCTCGTGCTCAGCAGATCATGACCGGGAGGGCCCCATGACCTGTCTTACCCGAATCCCCTCGTCCTCAGAGGCCTGGCCCTGCCTCCCTGCCCATCAAGACAGGAAGGATGCTCTTCAGGGGCCCGAGTGCTTTGTATCAACAGAGAACAGGTCCCTTTAAAAAGGGAGCTGGATGCCCATCAAATACCAGTGTCACCGATAGATGAGTGGATAACAAAGCACACGTGTCCATCCACGCAGGGGACGTTTTTCAGCCACAAGAAGGGGTGAAGCAGGAATACTCCAGCACAGGGACGGCCCCCAACGACACTCTGCTCTCAGTAGCCAGGCTCCGAAGGCCACGTCCCGGGCGAGGCCATGTGCACGAAACATCCAGAACAGGCAAATCCAGGCTGGGGCAGAGGGAGGGGAGTGACAGCTGATGGATCAGGATTTCCTCGGCGGGGTGGGGACATGAGAATGTTCTAGAATCAGCTAGAGGGAGTGCTGGCACGATGCTGGATGCTAACACCACTGAACCGGATGCTTTAAAATGGTTAATCTTCACCTCAATAAAAGGCTTGAAGAGTGAACTTGAACCCAGGATGGCTGAGAAGGGCTTCAAACCTGATGGGCTTGTCCCCCTCAAGTCGCCCATTGCTTGTGGACACCACTCACTCCACTCGGGAACAGCCGGAGCCTCTGGGAACCAGAAGAGGCAGGAGGGACCCTTCCCAGGGGCCTCTGGAGAAGCTTAGCCTCCTGACACCCTAATTTTGGGGTTCCGGCCTTCAGACTGTGAGAGGATGGATTTGGGTGTTTAAGCCCAGCGTGTGGTCATTCGTCCTGGTTGCCCGAGGACCTCCCACTCTGGGGAGCTCCCTACCCCTGAGCGCTGACAGGCCCCTGGCCCCTGGCACACGGCTGGCCCTGCCACAAACCTACGGAAGGCCTGAGGGCACATGGCCGAGCCGGATGCCTTGCTGCTCACAGAACGCCCACTTGGATTTCCTTCTGGCTGACCTGGTACCTGGGGACCACGGGGATGGGGCAGGTTTTGCAGGCGGTTCCAGAAGAAACCACAAGCTGTGGGGAGTGGGGAGGGGGTTCTGAGATAGGCCAGGGTTGAGAAGGAGCGAGGGGCAGGGGCTTCGGAAGCTCTGCTCACGGGGGTTCCAGCTTCTGAGGCAGGAGAAGCACCATGACTCAGATGTGGCCTGGGGGGGCGGATCCTGGCGTGGGACCCCCAGGCCTCGCTGTGCCCAGAGGACCATAGGACTTGATGGAAATGAAAAATGCCAAAAGTGGGATCCAAATAGGGAGCAGGGGGTCCAGCGGGCAGGTGCTGCTCGGGCAGTGGGGCTGCTGCTTCTCCATTCTGCCCCCTTCATTCCCTCAGCAAGCGGTTATTAGGCACCTTCTACTGCGGCATGGCAGTAAACAGGAGGCGCTCGCCCACCGGGGCCCCACAGACAGCTGGCCTAGCCCAGGGTCGTGCGCTCTCTGATGGGTGTGCCTCGGAGCTTCCCAGGTGATGCAAGTGGTAAAGAACCCGCCCGCCAGTGCGGGAGACGGAAGAGAGGCAGGTGCGATCCCTGGGTGGGGAAGATGCCCTGGAGGAGGGCACGGCAACCCGCTCCAGTGTTCTTGCCTGGAGAATCCCATGGACAGAGGAGCCTGGAGGGCTGTGGTCCATAGGGTCGCAGGGTCGGACACAACTGAGTGACTTGGCACGCATGTAGAGCACCGGGGCTGTGGAGCAGGGCCCTCACTCTGACTCGGGGGTCACAGGAGGCTCCTCGGAGGAGGAAGTGGGGTCCGCGCTGCAGACTGAAGGCTGGGATGGGACCTGGGAGGCCTGGGGCACAGCGTGGACACAGGCCTAGAGGTGGAGGGCGGTGGGGGTGGGGCGGGAGGATGGAGCCGTAGCCCCGAGGCCCGGGGGCAGCAGACAGTGTCGTCTGCCCAGGGTAGACAGGCTGGGCAGCCGGCAGTGGTGCCCCCTGTGCCCCCCCACAACCGAGGAGGGTGTGCCCAGGGGAGGGCCTGGCCCTTTCTCTGAGGTCCTGCTGGAGGGGGGAGACAAGAAGACCGACCGGGGTGAGGGGGCTCCGACCTGGTGGGGCCCCTCGGGTCTACCACCCGGCTGTCCCAGGGGCCTCCACGATCTGGGGTCAAGTCCTCGCTCACCGCGGCCTCTGCTTGTCTTCACACGGCCTCGTCTGTCTCCTGTGAGGACACCACCGCTGGCTTTGGGGACCACCCAGCTGAGCCAGGACGACCTGGTCTGGACATGCTAACCTTGATTACACCTGCAGAGACTTTTTTCCCAAACAGGGTCACATTTACATGAATCTTAGGGGCCACCGTCTAGCCCCTCCTGCACTCTGTGAATATTTTAGTTTATTTCATTTCAGTCTTCCGATGACTGTGCAGGGACTCGAGCTCCCCCCACAACACCCCCCCGCCCCCCCCCCACCAGTGAGTGAGGTCTGCCTGTAGCTGTATTTATATCCATCTGAAAAGCCCTCAGCAGGCCCCCACGCCGACCCGGCGCCTCTGAAGAATACTGAGTACAAAACGCACCTGTTGCCAGGTGTGGCCGTTCCCTCCAGCCAGGGTGTCAGCGATGGGGGGGGGGCGGGGCCGTTGGGGGCACAGAAGGGGCATGAGGCTGCCGGCTCCTGGGTCCTGCCCTGGCTTCACTCCCTGCTCTGCTTTCTTGGGGGTTATCCTTTTCAGAGCCTCCATGACCCTGAGGACTCGGACTGGGACACGGAGAACCGTGGCTCTGGGAGACACAGGAGGCCAGAGGAGCCCAGGGGCAGTTTTCTCGGGACCTCACTGTGGGTGGTCTGGGGTCTGTTGGAAAAGCCAGGTGAAAGGTGACCTTGCCGCCGGCCACGGTTGGGACTACAGAGCTCCCTCACCCTGGGAAGCATCACCCTCCGCCTGCAGGTCCCACCTGAGATGACCTCCCGCAGGGCGCCTTCCGGGCATGCCGCCGAGGAGCAGCCCCTGGGCTGGGTGCTGCTCCTTCCCTCTGCCTGGATGGGGCCTGGCAGTGAATGAGGCCCTGTCCACCCCCTGTAGGGTCAGGGGTGGGGGTGGGGACAGCAGAGCCCAGGGCCGCTGCGGGGGAAGAGGCAGGAAGGCTGTGGCTGTGTCCGATTTGTATTTATCGGCTGAATGAAGCTCGGCTGGAGTGTAGGGTGTTTGAAGGTGGAGAAGGCAGGGGAAGAGGCTGGAAATGTGTGCTTGGGGGCCTTAAATATCTGGGGAAGAAGTTTAGAATGGATCCCTACTTAGCACAAATGACTCAAGAAGGAATCAAAACCAGAATGGTCCGGTACCCACAAAAGACATCACACCCGCAATTACACCTCTTCTCACCAGGGAAACAGGAGATCTGCTGGCCGTCAGAGCAGGGTCGACCCTCACAGAAAGAAGACAATTCCAACCCAAATAACGTCCTCCAGAGGTAAAAAGAGAGAAAGCCACCCCCAGCTGGTTCTCTTGAGACTGACTTGATTCTCAGATCAGAAAACAAAAAGCCTCAGAAAGAAAAATTACAGGAAGCCTCGTTCATGAACTTGGGTGCAAAAATCCTAAATGAAACATTAGTGAAGGGAATTTAGCAACGATTCAAAAAGATCACTTCATCATGGATAGCTGGTTTATCCGAGGAAACTAAGATGACTCTCCTAGAAGATCGATTTATGTAATGAAGTAGCAAGGGAGAAAAGCCACACGATTGTATCAAGTGATGCACAGACGCCCTTGATAAAATTCAATATCCATCTGCAATTAAACTGAACCGCCTCGGCACAGAGGGAAGAGACTGAAATATCAATACTTGAGCCTGATAAACTGCATGTCCAAAAACACCTAGAGTCAACAGAGATTTTGAAAGCGCTTCTTTTCGGATCAGGATCAAGACAAGTAGGTCCCGTATCACCACTGTAAGTTTCATGGCAGGTGGGCCCTAGTCAGCAGAGAGAGAGAGAATAAAAGACACAACCAACAGACAAAAAATGAGAATTAATAAGAGAATTTAGCAAGGCAGCACAATGAAAAAAATCAATACACCAGAGTCAGCTGCATTTCTACACTCCAGCAGTAATCAGCAAATGTAATTTAAAAAAATATACCACAAAACTACCAAAAAGAAGAGAGAGAGAGAGAGAAAGAAATGACTTAGGAGTAAGTTTAAAACTGCTGCCGTTGCTCTTTATGGAGACGGTTATTGAATCTGTTTGAATGACATGCAAGGCGACCTTAACAGATGGAGAAATAGAGACACTCCTGGAGGAAGATGAAGGTGTGGATTCTCCCCAAATCGGTCTACTTTGGGTCAATACAATTCTAATAAGAATCCCAACAGGATATTTTTGTTTGTTATTTGGTGTAACTTGATTTTCCAATTGAAAAAAAAAAAAAGTATACAGAAGAGTCAAGATTCAAGAATAGCTAACATAATCTTAGGGGCTTCCCTGGTGTTCCAGGGGTTAAGACTTTGCCGTCCAATGCAGCAGGTGTGGGTTTGATCATTGGTTGGGGAGCTAGGATCCCACATATCTCACTGCCAAAAAACCAAAACACAAGTAATATTTTAACAAATTCAATGAAGACTTTAAAGACGGTCCATGTCAAAAAAAAATCTTAAAAAAAAAAAAAAAAAAAAAAAGCTAAAGAGGAACAAGGTGGGTTGGGTGGGGAAGGAAGGTGTGTTTAGATGTAACCATGACAAAGGCATCAATTCCCAGCCCAGAAACAGACCCGCATCCATGCGGACGCTTGGTTTATGACTGAGTCAACACGGTATTGCTTGGAGAAAAGGTTCTTACTGCACAGACGATGCTGTAAGAACAGATTTTCCACCCAGGGGAAAAGATGAAATTGGATCCCTACCTCACACCATACACACACACACACAAAAATTCCTGGGTTAAAGACTTAGATGTGAAAGGCAAACTTATACAGTTCCTAGAAAGCAAGACAGGGAAAAATATTTTGATGACCTCTTGGTGGAAAATAATTTCTTAATTAAGTCACAACAAAGCATAAGCCTTCAAGGAAAAGTTGGATAAGTTCGTCTATATTACATTAAGAAGAGCTCATCATCAAAAAGATGAAAGAACTAAGCTAAAGAGTGGCGAACAGAATATACGAAGAACACAAGTCAGAAAGAAAAAGAAACAACCACAGGGAACACCAGGCAAGAGAGGAAAACAAGCATTTCCTAGAAATGGAGCCCCACACGGGCCATAAAATATGAGAGATGCTCCCGAGAGTTCACTGGCAATCAGGCGACGTGAACTGAAATGCCAGGGAAAAAAAACACTGAATGCTCCTGGGTTGGCAAAGTCTGCAAGTCTGGGCAAGGCGCGCTTGCTCCTCGGAAGGAAAGCTACGACAAAGCTTTTGTCATTGTTAGGTCACTGAATCATGTCCGACTCTCTGCAACCCCACAGACTGCAGCAGGCTAGGCTCCTCTATCCCCCACTATCTCCTGGACAAGCCTGGACAGTGTATTAAAAAGTCAAGGCGTGCTAGGTTTTTCTAGTCATGTACAGATGTGAGGGTTGGACCATAAAGACAGCTGAGCACTGAAGAATTGATGCTTTTGAATTGTGGTACTGGAGAAGACTCTTGAGAGTCCCTTGGACTTCGAGGAGATCCAGCTAATCCTAAAGGAAATCAATCCTGAATAGTCTTTGGAAGGACTGATGTTGAAGCTGAAGCTCCACTACTTTGGCTACTTGATGGGAAGAGCCGACTCACTGGAAAAGTGATGCTGGAAAAGACTGAAGGCAAAAGGAGAAGACGGTAGCAGAAGATGAGATGGTTAGATAGTAACACCGACTCCACGGACGTGAATTTGAGCAAACTCCAGGAGGTAGTGGAGGACAGAGGGGCCTGGCGTTCTATAGTCCATGAGACTGCAGTCGGGCGTGACTTGCGACTGAACAGTAACAACAAGGTCTGGGCAGCAGCTGTGCCACTTTGAGACTTGCCACCCAAGTCACAAGTCGGGGGAGGATTTGACTGGAATGGCCACTACAGAAAAGTTCTGTGCCACCTCCTGGGAAAACTGCCCTGGTTACAGCCGCAAAGGCTGGGAGGCCACCCAACGTCCACTCCGACAGCAGAGTAGACATCTACACGATGAAAGAGGTCCACACCACCTCCCACACTCCCTGTCAGAACGGCCCTGGAAACAAAGAGAGTTTCTCCTTCTTCCGAGTAGTTCAATTGGCGGGAAATCCTGGTCCCAAGAGAAACAGAGGCATCTATCAGCTGCATTTACCCCTCTGGGTGTGAACATCCAGATGTTCTGAGGCCAAAAAGTCAGTGTGCTGATTATGTGGTGCTAATCCCAGGGATTATACAAAATACATAGAACCTTATATTTTGTAAAATTTAGCCTAGAGTGTAAAATAAATACACTGGGAAGCATACTTGGGCTTCCCACGTGGCCACAGTGGTAAAGAACCCACCCGCCAATGCAGGAGACTTCAGAGATGCGGGTTCGATCTCTGGGTCTGAAAGATCCCCTGGAGGGAGGCATGGCTACTCGCTCCAGTTTTCTTGCCTGGAGACTCTCATGGACAGAGGAGCCTGGAGGGCTACGGTCTCTGGGCTCATAAAGAGTCGGGCACGACTACAGCAACTTAGCACGTAGCACGCAAAGCATACTTATTTCATCACCTTTGCTCTGAAACAAACCTGGCCCCAAGGACTGTGGATGAGGGACTAAAAGCTTTCTACTAAGTGGAATCCTCTACATTCCCTGGGAAAACAGACAAGCCACACCCGTCTCTGAGGATAAACCTCAAATGCATTAGCACGGTCAAAGGTGCAGGTCACCCAAGAAGCCAGATGCCCAAATTCCACTTACATAAACTTGGGAAGCAGGCAAAATTGAGCTCTGCCGAGTGATACAAACCCAGGTAGCCATCCTGAAATGAACACAATATTCTAAATCAACTATACTTCAATCTTTCGTCTCCTTAAACGATATGCTAAGTATGGAAATCAAGAGGACGAGATGGCTGGATGGCACCACTGACTCAATGGACGTGAGTCTGAGCAAACTCTGGGAGATAGTGAAGGACAGGGAAGCCTGGCGTGCTGCAGTCCATGGGGTCGCAAAGAGTCGGACACGACTGAGCGACTGAGCACGTATAGAAACACTTGCGTTTGTCTCCGCTGAGAAGCCGGGGCCCAACAGAGCCTCTTCTTAGGAGGAACACAAACACTCTTGAGCAGATGAACCACTGAGAGTAACGATAACGACCCCAGGGAACAGAGGCGTTGAGTAACCTACTTAAGGTCACACAGCTAGTGAGGCCTAGAACTGGGATCTGCGGAAGCGGCCTCCTCCGTGCTGTGCAGCTTTTTCTCGGGCCAGGCCTCCTCTAACCCCTTCGTCCAATCCCCTAAACTTTGATGCTTTCATGAAAACTAGAAAGACCCTGGAAGAAGACAGGAGAGCTAGGGGTTGGCTCCTAGACTGCCTCCGCAATTGTCCTCCCTTTTCAGCCCAACTGGCAGGTGAGGCGATGTCCATGGAGCCTTCACCGGACCCAAGGGACATGCAGTGACCCACCCGGATGCTGGGGGCCACAGTGGTGTCAGCCGATGGAGGACAGCGTCCAGCAGAGGGTCAGGGAAGCAGAAGAGCCCAGGACCACCACTTATGCGAACACTTAACCCACGGGCAGGAGCTCCCAGTGCTCCTGTAGACTCAGTCCTCTCCCCTAGCCCCATCTCCTCCTTCAATGAACACCCCCAACAGCTCTCCCATCCACGGGATGGGGACTTCAGAGCAACCAGACAAAAGTGAACTGAGCCAGCACCTAACTGTGACCTTGGGGAGGTGGGTGTGGTACTCTCAGCATTCCTCGGGGGCGGCCTGGCCTGACCTGAGGGCAGCGGTCACCTCCAGAGGAGGCTGCAGTGGGGCCGGAAGGATGCCCAGGGCCTTGGGAGGCTCGCTGAGGGGCCACTCTCCAGGGAGAGGGAGCCTCCACTGGCTGATGCCAGCCCCCGAGCCCCCGCCCAGCTCCTCCTGCACTGCTGTCATCTGGACTGGCGACCCCGACGGGCACACAGCTACCTGGGGCCCTCAGGCCC
The DNA here is from genome assembly GCF_003369695.1 of Bos indicus x Bos taurus. NCBI lineage: Eukaryota > Metazoa > Chordata > Mammalia > Artiodactyla > Bovidae > Bos > Bos indicus x Bos taurus. The sequence continues at coordinate 3,501,190 of NC_040104.1, read as the reverse complement.
CTCGGAATGGTCTGGATGGTGAGTCCAGTGGGCCCTTGGCAGCCTGGGAGAGGGCTTATGAGCACTCTGGGCTGCAGCGGGCACCAGTTCAGTTCAGTTCAGCCACTCAGTCGTGTCTGACTCTTCTCGACTCCATGGACTGCAGCATGCCAGGCTTTCCTGTCCATCACCAACTCCCGGAGTTCACTCAAACTCATGTCCATTAAGTCGGTGATGCCATCCAACCATCTCATCCTCTGTCGTCCCCTTCTCCTCCACCCTCAATCTTTCCCAGCATCAGGGTCTTTTCAAATGAGTCAGCTCTTCACATCAGGTGGCCAAAGGACTGGAGTTTCAGCTTTAGCATCAGTCCTTCCAATGAACACCCAGGACTGGTCTCCTTTAGAATGGACTGGTTGGATCTCCTTTAAGTCCAAGGGACTCTCAAGAGTCTTCTCCAACACCACAGTTCAAAAGCATCAATTCTTTAGTGCTCAGCTTTCTTTATGGTCCAACTCTTACATCCATACATGACCACTGGAAAAACCATAGCCTTGACTAGACAGGCCTTTGTTGGCAAAGTAATGTCTCTGCTTTTACAGCATCGGACCTTGCTTCTATCGACAATCACATCCACAACTGGGTGTTGCTTTTGCTTTGGCTCCGTCTCCTCATTCTTGCTGGAGTTATTTCTCCACAGATCTCCAGTAGCATATTGGGCACGTGCTGATCTGGGGAGTTCATCTTTCAGAGTCCTATCTTTTTGCCTTTTCATCCTGTTCATGGGGTTCTCAAGGGAAGAGCACTGAAGTGGTTTGCATTCCCTTCTCCAGTGGACCATGTTTTGTCAGAACTCTCCACCATGACCTGTCCGTCTTGGGTGGCTGTACACGGCATGGCTTATAGTTTCACTGAGTTAGACAAGGCTATGGTCCATGTGATCAGATTGGTTAGTTTTCTGTGACTGTGGTTTTCAGTCTGTCTGCCCTCTGATAGAGAAGGATAAGAGGCTTATGCAAGCTTCCTGATGGGAGAGACTGATTGAGGGGGAAACTGGTGATCCTATGGTCAGCAATTTAAAGATGCCCTTTCAAAATTTACTTCCTGGAAGATTTTCAGAAGAAAAGAATCACAGCTAACAATCTATCCTCAAGATCTTTACAGTACTTGGCTCATTGCTGGTCTGCAGTGGAGTTTGAAAAAAAGTCACAGAATGGGCAGCTGCCTGTGGCAGGTACGAGGTTGGTCGGGGGCAGCTCAGTGCCCACCCGCCCCACGCTGGCTCTGGAGAACAGAAGCCTGCAGGGAGATCACGGCCAGGGCCTGCTGGCTGGCTGTGGAGGAAGGTACAGTCGGGATCCTTCAGTGACGCTTAGTAGCTGTTAGTTGTCCAGGGGAACGTCTGACGAGCTTTATTTGCTCATTCCTGAGGGCACGTCGGGAAGTCACTCTCCTCAGGGAAGGAGACAGGCAATGCGTCCCCTGCACCAGCTCTGCGGGGGCTTGGGCACCGGTGAGGTGGAAGGCTGACCCGGTGGTCTGGGACATGCTGCAGGGGAGTAAGAGGCAGGGTGTGCAGGCTGTCCTGGTATCCAGTCTGCTTTTGGTGACTTCAGCCAAGATCTTCGCGCAGTTAGTCTGGGCTGACCTTCAGCTTCGATGCTTAAGAGAGCCCGGGGCCACTGCCGAGCTCCTCTGCTTGTCACTTCCTGGATGAGTGTCTTCTCATACTTTCACATCCTTCACACGTCACTACGCACTGGACACTCACTGGCCTTTTACATTTTCTAGTAGTTCTTTCATAATTTTCTCTAGTGGGGCGGGGGGGCGGGGGCTATTCTACGTTGTAAATTAAAATCAACTAAACTTAGATTTCCTTTTGTGCAAGGATCTTGCCTATCACAGTTAACTTGACGGTGCCCCTGGGCATTCGGTGCACACGTCAGAGACCTTGTTCATATCGCTGTGCTCCCTGAGCCTCGGGAACGTGTTGTTAATCTAGGGAATGCTGGTCTGCTGTGGTTGCTGCAGCCTGTAGCATGGGGAGCTGGGAACTGATAGTTTTTTAAGCCATGAGGGTCCCACTTTCTTTTCTCTTCTGACGTCAAATATTAAAATTAGACATTTACCATTTAAGTACACTGCTCACTGCTAAGAGGCAGCTCACCTGCTGCCTCGCGCACTGGCTGCCAGTGCCTGCAGCCTGTGTCAGCATTTAGATCTTGGACAGATCACCCTTTTGCCAGTCAGCTACCATTATCTGCGGACACGGACCCTCGGCCCGGGGAAGGGCTGTGGTCATGGCGTAAGGACGATGATGCGGCTGCTGGAAGGAAGGGGACCTTCCCCTGCCGTGTGGGCGCCACGTGCACCATCATAGGTGTGCACAGACAGACACACGGCCTGACACAGCAACACGCGAACAGAGCGGCCCCGAGCCTGGCACCCACGGGACTGCACACACGTGGGCACATGCACACATGTGTGGGAGGCCGGAGGGCTACAGGGCGGGCTCGGCAGTTTGGCAGCCAGTGTGTGGGCATCACCGTGGCAGCAGGAGGCCCTTCATGCAGCTGGAGTCTAGAGGAGGCTTGGGTGGGGTGGGGCGGGTGGGGCAGCCGGGGGCAGGGAGCTGTTGGTCTTGGGCAGGACCCAGCTGGAGGCTTCAAGGAGGGGACAGTGGACAGTCCACGTAATGGAGAACAGCGTTTGCTCTCTAGACGGCCTCTTTCCATCAAGCCCCATTTCTCTGTCCATAAAAATGCACCCCCCAAGGGTGAGCTGAGTGCCCGCCCCCGGCTCGTGCATGCCCGGCCCGGGCCCTTCTCGGGATGGCCCCATTTCCACTCATTTTTGGGTCACACTCTCTTCGATCCTTGAGTTTTCCTAATGCAGCTGGTCTCTCCCCTTCCAGCGATTAGCACGCAGGTGGTGCGAGCTCCTGCCAGGTTCTTAATGGCCCGCGGCCTCCAGTCACCTTATTTTTAGCAATTTTCACTCCAATTACTGCTCAGTGACAGTGCAGATGTATCGAGGACTTATCCATCCTGTACTTTCTTCCAAAGAGGCAGGCAGAGGCGAGGAGTACTAATCTGGACCCCACAGTTTCCTGGCCCTGGAGCACACAGCCCGAGTTACAGATCTAAGTTTCCAGCCCATTTCTCACTGTTTCTCCTCCTGGAGCCAGAGCAAAGGGGAGCTGGGAAATTTGATGGCAACTAGCCCCAAGACGGCAGGCAGGCTGGCTCTGGTCCACAGTCACCACCATAGCTGAGCTGCGAGCCTGGCACCGAAGCCACATTCCTCTTTGGAACAAGACTGAAGGGAAGTGTAACCGCTGCTTTGGCGACTTCACCTCTCCCCACGTCCTCTACAGGAAACACAGAGCCCCCAGGAGGACATGCAGAATTGAAAGGATCCCTCAGAAAACATGTATTGTTCCCGCCCTCCCTGAGATAAAAAAATACTGTGAAATAACCTCATGCAGAGACTGTGGGGGAAAAACACCAGAGAGCTTGGGGGCCCCAGATGGGCCACAAGAAGTTGGGACTGCTGCTAGAGCCCCACTGTCAAGGAGCATTCCTGGCCAGAGGCACCCGAAGAATGATCTGAACTACCCCATGACTGTCAAGACTCTTCTGAAAACCAGCTCATCCATTGTTTGTAAAGCATCTCCTTGCTCTCCACCAGGACCGAGGGTCTCAGAAACAGCCTCAGCAAGTCTGACTACCTTCTGCCCCAGTGCCTTTGCACTTGCTCTTCTGACTCCTCTGAATGTCTTCCGCCCACCTTTTCCATCTCGGGGACTCCTACCCACTCTCTTGAGATCCTAACTTACATTTACCACCTTAATGTTCAAGCAAACTGTCTGAGATCTTGTTGGAACTCAGGGTGGGATTCAGCAGGTGCTGGGTGGAGCCGAGTCTTATGTTTCAATCAGGCTCCAGAGTGATGCTGAGGCTGCTTCCCCAGAGCCGTGTCTGGAGTCCAAGGTTCTAGAGCCTTGGCGACTCCGTTCCTCCCAGGACCTGCCTGCAAACATCAAAGACCAAGTGGCACCACGATTACCCACAACACGTGGCCCCTTCTCCCGTCCTTGAGGGCCAGGCCGAGTCCTGGCTGCCTCTGTGATCCCCCCGGACCCAAGCCAGGTGCGGTGAGGTGGCACAGACCTCATGTGAGCCCAGTCCTCAGGCGTTCCCTCAGCCCCGGCCCCACGACTCGTCAGCCAGCAGCAGGAAGACACTGGCAGGGAGGAGGGCCAGGCAGCAAGTAGGAGCAGCATTGTTCTCAATCCTCACTCATGGACTTGGCCCTGGAGATGGCGAGGCTCAGCCTCTGGTTAGTGACTCCCCGAGTCCTGCCGCGATGCCCGAGTTTTGGCTCGGAGATGAGGCATGCGGGTGGGGTTGAGGCCAGCAAGGGCACCAGTTCGCACACCAGCCTCTCCGCAGAGCTGGGGTCAGATGGGTCTCGCATCCACACCAGGACGTGAGATGCCCCTCAGAGGGAGACGACTCGCCAGGAGGCGTTCAGCCGCATCCCGGGACCACGAGGCAATGTGCGTGCCTCAAGCCGGAAAAGAAGTGGTCCAGGCTCAGGGTATTGGTAACTTGCCCAGGCCCCACAGCACGGGCCTGGGGACATTTTACTGAGTGAAGCGGCTTCTGGGCTAGACTCTGGGCCAGGCCTCCCTGGAAGGTCAGAGGCGGTGGACTAGCAGACGCCGAGGCCCTGGGGACCTGGTCACCATCAACCCCCTCCTGCTGCTCTCGTTTGGTGCCACCTCCCCCAAACGCACACACGCCCTTGCTGGGCCACGGGGCCAGAGACTTCTCAGAGAAAGCCTGCAGCCACCAGGGGACTGGGAAGAGGCCTGGAGGAGAGGCTGGTGGCCCTCAAGTGGTCCCCGGGCCCACGTCCATGAAGCCACAAGCTTCATTTGGAAGCAGCTGTGCTACGTTGGCCTGTTCCTTAGGAAGCCAGTGTGTGGTTCAGAGAACATGGAAAAGAGGCCCGGGTCAGGAGGAGGTCACCCAGTGTTCTTCTTCTTGGACAGGGTTTAACCCCTTCCTCCCCTCCCTCTCCTAGAAAGAAGAATCTATTTCTGGTCTGTCCTTGTGGGGCAGGGTAAGCAGCTGCCTACTGTCCACTTGACTCTGAACAGAGAGGCTGAGCGACTCTCCCAGGGTCACACAGCAAAGGCAGCACCAGGTATCTTGACCACTTCCCACCACATTTTACAAAGAAGAGCTGAAGGTGAACTTCCCTGGAGGCTTTGGCTGGAAATCTTCCCCTGATGTGCAAGGGGCTTTTTCTTGCCTCTCTTTGGAAGAAGGGCTAGTTTTTCAGCCACTGGTTGGGCTGCATGAGGATTTACTTAGCTGGCCAGGTAGGGGGCCACCTGGGGATGGTGAGGGGGCCCACGGATCTGAGAAGAGGCCTGGGTTCAAGCACAGCTCTGTAGATTTGACACCCGGGGGCTGTGGGCAGGTCACTGCAAAGCCAGGAACGAGTCTCACCATCCGGGTCTAACAGGATCAAGCTGTGAACCACTGCAGGCGCTGACCTACCGCACACCCCGAAAGGAGGTCAGCATGAAGGGCAGGGGGAGGGACCCTGTGCCTTGGGAAAAAAGGCAAAACAGGCCCTCAAATAGTTGTATTTTAGAAAAAATTTTACAAACTTGAATCCTTACACCTTCGCATATGTGGAAAAGCACTAAAATCATGAACTGACATGTTCTGTTCCTCGTGGCTAGTCTCAACCTTCTAAGGAGATCTGAGCTTAACTGCATGAACTCCCTTCGCTAAAGTCAAGTCTATGCTGGCTGCTCCCCTCAGCTCTTCGGACAGTTCCTCAGGGCGTTCCCAGCTGCTGTTTCTGGGCGTTCCCAGCTGCTGTTTCCCAGCCATGGTGCTGAGCAGGTCCCTGGAATAAACTGAAGCCCTCAGGGCTCATGCTGTGCGCTTTCCATTTCCATTGACATTCCCATCCTTTCTCTGAGCCTCAGTTTCTACATCAGGAAAACGGGTTGAGGGAGGGCCAGGACCCAGCCCGTGCTTGACAGAGGGAGCCAGTGACGGCTGCTCCATCTCCTCCTGCTGGCCACAACCCCCGTCGGTCAGCTGCGGGCTCTGTTCCGCCCTGGCCTCTCTCCGAGGACTCAGCTCCCCACGTGGCCACCTGGGCGTGGGCCCCCACCACGCACAGAGCCCCATTCAGCATGAAAAGTCTGCTCTGCTTAGTCTCGTCTGTTTACAGCAGACGATAGAACTTGATCTCAAATTATAGGCCACTCAGCTCAGCGCGGTTTATTACGCACAAACTCACTTGGATGGCTATAAATAACCCTCACCACACAGACCCCAGGACTCCTCCGGAAGGAAGCTGCTGGTTTTGAATAAGAGGTAATGGAAACTCAAATTGATGCTAATGAATTTTACTGCGTGGAGAGGATGCTGCGCCAGGGTGGCTGTGGTCAGTGGGGCTCAATCAGGAAAACCCAATGCACTGAGCAGCCTTATGGCTGTTTACGGACCAGACTGAGAGGGGCCAGGACCCTGCTCATTCCTCATCCCTCAGCCCCAGGATGGGGAGAGGCTCAGAGGGCGTTTAAATACACACACACACACACACACAGAAATGAAGGCATCTGGGCTGCCTGTGAAGGCAGATATTTTCCGAGGTAAAGAACCTGCCTGCCAATGCAGGAGACGCAGGTTTGATCCCTGGGTCGGGAAGACCCCCTGGAGAAGGAAATGGCAACCCACTCCAGTATTCTTGCCTGGAGAATTCCATGGACAGAGGAGCCTGGCAGGCTACAGTCCATGTGGTCACAAAGAATTGGACATGACTGAGCACACGATCTTCAGAATGAAAGAAGAGAGAGAAGTCTGGGGGCCGGGCTGCAGAGGTCGGGGGCGGGGAGAGTTCCCAGCAGGCTGCTCTGTCTGTACAAGTCAGGCCCCCAGAGAGATGCAACTGAGGGCGTGAGACCCGCCAGGTACGGAGACAGTCTGGCGGGTCTTCAGTAAGATAACTGCAGAGTCACCTTAGGACCCAGGGCCCCACTCCTGGGAGATGCGCCCCCAAAGATTCGAAAGTGGGTGTCCAAACGTTGTGTGCCTGTGTTTTCAGAACCGCACGATCCACAACGGCCAGAAGGCAGAAACAAGCCACGTGTCCATCACCAGACCAACGGAAGCCAGAGGGGCCCGTCCACACAGTGGAACAGTATTTGGCTGAATAAAGGAATGAGATACAAATGAACTTACCTACAAGTCAGAAACAGACCCTCGACATCGAGAACAGACGTGTGGCTGCCGAGGCAGGGCTTGGGGAGGAGAAGCGGGAGTCTGGGCCGGCAGATGCAGACTCTCACCTTCAGGATGGACAAGCAACAGGGTACGGGCTTCTCAGGGGGCTCAGCGGTAACGAGCACCTTCTTTACCCTCCCAGGGGGCTCAGCGGTAAAGAACCCACTGCGATGCGGGAGACGGGTGTTTGATCTCTGGGTCGGGAAGATCCCCTGGAGAAGGAAATGGCAACCCACTCCAGTATTCTTGCCTGGAAAATCCCATGGGCTTTCCATGGCAATGTGGTGGGTTACAGCCCATGGGGTCGAAAAAGAGTCAACTTTGCAACTGAACAGCGAGAAACCACTAGGTCTACTGAACATACAGCACAGAGAGCTACACCCAGCAGCCTGGACGAGCCAGAGTGGAAACGAACGCAGAAAAGAACGTGCATGTGGTGTAACGGAGTCACCGTGCTGCAGAGCAGAAATTAACACGATGCTGTAAATCACCTTTACTTCAACGAAAGAAAAAAAAAGGAATGAAGCGCGGACACAGGCTACCACGTGGATGAACCTGAAGACCTCCTGCTCAGCGACAGAAGGCGACGCAGAAGGTCACACGGTGGAGTTCCCTTTATATGAAATGTCCAGAAGCGGTAACTCCAGAGAGACAGAGACGGGAGGCGTGGTTGTCAGGGGCTGGGGGAGGGGCAAGTCAGGGCTGCTTGACGGGAATGGGGTTTTCTCCTGGGGTGATGAGAAGGTTCTGGAGCTGAATGGTGGTGATGGTGGTACCAGGCTGTGAATGCACTTCACGTTGTTGTTCAGTCGCTCAGTCGTGTCCGACTCTGTGACCCCACGGACTGCAGCAGGCCAGGCTCCCCTGTCCTTCATTATCCAATCTCCCAGAGTTTGCTCAGATTCATGTCCATTGAATCGGTGATGCTATCTAACAATCTCATCCTCTGCCACCCCCTTCTCCTCTTGCCTTCAATCTTTCCCTTTTGCAAAAATCCTTTTTTGCACTATGAAAAGGCAAAAAAGAATGCAGTTAATACCATTTGCAACTGTTCATTTTAAAATGCTAAGGTGGAAATTTTATATGTATTTTACCACAATTAAAAAAAAAACCAGTTACAGGACCCACGGGGCCTTAGAAGGATGCTTCACTGTCCCCAAAATTCCATCAGCTTGGCTTGTCCTGAGATTTGGAAAGTGGACATGTTTGCCTCCAACATACAGGGCCTTGCACCCGGCTCCCAGGCCCCTCCTGCAACCTGACTGGTAAAGAATTACTCTGTGCCTGAGTCTGGTTTGATGCCACCCTGCCAGAGGGGCTGTGGGGTGGCAGAAGTCACGCCTGGTGACCTCAGGCCAGTCTCCACTGCGCTCAGAGCCTCAGGCTTCTCAAAGGTGAACACAGAAGCTTGATCCGGGCTACAAAGGAGTTCCTCTGCTCCCCGATTTCGAGGACGATGGCTTTCCAAGCCGGCTGCATTTGCAAAGTAATAATTAATTTTCCATTTGATATTAATTAAAGACAAACGTAACTGCCAGCCAGAGCTGCTGATTAGCACCAGTGGACAGAAAAGGTCCAGACTCTCCAGTTAGCAGAGGCAGTTTTTGCCCAGACATGAATGTGACACAGAGCTGGCATCCTGGGGCACCCAGGCAGCCTTTCCAGCTCCTTTTAGGCTTTCTGAATATTCAAAGCAGCTTGTAAATCCCAGGGCTATTCGAGGGGCCCCGTGGGGATCCACATGACGCTAGCCAAGAACCACTGAAATCTCTCTCATCTTAAAACTCCTTGATTTTGAAAAACAAATGGTCCTTTAAAGATGAATGCTGCTTCCAAATGGAACCTCTGGGCACCCTGAGAAGGATGCTGAACCTGTCGCCATGGTGACTAACAGGCAACTTAGAGTTTCCAGATTTCTATAATCCAAGACCAGCTTACCCACAAATGCCGAGGCTCTGCAATATATAAGAAGCAGCATCCTTTTAAGAAGAGCTCTGAAGTTCTTGCTCAGTCGTGTCCAACTCTTTGTGACCCCATGGAGGAATTCTCCAGGCCATAATACTGGAGTGGGTAGCCTTTCCTTTCTCTAAGGGATCTTCCCAACCCAGAGATCAAATCCAGGTCTCCTGCATTGCTCGTGGATTCTTTACCAGCTGAGCCACAAGGGAAGCCCAAAGAGAAGGGAACACCCTCTTCCAACAACACAAGAGAGGACTCTACACGTGGACATCACCAGATGGTCAATACTGAAATCAGACTGATTATATTCTTTGAAGCCAAAGACGGAGAAGCTCTATACAGTCAGTAAAAACAAGACCGAGAGCTGACTGAGGCTCAGATCATGAACTCCTTATTGCCAAATTCATACTTTAATTGAAGAAAGTAGGGAAAACCACTAGACCATTCAGGTATGACCTAAATCAAATCCCTTAAGATTATACAGTGGAAGTGACAAATAGATTCAAGGGATTAGATCTGAGAGACAGGGTGCCTGAAGAACTATGGATGGAGGTTCGTGACATTGTACAGGAGGCAGTAGTCAAGACCATACCCAAGAAAAGGAAATGCAAAATGGCTGTCTGAGGAGGCCTTACAAATAGCTGTGAAAAGAAGAGAAGCAAAAAGCAAAGGAGAAAAGGAAGGATATATCTATCTGAAAGCAGAGTTCCAAAGAATAGCGAGGAGATATAAGAAAGCCTTCCTCAGGGATCAGTGCAAAGAAACAGAGGAAAACAATAGAATGGGAAAGACTAGAGATCTCTTCCAGAAAATTAGAGATACCAAGGGAACATTTCATGCACAGATGGGCACAATACAGGACAGAAATGGTATGGACCTAAGAAGATATGGAAGGTATGGAAGAAGCAGAAGATGTTAAGAAGAGATGGCAAGAATACACAGAAGAACTGTACAAAAAAGATCTTCATGACCCAGATAACCACGATGATGTGATCACCTACCTAGAGCCAGACATCCTGGAATGTGAAGTCAAGTGGGCCTTAGAAAGCATCACTATGAACAAAGCTAGTGGAGGTGATGGAATTCCAGTTGAGCTATTTCAAATCCTAAAAGATGACGCTGTGAAAGTGCTGCACTCAATATGCCAGCAAATTTGGAAAACTCAGCAGTGGCCACAGGACTGGAAAAGGTCAGTTTTCATTCCAATCCCTAAGAAAGGCAATGCCAAAGAATGCTCCAATTACTGCACAATTGCACTCATCTAACATGCTAGCAAAGTAATGCTCAAAAGTCTCCAAGCCAGGCTTCAACAGTACATGAACCGTGAACTTTCAGATGTTCAAGCTGGATTTAGAAAAGGCAAAAGAACCAGAGCAAATTGCCAACATCTGTGGGATCATTGAAAAAATACTAGAGTTCCAGAAAAACATTTACTTCTGCTTTATTGACTATGCTAAAGCCTTTGACTGTGTGGATCACAACAAACTGTGGAAAATTCTTCAAGAGATGGGAATACCAGACCACCTGACCTGCCTCCTGAGAAATCTGTATGCAGGTCAGGAAGCAACAGTTAGAACTAGACATGGAACAACACACTGTTTTCCAATTGGGAAAGGAAGACGTCACAGACATACATTGTCACCCTGCTTATTTAACTTATACACAGAGTACATCACTTGAAGCACATCATCCATCCCAGCAGGGCTGGAGGAAGCACAAGCTGGAATCAAGATTGCAGACAGAAATATCAATAACCTCAGATATGCAGATGACACCACCCTTATGGCAGAAAGCGAAGAACTAAAAAGCCTCTTGATGAAAGTGAAAGTGGAGAGTGAAAAAGTTGGCTTAAGCTCAACTTTCAGAAAATGAAGATCATGGCATCTGGTCCCATCACTTCATGCCAAATAGATGGGGAAACAGAGGAAACAGTGAAAGACTATTTTTTTGGGCTCCCAATCACTGCAGATGGTGATTGCAGCCATGAAATTAAAAGACGCTTGCTCCTTGGAAGAAAAGTTATGCCCAACCTAGAGAGCTTATTAAAAAGCAGAGACGTGACTTTGCCAACAAAGGTCCATCTAGTCAAAGCTATAGTTTTTCCAATAGTCATGTATGGATGTGAGAGTTGGACTATAAAGAAAGCTGAGCACCGAAGAATTGATGCTTTTGAACTGTGGTATTGGAGGACACTCTTGAGAGTCTCTTGGACTGCAAGGAGATCCATCCAGTCAATCCTAAAGGAAATCAGTTCTGACTATTCACTGGAAGGACTGATGCTGAAGCTGAAACTCCAATACTTTGGCCACCTGATGCGAAGAATTTACTCACTGGAATAGACCCTGAAGTTGGGAAAGATTGAAGGTGGGAGAAGGGGACGACAGAGCATGAGATAGTTGGATGGCATCACTGACTCAATGGACATGAGTTTGAGTAAGCTCCGGGAGTTGGTGATGGACAGGGAGGCCTGGTGTGCTGCAGTCCATGGGGTCGCAAAGAGTTGGACACGACTGAGTGACTGAACTGAACTGAGGTTCTCAAGTCAAAGCCGCCACTTCCCAAGGCTGGTGCTGAAACACTACAGGAGGGACCTGCCTGGGGTCCAGCAGCGAAGACTCCGTGCTCCCAACGCAGGGGGCCCAGGTTTGATCCCTGGTCAGGGCACTGGATCCCACAAGCTGCAATGAAGACCCAGCCCAGACAAAAAATACATATTAAAAAATAAAACGGTGCAGGAAAGGGCTTTTTCACAGATGCCCCGATGGAAAGTTCACCAACGTTGCCAAGGGCAAATTCACAGGTGCTGGTCAGGGTCCTGCTCTCAGAGGGCACGGTGAGACAGGCCAGGGCGGATCCAGACAGCACCATCAGCCCTGAATCCACAGGTCTAACTGCAACCCCGGCTGCTCCCCCCCAGCCTGCCCGGTCTGCCCTGCGTTGGTCCCTCAGCTGCCCCGGGCACTCGATCACCAACTGTATCTCATCCTTCACGGATTCCCCCCCACCGCTGGACAGTATCACAGAGCAGAGTGACGTGGGAGAGGGACAGAGGACTTCAGGTCTGAGGGCATGTCTGCATTTGTTTATCTTCCTATGCTTTATTTCAGTTCCACATCAAACTGTGGTTGTGGAAAAGCTAAAAACCCACAGAGGGAGGGGACCTGTTGGCCAGGGGCGACCCAGGAGGGCATCGTGGGGGAGGTGTCACCTGTAGCTCTTTTACTCCTTTAACTCTTTAGGGAGAACGTCTAGGTATCTGGGCACCCAGGATGGGCCTTTCAGGATGAAGGAAGGAGTTTAGAAAACTGTCTTCATTTCTACTGAAAATGGTGGGAAAAAGCAATTTTCTGTTCTTTTCCCAGGCCCCTAAGTATCATGAAACTAGGCTGCTGCTGCAAGGGAACCGAAAGCCTCATCCCAAATTCGCCTGCATGCTGCTAAGGCCCGCACCCTCCACACCCTGGGGACGTGAGAACTCAGACCATTGTTCGGAGAGAGCGTCTTGCTCAACATCCGAGGAGGAGGTGGCTGGGTGTGACGTGGATGCGGGGAGGGGCGGGTGGGGGACGGGAAGGCCACTTGCGACTCCTGCCTGGGGACCCCGGGTTCCGTGCCAGTTTTGGGGGAGCTTCTTGTGTCACCTGTCAGGATACATAACCTAATGAGGGCCATGAAGGTGTCCCCTCCCGCCTGCACACAGGCTCTGAGTGCGAGAGAGGTGGGCCAGCAAGGACAACCCAGAGGGCTGCAGAAGCCCACTCACAACGTCCCTGCCTCTGACCTTGGTGGTACAATTCTTGGTGAGCACCTGGAATCCGGCCGACCGGGCCCGGGTCTCCAGGTGGGGCTCGAGGCCACAGCAGGGAGGATCTGGAAGACGCACCGTCCCACCAAGAACAGACCCAGGCCTGAAGCCAAGAGGGCCGCCCCCAAAAAAGAGCCCTGGACGCCCACCTCTTGCACACGTGGTGTCCTGACTCAGGCCCTGCTCAGGTGCTCCCAGGCATGCTTCACGAGCGGGCTCTGCAGGTTCCCAAGCCCCTCACTGCAAGGAGCCCAGGCAGCAGCCCTGGCTTGGGTGGAGGGTCTCCTTGAAGACGAGGCCCCGAGTGGGTGCTGTGGCAACTCAAGAAAGGACCAAACAGCACAGCTGTAGCTTGCGAACTTCCAGGAAGCAGTCGCTGCTTGGGCACATGCCCATGGCAAGTGCCATGAAAGGGGTGCAGACGCAAAGCCCCAGTGAGCGCAGAACCCCGCCTCCTGGGACCCCGCTTGCCTCCCCACCGCCAGGGCCAGAGCCAGGGCCATCCGTCCCCCGGTGTCCAGGGACACGCCAGCAGGGTCTGTGCTCTGATGTCTTCAGGTCCATCTGTGGCTGCTCAAATGTCTTTACTTACACACACAGATACACACACGCATAGGTACTCTCAAAGACTTTTCTCCTTCTTTCCACGATTATGTTTAGATAAACACATAATTTTGTGCGGACTTCCCAGGCAGCACTAGTGATAAAGAGCCTGCCTGTCAGTGCAGAAGCGTAAGAAACACAGGTTCAGCCCCTGGGGTGGGAAGACTCACTGGAGGAGGGCGTGGCTACTCTCTCCAGTATTCTTGCTTTAAGAATCCCACGGACAGAGGAGCCTGGCAGGCTACGGTCCATGGGGTCGCAGAATCAGACGTATCTAAAGTGACTTCACACACACACTTTGACGAAGCATCACTCCATATCAGAGCACTCTGAGAACTCTGAGGCCACCAGGTGCCTCCCCAGCCAACCTCGCCTCCACCCCAAGGTAACGGGGATTCTGCATTTGTGTTTTTCGTGTGTTATCACATGTTCATATCCCTGAACAATCCATTGATTCATCCTGCCTCCTCTTCAGGGAACCTTACATGAATTATGATCATATTTCACGCCTTCCTCGACAGCTCAGTCCTCCCTCCACACTGTTTCTGAGATTTATCTGCAGGACATGCATGGCTGATATTCATTCATTCCTCACTGCTGATGGTACCACTTGTATGACCAGATCACAGTTTCTTGATCATTTCTCTTGTTAATGCGTTCACGTGTCGTTCCCAATTTCTTGCCACTGTGAGCAGAGCGGCTCGGAACCTTCTCATGTGCGTGCCCTGGGGCTCGTGTGTGAGTGTGGCACAGGGTGGCGGTATATGTGCCCCAGAGTGAACCGCTGGGTCTTAGAGTTGGTACATCATCAATTTTCGTGGATAATGACAATTATTTTCCAAGGAGCTTACAATTTGGGATCTTTTTCATGTGTTTTTCCCCCCAAAACAAAGTGCTGAAACCAGAAAAGGCTCTGAAAGGCCTGGCTTTGTGCAACAGTCCTGTGGATGGAGAAAATTGCTGGTGTAGTTCACTCACTAAGTCGTGTCTGACTCCTTGCAATCCTGTGGACTGCAGCCCACCAGGTTCCTCTGTCCATAGGATTTCCCAGGCAAGAACACTAGAGTGGGCTGTCATTTCCTTCTCCGGGGGATCTTCCTGACTCAGGGATCGAACTCACGTCTCCTGCATTGGCAGGCAGATTCTTTACTGCTGAGCCACCAGGGAAGCCATGGGTGGAGGTGTGTCTCCTCCAAAAAGATACTCTGAAGTCCTAGCTCCCAGCACCTGGCAATGTAGCCTTCCTTAGAGACAGGGTCTTAACAGATGTAATTAGGATGGAAGTTAAGATGAGGTTGTACTGGGTTAGGCGGGCCCTGAGTCCAAAATGACTCTTCTTGGGACGCCCCTGGCGGTCCAGTGGTTAACAATCTGTGCTTCCACCGCAGGGGATGTGAGTTTGATCCTTGGCTGGGGAGCTAAGACTCTGAATGCCGCGTGGCACAGCCAGAAACAGTCACTGTTCTTATAACAAGAGGGAAATGTGCACGCCGACACAGACAGAGGGGCACGGCCGTGCGACGGCAGAGGCGGAGACAGGAGGGAAGCAGCCGCAAGCCGAGGATGGCCGGCCGCCCCCCGAAGCTGGGAGAGCCGAGACAGCATCTTCACCTGAGCCTCAGCGGGTGTGCGGCCCTGCTGACCCCTCGATCTGGGAAATCTAGCATCCAGAATGATGAGGCCACCTGTTTCTGTAGTTCTAAGCCCCCAGCTTGCAGTCCTTTGTCACAGCCCAAGACACCGACACACGCAGCATTCCGGGCCTCTCCGGGCCCCCTGCAGTCCAGCTGTTTCGTGACCAAACAGGTCCAGTGCAGTGACAGCAAGGATGGCAGGAGCCTCCACGGATCCAGAAGGATCTGCGTGTCCCCCGAGCAGGCAGTGAGCATCGGAATCCTTCCCAACACAGCTCTGCAGCCGCCAGACTCCCCCGCTTTATCTTAGCAGCAGGAAGGCCTGTGTTTCCCATCCCTGCATCAGAGGCTCCCGAGAGGGGACAGGGGACAGGGGCAACTATTCTGCTCCTGGCTGGGGGACTGTGGTCCCAGAAGTTTGGTGAGGCAGAAGGGAGGAAAGAAAGACAGCCTGCTTCGATCCCTATCGC
This sequence comes from Bos indicus x Bos taurus, assembly GCF_003369695.1. Lineage (NCBI taxonomy): Eukaryota > Metazoa > Chordata > Mammalia > Artiodactyla > Bovidae > Bos > Bos indicus x Bos taurus. The sequence continues at coordinate 3,485,421 of NC_040104.1, read as the reverse complement.
GCACGGGGACGTCCCCCACATGCCGCCTGCGGCCCTTCACAGACAAGGCCTTCGGAGGACCAGACGCCCTTGGCCTGTCTCTGAGCCCGGAGCCCGGGAGGCAGGAGAGGAATGGCTCACCACGGGGTGGGTTCAGAGGGGAAGTGGGGCTGGAACGTCCCTGCCTGCCCCCCAGCGGTGAGGACTGGCTGGCTGGGTGGTGGTCGTTGGGCCGGTCCGTCCGGCTCTGGGCTCCGCAGCAGCACCAGCTGCCGCCTGCCCACCAAGCTCAGCTTTGCAGACCCGCGGCGCTAGCTTTGTGGGTGCTCAGGGAGGTCTCTGTCCCTGCCTGATCAGGGACCCAAGGGCTGGAGATGGGGGGCAGGTTCCCCTCAGGGGTCAGTGGTGACACGAGGGTGAGAGAAGCGTTTCCTGGTGCCTGTTGGAGGCCAAGGCGCGTCTCAGGATGAAGGGCGGTGTGGGCTTCGGAGCCTGGACCGGGAAGGCCACAGGTTTCTCCCTGGGTGGGACCCCAGGAAAGCGCTGCTGTCACAGCTCAGCTGGTTCAATGGGGGCAGTCAGATAAGGGTCAGCCTCACAGATGCCTTACCCAGTGTGCCTGCCCCAATAAATCGACATAGAGGCCCGAGAGAGCACGAGGCCACGCCCTCCCCACCGTGGCAGACGGGCCCTTGGTGACCCCCACGTAGGGCCAAGCTCTGGCAGAGACCTGGGGACGGGCCCAGGGGACCCCACGAGGAGGTCAGCCCCAGCCCTGGAGGGTGAGCTCAGCAGAGAATGAGATTTGAGAATCCGTGTGAGCGGCTGGGCCGTGACTCAGAGGCGGATGCGGGGGGAGAAGGGACAGACAGGAGGCAGGACCAGGCCCCAAGGGTGGGAGGGCGTGCGTCGCTTCCTACAGGCCCAGGATTGGGTGCTCAGCGCCCAGCTCTGGGTCCCAGGCAAGTCCTTCCAGGTAAAGATATCACACCTGAGATGGGGGGCGGGCTGGGAGGGGAGAGGCCGAGGCTGCCGGGCTGGGGCTGGAATGCGTTTCCAGGCCCAAGGGGTCCAGAGCCTGGCTACGTTCCAGGAAGGCCTTCTGCCAAGACCACCACCCGAATGGCCCCCAGTGAGCAGCCCGCCTCTCCTGCAGGGAAACTCACAGAGTTGCTGTCATGCAAGAGGCATGCAGGAGTCTCCTGAAAAGGCCACAGTGTAGGTATTTTAGGGTCAAGGTTGCATGTCTTTCTGTGCGTGTGTTTACAGCTCTTTTAAGAATGTAAGGCCCGCCTGCTTGCAAGGCGCACCCAGACGCTTGGTGGACCAAGGCTGGCCACGGTTTGCCAATACGTACGTGCAGAGTCCCTCAGTCGAGTCCGACTCTGCGTCCTCATGGACTGTTGCCTGCCAGGCTCCTCTGTCCATGGGAGTCTCCAGGCAAGAATACTGGAGTGAGTGGACATTCTCTTCTCCAGGGGATCTTCCCGACCCAGGGATCAAACCAACATCTCTAGCACCTTCTGCACTGGCAGGTGGGTTCTTTACCATTAGCACCATCTGGGAAGCAATACAGCTGGCCAAACATGCCATGAAAGAAAATCGCTACAGAGCCAGGCGCAAGCGGTCCCAGAGCACAAGCCCGGCTGCTCCGAGAGCTGCGAGGCAGGCCATTTATGAACACCGTACTTCAGCGCAATTAACCCCGAGGCAGAGAGCAGGACCAAACTTCCGAGCTACGTTAGCCCACATCTCAACGCCAACACCACGCAGAACGCGGCGAAAACAAACCCGGGCCTGGGGAACTGGGCAGGAAGGCCTGGAAGCGTGGACGCTGGTTGCAAATATCAGAGTGGTGAGCTCCGTGGGGACCAGGGACACCCCAACAGCAGCCAGGAGATGGACAAGGCAGGGGTCCCTGCCCACCTGCCCAGCTGCCCCCATCCTGCCTCTTCCTGCGTTCCCATCAAGCATCCTCCACGTCCCCCACGCGACCAGGTCTCAGAGAGAGCAGCCGCCACCCACCCCGCTCCGCCCCAGGCGCTGCTCTAAGCTCTTGCAGAATGTTAATCACTTAGGCCTCTCAGCCCAGATGCGAGGGCATTAGACTCCTTATTGCGGCTCCAACAGATGATCACAAATTCAGTGGCTTAACACAAACTCATCTTAGAGCTTTGTAGCTTCGACTGTCAGTGACATCAAAGTGTGGGAGGGCCTGGCTCCCTCTGGAGGCTCCTCCAGGGCAGGTGGGGAGCCTTCCTGCCTCTTGCACCTTCTGGGGGCTCCAGCTGTCCCTTGGCTGTGGCTACAACACCCCACCTCTGCTGGCTCCCCATCTGTATTCAGATCCCCGTCCACTTCCCTCTAGAAGGACACTTGTGATGACGTTGGGCCCGCGATGGATAATCCCGGATCATCTTCCCATCTCAGGGTCCCGACTCCATCACATCTGTGGTCCCTGCTGCTGCGGATGGCAACACGCTCACGGGTCAGGAGAAGGAAGGCGTCGACGACCTGGGGACCGGGATTCAGCCACCCGCAGGGAGACACAGCTGTTCTATTCGGGGGACCCCCTAGGGTCCTAGGGCTGGTACCATTTGCTGGGGCTGACCCTTGGGCTGGGCTCAGTGTGGCCTCGGTCCCTGGGCGCCAACACTCCCTTGTGTGAGGATCTGCCTGGTCCAGAACACACCTGCCTTCACTTCATTCTTCCCTGGCGTCTGTGCTTGGGTAGAAACAGGTGCCCACCCCCGGGGGTCACAAGTGCATCCGCTCCATGCCCACCTCACCTTCAATTCCCCAGAGGTGACATGGGTTGGGCATGGGGTTTCCAGGTAAGAAGGCAAGTTAAGATCTTCCCACAATGCCTGGCACTTTGGGAGCCTAAACTGTTAACCTCTCTAATAAATCATAGCCTCCTTGATAACATTAGCCAGCCGAACTGAGGCATGGTTCAGTCTTTCCCACGGCTGTGTGCATGCTGAGTCGTGTCCGACTCTTTGGGACTCTATGGACTGCAGCCTGCCAGGCTCCCCTGTCCATGGGACTGTCCAGGCAAGAATACTGGAGTGGGTTGCCATTTCCTCCTCCAGGGCATCTTTCTGACTCGGGGATAGAACCCACACGTCCTGCGTCTCCTGCATTGCAGGTGGATTCTTTACAACTGAGCCACTTGGGAAGCCCTCTTTCCCATGGCAGAAGCATCATTTCTCTGCTATAGCCTTTTTTTTTTTTTTTGTAACAACAACAACAAATTGTTCTGCCTTTAAGAAGCCTCTGCTGGGCTGGGAGAAAAGCAGATTTCAGGGGCTGTCAATGAAAGATTGAATTGAGCAGAACAGGTAACCCCATCAGGGTCGCCAGGAACTCGGAGACCTGCCTCTTCTGGGCGGTGCTGCCACCACCTGCGGGCACCTGTCCCACCCCCGAGAGACTCCATCGTGGGGTCCTCTTTCCCCATGGCTCTGAAATCAGGAGCTGGGCTGTTTCATCCGAGCTCAGCTTGCTCTCAGGCCAAATGCAAAGGGTGTTGTTGTGGTCTGAATGTGTGTGTCCTCCCCAGATTCATTTGTTGAGGTCCCAGCCCCCAATGTGACTGCATTTGGAGACGGACTCCTTGAGGAGGTAATTAAGGTTAAGTGAGGTCACTTGGTGGGGCCCTGATCTGATAGGGTCAGCGTCCAGTAAGAATATCTGAGAGGGTCAGCGTCCAGTAAGAAGAGACATCAGTGCAGCATCCTCCCTGTTCCTCCCTGCCACTCGAGGACACGGTGAGAGGCTGGCCATCTGCAAACCAGGATGAGGCCCCTCTCTAGGAAATGAACCTACCCGCGCCTGGATCTCGGACTTCCAGCCCCCAGGACTGGGAGAGAGAAACGTCTGTTGTTTGAGCTGCCGGCCCAAGGCAGCCTGAGCTGATGAAGACACTCGCAGGGGCAGGTGTGAGACCCGCCGGGCCTCAGTTTCCCCACCTGCAAGGGGGTGTGGGGACAGCACCTGCTCTACAGGCTGCAGGGGAATTAAACACTCCGATTGCCCCTGAGTGTTCACATGGCAGGGCAGGAAGACCCATGGGGGCTCCCATCCGACACTGGGGCGCAGAGAGAGTGTGCCTGTGATCTCCCAGGAGGCCCGAGGTTACCCTGAGACTTCTGTCCTCACCATGTCCCTCCATCTGATCCCCAACTTGCAGCCCAGCCTACAAGCAGGAGCGGAAAGAGTTTACCCAAGGTCACAGCTACCCAAGGTCACAGCTACCCAAGGTCACAGCGGGAATACCCAAGAAGCGGGACTCAAACCCAGGCCTGTTGAATCCAGAGACCCGGCTCCAGTCCAGGGCCGGTCTGGACTGTAACACATGCAGGCCACACAGGCTGGTGACCGACATGGACAGAGTAAGGTTTGCCAGATCACGTGGGCGAGGAGGATTTAGAGGCAGTCTGGAGATGGATGGGGATCGCTGCCGCTATGATTCTCTCCTGGCAATGCCCATAAACCATCCAGGACACACACGACTCACAACTTCATGGCAGAGGCTGATAAACTGGGCCAGACAAGTATTGCCAGCGGAAGGCATGCTCGTACCCAGGCCTCGGGAGCCCATGGGCCCCTGCTGGGGAGAGGGAAGGGCTTTGAGGGGTGGGGGGCCCCATGCCCAAGGTCATCTGCGGCCCCTCCCTCAACCTGGGCGAAGATCAGCATCTGACTTCTGGCTTCTTGGAGCTAAAACAAACTTCCTGGATCTGTCAGCCCTGCGCTGGGAGCTCCCAGAGCTGAGCCCGCTTCCCCCAGGAGGGGCCCTGGCCGGATCTGCTGGTGCCCTGAGGCGAGTCAGGGTAAAGCATACTGCCGGCCCTGAGGCGAGTCAGGGTAAAGCATACTGCCGGGCCTGGCAGGGGGCCCGCTGACAAGAACAGCTGCTGGTGGCTCCCTGGCACTTCTTGGACCCAGCGGGCCAGCTATCGGGCATCTCCCCCCCAACCCCCCGCAGGGCACAGTAGGAGGCCAGAGGCCTGAAACCGAAGCTTCTGGAGGTGCCGAAGCTTCTGGAGGTGCCGAGGAGCTCCTGGTCGCAGCCCCTCCCAGTTATGCGGGGGCTTCTCCCCACTTCCTGTGTCTCCTCTCCTCCCAGTTCAGTTCAGTTCAGTCACCCAGTCGTGTCAGACTCTTTGCGACCCCATGGACTGCAGCACGCCAGGCCTCCATGTCCGTCGCCAACTCCAGAGTTTACTCAAGTCCATTGAGTCGGTGATGCCATCCAACCATCTCACCCTGTCGTCCCCTTCTCCTCCCACCTTCAATCTTTCCCAGCATCAGGGTCTTTTCCAATGAGTCAGTTCTTTGCTTCAGGTGGTCTCTCCTCCCAGAAGGACGCTAGTCATGGATTCAGGGCCCTCAGATGCAGGACGATTTCACCTCAAGACCCTTATAATCACACCTTATAACCTCCATACGAGGTTGCCAGCAGAGTGAGGTTCGGGGGGACACTCCGGAACGCACTGCACCCTCCAAACCGTTCTTCTCATGGGAGCCAGCCAGGCTGAGATGAACACACGCACCCCTGTGTGACTGCCTATCCCAGATCCTGCTGCCCTGGAAATAAAACCTGAATTCCTCACCTTGCCCTTAGGGGTCTGTGCTTGCTTCTCCCACCCTCCCCACCTCTGTCCCCACACTCGGGCCCCCTGCCGCCAAGGCTCTCGCCAGCTTCCACCTCTGGGCCTCCCTGCAGCCGCTCCCTGGGGGACGGGGAGTCGCCAGCCTCAGCTCAGCAGCTGGGGATTCTTCTAAGTGGACCAGGACCTTAAGAGTGACTCATCAGTCAAGACCCTGATGCTTCGAAAGATGGGAGGCAGGAGGAGAAGGGGACGGCAGAGGATGAGATGGTTGGATGGCATCACCGACTCGATGGACATGAGTTTGAGCAAGCTCCGGGAGATGCTAAAGGACAGGGAGGCCTGGCATGCTGCAGTCCATGGGGTCGCAAAGAGTCAGACATGACCAGTCACTGAACAACAGCAAGGCCTCACTGAATGTCAGTCCAAAAAAGTAATTAGCTACTTGTGGATACTCGATTTTTTCCCGCTTTTCAGAAATTATTAAGTTTTTAACTGGAGTAGAATTGCTTTACAATGTCATATTGGTTTCTGCTGTATAACGAGGTGGATCAGCTGCGCGTACACATACATCCCCTGCCTCTTGGACCTCCCTCGATCCCCCTCCCTCTCCCCATACTTTAGTTTACATTGCTTAAGATGAAACAAAAATAAAAATTCAGTTCCTCACATGCCCACATTTTAAGAGGTCAACAGCTATGGGTGGCCAGTGACACCGCATCAGGCAGATGGGTATTTCTGGAAAGTTCCGCTGGACCGCCTTGCTCCAGACCCATAAGCCAGAGAGGATCAGAGGCCGTCAGTGTATCGAGGGGCCCTGGGCCTGTCTTCCGACCTTGCTTTCCCTCCCGGGCAGGTGGGAGCCAGGCCAGACGTGGAGGAGACACTGCTGGGCTGTGCGGGGCGTTGAGGTTGAGGGGACAGTCCTCAGCCTCAGTCCTAAGGAGGTGGACATGAGACCTGTCACCAAGAAAAGGGAAGACGTCCCGGGAATGGGAACCCCCGGGGCCTCCGCTCCCGCACAGAAAGGGAAGGAGTGTGGTCGCCTCAGCAGGATGCCCTGGCGTGTCCTGGGAGGGGTGGCGGACAGGGGAGGCTGGCCTCAGCCTGCCCAGATCCTCCTGGGCCCATCCTATCCCCAGACGGGCAGGCCCCCTCCCTCAAGGCTCCCAGGCTTCAGAGGGGCTGAGCGTGGGGGTGTTGGTGGGGGGACAGATGGGCCCTGAGGATGGCGGCACTGGGTCCCCCTTCCCGGGAGAGGTGCCCCTGGGGGGCCTGGTGGACGCCACCCCCTCCCAGCGGGCAGCAATGGTGCCCCTGCCCCCCCCCGCCCCCACCTTCGCAGGACCCACGTCGGCTTCTCCCTCCAGCACCCAGTCCTGCCTTCAAGTAGACGCCCCACGGCCCTCAGCCTGATGAAGAACAAAAGTGGACACGGACCCACCCCTGCGTGATGCAGGGTCTTCAGCCCAGGGGACCCCTATGCCTGTCCCCAGGGGTCATCACGCACCGCCTGGAGACATTCTTGTTCTCACGATCGGGAGGGCCTGACGCCCCACGACGTGGGACTGGTCCCACACGCTGAGAGTCTCGGTGGAGAGAGGCTGCCCGATGCCCCCGCCCTCCCAGCCCCCAGGCCGCGTTTCTCTGGTCTCTTCTGCAAAGAGAATCCCATGAGCGGCCCCCCTTGCTCCCCGTCCTCCTGCCCCAGGGGCCCCGCGGATGCTGCCTCCGTTTCTCCCACGAACCCCTCGGGTCCAGCCACCGTCCTCCTGCCCAGACAGTGATGTCTTAAGTCACCCAGGGGCCTCGCACCCGCCCCTCACCTGGAGGCCCAGGAAGCACCTCCAACCACACAGCTGGAAAGTGGGGCCCTGGTTCTCCGCCCTACACTCCCCGCACACCTGTCCTGGCCTCACCTTCACAGCATGCAAGCCCCGGGCAACTGCCCGGCCACTCAAGGCCGACCCAGGAGTCACCCTGATTCCCCTTTTCGTCACCTGCCCCGAGATTCAGACCGTCCGAAAGCCCCGTCCACTCTCCCTCCAGACCATCCTTCTGACTGGTCCTCCCCGCCCACCACACGCCTGCACTTGACCCGGCGGGCTCTCCTGTAGTCTGCCCCCAACCCATGGCCAGCGGGCCTCCCCCAGCTTAGATGAGGTCCCGGGCCGCCCCGCTCCTGCCGCTGCGTCCCGTGTCAGCCCCGCTGCCCCCGCCACGACTTGCAGGCTTCCCGCAGGGCTCCTGGCTCCCAGAACACGCCCTGGGACCCCCTGCCTGCCTCCAGGCCTCTGCACTGGCTGTTCCCTCCGTCAGCAGTATCTCTCCCGGGTCTGGAAGGGCTGCCCTGGCTCAGGCTCCAATGATGCCTTTCCGGACAAACCCCCTCCTGCCCTGGTCCTTAAGTGCCCACGTGAGGGTCAGTTCCAGCAAGCACCACCAGCCGAGAGCCATCTCTGCCTGCGTGCTGCCTGGAGGACATGTCCACCCGGACCCCCAATCCAGACACACTCCCCACCAGTGCATCGGAGTCCATCCTGGGCTCCATCACACACTGCTCCTGGGTGACCTTGGCATGCTCAGTCACTCAGTCGTGTCCGACTCTTTGTGACCCTTTGGACTGTAGCCCACCAGGCTCCTCTGCCCATTGGACTCTCCAGGCAAGAATACTGGAGTGGGCGTCCAGGCCCTTCTCCAGGGGATCTTCCCCACCCAGGGATTGAACCCGCATCTCTTGAGGTTCAGGCTAACATGCTTACTCTCCAGTCTCTTTCAGAGGTCAAAACTGATACCGGGGTGGCCCCAAGCGCCCATCACAGACCACACTGTCAGGTTGTGTGTCTGAGGCCCCAGCTGACAAAGACGTGTACCAGGCAGGACAGGACTCTCCTGGGTCCCAGAGACGCCCTCCCAGGAGCGGGAGGCAAGGACCAGACTTCTCTTTGGGTCAGAAAATTGAAGCCCAGACATCAGGGAACCTGCCCAGAGTCCCAGCAGAAGGGGAAGTGAGCTCTGACGGCTCAGCCCCAGTGCCCTTCCAGCAGGACCCTCAAACCTCCACACCCCACTCCATCCAGAGGTCTTCACACCTGTGCTGGTGCAACCCAGCCCGCTGCTTGCCAACAAAACCAGGAAACGGAATAAAAGACCTTTGTGTGAAAACGGAAAAGTGGGACATGCTCGTGTACGAAATGCGCACGTAGAAGGGTGAGCAACAGAGGGGAGTGGTCCCCACGTGTTCACCCCCATGGACACCAGCAGTCCACGGGGCTCTGGAGTCTCAGTGGACCCCTGCTCACGTGCAGAGCCCAGGCCTCCAGGGCCGCCCCCTCCTCCCTACAACTCTGCCAGCACCTCCTGCCTGGCAGCCTCGGTCCCAGTCCCCCATCCCGGCTGAGCGTGGTACCCCGCACCCGTGGTTGGTTGCTAGGAGACTGTTGCCGAGAGTCACAACTTAGCTGGCGATGGAGCACACCCCCAGCAACACAGTTTGCCAGGCCCATTTAGTCATGTTTTCTGGTCCACTCCATACCTCAGCCTTTGTGCAGACATTTGAAGGGTCTTCTCTCCCACGGTGTCACGTAGCATGCACTCCGTCTTTAGGGGGTAGTTGTGAAGCAAACATAGCAGTCACTTGCCTGCGGTGAATACGGCACGAAACCCGAGACTGAGATGCAGGGAGACGTCTTGGGGGAGAATCCATTCCTCATCACAGGCGGGCTGGGACTCCCGGCTGATTTGGGACCTTGTCTCATCTGATTAAATCCCATTAAATCCCAAGCAGAAAGCTTCACGCCACCAAGTCCAGCGCTCAGCATATTCACAGAAAAGCAAGAGAGGCTGGTGGCTCCCACCCTGGAGCAAGGGGGCGGGTGTCTCCACTGCTGTGTGGAGAAACATCCCTCCCCGAGCCCCATCCTGACACCTCAAGGCCCCGAGCAGGCACGGGATGAGGTCTGAGCCCGCCAGCAAGGGGGGAGATGCTGGTCACCAGTTCCTCTGATTGCATATATTTCATTTTGGGGGACCCCAACCCAGGGGACCCCAGGGAGCTGGCACAGACAGCAAGTCAGACAGATCCCCGTAAGTTAGGATGGCGGCATGGCCGTGGTGAGGAGCTTGGCCCAGAAGCATCTCCAATCCCCAGCCCTCCATCTGGCCAGGAATTCTAGCACAAAAGGTTCTTGCTTTGGGGCTCTGTTCACCAGAATCCCCATTTGCCTCTGCCTGGGCATATGCAAGGCGGCACGTCTCCACCCTCCTGAGGCAAGGTGTGGCCAACGAGAGGGGAGCCGATGTGACAAGCTATCCCCCTAGGGAGTCACCACGCCATTCACCAGGCTCCCCCTCCAGTCGCTTCGGCCACCAGCACCTGGTGATGGCCAGTGCGCGGGGGTTCCACCCACCTGGGCTCCTAGGTGGGGATGTTGTGGGACAGAGCAGGGCCATCAGGCCATGAGGGCGAGCAGGAAATAAACCACTGTGATCTTGGGGCTGTTTGTTACTGCAGCCTGACCTAGCTGTGCTGACTGCTACAGGCTAGGTGGGGATCATACCTCAAGGGCACCCTTTAAAATGCCAACATCCCTGGCAAAGGAGAGATTTCTTAAACCTGAAGATCTTCTCAGGTAGCCCATGTGTGTGGGGGGAAGGCCACAGGATAAGCTGGAGAAAGGGGACTTGGAGAGGAGCTGAGTCCTGATGGGGGCCAGTGGGGCTGTGCCAGAGCAGGAGGCCGACACCAGGGGCAGACACGGCAGGGATGCTTGTTCCGTGATGGAAGGGAAGCAGGAAGGCAGGGGGGCAGCAAACGCACACGCCCCCTCCTTCTCCTTCCTACCCAGGCTGCTCCCTGCCATGCTTCTCTGGGCCTCAGTTTCTCTATCTGCAAAATGGGCAGTCACCCTTGCCCTGCACATGGATGGGGAAGGCCAGTGGGAGGACTCTGTACACCAAGGACCTGACGCACAGCACCAGGGTGGTGCCTCAATACACAAATACACACGTTTCACAGGGATCTCGTTCAGTCTTGTAGGAGCTTCGAGAAGTGAGTGCATGCATGCGTGCGTGCTAAGTCACTTCAGTCACGTCTGATTCTGTGCAACCCTATGGACTGTAGCCCACCAGGCTGCTCTGTCCATGGGATTCTCCAGGCAAGAACACTGGAGTGGGTTGCCACGCCCTCCTCCAGGGGATCTTTCTGATTCAGGGATCGAACCCTTGTCTCTTGTGTCTCCTGCATTGGAAGGCAGGTTCTTTATCATGAGCGCCACCTGGGAAGCCCCTGAGAGGTGAGTATCTGGCTCCTTTTGCAGAAGTAATGGAGACCTGGTGGCTAGCCTGGGGTCACCAAGCTCACTGCAGGCAGAGCTCACATCTGGCATCTCTGATCTCCTGAGCTGCAGGTCCTTGAGTTCTGCGTTCCCTCCAGCCATGGGTGGGGTCTCCGGGTGGGACGCGGCTGCAGAGCGCCCTGCCCACCCCAGACGAGTCCTGGGAGAAGCGCTTGACTGGCAGGGTGAACAGGGGCCTGCCCGAGGCTCTGGCTGGGCACATAATCCCAGCTCTGGGGCTCCGGGCCCCAGCGCAACAAGGCAGAGCGTGTTCTGTGCAATCAAAGACAGGATGTACTAGGGAGAGGCCGAGCAATTGTTGTTGTGAAGCGGAAGAGAAATTAATTTTAATCTTGGAGTCGATTCCAGCTTGGGAGGGAAGTGCCAACGCTTGGAGAGGGCGGGTGGCAGGCGTGCGCCGCTGCTCACGTGGCCACTGCAGCCTGAATCTGGGGGGACGTGCACCCCAGTGGGGGCCCGAGGCAGCATTACCCTCCCCCATTAGCACCCAAGCCCACCCCCACATCCCGGTACAGCGAGAGGCCCTGGCCCCTCGTCCCGCCCAGGCCTTGGACTTGCTTTCCACTGAGCTGGCCCCTCTCCCCAGGCCCCTCCGTCCTCCCACTGAAATGTCCCCCACCCCCATCACCTTGCCGGGTCACCACCCACCCACCAGATTCAGAGCAGCAGGGGCGGGGCGGTGGGACAAACAGAACCACCTCTTGCACCTGCCCTGGGTGCTCTGCCGCTCCACCCTGAGCCTGGAGACCCACGGGCCTCCCCACTGACCCCCACCCCATCTCTGGGCCTCAGTTTCCCCAGCTACGTGGCAGACCACTCTGATGACACCCATCCCAGTCTCCTCTTCTTCACTCCAGGAGGCCCCAACTTCATCTTGCGGGTGGAGGCAATGGATGGACCCTCAAGGTCTCTCCTAAGCCTACCTGCACTTGCAGAAGTGGCCCGAGAGAAGAGGGGCTCCCTCTGGCTCCCCGTCAGGCTGGACCCAGCCTTCACTCTTTGCCCCGGCCCTCCCCTTCCTGCTGCCTGGACGCCCATGACCTGCAGGGGTGGAATGGGCATCGTGGGACTCGTGGCGGCCCCTCGACTAAGACAGCCATGCCAAGAGCCGTTAGGTGCTGGAGAAAACTCCTGAGAGCCCCTTGGGCTGCAAGGAGATCCAACCAGTCCATCCTAAAGGAGATCAACACTGAACATTCACTGGAAGGACTGACGCTGAAGCTGAAGCTCCAACACTTTGGACCCTGATGTGAAGAGTCGACGTATCGGAAAAAACCCTGATGCTGGGAAAGACTGAAGGTAGGAGGGAAAAGGGTGACAGAGGATGAGACGGCTGGACGGCATCACCGACTCAATGGACGTGAGTTTGAGCAAATTCCGGGAGACGGTGAGGGACAGGGGAGCCTGGTGTGCTGCGGTCCACGGGGTCGCAGAGAGTCGGCCACAGCTCAGCGACTGAACAAGAGCAACGCGCCAGCAGCCGGGAGCAGCCTGGCTCCTGGTGGCAGCACGGAACCTCGGTGTTGTCCCCGGGTTTCTGGCTCCATGAGAACCACGCGTTCCCTCTGTGGATTGAGACCTTGAGGTGTGTTCCTGGCCACTGCATGCAATTCCTAAGTGAAGCAAGCTCTGCACAGAGACGGTAATAAAACAGCTGTGTTATTACTACTAAGGCAGCAACGGCTCTGAGCCTTCAGCTCGTGGGATCTCATCCCACAATAGTAACGTGAGGCCAGTCTTGTTCCTGCCTCCATTTCACAGATGGGACTGAGAGATGGGCAGTCAGTCACCCCAATTTGGGGAAGGGGCTTCATTTCAAGGGCAAACGGCCACAGCTCTAAGTGAAAGCAGCTGGACAGGAAAAGTCACAGGTTGTGTGACATCACTTACAGGGAAATGCCCACGACAGGCAAATCCATCGAGACAGAGAGCAGACTGGTGGCTGCCAGGGGCGGGGGGGCATGACTGCGAACGGGTACGAGGCGTCTTTATCGGGTGGGAATGTTCTGGAACTAGACAGTGGTGATGCCTGCACAACACCGTAAGATGCCTTAAGCACAGGGCCTCCTGGCCTCCCTTGCCCCCGGCTCTGTCATCCCCGCCGCCCACCGGGAGGCACGAGGGACCAGCCCTAGCCTGGTGCGCCCTGAGGATAGCAGGGGACTGTGGCGGCGTCCCCAGCAAAGGGGTGATGGGGACTGTGTCAGGGAAACAGTGGCTCTGAGGCCTCACAGGGAGGCCTGGGGCAGGGGCGATGCAGGCAGCTGACCGGCGAGACCTGAGCCTCCCGCATCCTTCCTGCTGGGACCCCAGATCCCACGGGGCCCCGCCCCCGGTCCATGACCAGACCAAAGGCAGCGCAGAGGGCCACACCGGGCGAGCCTGAGCCCGAGGTGTGACCACAGCGGGCGCTGGTTCACGCCCTGCTCCCCACCACGCTGGGCAGTCAGCCCGAGCTTCGAGGGGTGGGGCAGGGGCCTGTGCTCGGAGCCAGAGAAACCACCCCAGCGGGCCGGCTCTGACCACACGGGTGCCCGCGGGTCAGCCCCAGGCGGCCAGTCAGCCCAGGACAGACGCTGCTGCTGCTACTGCTAAGGCGCTTCAGTCTTAGCAAGTCACTAGCAAGAATAGCGTTTCGGATTAGCTATGAGGAGAACACTGCAGACCAACCAACCAACCACCCGGAGCAGTAGGCAGGTCCCTCCTGCCGGTCCCTTACAAAGAGAGGAGCTGATTTTTCGAGGGAAGCCAACGAGGGCTTCCCCGGGCCCTTAGGTTCTGTGCACGTGGCACATTCAGGTGCCACCGAGAGAAGGCACTGTCATCGGAATGTCCCTGGCACGCAGGTGGGCACACACCCCTCCCCACCCTCTCCAAACAAAACTGCGGTCCTGCCTCCTTTACTCAGCATCGGCGTCCCCGTCGGGAGGGCCCGAGGCCTGGGCTTCTCATCAGCGCAGCGAGGTCGCTGGGTGGACACTGACCTCCCGCGCCAGGGGAGCCAGGCACACAGCCAAGCTCCGAGCAAGGCGGGCGGTTGGAAGGGGTACGGGGAGAGGGCAGTGTGGGGCCCCCAGCAGTGGGGACACAGGCCAGGCGTGCGGGGGCACTTCCTGGATGGGCAGGTGGGGCTGTCAATACGCACATCCTGAGCAGGACACGGAGCCGGCCCCTGATCTAATCAGCCTCTCCCAGGCGCCCTTCTCACCACCAGGCCTCCCGAGACCCAGCCGAAATCTGCCGGGTAATTGGATCACCCTCCAGCTCCTTCTGACCGCCCGTCTGCACCCACTGTGGAAAACACAAGTCTCCGAAGAGGAAGGCTGCTTCCAGAGGTAATTATCTCTATTACATTTCTCAGCATCACATGGGGAAGTTGACTAATTAGATTTCCCCTTATTTTTGAAAAAAAAAAAAAAAAAAAATTTATGAGTTTTAGGGGCTCAAGTGGTTTTCATTTACAAACCAGAGACAGGCTCACAGACTTCGAAAACAAACTTAGGGTAACCACAGGGGAAAGGCGTGGGGGAAGGCTAAAGCAGGAGTTTGGGATTAACAGATACACACTGTACATCTATGTCTATCTGTTATATAAAACAGACGATCAACATAATACATATGAAATAAATAATCAACAAGGACCTACTGTCTAGCACAGGGAACCCTACTCGCTACTCTATAATAAACTATATGGGAAAAGAATCTGAAAAAGATTGGATAAACATACACGTAGAACCGAATTGCTCTGCTGTCCACCTGAAATTAACACAGCACTGTTCACCCAATACACTCTGAAATAAAATAAAAGTTAAATCATAAACAAACCAAAGAAAGCACAATGGAAATGTCCATTCTCCCAAGCGAGGTTACATTAAAGCGCGAACTATTCTGGTGAGATCGGTTCTTCACGCCGACAGGAGTGGACCCGACCAGCCCTCACTGCGGGCACCCACGCCGTGCGCTCCTCCTGGCTCTGTCCTGACATCCGAACGGCCCTCCGTGTGGCTCCGTCCCAGGTCGGCTGTGGCAAAGCACCTCTGAGTCAGACCCACGTTCCTGGTTCACCCAGTGGCTCCTGTCTTTAACTGATAACAGTCTAGACTTTGATTATTTTACGGAATCTTCTTTTACAACAAATACAGCCCCCACCCCCACTTACATCTGCCGCTGGCCTGGAGACACCCCTCTTCCAACTGGTACTGGTCCGTCACACAGTGGGCACTCGACACAGACAGTAACTAGCATGATCATGCCACAGAAACCGAAAAAGGGTAAATGTACAGCGAGCCTTATTTTTCAAAAAAAAAAAATTATTATTGATCTTTAAAATGTTTTGAAACAAGGTGGTGATTTGGAAGGCAAGTGGGTGAGGATGCAGACCCGGCTGGAAAGGACGCTGCTCAGCCACGCGGGCAGGGACGGCCGGTCTCAGAGAGAAGCCATCAGGTGGGGAGTTCCTCAAAAGGGGGCGGCGCGGCCACCGCCTGACCCCAGCTCCCGCCACTCAGGATGGGGGACCCAGATCTCTGTGGCTCCTGATGGGAGGTGCACGGACCATGTGGTGCCCCCAGGGGGCTGCTGGGCCCCGTACATGGGCTGCCGGTACTCACATCCACCTGCAAGAGGCAGGGGGCCCGGAAGAGCAGGTCAGGGGAAGCTCGGGAGGCAGAGATGCTGGTCCAGGCCAGCGGCAACCGGCCCAGCCCCCTAACCCAGCAATGGCAGGAGGAGGAGGAGAAATGGATGAGACTGAAAGAAGCTCAGAGATACCATGAACCACACCTGACCCTGAGCCAAGTCACTGCTTTGATGGGACATTTCCGATACGACTGGGGAAAAAGGTGTCAGTGGGTGGGCTTCCAATGAGGCTGTGGGGGCCGTGCGGAACACTCAGGTGGGACGCTGGGGTTGGGCCTCATGAGAAGGAGGCTGTGCTTGGGAGAAACTCGGTCTAAAGTGTTACAGGGGAGTGATGCGACGCCTGGGACTTGCCCAGAAAACTGAGAAGAGAAAGGGATGGATGGGGGGGTAACAATTTCTTGGCTATAACAGCAAAGTACAGGCGGCAAAAGAAACGACAGACTGGACTACATCAAAACAAACAAACTTCTGTGCATCAAAGGGCACCGTCAACGCAGCGAAAAGGCAACCAGCGAATGGGAAAATGCCTGAACATGGTCTATCTGATAAGAGATCAACATCTAGGATGTACAAAGAGCTCCCACAACTCAGCCACAACCAAAACAGAATTCAATTTAAAAAGCAGGCGAAGGACCTGAATGGATATTTCTCCAAAGAGGATTTATACAAAGGTCCAATAATAAGCACATGAAAAGACCCCCGACATCACCAGTCATTATGCAAAACAAAACCATAATGAGGTAAGACCTCACACCCCTAAGGACGGCTACGAAGAAACAAAGCCAGAATGACAAGCGTTGGAGAGACAGAACCCTGTGCGCTGCTGGTGGGGGAGTAAAACGGCGCGGCTGCTGCGGACAATAATTCGGTGGTTCCTTAAAAAACGAAACACCGTATTACCACTTGATGCAGCGGTTTCACCTCTGGGTATGCGCCCCCAAAAGTGAAAACAGAGACTCAGATGTTTGCACACCCATGTTCAGAGCAGCATGATCCACCACAGTCAAAAGGTGGAAACACCCAAGTGTCCATGGACCGAGGAACGGATAAACAGGATGCGGTCCATCCCCGCGACGGGAACACTCTCCAGCCTGAGAAGGGGAAGCAATCCTGGCACTGGCTACAACGTGGATGAGCCCCGAGGACATGCGGCTCAGTGAGAGAAGCCAGCCGGGAAAGGATAAATCCTGCAGGATCCTGCTTTTAAGAGGTCCCTGGGGGAGTCCGATTCCTAGAGACGGGAAGCAGGATGGTGGTTGCCAAGGCTGGGGGGTGGGAGGAGAGGGAGGCGGGATGAATGTGGGGACGGAGCTTCCCCGTTTTGCAAGACGAAGAGTTCTGGAGCTGGAGGGAGTGCACGGCTGCATATCATGAATGGACTGAAGGCTGCTGACCTGCACACTGAGAGCCGGACGGGGTGGTACACTTCACCATGTGTATTTCACCACAATTTAAAAAAATCATTAAGTGAATGTAAGTGCAAAAAACAGAAACAGGGAGGGGATGGAGGCGTCAGGTTCAGGCTATGGCTTCTGGAAGGCCAGGTGTGTATGGGTTAGTAGCTCAGTCGTGTCCAACTCAACGGGACTCTGTGCACTGCAGCCAGGCTCCTCTGTCCGTGGGATTCTCCAGGCAAGAATACTGCGGTGGGTGGCCATTTCGTTCTCCAGGGGATCTTCCCAACCCGGGGATCAAACCCGGATTTCCCTGGTGGCTCAGAATCTGTCTGCAATGCAGGAGACCCAGGTTCGATCCCTGGTTGGGGAGGATGCCCTGGAGAAGGAAATGACTACCCACTCCAGTGTTCTGGCCTGGGAAATCCCATGGCCAGAGGAGCCTGGCGGGCTGCAGTCCATGGGGTTGCAAAGAGTCGGGCACGACTGAGCAACTAACGCACTGAATAATCTGGGATCATCCCCCCATGCCACGATGCTTTATTCCATCACTTCTTCTAAGACCCCTTTCCCTTGTAAGGTGAAACATACAGGGGTCCCAAGGACGAGGATCTCTGGGCGGCCTGTTTAGCCCTACCACAGGGTTTGTGTGTGAGTATGCATGTGTGTATGCGTGCCCATGTGAGTATGCGTGTGCGCGTGTAACCCGTTTCCCTCTCGCCTTCACCACCCCTGTCCTGGTGCTTGTGGACCATGTGCTCCAGTCCCCCAGCACACCGGGCTCTCCTGATCTTTGCCCAGCCCTGCATCAGGCAAGAACTGACTCTCAATACAGGTTCCCACATGGATGCTCTGCACTTGAACCAGGGAGCCGGAATCCAGCCCTTGCAGATGCAGGACAGCACAGTTAGGTTGATCAGACCCAGTGCCTGCGGGAAGTGGGCCCTGTATGTTCTTCACAGACGGGGAGGTGGGGCTGTGCTCTCAGGGATGCTGCTGGGACTAGGGGGGCCGGGCAGAGAAAGACGGAGCTGGCCCCCTGCACCCCAGATCCAGGCCCACTGCACCCCAGATCCTGGCCCCCTGCATCTCCAGATCCTAGCCCCTGCGTCCCAGATCCTGGCCCCCTGCATCCCCAGAACCCCAGCAGCCCTGTAACCCTAGACCCAGCAGCCCTGCACCCCCAGCAGCCCAGGGAAATCCAAGGAGCAGCCTCCCTGGGACCCGGGCGCCTGGGCCTGCCCCCAGAAGGCCAGTGTGTAAGCTCTGTGACTGGCAGTCTCCCGTGGGGCCCGCGAGCCACAAGACCCTTGACCTGTGGATCCAGCCCTGCGGAGCTCACCTGAGAGCCCCCAGGGGTGGGTCCCCTCGCAGGTAAGCGCTACCCACTCAGCAGAGGAACTGGAAGGCGCCCTGGGGCCAGCAGCAGCCCATGGTGGGCTGGGACGCACATGGCAATTGGGGCTAATTTTCTCCTGCAAAGAAGCTGATCCCATAATTTGGTAAATACACTGATCATTGCTGCACAGCTCTGAGCGGGAGCGTCTGTGCTCCGGGGTCCGGGGAAAGTGGGTTGGCAGAGAGACCACCGGTTGCTGGCGTGAAGAGCCCACTGCCAGGAAGGGAGCTTCCAAAGCCAAGGCTGAGGTAGGAATGGCCCCGGTGACTGAGGACGGGCTCTGGGGCGACCGGCCGGGCCTGCAGTCACTGACCCCACACCATGTGCCTGTCTGGCCTCACGTACCAATGGGGACACTGAGGCTGGGGCTGAGGACTGGCCCGGGTCTCCCCAGTGACCATTCCTGGAGCTGGGGGTCTAAGGTGAGTCAGCCTGTCCGCCTTCCCCTTCCACGGAAGCAGAGTCTAGGCGGCTCAGGAGACAGCGACCACCACTTGGGGAGACGTCCCCTTAAATCAGACGTGGCCATGGGAGCCCGTTTTTTCATTTTTTGTTTTCATTGGCTGAGTTTCTCGTGTAATAGTAAGAATAGAAAATCTGAACGATTACCAACAAAAGCAGTGGAGACATTTCCTAGACAAATCTCGACGTTCAGCAGCTATAGACTGAATGTCTGTGTCCCCTGCTCCCAAACATTCCTATGTTGAAATCCTAACTCCCCAGGGTGATAGTGGGTCGAGGAGGGACCTTGGGGAGACGGTTAGATCTCGAGTGTGGGGCCCTAATAAATGGGGTTAGTGCCCTTATAAAGAAGACCCCAGAGAGCTCCTTGCCCCTCTACCCCGTGAGGACTACGGCCCAAGGATGCCTGACTTGCCCGCCTGCTCACACAGAGCTGCTCCTCTGGCTGGAGGTCAGGAAGGAGATGGTCCCCCGCTACGCAGGGGGTTGCCTCCCTGTCCTCCTTCCTCAGAATGCTCTTGAGTCTGGGCTCTGAACCCTGTGTGAGCTGCTTGGTCCCTGAAATCTCATCATCTTCATCTGTGAAATGGGACTGTTGCCCTTATTTGGTTACTCAGTCGTGTCTGACTCTTTGGGACCCCATGGACCGTAGCCCACCAGGCTCCTCTGTCCGTGGGATTCTCCAGGTGGGAACGGAGTGGGCTGCCATTTCCTCCTCCAGGGATCTTCCCGACCCAGGGATCGAACCCATGTCTCCTGTGTCTTCTGCATTGGCAGGTGGATTTTTCACTGCTGAGCCACAAGGGAAGCTTGTAAAGTGGGGCTGCGGATGCTAATCGGATAGTGTGAGCGACCAGCACCATAACAGTGACCACCTGGGGTGAGACTGAGAGGGTCTGGAAGAGCCTCCTGGCTTCACTTCTAAAATTCCAGCTAAAACCACATACTTCCCTTGTGAAAAGTAACAATAGATACTGCACAGATATTTTTTTAATGCTAAGTTTTCCCATGACGAATTTCTTTGAAAAGTGCTCAAGTCTGTCCATAGGCTCTAGGAGAAGTCACTCCTCAGCCAACAGCGAAGACGGACCCTTCGCTCTCCCGACTGCCCAGTGAGACCAGGGCTCCCTTCCCCTCAGGATTCTGATTCCAGCTAATGGTGCGCGAGTGGAAGTAACCGGCCAGCCAGACACAGTGGAGCCTGGAGACCAGGGTGTCCCCATGTTGGGAATGGAAGAGCCAGGAGAAGGGGAGACCCTGGGTCTCTGACCACAGCGTGGATGAGGGCTGGCTGCCCTTTGGAAGCATCCTTTAGGGACTTGAAAGGAGCAAGAATAAATCTCCGTCGTTCAAATCGCAACCGTGGGCTTCCCTGTTGGTGCAGTAGACAGGAGTCCTCCTCCCAATTCAAGGGACACGAGTTTGATCCTCGGTCCAGGAAGGTTCCACCTGCCTAAATAAGGCCGTGCCCCGGAACCCAAGCTCTGGGCCCGCACTCTAGCCCGTGAGCTGCAGCTACTGGGCCTGAGGGCCTAGGGTCTGTGCTCTGCAATCAGCGTAGCCGCCACTTGCTGTAACTAGAGAAAGCCCACTCAAAGCAATGAAGACCCAGCACAGCCGAAAAAAAAAAAAAAACACAGCCTTATTCATCCTGGGGTCTGTCTGTTACAGCGCCTAGTCTGCCTCCAGGGGCGGGTGGGATCCTGTGAAGGAAGCCCCCCAGGGAAGGGCCCAGCACTGGGACCGGCATCGGGGCTGGCTGTGCTGGTGACCAAGTTCACACTCTTTCTCGGGAGTTCTCAGGCTGGGGCAGAGGATCAGATGGGATGGGGTGTCAGGGTGGGGAAGGTCAGAGGACAGAGATCAGGGTTGCTGTGTATCCCAGGTGTCTCTCTGGGAGGCTAATTCGTGGGTGTTTTGCTGTGGGCAGATTCACAGGCTTTGCCATCAGGGTCTCTACCAGGAAACCAGAAGAAGCCGTCTCCACACTTCCTGCATCGGGCCCTGATCCCCTGATCGCAAACCATCCTGACGAGCACTGGGCACTCAGGCTGCCTTCCAGGCCCATGTCTGCGGCTGAAAAGGCCACGGGCCTTAAAACTGTGATTTCCTGCTTGATTCAAACTTAAATCCCTAATGGCAGCGCTGGGGGGAAATGACCGAGTGTGGACAGCAGACGACAAAGGGAGCACTTAGCACCAACCCTGAGCGAGCAGCGGCCCCCGGGACATCCTGGGGGAGCCGCTTTTGTGAATGGAGTCAAGTTCTGCTGATTCCTGCGGGCTGTGGCCGAGGCCTCCTGACCACACCTCTCGGGAAGCCGAGGGGCGTCCCCGGCACCCACCAGCCAGGCACCCACCAGCCAGGCGGGGAGGCCGGCCACCACTGACCGCACCCCCCACCTTCTGGGAAACAGCAGGTGAGCCGAGCCTGCAGCCATCTCCTGGGGATTTCCAGCCAGCAGAGGAGTCGCACCCCTGAAGGCGGCTCAGGATTCCAGGGCCTTCTAGAGATCGGAGAGACGCAGCAGCAACCCTTGGTCTCTGCAGCTGGAATCTGGCTGGACTGTTCAGTTTTAGTCAGGCAACAAATAAGAGTTTTAGAGAAACTTACTCTCCCCAAGGGCTGCCTCTCTGACTCAGCCCCAGACCCGTCCGTCCTTTCCTCCCGGGTAACCTGGTTATTACGGAACTTCTTTTTTTTAACTTAAACTCAAATCTTCGCAGTCGCTTTATCTGTAACAGCCAAAACCTGGAAACAACCCAAACATCCATTAACAGAAAGTGAAGTAGAGTCGCTCAGTCGTGTCCGACTCTGCGACTTCATGGACTGTAGCCCTCCAGGCTCCTCTGTCTATGGGGTTTTCCAGGCAAGAGTTCTGGAGTGGTTTGCCATTTCCTTCTCCAGGGGATCTTCCCATCCCAGAGATCGAACCCAGGTCTCCCGCATTGTAGACAGACGCTTTACCTTCTGAGACACCAGGGAAGATCCACTAACAGATGAATGGATTAAAAAAAAAAATTGTGGTCTATCTGATGAGGCCACAGGTCAAAATAACAGAGATACCCAATACCACCAACAGATTCCTCATGTCCCTTTATAACCCTTTCCTCCCAGTCCTTTCTAACCCACCTTCCCACAATTTTAGCAAGCAATTTCTAGAATCACGGAACTTTTTAAACACGTTGATGTTCCCAAGGAAAATTCAGAGCGTGGGGAATAAATAGCATATTTTTGCATACTTTAGAGAAAGCGTGAACATTTCCACACCACAGTGATGGTCCTAAAACCTGTGTCTTTCACACAGGTTTTGGGGGATGCCCTGTGCCTGCATGTATGTACAGTAAGTTCCCAACATACGAACAAGGCCTGTTTCGAGAGCGCATTTGTAAGTTCAATTTGTTCTTAAGTCCAATCCAGCCTAGGCACCCAACTAAAATAATCGGCTGTCTAGAACTGTACTGTAGTAGGTTCTTAATACTTTTTATACAAATGATACATAACAAACATAATAAAACGTTTTCAGTCTCACAGTACAGCACCTTGCAGAGCACAGCGGTACAACAGCTGGCACACAGGGGCTGGCATCGAGTGAAGAGGCAAGAAGACCTACTGCCTGGGGGAGGGAGAGGAGGTGGGAGATGGCAGAGCTGAAGGGCCGTCAGCAACAGGAGGCGGAGGGCCAGCGGCGCTCTCACTTACACCTGGCATGGAGGGAACGCACGTTCCGGTCTTTGAAAGTTCACAGCCCGAAGGTCCGTATGTATATAGGGGACATACTAGGCTGCTCTCTTTCTTTTGAACTTCTGCACAGCTCTCTTGCATCCGACAAGGATTTACTGAGCACCTGCTACAAGCCAGGTGAGTAAGAAAGACAAAGGCTTTGTCCTCTTAGAGTTTAGGGTCCCACGGGGGATCAGGAAGACTGCCTTTGTTGTTCAGTCGCTAAGTCATGTCCGACTCTTTGCGACCCTGTGGAGCGCAGCACGCCAGGCTCCCCGTCCTCCGCTATCAGCCAGAGTTCGCTTAAATTCACGTCCATTGAGTCAGTGATGCCACCCAGCCACCTCATCCTCTGTTGTCCCCTTCTCGTCCTGCCCTCAATCTCTCCCAGCATCAGGGTCCATTTCAATGAGTCAGCTCTTCGCATCAGGTGGCTAAAGCATGGAGCTTCAGCTTCAGCATCAGTCCTTCCAGTGAATATTCAGGGTTGGTTTCCTTTAGGATTGACGGTTTGAGACTGACCTACAATTAGATACGCATACAAACTATGCCCTGTGCTGCTGAGTGCCCTGAATACACAGGAAGCTGATCAAAGGGCTGGGGGTGGGGGAGGAGAGGAATGCTGCCAGCCGGGAGGCCTGGGGGCTCCGAGATGGGGTCTGGGGAGAGGGAGGGGCCCCCAGGACCTGCGGTCTTCCCTCTTTCCACCATTTCGGAGAAGCTGCAGGGGGGGGACGTGCTTGTTCACTTGAGAGGCAGGTGCCCCCGGGGGACAGAGCACCTTCCATGCCCCATGTGACCCCTGATCACTCGCAGCGGATGGGGCGGTATCGGTGATCTGGTTCAGAGCAAAAGGCACAGCCATGACACGCCTGTGGCCTAAACAGTAAAGACTTATCGTTCAAAAAGTATTTTTTAAAAGTCACAATACTGCTTTCCTTTTCTCAGAAGAATAAACAATTAAAAAATAACAATTGTAAAGTACACAGAACACAGACTTCACCATCTTAACCGCTTCTAGGCACAGAGTTCAGTGGCATTTGCATGGCTGTGCAGCCATCACGCGGGTCCATCTCCAGAGCGTCAGGTCCCAGACAGGCTCTGTCCCCCTCCCCATCCTGGCCTTCCTCTACAGGTTTGACAGCTCTAGGGACCTCCTATGAATGGACTCACACAGCCTCCCTTTTCTTTTACCCCAACTTTGCAATTCTTGGTCCCCATCCGTTTCTGGAAGCCTCCTAGCCTGGACACCTCAGGGTGGGGGCGGGGAAGAATGGCCTGAACAAAGAATGGCCGGAGTCCCAGGGCAGAGCCTGCAGCCCCAGGCAGGTCAGCGCATGCTCAGAGCCCAGTGACCAGGCTCCCTCCTGCTGGAAGTAAAGAGGAGGGGGGATCTTTGAAGGCACACCTTCCACACACGAGTGAGACTGTTAGTGAAGCGAAACTGTTAGTCACTCAGTCGTGTCTGACTCTTTGCAACCCCATGGACGGTAGCCCACCAGGCTCCTCTGTCCATGGGGATTCTCCAGGCAAGAAAACTGGAGTGGACTGCCATTCCCTTCTCCAGGGGATCTTTCCAGAGACAGGCTTAATCTGAGTGTAGTCAGAGAGATCACAGCGTCAGAATGCGTGCCCAGACCTGTTGGCCAGGCCTCCTGGTTGCTGAGCCCTGCTTTGCTGTGATCATTCAATTAATTCCTTCCATCAGGCCTTTATCTCCCAGATAACAGCCCGTGCCTTGTGCCAAAACCTGCACCTGTATCTCAATAAACAAGTGAAGAAGGAGGTCACTGGCCACTGAAGGCGACCCCAGCCGAGCAGAGGCGGTGGACAAGCAAGAGGTTCATTGGAAAGTCTTGGTGAGAGAGGGACGGGGGCCCTCCAGGTTGAACAGGGCTGGCCAGGGGTACTGCTGGGCACACAGCCTGTTCTCAAAAAACAAAACAGCCAAATCAAACCAAATCGGGCCATTCCATCCAGAAGGCTCATTAAAAAAGACTCCTGGAAAATTAACTGACAACAAACAAAATTTCTTCCTGGAACAGACCAGGCCAGGCCGAGAATGGGGACCAATCGCCACCGGCCCACTCGCGCTGCAGGGCTGGACGGCTGCCCAACGACAAGGTTATGATGCCTATGCCCACCCCCAGCCCCGGGGCTGAGTCACCTTGTGCTCAGTGACCGACATGCCCCCTCTCTGGGCCCGCCAGGAAGAGGCGGCCTGAACCTGAGAGGCTGGGGCCTTGCGCCAGGCGACCCGGCTCCCACCAGCGCTCAGGGTCACGTCCTCAGAAGGCCATGCAGCATGCACGGGCTGGAAGTGGGTTCGAGTCCTGCCCGGCCCCTCCCTTTCAAGGTCGTCACACGGAACAAGCCCCCAGAGCCTACGGTGCAAAGGGCACCTCTGTCACCCCGCTCTCACAGGACAGAGCAAGTGCTCAGCGAAGGGGAGAGCGTCCAGCCCCACGTGAACCCCAGCGACTCGTGGGCTGGAGGCCAGTGGCCACGACGGTCGTGTTTCTGGTCTCCCTGGAGGCTGCCCCTCTCTGAATGAGGCCATCGGCGTAACTGATTGAGTCTCGGGCTCGACAGACTGTCCATCAGACGGGGCCTCATCCTGCGAGGCAGCTCAAAAGTGCCAGGGGCTCATCCCCCAGGTGCGCACTCATGGATGGAATGTGTGTTATTCCATCATCCTTAGTGGAAGCCCTGACTTCGGATGTGATGGTATCTGGAGGTGGGGCATCTAGGAGGTGATTTGGGTGAGATGAGGGTGGGGCCCCCATAACAGGATTCGTTTTCACCAGGCTTCCCTGGTGGCTCAAGACGGTGAATGATCTGCCTGCAGTGTGGAAGACCTGGGTTCGATCCCTGGGTCTGAAAGATTCCCTGGAGAAGGGCATGGCAACCGACTCCAGTATTCTTGCCTAGAGAAGCCCATGGACAGAGGAGCCTGGTGGGCTACAGTCCATGCGGTCACAAAGAGTCGGACATGACGGACTAACATTTTCACTTTCAAAGAAGAGGTGCCAGAGAGGAGATCTCTTTCCTTCTCCAACGTGCGAGGGCAAAGGAAGGAGGCAGCCATCCAGGAGCCAGAAACAGAGGGCTTACCAGGAGCAAGAACAGCCGGCACCTATTTGCTGCTGGCCGTGCAGCTCAGCATGTAGGATCTTAGTTCCCTGACCAGGGATGGGGCCTCGGGGCCTTCCCCCCGCCCCAACATACACATCGGGAGCGTGGAGTCTTAACCACTGGACCCCCAGCAAGTCCCCTTGGCTGACACCTTGATCTTGGCCTCCCCAACCTCCAGAAATAAATGAGAAACACAAAAAACAGATGTCAATTGTGTAAGCTGCCCTGTCGATTGTAATTTTTACAACAGCCAAGCTGACCGAAAGGTTTCTGTGGCGGCTCAGCAGTAAAGAATCCACCTGCAGTGCAGGAGCCACAGGAGATGTGGGGAAAATCTGGCAACCTGCTCCAGTATTCCTGCCTGGAGAATTCCATGGACAGAGGGGCCTGGCGGGCTACAGTCCATAGTGTCGCAAAGAGTCGACATGACTGAAGCTACCATGCGTGCAAGCTGACCGGAACACTCGCTTATTACATTTGGCACCTGCCAAGCACAGGTGCCCAACCCCCCCCCTCACAGGGCATGGCTAGTATGGCCCCAGCTCCTCTCTCCCAATACGCACAGTCCCCAAGGGCTGCCCTCTCGTCTCTGCCTCGTACAGCAGGAGGTCTGTCCGCCCCTGATTTCTCCTGATCATGTTTTCACTTCTTCCCTCCCCCACCCCTGAAGATATTGGCGGAGGAAACACAGTGTGTGATGGATGCCCTCTGCTTGGGCACAAGGCTTGGGGAGAGTCTAACTCCAGGCTCTTTGGGAAGAAGGACCAGACCCGATTCGTCTCTGTTTTCTCCGGCCTCCAGGCTTGTTGCTGTCGTTCAGGTGCTAAGTTGCCTGTCTAACTCTTTACGACCCTGTGGACCGCAGCAAGCCAGGCTTCTCTGTCCTCCACTATCTCCTAGAGTTTGCTCCGATTCATGTCCATTGAGTCAGTGATGCTATCTAACCATCTCACCTTCTGTCTTCCCTTCTCCTCTTGCCCTCAATCTTTCCCACCATCAAGGTCTTTTCCAATGAGTCCACTCTTTGCATCAGGCAGCCAGAGTACTGAAGCTTCAGCAACTAGGCTTGGCCCTACATAATGGCTGCTCGAAATAAGTTTGTAGATATGTAACCCAGAGACACTTGATCCCACGTGGTCTGGTCCATGCCTAAAATGATTTTCAAATTCTGCTGAATCTGCCTACCCAGTGATTCATCTTCTTCCTTCCCACACCCGAAACTCCACCTTCCTTTGGGAGCCTGCCCTGCCATGCCTGCCTCTTGTGGCCAAGGGGGCTGACCTCGCCCAAGGCGTCTGGGGAGGGCATGTGATCCAACCTGGGCGATCAGCATTTTCCATCAGCTTAGCCAATCCTTGGCTCAGGGATGGACATGTGACCCAAGGCAGGCCAGTGAGATGCTCTTTTTGCTGGGGTTCTTCAATGGACAGGATGAGAACCTTCTGCTGCTAGAGACTGAGCCTACTACCCTTGTGGAGAGGACCCACATGAGAATGATGCCTTCCCCAGGAGGAAGACTGAGCGAGGAAGTGAGATCCTGGGGATATCACTGAGCACCTAGATCCAGCCGGGCCTGAAGCCCAACTTCTTTGGGATTTTCAATTACTCAAACCAGTAAATTCCCCTTGCATGCTGAACCAGTTTGGATTGAGTTCTGTCAGTTGTAGGGAAAGTTCTGGAATAACACAGTTGGAGAGGATGGAGGAGATGCAGCACTTCTGCTTTGCTTCCATCCTTAACCAACTTCCTTTAATGCCTTAAGTTAGTTCCCCTCACTTCCTCCAGGAAGTCCCCCAGGATCTTCTAATCATTGATGACCTTTGCCTTCCATGGACTCTGCTTAGCCGGTACCTCCCCTCAAGATCTGAACTATTTCATCACCTCCAGTTGGGCCTCCAGGCTGGGCAGTAGGACCCCCTGGAAATGTGACAAGGGGCACTGCAGCCCTCGACCCCAGGCTCCGAGTTCAAGCCTAGACCCATCGTGAGAGCTGTGAGTCTGGGCACACCACGTGGTCTTTTTGAGCCTCAGCGTTCTCGTCTACAAACTGGGACCAGCAAGAGAACTGACCTCCTGGTGCTGGGAGGAGTGTGAAATGAACCCTCTGCACATCGCGCTGACCAGCAGCAGCAGCAGCAGACACATATGCTGACCAACCGGCCAGGAGCCCCACGTTTGGGTCAATGTCCGTCACTCAAAGCTGCACCGGCGCCCCCTGCTCTTGTCACCGCCGCCCCTCTGCCCGCCTCAGACACGTGACCCATGCCTCGATCATCCAAAGTGTCCCCTTTCTGGGCTTGTCCATTCCTCCCACTTCTGGTCCTCTTGGCAGGTGGCCCACCCATGACCCGCAAGACGGTCGGCCACCCAGAACCCGGTGTCTGCGACCCTCACATCCTGTCCACATCATCCTCCTCGCCACCCGGGCCGGCGGCCATCAGGCCCATCTGGCCCCTGGTGCTTCTTACTTTTACCAGCTCCAGTCTCAGCGTTTGTAAATCCAGCAGCAACAGGCTTACATGCGTCCTTTACAGAAACCCGCCCGGGGCAGGCGCAGCCCTGTGAGGCACGACCAGCCTGGGTGCCCTGTCAGCCCTGGGAGATGTCCCCATCCCACCGGCCCCCAGGCCCCCACCTCCCGAGGCCCTGCCCCTCGGCTCATCGCGTTCAGGACGCTGGCCAAGATGCTCTGTGTGGCTGCACCATCTCACGCCCTCCTGGGAAGTAGGTTCTGTTGCTCTCTCCCACCCCAGGAGGACTTCCCCGACCCTCCAGCCCACCACGGTTTCTCCCTGGTGAGCCCCTGTACTCCATTCCTTATTCCAGGCTGTATGGTGGAGGCACTCAGAGCGTGGGCTCGGAAGCAGCCTGGCCCTGGCACTCACCCACTGTGTGTCCGTGGGCAAGTGAGTCTCCCTCTGTGCCCCAGCCTCTGTGCAGAAAAAGCTGCTGATCGGAATATCCAAACTCAACTGAGCGCTAAGGGTGGTTCATGCGTGTGAGATTCTGAAAACCAAGCCTGTTGTGCGCGGGAAGCACTCGAGAAAGTCGAGCCTTTCCCGCTGTCACTGCCGACGCTGCTGCTTGTGTTACTTGCGGTCAGCAGTGCAACCTAAGCACAAGCTCACTTTCCAGAAATTCAGGTTGGTTATAGCTCTTAGCTCACATCTTTAGGAGCTGAATGCCCCTGGTCCTACAGGTGGCTGTGCTCAGCGCACTGGTTCCAAAATGGACTTCTCAGTTGTCTCAAGAGGTAAAGAATCCACCTGCTGATGCAGGACACTCGGTCCCTGGGTCAGGAAGATCCCCTGGAGGAGGAAACGGCAACCCACTCCAGTATTCTTGCCTGGAAAGTTCCACAGACAGAGCAGCCTGGTGGGCTGCTACAGTCTATGGGATTGCAAAGAGTTGGACACGACTGAGTGACTGAGGATGCATAAGCTCTCCAGCAGTGACGCCGCCAGTGGGTTTGAGCTCTGTCTCCGTGGGCTGGGGCTATCTCTCCTCCTGCTCCTGGCTTCTTCCTCCAGGCCCAGCATCAAGATGGTCATTTACTAAGTGCTCACTGAATACCTATTGATTCAACCCAAGGTTCGGTCAGCAGTTCAGATAAACAGTTACTCCCTGACCCAGCAAGCCCACGCTCAGGTTCATACACCTAAAATCTGAAAATAGGGACTCAGACAAATACCTGTACACTTTTGTTCACAGCAGTGTTATTTACAAATAGTCCAAAGGAAAAAACAACCCAAATATCCATCAACTGATGAATGGATCAACAAGGCATGGTTCATCCATCACTGGGATATTATTTGGCCATGGAAGGAAAAGACAGGCTGCAACCTTAGAAACGCTATGCTACGTGAAAAGGCCATGGGCCGTAGGATTCCACATATATGAAAAGTCCAGGAGAGGCCAATCCATAGAGACAGAAGGCCTGAGGCTGAGGGGAGTCAGGGGAGGGAGAGTGTGTGCTAAGTAAGTATGCAGTTGTCTTTTCGGGGTGACACAATGGCCTCTGGAACTAGACAGAAGTTAGGGTTGTGCAGTATTGTGAATGCACCAAAATGCCCCTGGATTGTATGTCTAAAACTATTGTTCAGTTGCTAAGTTGTGCCCTACTCTTTGCGACCCCATGAACTGCAGCACGCCAGGCTTTCCTGTCCTTCACCATCTCCCAGACTCACGTCTCAAACTCATGTCCATCGAGTTGGTGATGCCATCCAACTATCTCATCCCCTCCCACCCACTTCTCCTCTTGCCCTCAATCTTTCCAGCATCAGGGTCTTTTCCAATGAGTCAGCTCTTTGAATCAGGTGGCTAAAGTACTGGAGCTTCAACTTCAGAATCAGTTCTTCCAGTGAATATTCAGGACTGATTTCCTTTAGGATTGACTGCTTTGATCTCCTTGCTGTCCAAAGGACTCTCAAGAGTCTTCTCTAGCCACAATTCAAAAGCATCAATTCTTTGGCGCTCAGCCTTCTTTATGGTCCAGCTCTCACATCCACACTACTGGAAAAACCATAGCTCTGATTACACGGACCTTTGTTGGCAAAGTGTTGTGTGTATTTCGCTACAATAAAAAATGATATACACAAGGAAGAAAGTACATGAGGCACACACATAACAAAATATATCTCTAACAGATATATGAAGAAATAAAAATCCGAGAAGATAAACCTTGTTGCAGTAACCGTTTCTCCGGGCAGAATCACCTGACTCTCCCTAGGTGACAGCATGAACATCTGAGAGGCAGGACTGTGAGTGGGTGACTTTTCTGGGCCTCAGTTTCCTGCTTTGAGAAATGGGGACAGTGTGAAAACCCATCTCTTAAGTTTCTGATGAGGCCTAAACAGGTCGGTACACAACAGAATTCAGCACTCAGCAATGGCAGCTGACACAGGAATGGGCCGGGGAGGGTGTCCAGTTCAGTGTTCTTGTTGGGGAGAAATCTAGAAACCTGGGTTGCTGTACCAGGGACCATGCCACCACGCACCAGCCCGGCTCTTAGCAGCCTGCAGCCAGGAGTGACCAGGACAGGCGTCAGTTTCCGGCCAGCTTGAGGGCCAAGCACTGCCCTCCTGCCCTCTTTCTCCCAGCCCCAGCTTCAGCTCTCCAGGACCCATGCTGGGCACTGGGGGTCCCGGAGCTCACACCTGACCTCACCATGGTGAGTCCCATGGTGGAGAAGTCCCCAGGCAGTGAGACCCTGCCTAGTGGGTGGGTGGGTGGGGGGGGGTGCCTGGCCTGGCCAAGAAGGCTCTATAACGCTCCCTCAGGCTAACAACAACAGCAAAAATATTAGCAATGATTCCCCCTGTGCAGACTAGGAGTCTTCTTTGCAGATGAGGACATTGAGGCACAGAGGGGTTGTGTGACTTGCCCAAGGCCACACAGCACACACGCAGAGCTGGATTTGGACCCTGGTGGGCTGCCTCTTGGAATTGTGCTTTTAATCCCTGCTCTAACCTGTTTCTCAAGGGCAGCAGCCCCCAGTCTGGTCTCTCCGCCTTCACCTCCTTTCTTCACAAGGCCCCAGCCCAGGGACTCACAGGCCACGGCCGTCCCTGCTAAAACGCCCAAGGCAACTTGCTTCCATGACAGAGTGAAGTCTCATTACTCAGCTGGGCCTTCAAGGCCTTCCCTGCTCTCTAGGACCCATCTTCCTCATCCTTCCTGGGCCTACTGATATTTCTCACACATTCCTGCACATTCCTGCCTCCAAGCATTTATCCAGTTCATGGCGGTTGTTTATCTCATGGAGCTTTCAGGCCAGGCAGGGTCGATGACCAGCCAGGGAGAGCGGATGTCCTGGAAATGTTTGGGAGGCTTCCCTGAGGAGGGGCCACTGGGCAGAGAGCTGAGGGTGCGCTGGAGTTACCCTGGTGGAGGAGGAGGAGGTGGAAGAGGGGAGACATCCAGAGAGAGAGCGCGGAGTGGTGGTGAGAGAAAGAGAGAGGCAGGGGTGTGGGCTGTTGCCGTGGGCGGCAGGGGGTATGGAGCACATCTGGAAGACCAGACAGAGAGGGCCAGGATCAAGGCTGATCCACCACTTTCTCCACTCATCTGAATAATCCGTTCCTCCCTCTACACCCTAGCCAGGTTTACAGGCCTCTCTGCCCTCTCCCTCCACACACACACTTTGCCCCTCGAGGCAGAGATGGCCTCCTTTCATTTCCAAGACCCCCAGCCTTGCCCACAGAGGGCTAAGCACAGAGGATGCACACTGGAAACTTCGCTGTATGAAACAGAAGGTCCCGGGGAAGACAGAAGCGGAAAACAGGCCGGTGGGGGACTGGTCTCATGCCACTAAAGCAAGGACACCATTCTCAGGATTTTGCGGCATCAGACAGTAACTGTGGCCTTCTACATCCCCTTCCCCGCCCCTTCTCATTTCAGTTCTACTGACTGTTGGCACACACACCCTCTCATTCCCAAGACTGACAAACTCCATCAATTAAAAGACCCTGCAAGGTATTTAGCACAGGCCTTCCTTCAGTTCATTTGCCAACCTAACCACTTGTATCATGAGACTCCCCACAAAAGGGCACTGCAGACTGAGACAAATCAATGCTAACGAGAGCCTGCAGAGCTCACTGGGAGGTGGGTGAGTGGGAGGAAGGGAGGGAGGGAGGGCAGGTGGAAAAGACCCAGGAGGGCTCCTTGCAGGCAAATCAAGAGGTCCATCAGAGAAGCCTGAACCAGAAGCTTCACATGTGGCAATCTCAGCTCACTATGCTTTCTACAAACCTCACCCCAGTCTACAGTGGGGATGGGTGTACTGCATCCTTCATGGGTTGAGAAAGATCATTATAAGACTACATTTCAGCAACCCCGAACATCATCCAGACCCAAGCCTGGAGTCAGCTGAAATTCAGAATCTCCCTGTGGGGCTCTGGCAGGCTAACTGATCTCTGTTTCATTATCTGCAAAATGGGCATAAAACACCTACTTCCCCGGAGTGTCCATCATTGAGCATGTGGTTTGGGGGCTCTTTTATACATCAGATACTATGCCAGGCACTGGGCACACAGGAGAGACCAGGTCAGCAGACTGCCCAGCCCAGAGGGAGCAGGTATTCTTAGGAGGAAGGCCGACAGCAGTCAACCACCCAACATGCGAGAAGATCCTGAAGTGAAGGAAGCACACAGAGTAAGCACTAGAGTCGGGGGCAACCAGAGGGAGCCTGAAGCCCTCCCTGACAAGCTGGCAGTGGTAAAGGGAAGGCTGGCTTTGAGCACAGAACAGCACAGATGCTTAATCACATTGATCCCTTCACCCCTCCTCACAGAAGAGATGTCTCCACCCAGCAGACAAGCACACTAACTGAATCATAAGCTGCTGTGTCCAGGAAGGCCAAGGACACAGGACACAGAGATGAGAGGAGAAGAGAATGAGGGAGGGGAAGTGCTGAGCCCTTTCACCAGGCTCCTCCTGATGGGAGGTTCCATCCTCTCAGTTCTCTGGTTCAGCACCCTGGAGAGATCCACCAGCCCACCCCTCCCGCGGATAGATTTCAGCACCCTGGACAGACCCAGGACATGCGAGCTCCAGCACCCTGGACAGGTCTGGCCACGCCACTGTTCTGTTGCTCTCTTCCACTGACCAGCCATACAGTCACACCTACTCAAACTGACATTGCAGACCTTCTCTGGACAAGAAAGCCCCAGTCACCTTCAGCTCTGCAATATCTGATCACTCCTCAAATCCGCCCTGAATATTTCTGACCTCCCGACATTTCCCTGGAGCCCCCTCCCCTCTTCTGTTCTGCCCTTAGGAACTCCATTTATTCATCCAAGTGTTGAGCCATCACCACTTCTTTTATGAAGACCTCTTCCTGATATAAGTCAGGGCCTTCACCATATCCTCTTTTCCCCCTCCTTCCAGACTGAGTTTCTCGAAGAATGTGTCTGATTCATGTCTTTTCTCCCAACAGCACATGCCAGCCCAGCACCCGATGGGCACCCAATGTGTGCTGCAGAAATGAATGAATGAAGTTGCAAAAGTGATTTGTACAATTGCCACCAGTTGTTGAGAGCTCACTCTGCCAGAAGCTGCATGCTTCACACACGTTTTTATTTAGTTTGAAACTGAGGCCAAGAGATGAAGGGACGTGCCCAAGTTCAAGTTCACACAGTGAAGGAGCAACAGAGCCTCGATTCAAACCCAGATCACACTGCACAGCCTGTGCCCTTGACCGTGGCTCCTTTCTATCTCTATCCAACCCAGTGCACTGCCATCTGCCAGTCCCACGGAGCCTTGAGCACAGCAGCCGTGGTCCCCTGAAGTGATTCTGAATCTTTTTTTAGCCTGAAATTGAAATCACTGATGCTTCAAATTAGAACCCCAAAATGAACGAGCCAAGACTTCAGATCTGCAACAGCTAAAGTGCCCGCATCCACCTTCCCAGCAGGATTCTGGGCTGCTCTTCAGCCTGGACCACCTGTTCTCAGCCAGTATGGAGGACAAAGTGAACTATTTTCTAGGTACAGGAGGGGCTTAAGTCTAGTGCAGGAAAGGGGTCCAGCCTCCAAGGCACTTCCCTTAGAGCAGTGGCCTCTTTAAAACTTCAGAGAGCAAAGACTTCAGTGCAATGAGCCTTAACAGCAAAGACCCCAGTGCTATGGCCTTAGACAGCAAAGATCCCAGTGGTAGGAGCCTTGGAGGGCAAAGACTGGGATGACAGCAGCTTGCCCTGGGCACTGGTATCTTCTGAAGGCAAACAACAGAATAAGCTGAACTCCTCTGTGCTCACTTTTATTTGCTACTAAAGGGATGTCTCTCAACCATCACCGAGAAGATGGCTGGAGGCTCAGACCTCAGCAAAGGCCAGGCAAGGGGATGGAGAGGCAGATCAAGATGGCCACCGCCTCCTTCCCTGCAGTGGCTCAGGAGCTGGCAGCCCAGGTGCTGGGGAGCTGGAGTGGGAAACTAGCCAGGGGTCCCAGGGCTCTTCCAAAACTAGCAGAGCAAGAAGCTGCAGGGCTTCAGAA
Source organism: Bos indicus x Bos taurus (assembly GCF_003369695.1). Taxonomy (NCBI): domain Eukaryota; kingdom Metazoa; phylum Chordata; class Mammalia; order Artiodactyla; family Bovidae; genus Bos; species Bos indicus x Bos taurus. Next base: position 3,450,723 of record NC_040104.1, on the reverse strand, counting down.
CAGAAACACTCCGTGTTCTGAGGGACCCAGGACAACCACGGGGCCCTGCTTGTCTTTAACATGAAATGGACATAATTTGACCATTAAAGTACTGATGTGATTCAAGGTCAAGAATTCACCAGTAGCATCAGCTGGGATCTGCTCTTCAACTTACTGAATTAAATACCTATTTTAAATGACAAGATATTAAGAATTTTGCAGGGTAGGGGAGTGGCAGAGTTCCTGGACTGGCCACACAGGCCACCCGCAGGACATGTGACGAAGCCTCTCACGATATCCTGGAAGGCAGGAGAGAGGAATGTGAGCCACGTGGCATGGCTGACAAGGACGCTGGCACTGTGGAAATCACAAAGGGCTCTGGCCTCAGCCCTGGGATTTGTCACTAGCAGGTAAAATGGGAATCAGGAGCAGAAATTCCAAGATTACCTAAAAGGCAGGCTTGTGCCAAAACAGGATTGAGCAAGGCAGTGAGTGCCCGGGGAGCAGAAATTCAAGCCAAATCTGAAGGTACGCCTGCCAAGGATGTTTGGGGCCTGGGGCGGGGCGGGGCAGGTGCCTGCATTAGCTGGCATCCCTTCCACAGAGAGGCACCAGGAAGCTACAGCCAGTGCACTCTTGGCCGGAAGTGCCCAACTGTGTGTGCTTGGCCCATGGTGGGTGTGCTCTGTAATGGCTACATGCTCGAAAGGACAGCAGTAACAACCACCTGTCATCATTATAACATTGTTTTTTATGAAGTATAGCTGATTTACAATGTTGTGTTAATTCCTGCTGTGCAGCCAAGTGGTGCAGTCATTTTGGTGGTGGTGTTTAGTCGCTGAGTTGTGTCCGACTCTTCTGTGACCCCACGGACTGTAGCCACCATGCTCCCTGTCCAAGCAAGAATACTGGAGTGGGCTGCCATCTTCTTCTCCGGGGATCTTCCTGACCCAGGGATTAAACCGGAGTCTCCTGCATTGGCAGGTGGGTTCATTTCCCATGAGCCACCAGGGAAGCCCAGTTCAGTTATACGTATTTACATATATATACGTGTGTATGTGTGTATATATATACATACACACGCACACACATATATACACAGACACACACGTTCTTTTTTACATACTTTGCATGATGGTTTACCACAGCATATGAATGTAGTTCCCTAACTACACAGTGCCGTGCTAAGTCACTTCGGTCATCTCCCTCTGCGACCCCATGGACTGTAGCCCACCAGGATCCTCTGTCCACAGGATTCTCCAGGCATGGATAGTGGAGTGGGTTGCCATGCCCTCCTCCAGGGGGTCTTTCCAACCCAGAGATCGAACTCTCGTCTCTCACGTCTCCGGCACGGGCGGGCGGGTTCTCTGCCACCAGCACACTCGGGAAGCCCTGATGCACAGGAGGACCTTGTCATCTGTCCACCCTATATGTAACAGCTTGTGTCTGCTAACCCCAAACTCCCACTTCGTGCCGCCCCCACCCGGCAGCCGTGTCTGCTTTCTGTGTATGACGTTATTATTGGCTCAGCCCATCGTCACTGGCTTCCCCTCCTGAGTCAGGCATCATTAGTGATGATGAAGGACAAGAAGAGGGTCAGCAGCAAACACTGACAGCATTCCACGCCCAGCGCCGCTGGCCCTTCACAGCCTCCCAGCCGACACACAGCCAACAGCAGCCCGCGTAGAACTCAGGCGGCACACACAGTGGCCCCCGAACGTGTGTTTGAACTGTGTGAGTCCACGTGTATTCTTTTCAATGAATATACAGTCGGCGCTCCGTGCCTGCAGGTTCCACACCGTGGATACGGAACCCTCAGATACAGAGGACTGGCCATGGCACTGAGAGATTTTGCTGTCTGTGGTGGGTGCTGGAATCAACACCCTCCGCTCCCCGCAGACACACCCAGGGGTGACTGGAGTTGGTTTCCGGTGGCCGAGCTCACACAACCACCCATTTTGCTGACAGGGATGCCGAGAGCCAGGGAACGTGTGCCGACTGCGGACATGCAGGACCACCCATCAGGAATCACCTGGACTTTATTTACTCTCCTCCCTGTAATACTTAATTTTCAAGCTGAGGAGACTGACCGATTATCACCAGGTTGTAACAATTGTTTACACCTCCAGCTGGGTTGAAAGTAACGATTTGGACAAACAGGCTCTAGGGTCTGCATGACAGTTTCCAAGTCGGGGTTCTCAAGCAGCAGTCTGACATTTTATAAGGTACTCAAAAGGCCTCTAAGGAAAACACCAGGACCTCCCTCAGCGTCCTCACTTCAACGCAAACCAAGATTATAATACAGTTCCAGGCCATCTTTAGTACAAGTATTTAATACGAGGAAAAGTAATTAGCAGACTCAAGCATCACTTTTCAAGGATGAAGGATATTGCTGCCTGCTTTAATTGCAAGGGAAAACCTATTTAGGGAAATGAACACAAAACCGAGATTGGCCGCTTCAGGATGAAGACAACAATCACAAAATCCACGGGAGTCTCCAGTACTGAGTGAGCTGGGGAGGGGTAGCCCCAGGAAAATGATTAATGCCCAGGAAAAGTGCTGTCCTGAAAGCAAACAGCAGCTGCTGGGGCACGGAGGCTGAGAGCGCTCATCTACGTGAGACGGCCTCTTCTAAGGAATAATTTGCTGTTTATGAAATGAATCCCTGTCAACAATTAATACCGTCATTCTAGAAAATCTGAGAGATAGAGAGAAGTCTGCCAAACAGAAAATAACCACACACGATCTCATCACCTACGGGTTAACATTTTCTTTCCTTATTTTTTTCTGTGGTTATTTTGGGGGGAGGTGGTACAATTCAGATGATGCTGTGCAGATAACTTTAATTCTTCCCTCTTCAACTAATGTAAGAAAACTGTTTCCTGCTGGTAGGAAGAACTTGCAAGCATAAGTTCTGATGCTTTCTTTTACACCCACAACAGATGCATGGTACCCCCTTAACCACTCCCCGCGACTGCCACCCCTTTCTTTTTGAGGCACTGTGATCTCACCCTGGTTTTCTCTTTTAAGATCATTCCCTTAGGACGGGTTCCTAGATGTAAAATTCCTGGTTCAGCTTTATCGTTCTCATTACATACGGTCACATCGAGTTGTACAAAGTTTATGGCAATTTATTCTTTCGTGTAGCAAACTAGAAGTGTCGTCCCCAGCGATGGGTATAGTAATAAAAAAAAGTGCTTGCTGATTTGAAAGGAATGCTGGCATCTCATCGCTGGTACCTCTTCTTACCCCAGGCCTATGCACACACCCAGTGCGTCAGAGCGCCTCCCAGCATCTCTCAGCAGTCGTGTTCTTGCCTCACACAGCCTGGGTTGGAATTCCAGCTCACCTGCTGTGTGACCCTGGGCAAGTGACTGAACCTCTCTGAGCCCCGGTCTCCTCTGTAACATGGAGATGACACGGATGCTATTTTGCGGGATTATTCTGAAGGCTGGACGGGCAGTGAAATGCCTGGCAGACATACCCTTGATTATAAATAAGGATATGAGCCTCTGTTGTATTTACTGTAACACTGTCTGCTCTTTCGATGTTTACTGTTTTGCTGTATTGTGAGCAAGTTTTGAGATATAAGATATTTTAGTTTATACTAAAGTAAAGCAGGAGACAAAGCTCAGGCTTCCAAATGGGGAGGTCTGTGGAAGAAAGCCAGTCCTGGCCTTGAGACAACGAGATAAGCACAGTGCCTGCTTCTAATTTTTTGTTAGAATGCTAAATTAAAAGGTTCAAAGAGCCACCACGATGAGGCCAGATGGTCTTCATCTTGCCTGCCCACTGGAACCCCTGGCATCATCACTGAAGCACCCTAAAAACACCGACGCTCCTGCCTCGGGATTCTGATCGTGTGGGCGTGGACTGAGCCCAGGCCTCAGGGTCTCTAGGAGGTCTGCAGGTGACCCCGGTGCCCAGCCGAGCTTCACCGGGCGAGGCTGGGGGTTGCTCCAGTTTGTTGAGTCCCTGCAGGAATCCAAATGACATCCCCACCTCCAGTCTCTTGAATTACTCCACGCGGAACTGTCACCCATGACAGGTACGTCCTCCTGATGACTCCTCATAAGCGGCCCCTCCTGCCCCACCTTGTGGGGCTTGAGGAGCCTCCACCCAGATAATTTCAAAGAAACAGCAGATGGAGTATATTCAACACACTGCACTTGAGGCAGACTCTGCCTCTGGATCTTCGATTTCAACTTTCCGGCAAGCCTGGCCGGTATTTAATTGGGTTTCCTGTTTTAACCAAAAGAGATGTGGGCCTGAATCATTCCTGGCTGGATGGTGGCCCAACCTCACATTTGACCTGTAAGCAAGGAACCATGCCCTGACTCCACCACCTGCTTCTCTCTCTCAGCTGTCACTGCCCCCGCCCACCCCGCTGAGCATCACCTCCCCCAGGTCCCAGAGGGACAGTCGGTGCCCACTCTGCCCACTCCTGCCGCCCCTAAGGACTCTCTAGGGAAGCTTCAGTGTCACCGGCCATCCAGGGGGCTCTGGCCCATCAAACTGATCTGAAAATGGTAAACACACGTGGTCTGCGGAGCCACGTGTTTGAACGTCCCCATGCACGGAGCACCACTCCCTGCCCTCCAGCCTGAGGGAACTTTCCACACTGCTCACACTAAGACCCATCACCAGCTGGAAGACAGCCTTTTTCCACGGAGCTCCACTCAGAGTTTGGCTTGTCGGCGGGAGGGGAGGGGCGTGGTCATCAAAGAAACAGCACCAACAGCTAAAGACATGCTCCTTCTTCCCAAAAGTCAGGGCAGGGAGAGAAAATTTAGAAAGTGGGCACACCAGAAACGCACGCACAAAGGAAACCCTTCTTGACAGGGGTCAGTGCCGGCCAGATGACCGTGTGTGCATCCTGACAAAGCCCAAGAGGGGAAAATGACACTCGGGAGACGCTGAAGACTTTAGAGAGGGAGCGTTCGCTTCAGAAGCTGCCCCTCGGTCCCAGAGTTCAAACTGCTGCATGGGTCTTTACAGAGAAAATAAATATCGGACAGGCTTTGCGCTCCTTTCCAACAGCAGAGAGAAAGGAAGGCCTGTGTGTGGGAAGAAGGGATGTGGACAGATGTGGCCAGTTCGCCCACACTTGCAACCTCAAGCCAGGACCCTGCACTTGACCAAGAGCCTAGAAACCCCAGCCTCCAGCACGGCTTCCATTCAAGCCAAAGATCCACCAAGGCACGTGAGTCTGTCTAAGACAATCTCCCCAAGGCTGAAGCTTCTCACTGAAAATCACAGAAAAATTTTCTGTTGGAAAAAACACGCACGTCTGGGGCTATATGTGACTTTACTATTCCAGGGGTGGGATCGGGCCGCTGGGAAAGCAATTCAAGGGAGAGCCTCGATCTTTCAAACCCAAGCACCTGAAGGAGAGTTTCTGAGCCCCCATGAATGAAACCTTGGCATGAAACAGGAGGAGCGGGTTCCCAGCGCTGTCCTCCTGCCGCCCCTGCCCCGTGCCCTCTTTAGAGGAGGACCCCTGGGGAGCAGCCTGGTAGGGCCTGGGGCTGTCTGGGGCCCATTCCTCCTTCAGGTCATAAGAAGACCAACAGAACCTTAAGGCAGCTCTGGGCCAGCCATGCCTGGAATCCTGGAATTCAGAGGTCACCCGGAATATGAAAGCTGTTCCAAAATGGCAAACATGTTTGCATATCAGAGGTTAAAAGCAATGTCAGAGGAGGTGCTTTGAAAACAGAAGGGCACAAATTCTTCATGCTCCTGATTTCCACGGAGCCCTCCAGCCGACCTGGGTGGCCTGCCTTCTCCCCCAGCCCAGGCAAGCGCTGCGGACCCATCTGCCAACCCAGCGTGGCTCTGCTGCCTGGGAGCGGGGTGGGCCCAGCGCATGCTCCACTGCTGCCCCACGCTTCTTTATTGACTAGTTTATCAAGGAAACAATCCAACGAGCCTCACTACCAGGAATGCTCCTGCATCTGCAGCCCTCATTTATAATTTAAAACCAAGAACCAGCAACAGCTTTGTCACCCTACTGGATTCTCTGTCTCTCTCATACACACACACACACACACACACACGGGAAGGGAACTTACATCACAACTGCATCCTACAGAAGATGATTCAACCCAGTCTCTCTGCATTTTCATGAGGTTACAAATCGAGTTAACCCGTGAAATCACCGCGGGCTCCAGTCTCCACCATGCTGGATGTGCATTCCACAGTTTAAAAGAAATAAGAACCTGAAGAAGCACAAGTCTTCATCTGAGCCAGGCTCTGATTGGTCAGTAATCACTTAAATACATTTTTTTTTCCCAGCACATAAAGGGACACCAACACACAATGCCTGGAATAAGGTAAAGCACCTTCTCCATTTTACCTGGGTCTCTCTTCTAATAGTATCTTTCCTTCCGGATTTCCATCCTTAGAAACATCCTCCTTAGAAGCACCCAGGAGATCATGAACAGAACTGCAGCTCAGAAAGCACTCTTGGAAGCTGAGGCATATCAGAGACGAATGGCTTCCAGCGGCCGTCTCGCCGCTGGCCTGGATCTCCTTTCCAGGATGAACAGGTGTCTGGCCGGCCCCACGGCGGAGGCCCCGAGCACCAGGCTGAGACCGCACACCCATTCTTCCTGCCTGCGGTGCCTTGCCAGAACAGACGAGACAGGGCTGAGGGTGAGCCCCGAGGAACGCTCTTCCCAGAAATGCGGACTCCCAGTGGGGGCCACCTGAGCTTACCGAGCATCTTAGAACATTTTCAAGACACAACGTATTCTTCTATTATTGATTTTTCCAAAGACTAACGCATTCCTTTGAAAGTAACACCTAAACCCATGGAACGCAGGGAGCTTAGGTGTGCCAGCAGTTTAGCACCTCGTGCACACCAACGTGGCAACTCCAGGTAAGGCTTGAAGCAGCTGGGAACTCACGTCTAGTGGGATTTTTTTAAATGAAGACTGTGCTCCCTCCATTCACCTATTAGCAAAAGCTGGTTTTCACAGCATCTAAATTTACAAGCTTCCTTTTGGCACCACGAGCTCCAGCCACCCGACTTGCCCAGGCTCCTCGGTCCTTGAGGACCATCACCCATCTGATAGGCCAGTTACTTCAACTTGAAAATCAAGACTCTCAACCACCAACATTACAGACCTCATGGGAGCAAGACCCACGGCGCCATGCTTTCCACCGGCCCTGGGGGCACAAGTGTGGGCCGCGGCTTCTCTTGGGTCTATTCATTCAATCACAGCTAAGCCACCCAACAGGTCTGCACAGGTCCCTGACATCAGGGCAACCAGCCTCCTCTTACTTCTATCTTCTACTTCAAGATCAACAGCCAAGTTGCAGACACTGCCAGCCTCCAAAGAGACAAAGCCAAGGCCGCAATCTCAACACGCTGTCCGCAGGAAATTACATCCACTGGAGGTGGGAACAGCCGAGGAAGCCCCCATCCAAGGCAGCCTCCACACATGCCCCCGGCCTGGACCACTGGCCACACCGCCAAGACCACAGATCCAGCCCCCAGAGAGCCGGCGCTCTCCCCAGGCAGAAGGAGACAAACACCGGGGTCCCTACCTCAATCAAGAAGTCCCCGGTCCTCAGTCCGGCTTGCCATGCCACCCCGCCTTCATCCACAGACTCCAGATACTGCAGGGCTGGGAACGCCGGCGTGGGCGTGAATTCTTCGATGGGCGTATCCGCTGGGAAGACAAGGTGTACCGCGTTACAAGGCTGGGAGATGTTTGCAGGTTGGTAGCCCAGGCCTCCCACAGGATCCTGGGAGGAAGCAGGCCCTGTGTCTCCGTAGGAAGTGGGTGGCCCAGGCCAGCTCTCCCCTGGGAAGGGGCTGACACTCATGGTCATGGGCCGACACCAACTCAAGCAATGCACCCGACTGCTTTCCGGTGCCTCCTGGCCTCTGTGCTGAAAACACACGGGATACCGTGCTCTCCGGTCCATGTCAGTATGTACACGCCTGTCATTTTCTTTAAAAGCATCAGTGACTAAACATTTTCAGTTCTAAAAATGGAAAAGTTCCCCCATAACCACATGGAGCTACAGAAACACCACACTGAACCGCTTGCCAAATTTACATCCACGTAGACTCGCAACCAAGGGAATTCAACTTGGAGTGTGGACGGGACAGAACGCTGACCCAGTGGGTGGCTGCAGATTTGGAATCCGCTCATGAGCCCTCTCTGCCGGAAGCCTGGCTCCCTGTGGCCACTCTGCGGCCAGCGTCTGCGGGAGGGCTGAGGCCCCGCTGCTCAGCAGAGCCAGCGTTGGCTTCCGGTGGGGTGCCCAGAGCCATGGAGCCAAACTCTGGGGCAAGAGGTGGACGCTCCTGGGTGGTCCCGAGGGGCTGGGGGTGGGGGGTAGGGGGAGGAAGCTGGCTTCGGCCGGGGGAGGGGAGACACCACACAGCCATGGACACAGTGGGGCAGAGAGATCTTCTCTCCCACCCCCCGCCCTCCCCCACCCCGTGGACTGGCCGCTGCCTGGGCAGCAGGAGTCTGCAGGTGGGGCTGGCTCCGGGGCAGGAGGCCTCCCCCCGCAGCACAGTGCAGGGCCCCCCCACCGCAGCCCCAAGGCTCCGAGATCAAACTTGTACATGGTTTCCCCACACGCGCGGGGCACAGATGTCTCCTCTCACGGGGAGGCGATGCCATTTTGCTTCATTTTGGTGGGGGGGGGGCCCTCCCGAGTTCCGGGCTGCGGGGGGCCGCACTGCCGCGGACCAGGTTCCCGGAGCCCCCCACCGTGGGCCACGTGACGCGTGTGCCGCTGGCTGGGCCACGGCGGAGGGGACCATCTTGCCACATTCCCTTTGCAAAGTCACCTTAGAGGCGGGCACCCAGCCGCCTGCCGCACTCGGGGGCCGAAGCCCACTCCCAGAACGGGGCAGTTTGGAAATCCCCGAAGGAAACTCAGGACTGGGTAATTCTGGGCGACTGAGACCAGGAGCTCTGAAGCCAGTCACAACCGGACTGAACCAAGCCACAAAACACAGATGAAACCCATGAATTTAAAAAAAAAAAAAAGTGGGGAGAGGGAGAGAGAAAGAGGAAAGAGAGGGAGGAGAAGGAGCTTGTTCGGAGCAATACTGTGTACAGAAAATTGGAAATATTCCTAAAGGAAGCCCCGGTGTTTAAAAAGGCAGGATGTGGAAGAACATGGTTGTCTAGCAACCGAGTACCCCCAGGAAAAGGGCTTCTTTCTGAGCTGGCGAACGTTTTTCATACAGGCGTGTACACACACAGACACACACACACATGTGAAGGCACCCAGGCAGGGAGCCGCCGGCTCTTACCTTTCGCCCCTCGGAGCACGAATCCGAAGCCCTCATTGTCTTTCTTCTGCAGGACCACGGTCTTCTCCTCGATAACGCAGTCGCTGTAGAGAGAGTTCCGGGGACAGCGCCCATTATTGTAGCCCGTCAACATCACCGCGGCCGAGGCTCCGCCGGGGACGTTCATCATCGTAGCCAATTAATCACCCCAGCTCGCCCGACCCAGGCAGGCAGCGTGGAGACGGCGAGCCGGCGCAGGAGGAGCGGAGGCAGCTGGGGGCAGGCTAACGGGAGGGGCGGGCTCGGAGCGGGGGGCCGGGCGGAGCGGGCGCGAGCGGGAGGCAGGAGTCATGCACGGCGGCGGCGGCGGCGCGGGCGGGCCCCGGGCGCCCCGGCACGGCGAGCGGCCCGCGGGCGCGGGGGGCGCGGCGCGCGCGGGGCCCGGCCGCACGCGGCGCCCCGGTCGGCGCGGGGCCCTCGGCCGGCGGAGACATGAGGCAGCAGTTTTCCTTTTGCTTTTCTTCCCGAAGGGCTTTTTTTTTTTCTTTTGTACAGAAGCCGCCGATTCTCTGCGCTCCCTTGCAGCCGCGGCCGCCCCGGGAGGCGCGGCGACCCCTCCCTCCGGTCCGGGGGCGCGCGGGGCCCCCCTCGCTCTTGCGCGGAGCCCACAAGGCTGCTGGCGGCTCGGCGGCGTCACGCCGGCCGCGCAGAGGAACCGCAGGCCGGCGGAGGGGGCGGCCGGCGGGCGCGGAGGGGGGGCTTCCAGCGGAAGAGGGCAGGTCACTCCAGCCCGGCCTCCTTGGGGCGGGGGGCAGTGGGGAGGAAGGGGCTGCAGGCTCCCCCTTCAGCCACACCAGCCGCCGGTTGGCACAGCTTTTTTTTTTCTTAAAGGAAAGAAACCCCCAAAGCTCCAACTTTGCTTCGGTCGCCAAAGCCTCCCACCATCCACAGGACGGGCGCGTCGCCAGTTCATCGCCGCCCCGCAGCACCCAGCACCGGGAACAGGGGAACCCGCCCCCCTCCCCCCGGACCCCTCCCACCTTCCGGGGCTGCCTCCCTCCTGGAGTCCCCGCTGCCCCGGAAGTAAGTCAGGGGGAGGGGAGGGCCGCTGGGGGTGGGGGGATGGAGAGGAGGCTTTCTCCAGGGTCCTTAGGGGCTGGCTTGTGGGAGGGCAGGGTGAGGGGGAAGGGCCCCGGCCCCGAGGGAGAGGCCCGGGATGCCCGGGACGCCTACAAACGCTTGGACGGGGCTCCAGGTCCCAGGACTGAAGGTAGCTCTGCCCAGCGCTGGGTCTGCCACCTGCAGGAAGCCCGCGGCCTCAGCTTTGCGGGAGCAGCCCCGCAACCCGGGTGGGCGGTCAGGAGGAAGAGGGACAGGGCTGCTGGGACCCAGCGCTGGGCAGTAACGGAGAACATCACCTTGCAGGGACGGAGGAGCCGGGGAGCTCCCTAGAGGTGGGGGGCCGCGGTCCGAGGACACACAGGCGTCCTGCCCCACTCCCGAGCCCTCGGCCCGCCCAGCGGAGGCCGCACAACGGAACTCACCGGTGTGGCCCTGTCCTCCAGGAAAGGGCCAGTGCGGCAGACCACACCATCCTGGATGGTCACAGTCCAGGATGGTCTAGGAACTTGGGAGGAGGGGCTGAGTCCCTGGGCACTGGCTCTGCCTCCAGCCCCGGGGTCAGCCTGTCCGGTCGGTACAGGAGCCCCAGGTCTGGGAGCTCAGCCCCCGCGGCTCACCAGAGGAGGGCTGAACGTGGCCAGGAGTCCAGGCCTGGGAGCCTGTGGGCAGGTCACATGCTGGCCTGGCCTGGCCTTAGTCGGAGACCCGGCTCTCTGAGCCTCAGGCCCTCTCACATCATAGCGTGCTGAGAACAAGCCGCAGGCCTCCCGGGACTCCCGTGAGGTCAGATTGGAGGATGCCCACAGCCTGCGGTGGGAGCTGAGTGTCCCAAGGAGCTATTGGGTTAACCGCCATCTACTTGGCGGGGAGCCAGCACTTGGGATCTGCAGGAGGGGCTGGGGCGGAGCTGGGCACGCGGTGCTCGAGGGGGCGGACCCCCTACTAGCCTCTCTACTTTCTAACCCGCCTTCCCCAACCAGAACAGACACAACTGTCTCCCGCCCACCCCTGAACTCCTCAAGCTGGAGGGCGCACTGGCTTCTCAGGTACAAGCCCGCCACCCGCTCTGGCAGATTACCCAGGCCGCTGCAGCCTCGCCTTCTGCCCCTGCTCATCCCCATGCAGGAGCCCCTTGAAACCTTGCCACGACGATGCCTGCTCCGAGGGGCTGGAGCCCTGCTGTTCCCTGGGGACCCATGTGGCCCCTGACACCCGTCTCTGCCCGGCTCCAAGGCAAACCTGTCCTGCTCTCCATCATGAGGCCCTACCGTGGGCCAGCTCCTCTGCCCATGACACAGACAGCACCCCCCTGACAGCCTTTGAGCTGTCCCCCATGCTGCGGAAGCTTGCTGGGGACAGTGTGGCTGTCTGGATGCGGTTGGCACCCTCGCTACTGGCTGCACAGGGCAGGGGCGTTCGGGCCTGGTGGGTGAGGGTGTCACTCAGGGCCCAGCTCAGATCCTGGCTCTGCTCTGACCCCAAGGGCACCCTGGACTTTGGAACCTCAGGGTCCCGCTTGGCAAAATGGGAATCATAGCAAAGCACGCCTTGTGGACTTGAGGCGGGTTAGCAAAGACCCACCTGAGCCCAGGTAGGCAGCACACGTTAACAGCAACCATGCTAAGGGAGGGTCATTTGCATGTGCCCACCCCTCCTCCTGTAAGGACCCCCCACACCGGCTGATGGTTCCCTCTTAAGCCTCTCAGCAGTTCCTAAGTCACTGAACAACTCCTGGCTCACTCGAGGCTGCCCCAACCTGTGTGTCTGTGTCATCCTGCTCGCTGAGAAAGCGCCGGACTCCTTCGTCTCCGATCTGAAGGATGGTCTGAACTTTTCTCTCCTGCATTAGTTCAGGAACTGAACAGTCCCTGGCTCCCTGCCCATCATGACCCATCTCAGTCTCATTCACAGACAGACCTGGGTTTGAATGCCAACCCAGGCACTTACCAGCTTAGCTTCTCAGAGCCTCACTTTTCCCATCTGCAAAGTGGGAGCACTCATACCTTCCTTGCAGGGACTCTGCGGAGCAGGTGAGGGCAGTGCCCCCTACACCAGGGAGAAGTGCTCTCATCAGCATTGCCATGCGCGGCTCTCCCCAGGAGACCGTGACTGCACCCTGGGGGTTACCCAGCACGGCGCCTCATGGAATGCAGCAAAATGGGCAAGGGACACGGCGTGGAGAGCGGGTGGCAGCGTCGGGCTGAAGGAAGACCACAGGGTTTCGAGTGAAGAGGTCTCCGGGTCAGTCCCCGTTATCCACAGAGGGCAGGGCAGTTCAGCACTGTGGAGTGCCTACTGTATGCAGCTAGCTAGGGCTAGGAAGTGGAAAGGTAGGCTCAGGCTGATGGAAACCCGCAATCTCGGTAGCAATCAGTGAAAAGCAATAGAAACTCCAACGCAAGAGTCATTCCCTTAAAACAAGCGTGCATTCTGATTTTGTCTGAATGGCACAATCCCCGGGCACGGGCTCCAACTGGGAAATCCCACAACCCGGGCCTCAAGAAGGCACCTTCCCCAAATGAGAGTCTCTTTTCTTCCAAATCCTCCTAACAAGGGGCCCCCGCACAGTCTGTACACGGGGGTCCCCTCCAGCCTCGTCCAAGCCTCTGGTGGGGCCCTTCTCACCTGCGAAGCCATCACCTGTGGGCTCCTCAGGGGCAAACATCATGCCCATTCTCTCTGAATCTCCCTACAGGGCACAACATCTACTCTTGGTGAGATTCTGTGTGATGAAAAAAATCTGTACTCCAGCTGTGCTCTCTTCAAACGTGTTTTCTGAACAGGGCAGGAGAGCACTTTAACGTACCCCAATGGACCCTGCTTTGGAAGCTTCTTGCAGTGGGAGCCGTGGAAGGCAAAGGCGGTGAGCACTCAGCCCTGCCAAGGGCAGGTGTGCAGGTTGCGCACAGAACAACTACAGAGGACACCATTCGATCGTGGCCGTCACAGAACCATGTGTGCATGGTGGTGATTTCGGCTCTCAGCTGCAAGTAAAGGGCCTTGAGAAAGGGGCAGGCACCTTTTTCAAGCTCATGCAAAGATGGAGTACAGGCCACGGATGCACAGAATGCACGCAGTATCCACAGACGCATGTCTGCCTTGGGGGGATGGGCTGCCGTGGAGGCAGGAGGTAGCCTCACAGAACCACATCGACACCGGGAGACACGACCCTATGCTGTAAGTCTCCTGAGAGCCACACGGTAGAGGCTGTGCTAGCTTTTCATGTTTCCACCCCCGACAGTCCTGCACGTGGCAGGAACGGGTGCTGAATACACCTGGAGTGAGGCGGGAGTATGGTCGGCCACACAGAGGGCCTCAGGGTCCCCACCCCACCGGCAGGCCTGAAGACTCCCCTGGGGTCTGCCTTGCAAGACCGCAGGTGGCCGGGCCTCGAGTGGCCTTAACTGTGGCCCCACGAGGGGAAGGCTGCGCTTCGCTTGGGTCCAGATGGTAGAGATGCCAGCGATGACAGCTGGCATTTAGGATCCGTCAGTCACTGAACAAGCTCCCTTGGCAGTGGTGTCTGGTCCTGGAGGAGGTGTAAACTGAAGCCACAGGAAGCCAGGCCCCGGCGGCCAAGGTGTGTGAGCAGGTGGGCCCTGGGGTGGCTCTGTCTGCCCTGTCCCACGTGGGAGGGCTCATTGTGGGCATTTGAATTTTGAACACAAGGACCGCTGGGGTAGACCAGATGGCCTCACCCGGACAAATCAAACAGCTCTGTTTTCTTTCCTGCTCTACTGGGATTAGGTTTTGGTCTTGAATTAAAGTTCAGAAGCAGTTGGGGCCAAGGGTAAGCTACCAGGTTAATTCATTAACCCATGCAGTCATTCTCTATGGTGGTTCAGATGGTAGAGAACCTCCCTGCAATGCAGGAGACCCAGGTTCGATCCCGGGTCAAGAAGATCCCCTGGAAAAGGGAATAGCAACCCACTCTAGTATTCTTGCCTGGAGAATTTCATAGACAGAAGAACTTGGTGGGCTACAGTCCATGGGGTCACAGAGAGTCAGACACGATTGAGTGACACCTTTATTCCTTACGGAATACCTACTAAGGGTCAGGCCACAGACTGGTTATTTGGCATTTTTGGAGGGAACAAGCCAGACCTAGTCTAACCTTTGTAGACATGTCAAGGGTAGTGGGTTGGTTGAATGGTAGACCCCAAATCATGTTGAAGTCCAACTCCCCCATCTGTGAATGTGACTTTATTTGGGAATGAGGTCTTTATAGATGTAATGAGTTAAGGATCTCAAGATGAGATCATTTAGCGAGGGCCCTAAATCTAACGACTGGTCCTTAGAAGAGAAAAGAGAGGGAGATGGGAGACAGGCTCAGGGGAGAAAAGGCCATGTGAAGACAGGCAGAGGCGGGCAGGACGTAGCCACAAGCCAGGAAGCACCAGGACCGCTGGCCAACACCAGAAGCTGGAGGAGAGGAGGACAGGCCTCCCTGGAGCCTTCACAGGGAGCCACGTTCTGGCCAACACCTTGATCTTGGACCTCCCGCCCTGAACTGGGAGAGAACACATTTCTGCTGTTTGGAGCTGCTCAGCCTGTGGTCATTTTACAGCAGCACCAGGAAACTCACACATGGAGAAAGTGGGAAGTCACACACGAATCTAACTATGACACAAATGTGCAGGATACGGTGCTGTGTGAACCCGAACAGGGCAGGAGGACTTCCTGTAGGAGGAAGACCAACGCATGAATAGGAGTGAGTGGGCTGGGAGGCTGGAAGGGGACAGAGAAAGAGGAGAACATTCCACACAGAGATAGAACCTCGGGGATAAAGGTCCTGAGGCCCACCTGGGAGGCAGAAGGAGCCGATCACACTGGGCCGTGGCTGAGGGCTGCCTGCACACTCAGGGCAGGGTCCAGGGGTGGCCTGAGCCTGGAATTCAGCTTCAGGCAGAACCAGAAAAGCGCCTGCTTCCCCCCGTATGACCTAAGGCCAAAATGATAGCAAGCAGCTAGCTGATCCACTACTTCCAAGCTAGCCTTTTCCCAGCCAGGCCTGAATCCCGCTGGGATGACCCAAGGTCGGCTTAAACATGTTCCACAGCCATGCTTCCTGCTCAGCGCGTCACATACAAAGGTCCGCGGTAGATGACGTCACAGCTCTCCCCAGGCACCAGCAGGAGAAGCTACAGGGTGTGAGGACGGCCCCAGCCTGGTAGCTGAAGAGGACGCTGGACAGGCACACCCGGGGCTGCAGGGGACACAGCAGGAGGGGCACGTGCCCTGGATGAGGGGGCCTCAGTGAGAAGCACTGATCCCCTTCAGCTTTGCAGGCAGAGGGTGGTTTCAGCCACTGGGCCCTACAGCCCAGTCCCCAGCAGCCTCCAAGCTCTGAGGACCCCACAGACATGTCTGCAAGCTGGAAAGGAAAACCCACGTACCCCTAAATCCAAACAGCAAACAACAAGGAAATGAGTCTGTGTTTAATGAAGTGTCTGTGAAATCGAACATGAGGTCAACTTCATTACGAGCTAAGTTTCGTACCCGTCACACATCCTCACACGAGAAAACAACCTGCGAGGCGGATTTTCTCACCGGGAGAGGCTTCTCGGAGAGGTGGCTCAAGGCGACGAAACCCCAGAAACCACTGGGGGGTCCTCCTGCAATGACTGACTCACGGGAAGATGGGCCCAAGGGCAGAACCGCCAAGATCATTTCAGCATTTGTGTGCGTGTGCTAAGCAGGCATGCTGAAGGTGGGCTGTGAGTGTGATGAGCACAGCTGATTGGATCTGGGCTGGGGCAGCCGGAATGCAGGGTGCAGGGCCCCGGCGGGTGGGGGGGCGGTCTTTTGGAAGTGGCGGAGGCTGTGGGGGCAGCCGTGCCTGGGGAGAGCCTGGGAGAGAGGTGGAACGCCTATCATCTCCGAAAGCTCCTTCCTGGAGCAGCTGTCGGGGGGCGGGGCCCCCTCCAGGGCAGGGAAGCCGAGCCTGAGAGAAGCTGTGTCTACATCACTCCCCGCGGAAACGCATTCCGGTGACGGAGCCTGATGGAGCTGGGAACTGGGACACTGTTAGAAAGAGGGGCCTCTGGGGACTGAATGGCAGTGGCTGTCCTAGAAATTTCTGGGCTCTGCCAATCAGGGAAGATGAGGCTAAACAGCCGGTCAGCTCTTCCGAGGGGGGTGCCTGGGACCTCAACAGGTGGCCCAGCTGGGCAGAGACTCCAGGCGTGGGTAGGCGGCCTGGCTCCCTGGAGGTGGGGTGACCCAGAGGGACGGCTCCATGGGCAGGCGGGGCCACGTCCCAGTCCTTGGGAAGGGTGAGCGGGTCGTGAGTGGGTGGGAAGGGTCCCTCAGTCACCTGTCACTCACCTCCAAAGGGGCATCTCTAAGCTGCGGCCACACACGCCACTCTCCCTGAATCCTGCTTCCTGCATCCCGGTTGGAGGGTGCTTGGTGCCCCGCCTCCCTGACTTGTGTGAGCAGGCAGCGGCCCTAATTCCCAGGGGACAGGAAGGAAGCCCATGCCACCTTGGTGCTCTAAGAGGCGGGCAGTGCACGGCTGCTCTGTGATGATGAAGGTGGCCAGTTCACTCGCAGTGACACGGCTCCTGGCTCTTGGGAGCCCTGCCCACGGAGCGGCATCGTCTCAGCCTCACCGGTGTGGACAACGGGCCATCCCTGCGGAACTCACAGCCCCGATCCACAGAGATGAGCTCTTACGGGAGCCGTTTCTTAGACGGGTGATTCAGAACACTGAATCAGAACCATCCCTGCCCGAGAAGATCGCGGCATCTCCCTGCTCATCGCTAACATGATAAACAGCGACAAGTTTTTCCTAATAGAAGCAATAATGTGCAAAGAACTTGATTCAAATTAAATTGTCTCATTATTTTGTGATAAATCACCACAAAGCATCTCCCGAGCACAACTTGGCTATGTTACCTGCCGAGTGGCTGGTGGAGGAGACAGAGGGACGGCGGAAATGACGGGAGGTGATCACCACTCCCAGGAGAGGGATAGAAATGCGATCTAAACGGGAAAACAGCTGCGCAGGAGCCTGAATGGCCTGGGTAGGGGGTTCTGGCTTCACCAAACCAGCTCTGTGACCTTGGATGTCAACTGCAGCCTTGAAACATCACAGAGGGGTAAGAAGTGGGGTAAATACAAAAAGAAACTAGGAGCTTAGGATTAACAGATACACACCAGTATATATAAAAGACAACGAAGACCTACTGTATAGCACAGGAACTATATCTGCTATCTCGTAATAATCTGTAAAGCAAGAGTCTGGAAAGGTGTGTGTGTGTGTATATATATTTCACAGATTCACCTTGCTCTACACCTGAAGCTAACACACTGTAAATCAACTATAATAATAATAATAATAATAAGCACACAGCACAGAGTGTGACGTGCAAGACAGGGTGGCGGACTTGATCAGCTGGTGAGAAGGTACCTTAGGCGTTCACTCTGGAAACGTTCATTGTAAAATGAAATATTTTTAACCGCTCCCTACATAAAAGAATCTGCCGGTGACGTCAGCAGAGTGCCCTCAGGCTTCCTTCCTTATAAAAGTTCCGGCAGACCTCAGAGATACTGGGGGTTCCATTCCAGGTCGCAGAAATAAAGTGAATGTGGAAATGGAGTCACACCAGCTCTTGGTTTCCCGGTGCCTATAAAAGTGATGTTTAGACGACGCTGCAGTCCACGAAGTGTGTAAAAGCATTGTGCCTAAAAAACAATGCACATACCTTAATTAAAAAATATTTTAGGACTTCCCTGGTGGCTCACTGGTTAAGAATACCCCTGCAGGACACAGGGGTTCTCTCCCTGGTCCGGGAAGACCCCACCTGCCGCGGAGCAACTAAGCCCGTGCGTCACAGCTACTGAGCCTGCGCTCTAGAGCCCAGGAGTTGCAACTGCGGAAGCCCCAAAGCTCCAGAGCCTGTGCTCCTCACCAGGAGAAGCCGCCACAAGCAGAGAAGCCCCCGCACCGCAACTAGAGAGCAGCTCCCGCTCGCCGCAGCTAGAGAAGAGCCCCCGCAGCAGCGAAGACCCGGCACAGCCAAATAAATAAATAAGGAAACAAAAACTACTTCGTCACTAAAGCACGCTGACGATCATCTGAGCCAAGAGAGTTGTACTCTTTCTGCAACAGTAACGTGACGAGATCCCTGAAGACGGGTCACTGTAGCAACTGTAATCACCATGAAAAAGTTTGAGATGTTGGGAGAATCACCAAAAGGTGACGCGGAGACAGACAGAAAGACAGAACGCGGAGACAGACAGAAAGACAGAAGTGTTCGTCGGTCAGTCGTGTCCAAGTCTTTGCAACTCCATGGACCACAGTCTGCCCCAGGCTCCTCTATCCATGGGATTTTCCAGGCAAAAACACTGGAGTGGGTTGCCATCTCCTTTTCTAGGGGAGCTTCCCGACCCAGGAATTGAACCCGTGTCTCCTGCATCTCCTGCACTGGCAGGCGGGTTCTTTACCACTGGCGCCACCTGGGAAGACCCACCGTAGAGACAAGAAGTGAGCAAATGCTTGCAGTTAGAAAAAATGGTGCCAACAGACGTGCTGGACACAGAGTGACCACAAACCTTCAAGTTGTCAAACACACAATAAAGCAAGGAGCAATAAAGTGAGGTGTGCCTGGACAGCCGCCACGGGGGTTTACTTAGAGCAGGACACGCCAGTGAGTCAGGGATCCAGGAGGAAGGGGGCCCCCGGGGAGGGACGCCCAGGCACCTCCCTGTGCTCTCGGAGTGGTGGGGGCCCCCAGGGCTCTGCCTGCGTAGACGCTGCGTGCTGTCCCTTGAGCAATGGCTGAGGGTATGTCACCAGAAGACAGGGGAGCTCAGCCTTGCAGGGTGGGCACTCCAGAACCCAGGGAAAAGATGCTCCGGGTTCCAGGACCAGAGGAAAAGAGCCTGGGTACCTGTGCAGGTGGGAGGCGGCACATTCAGCTGCTGACCCCGACCCGAGGAGTCTTCCTGAAGCCCCTGTTCCCTCCCAGTCCATCCGCAAATACCACCAGCAAGGACACGGACACAGTTCGCATTCACACACCTGTTCTGACCTCCCCAAATCCCAAGGCCCCAGCATCTTTCACTCGAGGACCACAGAAGCTTGCCGACAAGTCTCTGAATGCATCCTTTATTACAAAAACTTTAAATCAGGTCATATCTTCCTCCCTTAAAATATTCCCACAGCTTCCCATCAGAATTGGGTAAAAACCCAAGTTTCCCACCGTGTCCAAGACTCTTCGTGATCTGAACCCGGGGGCTCCTTCTCATTCTCCCTGTTCCGGCCTCAACGTGATCTATTCTCCCAGGAGTGAGTGAGCCCCCTCAGGTTGGAGCCTGGTCCTCCCACCTCATTTTCTAGCCCACTTTCTAGTCCTGGCTACAGCAAAGGCTGGTAATAGGGTCCTGGACAGGACGCTCACCCACTCTGGGCTGGGGTTTTCCCGTCTGCCAAAGGGAAGATTAGACCACGCCAGCAGCCACGTAGACGATGCTCACTGACTTGGTGAATGAAACCCAGCCCAGGACTCCTGCGTCTGGCCTGTGATGCCAACAGGGTGACCCGTGTCCTGGGCTACCTGGGGACGGAGGGGTTTCCTCAGACATGGGGTCTTTGTTTTGAGACCAGGCTGGTCCCAGGCAAACCAGGAAGAGATGGCCAGCCCCATTCAGCCGTCTGCAGGGGCAGCATGGCACCCACGGTCCTGTTTAAGCTGCTCCAGCGGGCTGCTGCTCCCTGGGACCCTCAGCATGCTCCAGGAGGGTGGGATCATTCCGCGAGTCCATGAAACTGGTGGGGGAAAGGTTTGCTCAGGGCTGCGGGGCTGGCCAACGTGTCAACCTTGGCCTTTGGCCCTGAACTGAATGTTCCTCAAAAAAAGCAAAGCAAACACTAAAGGCATGGAGAAACTAGAACCAGGGGAACGGGTCGAGCACCTGGCATTTCTCTGGGAGCGCAGCAAGGGGCTGCCGTGACTCCTCTTCCTCTGGTGATCCCAATGACAGGCCAGGAGCCCATCTGTCGGCCTTGAGTTTGCCTCCAAAGAGCACGCTGAGTGGGCTGGGGGACAGACGCTGGGCTTGGTTGGCAAGGCCACCTCTGAGTCCCTGTGTGGGAGGTGGACGCTGTCCACAGTGACAAAGCCACCAAATCAGATTGAGCGTGGGTATTGCTCGGTGACCCCAGCTTTGGGGAGGAGGTGGAACCCTGGCGGGGTGAGGGGCTGGGGGATTCACCCTGAGCTCACTGCTCCCTGCGTCAGGCTCACCCGCCCAACCGGGAGGGCACTGACCTCTGAGGTCAGGCCTGGCTGGAGGGGAGGGTCTGGCCACCGCTCCTGTCCACCCCGGACCACCAACCTCCCGCCACAGGAACATTTTATTTTTGTCCCAAGTGCTGAGGCTGAGATGAGATCACTGAAGGGGAAGTTGTTTTCTAAAAGTCCCTCAAAAGGGAAAGGAGGCACATTTTCAGGTGGATGGAGCCCCTTTGAAAGGAGCTCGGCAAACGTTCTAGGTTGACGAGAGGCTGACAGACTCTTTCTGTGAAGGGCCAGAGAGTAGACGGTTCAGGGTTTCTGGGCCGTATGGTTCCTGTTGCAGCTACTCATTCTGCTGGTCGTGGTTGAAAGGCAGCCATGACACTAGGTAAGTGACTGGGCGGGGCTACGTCCCAATAAAACTTTACTTACAAAACAGCTTCCCACCAGAATTGGTGGGCCCGATTGGGTGTGTGGGCTGTTGGTTATAAAGACCTGTTCTAAATGTCCTAAAGACATTCGAACTGACACAAATGATACATGTCTGTGACTATCTCCAGATAACCCCCATGCAGGTACATATAATAAAAGCTAAGAAAAGGCTTAATTCTCCTATACAAGCAACACTTATATGACCGCACACAGGTGCCTGGTTTGATATAACATCTGAGCTTTTCTTCTAAAAAGGAAAAAAAAAAAAACCTCTTTAGAAATGGGGTCATCTGTGAGATGCCCTAGAAAGTTTCAGAAGGATCATACAGAGAAACCTTTCTGAAACGCAAAGAGACACCCTCTACCCCCTAGGCTTTTGTGCTTCGTTGGGTCAAAGTGCGAGGAGGCCTGAATTCTGGCTTAATTAGTAATAATGGATAAGTAAGGTGGTTCAGACAGTAGGGAATCCGCCTGCAACACAGGAGACCTAGATTCGATCCCTGGGTTGGGAAGATCCCCTGAAGGAGGGCATGGCATCCCACTCCAGTATTCTTGCCTGGGAAATCCCATGGACAGAGGAGCCTGGCCAGCTACGGTCCACGGGGTCGCAAAGAATTGAACACGACTGAACCATTAACACTTTCACTTTTTTCAACAAAAGTTGCAGATGTTATAATTACTATGCCCAGTCTTTAAGCATTTTTGGTTGCCAGTGCGTCCTGTGCTAAATGTCCTGAACCCTCACGACGACCCCAGGAAGGAGGTGCTGTGCTCGCTCCCACTTCTGGATGTGGCGAGTGAGGCACAGAGAGGTTGAGTGATCTGTGTGAGAACACACAGCTGGAGGCAAAGCTGGGCAGTCTGGGGCTGGCACTGCATCCTAGGACGGCCGGACACCAAATAGCCCGGGGCGGGGGTCGCTGGCCAGGTGGGGAAGGACCCGGGCATGGGGGAGGGCTGGTTCTAGCAGCACGTTCTGGAGAAGGCATCTTGGACTTCCTGTCCATTCCTGAGCTGCCCAGAGAGCCCCCAGGGGTGCCCTGGGAAGAGTCTGCTGGTACATCCTGCTTTACACGGAAAGCGCGAAAGCTGGAAATGGTTTCCACACACTGCTGACTGCAAGCAAGGGAGAACACGGTGGAGTGAGCACAGCCAAAAGCAAAGGGAGGCGCGGCGCGTGAGAAACGGCGCAGGAGCACCTGTGTGGTGAAGGTTCAGTGTGGAAAAGCGTGTTTGATCGTGAAGGTGCCGTGCCTTACAATCCCCCATTGCTACGAACGGGCCATCGGCCAAATGAGGTCTTCCTGGTTGACAAGCGTGCTGTTCTCGGGCTCAGTCTTTTACTTCTGCCCAGAACACACTCTACAGGCTTGCTGTCACTATACGCCAGACTCCTAGTCATCCTTCAAAACCCACTTCAACAGCCATCACTTTTACGGCATCGTTGTTGCTTAGAGGCGAGGCACTCAGCCTTGTCCCTCACATACCCAGCTCCTTCCCCCAGCCCGCGTTCTACTCCCAAGGTGGGAAAAGTGAGATCCTTGCTTTCCCAGCCTCCACTGCAATTATGGATGGTCACCGGACACAGTTTTGGCCAATCAGCCCTGAGGGTGAGTCTCCGGGGGCCCTGCAGAGACTATTTTACTTGTGCGTGAAGCGAGATCAGAAGAGTGCTTCCTGATGCTTTCTTCCTACATACTTTTTAAAAAATTTTTTGATTTTCTGTTCATGATGGATTTTTTTGCATCCATTTTTGTTTTTATTTATTTATTTGGCCACACCCTGTGGCATGTGGGATCTTAGTTTCCCAAGTAGGGATGAGACCCGTGCCCTGTCCAGGGGAAGCGTGGAGTCTCAACCACTGGATCATCAGGGCAGTCCCTTCCCTATGTTCCTGCATGAGATTTGTTCTGAGGACACGACACGTGGAGCTGTGGGCACCACCTACAGCCCCGAGGGAAAGGCCAGGAAGCCTGCAGAGACACCAGTGCCCCTTGGGACAAACCCCAGCCACGGCTTCCTCCAGACTCACCAGGGTGGTCTCAGCCAGCATTAGTGGGCTTTTTATTATTGGCAGCCCAAAGCTTCTTAATAGACATCTAGAAGTTGGAGAGCGGCTTCCCTGGTGGCTCAGAGGGTAAAGAATCTGCCTGCGATGCAGGAGACCCAGGTTTGATCCCTGGGTTGGGAAGATCCCCTGGAGAAGGGAACGGCTATCCATTCCAATATTCTTGCCTGGAGAATTCCATGGACTGAGGAGCCTGGCAGGCTACAGGGTACAGTCCATGGGGTCACAAAGAGCTGGACACAACTGAGCAAACTGATGCTTTCACACTTTCAGAGGCTGGAGAGGAAGGAAGGGAGGTTGATTAGGTTAGAGGATATGGGCCATGTGCAGATACCAGGATGCCAAGACCTCCCGCTAAATCCAGTAGCCTTCAACTTACATTCTGGGTGGAGAAAGAGTCTGGGCCCCACTCCTCTGTGCACTGCTGGTTGGCCACGAGAACTCAGGAGCCCTGGTGACACAGACCTCAAGTCCTGCCCAACCTGCAATTCCCAAGGAAGGTCAGATGACAGCC
This sequence comes from Bos indicus x Bos taurus, assembly GCF_003369695.1. Classification (NCBI taxonomy): domain Eukaryota; kingdom Metazoa; phylum Chordata; class Mammalia; order Artiodactyla; family Bovidae; genus Bos; species Bos indicus x Bos taurus. The sequence continues at coordinate 3,427,099 of NC_040104.1, read as the reverse complement.
CCTTGTCTCAGGCGGACTCAGTTCAGAAGCGGAGAGCAAAATAAAAGTGATTTTCTTGGTCTTAGCCCAGGACTAATTTCCCAGTAATTACAACATTGACTCCCTAAACATGCTGGCTGGTCCAAAGTACGCCAGCAGGGACTTCCTGCTGGTCTACTGGCCAGGAATCCCCGCTCCAGGTCCCAGAGGGCCTGGGTTTGATCCCTGGTCAGGGAACTAGATCACACAAGCTGCAACTAACCATTTGCACGCCACAGCTGAGAGCCGGTGCAGCCAAGGAAAAATGTTTTTAAAAGTACGGTGGCAATGACAAGGGCGTTATATGGTGGGGACGAAAGAAACGGCAGAGCTGGGGAACGTCCAAAAAGTGAACCAAAGCGAAGAATGATGGATTTTAGACTTAACGGAAGTGAGAGTTGGACCATAAAGAAAGCTGAGCACTGAAGAACTGATGCTTTGGAACTCTGGTGCTGAAAAAGACTCTTAAGAGTCCCTTGGACAGCAAGGAGATCAAACCAGTCAATCCTAAAGGAAATCAACTCTGAATATTCATAGGAAGAACTGATGCTGAAGCTAAAGCTCCAATACTTTGGCCACCTGAAGTGAAGAGCTGACTCACTGGAAAAGACCCTGATGCTGGGAAAGATTGTAGGCAGGAGAAGACGGCAACAGAGGATGAGATGGTTGGATGGCATCATCACCTCAATGGACATGGGTTTGAGCAAACTCCAGGAGACAGTGAAGGACAGGGAAACCTGGTGTGCTGCAGTCCATGGGGCTGCAAAGAGTCGGCCACGACTGAGCGACTAAACAACGAACCTCCACAGGCACTCAGCGATGGTGTGGACCGGATCCTTTGCTTTACAGAAGGGGAAGCTGAGGGCCGAGGTCTGGACCTGGCAAGAGTCATCGGTGGGGCCAGGACTCTGCGTCCTCTGACACACACCCCCGCCTCCACCACAGAGCTCAGCAACACGCGGGGTTTCCATTCTGGAAAAGTGATGCCTGACGCCCATGAACAGTCTCCGTGGTCCAGCTGGTCTCGTGGAGCAGAGTCACTTCTTTTTCTGAAATCATCAGGTGACTCTGTACTTTCTCTCTCCTCCAAGCGTCCCCAGGACTCTTGGTGCTGGCACTTCCCACATGACAGCCACCCGCGATGGAGGAAGGTCTCGCACTTAATCGAATCAAACCCCATGTGCCCTCTGACCTTCAGGGTTGACATGGACGGAGCTCTGGAAGTCAGGCTCCTTCTGAGCCAGAGAGACACCCCTGGCACGGCTCCTGTAGGGGAAATGCCCTGGCTGGACCCCTGTGAGCCGAGCTGCTGTTCACACTCCTTCCCAAGCACCTGCCACCTGCACACGTCTCCCTACGGAAGACACTGTCTCACGACGGAGGTGTGTCCCCAGCTGGGCGGGACCTCCCACCCCACCCCCCACGGGATGCGGACGGAGAGCTGGCTGGGCCTCCAGGTCACCAGGCTGTAAATGGTTTCAACCTCCCAGGGCTCCAGCCCCAGCTGGTGCCTTCCCTTCCCCGTCCCCGTCTCTAAGATCTCCTAATTCTCCCTTATTTTCCTCATTATTCTTTATTAAAGCCGGAGTCCCGCCACATGGCTGGCCATGTGCCGGCCCATCCATCTAGCCGTTCCCTTGTACAGGGGCAGCTCACCTCTCCTCCTCGAGGTCTGATGATGATTTGCTTGTTTCTAATTTGCCCCAGATATTCTTCTGACTGCTACCTGCTGGGTTCCAGGCGCCCGTCTGCCAGGCCAGGCGTCCTCTGTATTTGTTTTCCTTCCTTCCTCCCTTCCTGCTTGTCTTCTGAAAGATAGCCACCCTGGTGCCTTTTCCACTGACTCTCCCTTCTCCTCCCCCAGATCACTCACACACATCCATCAGAGGATCCTAGGCTGTCCGAGTTTATTGAGACAGATTTCTGCTGAAATATACTTACGAGGAGCTTCCCAGGTGGCACAGTGGTGAAGAATCCACCTGCCAACGTGGGTTGGATCCCTGGGTTGGGAAGATCCCCTGGAATAGGAAATGGCAACCCACTCCGGCATTCTTGCCTGGATAATCTGCTGGACAGAGGAGCCTGGCGGGCTACAGTCCATGGGGTCGCAAAGAGTTGGACACGACTGACTGAGTAACTGAACACGCACAGCCCAGAGTACTTATGAAGACCACCCTCCCTCCTCCCACGTTACAGAGAACAGGGAGACGCTCCAACCACAGGTGACCACAGGATTTATCAGTGCGACTGAAGATGATACTCAGTACATTCGTGGGGGCCACAGCCTTGTTCGCTACCCGGGGGGTCTGTGGAAGCCCCTACACTCATCCTCTCTCTCACAGGAGGGGAGGGAGGCACGGGTTTTCCCCGCTCTTCTCCAGCGAGGATGGTGTGGCTCAGAGGTGCAGTGACTAGCTCGAGGTCACACAGCCCCCGTGGGGGTTGAGCGTCGAGTGGAGGGTCTGGGCTGCAGAGCCCCCTTGGCCGGCGGACGGAGACCACAGAGCTGCTCCCCGGCCCTTGGCACCCTCTTTGGGACGTGTGGGGCAGCGCCCCCAGGGCCCGAAGAACTCTGGGGCTGGGGCCCACATCCTGTCTCCCCAGGACCATCACACGGGGCTGCTGAGGGACCAGAGCCTCAGGCCTGGAGCAGCGAGGGAGCCGCGAGGGACGGGCCCGTAGGCCCCCTGCAGCTCCGGCTTTAGTATCTCCTCCCTGGAAAGCCCTCCACCCCCCAGCCCCTTCCGGCCGCCTGCCCCATGCCCCCTGCCTGCTTCTGTCATCCCCACGGCCCTGGAGCCCCCCACTGCCCCGGCACTGGGAGAGACGGGGGCGTTGTCCCTCCTGCCGGCCCTGTTCTCCGAGAGCCTGGGGGGTCTCCACACACAGGGCACAGGAGGTGGCGTCTACGTGTGACCTCACTGATGCCCCCAGAGCCCAGGCCTGGCCCCAGGCCTTTCCTAGCCCACTGCCCGCCACCCGCCCAGCGCCCTATGGCCCCTGGCTGTCCATCCGCCAACACGCATGGTGACCCCCTTCCAAACCCCCAGGCCCCACCCAGGGTGTAAGCTTCATCTCTGGGGGGTGCACAGGGCCCACCCAGAGCCCTATGGGAACAGCGACTCAGGCTTTAACACAAGGGGCTGGGAGCGGGGAGGGGGGTCAGCGGGTCCCAGTTCTGGACACTCGTCTGGGGCACACATGTGCCCAAGGAAAGACATGCCACAGGGCACAGAGACTGGATGGTGAAAGTCACTCAGTCGTGTTCAACTCTGCTCGACCCCACAGACTGCAGCCCGCCAGGCTCCTCTATCCATGGGATTCTCCAGGCCAGAATACTGGAATGGGTAGCCCTTCCCTACTCCAGGGGATCTTCCCCACCCAGGGATCGAACCCTGGTCTCCTGCATTGGCAAGTGTATTCTTTACCATCGATCCAGCATCCTCCCCCAAATTTATATCCTCCCCAAACTCAGAATGTGCCCTACTTGGAAATGGAGTCTTTGCAGAAGTAGTGAGGGGAAGGATTGAGGAGAGGTCATTCTGAATCTGGGGGGGCCCTGAATCCACGAGAGGAGTCCTTATAAGAGGGGAGACAAAGGGACTTCCCTGGTGGTCAGTGGGTAGGACTCCACTTTTCCCAGGTAGGGGGTGTGGATTTGATCCCTGATAGGAGAACTAAGATCCCCCTTGCCATGTGGTGTGGCCAAAAAAAGGAAGGGGAGACAGAGAGAGAAGGGAGAATGAGGCAGAGGCTAGAGGGATGCGGGCACAAGCTCAGGGACATGGGGGGACCCCAGAAGCTGGAAGAGGCAGGAAAGGCCCTCCGCCAGAGCTCGGGGCGAGTGAGCCCTGGCCACACACCCATCTCAGGCCACCAGGATCAGGCAAACGAGTGCTGGTCCAAGTCAGCCAGGGTGCGGTCACCCGCAGGACGGCCCCAGCCACTCACTCAGGGGGAGTCTCGGGGAGGCGGCCGTGAGCTCCTCACTCCATCTGCACCGAACTCTGTGCGGGTGCGGGGGCCTCCATGGGTCCCTCAGGGCCCTGCGGTCTCCCCAGGCTCCTGGGATAGCCGGCACCCTGCTCAGGCGTGGCCGGCTCCTTCGAGGGGCAGCACTGAGATGACAAGTGAGGAGCAGGCTGGGTGCCGCCCTGATGGCATTCTGGTCACAGGCGGCCTCCGTGTGAGTCCAGCCTCGGTGGCCCAGCCCTGACCCTGTGCCCGGGGCCCCCGGCCAGCACCTCTTCCCAGACACAGTGCGCTCTGTGGCAGCCAACACATACTTCCTCCTCGGCAGCCCCCAGCACAATCTCAGAGCCGAGGGACCCCCCTGGGTTTTCCCAGCAGGCACACAAGCCCAGACCTCATCTCCTGGCCCACGAGCCTCTGGGATGACCAGGGGGTCCCAGGGAGGCCAGTGAGCGGGGGAGGGGGTGCAGTGGGCAGAGTCTGGGAGAGGAGCCGGGATCGTGAGTCCCTTCCTGGCCTGGGGAGAGTGGCTGGAACTCCTGCAGCCTCAGTCTCCCCACCTGTAGAATGGGCTCTCCCTGCCAGTCTCGCGGTGAATGGGGATCAGGCACCTGTTCTCACCGCTCTCAGTCTCAGCGCTCTCAAGGCTTGAAACACTTGTATTGGTTTCTGACGCTTCTGGAAAAACAACACAAACTGGGCAGCATCTGCAATGCAGGGTCATCCTCTCCGCTGCCGGAGGCCACAGGCCTCACCGGGCTAAGGTCAAGGTGTCTGAGGGCTGCCTCCTCCAGGAGGACCTGGGGGAGAATCTGCTTCTCGCCTGTTTCTGGGGGCCGCCCAGACCCCTTGGCTCCTGGCCCCTTCCTCCATCACTCCATCCTCTGCTCTTTGATCATTATCTCCCCCCACCTCCTTCTGATCATCCCTCCTCCCTAACACAGACCCTGCAATCAACACCAGGCCCACCCAGAGGCTCATGCCATGCTCCAGTCTCAAGGTCAGCTGATATCTAACAGCTTCCCTGGTGGCGCAGACAGTAAAGAACCCACCTACAATGGAGGAGACCCAGGTTTGATCCCTCGGTTGGGAAGATCCCCTGGAGAAGGGAATGGCAACCCACCCCAGTATTCTTGCCTGGAGAAACCCATGGACAGAGGCGCCTGGTGGACTACAGTCCCTAGGGTTGCAGAGTCGGACACAACTGAGCAGCTACCACTTTAACTTCCACATCTAACAAGGTCTCACATGCAACCTTAGTCCTCCTCGGCCATGTGACATAGTCATGCTCAGAGATCAGGACGCGGGTGTCACTGGGGGCCAGGACTCGGACCACCACACCATCCAAGCCGCCCCTCCCCTCCCACAGAGACACGGCAAGACAGGCCCCGCTCGCCATGCAGGCCGGGGGTGTTTCCACCGAAGCTTGCCGCAGATCTGGGGCTGACTCATCACGTCCCAGGCCCTGCCTGGGGAGCTGCTGGGGAGTGGGGAGGAGCAGGTTGGCACGGGCACTGGGGAGCAGGCAGACGGTACCGCGGCGGAAGTATTCATGCATTCTTTCCTTGTAAGCCACGCTCTCCCGGGGTCGGAGGAACAAAGCCAGGCCAGTAATTAGACCACATACAATTACCCGCTGAAACGGCGACTGTGCCATTTGCCGCTGGCTCGGCCGTCTCTTCCCCTGGCTGGGAAGAGAGCCGGGCAGTGACCTGGGCGGCTCGGGGGCCCCCTGCTCCTCGGGGTGGAGTCGCCCCAGAGAGGACCTGTGAATGGCTGGCATGGGGAGGTGTGTCTGTGTTCTCAGGTCCCCAGAGGAGGAAAATTAGGAAGAAAATTCTTTGTAAGACCCAACGCTAAGCCAACATGTGACAGTGACAAATTTCAGCTGGGCCCGGCGGGCTCCTCATCTTGCAAGGTTAAAGAGTCCATCAGATTCCCAGCACAAAAACTAATTAGATAAAGATGGAACCGGGCCCCCTGGGAATCGTCTCCCTGAAGGCTGAGAGAGGCATGTCGCTGCGAGTCAGCACGCCCCGGCCATGCCGAGGAATCGGATCCAGGGGCTCCCGCTGCCTCCTTGGGGCGGGAGACGCACCCCATCCACGTGGGGGAGCTGGGAGGTCTGAAGTCTGCTCAGGTCGCACCGTTTCCTACCTGCTCTGTCCTTTTGGTTTAAGAAGTGGTCTGAGCCCAGGCCGCCACCCAGGATGAGGACAGGAAGCGCCCACGTGCCCCTCAGAGAACACCCGTTCTCTCTTGGTCTGTCAGTCGGAGCTCGTGGCTCCAGTGTCAGAAGCCCCCCACCTCCACTGCGCCCCACTGTCCTGAACACGCAGGTTCTGTGCTGAGCGCAGGAGGACCCAATGGCTCATCGTCCTTGCATTATGGGAGCAGGATGTGGACGTGTATAGGCTGAACCCTGTGGGGACCCCATCTTGGACAGGGTCGGGGGGGGGGGCTTCCTCCAGGAGCAGGCAGCTAGCTGCCATTCCCTGGGAGAGAAACAGGGACCCCACGCCGCTGGCCAGAGCACAGGCGGACCCAAGCCTCCAGGGGAGGAGTGGACGGGAGGGCAGGTGAGCTGGCACGTGGTTTCAGGGGCCGACCGGAGAGAAGGGCGGCCTCTAGGGCACAGTGGGGCGGGTGCAGGATGGTGGCCCTGCTGCGCACCCCAGACTGGGAGGGACAGAGCTGCCCGCTGGGAGGAGGCCGCCGGGTACCCTGGGGCCCACGCCCTAGACGGTATGAGAGGACAGGTGGAGTCCATACGCCTGGAGGTCAGGGGTCATCCCGCAGGGAAGGAAACCCAGGCGCCGAGGGTGACATGTCTGAGGAGAAACAGCAGAGGGGGCGCAGAGGGGGCTCGGAGGAGAGGCTGCGCCCGGGGGTGGCTCCAGCCTCGCGCCCGGCCCAGGGGTCTGTCTGCCGCCACTCCCCCTCCCCCGGTCTTTGATCCACCCCCAGCTTCACGGCGGTCCACCCGGGGTCTCTGTTAGATGCAGGCCCCACCCTATCCTCACTGGCCAGCACCCACTTTCCGTTGCTTCTGCAGAACCTGTCGCCTCCCGCTGGTCCGGTGAGAGTGTCCTGGGGCTGTTGGGGACCAATGACCGCATTCTGGGTGGCTTCAAACAGCGGAAGCTAACTGTCTCACACTTCTGGAGCAGTTCATTGCCAGTCGTCACCGGGCCAAAATCAAGGCATTAGTTGGGACCGCTCCCGCCAGGGACCCCAGAGGAGGGTCCTCCCTGCCTCTTCCAGCTCCTGGGGGCTCCAGGTGACCCTGGGCTTCAGAGCTTGTCCTTCCAGCCTCTGTCTGGTGTCTCTTGGCCTCTTCCTCCTCGTCTGTATTCACAACTCCTCTGCCTCCCTCTTACAAGGACACCTGTCATGGCATTTAGCACGCCACCCACATCCCCCACCACGATAATCCCGGAAAATGTCCTCATCTCAGCATCCTTCACCACACCTGCAAAGACCCCCATTTTTTGCCGCATAAGGTAATATTCACAGGTGCTGCGGACTTGACAAAGACGTCTCTGGGAGCCGTTATTCAGCTGACCACACATGCCGCTTACATCAAATACAATCCCTACGCGTATGACACAAGTTTTCTCTGTGAATACATAACAAGAGACGGACAATGTGCTGGGTCCCCATCTGTACTCCTGCTTCTCAGTACCCAGGCCCCACTCCCCAAGGTCTTCGTGGACCCATCGCCTTATCCACTAACTGTCCTGAGAGGTGGGAGGTGGTTCCCAGCATCTGACATGCGCACGTTCAGGGACCCGCTCCCTGGCTTTCTAAGACGGCCTCACACGTTCGGTCACGCTCTCCCCTGTCAGGGAAGTGAGGCTGTGGAAAGAATGCTGGGGCAGGTCACAGGGGCTGCCCCCCACACCCCATACCACGCCTGGCAGGATGCACGGGTGCCCCCGCTGTCCTTCCAGGGGAGGGGTGATGGCTGAGGCACGTCCGATGGGTTACAGGCTTCTCTGCTTCGGTGTCCCCATCAGGAAAAAGACACTCTAAGTGCCAGGACGGGAGGAGGTCAGGGAATCTGAGCACCAGAATGGGAGGAGGTCAGGGAAGAGGTAAAGCATCTCTGCACGGCCTGGGTGGAGATGAAGTGACGCAGAAAGACAGAGCCGAGCACCCCGACCTCTGCAGTACCCGCCTTTCAGGTCCCTGACCCCAGCCCCAGTCACATCCCCAGGTGGTGCAGCCGGGGGACCCCTGCCTGCCCATCCAAGAGCCTGAGAGGCTTGGCAAAAAAGGAGATTGGTGAGCATAAGAGGCCACACCCCGGGAACAGGACAAAGACCCTCCCGGCCGCCAGCAGGAACCCAGCTTCAGAAGCTCCAACCTTCCGTGGGGCTCACCTACCCCACCCCCCTCTCAGCCTCCAGTCCTCGCTCGTCCACAGACAGCCTGGGCTCCACAGGGCCAACTCCAGGCCAGGGAGCAGGGGCGTGATGGCACCATCTGCCAGGCCCGGCTTCCGGCCACCACGCCAGCCTCCACTTTGACCTTGATTCTCACAGTTGGGCTGGAATCAGCAAAGCCCTGTTTGCCAGCTGGCAGCCACCGGAGCGTGTTTAGACACCCTGGGGCTGCTGAGCATGAAACGCACCTTCGGGGGAGGAGGCCGCAGGGCTTCCAGGCCACGCCTTCCTACAGGCCAGGGTCCTGGGGGCCAGGACAGGAGCCTGGGTTCCCCTTGGCCCCTTTCCTTACCCTGTGCCCCTGGACGCGGCTCTTGCCTCTCGCCTTTGCTTTCCTGCCTGGGGCCAGTCCTGCTTGCCTGTCATTCAGACTAAACCCATCTTTAGAAAAAGCCGGATTATTTTCTGTTCGGAACCACCGAGGTGCAGTATATAAAACGGGGAATTAACCGTTGCGAAGACAACATTTCAGCGGAAGTTAGAGCATTCACCATGCTATGCAGCCACCAGCTCTAGTTCCAGAATATTCATCACCCCTAGAGGAAACCTTGCCTGTGAGGTGGGCACGCCCCTCAGCAATGCTTCTTGAAGACACAAAGGAAGAAAGAGACCCTGCAGAATGTAATATATCAGAACTGGGTGTAAGATGGGCTCTACAGAGGAACAGATAAAGGAGACGTGGTACATATATACAATGGAGCCTCACTCCCTCATAAAGAGAAGACAGTCAGGCCACTTGCAGCAACATGGACGGACCTAGAGAATCACACAGAGTGAAGAAGTAAAAAAGAGGAAAACACACCAACGCATACCTGTGGAATCTAGGAAAATGGGACGGATGAACCCATAGACAAAGCAGAAAGAGAGATGCAGACAGAGAACAAACATGGACAGCAGCAGGGAAGCGGGGCTGGAGTGAACGGGGACCCTGGGACTGACGGATATCCAGGGCTGATCCTGTGTATAAAACAGATAACGAAGGAGAACCTACGGTACACCTCAGGGAACTCCCCTCAGGGCTCTTTGGGGACCTAAACGGGAAGGAAATCCAAAAAAAAGCTGAGATACGTGTAAAAAAAAAAAGATGGCTCTAAAGAGGGCCCAGGTCGAGGTGACGGGGAGGAGGCCGAGCCGGGGGCATGCCGTGAGCCCCGCAGGCCTGAGGCTGGGCGTCCGCCGCCCCGCGGTGGGTCCCCTCCGCGCAGACAGCGGGACACGCCGGCGGCCTTCTCCCCAGGGGGCTGGGAGGAGGTGCCGAGAAGAGGCTGTGAACCTGGGGCTGGGGCTGCTCTGAAGGACCACACCTCGGCTTCCGCTTCTGTGCGGACCGGAAGTCAGCTCACGCGGCCAGCTCTGCACGCAGCAGGTGTGTAAACCTCCGCAGTAAACCTGACGAAAGTCGGGGAGGGGTCCCCGGATATCCAGGGCGCGTGTGCGCTGGGAAGCAGACCATCGAGGGCAAAGGCACGTGGGTCCACGCACGGGGCAGGGGGCCTGGGGGGAGGCGAGGCTCCTACACGACCCACGAAGCTGCCCAAGGCACTGCGTCCAGGGCAGGTTGCAAGCATGCGGGAAACTCACATTTCTGAAACACCGCGCGAGTGGGTGGACTGCGAGGGGACAGAGCTCCTGGCAGCGGGAGATGAGCCAGAGGGCGGAAGCCCAGCCCAGGTGAGGGGGACGCCCAGGATGCGCTGATGGGGGAGGGGGCCCGGCCAGGGGAACTGACAGGACTTGAGGCTGACTGGCTGCCAGGGAGAGGCCAGAGGCTGCAGTCTGCTACCTGGCCACCTCTGCTTCGAAAAAAGTCTGTGCTCCACATGAGGAGGCCAGAGCCCTGGCTTGCCTGCCTTCCTTCCATTTACTCACACACCAAACCCACTCACTCAGGCAACCATCCATCCATTTCCGCCATCCAACCAACCAACCATCCACTCTCCCATCAATTTATCCATCTACGCATCCACCCATTCATCCATTTCCATCCATCCACCTCCTCCATCCAACTAACCAACCATACATCCATCCATCTAACCACCCATACATCCATCCAACCAACCATCCACTCAACCAATGAACCATCTATCCATCCATGCAACCAACCATCCACTCAACCAACCATCCCTCTATCCACCCATCCAACCAACCATCCACTGAACCAACCACCCATCCATTCACCGATCCATCCTCCATCCACTTCCATCCATTCACCCATCCATTCATCTGTTCATCCATCTTCTCATTCACCCATCCACCCACCCATTCACTTATCCGCCATCAATCATCTGTCCATCCATCATCCATCGGTCATCCATCTATCCACCCATCCACCCACCTAGACATCCCTCATCCATTCAGCCACTTCCCGTCCCCGCATCCCCTGCACCCTCTTCACCCCCACCCTGCTCCCTGTCTCTGAGGACTGAGCAGTTGCCAGGCTCTATACCAGCTGCCAGGGAAGAGGTGACAGGCCTGAGTCAGTCCTCGTTCTGTCCTGGAGAACTCAGAGGCGGCAGGTGCAGGATGGAGGGGGCAAAGGCAGAGCAGCCTCCACCCCATGGCTCAGGTGACGGGGGTCTGGCTGCCTCTCCTCTGGCTCCTTCCTGCTTCTTGGAGGAAGACTCGAAGCACCAGGCACTGGCCAGAGGTGGGGACTCAGCACGGGCATCTCCCGAGGGCCTACTGGGTGCCAGCGCAGCCTTGGGGACACTCGGGGAACCGGCCTCCTCATCTTCTCCTTGGCCTGGTGCCCCTTGACTGCCTGTGCCTGCACCTCGGGGCCTGCAGTTTCCAGGAGGGTCACTCACAGGTGCCCATGGGCTGGTGGTGACGGCAGTTTCAGGCAAAATGTATAAAAGTCTGTAACCAGGAGACACCTTGGGGATGATGCAGCCGTTTTACAGGTGGGGAAGCTAAGGCCCAGGCAGGCAGCCAGTGTCAGAGCTGGGACTGGGACGCTGGTGTCTGACGCAGCAGGCCTGGGCTTGAAGCTCCCCCAGGACTTCAGGCTAGTGTGCCTGATGACATATTTGAGGGCTGGCTGTGTCTCAGACCCCGAGCCAGGGTCACGGAGGTTGGAGGATGAGGACATTGGCTGGGGGTGGGGGCAGGGGCTCCTACCAGCTCGCGGGGCCGGCTCTGCCTTCAGGGGCCTCACACTGGCAGCCTGCCATCAACCTGGGAGGGAATATTCACGCTATGGACTTTGGCACAAGCTGCAAAGCAGGCTGAGGCAGGGCAGGGGCAGAGAGAGGCCAGACGGTGCGGGGACAGAGGCAGAGCTGCTCTGGCGGCAGTGATCGTGGAAGCCCGTGACCAGGGAGGACCGGTGCGAACCGGCCGGGGGGTGTGGGGGCTGGGGGCTTCATGCGACGCGCTGGCCGGCACCTACTCCTCCCCCGTGGAGGACAGGCAGGTGCGGCCCAGCCTGGGGGTGCGGCCGGAACCCCAGCCTCCCCCAGCTCCTCCCCAGCTGTCTCTCCACTGTCCCCCCATCCGCCTGCACTCCCCCAGCCCACACACCCACTGGCCACCTGGGCATGTTCTAAATGTGGCCTCAGGGAGCGTGGAGCCAGGCGCCTCCCTTGTGGGGAGGGACTTGCCTCCCGGCCCCCAGGAAGAGGCCCCCAGGTCCAGAACAAAGGTTCCAGGGCCTTTTTGCAAAGGCTGATGAGAGAGCCCTGGGCCTCAGAGCCCTGCTCCTCTGCACCTGGAGCCTGGGGTCCTGGGGTCCCCGCTGGCCAGGCTCAGCAATTTTGCTCAAGTGCCCCTCCCCCAACCTGGTGGGCCCAGGGCTCCCCACCCCACTGCAGGGCAGTCTCCAAGCTGGGTGCCCAGGCCTGTCCTTGTAGAGGGTCTGGGCACTTCCCCAGTAGAGCAGCCTCACTTCAGCTTGGTTTGGGGACACCAGGAAGACCCCAAGCCCTGAGTCCAGTGCTGTGACTTGGCCCACCAAGCCAGCGAGCCCTAGCCGCCCCGAGGGGCTGGGACCCAGCATGCGCCCAGGACACGTACCAAGAGCCAGGCCCGTGCTGCCTGCTCAACTGCCCACTCAGTCCCACTTTCAAGGCTCTGCGACTGAGGCAGAATCGCAGCGGCTGAATTACTGGGTTTGGACACCAGGTGGAGCAGAGTGACGCTCCTGTCTGGGTCACAGGGCTGGTGAGGTGAGGCTGGGAGGGGGCCCAAGGGTTTAGCCCTTTGCACCGAGCACCCCACCCTGACCAGAGGGTGCCCTCCTTTTCCACCAGCCAGTGTGGACCCAGCATCCCCAGGACCTGCTCTCATCAGCCCCTGGTCCCTGGCTCCACCGCGCATGCTCACTCCAGAATGAAAACACACCGGCCCCTCAGCCTCCAGTCTGGATCCTCCTTCTTATCCTGCACACACGCACAAGTACCAGAGTCTGTCTGCTTTCGGGCTCCCGGCAGGACTGGGGCAAGGAGCAGGCCTCCGGCTCCTCTCTTTTTGGTGTCTGATCCAAAGGAACAAACAGGCAGTGGAATGGCCTCTGCCTTGAGAACAGAAGACTTGCCCACGCACGGCTCTCCAGCTTGTCCCCAGAGACCCCTAAACCACTTCTCTCAAGCCTGGGAAGCTTATCCCATCACTGAAAGGAAAAGTTCCTGGAACAGCACCATGCAATGGACAAAGCGGTAACTTACAGGGACAGGTGGGAAGTTGAGGGAAGTTCTCAGAACACAGAGCGAAAAGGCAGAGTCAGAAAACATGAGAAAGAAGAAGGGAGCAGGGGAACGAAACTCACACAGTCCAGCCGGGAATCCAGAAAGATGGGGACAGAGAAGTGAGGGGGGTTTTCATGAGAATACAAGGATATTCTTAAATCTGAAGCTGCTTCGATGTGAAGGAGCCTCCAGGAGGTGAACTGAATGGATAAAGGTCATTTGTAGAGATGTGGATGGACCTAAACTCTGTCACGCGGAGTGAAGTAAGTCAGAAAGAGAAAAATAAATACCGTATATTAACGCACATGGTAAAGAATCCACCTGCAATGCAGGAGATGTAGGAGACTTGGGCTCCATCCCTGGGTCAGGAAGATCCCCTGGAGGAGGAAATGGCAACCCACTCCAGCATTTGCGCCAGGAAAATCTCATGGACAGAGGAGCCTGGTGGGATTGCAGAGTTGGACACGACTGAGTGACTGAACCCGCGTACACACTCTTAGACACACACACACAGCTGATGCATTTCATTGTACAGCAGAAACTAATGCAACATTATAAGGCAACTGTACTCAAAAAAAAAAGACTCACACTCAGATCCATCACCAGAGCATTTCAGAGCATCCAGGGAAAATAGATACAGTGATTCCTACAAAGAAGCAAAGAATCAGCACTTAACTTGTCGTTGGTAAAAAGCAAAGGGGAGATGAAAAGGAGGCACTGCATGTATCTTTCAGGATGACCATGTTGAATCTGGAATTCTACAACACTGAACACGTGTGAAAATCAGAGACTTTTCCGTTACGAGAGTTGATACTCTAGGTGCCTTTTTTGAGGTTGTTACTTGAATACGTGTCCCGGCAGAACAAGGCTCAGTTCTTTTATCCAGTAGCTCACGGAGGGGACTCTCAGAACAGTAACCGTACGATGGGAATCCCGTATCAGAGCCAAGAGCCAGAGGGCTCTGACAAGTGTGTCAGGGACCCAGTGGAACACAATGATATTTGAGGACACACTAAAGAAGACAACTCTTCCACAAGAGAAGAAGAAAGGCAACATGAACATCATCACCCTAATACTAAGCTACAATGTGTCATGATCTTGAACAAACTGATGGATGGGAAGGAAAAGGATCCCCTTACCTGTGAAGCTAGAAAGACCCTTCTCAGGCGACTACAAAGTGGAACTGGAGTCCGAACCCCATTCTTGTGCTCATGTATGTTCATGTTATCATAATAATCTAGTGTTTTCTGCTGGTTTTTAACTTTCTTTTTAAAGTGTTTTATTTACATATTTATTTGGCTGCACCAGGTCTTCTCTGCTTCTGAACTGTGGTCTGGAGAAGACTCTCGAGAGTCCCCTGGACACCAAGGAGATCCAACCAGTCCATCCTAAAGGAAATCAGTCCTGAATATTCACTGGAAGGACTGATGCTGAAGCTAAGGCTCTAATGCTTTGGCCATCTGATGGGAAGAACCCACTCACTGGAAAAGACCCTGAGGCTGGGAAAGATTGAAGGCAGGAGGAGAATGGGATGACAAAGGACGAGATGGCCAGATGGCATCACCGACTAAATGGACATGAGTTTGAGTAAGCTCCAGGAGATGGTGAAGGACAGGGAAGCCTGGTGTGCTGCAGTCCGTGGGGTCGCAAAGAGTCGCACACGACATGAGGCACTGAACAAACAGGATCATGCAGGATCTTTAGTTGCGGAATGAAAACTCTTAGTCAAAACAGGTGGGATCTAATTCCCTGACCAGGGATCAAACCTGGGCTCCCTGCACTGGGAGCCCAGAGTCTTAGCCACTGGACCACCAGGGAAGTCCTGGCTTTTAACTTTTGAATCCAACTGAGAGACAGAAAGTGGAACACTTAAATATGGACATAAATGTAACAGAGGGGTCAAGTGACCGTGTCTAAAATGCATTTAGCAAGAGAGGAGTTTGAGAGTGGTACTTAAAGGTAATCAGCAGATCA
The DNA here is from genome assembly GCF_003369695.1 of Bos indicus x Bos taurus. Classification (NCBI taxonomy): domain Eukaryota; kingdom Metazoa; phylum Chordata; class Mammalia; order Artiodactyla; family Bovidae; genus Bos; species Bos indicus x Bos taurus. The sequence goes on along the minus strand of NC_040104.1, from coordinate 3,412,002 downwards.
ACAGTGACTGTTCAAAACTGGGGAGAAGAGGCATAGATAGATGAAAGCCTCAGCTTTTGTAGGAATGGTGCTTTACATTGTTCAATGAAGACACGGACATGCCAGGCGGCGCTAGTGTTAAAGAACCCACCTGCCAATGCAGGAGACATAAGAGACACGGGTTCGATCCTTGGGTCTGGAAGACCCCCTGGAGTAGGAAATGACAACCCACTCCAGTATTCTTACCTGGAGAATCCCCATGGACAGAGGAGCCTGGCAGGCTACAGTCCATGGGGTCGCAAAGACTTGGACACGACTGAGCGATGGAACACACATACAATTAAGACAGAGCGGGTAACGGGAGAGTTAGAGCGGTAACCATCAGGAGAATGAAGTGAAAACAGTGAAAGCCGTCTCTCTGCCAAGATTCAGACTTAAATTGAAGAAAGTAGGGGAATCACCAGACTGTTCAGGCACGACCTAAATCAAATCCCTTACTATACAGTGGAAGTGACAAATAGATTCAAGGGATTAGATCTAATAGACAGAGTGCCTGAAGAACTATGGACAGAGGTTTGTGACATTGCACAGGAGGCAGTGATCAAGACCATCCCCAAGAAAAAGAAATGCAAAAAGGCAAAGTGGCTGTCTGAGGAGGCCTTACAAATAGCTGAGAAAGGAAGAGAAGTGAAAGGCAAAGGAGAAAAGGAAAGATACACCCATCTGAATGCAGAGCTCCAAAGAATAGCAAGGAGAGATAAGAAAGCCTTCCTCAGTGATCAATGCAAAGAAATAGAGAAAAACAATAGAATGGGAAAGACTAGAGATCTCTTCAAGAAAATTAGAGATACCAAGGGAACATTTCATGCAAAGATGGGCTCATTAAAGGACGGAAATGGTATGGACCTAACAGAAGCAGAAGATATTAAGAAGAGGTGGCAGGAATATACAGAACTATACAAAAAAGATCTTCATGACCCAGATAACCACAATGGTGTGATCACTCACCTAGAGAAAGACGTTCTGGAGTAAGAAGTCAAATGGGCCTTAGAAAGCATCACTATGAACAGAGCTAGTAGAGATGACAGAATTGTAGTTGAGCTATTTCAAATCCTAAAAGATGATGCTGTGAAAGTGCTACACTCAATATGCCAGCAAATTTGGAAAACTCAGCAATGGCCACAGGAATGGAAAAGGTCAGTTTTCATTCCAATCCCAAAGAAAGGCAATGCCAAAGAATGCTCAAACTACCGCACAATTACACTCACATGCTAGCAAAGTAATGCTCAAAATTCTCTAAGCTAGGCTTCAATAGTATGTGAACCAAGAACTTCCACATGTTCAAGCTGGATTTAGAAAAGGCAGAGGAACCAGAGATCAAATTGCCAACATTCGTTGGATCATAGAAAAACCAAGAGTTTCAGAAAAACATCTACTCCTTTTTGACTACACCAAAGTCTTTGACTGTGTGGATCACAACAAACTGGAAAATTTTTCAAGAGATGGGAATACCAGACCACCTGACCTACCTCCTGAGAAATCTGTATACAGGTCAAGAAGCAACAGTTAGAATCAGACATGGAGTAACAGACTGGTTCCAAATTGGGAAAGGAGTACCTCAAGGCTGTATATTGTCACCCTGCTTATTTAACTTATATACAGAGTACATCAAGTGAAATGTTGGGCTGGATGAAACACAAGCTGGAATCAAGATTGCTGGGAAAAATATTAATAACCTCAGATATGCAGATGACACCACCCTTATGGCAGAAAGCAAAGAGGAACTAAAGAGCCTCTTGATGAAAGTGAAAGAGGAGAGTGAAAAAGCTGGCTGAAAACTCAACATTCAAAAAACTAAGATCATGGCATCCAGTCCCATCACTTCATGGCAAATAGATGGGGACACAGTGGAAACAGTGGCTGACTTTACTTTTTGGGGCTCCAAAATCACTGCAGATGGTGACTGCAGCCATGAAATTAAAAGACACTTGCTCCTTGAAACAAGACACTTGCTCCTTGAAACAAAAGCTATGACCAACCTAGACAGCATATTAAAAAGCAGAGACATGACTTTGCCAACAAAGGTCCATCTAGTCAAAGCTATGGGTTTTCCAGTAGTCATGAATGGATGTGAGAATTGGCCCATAAAGAAAGCTGAGCAGTAAAGAAGTGATTTTTGAACTGTGGTGTTGGAGAAGACTCTTGAGAGACCCTTGGACTGCAAGGAGATCCAGCCAGTCCATCCTAAAGGAGATCAGTCCTGGGTGTTCATTGGAAGGACTGATGCTGAAGCTGAAACTCCAATCCTTTGGCCACCTGATGTGAAGAGCTGACTCATTGGAAAAGACTCTGATGTTGGGAGGGATTGGGGGCAGGAGGAGAAGGGGACGACAGAGGATGAGATGGGTGGATCGCATCGCCGACTCGACAGACATGAGTTTGAGTAAGCTCCAGGAGTTGGTGATGGACAGGAAAGCCTGGCATGCTGCAGTCCTTGGGGTCACAAAGAGTCGGACATGACTGAGGGAGTGAACTGACTGACTCTGCCATGTGGGGCTGTGTGGATGAGGCTGGGGGAGGTGGAAAGACAATACTTCCTTCCTTTTCCAGCCTTGCCTTGTGATTCAGTTAAATTGGTGACTTATAATACGTATGTAGCGCTTTAAGCAAAATCTGTGAAGGATGGAAAATCTTAGCCTGAGAGAGAGTAAGGAGCGGGTCTCCTGGGCTGTCAGACAGTGGAGTGGACAGGTGCTGGGGGCCAATGTGCAGTGTTGGGGGTGGGGAGGAGGGTAGGCTGCTCAGTCCCTTGTGATGAATTGGGTGAGGAGGAGAGAGGGGAGAAAGGGAGGAGGGGCCAGACCGCAGAGAAGAGCGCTTGTGCAGAATCACAGTGTTCAGGACTTCCCTTGTGGCTCAGCTGGTAAGGAATCCGCCTGCAATGTAGGAGACCTGGGTTTGATCCCTGGGTTGGGAAGATCCCCTGGTGGAGGGAAAGGTTACCTACTCCAGTATTGTGGCCTGGAGAACTCCATGGACTATATAGTCCCTGGGGTCTCAAAGAGTCAGACACGACTGAGCGACTTTCACTTTACGGGCTTCCCTGGTGACTCAGCTGGTAAAGAATCTGCCCGCAATGTGGGAGACCTGGGCTTGATCACTGGATCGGGAAGATCCGCTGGAGAAGGGAAAGGCTACCCACTCCAGTATTCTTGGGCTTCCCTGGTGGCTCAGCTGGTAAGGAATCCGCCTGCAGTGCGGGAGACCTGGGTTCTATTCCTGTGTTGGGAAGATCCCCTGGAGAAGGGAAAGGCTACCCACTCCAGTACTCTGGCCTGGAGAATGCCATGGACCGTATATTCTATTGGGTCACAAAGAGTCAGACAGGACTTTCCCTTCACAACCGGCTCAGACCGGGGCATGTTCCCTGGGGCTGCCATATGTATGCAGGTGACCATCCTGGGAGAGGGAGACGGGAGGGCGGGGACACGCAGTTGGAGTGACTTCTGACTTTGCCTGTGCCTCGAGAGCCACTCATCTCTTGCTTGGTTTCACAAAATTACAAAAGAAATAGGTCATTAAAAAATTTAAAAATGTAGAGATTCCCACATGGCGCAGTGGTAAAGAATCCGCCTGTCAATACAGGAGACACAGGAAATGCTAGTTTGATCCCTGGGTTGGGCAGATCCCCTGGAGAAGGAAATGGCAACACACTTGAGTATTTTTGTCTGGGAAATCCCATGGACAGAGGAGCCGGGTGGGCTACAGTCCACAGGGTCGCAAAGAGTGTGACAGGACCGAGCACTCACACATGCACACAAAAATACAGATGTGTACAAACTCAAAAATTAAAAATACATATAGGTATCGACTAAAAAGTAAAGCCACCTCTTTCCCTCTCCCAAAGGAGCTGCCCCAAAGGCTCCATGCCGAACTCCTGGGTCCAGTCATCAATTAAGAGAGAGGAGAACAAGAGTGTTTTTCCTTATGAATCTAGCGAGCGCACATCCTCAGAGATTGATCCCTCCTTCTTGAGTCTAAGGAATAACAAAAGATGGAGAAATATAAAGTGATGGTGGAGGCAGAATGGGGGGAAAATCAGCGCCTCTTGCCATTCAGTTCTTACTACCTACACACCGAGGCAGCCTTCCAGAACACAGAGCTAGGGTTTCAAAGGAAAGCCAGCTACCCACACACGCGTCCACATCCAGCATCCCTCTGGATTTATATAGCACATGCTTCGAAGGAGCTGCAACCACCAAACACATATCTTCTCATTCATCCTGACATGAACACCGCTGGGGATCCAGCACGAGTCAGGAGCATGATCTGCACTTTGTGAGCCAGGTCGGGGGGCGGGTCAGGGACCGAGGCACCAAGCTGGACAGCGAGTTGCCCAAGGTCACACAGGGACTTGGTTGGAAAGTCAGATCGAAAACTCAGGATGCTCTATTTTCAAGGGCTTTAAAAGGCTTCAGACAATATGCATCACCTGGGGCTTCCCAGGTGGCTCAAGTGGTAAAGAATCTGCCTGCCAACGCTCGAGGTGCAGGAGACGCAGGTTAGATCCCTGAGTCAGGAAGATCCCCTGGAGGAGGAAATGGCAATCCACTCCAGTATTCTTGCCCGGAGAATCCCAGGGACAGAAGAGCCTGGTGGGCTACAGTCATGGGGTCTCAAAGAGTCAGACACGACTGAAGTGACTGAGTACGCACGCAGTACGCACATACTCAGAGAACATCTCTAGAAAGAGCCTCAGGAAACCAGTAACGGAGGCTCTCCCCAGGGAGAGAATCGGCTGCGTGGTAAGGATGAGAGGCAGGCGCTCTCTGCATTCTGTAGCACTTGTGGGCATGTTGAATTTTTTAACATGTGTATCTATTTCCAATTACCATTTTCAAAAGATAAAAATTGGACTATGATGTCTGAAAGCCATGAAAATAAGTAGCTGCGGACGGTGATGTTCAACTGGTGAACAGGCAAGATTGGTCACCCTGCTAATTCAATCTCTAAGAGCAAATTGGTCTCACTAAGGGGGATGAACAATGAAATCGAGCACCTTCGGAGACCCTCGTTTGTGAGCATGATCCTTCCGAACAGGTGAGAAGCTGCCCGTGTGGCAGAACTGCTGGAGGGACTGGGTCTGACCCCCTACCTCCGGGGGCCCCTCCTTGTAAAGCCCAAGGGAAGGGGGAGGGCCCCGGGCCCCCACCCTGCTGTCCGTCACTCCCACCTCCAGGCCTCGGCGTGGCCCATCCACTCCAGCGTCACCCCGTCCCTTGACTCCACCCACCCTTCCACCCCCACCTCCTCCCCAGCCCAACCCACCATGGCCAGACCACACCAGGATGGCAGCGAAGGTCTCAGAACTCGTCCATTCATCCTCTGCTTTCCTGCGGCCAAGTGGACAAGACCACGTCCCTCTTGGGCTTGGAGCCCTCCAGTCTCCCCTGCTGCAAGTGTGAGGAACACACACTCCTTCCACGAAGCCCCAGGTCTGCCCTGACCTCATTCTCTCTGCCGCCATCAGGCTCTTTTCACCCCAGTGTTTCTGTGTTTCCTGACCCTCCTCAGTCTTCATGGGCTCCCCCGCAGTTGGCTCAGTGGTCAAGAACCCACTTGCCAATGCAGGAGAGGTAGGAGACATGGGTTTGATCCCTGGGTAGGGAAGATCCCTTGGAGGAGGAAATGGCAACCCACTCCAGTATTCTTGTCTGGAGCATCCCATGGACAGAGGAGCCTGGCGGGCTACAGTGCATGGGGTCGCACAGAGTCAGACGTGACTTAGCAGCTAAACAATAACAGTGCAGGTTTCAGTTCAAAGTCACTTCCTCTGAGAGCCCTTTGCTGGCTCCGGAGCCAGAGTGAGCCTTCCGCAGCCTGCCCAACAGCATAACCACAAAGAGGGTTTTTTTTTGTTTGTTTTTTGGCTTATTTATTTGTTCAGCTTGTTGTTCTCTTCACTAAATAGACTTTTAGCTACACGAGGTCAGAGACTGAGCTTGTCCTGTCTACTCCCACATCTTTAACATCCTGAATAGTTAGGTTTTAATGAGTGCTGGCTGATAGATGGACAAAGAGATGGAGGGGATGAATGGGCAAAAGGATGGATGGGTGGGTGGTTGGATGAACGGGTGGGTGGTTGGATGGATGGGTGGGTGGGTGGCTGGATGGATGGATGGGTGGATGCATTGATGGACGGGTAGGTGGTTGGGTGATTGGATGGATGGGTAGATGACTGGGAAGACAGCTAGCTGGCTGTTTGGCTGAGTGGACAGGTAGTTGGATGGATGTGTATCTGGCGGGGAGATGGGTGGATGGACAGAGGGAGTCTAATTGTCCTGGGGTGAGACGCTGGGGTCCCCCCGCCTCTCCCAGATAGACCTCCCCTGGATGCCCCACCCTGATGAGGCTGGGGATCCAATTTAAGGACACTGAGAACTTCAGACGCTATTTCCTGCGTTGAGAAGTGTTTTAAAATATGACATTGAACTGCCTTAAGGTTCTGTTGTAGAAATGGCCCCACATCCTCTGCCTTCTGACCTGGACACGTGTCCACGTTTCTAGATCTTTCTATCACGTGCAGGATGGGTAGATGGCAGGGAATCTGAGGCGGGAATCAGCTCGAGCAACCAGACACGTTCAACCATGACCAGGTGTGTCTCCGCCCTTGCGCTCTCAGCTCTGAGTCTCCAAGTCAAGTTTCTGACATAAGAGGGGGTGGGAAGGGGAGAAACCTCCTGACTGATTCAGAAACTGTCTCCATTGAGTCTTGCTTCCCGTGGCATTTTCTTTCATCACATCTGCATCTGCCGAGGGGAGGCCTGAGCCCCGAGCCACCAGTCCAGGCCACCGTGGGTAACTGGCCCGGAGGCTGCAGCGGCCCCCAAGACCTCTGCGTCTAACGTGAATCTGGAAGCGGGCTAACAAGTGCCCAGCTGGTGTGAGGCCACACTACGGCATGCAAGCCCCTGGACGCTCTTTGCGCTCACCCAGGGGACCAGAGGTCAGCATCTCACTTCAACATCCACACTTTGCGCTCACCCAGGGGACCAGAGGTCAGCATCTCACTTCAACATCCACACCGGAGCTGCCCCTGCCAGGCCTGGGAGACAATGGCACCCAGGGGCCCCAGGCTGCCTCACTGCCTGCCCTCCAATGCCTTTGCCAAGCTCACAGTCTGGATAAGGTCAGCTGGGGGCCCTGTGCCCTTTATGGAAAAGCTCAGAGGTGCTGTGGTAACCAAGGCAACGCCACCGCTCCCACCTCCCAACACCCATCACGGGGCGGTGGTTCTGTCCTGACGGGAAATCTGGCCTCTCACCCTCACCCATCTTCCTCAATCCCAGGCTGGTCCCTGGGCCGGCCCAGGGCAGTAACAGCTTCATCTCGGGAGAAGGGGTGCTGAAGGCATGGGCTGTGTACTCTGATACTCAGACACTCGCGTGGCTGAGCGCCAGGTCTCTAACTTGCCCCCCACCCCCGCCATCTCCTCTCCAGGGTCCTCCTGCCAAGTGGAAGATGACACCAGTGTTCCAGGTGGCTGGCAGGGTCACTGGTCAGTGGTGCTATGATCCGTGCAAGGTGGCTGGCACGTGGCAGGAAGTTAACAGAACGATCGTCATTCTGATTTCTTTTGTGGCAACACCACGTCACGTGGGGGCCTGTGTGACTCCTCCTTGTGGGAAAGGAGGGCGGGCTTCCACAGTCCTCCTCCTCTGCGATCCCGGGTACTGCCCACAACAGGCACTCAGCACACAGGGAGAACCCAAGCCTTCATCTGCGGCCAAAACGGGGATGCTAACCTGGTCCCCATCTCGGAGGTCATCTGGTCCAGGCTTCTGTGACATTCCACCAAGACGATGCCCACCCTGCTTGACTTCCTCCCTATATGGGGAGAGGCTCTGTGCCGTCGCTCAGTAGCCAGGATGGCTCCACAAGTCCTTTGCTGGCCGAGCTACAGCAGATATCCCTGCTGCTCTCTGGACCTGGTCTCAGTCACAGAACACGTGGCCCAGACCGCCCAGCCCCAGGGTCTTCTCTCCTCCCAGCTCAATCAGGTCAGGCCCTTCCATGGCGCCTCTGTGGGGAAGCAGCTGAGCCATCTCAAGAGCTGAGTGTGTGTACACACCCGCCCTCTCACACACACACACACACGTGCGGAGGGTGGCCTGCTGGCTACTCTGCTGGTGACGGATCTCGTGGGGACACGGCTCTGCCAAGGCCACAGCCTGTGGGTGAGCCACGCCCAGCCCTCCCAGCTCTCAGAGGCCCCCTTCCCTCAAAGCCCCACTCCCAGCCTGGACAGCCCTCCAAGTCACCATGGCAACAGCTCCCGGAGTTTTTTCGGAGCCTCAGGCACCCCTCCCTGCTAGAATGGAAGCCAAGTGTGACAGCGTGCTGACCGTGACCAGGGGCCCAGGGTCCACTTTGGCAGGCGGCCTCCTGCTAAGGCACAAACAACTCATCTGACCCAGATAGAGACTCATCAGCAGAAGCCAGGGGCGGGCCTGACTCCCTGGAAACCATCGCTTCTCTGAGCACACTTTCTGGACTGTGCTGGCGGCCAAGCTGCGGATCACAGCCTGGGCTTTTAGGGTCAGGAGGTGGGCAGTCTCAGCAAGGTCTGAAGAGCCCGAAAGCCCTCTGAAAGAGGGGGCTGGCTACTCTGCTTGGAATCACATTTCTGTTCCAGCACATCTTGTTTATGAGAGAAGGGAGGCTGGGACAGGGGAACACAGAAACCAGCAGCTCCCCGCCTAGGTATTCACAGAGAAGAACTGGAAGCAGGTGTTCAAACAAACACTTGTCCACAAGTATCCACAGCAGCCTCTTTACAACAGCCAGCAGGTAGAAGCAGCTCAAGTGCCCACCCACAGATGGATGGATACGCCAAACGTGGTCCCGCCCCACGACGCGATATTATTCAGCCTCAAAAAGGAAGGCTATTCTGACACCTGGTACGACACAGATGAACCTTGAGGACATTATGCTCCGTGAAAGCAGCCAGACATAGACGACAGACAGTGTGTGACCCCACTTACGAGGAGGTCCCTACAGCAGTCAGATTCTTAGAGACAGAAGCAGGATGGTGGGGGGCATGCGCTGGGGGAGGGTGGGGAGTGAATGTTTAATGGGGACAGAGGGTCAGGTTGGGAAGATGACAGTTTTCTGGCAATGGATGGCGGTAACCGCTGCAGAGCAATGTGAATGTACCTGATGCCCCTAAGCTGTGCGCTCAGACACGGTTATGACGGCGTCACTGACTCAAAGGACATGAGTCTGAGCAAGCTCCAGGAGACGGCGAGAACAGGAGGCCTGGTGTGCTGCAGTCCGTGGGGTCGCAAAGAGTCGGACACGACTGAGCGACTGAACCACAACTGCAGTTCGGGGAGTTGCAAAGAGTCAGACGCGACTGAGTGTCTGAACGACAGCAGTGTGAATGTACCTGGTGCCACTGAGCCACACACTCACACACGGTTATGATGGTAAATTTTATGTTACTTGCATTTTGCACTGAAAGTGAATGTCGCGCAATTGTGTCCGAATCTCTGCAACCCCATGGACTGTACAGTCCATGAAGTTCTCCAGGCTAGAATACTGGAGAATGGGTAGCCTTTCCCTTCTTCAGGGGATCCTCCCAACTCAGGGATTGAACCCAGGTCTCCCGCATTGCAGGAGGATTCTTTACCAGCTGAGCCACCAGGGAAGCCCAAGAATTCTGCAGTGGGTAGCCTATGCCTTCTCCAGTGGATCTTTCTGACCCATGAAAAGCACCAGGGTCTCCTGCATTGCAGGCAGATTCTTTACCAACTGAGCTCTCAGGGAAGCCCACTTGTATTTCACCTCAATAAAAAATTACAGAAAAAAAGGGATGAAGCACTGACACACACTACAGCATGGACGAACCTTGAAAATATTCTACTAAGTAAAGAAGGCACTCACAGAAGCCACACACCGTAGGATTCCATTTTTCTGGGAGATGTCCAGAACAGGCAAATCCTCAGCGACAGAGAGCAGACTGGTGGCTGCAGGGGCGTGGGGCAGGGGAGGATGGAGACTGCTTCATGGGTCAGGGGGCTTCTTTTCGGGGCAACAGAAATGCTTTGGAACCAGATAAAAGTGATGTTGTTGTTTAGCTGCTAAGTCGTATCCAACTCTGTGACTCCACGGACTGTAGCCCCGCCAGGCCCCTCTGTCCATGGGATTTTCCAGGCAAGAGTACTGGAGTGGGTTGCCATTGCTAGGTTACGGAAATTTTAACTCAGTAAAAACAAACATGTGAAACCAGGTTCCACCCCTCGGCAGGCAGATGACCATTAAGACCCCCTGAGAGAGTCCAGGGAGAACCGAGGGCAGGGAGTCCGGATCCTTCCCCAGCCCGGAACTTCTCAGGATGTGAGGTGGGCAGGGAACTCCAGACGGGGCCCCCGCTTGGCCATCTGGTGAGACGGAGCGCGAGCGTGTGCCCTGCCTTCTCTGCTTCCCAGGCTGGTCCTCACTGAGCCCCCGCCCCCGCCTCGTCCAGTAAGAACCCTTAGTCTGGGTGGGGGGGGACAGAGAAACTTTGCGCCTGGGGACAGTCAGAGCCAGGGAAGCTGGCGCAGCGGCGGGCACACGGGCCAGAAGTGCCGCTCGTTCCCAGCTCTTCTTGGAGTCGTGGTCTAAAACGGCGCTCCCCCTCGCCCAACAGGACCCCAGCCATCTCCACGGCCCCCAGAGCTAAAAGGCAGGGGTGCCGGGGACCCGAGGAAGGGCTCCCTGCATTACACGAGTGTGTTTCTGCTGGAAAATCTGAGCCCCTGCCCCGTGCCACAACGCTCTCTGTAGGAACCAAACGAGCCACTTCCGAAGCACCCAGAAAGCAAACCCGCCCCTCCTGCAAGGTCTGCCGGCTTTCAGGTCACAGGACAAGCCCTCCTCTGACCAAACTTTCGGCTCAGTGGCCAGGAGGAGCAGGGAAGATGCAAATGAGGTGGAAGTCGGAGGGCACCCTCATGTCCCCCAGGAAGACGCTGCCACGTGGGGCCACCTCCAGGCTCCTGCGGCCCAGTAAGGTCATCTTGCTACTTGTCCCTCTTTCCTCTCAAACAAGGCCAGGCTCTCCTCCTCCTCTCCCCTGGCCGCCCCACCCGTGTGCTCCAGCCCGACCGCAAGCCGCAGGTGGCCCAGAGACCACTTCTCGAGCGGGTCCTCTGGAAGATGGTGGTCTCCATCATTCCAGCCCATGTCCACAGGGGTGGGGGGGTGGGGTGACGGGGGACACACAGAAGGAGATGAGCCAAGGACCCGAGTGCGCCATGCAGGATGGCCCAGCACCTTCCTGACACCTGCGAGCATCTTTGAGCGGAGGGGGCCTGGCAGGAGGAACCACGTCTTACCTGGAGGCATCGAAGCTGTCGTAGGAGCCGACTGTGTAGTGCCGGAAGAGTTTCTTGCTGCGGTCTGCACGAGTTTCTGCACAAAGAGGGAAGAGAGACATCATTTAGAAAGTCACGGCCCCCAAACGCTGAAACCATGAGAGGCTGGCCGGGCCCCTGCGTTTGTCTGACCTCGGACGTGTGGGACCCGCTTCTCCTGGGGAAAGATCTGGGAGAGAGATGAGGCCCTGCTCTGTGGCCTAACTTTGCAAACTGTGGGGGATGCCGATGAACGCCAAGGATGACTGCTGGAGAGTCCCGTGCTCCGGTCCCCAGTAGAGGCTGAGTCCCAGGGTCCCCAGGTGGTACAGGATGTGCTCTGCAAAGAAGACAGGGCCGTGCAGGTCACAGTGGGAGCAGTGGCAGCCCACTCGGCACATGGAACCTGCTAGAACGGTATTCTGAAGTGACGCTGCCCAGCCGTCCAGCAAACATGAGAACCTGTGGATGACTGCTTTGGGGAAAAAAGAATCTTTATTGCTATTTTGCTGATAATTGTGTGTTCAGTCACTCAATTGTGTCCAACTCTTTGCGTCTCCATGGCCTGTAGCTCCCCCCAGGCTCCTCTGTGCAGGGGATGTCCCTGGCAAGAATACTGGAGTGGGTTGCCATTTCCTTCTTCAGGGGATCTTCCCAACCCAGGGATCAAACTTGCATCTCTTGTGTCTCCTGCATTGGCAGGTGGATCTTTACCACCGTGCCACCTGGGAAGCCCCTGATTATCGTTACTTTCTCCTAAAGCAAACAAAAACCAAACAAACGTGATTAAGGTCCTAATTAAGTCCTCTGCTTACTTCTCTTACTCAGCAGATTTCGAGGTAAATTTCACGGGAAATTATAAGAATGGTGTAGTTAGACTTAATTGACAGCTCAGAGCTGGAGAGGGAAAAAACCCACAAGAGCACAAATGCAAGAAATACGGCTGCTTCTGACTTACTGTTCAGATATTTCCCCCTGCACACCCTCTTTCCCAAACCCTGGGAAAATACAGAGAAATTTTGTGGTTAGCTTCAGGAAGATGGCTGAAATCTCATGCAAACCCTTGTAACTCTGTTGTCCGTCTCTCTGACCCCACGTTTCAAAGCAAATGTAATGTTATCCAAACCCAAAAGCACATTTCCAGTGGAAATGTGAACAACTGCAAAGGCGTTGAGAAGGGTATGCCTGATAACAGTTGACTCCTTTCAGGCCCAGAGGCAGCTGATGCAGCAAAAATACATGCCTCCTTCTATTAATATAAAGTGTGGTATTGCCTTTGGGGGAGCCGAGAGGACCAGGTAGCCAGCTTAGGACTACATTTCCCAGCACCCCCTGCAGCCAGGCATGGCCACGTGACCAGCTCTCACCAATGGAACTTGAGCACACGCCACTGCAGGGGGGGAGGGGAGAGGGGTGTGTGTGTGTGTGTCCCTTCCAAGCTTGGCTTCTATGGGGGCCAGGGAGCTCTCCATATCCTCTCTTGCTGCTTCTCCCAGCTCAAAGCTAGGACTCCCAGGCCTGAGAGGATGATGGGATCCTCAAGGATTCCTAGCAATGCCTGGGTCGCTGTGCGTTAGCTGTTAAAGTGGGCAGCACACTTGTCCGGCCTTGGGCTACACTCCAGGGACCTGGGTGTCAGAGCAGCTAACACTGCCTTAAAGGTTCTCTGGGACTCGGCTCCCCCGGCCTCTCTCATCACTCCACCTGAGGCTCCAGTGATGCGAAAGTTAGAATCCCCTGAAGCTGGGTAACAGCCGCATCCCCATCGTGCTCCCTGAGGCTGAGCACTGACTGGGTCCCAGGCCCTGTTCCGAGCGCTGCTCCTGTATCCACTCATCTGCCCATCATGGCCCCTGGGGAGGGGGTACGTGTGCCACCCTGCACATCCCGCCAAGTCCAGCCAAGGGTGGTCCCCTGCCTTTGGTCCATCTCATGCCACCCTCCTGTCCCCGTGTGTCCTCGCCGTGGAGTGAGCCACTCGCCTCCGCTCGGCGTCTGTCTTTGCTATATCATCACTGTCTTTGGGACAGGCTGGGATGTGGGACCCCTCACTGCAGGTTTGCAACCGGACAAACGTCTCCTCGAGCGACAGGTACAGAGAAACTCAAAGGAACTAAAAACAAACACGTGTGTGTGCAGTTGGGGCAGATTCTGGACAAGATACAAAAGACCGAAAAGCCCAGCGGCCCCTTCCGAGGAACAGGGAGCAAAAGCAGGTACCACGTGTGATCTTGCACACAGCACCACCGAGGGGCTGGGCAGACCACCTCAGTCACTCCTTTGGCCCAGCCCACCAACCCGCCCCTACCCTCACCCCATTTAAGGAACCAGCTCGCTCCCCTGGAGCGCAGCAAGGGAGCGAGTTTCTGGTCCTCTGTCCCTTGTGGGGCAGTATGAGTCCTAGTAACGCCTGGCCTGATCCTCATCTGGCCTCTTTATCCATTTCTGTTGATTTAAGAGTCCAAGAACCTGGGTCTGTAACATCTCTGTCCTCACTAACATCTATCGAGTCCCTCCCCTGGGTCACAATTTGTGCCCATCCAGGCTCCCACTTGTTGGTGACAGAAGCCTGGTGAGGGAGGTAAGACTGCTGGACCCATTTTACAGATGGGTCTACTGAGGATTGCCGAGGCCAAGGCACACGCTGGGTGAACAGCATGTCTAGGATGGGTCCTCGGCCAGCAGACGGGCTCCAGGGCCAGGCTGAGAACCAGCAGACCACACCAACGGGTCCCTGGTGAGGGCTGAGTGCTCCTTCAGTGCTTAAAGGCAGGGATCTGGCCTTAGTTCTCTCTGTATCACCCCTGGTGTCTAACTCTTGGCAGACATGTGATGTCAGAGCTGGCAGACCCAATCCCAACAGTCCACTGTAATCAGCAAATAGAAACACACTTCGCACAGTCGGAGGGACCTGGGGACACTGGTCCAGCTGGGCTGTACGTATGTCCGCTGTGCTTGGCAGCCGGGCCACACGTGCCCAGGTGCTCCCCATCCTCCTCCCTGGCATCCTGCACATGTTCACGTCTAGTTACCATTCATCAGGTCCACCTGGAGGCCAGGCCCCGTGCCCCACATGTGGGGATTAGAAGGGCTCAGAGAGGGTGGGGCTCTGCTCTCTGGAGCTCAGGATCTTGGGGGCGGGGTGGGGATGCTGGCTTGGCTGAGGGCCCCAGGAGTCAGATAACTGTGTAGCGGAGGGGGGAGCACGTGGGCCAGGCAGAGCATCTGGCCAGGCCATCCCTGTGACATCCGAGTGGGGCAACACACTCCCCAGGCCCTGGAGGATAAGCAGGATTGGAACCCATTTGTGGGGTTAAGCAATGCAGCTCAGGAAACCATTGAATGACTGTGGGGATGGGCTGCTAACTGTTGTTACAATTGCTTATTTCCTGTTGCTTAAGCCCCATGTGCAGGCTCTGTGCTGGTTGTCTAGGGAACTGCTGGGCTCTGAGAGCTGGCTCGTGCCGGCCGCTGGCTGGGGTCAGAGGTTCCAGGTCGCAGGAGCAGAGCGTGTAGTCACCGTGTGTGTGTGTGTGTGTGTGTGTACATGTCCACGTGTTTACCAGAGGAAACAAAGGTTTCAGAAAGAGACCGTTTCTAGATCTGCTAGCCAGGGGTTTCCAGAGTTTGGGATTTTGTGGACCAAGAAAATTTTAGACAAAAGAGAGAAGGATGTAGACTGACACCAGATTTACCAAGTTTTTAATCTGGCCTTAAAAACAATGGGCTCCCTTCTGCTCCCACAATTGTGTTACAAGAGAAAGGGCAGCTTTGGGGATAATATTATCTCTGACTGCTTTGTAAACAACTCCCACCGCATGGACATTCCCTGCCCTCTGGATTCTGGACACAGTGAGACTTCCGCTCTGAGGGACAGCAAAAGGGCCCATCACATCTTCAGCATTACTGTCACCAGTGCCGCCACCATCAGCCTCATCACAGCAGCAGCAGCATCTCTACTCTCACCACCGTCATGTTCATCAGGACCATACCACCACCATCTTCACCACCATCACCACCACCAGCCCCACGAGCATCACCACCATCTTCACCACCACCATCTTCACCACCACCATCTTCACCACCACCATCTTCACCACCACCACCTTCACCATCACCAGCCCCATGAGCATCACCCCCATCACACCACCATCTTCACCACCACGTTCACCACCACCACCTTCACCATCACCAGCCCCATGAGCATCACCACCATCACACCACCATCTTCACCTTCACCACCACCATCGTCACCCTTACTCTGATCGTCATCGTCATCACAGCCTCATCTTCATCACCACCACCAATCACCACGTCCCTATCGTCACCATCACTATTAACATCATTCCCATCATTCCTGTCTTCACGGCAGCTCTACTAAGCTAGCTTTTTTTTTCTTTTCCAGTAAATGAAGTCGTCCACCTTATTTCGTCTTCCTGCAGCAGCCAGGGCTAAGTGGATTTCTTGCCGCTGTTTTGCAGAAGCAGCAGAGTGCTGTGATGGGGGATGTGGGCTCTGGGGTTACACTGGCCTGAATTCAGAGCCCAGCTCTGCTGTTGACTGGCTGCAGGTCGCCAGGCTCTTCATTTGTAAAGTGGGGATAATAACACTTCCTACTCACAGGCAAGTGGTTGAGGAGTAGACGAATTAATTCATGGAAAATGCTGCAACAGTGCTTGGCGACTGGGAAGCACTCTGTTATCTGGTTCCTCCTGATAGGGGTAGGGTCCTCCTCTGCTCCTCAAGGCCTCCAAGATCACACATCCTGTGAGAGCAGACCCTCAGCATTGTGCCTCTGGAGCCTGGCTGACAGTCGCCAACAGCTACTGTGTTTCCAAACATCTACACACATTCTAAGTGCTTTATATGCATGAGCTCAATACTGTTCCTGTTTCTGGTTGACAAGCGAGGAAGGTGGGGCTCAGAGAGGTTGCCTGAGCTGCCTGAGGTCACCCAAGCCACTGCGAGTCACAGTCCCGTGGGTCAGCATCTGCTTGGGTCCCTGGGAGGAGGCATCTTCACCAGCAACCCATCCATGACCCACAGAGGGGCAATGGCCTTTTTCTGAGACGTTCTGAGGTCTGGAGGCTGAGGAAGGCGATCTTGGCCATGAGGTGGGAGGACGCGGGCTGTGGGCAGCCAGTGGGCATCACAGCACGTCAAGGGGAGAACCAGCCTGTCCATGCAGCCTGCACACAGCAAGAGGCAGGGCTGAAAGCTGGGCCCAGGGACAGAGGGACACGTGGGCCTGTCGCTGAGAATCCCTGGATTTTTGCTTCTGGTGGTCATGAAAGCTACTCACTCAGGATTTCTGGCTTTATTCCCTCTGGGTGTATGCTTGGATGGATCCTCAAAACTTGTTTTGTCCAAATGAGTTTTCCCCAAACTGACTCATGTCACTTCCTAAGATTCTCCCCGCCCCCACCCCCTTCACCCCCATACTGTTTCTTTGCCCATGGCGTGGCGACCAAAATGTCTGAGATGATGGTTGTTGTAAGAATCTGGGTCCCCATGTGTGCCCCCTGGGATGCCCCCTTTCCTGCTCAAACAGGTGGTGTGAGCAGGAAAGAACCCTTCGTGGTTTCAGGCCACTGAGATCAGAGGCATGTTTGTTACTGCAGCTTTCCCTGGATAAGCTGACTGATGCAGACAACGCATGGTCTTCTCTGTCATGCAAGTCAGTACACTCCATGTTTTTGCTCAAGCCTGGCAGAACTGGCTCTCTGGCAACCAAGAGTCCTGGCGAGGGTAGAAAGGGAGACCAGACAAAAATCAAGACAGAGGCTGAATCTGGCCCCCTGTCTGGGAGGATGCCCGTTCTTTGTAGAAGAAAGTGGAGAACCACCCAAGATGCAATAGGAGCACACTCTGCTGGACACGGAGAGAGCTCGGCAGGCATCACAGGCCTCTGTGAGTAGCGGAGAGGGCGGCCTCTCTGCTTATGAAAAGCAAGGCTGAAAAACCAACCAGCTAAGCGGGAACTACTGACTCACATTTCCTAAACGACACAGAAGCTTCTCGAAGTGAATGGTTCACAACCAGGGCCCCCTCCCGGGCCAGTTTCAGGCTCAGTGCTTCATATGGAAACGCCTAGTCCCACTCAGCTTGGAGGCCAGCAGTCACTACCACTCTCGTCTGAATGACCATCATCTTCTGAACCTCTATATAGAATGAGCTTCAGAAAAATGTATCAGATGATGCCACTTTTCTGCTTAACCATTTTCCGATGGTTTCCCAATGACATCAGAGCTGCCTCTGCCTCCCTGTGCCCCTGAGGACACAGGTCTGTCACGACGAGGCCCTGTCCGCCTCTGAGCCCTCCTCTCCTCTCTTCCCTCCTGGATCACTTCACTCCTGCTCTATAAGCCTCCTCTTGGGCTTCCCTGGTGGCTCGGACGTAAAAGACTGCCTGCAATTCAGGAAACCTGGGTTTCGATCCCTGGGTGGGGAAGATCCCCTGGAGAAGGGAACAGGTACCCACTCCAGAATTCTTGCCTGAAGAATCCCATGGACAGAGGAGCCTGGTGCGCTACAGTTCATAGGGGTTTCAAAGAGTTGGCCACGACTGAGCAACTAACACTTTCTTTTCTCCCTTGAACCTGACGAACTGACTGGCACCCCAGGGCCTTTGCACTTGCGAGAGTCTCTCTGGGACATTCCTCCGCCCGCTCAAAGCTCACTGCACTGCTGGGTCCTCAGCTCCTACTACACAGCCTGGCACACAGTAGGTGCTCGACAGCTGTGGAGTAACAAGCCACAGGGGAAAAACCCACGTTTCTGGGCCCCTTTGTTCTTTTCCAGCGTTGGCACGGCCACCTCCCTGGCTGTGAAACTGGAACAAGTTGAGGACACCGCGCAGAAGACTGAGTTTAATTCCGATGCTAATGAGCGGAAGTGGCCACCCTGCAAACTGCGAAACTGGAGTCCTCACCTTGACCTTGGGGCGACGCCCCGCGACCTCTCCCTGCCGCCCCGGACTCTCATTTTCTCCACCATCCAGCCAGACATTTGGATGAAATGACCCCACAGCTGCTCTGCCTTCTCAGGGAGACCCATCCCCCTCCACCACCCGTGCGACGGGAGACCGAACCCCCTTGCCTGGAAGAGGGCTACAAAGTGTTTAAGCTGGTGTGCCCTGAAAGCTTGTCTCGGAATATGGCCTAGAAAAATCTACAGTGAGAGGAAAAAAAAAAACCCTAGAAATTCCATTCCCTATACCTCTTGCGACTCGTGAAAGGGAGTGACAGATTGCATGACGAGATTCAGATTGTCAGCATCTAAAATAGCCCTTCCCGTAGAGCTGCTGGGAGAAGATCCCTCCCAGCTTGGCGAGGAAGCCCGGGAAGGTCTCGTGGCCTCTGGGCCTCGAGTGTCACTGAGTATCATTGAGTTCCTGGCAAAGGAAACAAGAAGGGGAATCCTCAAAGAAACTGATTAAGACTCTGAAAGGTCAAAAAAGGACTCAAAGCGTGGCGTGGGGAGGAGGTGGGCTGTAGGGGCAAGAAATGGCCATGGGGAAAGGGTGAGAACACCACAGCAGGGCTGAGGCCGCGTGAGCGCCAGGCCCCGACCCCCACCTGGCTCCCATGTGGGGCGGTCCCCTCGCTTGTGAGTTGCCGTGGACAGGAGAGGCAGGGAGGGAAGCCTGCCTCTAGACAAGGCAATGTGAGCTTCAGTCCTAGTGAGCGGCACGGCCCTGGGCAGGAAAGAGCCTCTCCAAGCCTCAGTCTTCTCATCTGTAAAATGGGGCCAGCAGCAGAATGGACCTTATGGCCTGTGGGGAGGGCCCAAGTCCCTTCCCGATGGGCTGTCGGCCACTGCTGTTCTCCAGGAAGCCGTCTTGAAAAGCATCCTTCTGCCCCTGGGATAGAGGAAGACCCCAACCACGTCTGTACTCAGAACCTCATGCCCTGACCAGAACTGCCAGCCCGGCTCATCAGAGTCCCTCCAGGAAATCTGGAGTAGGAGAGACCAGTCTCTGTCCCCTGTGTAAACAGAGGATGCCTCTGCTCGAGCACCAAGGCTGTCACTGGGCACACCTAGTCGGGGGCATGAAAGAATGGATGTTGAGGCAAGAGGCTCAGGGTAGTGGGGACACGTGTAGGCCTGGAGACGGCCGAGCTGGCTCGGCTCCCAAAAGCCCCCCACATTCTGCTTCCAGAACCCGCTTCTGGGACCCGCCGGGCCACACGTTCTGCCTCGGGGTCCAGGAGAGGCCGCTGCGTCCCTACGGGGTGGTGGGGGGAAGCTTTCCTCCTTTGACTCGGCTCACGTGGGTTTTACGTCTCTTGAGCCACAAGAGCCCTCCCTGTCTTCCAGCTCCTCTGTTGTTCTGGACAGAAACTCTGGTCACCCAGGTGGACCAAGGCAGTGTCTCCGGATTTCACCCAGGGGTCTGGACGGGCGGCGGGCCCACAGATGGTGCAGCTGGCCAGGGCAGCCGTGGACACCTGCCTCCAGGTCCTACGCTCTGTGTCGACTGTGATAACATGAGGGGTTCCTAACACCCCCGGGGGCAGCATGCCCTCAGGCACGCTCCAACCTGGCCCCAGGCAGGCGTCCCCAGGCCAGCACAACCAGAGGGAGCCCACTGGGGATGGGGAGGTCCAGACGCCGCCCCGATCCGTGAGAGAGTTGAGGCCGGCCGTGGACAGCAGACTGAGCGCAAAGACGATACGACATTTCCAGGTCACGCTGCCCAGTTCGTTCCCCCCACCTCAGTGTGCTCCCCAGGGCCTCCAGCTGTGGCCCAGCCCAGTGACACTCTGACCCCGGGCGCCTGAGACAGCAGCGCGGAGTCCAAGGGAGGGGAGCACAGAACCCAGGCGTGCCCACCTGCACGGCTGCCTCACAAGCCTGGGAGCTGACAACTGGCTGAGCTCACTCGCTGTGCAGGACCGAAACTCAGAGACGAGGGGCCTCCACTGCCTTCAGAGTCCTGTCTGGGTGTGTTCCCTGGAGCTGAGCCTCAAGCCCAGCAAAAGGGGAGTCAGACAAAGGCAGGGACAGAGAGGCACACAGATATCCACAGACAGAGACCGAGATACACAATGACACAGAGATAAATAGAGAGGGAGACAGATATACACAGAGAGTCAGAGAGAGACGGTGAGTGAGCAAGACAGAGACGAAGACGGAGAGACACCTACAGAGACAGAGAGACACACACAGGGAGAGACAGAGACAAAGAAAAACACAGAGAGACGGAGCTCCAGAGACCCAGCGAGAAGAGGAAGTGGTCTTTGAGGACCTCCAGGCCTCCCCCCTGCCCGCCTCTGTTCCAGCCCCTCCCCTGGACCCTACATCTTTTTGGCTGTTACTGTCAGCCCCTCGCCCCAAAGAGGCAGAAAGGACCGAGAGGACCCCTGCACGTGGGGGCCCCACACCCTCACCACGTGGCCCCCCGCCAGCCCACGAGGTGGCGCTTCCTGCCTGGAGTCGGCCGGCGGGGCCCCCAGCATCCCCACACCTCCCGCCCACGAGGCTCCCGCCATCTCCAGTGGGTTTTAAATCAGACACTGTTCAGGCTACACCCGGGCCTGAGCCAAGGGCAGGCTCCGAACCATAAGGAGGAAAGAAATTACCGACGGGGATGGAGACTGAAATAACTTCTCTGTTTTAAAACCGACAATGCCCATGGGCTCCATGCAGTGGAGGACCAGAGACAGGAGTGTGGGAAGAAGCCTCGGTGGGCACAGAGGCAGGTGTCGGGGGGCGGGCCGGGGTCTCAAGTTCACCATCACCTCCCACCGGGGCCAGACCCCAGGACTCACGAAAGGGGGCAACCAGTGTGAGGGGCTGGTGAGCCCGCACAGCGCAGGGGGCCAGGGAGCTCAGCACCCAGCTCTACCACCACGGTCACCGCGCTGGGCTGACAGGTGCCCACCCCACCGCTGGGCACGGAGGTCAAGACCTCACGTCCGAGGACCACTGGCTGAGGGACGCGACTTTGACCTGAAGCCACTTCTCACATTCACACCATGACAGCTTGGCTCACTCACTCAGTCACTTCATCAGCTGCAGGCCACGGACCCAGCACCTTCTGGGAGGTTGATATGGGCCTCATGAGGGAGGGGAGGGAAAATAGGGACCCTGCTCCTCAAAGACAGTTGGACTGCATCCCACGTCCCCACTAAGGTTGGGGGACTAGCTCCCTGTGGCTGCTGTAACAAGTGACCACACATCTACTGGCCAGGAACAACAGAAGTCTATGACCTTACGATTCTGTAGGTCGGGATCTGCTGGGGGTCTCAGGAGCTAAGACCAAGGTGTGGGCGGGGCTCCTGCCTGTGGGGGGCTCCTGGGGTGAGCCTGTCCCTTTGCCTTTTCTGGCTTCTAGAGGCTTCCCCATTCCTCGGTTGTGACCCCTTCCTCCACCTCCCAAGCTGGCACTGTGGGTCGAACCCTCTAATCCCCATCATTCTGATTCTGGAGTCTGTCTCTCTCTCTCACAATTTAAGGAGCCCTGGGACCCAGGATCATCTCCCCTCATCTTAAAGTCAGTGGTCTAACCTTCTCTCCATCTGTGACCTTCCTTGCCCTTGACCACGTATCTGGACACAGTCACCTGTTCCAGGGATCAGGACACAGACGTCTCTGGCCATCACCTGCCCTCCATGACCACGGAGAGACCGTCCCTGCAGGACAGCACAGTGGGGCCCAACTTGCTCAGAACACTGTTTAAACCCCTCAGTGAAGGAACTCAGAATCCTGCTCTCGGGTCAAGAACTCCCCAGGAGAAAGGACAGTGCTTCTCTAGCAAGGGCATTTCTCTGTTTGCAGGTACAGGACAGAGCGCAGGTCAATGTCTGACTGCAGAGCCACAGAGAGACCCAGGTGGGCACCGACGCCTCTGACCCTCAGCCTCTCCTCTGTGTCGCTGCTGTTGTTCAGCTGCCACGTGGTGCCTGAGTCTTTGCGACCCCACGGACCGCAGCACGCCAGGCCTCCCTGTCCATCTCCATCTCCCAGAGCTTGCTCAAGCTCATGTCCATTGAGTCAGTGATGCCATCCAACCATCTCATCCTCTGTCGTCCCCTTCTCCTCCTGCCTTCAATCTTTCCCAGCATCAGGGTCTTTTCCAATGGGTCAGTTCTTCATATCAGGTGGCCAAAGTATTCGAGCTTCAGCATCAGTCCTTCCAGTGAATATTCAGAATTGATTTCCTTTAGGATGGACTGGTTTGATCTCCTTGCAGTCCAAGGGACTCTCAAGAGTCTTCTCCACAGCTTCAAAGCATCAGTTCTTCGGCGCTCAGCCTTCCTGATGGCTCAGCTCACATCTGTACATGACTATTGGAAAATCAGCTTTGATCATACGGAACTACGTTGGCAAAGTGATGTCTCTGCTTTTAATATGTAAAGGGAGATAAACGGTTTGACCTGTGCCCGAGGTCCCTTCCGTGAACAGAACCAGCCTCTGGACAAACAGCAACCCTCCCCCCGAGACCTGCAGCCCCACTTTTGCCGGGGTCAGGCGCTCTACCCTGAAGCGTCTTGGTTTCGGTGGTCCAGGCCGCCTCCACAGTGGGCTCCGGCACCAACACACACCTGAGTCACTGGTTCTCTTAACTCCCAGCTCCCTGGAGGACCGCAGGGTGCCCGTGTGTGCCGTGTGTCGTTAGCCCCGGGAAGACCGGCTCCGGGCTCATCCAGCTGGGTAAGGACTGAGTGGCAAGGGCCGTCGGAAGTTTTCAAAAACTTGCCATGAATTCACTTTTGAGTGGGCGTGTGCAGTGGGGCATGGGGAGTGCCAGCCATCACCAGTCCCGCAGGGTCCCCAAAACATGCTGGCACCACACGAGAGCTGGACCTGCAGACGCCAAAACCCAAAGGAAAGGACGGTGCTAGTCTCGAGCTCCAGGACGAATGGAGTGCGCTGCAGAGGACCGGACACAGCAGGCCTGTGTTTCTCCGCAGTCATCCCAGCCCGCTGCCCACAGTAAGACGAAGGGAACACCTGCAGGATGAGCAGCCGTCGCTTGGCTGAAGGAAGATGGGGCTGCTTGTGCGGCTGCGACTCAGGAAGCTGTCTTCCTGCCCCACGCCAGGCGCAGCTGCGAAGCCCTCACGGAACTTGGCGGTAGCTGGGCTCGGGCCCACCCGCCGAGGCCCGCCAGCACCAGATTCACCTCCTCCGCCTCGGGAGAGATGAGCCCACGCGCCGGGGAGCCAAGGGCAGGTGGGGGCTGTGCTGTGGCTCAGCCAGGATGCTCGGTGTACGGGCAGGGGGGCTTTAAAGCAGCAGGGAGGCTGGGCTTCCAGAGCAGTGCTCGAGGACGGGGTGTGGGGGGCGGTGAGGCTCCCAGGGCTGCCACTGCCGCCGTCACAGTCCTGACCTGTGCGGACATCCGTCACCCACCGTCACCATCACAGGTGACCCCCGGGGGCCGCGCACGAAGCGCAAAACACGTGAGCTCTGCTGGGGTGCTCCAGCCACCCTGCGCCCTCAGCCGTGGTACCCCACTGCGACTGTGCAGGCGAGGCTGAACAGCAGCTGGGGTTCCTACCTCGAATCCCCGTTAGGAACTGTGAGGCGGGTCGACCCCCTCTGTGCTCCCCCAGTCGGCGTCCACACATCACCGGCCCCTCCAACATCAAGACCCCTCCCTCCCTGGGGAGCACCTCCTCTTGGGTCCCACTTGAGTGCAGCCTTTCCCTGCTGATCGTGGGGAATCGCAGGGAAAGGCTGGTCGTCCCATCCACCGCCCTGCCCTGCCTGGCACGCTCTGCCCCGTGCTGAGATGGCCTTTCTCCCCACCAGCTCTCTCTGTCGGCCATTCTACACCCACTTCCCAGTTCCTTTCCCTCCAAAGGACTGGGGTGGCCAAAAACAGTCATCCCCAGGCTCCTCCCAGGGGAGGCCGTATGACTGGGTCTCGGCCAATGAGGCAGGAGCCGGCATCTGCTGGGAGGGGCTTCCTTTCCCCAAAAGAGGTCCCCCCAGGGCACGCTCCCTTTCCCATCTGCACTGTGGAAGTCAAGCTGCACCACCCCTTCCTGGGAGGGAGTGTCGGGAGGGAGTGTCAGGACAGCAGGCAGAAGAAGCCAGGTCTGGCCCCGCCTTCCTGTCGGGTGGGACAAGGAAAGCCCTGTGCATTAGGGTAGCGGTTCCGGTTCCGAGGGACACGTCTTCTCTGGTTTAATCAATCACTGCACCATGAACCAGATGCTGTTGTTCCGGGGGCAGAAAAATCAAAGCACAGAGAGGTTAGGCGACAATCCCAAGTCACACAGCTCTCGAGGGGCGGCCGGACTGGTTGTTAGGCTGCTCTCTGAATGCCTCTGCTATCGCCGCCCGCAGCTCCACGAGGCTCGGCCAAAACACCAGACATGACTGGACCGTTTTCAAGGCGCTCAGCCTGTGGGCGGCAGAGCTGGGACCCTAGCCCGGCTCAAGGGCATGGCTCACACTTGAGTCCCCTTCATCACGTCTGTACAGGACAAGCCTTCCAGATGAGTCATTCCCTGCGGGAGGTGCTTTACGATGCTGCGCTTTGAAAATCACTAGAGAATGCAGGAAACCTGGACCCCGGGCTTTCAGATTCAGGAGCCCTGTCTGAGGATGAGCGGGACCTGGCCCATTCAAGGGCAGGTGTGGGGACACCCGAGCGGATGCCTTCCACCCAGGCGCCCGGCGCTGTGACCCGAGGTCTGAGGCTCTGCTTTACCCACCTCTCTCCCCGTCTTGTCGCCCTTGGGCAAGGGAGGCTGGGGCTCCACTCGGGGGAGGCCGAGTAAGCCGGGTTCCTGGCCACATTTCCCCGTCTCCACCCTCCCAAATTGTCTGGACAAATGAATAAAGCTGCTAGCTGTCAATGAGTCGCTCTCTACTCTACAGTAATTAGAAGGTTTAAAAAAAAAAAAAAATCAGCCCAGGCGGCTCAGTGGAAGCATTTATACTGATCCATGGAGCCAGACAGGCAGTTTAAGTGGAAATTACAGTAAATGGAGGACTCGGAGCCTGATTGCATGTTGTTGCTAAGCTTGGCGGGAGCGCCCATGCCAAGGAGGCTGTCCTCATCTCTCTCCATCACGGGGAGCATTCAGGGGGCTGGGGGAGACCGAGCTGCCCTGGCCCAGCAGCCCGGGGCTGGCATGACTATGCGGAGGGGCAGGGTGCTTGAAAACACGCCAGGCCCTGGGAGCCTCCTGGTACCGAAGCCGGCAGCCAGGCCCTGGGGGGCAGCAGGCTTCCTTCCTCTGTCCGGCCAGGATACCTGGACTGACCCCCTCTGTGCTCCCCCGTCCTCGGCCTCCACCATCAAGACCCCTCCCTCCCCAGGGAGCACCTCCTCCTGAGTTCCACTTGACTGCAGCCTTTCCCTGCCAATCACAGCGCCTGGCACAGAACCGAGGTGCAGGGGAGCCCCTACTGTGGAGCCCCTCTCCCCATGCTGACGCCGCCCCTCCCTGGAGGCAGGGTTCTCGGCCCCCTTCCCCCTGGAGGGGCCCGGAAAGGTGACGTGAGAGACCCAAGGACACACAAGGTGTGAGCAGCGAAGCTGGATTTAAACCCAGGAACCGACTGGGGGCGGAAGGATTCTTTTTAGTTCCTTAAAATCTTTTTTAGGGGCCCTGGCAGCTGAGGCTTAGGAAATAGGACACAGAGAAAAATGGGACCTGTTGAGCTCCAGGAAACCGCCCTGATCGTGTGGGCAGGTCGCTGAGACGTCCCGGCTCGGCCTCGATGTAGGCACACCTTGGACGCGGCACGGTTCAGGACTAAGGGAGTAACCGGATTCACCCTGGCAAGAACCAGGGGGTCTGGGAGGCTGAGGAGGATACAGGGTTAGGCGGCGCTAACAGATCGCACAAAGACCCACCCTGACGGTGACCTTACAAATGGCACGCACCAGCCTCTTGGGCGCGCATTCCCTGAAACCCACCAACCTGTCCCCCAAAGATGCTACAGGTCTGTGACAGATACTGAGGCTGGCAGTGGGTGAGGACCAGCAGGTGAGACCTGGGGGGGGGGGGGGGCGGGCGTTGCCAGAGCCTCAGCCGTTCATGGCTCAATGTCTCCTTGTACAACCTCAAGGGGACCCCTGGGAGGCGGTGGGGGGAGGGGTGGTCCTTCAAGGATCGCCGAGCTCCCCAGCCTGAGCCCTTGCAAGCTAGCTGTGTCCCCTGTCCTCTGCTCCTGGGAGCGAGAGGGTGCAGTTGGCAACAACCTACTGTAGAAGTTGAAGAAGGCGATGCGGGCTGAAAATACAGATGGTGTTTTCTTGTCTCAGAGGCTACCATACCGGAGAAGCACCCAGTTCACTTGATTTAAAACACACACACACACACAGAGAACTAAAAAGCACACCAGCCATGCTTTCTTTGCAGAAGGGCAAGCTGGACGAGTCGGGAGGCACACTGCCCCCCCGTTCAGTGTGGGGAGACGTGCCATACAGCTTGTCGGGGGAACACAGGAACCCTGGACACATCTATGCCTTTAAGTCACAGGGACTCACAATGCAGTCGTCCGCCCTTGGAACTTAACAACAGCGCTCACTAGGAATAGATGCTCCAGTTGGTCTTAACTCCCTGCACCTTCCCCCGCCCCCCGCCCCCCGCCCCCATGGCAGCTTGAAAGGACTTTGGAGAATCAGGCCCCTGGGACACTAACAGTACCCAAGATGCTCAAGTCTGCTGGGGTGACTTGACGGCTACCTTGATTTTTCTCTTCTATCTTGGGAACACTAGAAAGCCGTTAGGGAAACAATAGCCTTCCCTGGTGAAACACCACCACCAGAAATACACTAATTCTCAAACACACCCAGCACAGAGCCATCGCCTCCACAGCCAGCCACCCCGACTAGCCCAGCGCCAGCCCCGGAGGGTCAAGAACAAAGACTCTCGTGCGGCCGCCCGCCGGGAGCAGGTTCGGGAGACCACACCGTACCTCCAAAATGAACTTTCTTCTTGAACCGGGAGTTCTCAGCCATCGTCTCTAACCTGGGTGTGACCATCTCACTCAGGCTGGTCCCGCTGCCGGTCTGGGTCCATGCGGAGCCCGCATCCACAGGGCCCCCTCATCTACTATTGTCTGTTAATCCAAGAGGAAAAAAGTTGCAGCCCTCCGCAGTCAGAATTGTGGAACAAAAGGGAAAAAAAAAAACAGGAAGAAGAAAGATGGCTCCAAGTGTTTAATCCGCAGGGAGGTTTTCAGATTTGACTTTGGGAGACCACACGTCGGGATCGGCGGAAAATTCGGTTCTTTGACACAAGTTGTAAGCTCCAGATTGGAGCCCGCATCCTTTCACTTCCCACTGTACCGGGGATGGTTTCTTTTTTTTTTTTTTTCCTAGTGCTGGTTTCCATGGCAACGCATCAGTCACTAGTCTAAATAAGTGCGGGTGAAGGACGCCTGGAAACCAGTGCAATTACGCACGCCATTAGCGGGGAGAGGAAAGTGATTCAACCCCGCGACGAGCACGGGGCCGAGGTAACACTTAGAGTCTGCTGTCGTCCTTGTCCTGAGGATTCGCTTTCTCATTTTGTCACACAGGGTTTTCTTGGTCCCAGCGGTTTCTGAGCCCTGCGTGCTGCAAGGTGGACGGCCGGGTGGAAAAGTCCATTCTGACCGCGCCACCCGGCGGAGCCAAGGTCAAAGAAAGGGACAGGACCTCAGTGAAGCGGGTCTTGGCTGAAGGCATCCCTTGGGCCTTCCACTGGTCCCTGCATCCCTGGAGGAGGGGAAGGGGTCTTCAGGTGCTTGGAGGGATTGGGGGGACGTGCATGTACTCTGCACACTCAGTATGAAGGCTGGTGGGGAGCAGGCTGCAGGCAGGGCTTGCTGTCGGGCAGGCAGCTGAGCCTGCCTCCTTCCTAGCGATGCCCTCTCACCTCATGGCTCTTGCTTGGGAAGGCTCAGTGGGGTACAGGCCAGGCTGTAGATCCTGTTTTTCCTCTGTCATCAACTTCTTCCCTTAAACAGCTGCCACGAGTTCATGGTGTGGTCCCGGACAGGACCCCTCACCTCTGAGCTGCAGGATTCCCATGGGTCTGAAGGGCTGGTGACTCTCAGTCAATGTCCTTTGGATTCTGAGAAGCAGGCCACGTGGCCAGTGGGCAAGCAGGAGCCAGGTCCCACACCCACCAGCTGCATGGCCCGGGTCCAGCCTCTTATTTGTCAGATGGGGTGATGATAATGAATTATCTAAAGCTAATTATCAATGAATTAAACCAGTTACTTATTACTTAATTTAACAATTAATACATAAATCATTAAAATGGGATGTTAGGGCTGTGAATGATTTTGTTTCAGAGTCAACGTGAAGAGCACAAACCCTCTGCTCCCTGTAGACCTGAGGCTGGACGCCGCCTGGTTTGAGGTGTAACTCGCCCTCAGAGTCCTGTCCACCCAGCCGTGTTGGAGCAGATGCCCCATGAAGACTCAGAGATAAGGACACTGGCCAGAGAAGTTAAGTGAGTGGCCTAAGGGCACCCAGCCAGCTAAAGGGGAGCCTGGAACCTCTAGGCCCAGCCCTGTACCTGCCAGGTATCCCTGTCTCCTGCCGCACACCCCCAGGGACGCAGGGCTCTCAGCTGACCGGTGGGGATGAAGACCAAGCGGGGGCTTCCTCCCTCACCCCAGCTAGGGACGTCCCCAGCTGGGTGTCCTGGAAGATACGCTGGTTCCCAATCCTGCCCCCCTGGGGCCCAGACCTAAGTGGATTCCTGCTTCTCCAGGGCCCTGTCCCTCCACTGGCATTCCGACTGGTCTCTGGGCAAAGCAGGGGGTCACAGAAACAGCCCGTGCCTGACACACTGGAGGCCCAGGGGCTGCGGCCACCACTCCCTGGGAGAGATCCCGTGGGAGGCAGCAGTGGAGACAGGAGGGTAAAAACATCGCGGCTTTCCCTCCACAGCCCAGCCCTCTCTCCGTGCTCCATGCCGCTCACACGCCCTTCAGCCCCGTGTCCCCTCCCCCAGGTGGCTCAAAGCCTCGTGTCCTGGGAGGCGCCCCGTCCCTCTCGGGGGCGAGCTGCTCATGGCTGCAACTCCCGCCAGGTTGCTGACCGATTCGGCGGGCAAACCGGGCCCTGAGGGCAGGGCTGGCCCTTTCTCATCTGTGACCTTCCACAAATTTCTCGCCCTCTCTGAGATTCAGCTTCAGGAAAAATGGGCACGCAAGAACACGTCCTCATGTAAGGGCTACCTGAAAATCACGAGTCAGCTGGGGGCGGGGTTGGCTCCTGGTGGCAGAGGTGGGTCCGACCCGGATGCCCCTGCATCCCCAGGCCTGTGGCCCGCAGACGCCCCCGTGTATCCACTGCACATGTGAACACTCGGCAGAAACTTGAAAGCGTCACGCGGGGTCATCGCCTGTCCAACCGGCCCATCACAGAGGTGGGTGTGGCCCGTGCGTCGCACACACACACACACAGGCCCAGGACTCGAGAGATGACAGAGGATCTTCTCCACCCTATGTGGTCACAAGGGCCTCGATCTGCACCCCCGACCTGACGCCCAGGGGCTCTGGGACTTTAGGGAGGTGATGAGGGTCAGAGGGAGGTCACAAGGGTGGAGACCCCACCAAGAGACTAGCATCCTTATAAGGAGAGGCAGGGCTTCCCTGGTGGCTCAGCTGGTAAAGGATCTGTCTGCAATGCGGGAGACCTGGGCTCAATCCCTGGGTCGGGAAGATCCCCTGGAGAAGGGAATGGCTACCTACTCCAGTATTCTGGCCTGGAGCATTCCATGGACTGTATAGTCCATGGGGTCGCAGAGATGGACACGACTGAGTGACTTTTACTTTCAAGGAGAGGCCAGAGACCAGAGCTGGCTCCCTCCAGCCTGCGAGGGAGAAGGCGGCTGCCTACAAACCGGGAAAGGAGCCCTCTCCAGGGGTTCACCTGGTGCCTTGACCTTGGGCTTCGGCCTCCGGCACTGTGAGGAGTAAATGTCTACGGTGTGAGCCCCGGTCAGCGTGGCCCCAGCAGATGAGAGAAGCGTGTTCCTGCATCCGGGAGGCGGGGATGGACAAGGCGCTGACTTGGGGGATGGAGAGGGGGCCCAGGGGGTGGGCCCACAGCACCAGGCGCTCGCTCACTGCACCATGAAGAGAGCGGCAGACCCGCACCCATCACACCCACGGAGCTTCCTGGGCGGGAGACTGAGGACACCGAGACACGTTCACGTCTCTCAGCCGATCACCTGCCTCTGATGACTTAGAACCCGGCAGGGCAGCCATGCGTTCTTGAGGCTCAGGTGCGTGCGTGTGTGCATACACATTCACACTCACGCACGCACACACGCACCGTGGGGAGGACAGAACACAGGCGGGGGATTTGGAATTCGTCTACTTGCCAAGGAGACCTAAAACTCAAAGCTCCTTTCCAGAAGCCAAAGGAGCTCAGTGCACGCTCCTGGGACGTCGGGGCCCCTCTTCCAGGCAGGACTGAGATCAACGCGTCCCTGGACCCTGCCTGGCATCTCCCTGGCTCCAGTTACTGCCCAGGACATCGAGATGTCTCTTCTTGTCGTGTGCAGACCCGGTCTCCCAGGCAGGTTCTGTGTTCATTCCCGGGGGGGCCCAGCCTCCTTCTCAAGTCCCATTCACGGGTGTCACAGAGAACAGTTGCGTGTGTCGGGGCGTGTGGGGTTTTCCTGGAGTGTGAGCAGCTCACAGGCACTCACAGCATTCCCCATCTCTGACACTTCGTCCCTGGCATCTGGCACAGGCTCGGTTCTCAACGAGTTATATGCTGTCCCTTGGGCTTAATATACAAACCAAAGTCATAAGTAGGAGCCACAGATCCAAATGCCTCCAGGCAGGCCATGCGTCAAGGAGCAGGTGTCAGACAGCAGGGAGTGGTGGGGTCTGAGGTCGACAGAATCTCAACGATGAGCAGATCCTAACTTCCAGGGAAGCGTTGTTTTGCAGGACCCCTGGCAGTGCTCTCACGGCAGGCAGTCCTGTGTCTAGGGGCAGTCTGGAGGTCCATGGTCCCAGTGCTGGAAGGTACTATGAGCAAGTGCTGGCAGGGCCGGGTGTGGTCAGTCCTTAGCTACCTCCAGGTGGATGGAAGACCTTGTCATAACTCTCTGAGCTCAGATCCTACACTCTTGTCACACGACTCACACAGAAACACAATGGACTCTCCGGAAATGCCAGTGCCTTCAGCATCAAGAGAAGAATATCCTTCGTTCATCTGGAGCTTTTCGATGATGCTTATCGAGTCTCTACACCACATCCCTGGTGGCAAGGACCCTCAGGGGGTGTGAGCGTTTCAGGCGACATATCTGGGCTGATGATGGCACCTTCCTGAGCGGGAGCATCCGTCTAACTACTGTCTTCCGGTCAGGCGGCCCCCGAGGCTGCGCACTCTGAAATAACCCTGGACGGTCACAGCCTGTTTCACACTCCCTGCCACCCCAGGGGTGAGGAGTGCCCCACCCCCGGTGCCCAGCCTCCTCCCACCCTCTGCACCCTATGGGGAGTGACTGTGGACACTGCATTTCCCAGATGCCTTGGCCGGGGCAGCAGCCAGGTTCTGGAGATGAGACCCCTGTGCAGGGCGGCAGGGCAGTGCCGCTGCTTTGCATATCCCTGGTGGGAGGGTCCCACACACCCACAGGAACGCCTCTTGGGTCTTCCTGCTGCCCTAACTCAGGGGCAGCGCTGGCTTCTGGCGGTGACCTGTCTCTGGGTGGCATCACTTGCCCCCTTCTCTTCCTCTCGCCCTTCCTACAGTCTTGTCACATAAACACACTGGATTCTCCAGCAATACTTTTGAAATCAATCTCCTGCATTCCAGGGACTTCCCTACTGGGCCAGCGGCTGAGACTCTGCCTTCCAATGCAGGGGGGGTGTGGGTTGCATCTCTGGTCTTGTGGCCAATAAACCAAAACATAAAGCAGAAGCAATATTGTAACAAATTCAATAAAGACTTTAAAAATTGTCCACATCAAAATAAAAATCTTTTAAAAAAATTTCCTGTATTCCACCCTCTCTGTCTGAAGCACCTGCTGAGGTGTGTGTTTGCTCCTAACTGGGCATTGGCTGATAAAGGGTGTGATGTGAATTTTTTGGAATGAGGTGTATTATGGGTTTTTAATGTAAGAATTTCATTGAAAGAGAAAGGGATCCTTGCACATAATTGCTTTTAAAAATGGGTGCATCATGCTTCTCAGAGCTGGGGGCTCTCAGACCTGCAGCGAGAGATGGTCTCCTAAAGAATTGAGAGGAACCAAGCTGGAAATAGGAGTCAGAACCTCACCTCCCACCCTGCCGTACCTCAAAGGCTCACGGAGCTTTTACCTGGAGAGCTTTTCAAAGAATCTCTCAGCTCAAAAGCAGGACCGATGACAGGAGCAGTGGAAGCAGGGTACATTGGGCTCTGGAAGACTCGAAGCCTCCTATGCACAGGTTTGGAATAACCAAAGCTTCCCGAGGGGCACCAGGCAGAGAGACGCCTTGCCACTGATGTGAGAGAGCCCTGGCTCATACTCTTCTGCTGGGTCCCTACTTTCCTTCTCGAGACAGGATGCTCTACCAAGTACCATCAGACCCCGCTGGGGGTTGACAAATATGCTGACTGTCTCTGTGGCAGGTAGGCCGTTAAGCAGCCCTGAGGATCCCACCTCCCAGTGAGATTCCCATCCCGTGAATGTGGGACCTGCGATGTGCCTCTGACCAGCAGAACATGGCAAAGGGAACAGGCTGCATCTGAGCACATGCCTGTCAGTGAGGAGACTGCTGCACTTTTCTCGCTGGAGCCTCTCTCTTGCCCGTGGGATGGAGCAGGTGACCGTCCTGGGGAATGCCACCTGGGAGGAGCAGGGGGTGGCCTCTGTCTGTAGAGAGGGGCTTGGAGCCTCCAGCCAGCAAGAAACGGAGGCATTCAGCCTTACAAACCCAGGAGATTCAGTTCTGCTGACAACCCAAGATGGCTGGAAGCCCCTCCCCAGGCTAGTTTCTGGACAAGGATACAGCCTGGCCACCCGGCTAAGTGAAGCCCAGGAGAGGAGCCAGAAGCCAGACTAAGTCTTGGTTCAGAGAACCCACGTGCTCGGCATTTGGGAACGGCGATCTTTCAAGGTCTAAGGAGCCGATCAGGTGGCCAGCACCAGTTAGGAGCGGGTGGCTTGTGCATTTATGTCCACGTACCCCCACGGGGGAGCAGTTCAGAGAGGATGAATTAAGAGACAGAAACAAAAAGTCTCCATGATCATTAAAACCAGACTCATGAAGAAATTCAGTCTGAAGGCAAGAAAACCAACACTTGCTGAGTGCCAGCTGTTATCACTGAACCAAACGCGAGTCTGCTCGACCACGCAAAACAAAGCCGACCTACTGACAGCGGGTTGTGCTGAAGGAAAGGGCAGCGTTTATTGCAGGCGCCCAGCAAGGAGAATGGGCAGCTCGAGCTCAGAGGACCCGAACCCCCTGCTGGCTTTTGGGGAGCAGTTTTAAAGACAAGGTGAGGGAGAGGATTCCGGGTGCACAGTCAGCTCGTATTCAATTTTCTGACTGGTTGATGGTGACGTAACAGTGGAGAGTCAGGAATCTTAGTCGCCAACCTTCTGGTTCCAACTGGTCTGGGGTCTACATGCTGGCGGATAGCAGTTTCCATCTGGTGGGAGTCTGGTTTCTGCAAAAACAACTGAGGGATGTGCATCAGACATGGGTTTCCAGGTCCTTCAGGAAGGAACTATAGGTCCTGCAGCTCGGCTATTTGGCTGATCTAGCGTTTAAATTGTTACGAGCTCTCCCGCCGGACTGCTGTTCTTTGTCTCTGCGTGGTCTCTCTCCTCTGATCGTTAACCCTTGGGCCAGACTTTCTGAAATTCAGGGAAGGTTCAGGAGACTGAAGGTTTTATTTAAGCGAGAGGTGAGGAACAAGCTGGGGTTGGTTACTGAGAAAAGCTGGTCTGGTGATTGATCGGTTTCACCATGTGTCGCGAGCTTTCATAGGGTAAGAAAGTGAAAGAAAATATTTTGATTTTGGAAGATGGTGCTTTAAAGTGAGATTCTTTGGGGGAGAAAAATCCTGAATCTCATTTGAAGACTGTCATTAGCCTCAATAACACAGGCAAAAATGAGTGTTGCAGGGTGTACTAAGGGGAGTGGTTTTTTTTTAAACGGTGGAATTTCAGTGAGTAAATGCTTTCCTTCAAAATTCATAAATGCCACTTACACCCCAAACCAGCAACATTTAACTTATCTGCAGCTGGTCCTGTGCCATATTTAACGTGAATCATATTGCAACATTTGGAGACTATTAAACGCGGAGTCCGCAGGAGGAGTTTCGTCAGATATCAGGGTAACACGAGAGAGAGCTGAGTGCTTGCCAGCGAGCAGTGGCCCGGAATGACATCCCTCCAAGGCCTTCGCCAGATGCATCATCTACGCTGCCACCAGCTGGCTAGAGCTTCGAGCTACTGGGGTCAGAGTGAGGGCCTGATGCCTGAAAAGGCTCATTACACGCTGAATCACTCAGACCTGTGGGCACGTTCACACCACCTCACCCCGATGCAGGCTACTGTCCCACGAGGGCAAGACGTGTCAGAATCCGCTTAAACATCTCAGTACCAATAACAACAGGGAGTGCAGTCTGTTACTGAGGTTCACTTCCTGCTAGTACATGGCAGGCACCCTCTGTACTGAATTCCCCATCTTCACGGATTCTCTCATCATCCTTTGCAGACAACTGAAGTGAATGGAAAGACACACAGGAAGAGCAGGGATGCAGGGAAGATGCAGGGCCCTCCTGAGCTGTGGCATCCATGCTCAGCTTCACCCAAGGCGGGCTCATTCTTACAACTAATCCCATCTGACAGTCAAGGTGGCCACCTCCAAGGGCCGCAGGCCCATGTGAGTGGGTGTGAAGGTGCCTGGCAGTTGCAGGGCTGAGACCCAACTCAGACATGCTGGTCTCAGCTGCATGTGTTTTTCCCCAGGCTCGTAAGAGCTCCTTGGAGTTGTACTTCTTTCAAGTTCATGGGGGACTTTTAAATCTCCTTCCAAGCCTGCTGTGATTGGTGAAATCCTAGCTTCTAACGCACAGAGCAAGTGGAGGCGGAAGCCCACTTAGCTCCCACTGACATCCTGAGGGGACCTGGGCTTCCTGGGGCCCGTGTGGAAGCTGGGGGTGAGGGCTCTTGGCTGTCTCAGAGGCTGGGAGAGCAGAGGTCCAGCTACCAGACCGGAGGCCCAGATCCCTGTGGTCAGCCACATCCACCGGCCAGAGCTTTGTGGAGCCCCGTGTGGCTAGGCTTCAGGCAGGGGTTGGAGACGCAGGGTCTTGGCCATGAAGCAGCTGCCATCTGGCTAGGAAGGCAGATAAAATCAGACTCTTCTGGGATCAGAGATTGAACAGAGGTATGAACAAAGCCAACGGGAACCAACAGGCAGGAGCGAGAGTCTCTGTCTGTGAGGCTCACGGGAGGTTTTCAGGGAAGAAGAGATGAAGATCACCCTGGAAGGCAGGTGGCGGTCGGCTGTGGTAGATTGTTCACAAAAGTAGCTGCAATTATTCCCTCCCTGTACCCACACCCATTTGCAATGTGACTTTGAACTCCTGCCACGAGAGTCAAGGTTTATTTTCCCAGACCCTGAGTCCCGGCTGGCTCCAGGACCTTGATCAACAGAAGACAGTGTTGGTGACACTACCAGTTCTGAGTCCAGATTTCCAGAGGCTGTGCCTTTTCTGCCTGTCTCAAATGCTGCCCAGCGGCCAGGGCGAGAAGCTCGGGCTGGACCACCAGACCACGAGACCAGCGCCCCAGCGTGCCTGCCAGCGTGCTTGCTGTTTGCCAACTGCCAGTACAGACACGAGACACGTCTAGTGATGACAGCAGAGGCTCTCAGCAGAGCCCAGCCCAACTTGCTGACTCACAGAGTCACGAGATAAGTGGTTACTGTTTCAAGCCACTAAGTTTGGGGCAGCTTCTTATGCAGCAGCTGCTGACTGCTACATTAGTTACCTGACTTTTCACTCCATCACCTGGAGGTGGTTTCACCGCCTCACTGGGGATGACAAGTCGCGCCCCTTTCAGGGAGCCGTTTTAAGCACAATGCAGATTTTAAAGTGCGAGGCAACCAAGCGGAGAAGCTTTAGCATTAGAAGGACAGTCTGGAAAGTTTCCTGGTGGTGCAGTGGTTAGGACTCTGCACTCTTACCGATGAAGGCCTGGGTTCAATTCCTGATCAGGGAACTAAGATTCCACAAACTGCGTTGCGTAGACAAAAAAAAAAATAAAGAAGGACTGGCCTGGAAAACGCAGGGTGGGTGGTTGGCTACGCTTTATGTACACACTGCCACATTCTCTGTCTTTTTCCAGAGAATGGCAGAGCCACCTGCGGGGCCCGCTGTGGGGATGCTGAGTCTTTGCTGACTTCTGGGGAGTTTCCAATGCTTTCTGGTTGCTAAGGTGGCAGGTTATGTGTTTTATGATGGAGGAGGCACCGAGGCAGAGCAGTGTGCACCCTGGGAGCTGGAGTCGTGGAGAAGGTGTTAGATTCTGGCTCTGTAGGCAGAATCAGAGCTGCTTCATAATTTATGTCCTTGGGCAAGAGCGTTCCCCTTGCTAAGCTGTTTCCTCGCTTGTAAAATGCATGCCACTATCCTAGCTCTGCACCCCACATAGGACAGGTATAATAAGATGAGAAAACCCAGGTCAACACGCAGGACCACTCTGAGTTACAACCACCCATACGTGACCTCCTGAGGTCCTAAGAAGCCCAGCCGGGCCTGCAGACATTCATTCAGCTAGAAGCCAGGCAGAAGCAGGCATCTTTTCCACCACACCGTCCCCTGCAGGCTGTGGGCTGGTCTCCACTTCTGTGCGTGAACAGTGATGTGAACGAAAGGAAACCTACAGAGCAACGGGGTGATGCTCTTCTTGTGGGGGAAGCAGGCAGAGAGGTTTTCTGACCATTTTGTTGGCTGACATTTTTCAAGAGTTATTTATTTCAGGGCTTGATGAAGGCTCTCGCTGTTTCCTGTTCTGTGCTGCAAATGCATTAAATAAAAAGAACAGGGGACAACTCGAGCACTCCACATCAGGGCAAGAACGGGCAGGTGCGGGCGGAGCCCACACCTCCCTCCCAGCTCACTGTTTACTATTGCCATAGAGACAGAGCTGGGAGGAGAGAGGGCAGTGCCTGGTAACCAAGGCGGGGAACGATGCTCTTGGCTCGGTACCCAGCCAGTGCCCAGGCCACTCCATCTGCTTGCTGAGGGCACTGGAGAGCCGAACGCCTCCACAAACGCAGATGGGACTTGGCGGGATGCTCAGAGCATCACACACCCTTCCCCTGGGATGAGTGAGAAGGGGACCGATCCATCCTCAGCCAGCGCGCCGGTCCGAGGCACGGCGTCGATGAAGCAATCACACAAAATTCATCTGGTAGAACGCGGCCCCTCCCGACTGCCAATTAACTCAAGACAAACTGGCAGCCTGCCCCTGGCCTGTTCACCACACAGACTCGGACAAGTTGTCAGCAAAAGTAGAGTCAATGCCCAGGGCTCCAGAGAACCCAGCATGAAAACCAGGACTCCAGGTCGCCCGGGCAAAACAGGGCTGGGCTTATTAGCTTGATGGGCAGAGAAAATGAATTTCTACCCGAATGACACAGCTGTCTGCAAACACATAAGACAGGAGCAAATGAGCACTTGGGTAATGCAGCTGCTCTGTGGCCCTTGTTAAGCAAAAACAAGTTCCAAGAGAAGACTCTAGAGAGCTCCTTGGACTGCAAGGAGATCCAACCAGTCCATCCTAAAGGAAATCAGTCCTGAATATTCACTGGAAGGACTGATACTGAAACTCCAAGGCTTTGGCCACTTGATGTGAAGAACCGACTCACTGGAAAAGACCCTGATGCTGGGAAAGATTGAAGGTGGGAGGAGAAGGGGACGACCGAGGATGAGATGGTCGGATGGCATCACTGACGCGACGGACATGAGTCTGGGTAAACTCCAGGAGTTGGTGATGGACAGGGAAGCCTGGTGTGCTGCAGTCCATGGGGTCGCAAAGAGTCGGACACGACTCAGCGACTGAACTGAACTGAACAAAACACTTCCAGTTACACTGACACGCCACCCCATGCACACTCTCTGATGGAACACGATGCTCTTGGAGGGAGGCAGTGCCCTCCAGACGCATAGCTGCGTTGGCATAACAGGTGCAGAGCAAGTAAACACAGAGGCAGGAAGCCAACTGGTATTGCCAGGGGCTGGAGGCAAGGGCGATGGGAGAGACTGCTAACGGGTCTAGGCTCTCTTCTGGGGTGGTGAGAATGCTCTGAACTGGACGGCGTGATGGTGGTGCAGGCTTGTAAACGCACCAACTACCGTGAACTGTGTACTTGCAAAGAGTGGCGCCAGTGGTGAAGAAGTCGCTGGCCGACGCAGGAGACGTAAGAGACGCCAGTTTGAGCCCTGGGTCGGGAAGATCCCCTGGAGGAGGAAATGGCAACCCACTCCAGTTTTCTTACCTGGAGAACCCCGTGGACAGAGGAACCTGGCGGGCTACCTGTCCATGGGGTCACAAAGAGTCAGACATTACTGAAGTGACTTGGCACACATGCATTCAAAGCACAGTTATTACGGTATTTGAAGGACATCTCAATAACTGTCACAGAAAAGTAACAGAGGGCCTTTCCTGGGGGTCCGGTGGTTAAGATTCCAAGCTCCCAATGCAGGGGGCCTGGGTTCGATCCCTGGTCGGGGAACTAGATCCCACATGCTACAGCTAAGACCCAGTGAGGTGAAGTGAAGTCGCTCGGTTGTGTCCGACTCTTTGCAACCCCGTGGATTGCAGCCTAAGCGGCTCCTCTGTCCATGGGATTTTGCAGGCGAGAATACTAGAGTGGGTTGCCATTTCCTTCTCCAGATCTTCCCGACCCGGGGATCAAACCCGGGTTTCCCGCACTGTAGGCAGACGCTTTACTGTCTGAGCCAATACAGCCAAATAAATGAAAAAAAAAATTTTTAAAGGAATCGATCACATGGGTGCCTCTGCCCTGGGCCTCAGTTCCGGTCCTGCTCTGCCATGGATGGCTCTGAGGCTTCGGGCGAGCAGGTCAGCCTCCCCACGCCCTGCTTTCCTCATCTGGGATGGTGCCCACCCCGTGCAGAGGGGAGGGGCCTGAAAAGGGCGAGCGGGGACGCCACCCGAGCTTGCCCACTCCTGGCACTCGCCATCAATGCCGCTCGCAGCCTTGAAATCGAGAAGGGCCTTCCTGTCGTGGGACCCCACACAACTGCACACGCTCCGCCTGCCTCTTGTCTGTAGAGAAACTTCAGCCAAAGAATAAATGTTACCAGAGAAGTGAGAAAATACGGAAGCAAAGGGAAAGTGGCCAAACAGGACAACAGAATAACAGTTCAGCCATTAAAGTTAAGGACTTTGAGTTTCTTCTCAAGGGCTACGGGTACTATTCTGAGCCGTCTTGTAGACACTGGAACCCCCAGCAGGTGGAACGAGTTACCTACGTGACGATCAGACTGTAGCCATGACAAGAGCTGCCACAGTTCTGAGAACTGGCCTCCAGGAAATGGGAACAAACCAACCCTGGAACTGAAGACTAACTGTACCTAAAGCAATCAGTGATGCCGGTCAGACCGCTCATGGCAAGTTCACGACGACTGCGGGGCTGACTGTGCTCCTTCCACACGTAGCCCCGCCCCTCTGCCTGTGCACCCCTGAAACTCTCCCTTTACAAGCTCTGGCCCCAGCTGGCACTGGGGAGTCGGCTTTCTGCTAAGTCCACCTGCTCCCCAGGTTGTTGGCCTCCTGAATAATGCAGGCTTTACTTTCCACCAACACATCGTTTCCTGCTCAAACCCTTGAATGGCCCTGTGCGTCAGAACACACCCCACAGTCCTCACTGCAGTCCACAGGCTTCCTGAGCCCGCCTCTCAGTGGAATCCCCCTCCCACCACGCTGCAGTCACGACACCCTCCTTGCTGGTCCTGAAACACAAGCCCGTTCCTGCCCCAGGCCCTCTGCACCTGCCGTTCCTGCCTGGAATACCCTTACCCTGCGTCTGCACAGCTCACCCCTCATCTCCTCCAGGTTGAACACCCCACCTCCACGCGGCCATCAGTGGCCTTGCTGCACACGGCCTGCCTCTCTGCTCCCCAACACTGCCCCCCACCACGACAGCGGCGGGCCGCCTCCCTGCCTGCTGCCGGAACCCCGTGTCTGGAACTGTGTCTGGCACACACAGGCTGCAAGAGTGCATCTTTGCTGAATGAATGAGTCTGAGCGTCTCTGCGTGTCAGATGCTGGGGATGGAGAGATGACTAAGCTGAGACGAGGCACGGGCTGGGGGAGGGTGGGGAAGACAGACACGGAACAGATCATCACAACAGAGTGGGGTGGGCTGCGGCAGGGAGATGGGTCGTGCTCTACAGGGCAAAGGAGAGCACGGACTCTCCCAGCTGGGTCTTGCAGGATGAGCAGGAGTTTGGCAGACAGACAAGTGAGCGACGGGCATCTCGGGCAGGAGCAACGGCATAAGCAGAGACAGAGGGGGGCAAAGCGGGGCACATCTTCACGAGGCAAGGAGTCGAGGGGCTGGAACGATGGTTAACAACCCTTCTCAGCAACGATTGCCTGCCCTGGATCGCCTTGTCTGGGCTCGCTCCAGCCCTGCGTGGTGGTATAATGACCATCTTCATTTTCGACGGGGACACTGAGACTTTGAGGGGATCTGTCTCTTTCCGGAAGCTACGCAACCACTGGAGGCCTATGGGACTGGAGCCCGACCTGAGCTCCTGGCCACGCTGGGGTCTGCAGGCGAGGCCGCCTGCTTCGTCACCAACGTTCTGCTGGGACAGCAACCCCCGCTCGCCATGTACTGTGTGTGTGGCTGCTTCTG
Organism: Bos indicus x Bos taurus; assembly: GCF_003369695.1. Taxonomy (NCBI): domain Eukaryota; kingdom Metazoa; phylum Chordata; class Mammalia; order Artiodactyla; family Bovidae; genus Bos; species Bos indicus x Bos taurus. The sequence continues at coordinate 3,370,798 of NC_040104.1, read as the reverse complement.
TGCTACAGTGCAAGGGGGTAATTGCCCCAGAGAATCCCCAGCCCGCAAAGACAGACGTTTGCTCACTGGCCCTTCAAGGCAGATTTCAGGGAGCCCTGGCCCAGGGGATGGAGATGAGCTTGGACAGGCAGGTTGGAGGTAGGTGGGGCCCCTGGAGTTGGGGGGTCCTGGCAGGTGGGTAGGGCTGAGGGGGGGTGCAGAGTGGGGGTCAGGGCAGGGCTCAAGGCATGACGGAGGACAAACCCAGGCTCTGAGACGTGGGGAGATGACTCTCCGACACTTGGTACCCTGGCGCCTTTCTGGGCCTGGCGCGTGCCAGGCTAAAGGAATGGAAATGCAGAGCAGGGCTGGGTCCCGGCCACGGACGCGCTCACAGCATGGGGCAGAGGTGCAAAGGGAGGAGAGAGGGGAGAACCACCAGCACTGAGAGATGGCCATTAGCCAGGGAGGTGGGACAAGGCGGGGTGCGGCCAGGCAGAGGCATGGGGCTGGCCCCAGCAGCGCAGCCTGGACAGAGCCCGGGCTGGGAGCCCCCGGACGGAGCCCGGGCTGGGTGCCCCCGGACGGAGCCCGGGCTGGGAGCCCCCGGACGGAGCCCGGGGTGGGTGCCCCCCGATGGAGCCCGGGCTGGGAGTAAATGTGTTGGAGCTGCTTTACTTGGGAATGTCTTGGCCTGATGCTTCTGAGCAGGTTTTGACGAACCAGAATAATTAAAATCTGAGAGATGTTAAAGGAATGTGTGCGAAGGTCATACTTTAGAAAAGCGTATCTAGAAGCCCATATCGTGATGGGTGACAGGACAGCCTGAGTCTCCTGGCCGGCACAGCCACGTCCATGGTTAGGTTGGTGAGACACAGTTGGGCTCCGCCAACCTGGAGCAGGACCCTGGGGCGGCAAGCACACGGAGTCCTTCAGCTGTGTCCCTGCTGAGAGTCTACAGGGCCAGGGCCCAGGGGCGTGCGGACACAACAGGTGTTCCTGGGTGTGGCAAGGAGGGCCAGCATCGACCCGCCCGTCAGGAGAGGTCGTGGGACAGTGGCCTGTACCCCAGGGGCCGAGGACACAGCCACACAGGGGAGAGGAGGGCTGCTGGCCCTGGGGCCTGCCCAGTGACCGCTCGGGAGAGCAGGGCCCTAGGGGAGGCGGCCCGGCTGAGAACAGAGCACGCGCCGTGTGGCTGGGAACGGCAGGGTATTTTAAGCAGCACACGGGGGAAATCTGCGTTACCCTGGAGATGGGGTGGATGCAGGGCTCAGCGGCCGCAGAGCATCTGTGCTCAGAGAGAGGCCTGTACCGAGTCTGGGCTGGAGCAGCCAATGGGAGGGATCCAACATGGGGGTCAGCGTGGGGAGGTGAAGGTGGCTACGGCTTCCCAGGGTGGGCAGCTTTATGGGCCCTTGCTCTGGGGGCCCCTGCTCCAAGATGGAACCTACCACCCCAGGGGATCCTGGGGTCCCTGAGCCAGCCCCTGCCCAGCACAACTGGAGAGTGTGTGGAGGGAGTGATGGGTGTGTGTAATCCTTTCACCTCCCTTGTCCTGGACATATACTCCTTATGACATGACCTCAGACTACTCTGCTGCTTGCCGGGTTCTCCTGATGCAGGCCATTCACCTTCCTCCACAGCACTACAGGGCAGTCTTCATTAAATGGTACATCCTCATCAGAGGCCCCCTGGGGCCCAGGCCAGATGGACCCGTGCTGGCCCACATCTGAGGCTCTTGGGTGAGGATGCAGCTGACCCTGGAGGCAGAGGACTGGCACAGGTCCCTGGCCAGGATAGGTGGGTGCTCAGCTGGTGACTGCAGGCAGATTTGAAAGCTCATGTCTCTACCTGTGAACGGTCACTGAGAGCTTCTCCAGAAAGGAGGAAGGTACTGCTGGGCAGCATGACCATTTCTGTAAAAGAAGTCTGCGGCTGTGATAAGTCATGGGTCTTGAGCTGGGCTCATCCTGGGTGAGCCGGGGGGGCCTTAAACCTGATGACAAATGTCCTCGTAAAGGGACAGAAGAGGAAAGACAGAGAGGCGGAGGCTGTGTGGAGATGGAGGCAGAGGCTGCAGGGACGCGGGCACAGCCCAGATCACCCGGGCCCCCAGGAGCTGGGAGGGGCAGGAAGGGTGCTCCCTTGGAGCCTGGGAGGCAGTGCGGCCCTGGGACCCCTTGATCTCAGAATTCCAGCCTCCAGACTGTGGGAGAATTGATTTCTCTGCCCGGAGTGTGGTCATCTGTCATGGCGCCCCAGGACACTGATGCAGTGGGCTTGTGGGTGCCCGGCACAGTCGAGGCACTTGACAGGCAGGGCTTGCTGGGCATGCCCACCACTGAGCCCATTCTCTAGACTGAGACCCCCAGGGTTCTGGTGCCAAGGACATGCCTCCAGGAAGAAGGGGACCTGAAGTGAGTTGCTTGGCACTGGGCCACACGTGGGACCCTGTGCACAGAGCTCCAGAGGTGGGAGCGGGCTCTGGTGCCCACCCAGGCAGAGGGCCCCAGGAGCAGCTGCCAGCCTGGGCGTCCCAGGGTGAGCCTCACAGAGGGGCGGCCTGGGCGGCTGCTTTACGCCACCCTGCCCTCGCTCAAACCTCAGCAACTCCAGCTACAGACACGGCCACTCGGCATGATGCCCAGCTCTGCCCTCCCCTCCCACCTGGTGCCCCCACGGGGCTCTTCATGCTGCTCTGCTCTCGTTTCTGAAATAACAAGGCTGCATCTTTGGGAACAGTGGTCGGGCCATGGACCCACGACATGCACTGTCTTCCTGAGTCCACAGCCTCACTGAGCTTTTCCTGTTCATCCTTGACACATGCCCGCCTCACTTTTCCTGTTCATCCCTGACACATGCCTGCCTCACTTTTCCTGTTCATCCTGACACATGCCCGCCCCACCCTGACCCCGAAACCTTGTCAGTGATCTGTGGACTGGATGCTGCTGTCCCCACAATTCCTATACTAAATACACCCCAATGCCATGGTATTTGGATTAGGGTTGGATGAGGTCATGAGGGTGGGGCCCCCAGGATGGGGTCAATGCCCTTGTAAGAGGAGGAGGAAGACTAGAGCTCGGGCTTTCTCTCTCTGCCACACGAGCACACGGTGACACTCAGCTGCTCACTGTCCCCGCCCCAGCCAGAAACGCGCCAGCTCTGCCCCCCTTCAGCACCCACTGGGGTCTGCACTGCAAGCTCCACTGGAAGCCCACCTGCACCTCACAGCAGCCCTGTGAGAAAGGTCTGACAGTACCCCCAGTTCTCAGATGGGAAAACCGACGTGTGCGGCCTCATGAGGGTTGGTGGTGAAGATGAGTAGACAGTCGGTCTCAGGCCAGGCAATGACCTGTGAACACCACGGACTCTCAACACCGACTTCCCCGTGATGACAACAGTGTGTCTGAGGGCAGCTGAATTTAAGGGCTCCCCAGAAAGTGACCTGGAAGGACCAGGGTCTCTGAAATAGTGGCTTATAAATCTCCTTCTCAGGATTCCCCTCATGCTCCAGTGGTTGAGAATCCGCCCACCAACGCAGGGGAGACAGGCTTGATCCCCGGTCCAGGAGGACTCCATATGCTGAGGAGCCACTAAGCGTGAGAGCCACAGCTACTGAAGCCGATGCTCTAGAGTCCACGCTTAGCAACGAGAGGAGGCTCTGCAGGAGAAGCCTGCGGGCTGCAACCAAGAGTAGCCCCTGCTCGCTGCGACCAGAGAAAGCCCACGCAGCAACGAAGACCCAGCACGGCCGAAAGTAAAATAAATAAAAACTTTAAAAAAACCCTCCCTTTCCTTGGCATCTTGGGGACAGAGCAAACTTGTAATGGACACTTTTCTCCCAGATCACAGCTCCAGAGCACAGGGCGGGGCCTTGGAGGGGGGGATGGGTGGAGCAGAGCAGAGTGCCAGGGGTGCCCCTGGTAACACAGCTCCTGGCACCTGCGGATCAGAGGAGGCTCCAGGCACCCTTGGCATGGGGAGGACCCTTGGCAAGCGTTTTGGAGGTGGGCACCTGTCCTTTCTGGGGTCCTCCCCGAGGTGGTCACCCACCCTCTCGAGTCCTCTTCTCTCTGACAAAGATGCTCTTTCAGCTGGTCTGGGTGGGGAAGAGGTTGGGCAGCCAATACAGGGCATGTCCCAATTCCAAGGAGATGTCTGTAAATGCTTTTGGTGCTAACTGGCCAGAGTGGTGGCAGGCCCCCATTGGGGTCAGGAAGGCACGTCCAGGAAGGCACGGCCACCATCCACCCACACACTCTTTCAGCTCCAGTGTTCAGAGGACCGATGATTCTAGAGGAAGGGCTCCACAGGGCCAGTTTTCCTGCACACAAATGGCGAGAAGGCCTCACACATGCTCCCCATCAGTAACGAAAGTTGGCACGAAAATGAAAAGACAAAGATACATCTGTTAAGAAGGCTCCTCGGAGAACGGGCAGGACAAAGACAAGGATGCCCAGCGGGACCCAGGGGCGAGGGCCTGGGCCTCCTCCGCAGGACAAGGGCCCAGGCCTCCTGACTTCCATGCCTGATGAGGCCCGTGTGATACCAGGACCGATCACCTCCTGGTTACTGAGTCCTAGGAGGGCGGCACGGCCCCGGCCAACACGACAGGACCCGAGGGCTGGGAGCAGCGGTGCTGACCGAGGTCACACACAACACCAAGCGAGAAGTGAGCTGTGGCTTCTCCAGAATCCCCCGCTGGGCTGACCCTCGGAGCTGTGACCTGGCTCCCTTCTGCGTCTAAGGGCCAGTGGAGGAGGCAGGACAGCCTGCAGCCAAGCAGAACTCGGGTCCCCGGCCTGGAGGAGAGGCTACGTCTGAGCAGGAAGCTGGCGTCTGAGACGGCCCTCGAGGTCTCATTCCTCCTGCCCACGGTGAAGAGCCAGGTCTTCATGCAAAATGAAGCCGTGTGGTCTTAAGGGCGCGTGACAGATGAGTTTCCCAAACTCGTTAAAGCTCCGTTGGAATAATAAAGGAATTTAGTCCAGAGAAGCGGATGCTGTAACTCAATCCCAGCAGGGAGGTGCTGGGACTGGATGGGGTTCCCGGTGCCCACAGCAAACCCTCACCTGGGCCGGAGGTGGAGGTGACTCTGACCTGAGCCGTGGAGGGAAACTTCTGAAAGTGTTTCCTGCCTGAGTCTGTCGGGAGAGAAATGTGGGTGTGGTGCTTGAAGCACAGTGGCCTGGAGCACCCAGAATGTGGGAGCCAGGCCAGGCCACAGGAGCCTTGGGGGCCAAGGCGGACGTCTGCGCCTGGGGGCAGAGCGGTTCACATGCGTGGTGCGTCCAAAGGCCGTCCTGGAAGTCCCAACGCCACAGCCACCCCAGGGGCAACACAACCAGACTGGAAGGGGCTTCATAGAAAGGACACGAGTTTCACAAGTGCGGAGACCTGGCAGATCAGACCCTTTAGCCGGAGAACAAGCAGACCTGCAGAGCGAGGCAGGTGCGGCTTGGCAGAGATGCCGAGCTCTAAATTACATACACGGTCTGGTCATCTTCACAGCAGCCCCTGGAGGGCTGCTCTCACGGCCTGGTTACAGGCCATTGCCAGAGCCTCGCGGAAGGTACTCGGTGAGGCCTAGGACACGTGGAGAGAGGCAGCCTGTCCCCCACGTGGGGACAGCCCTGGAGTCTGCACACCTGGTGTGCACACCCGTTCTGGTCAGTTGAGGCCCCAAACTCATCCTCCTATTTCAGCACATCAAGAGGTGGTGAAGGACAGCCACGGGGTGCCTGCTTCCATCTTTCTGCAGTGGGCTGCTCATCAGCCCGCCATCCTGACCACACAGACGCGAAGCAGGGAGGGTGGAGGATGAGCGGGAGGCTCACCCTGCCAGAAGACACTCTGCTCTTCGGTGGAAGTGTGCAAGTACAGCAGCGTCAGTAGAGTAACCGTTACACTCTGTCCCGCGACTCTCAGGACGGCACAGATTCTGGGAGGCTCCAAAGTCCATGCACTGCCCATCGGCCCCCAGGGGCCCCGCCACCAGTGGGGCACAGGGCAGGTCCAAGCCAGGGAAGGGGTCCGCAGCCCGAAGGAAGGACTTTTAACCCTAGAACTGGGGCCAAACGGGGTTCCAACAGCTCAACGAGCAAGGCTACTGAGCTTCTCCAGCCAAGACGCTGCCTCCTTTGGCATCTTGGTTGGCACCTAGTGGCGGGATGTACCTACCTGGCTTGTTACCCAGTGACTTGGTGTGGCCAGTGGGGCCATGCCCACCGGGGACCCAAAGCGTCAGGGTATGTGCACCTAGGGTGCACACCCCCCCAGGCCTACACCGGGCCGGTCTCCCTTCATCCTCTCTCCTCCTCCCAGAGGAAGGCAGGAGCCCACCTGCAACAAGGCCCTCCTCTCCTCGCCCGCTCACCCCTGGGGAGACCCTGCAGCCATCAGGGTAGGGACACGCACCAGCTTCTGTATCCAGATCGGCCTCTGTATCCAGGCCCCCTTCTCACCAGCTCTCACCCTCTCAGGTCTGTGCCTACTGGAGGGGCTGTTGTGTTCTGTTCCGCTCCAGATACTAAGCCTTTTAGGGTGACATCAACCAGTGCCATGTAGATCCCAAAGAGGCTGCTCTGGGCTGAGCTGTGTCCCCTCTGCCCTCCAACCCACTATGCACGAGGCTTCCCTGATGGCTCAGCAGGTAAAGAATCCACCTGCAGTGCAGGAGACACAGGAGACGTGGGTTTGATCCTTGGGGTGGGAAGATCTCCAGGAGGAGGGCATGGCAACCCACTCCAGTATTCTTGCCTGGAGAATCCCCATGGACAGAGGAGCCTGGTGGGCCACAGTCCATGGGGTCGCACGGAGTCGGACTGAGCAATTAAGCATGCATGCACACAAGTACGGTGTGCATATGTCAAGCTCTCAGCAACCCAGGATGTGACCGGGTTGGGAGACGGGGCCTTCAAAGAGGGGACAAAGGTTAAACACGGTCATACGGAGCGGTCTAATCCAGTAGGACTGGGGTCACAAGAAGAGGAATTCTGGACACACACAGGGTGATCAGGGACGCATGGGTACAGAAGGATGACCACGTGAGGACATATCGGGGAGGCGGTGTCACAAGCCAGGCAGAGAGGCCTCCGGAGGGACCACAGCTGCCCACGCTCTGATCTCAGACTTCCGGCCCCCAGGACTGGGAGAAAATAAACGCACGCTGTTTAAGCTGCCCTGTCTGTTGAAGGGGAAAGGGGAAAGGGTGGCAGAGGATGAGATGGTTGGATGGCACCACCTACTCGATGGACATGAATTTGGGCAAACTCCGGGAGATGGCGGAGGACAGGGAAGCCTGGCGTGCTGCAGTCCATGGGTTTGCAAAGAGTCAGACACGACTGAGTGACTGAACATCAACTGTGAGATTCCGCACCGGCAGCCTGAGGGGACTGGGGCAGAGCCCCGCTCGCCCCCTCCACCCAGCTTTCCTAGTAAGGCTGCCCTGGGCCTCGAAGCCCACTGGTTTACTTTTATTTTTTAGCTACTATTATAATCGTTGATCTGCACACAGCAGGCCGCAAGCACTCTGCATACAATCCTGTTTGCCTCCTGACATTCTTTCAAAGAAGCATGATTACCCCCATTTTACAGACGGTTGAACCTGGAGCCCAGGGATCACACATCAAGGGAACCAGGGTGGAGACCCAGGTCTGTCGTATCACAAAGTCCCCGGTCTTTCAACTTCAACACCCTGATTTCCCCAGTGCCCAAGAAAAGTTCCCTTTCAACTCTGCATACTGTCAGTGGGAATGCAAACCGGTGTAGCCACGAGGGAAAACAGTAGGGAGATTCCCCTGAAAATTAAAACGAGAACTGGGGTTATCACCCAGCAATCCCACTGCCGGGTAATCACCCAAAATACACGAAATCACTATCTGAAGGAGAGAACTGCACTCCCAAGTCCATCGGTGAATTTTCACAGTAGCCAAGGTACGGAAACAACCGGAACATCCACGGATGGATGGATGAACAAAAAAAATGCGATGCACACGCGCGGCAGGATGTTAATCAGCCATAAAGTAGAAGGAAATCCTGCAACGTGTGACAGCTCGGATGAACCTGGAGGACGTTCTGCCAAGTGAGATAAGGCAAAGAAAGACAAATACCACAAGACCGCATTTACATGCGGAATCTAAAAAGAAAACCCTCATAGAAACAGAGAGGAGAACGGTGGTTGCCAGGGACTAGGCTGGGGGAGGTGGCCACGCAGTCAGTGTCCAGAAAAATTACCAGTTTTCAGTAATGAGATGGATCAGGTCTGAGGGTCTAACGTACACCATGGTGACCACAGCTGATCACACTGCTGCAAAACTGAAATTTGCTAAGAGAATAAGCTCGGATGTTCTCACCCAAAAACGAGACACATAGGAGATAAGTGAGGTGAAGGGTGTGGGGATCCTTTCATGATGGACACACACACGAAATCGTTAACTTTTGAAAACTGCACAGCATGGCTATGGCACCTTAGTTCCCGACCAGAGATGAAACCCCAGGCCCCTGGCAGAGACAGTGCCGAATCCCTACCACTGGACTGCCAGGGAATTCCCAAACATCTTACAGTTCTCTTAATATTTGCCAATGAAAAAAAACAATGCCCTGTGATTCAGCCCTAACCTGGAACGTCATATTCACTTTGAGTGGCCTCCACGTGTGATGAAGGGCCAGCCAAATGGGTGTAAGAGGTGCTGGGCTTTTCGCCATCATGATTAAAAGTCTGGAAATGCTTTTAGAGGGCTTCCCTGGTGGCTCAGCCAGTAAAGAATCTGCCTGCAATGCGGGAGACCTGGGTTCAATCCCTGGGTTGGGAAGGCTCCCTGGAGAAGGGAACAGCTACCCACTCCAGTATTCTGGCCTGGAGAATTCTATGCACTGTATAGTCCATGGGGTCGCAGACACGACTGAGTGACTTTTACTTTCACTTTTTCAACCTTTTTAGATGAGGAGCTGTGGAAGGAACCAGGGATGTTTTGGTTGGGAAATAAAAAGTGGGGGGAAATATGCTGAAATGTTAACAATGTGTATCTCTTAACGGTGGAGTAATAGGTGATTTTAATTTTCTTTTTTATATTTTCTAGATTTTCTATGAGGAATGTACTATTTTTAGAGAAAGAAAAACACCTCAATAAAGCATAATTAAAAGATGAACTCGGTGGTCTGTTCTGTGAAAATGGTGCTTTGCTCATGACCTTGGAAGAGAGGTTGTGCCCAACGTGTAAAAACCAACAGAAGACACATTTGTGCTGAGTGCTGAATTGAGGAACTGGCTGACCTGAGAGGTGGCCAGAAAGTGTGCAGCCACAGGCCGGGGTCAGGCTGGACCAGACGAGGTCCCTTTCCACTTTTATTCTGTGACCTGAAGCCAATTTGGCTCCTGGTGTCTGTTCCTAGTTGGTTAAGGACACAGAAAGGAAAGATCCCCCAACTTCCTAACCAAGCAGCCGCTGTCACAACAGAGCCCCTCTTATCCAGGGAATGTGCTGTATTTTAGGTAATGAGCCTGAAACAAACCACGGGAGGGGCACAGGACCCCAGCCTGGCCTTTTTTGCTGGATGGAGACCCTGGACGATCAACCACAGGACCAGCCAGATGAGGGGCTTCCTGAGGGCGGAGTTTTTGCATTTGCTCACTGATCGATCACCGACTAAGATCGTGGCATCTGGTCCCATCGCTTCGTCACGAGTAAAAGGGGAAAAATGGAAACAGTGACAGACTTTATTTTCTGGGTCTCCAAAGTCACTGTGGACAGAGACTGCAGCCATGAAACGAAGACTCTTTCTCCTTAGAAGGAAAGCTACGACAAACCTAGACAGCATATCAAAAAGCAGAGACGTCACTCTGCCCCTGGACATCACTCTGGATAGTCAGAGCTATGGTTTTTCTAGTAGTCATGTAGAGTTAGGCCATAAAGAAGGCTGAGCGTTGAAGAACTGATGCTTTCGAACTGTGGTGTTGGGGAAGACTCTCCAGAGTCCCTTGAACAGCAAGGAGATCAAACCAGTCAATCCTAAAGGAAAGCAATCCTGAATATTCAGTGGAAGGACTGATGCTAAAGCTGAAGCTCCAGTACTTTCGCCACCTGATGTGAAGAGCCCACTTACTGGAAAAGATCCTGATGCTGAGAAAGACTGAAGGCAGGAGGAAAACGGGACGACAGAGGATGAGATGGTTGGATGGCATCACTGACTTAGCAGACATGAGTTTGAGCAAGCTCCGGGAGATGGTGAGGAACAGGGAAGACTGGCATGCTGCAGCCCGTGGGGTCCCAAAGAGTGGGACACGACTTAGCAACTGAACACCAACAATCCCCAACAGCTTGAACAGCACCTGGCACCTAGGTGCTCAGTGAACACCTGCTGGACAAATGGCTCTGTGGGCTTCACATTCGTATGAATGAGAATTTTAACATCTGACTGCCCTGAAGTTTTAAGACAGCCCCTAGGAAAGGGACCCACCCCAGGCCCGGAACACAGAAGGTGCTCAGTGAACGCGGGTTCCTCTATCCTGCTCTCTGCTCTGTGTCGCGGTGGCCTGGGGGTCCTCCGTGCTGGGACCACCCTCCCCGCACCCAGTGCCCCAGAACACCCTCCGTCAGTGGTTAAACCCGCTCATTTCTGGGTCTCACACATCCTGCGGCTGTAAACAGGGAGAGGCAGAAGCGCCCTCCCCCGGGGCGATGGTGTCAGAGGGCTGGGACTGAAGCCCTCCTTCTCCTCCCCCTCACCCCCTGCCCGCGCTGGTAGGCTCTCAGGCGGCCCCGGTTATTTTTAATCACATGATCACCGGGGTCTTTTGTCACTTCAACAGTTTAATTGGGAGCTGCGGCTCGCCTACAGCAGGGCTGCTAGAGGAGACGTCAGCCGGAACACCCCAGCGGCAGCAGGTGGAGGGGGCTGGTCCTCGGGACGCTCCAGGCATCCAGAGCCAGTCTGCTTCCATCACGCAGATGTGGGGTGTGGGAGGGGGAACCAAGCCCCCCATTGAGGGAAAGCTCCTCGCTGACCCGCAGCCCCAGGGCAGGTGGCACTCTAGGCCGCCGCCAGGGAGACAAGCCACAGCCGAAGACAGTTCTGATGGGCAACAAAGGGGAGCGGAGGAGGTTTATCTGAGTTGCTGTTGTCTGACTCTTTGTGACCCCATGGACTGCAGCCCGCCAGGCTCCTCTGTCCACGGGATTTCCCAGGCAAGGGTACTGGGAATGGGTTGTCATTCACTTCTCCAGGGGATCTTCCCGATCCAGGGATTGAACCCATGTCTCCAGCATCGGCAGGTGAATCCTTTACCACTGAACCACTAAGAAGTCCTTTATCTGTTCATCCATTCACCTATCCACCCGTCCTGTCCATTCATCCACCCATCCGCCATCTATTCATCTATCCAACCAGTCACCCATTCTTTTCAACCACCCATTCATCAATCTCATACATCCATCTGTTGTTCACTGTGGATCTATCAGGCATATTCTCCCACCATCGGACCCACTCAGCTTCCTAGAGGTGTTGCTAACCCGTCCATCATCCCAAAATCCCACCCACTCATCCATCTCCCCTTCCACCTATCTCTCCCATACCTTCACCTGTTGTTTGCCAAACACCCACCAGATGCTTTCTCCTATCATCTTGAACACAATATTTTTGGAAAATAATTTATCTTTTGACTGTGTGGCATGTGGGGATCTTAATTCCCCGACCAGGGATCGAAGTCACTCCCCTGCCCCTGCATTGGAAGCGCAGAGTCACAACCGCTGGCCCACCAGGGACGTCTCTCCCCTACCTCTAAATCCAGTTCCTTTCTAAGATGGGGTGCCTATTCATCGCTCTCAGCTGGTAGGGGTCTCTGGGCCCTCCCCATCCCCTCGGCGGGCCCCCTGCCCGGCTGCATCCCACTCCTCATCCTAACTTAAGCAGCTGATGCTCACCCCCTCGAGAAGGAAGGGAACTCACGGGACCTGGTATGTGAGGGGCACGCTGCTTCCGTTCTCTCACTAAGCAGTTATCGAAGTCCTTCCTGCTTTCTCCAGGAGAACCGGCAAAGGGCGACCAAGGCCTGGGATGCCTGCTGGATGCCACACCCAGGGGTCCTTCTGCCCCCCGTGCAGGCCCCCCGGAAGCTGTTCTCGTGGCAAAGGACTCAGGACAGTTTCGAGGACAGACTCAGTGTCCAGAGTCCCAGATCCCCTCCCTGGCTCCCGTGCTGGCCCCGCTGAGGGGCTGGACCTCTCAGCCTCCATTTCCTGCACAGCACAGGATAATGAAGCCCATCTTGCGTGATCCACTGTTACCTGCTGCCCCTTCAACCGGCCACCATGGCAGCTGCATGTTTTGGCAGCCTTCAGGCGCTGGAAACCACTACCCTGTCTCCAGGCCATACAGCCCTGGGGGCCTCAGGGGCCAGGGGCGCAGACGGCTTGCAGTTCTCCCTGCAACACGGAGAACCGCTCCTCCTGGCCAACTCCTGTTCGTCCTTCAGAACCCAGGCTGTCTGTCACCCTGTCTGGGCAGTCACGGCTGTCCAGGAGCCTGCTGGGCTGAATGAAGAAGGCCAAGTGGTTCCCCCCGCCCCTCAAGCCGTTGTGCAAAGCTCGGGAAGCTTTTCCTGTGGGAGGAACATTGCTTCCCTGCCCAGGTCAGGCCCCATTCTGGGCAGATTCCCTTCCTCTTACTAGAAACCACCCCAGACCAAGTAGGAAGGGGGCCTGGGATCCCAGCTTCAGAAACCACACTCCACCAGCTGGTTTTGTTACCCCACCACGAAGAACTCCCAGATGACAGACAGGCAGGCCCAGGAGGAGAAGAAACATGAGCCCTAATCTGTTTCAGCAGAGAGGCTGCGGCCACCCCCCTGGCCAGCAGAGATAAGGAGGGGAGGGAAGGGTGCTTGGCTCTGGGCCACGCTCTGCATCTAGGGGTTGGGGGGCAGGGACAGCTGTGCATGCTGAAGCCTGCCTGCACAGGTGTGAGCAGCACTGATAAGAGAAACGAAAAGAACTCTTGCCACAGGCTGAAGGTGGAAAATTCGTGCCTTGAATGACTTGCCTGCAGTCTGCAAGCCTGGTCAGGTCTTAGCCTGGACTGCTGGCACCTGGGATTCTCCAGGAACTTTAGACACGTCTTACTTGGAGGGGCACTCGTGGCTGGAGAGCTGATCAGATCCGAAAGGGATACGGACCCTGGAGAGGAAGGAAGGAAAGACCCAGAAGCCAAGTGCAGCTGTGGAGGGGCACCCCAGAATGCAGGTATGAAGGGCTGGGGTGGGACTGTGGGGGCGGGGAGCTCTCCCAGCAGCGGCTAACAGCACGAGGCCAGGGAAACAGGCTTCGTGAGATGGGACTGCAAAGCGGAGGTAGACGGGGCCCCCCAGTTTATATGCTGAAACCCCACCCTCCTGAGCAGTGGGATTTGGAGGCAGAGCCTCTGGAAGTGATGAGCCCAGGAAGGCGGCACCCCCATGAAGGGACTGCGTGTCAGTCGCTCAGTCGTGTCTGACTCTGCGACCCCATGGGGTACTGCTCGCCAGGCCCTCCATCCACGTGATTTTCCAGGCAAGGATACAGGAGTGGGTCGCCATCTCCTTCTCCAATGAAGGGATTAGTGTCCTTCTAAGAGGCACAAGCAAACTTCCTCTCCTCCACGTGAGGACGCAGCGAGAGCAGTCGTCTGCAGAGCAGCAAGAGGGCTCTCACCAAAACCAACGGCTGGCGCCTTGACCTTGGACTTCCCAGCCTTCAGATGGTGAGAGTCTGCTGTGGAAGCCCCCAGCCTTTGGCACTCTGTTCCTCGTACATACAAGGCACGATTCACAGCCAGCACTTGATTCATCAGTGCTGACTGTCTGGGACAAGCAGGTGCTACAATCAAAGCGCTAGGGGACGCCCCTTGGGCAGACGGCAGCCGGCCAGCAGGAGAGGCAGGAAGCCCTGGCGGGGGGGAGGGCGCACTCTTCCACCGTCTCCCTCATCCGGGGGACACTAAGCCAGCTCTGCCCAGCTCTCCCAGGGGCCTCCAACCCCCAAACCCTGTGGATTCCCACTCTAAAATGTCTTTCTCCACCAAATTTCCTTCTCTGCTTTGCAAAAGGACTCGAGCAATGCCCCAGAGGCTCCGTGGCCCCCCGAGGCCCACAGGCCCTGCTCAACCCCACCTGCAGAGATATCTTCCTGAAACATCCATCGGACGCACCCCCTTCCAGCCCCCCAGGGAGAGAGGCTCCTCTGTGATGGGCCAGGGGCAGGGAGTGGCAGGATGCCCGCCGCCTCTCCCTACACTCCAGTGAGCTGCCTGGTTCCTTCCCTCCCCTGTGTGGCTTGGGCGGGCCTTCCCTCCCCTGTGTGGCCTGGGCGGGCCTTCTCCCACCAGCAACCTTGTGGGGTTCAAGTGCACCCGCATTCTGAAGACGGGAATGCAATTTTGGCTCGAAAGGCAGCCTCACGTCTCCATTTGCCACAACTTAGCTTTCAGGCAAGAAGCCACTGCCTGCCTCTCTCCTAGCTGCAATCTTGCAGTGTTTACAAAAGCTCTTAAGTGTGAGAGCTGCAGGCACATTCACGGGAGACATGTCTTTGAAAAGCAGAACACGTGTGTGCTGATCTGTCCTGCCTTCCTGCTGACCAGACTGGGGGTCCACACGCCCACTCTGCCAGCCAGGGACCTGAAGGGGGCTTCAAGAGAAGTCACAGGAGGAGAGAAGACACCCACACCAAGCCTGGACCAGGCCAGGGTCAGAGGACAGGGTCAGAGGGCAGAATCACAGACAAGGCTTCCAGGGTTGATGGTGTGACCTCCGAGGGGTGTGAGATAACCCGGGGAGGGGCAGTGCCAGGAGCGGGGACAGACCCAGCCACACGTGTGAGCACTCAGGCACACACCCACACACCCACACGCTCATCTGCATTCAGCACACCCACGTACACTCACGAGCACGATGCAGCCATATGCACACACACAGACACCCGTGAACTGCCACCCCTGCTGCTCAGCATTGACAGGGGGGTCCAGGGCAGCCCCCGAAGAGCCCCATTTCTGGTGCTGGCCTCTGAACGCTGCCGGGGCAGTCAGCTCCCAGAACCCTGGCTGGGGGTCTGCGGGCCAAGCCCCAGCTCTGCAGAGGGCCTGCTGGGCTGTGACAGGGAACCCTGGTGCCTACAGCTTCCCGCTCTGGCTGCCCAGGATGGCAGGAGGGAAGCCTCACGGTGGAAGGACTGCTCTGTCTGCTGAAACGAGACCTGGCTCTCCAGGCAGCTGGCCATCCTCCGGGTCCCCTGGTCTGTGCTTCGTGTGAGCCGACCCTCGTCTGAAGGGACCACTTGGACAGCTGATGATTCACCCGGGCATGTGTGTCATGCCTGTGTGCGGGGCTGAGGACAGGGCTCTGCAGAGTCTCAGGAGAGCAGCTGGCATGCCCGCCCAGGATGTGCCCGACAGACGTGTGCTACAGCCACCCCGGGGTCTGTGCCGCCTCTGGGCTGCTCTGAGGGCAACCGGGAAGGAGCAGCCAGACCCCAGCAGCAGCTGGGCATGATGCTGGAGCCATGCCTTGTACCCAGGCACCCTTCAGCTTGGGGTTTTCTCCTTCTGGAAGGGTCTCCCCAACCCTGCTCTTGGACTGCCCAGACCCCTCACTCTGTCCATGCCTGGCCACCCCAACAGGGACGGTCAGAGCACATGCCAGGGCATGCGTACCCGACTCCCATTCACAAACCTCCACCCTCATCACCCACAGATGCACACGCCTGGTTCTCTGTAGCCCAGAACCACGCCTGGCACAGAAAGTGCCACGGATGTTAGGAAGAAGGGAGGGAAGGAGACAGAAAAAGTGTGTAGGTCCTGACAGATGAAAGTAGCCTGAAGACCACCTTGCTCACCAATCCATTCAGTAGTCACGAGAGCCAAAGAGCTCCACTGACTTGGCCAAGACGACACAGATCTCAGCCGATGGGAGCGCCCTAGGCTTTGGCACCTGGCAGGCACCCCACCCGCGGCACCACACGACCCGGGAAGCTCTTCTCCTTCCCAAGCTACTCCCAGGACACCCACCAGCAGACGCAGCCACGCACAGAGCTGCAACTATCAGCCCACAGGGGTGGCTTCACCAAGATTAAGTCCCCACGAGGCACTGCTGCTGCTGCTGCTGCTGCTAAGTCGCTTCAGTCGTGTCCGACTCCTTGCGACCCCGTGGACAGGAGCCTGCTAGGCTCCTCTGCCCATGGGATTTCCCAGGCAAGAATACTGGAATGGGTTGCCATGCCCTCCTCCGGGGGATATTCCCGACCCAGGGATTGAACCCGCGTCTCTTACGTCTCCTGCATTGGCAGGCAGGTTCTTTACCACCAGCACCACCGAGGAAGCCCGCACGAGGCACGGTAGTTCCTCAAGTTACTTGTGAAAAAAGTGCCCCATGGACGGATTCCCTGGAGCACAGAGTCCTTTGGACAAGGGTGAATAACTCAGCAGCAAGCATTCATTCACCAGAAAAGCTAGCCGTTCCCTTTCTGCTCCCCGTAGTGATGGGTGGATGCTGTGCTGATCTCTAGTGCTGCCCACAGGGAATGCTGGTCCGGGGGCAGGAAGAGAGAGCCCAAAATCAGAGGGGGTTAGCGCTCAGGGGGCTGCTGCACAGCCTCGGATCCGTCAGTCCCTAAGCTTCTCGGACCTTACAGACCCCTTTAGAAAGGTGCTACCCCTGCACTCTCCGGACGTGAAATTCACGGACAATGCACCTTTCCTGTATCGCAAATCCCAGTACAACACCTTCTGACTGTAACACACAGGCAAACTAGAACAAGGAAGTGGTTCACAGTGAAATTATCTGCATTTCAATATGAAACGCTTATACCTATATATAGAGTCACTACGCATGTGAAAGCCACAAATGCAGAATAAGCAGGTGACTCCCGTCCCACCAGCCCCGCTGCTGTCAGCACTGAGGTGGAAAAAGGCCCTTGGTAAAGTTCCAGATGAAACCCCAGCACAGGAGAGTTCTGCTCTCAGCACGGTGGTGTGAATCGGCTACAGAACAACCCTCCCACTGGTCACAGTCACGACTCTGGGCAATAAAAATACCTGCCCCCCAACCCGCCCCCTCGTCGACCCTACAACAATGACCCAGGGATTCTGTAGAGAAAAAGAACAGACTGGGACGGGGCAAGCTTCCACTTTGTGGGGCATGCTGGGCCATGCTACAGACACAGAGCTGGGAGGCACACGCAGATAGAAGGCTAATAGAAAGCCGCCCATCTTCCTGGCTGGAGGAATTGGGGGGCAAGTTCAGGCAGGTGTAACTGGTACTGGAGACAGAGAGGAGAGAGTCCTGGAGGAAAGAAAGCCAGAGGAAAGGCATCCCTAATCCTGGGTGCGTCTGCAGAAGCTTCAGCCTGACCTTGAATCACAAGGATGCGTGTCAGACTCAGATAAGTTCAGCAAAAGATTAAATCACTGAGCTAAGACTTGACCCACTGATGATGAGAGGCAGCTTAAGTAGCTTGAGTAACTCTCAACTGAAGTATAAAGATTGCTCAGAGCAATATAACAGAGCCCAGAGTCTACACAACCTCATCCAATGTCGAGCAAAAAATAATCTCCAGAAAAATAGGGACCCCCACTCAAGAGAAAAGACAACCCATAGATACCAATCTCGAGATGATGCAGATGCTGGAATTGGTGGACAATGACTTTAACGTTATTGTTATAACTATTTCCCTGAGGCAAGGAAGAGGAAGTGGGTATTTTCAGTAAAAAGAATGAAATGGAAAATTAAAAACTTAGAAATACAATATCTGGAAAAAATTCAATGGAGAGCTTAGACAGTAGAAGAGAGATGATAAAGAGTGAGTGAAGCTGACGATAAGTCAGTAGAACTTATCTGATATGAAGAAGAGAGGGAAAAAAGATGGAAAAACATGAAGGGAGAAGCAAGGTTTAAAAAGACAACATAAAAAGATACATAATAATTGGGTAATCAGAGTTCCAGAGAATGAGGCAAATAAATAAATACTTCAAGAAACAATATTCTCACCAAAAGAAAGAAACATTTTGTCCCTAGGTGTGGTGCCATATGCTACAGTGACTTTAGACTGACCGTGGTGCTCACTTCGCAATGTACACAAATGTGACTCGCTGTGCACCTGAAGCCAGCATAGCTTATGTGTCAATTGTTGTTGTTTAGTCACTAAGTCGTGTCCACCAGGCTCCTCTGTCCATGGATTTCCCAGGCAACAATACTGGAGTAGATCGCCATTCCCTTGTCCAGGGGATCTTTCCAATCCAGGGATCAAACCTGCATCTCCTGCATTGCATGCGGATTCTTTACCCCTGAGCCCCTAGGGAAGCCAGTAAGGAACGGAGGATGAGACGGTTGAATAGCATCACTGACTCAATGGACGTCAGTCTGAGCAAACTCTGGGAGACAGTGAAGGACAGGGAAGCCTGGTGGGCTGCAGTTCATGGGGCTGCAGAGAGTCAGACACAACTTAGCAACTAAATAACAACATGTGCTAACTACACCTCAATAAAAATGAAAAAAGAAATAATGAACATAAACTTCCTAAAGCTGATGAAAGAAATACATGTACAATGTAAGATCATATGATAAAACCTCTCCAAAAAGTGGGCCTAGAGGGAACCTATCTCAATAAAATAAGGCCACAAACGACAAACCCACAGCTAACACGGTTCTCAACGGTGAAAACCCGAAAGTACTCCCTTCAACATCACGGGCAAGACAAGAATGTCCACTCTCGCCACGATTATTCAACAGGGCTTTGGCAGTCCTAGCCACGGCAATCAGAGAAGAAAAAGAAATTCAAACTGGGAAAGAGGAAGTACAGCTGCTGCTGCCTGCAGACGATGCTGCTGTACACACAGGCGCAAGTTCAGCCCGGGGTTCTAGTTCCTGGAAAGACGGAGCAAGCACGTGTTCCCCTGTGCCTCCCCCAGTGACTGCAGCTATAAACCTGGACAGATGCTGGAGTAATTATCTGTGCACTAAAAATAGCAGCAGGCAGACTGGGGAAGGAGGCCAGATTTCAAAGCACCAATAAACAGGCTGCGGGTTTCCACTTAGTTTTCATCAGGTACATGCTGGCTGGACTCCAAGGTCACCTGAAGGCCAGGCCTGCACACCAAGTGCAGATGAGGAGCTTTGAGATGAGACTTCGTCTTCTGACACGAGGAGTAGGACAAAGGAATTCTGGGGCTCAGAGTGTGTGTGTGTGTGTTTACCCCCTTTTATCTCTACTGCATGTTCTCCCACCAACGGCCCCAGGGAATCCCGCAGTGGCACGGTAGCAGTGGACACTGGGCGGGTGGAGGCCTTCTCGGACCACAGGACCTGTGGCTCCAAAAACGTGAGATGAGCCTTCACCGCCTCCTTCTTCTCTCTGTTCTCCTGCCACGTGGCCCCAGAGGAAGACAGATTTGCAGTAAGTTCATGGCACGGCAGGCGAATTAAGGTCTCAGTTTTTTGTCTGGAGGACCCAACAAGGCTGCCCAGAGCATTGGGAAGTGTCAGGAAGACTGTGGTGAGGAGGGAGCAGAAGCGTGATTGTGTAAAGTGGTATACGAACTTCTGGGCTCGCTTCAGGTCAAGGACGTGTGGATTGGACCTTAACCAGCACATGAAAGATCTTGAGAACGGGCCTAGGAGGTGACCCATCACCCGTCTCCAAGACTGGCTCCTTTTGGTGTGTGTATGAGGCATATCTGAACAGCAACGCTCTGAAAACTAAACTGATGTTGGAATCATACCCATGAAAAAGTGGCTGGAACTTGAGCTCTGACCCCAACCAAGAAATCGGGTACGTCAACCTTTCACAGAGGATTTACACAAGACCCTGAGTATTATAACAAAATATTCAAAATTTCCACAATACAAGCTGGACTCAGTTGGCATACAAAGAACTAGAAATATGCCAACTCTCAAGGGAAACAACAGAAATAAAAATAGTTACTGGATAGGTTCAAAAATAGAAGACTGAGGGAAGAATCAATGAACTTGAATTTGAAGATAGATCAATAAAAAATATCCAGCCTGACAGAGAGGATCACATAAACACAAATTCAAGAAGCCCAGTGTAGCCCAACTGGATTAACTCAAGAAATTTGTACCCAAACATATCATACTCAGATTACTGAAGACAAAAAAAACAGGAAAACATGCTACAAACAGAGAAATATGACTCATCTCATGTAGATGAACAGTCATTTGAAAGACTGCAGATTTCTCATTGGAAACCATGGGGGTCAAAAGGAAGTGGAACAGTGTTTTTAAAGTGCCATTAACCCAAAACTCTATATCCAGCAAATATCCCTCAGGAATAAAGGCAAAATCAAGACATTCTCAGATGAAGAAAAACCAAGAAAACTCGTTGCCAGCAAGCAACTCTAATAGGAATGGTAAAGGAGATGCTTCCAATGGAATGGAAACGATACGAGAGAGAGACTGAAAATCAGGAAAAAAGGACACGTGATAAAATTGTAAATATCGAGGTAACAGGATATTCTTCACTTCTGACGGTGAAGACAGCATCACCAACTCGATGGACATGAATCTGAGCAAAGTCTAGAAGATAGTGAAGGACAGGAGAGCTTGGCATGCTGCAGTCCACGAGGCCACAAAGAGCTGGACACAACTTAATGACTGAACAAGAAGTTCTTCACTTCTGACAGTCTTTTCAATATTTATGATGGCTGAAAGTAAAAATGATTAGGTCATACGATAGGGTTTTCAATGCATCCAGATTTAATACACGTGACAAATATAACAGGAAAGGAGGAAAACAGAAGGAACAACGCAGTGGTCGGGTTTTCATGTTCTACTTGCAGCAGTAAAACATGAACTTTCAGAAAACTGCAGACAGGCAAGTAACCAGAGCAATCACACACACACACATAGATATACAAGCAAAAACTTCAGTAAGTAAATTAAAATGGAAAAGTAAATTACCCAGGTTTTTTTAAAAAAAGGAAAGAAAAAAAAAGACAACAAAATTCAGAGGGAACAAGAACTAAAATGGTAAAATTTAGTCTCAACACGTCAGATAAGAGATTGTTAGAATGGAATTTTAATAACCTGCCCAATGATCTGCAGCTTACAAGGAAATCAGCTTTTTCTATGATTACATAGGTAGGTTTGAAGTGAAAGGATGGGAAAGATATATCCTGCAAGTACTAATTACTAGGGAGGAACAGAAGCATTAAATAATAATAAAAAGATCAATCCACCAAGAGGACGTAAGTCTTGAATAAATATGCACCTAACACCAGAACTCTAAGACAATCTGACAGAACTGAAAGGAGAGAGTGGACAAGCACGTAATTATATGGGAAAATGTCAGCATTCCTCTCTTAGCGATCAGTAGAACTAGCACAGGGCGAGTCAACAAAGGCACAAACATCTCTGAAAAATAACATCAATAGGATCCAACTGACATTTATAGAACACGCCACAGAACGCACATTCTTTTCAATGCATACAGAATATGAACACATGTTCTGAGTCATAAAACTGGAAAAAGAGCAAAATAAATTCAAAGCATGCAGGAGGAAGAAAATAATAAAAGCAAGAAATCGGTGAACTAGCAAAAGGAAAGGGGAAAATCAATGAAACTGAAAGCTAGTTCTTTGAAAAGATCAATAAAACAGATTAAATTTTAGAAAAATTGGCAAAGAAAAAAATAAGACACAGGTTACCAATGTCGGTAATGAAAGAGGTGCTATTGGTACAGAAGAGACGTTAAGAAGATAATGAGGGACTCGGAACAACTCAGACAGATCTGACAATTTGAAATGGACTAATTCTTTGAAAGTCACAAACTACCCGGAGTCGCCCAAGAAGCAGTAGATCATCTAAAATGCCTTATAGATATCTATTAAAGACACTGAATTAGTAATTTTTTAAAAATCGTAAAAGAGCTGTCTTTATACTCAAATGATTTCACTGAATTTTACGAATCGTTTCAAGAAAAAAGAGAAAACAAAACACCAATTCTACATAATCTTTCCCAGAAAAGAGAACTGGAGGGAACACAACTTAATTTATGAAGACAGCATTAGACTGAAATCCAACCCAGACAAAGGCAGCGTCCGAAAACCAGGCCAAGATGCCTCACGGTGCCCCCAACAGAATACTAGGAACTCAAACCCAGCAACGTATAAAAGGACTAACGCTTTACAACCGAGTGAACGTTACTGCAGGAATGCAAGGCCGGTTCAACATGCGAAAAATCAACGGACACAAACGACCATACAAACTGGAAGACACACCATGCCGTCGATGGATGCAGGAAAAGAGTCTGCCAAACTTCAATGTATCCGTAAGAGAGGGGTGGGCACCAGGCCTTGGACCCAGGCTCCTGACTCCCCTATTTTGGCTTCAAGTGGCTTGGGAAAGGCTGAGGCAGGATGTGGGGGAGACAGGGGCTTTCTGGCTCCCCAAGGCCTCTGTGTAACTTGAACAGCGCACACCAGTGAGGGTTAGTGGAGATGGCTCGCTGCAGGAGCGGGAAGACACACATGAGAAAAGCCAGGGTGCCTGAGGCCATGCGGGCCATTTTAGAGACAGCAGTTCCCCAGGAAACGCTGGCTGGATTGAGGGGCTAGCAAGGCCTACTTAAAACGGCTGGGTCTAAGACGGCCCTGGGCATTTCACTGGTGGTTCAGTGGCTAGGACTCTGCACTCTCAAATGCAGGAGGCCTGGGTTTGATCCCTGGCCAGGGAACCAGATCCCAGATGCTGCAACAAAGATCGCAAATGCCACAGCTAAGACCCAGCACAGCCAAACTGAAAAACAAAACAAAACAAAACAAAAAAGATGGCCCCGGACAGGAGAGACGTCGATTACAGGGGGTGCTGGGTCTCCCCAAAGGAGCAACTAACAGCAATAATAATCACAGCACCAGTTACTGTTATGCAATCGTAGTGACACAGATAAGAAAAGCAAAGTACCCAAAGTGCTTGGAAGCGTCCCGCACAATCCCCCTGGATGGGAAACCCCGCTTGTAATTATTTCAGCCTAGAGTAAAACCCACGTTCCACATAAGACGGTAGATAACGGTGGCTGGTGAGTTAATGACACTCAGCGTTGTTTCTGTGGAGTCACTCAGCGGTGTCTGACTTTTGCGACCCCATGGACTGCAGCACACCAGGTTTCCCTGTCCTTAATAACAACACTTAAGAATATCACGCGTAACAGCACCTGCCTATACTGGGCCAGATGCTGTGCTCACAGCTTTACATTTAAAAAAATTATCTATTTATTTTGGCTGCCCCAGGTCTTAGTTGCAGCCTGTGGGGTCTAGTTCCTGGACCAGGGATCAAACCCTGGGCCCGAGTGTCCGAAGTGCGGACCCTTAGCCACGGGACCGCCAGGGAAGCCGCTGCTCTGCGTTTCTAAGATTGGTTGATTCCACCAATGGAACAGGGTAGAGTCTATTGCTCTCCCTCTTTTGCGAGCTTCGTGCTAAGTCGCGTCAGTCCTGTCCAACTCTTTGTGAGCCCATGGACTGTAGCCCGCCAGGCTCCTCTGCCCACGGGATTCTCCAGGCAAGAAAGCTGGAGAGGGTTGCCATTTCCTCCTCCAGGGCATCTTCCCAACCTAGGGATTGAACCTGCGTCTCTCACGTCTCCTGCATTGGCAGGCAGGTTCTTTCCCATTTTAGTGGCACTTGGGAAGCCCCCTCTGCCCGGAAAATGAGAAGCAGAAGGGCCGCCCAGCTGGCCCACGTGGCGTCGTGGGGACTGTCAGGGGTGAGGCGGGGCAGGCCTTGGACTCCACAGCCTCACCCCACGCTGCCTGTCTGAGATGAAAGACCCCTGTCACTAGCACTGTGTGTGGTGTGGGCATTTCTGTGCCTGCTTCCCGAGCTCACGGAGGGTCTGGAACAAACAGAAAATCCACGTGCAGCCTTCTCACGGGATGTCAGCCTCCCCAGGGCTTCCTGGAGGTGAGTGTGCGCAGAGGGCTGGCTCTGACCCTCTTCCCCCAGTCCACGGTGCCCTGTCCCTGGGCCTGGACAGTCCCTCCTCCTGCCAGCCTCCTGGTGTGTCCCCAACCCTGGCCCTGTAGAGCCCACAGGGTGCCTGCAGGCCTCTGACTCCGTCGGCTGCTCCAAACAGTAACCTTGAACACGTGCTCCCCCAGAAATCCCGGTGGAGGGCTGCCCGATTCCCTGGAGGATGGTCTCCCAGGGCTCTGCTTGGATCAGGGACCCACACGCCCCTCTCCGTGGCTTCTGCACCCCACCACTGCCATCTAGTGGCTGAGACAGGGAACACAGAACCGGAACCGCTTCCTAAAACGTCCAGAGAAACGGCAAGGAGTAGAGGTGAGGTCACTGGGTCAGGGGGTTCCCCCAACCGGAGGCTCCGGAAGGGGTGGTTGGGAGGACGCTGGAGGTGGGTTACACTAGAGCAGCTTCTGCATTATGCTTCTGTCCCTGGGTGGGGAAGATCCCCTGGAGAAGGCAACGGCAGCCCTCTCCAGTATTCGTGCCTGGAGAATCCCATGGACAGGGGAGTCTGTCATGTTCATGGGGTCGCAAAGAGTAGGACACAACTGAGCGACTAACACTTTCCCTTGCTTGGAAACTGGTAGTTATTTCCAAGTAACAAAACGGCTTTAGATTATCTGGGTTTTGAATAACCAGACCCCGCCCCACCCCCCCACCCCACCTGCCCTGGTACAAGATGAAGTGGTAACCTGGCCAGCTTGGGGGCAACCCTCTGTCCCCAGACGACTTAGTGGGGGCAGCCTGTGTGATCCTGCGGAAGTGGCTTGGTTCTCCCAAAAGCTGGTTCAGAGATAGAGGCTGAGAATCTCTCAGAACCATGACTGCTCACCCCGCTTTCCTCAAGGCAGTCAGATGGGGTGTGAGGTGTGCAGGGGGCACATTTCATCTGGATGCGGTGGGGCTGGGCGAGGGGAGGCTCGGGAGGGGCGAGCGGGGTCAGCAGGAAGGGAAGCTGGGCAGGTGGCTGGGGTCCCTGGGCCGTCCGGGGCCCACCAGGTCATCCCCAACCCCAGAGAAGATGCTCAAGCCTTCTGAACGCACCCCCAGCCCCACCGTGAGCACGAGTCACAGGGACTCTGTCAACATGCAGGTCCTCCATCAGCAGGTCCACAGTGCCTGGGACCCTGCATTCCTGGCAGGTGGCCGTGCCCACGCTGTGGTCTGCGGACCACACTTTGAGTAGCAGAACCTTCCTCAATGGCCCCTGACTTGGTTAAGCCAGTCTGACTCAAGGAACACCCGGAGCCCTGGAATTCCCAATTCTGGAGCAGAACCCAAACACCTGCATTCCTTTCTCTCTTTTCTTTGTACTAAAGATGGGCTGCACCAGGCCTTGGCCTTCCCAGGTGGCGCTGTGGTAAAGAACCTGCCTGTCTATGCAGGAGACGCAAGAGATGCGGGTTTGGACCCTGGGTTGGGAAGATCCACTGGAGGGGGGAATGGCTACCCACTCCAGTATTCTTGCCTGGAGAATCCCACGGACAGAGGAGCCTGGCGGGCCACGGTCCATGTAGTAGTCTGCACGGCTTCTCTGGGGCCGCGCAGAGCCGGACACAGCTGAACGGACTGAACACACACGCGTGCACCGAGCCGCCGCACGTGGGCTCTTGGTTGCAGCCTGTGGGGTCCAGTTCCCCGATCAGGGATCCAACCTGCGCGTCCTGTGCACTGGGAGCTCAGAGGCTCAGCCATGGGGAAGTCCCACATCTGCCCTTCTGACAAGCTCCCGGGCACTGCAGGGGTGGCCCATCAGGGAGCACAGCCGGAGAGCCGCTGGCCGCAGCCCAGGCCGCCCATCAGTGCCCAGCGGGGGTGCCCGGGAGCCCCCGACCTGCCTCCTGCCTTCTCCTTCTCCACCTGCCCACACCACCTGGTGAATCATCTGGAAGCCGACAGAAGAGAGCAACACTCCACCAGAGCGAAGCCCAGGCCGTCACGTTCGTTATCCAAGTGCTGCCATTTCCCAGACACGGCCTAAATAGGCTTATTCTGAAGCGGAGGGACGAGCAGACCCATGTCCATGGCGGTCCTACAAGCGCAGGGGCAGAGGCGGCAGGTCTCCGAGCATCACGGCTGTCGGGGTCCCCGGGGGGCCGAGGGTTGAAATTAGAGGTCAGCTGGATGCAGGGGTCCCTGCCTCTGTGTGTTGGGCAGCCGTGCTCCGAGTCCCAGGGCGCGCGGCTCTGAGCAGGCTTTGGGGGTGTGAGCACAGCGCATTCCCACCCCAGGTGCCCGCCACGGTCCAGGATACGAGGCGGGCAGCCCAGCACGGAGGCACACGGGCGCCTGAGGGCACAACCTCTCAGCCGGGACCTCCCCATGGCCTGTGCCCTCCTGGACGGCCGGGAGTCCCGTCTGCCCTAGAGGCGGGTGCACCCAGGGCCTCCCGGTCAGTGACGCCCACCTGGGGAGGTGAGACGTGAGCACTGTCACGGTCACAGGCCGTCCACAGTGGCACCTGACACGTGCCCTCACTTTGCCTCAAAGGCGGAAGGGACAGCTGACCGGTGGTGGCCTGGTTCGAGGGGCTCAGGAGAAGCGGGAGGAGCAGGAGGAGGGAAGCATCTTTCTGAAGTCAAGACCCACGGTCAGGCCACTTAACTCCCACCCGGCACCAACGTGAGGCCCCGCTCGGCCGAGAGCCCCAGGTCACGGGACACCCTGCCTGGGCTGGGCAGGAGGCCCTGGGGCCATCACGTACCAGCTCAAAGGAAGCTGGCAGAAAAAAAGCTCCTCCCTGGCCCCTGACTTCCCCTCGCGTGGTGAAGAGGGAACTCCCTGGGGGCTCTGGAGCTAAGCTCCACCTTTGCCAGTCGATGGCTGTGTGACTGGAAGGAAATCACTTCACCTCTCTGAGCCTCCACTTCTTCATGCAGAAAATAGAGACCAGTGACGTGGGATGGCAGGTTTAAGTTACAACTGCAACCGAGGCTAAACCCTCAGGGACACTGTTCACTGCGTGTCCACCGTGTGCAGAGGCTTTATGATCATGGGATTGCCTCAGTCCCCCTCAGAACAAGGCCAAGCGACAGGGCTACTCTGTCTACGAGGCGCCGAAGGAAGGAGGGGCAGCGGCAGCACGGAGCCTGGGGGTCGTGATGGACGGGGCTGAGGCCACGGCATGACGCCCGCCCCGGTCCCGGCACGCGCAGGAGGCGTCCTCGAGCCCCCGGTGAGCCAGGCTCCCCGTGGTCAGGGCAAGGGCGCCCGCCCCACCCTCTGCTCCCGCGCTGGGCCCTGCAGTCGGTCACGCGGGAGGACAGCGTATGCTCTGAGTCCGCGAGCTCCTCCACGAGGGCCGCGCGGACAGCACGGGGTTGGGGGGTGGGGGGGAACCAGGCAGCAGGACACGCCTGGTGTGAGAGCGCCCCCTGCCGGCCACGCGGACGCCTCCCTGGCGACGGACCCGGGCCGCACGCCACGGAGGACTCAGAAGGGAGGCACTCCGCGGGACGCTGTGTTTCCCACCAGGATCACACCTAGTGAGGCGGGAGGGGCCTGGGCAAGACCGGGGCACCTGAGTCAGCACGAGGGAGCCGTGCAAACACAGCTCCAGTCACGCGGGCTCTGGAGGGACGCTCGGTGGGCTTGGGTCTCCTGCCACATCTACGCTATTAAAATGCTTTTTAAAAGTACTGAATGTCTGAAAGTTAAATGCTGGTGTGAAATGACAACACCGCATCAAACTGCATGGAGTTAATCAGGCCTGTGTGATCCACCAGTAAATTCTTCCTACTCCCTGCTGGTTATTAGATCACCCACAAATCCATCCATTCATCCATCCATCACCATCCACTATCCATCACCACCCATCCATTATCTACCATCCATCCATGCACTATCCATCATCCATCCATTCACCACTCACCAAACTATCCATCCATCCATCATCATCCATTATCCATCACCACCCATCCACTATCTACCATTCATCATCCATCCATCCACCACTCACCAAACTATTCATCCATCCATCCATCATCATCCATCGTCCACCCCCACCCATCCTTTCATCCTCCCACCCACCTGTCCACGCATCACTCTGGCCACCCGTCCTTCCACCCACCTGCCTGTCCTTTCTTCCCTCCACCAACTGGCCGCCATACACTGACTAGCACCTGTTCGACACCAAGTTCTGGGCTGGGCAGGCACTGAGGGTCCAGAGAGGGTATCACAGTCCTCATCCTACTAGATCCTCAGGCACTGGGAGGAAAAGCTTTACAAAGAAGAAGACAAGCCTGTGAGCAAGACCCTGAGGGCAGGAGCCTAGGATGGCTCTGTTTTCACTGAGGGGAGAAGAGTCAGGGCAGAAGTCACAGGGTGTAGGAGGAGGAGTGGAAGGGAAGGATGTGCTCAGCCCACCAGGGTCCATTTTCTGACACTTCGCCCAAGTCTAGTGTGTGTGCCATGCCCAGTTCCCCCCGAGGATGGGCATAGGATCCTGGTCTGGTCAGTGGGTCCACCCTACCCCCTCGGTCATATGACTTAAATCAGCTCATCAAGACTCAATCCTGAGCCTTCTCTTATAATGACTTGGAAGAGGCACTCTCCTCCTTCAACGGCTGCTTGACCGTTGACCCTTAACCTGGTGCTGCTGGTGGCCCCTTCCCCAAGGTATGAGGAGAGGCTGCCAAAAACAGAATTCATACAGAGGAAACCAGAGAAAAGAGGTGGAAAGAGAGCTGCCTCATGCTCTCTGAGCACCTGGATCCAGCCATGCCTGAAGCCCTCATTCCCGAGCTTTCAAGTGATTCTATTCCTTTTTGGACCCCAGCCAGGTTCAGCTTGATTTTTATCATTTGTATCCAAGAGGCTTGACAGATACGAGGGGTAATATTCCTGGCTTTGGGACACAGGTTCTGACCTGGTATGAGGTCTAGGATCTCAGAAGGTGAAGAATCTGATGGGACTTTGAAATCTGAGCCACGGCCCGCAGGGTGGCTAGCGTAAGTGTGCAGGCACCAACGCCTGGGCAGGTCCCTTCCACTCTACAAGCTTCGGTTTCTCTGTGTGTGAAGTAAACTTTTTTGCATCCCGAGGTGCGCTGGCTGAGATGGAAGTGGCCGTGGGCGGGGCAGGGGGAGGTTGTCCAGATGTGGCTGCACTGTGGAAACAGGAAGAAGGCTGTACCTTAGAGCGTACTATGGCAAAGGGGCCAGCTGTCTCCCCCAACATCTGTTCTCCACTTTTTCCTCAGGTTGTCTGGAATAAGGGCTACAGCTCTCAAACACCCTGGAGATGACGCTGTGGCCGACAGTTGGGAGAGTAGCGGACACTTTACATAAAATGAGGGCCATGGTTTGTTTCTTCTCCTCTCCTCTGTTGGAATGTG
Source organism: Bos indicus x Bos taurus (assembly GCF_003369695.1). Lineage (NCBI taxonomy): Eukaryota > Metazoa > Chordata > Mammalia > Artiodactyla > Bovidae > Bos > Bos indicus x Bos taurus. The sequence continues at coordinate 3,341,478 of NC_040104.1, read as the reverse complement.
GATGCAATGGATGGAATCTAAGCAGCCGCTTTGAACCATGAGGCAGCCTGTGAAGGATGCGCTAGTCACTCAGTCGTGTCTGACTCTTTGTGACCCCATGGGCTGGGCTCTCTGTCCATGTACTTCTCCAGGCAAGAATACTGAAAGTGGGTAGCCATTCCCTTCTCCAAGGGATCTTCTCAACTCAGGGATCGAACCTGGGTCTCCTGCATTGCAGGCAGATTCTTTATTGTCTGAACCACCAGGGAAGCCCTGTTGAGGATGATAGAGCAGCAAAAAAGGAAAAACCTAGATCCCTGTAAGCCTGGAGTGGCAGAGACGGAGGAGGAGGCTGTCCAGATGTGATGTGACGTGCACTATGATGGGCTGGAGCCCCCATCCCAGCACTGGACCACCTTCCTCTGTCTCCTCTAACACGACAGAGAAACAAACCTCCACCTCACTGCAGCCGTGGTTCTTGCGTGTTCTCCTGTCACGTGGGGCAGCGCGTGGTGATGCTCCAGTGGAGGGGGAGGGAGAAGTAGTGGGGAGGAGGGTCTCTTCTCTCAAGATATGAATGTCTGGATTTTGATGTTAATTTGAAACGCATTCTATTTATTAGAGTTCTCCAGCCAGGCCTCCCTTACTCATCTCCAGGTTTAACTCACTAAAAGTTTCCACACCTAAGCAGCCACCCTTTCCCTGATGGGTTCTTGTTGTGGGCTTAGTCAAACCTTAGAGCCCGCACGTGGAAAAGAAGGCTCCTGGGAGCATATGGGGCAGCCAAGCCCGTGGTGCTCCCACAGGTGTGTGTGGGGGGTGCTCCTCACTTGTTAAAATGTACCTGCCGACTTCCTTTTTGTTTCATAACAACTCCATTTTGTCACTCTAATTTTAGTGGCAATGTTTTTGTTCCAATCAGCGATCATTTTGGAAAAGTAGGCTGCTAGAAGAGTTCTTGGCATACAAAATGACAAGCAATTTTTAAACGGCATAAGACTGATGATTTTTAACCACACTGAATTCTAAATCTGTTTCAGGCTGGTTAACACTTGTTAGCAAATAACAAACTCTTTCCGATGACTGTCCATTCGGCCAGCTCCAACGTGGCAGGCGGTGTGGAGTGCCTCCTGGGCACCCACCGGGGTCACTAAGAGGCGGCAGGCAGGGTCCTGCCCTGGGGAGCGGTGAGCAGTCGGGGGATGGGGACATGGACTCGGGGAAGCGTCACCGCAGATGTCCACCTGGGGGCTGGGCTTCATGCCCCACATGCTGGTGCCAGGCTGGGCTGGGGTAGGGGGAGCGTCCCCACAGCCACCCACCCCACGCCCCTGCCCCCACTCTGAGAAGCGCCCGCCATCTGATCCTTCTCTGCAGGGTCAAGATTTGAGTGCGGAGAAGCCTGGCAGATCCTCAAAAAATGAAATACAGTGATCGTCAAAGTGTCAGTTGCTCAGTTGTGTCCGACTCTTTTGCAACCCCTCAGACTGAAGCCCACCAGGCTCCTCGGTCTGTGGGATTCTTCAGGCAAGAATACTGGAGTGGGTTGCCATTTCCTTCTCCAGGGGACCTTCCTGGATCTTTCCTGGGTCTTTCAGACCCAGAGATGGAACCTGGGTCTCCTGTATTGCAGGCAGATTCTTCATCATCTGAGCCACTGCTCCTAAGAGTGATCGTATGACCCAGCGATTCCTCTCCTAGGCGTGACCCCAAAGAACTGAAAACAGGACCCAACCAGACACTCAGGCGCATTCACGCTAGCTAAAGGAGTGGAGACAAGCCAAGCGTCCACTGATGGATGAATGCATGGATAAGCAGAGTGTGGTGCACACATACAGTGGGCTATTAAATTACTTCCTCCTAAAAAGGAATGATGCAACAATGTACAACACGGACGAACCTTCAGAACATTAAGCTAAGCGGCAGAAGTCAGACTCAAAGGCCCACATGTTATGTGATCTCTTTTACGCGAAACGTACAGAAAGGGGAAATCTACAGAGACAGAAAGTAGATTAGCAGGTGATGAAAATGTTCTAAAATGATAATGTTATTTTTGGCCTGTGGTACATGCGTGCGGGACCTCAGTTCCCTGACAAGCAGGGACCGGACCCGTGCCCTCTGCAGCGGAAGCGTGGAGTCTTAACCACTGAACGGCCAGGGAAGTCCCGAAAATGTTCTCAAATTAGACGGCGGTGACGGCTGCACAAGTAGGTGGGTATTTTAAAAGCCACTGAACTGTTGAGTTTAAATCGGTTCATTTCACATTGTGTGAATTCCACTTCAATTTAAACACATCTTACAAAAAAAAAAAAGATTACAGAACATTCTGCCTGGGGCTCCGAGCGCCCACTCCTCGGGTCACTGCCTCAGGTCATCTGCGTCTCTCCTGACGGATGCTCAGCCCCCTGTGCCGAGAGGCAGCGTTGGGGGAGGGGGCGCTGGGGATGGGAGATACAACGCTCAGGCCTGTTCTGAGCCAGGGGTGGTGGCCAGTTGCTAGCCGGGGGTCCCTCCAAACGCTGCAGAGCTTCCAGAGCCTCTTTCCTCCCTTGTCAAGTGGAGAGAGTCTCACATCCCAGGCCTCACTGCGTAAGGTGAGCTCCCTGCCCGCCTGTCCCCAAGGGCAGGGTCACGCCTGCTGGTGGGTCCATTCATGGAGCTGATGGTGACCCAGTGCGGGATCTGGACGAGACCCAGGATTGAGGACAAAGCGGAGAGGTTCCTGCTGTCACTTGGGGGGCAGACGATGAAAAGACAGACCCCCAACAAGCCAAGGGGTTTTATCTGCAAAGAGCAGAGCAGGCGGGCCCTTGGTGCAGGGTCTGCACTAAGATCAGAGGCTGAGAAGGAGTGAGCTGGGCAGAAGGGCCCTGGAGCTGGCACAGCACATGTGGGGCAAGGCAGGGGTGTGGGCACGAGGGAGACCGCCCTGGGTGGGCTCAGAGCAGACCCTGTTCCAGTGGACTGACCAGTCTCTGCAGGAGAGAGGCCCCCGGCCCCTTGCGGAGCCAGCGGGCACCACACTGCACTCCCGATGGGTCAATAAGGAAAGGAAGGGGGCGAGGTGGGTGGGGAGGCATTCTGGGAGGGGGAGGGGTGCTGCAGAGGCGGCGTGTGCTCCCCTGGGGGCCTTCCCTCCATCCCCTGGCCCTCTCTGACTCCCCACCCTGGATTCACTGAGCCTGTGCCTGGCCCTGCACAGAGCTTACAGACCGCAAATGGCAGACTGCCAAACGCACTGCGCTTGTTGCCACAACGGGGCGAGGCTGGAGAGCTCCCAGGGGCGGCGGCCCCCAGTCCAGGGTTGATGGAGACGTGGAGACTGCCTGGAGGAAGGGCACACGAGGAGTAGAGCCCGGACACAGGCCCCAGGCTGGCTGCGTGTGTCTCGGGGAGGAAGCTCCAGGGTCCTTCCCACCTGCGGTGCAAACCTGGCCTCGGGGCCCCGGCCGGTTCCTGGCTGGCCCGCCCTGGCTGCACAGTACACGGCCCGGCCCGCTGCACAGCGGGTCACCCCGGACCCGGGAGGCCACTCGGGCTTGGACCCTGACCATCGGGCAGCAGTGTACCGGGGCCCCAAGCCACGAGCAGATGCTGGGTACCTTTATGGGCGTCACCTGAGTTCTCTGCAGGCCCAGGGTGGGTTGGACGCAGGACCGTCTGCAGGCGAAGGGACTGAGCACAGAGAGAAGGCAGGTGGCATCCCCAGATCCCTGGGCCGAGCCAGGGTCCCCAGGGCAGAGACACGGACACCCAAGCCACTGTGCCCCTGTGGGGTGCCCCTCCAGCCGGACACTGCGGGTAGGGGGGTCATCAGCGTCACCCTCAGGCACAAAGGGTCATCGGACACAAACCCAGAGGGGACACACCCGGGCCCAATCTCCCAAGCGACACCCCAGGACCCGGACCTGTCCCTCGGTGCCAAGTCCCCACCAGCGTCGGCATGCGGGTGGCCAGTGTCAGAGCGGGGGGCATCATGCTGAGCACTGCAGTGCTGGGTGTCGTGCTGTTAGCCTCTGGGGCTCCCCGTGGGGTTTGTTCACCCTGATAAACATCTCTCCTTCCCCTCCTGGAATTCAGGGGCGGGCTCTCCTCCACGGGACCCCAGGTGCTGGCCAGTGCGAGGGTGCAGGGTGAATGAATGAATGCAGGAGCGGGTGTGTGAGCAGCCCAGTGGCTCTGGCTCCAGTTTCCTCCCACCAGGACCTGCAGTAAGTAGGGCAGCCCTGGGCACCCGGAGCTGCTGAGTGGTGCCAGCTATCCTGCTTTGCTCCCAGAAGTCTCCCCGTTTGGATGATAAATGATACGGTCACCCTGGCAGTGAGACTCCTTCTAGGAGCGTCCCTGAGCGAAGCCAGGCGCTTCAGGAATAGGAACTAGGTCAGACTGTCACTAGGGTTCCGTCCCCGGGCCCGGGCTCAAGGACAGCCCGGCCCCGAAGCCACGCGGGAGCTATGCGCTTACCCGGGCAGGTGTTCAAGGGGCACACGGTATAGTTGGGGCCCAAGCAAGGGGGGGAGGCTCCTTGAGCCTCTGGAAGAGCCCACAGAACCGCGTGTGTGCACACACACGTAGGCACGCGTGCTCGTGTATGCTGCACTGTTCAGGTGTGCAAGTGCAGACATGTTGTGTGTGCACACGTGTGCAGGCAGCCCTCATCTGACCCTCAGTGAAGGTCCGTGACCCCGCCACCCCCAAGGCTCTGATCTGTGCCCATGGAAAAGTTCCAACACCCAGGGGTTCCGGTAGACCCAGGAGGCTGGAGACACGAGGCTGCCCCCAGCTCCCACCCCAACGGGGGCTCTGGAAGGGACCATGGTAATGGTGTGACCTCTGGGGGGCAAGTCACAGCAGTGGGGTGGCGTGGCCTGGGCCCCCATCTCTGCTGGGCAGCGGGCCGGGGGAGATCGGGTCAGAGGACGCTCTGGGCTACGGGCTGAGAACGTTGTAGCCCAGAACCCAGTGTGCAGGATTGGAGCCTTGCCGTCTCTTCTGCTCTTTCCCTGGGAGTCCTTCCCGGAAGTGGAACTGGCAGCCCAATCCCTCCTCTAATAACACAACCCCGGAAGACGAATCAGGCTGGGGGAGCAACGGCTAACACCGCCACAGCCTCGCTCCCCTTACTTGTCTGCTGACCTGCTCGGGAGGGAGCTTTCGGAGCCCATCAAGGTCACGGTCAGGCACTGTCGAGGGGAGTGGTCTGGCTAAAAGATCTGACACTGCCCCCGCTGGCCCTGAGAGACCCATCTGGACCGATGTCACCATGCGTGAGAAGGCCAGAGACCCCGGGTCCCAGCATGACCGCCAGAGAGTGACTTAACCGCTAGGGTCCTTCTCTGTAAAATAGCCCCTCAGGTGGGCTGCCGGCCCCTTGCATGCCGAGGAAGAGACTGGGAAAGAGAACCGGCACTTTGAGGAGCTGTAACCACATGCAAGCCACCCCCCGCCCCGCCACACGCCATTCCCCGTCTCCTCCCTGCTCTGAGCTCGGTCCTCCTCCCCACACAGTGCTCTGGGAGCTAAGAGGCTCAGGGACCCTCCGCTGGTCCTGAAAGGTAGGCAGGGAGGGATGAGGGTGGGCGTCAGAGACGTGGCGTCTGGATGCTCTGGGTCACACTCCCTGCTGGCCATGCTGAAGATGCAGCTGGCTCCCTGGGCACCCGCCTGGGGAACAGGGCTCCATGGAGAAGCCCAGGGGAGCCCCCTCCGCGCACCCAGGGCGAGCACACAGAGAAACTCCCGGATCCAGGCGAAGGGCACATTTGCATCCCAGCCAAACAAGCAGCGGCTGCTGGGGTGCGTTCGCCGCGGTTAACAGCTGTGCTGGCTTGGACCATGCTCCTGGGGGATCCGGCTGAATTCGGCAGTGATTGCACAGCACGAATCTCTAATCGAAACAATCTAGAGGCAGGGGCTCCCGCCTCATGGGCGCACTGGAGCTGGGGCAGAGGCACCGCGGGCTTCGGCCGCCTGGGCGGGAGATGAAACCAGCCCAGGCCCATCCCAGCAGGTGGCGAGCCTGGCCCAGTGTGGTCAGCTTGGCCACTGCCAGAGTTTAGAGCCCCATCCTCGGGTTTTGGCAGTTGCATAAATAATGCCAAATCCCAAATCGAAGCTTCAGCTGAGTTACAGGAAAAGCTCCCAAGCCACCCGGCCTGTGGCATCAGGAATTAGGAAACCCCGTGAGTTTTCAAAACAAAGTGTGTTTGTTTAAAGCTGGCAACGCTCTGGAGGATGAAGACCTCTGAATGTGAGCACGAGACACGTGTCCTCAAGCATAACGTGGAGGCAGTGGGTGGCACCTCCAGGTCAGCAGAGCCACTATGAACTTTTCGGGACCCAGTGCAGAATGAAAATGGGGTGGTGCAAAAATGACTAAGAATTCCAGGACGGTGACTTGAGAGTGGAAGAGAAGCACGCTGCCCGTGCACCGGTGGGTGTGGCCTGCCCATGAAGACAATCCCTGCTATGTCCCCACATCCCCTGCCCCGAGGGCTGTGGGCAGGTCCTATCTCTAGGGAGCCGCTGAGAGCTGCACCCAGGGAGGAAACTCGGGGACTCCCTGGAGGAGACAGATGGGAGGCAGCCAACGTCAGCGCGGTTCTAGGGCTGAAGACGGAAAGGAGGTGGCCTCGCGCTGTGGGGAGTGCCTGGGCGAGCCCACTCAGGGAGATGCACACTGAGCTGGACACGGAAGCTCTAACTCGAGAGGCTGCTCACTGAAGTGCTCCCTGCAATAGCAAAGCGGCAGCTGGATGGCCAATGTCATGTCAGTGTCACATCGGTGACAGCAGTGGCGCAAACTGCCTATCAGTGGTTCCTCCAGGACAGCACGAGAGCCTCTGGAAACAGTGCTTCTGAAGACAACCTTCAGGCCATGAGACCATGTCCTTGTCACTTGGGAAAGAGCAAAAGTAAGACCCAGAATTTGAAAGGATGCATTCAATTTTGTTTACTAGGTATTTATACTCAGAGAAGGACTGACTGGGGATTATCGACATGGGGGTAGGATTATGAGTGCCTTTTATTTTCTTTTTTTATACCTTTCTGTGTTTCCCAAATTCACTGCAGGCCCAAACATGATGTGTAGGAAGTGAAGTGAAGTGAAGTGAAGTGAAAGTTGCTCAGTCGTGTCCGACTCTTTGCGACCCCGTCCATGGAATTCTCCAGGCCAGAATACTGGAGTGGCTGGCCGTTCCCTTTTCCAGGGGATCTTCCTACTATAGGGATCAAACTGGGGTCTCCTGCATTGCAGATGGTTTCTTTACCAACCGAGCTATCAGGAAAGACGACGAGGATGATAAACGTGTTAATTTCAAGGGTGAACACACTTCCAATGATTACACGCAAATGGCCAGTAAGCATAAAAAAAGATGCTCAACGTCTCTGGTCATCAGAGAAATGCAAGTGGAGACCACAGTGAGATACCACCTCACGCTCACTAGGATGGCGATTATCAAAAAACCCAGAAAATAGGCGTTGGCAAGGATGTGGAGAAATCAGAACTCTCATATCCCACTTGAGGGAATGGAAGATGGAAGATGGTCTGGCAATTCCTCAAAAGGTGAAACAGAGCTACCACGTGATGCAGCAGCCCCACCCCTAAGTGTGCCCGAAAGAACTGAAAACAAGTATTCAAACAAAAACCTGTGCATGAACATTCCTAGCAGTGCGTGTGTGTTAAGTCGCTTCAGCCGTGTCCGACTGCGACCCCATGGACTGTAGCCTGCCAGGCTCTTCTGTCCATGGGATTTTCCAGGCAAGAACATTGGAGTGGGATGCTGTGCCCTCCTCCAGGGGATCTTCCTGGCCCAGGGATCGAACCAGCATCTCTTACACGTCTCCTGCATCGGCAGGTGAGTTCTTTACCTGGGAAGCCCATTCATAGCAGTTCAGTTCAGTCACTCAGTCGTGTCCGACTCTCTGCGACCCCATGAACTGCAGCACTTGCTAAAGCCCAGAAACAGAAACCCAAATGTCCACCAACTGATGGATGGATCGACAAAACGATGTCTATATTCACAAGGGAGTATTACTCAACCTGAACAAGAAATGAAACTGTGACACAGGCTACGATACGGATGAACCCTGATAACATCATGCGAAAGCAAGCCGGTCACCAAGGATCACATACAGGGGTCTTTCACTTGGAGGAAACGTCCAGGATGGGAGAACCCATGGAGACAGAAAGTAAATGAATGGTCCTCAGGGGCCGAGGGAAGTGGGAGATGGGGAATGCTTGTTAATGGAACGAGTTTCTTTTTGCGATGATCAAACATTCTGGAATTAGTGGTGATGTCTGCACACCTTGTGAATAGATGAAAACCACTGAATTCTATGCTTGAAAAGGGTAAATCTTACGGTTTGAGAAGTTCATCTCAATTTAAGGAGACGGAAAGCAAGGTGCCACGTCTGAAGTCCTCTAGCTCGAGGAGGGAAGTAAGCCGAGACAGGAAAGAGTTGACCGTCCAGCACTAATCTTACAACCTGAATTGATTAACCACTTTTTTTTTTTTTTTTTGCTGTACCATATGGCATGTGGGATCCTAGTTCTCTGACCAGGGACCAAACCCTTGTCCACTGGAGTAGAAGCATGGGTCCTAACCACTGGACCCGTCAGGGAAGTTCCTTGATGAACCACTTGGAAGCTTCTGGAAGCTGCATTTGCTGACGATGAGGGTGACTGTTGGTTTATGTCTGTGAGCAATGCCCAAGCAGCCACTTCCTGCCCCGTCTTCTTGGCTGCCCAGGGCCAGGTCCCCTGGGACCCCAGGCTCCTCCTCCTCCCCCTGGCTCCCCCACATCCCCAGACCCCGCCTGGCTAGGCACAGGGGAGACACAGAGCGTCCTCCCAGATGCTTCCTTGGCTCCACGATTTGCGGGAGCAGGAGCTGGCCCTTACATGTCTCCTTACATATGCATGTCTTCCATGTAATCTGCCAATGTGAGATTTCATCTTTCCCAGCATGCAGCCCCCATAAGCCAATGTTTATTCATTATCCCCGGATCTGTTTCCTATCGTCTATTTCAGCGGAGCCAAAAACAACATCTTAACTCAATAACAGAGCACCATCTGATGGCTTTCGTTCTCCAAAATGAGCCACAGCTCACTCGGCGGGGTGGCCCTTGGCTCCTGTCTGTGCCCCAGCTAGAGGGGGGCTCCCGGCCTGGCTAAGCATCCCTAGACTGGGTACTGAGGGAGAGACTGCAGGTTTGTCCTCTCTAGAATGACAGATGGTGGGTCAGGGTCCGCCTGCACATCCTGGGAGCATCCCACCTCTTGCAGGGCATGACAACACAATCTTCTGGGGCACTTAAGAGCCCATCACTCATGGATGATGAAGATGGGACAGCCAGTTACCTAAACAGGGTGCCCAAGCCCCAGTGCCATTCTGCCAGCTCTGCAGGGGGAGGAGGGTCCAGTTCCCTGTATTTGGGGTGAGGCAGGGCAGGCAGAGACAGAGATCACTGACTTTGGGTCCGTTGAAGGGACTGCTCCCTGAACAATCTCCAGGAGCCAGACTAGAAGACACCATGGCCTGGAGCGCTGGTACTTCCTCAAATCTTAGAGTAGCTCACCACCTTCCCTGTGGTCCACAAACTCGATGGTTTTAAAGAGATCTCATCCCGTAGAGACGGAGAGGTTTAAAGTGAGAGAAGCTCCATCAGTGGAACTGAGATGAACTGTGTATGAGAGGGAGAATGGATCGATACCATCCTTATGCAAAGTCTACCATCCTCCCATCCATCCATCAATCCATCCACACATCCACCCACCCACCCATCAATCCATCCATCCAATCTCTCCACACATCCACCCATCCATCTGTTCATCCACCAATCCATCCATTCATCCACCCATCCACCCACCCACCCAAATCTTCACCCACGTGACCATTCACCCATCCATCCATCCAATCTCTCCACACATCCACCCATCCACCACTCCATTCACACACCCACCCATCCATCCATCTCTCCATCCATTCACCCAACCACCCAAACCCTCACCCACATGTCCATTCACCCATCCATCGAATCTCTCCACACATCCACCCATCCATCTGTTCATCCACCAATCCATCCATTCATCCACCCATCCACCTACCCACCCATCCATCCACTCACCCACCCAAACCCTCACCCACGTGTCCATTCACCCATCCATCCAATTTCTGCATGCATCCACCCGTCCATCTGTTCATCTATCAATCCATCCATTCATCCACCCGTCCACCTACCCACCCATCCAGCCAGCCATTCACCCATCCACCCGACCCCCCAAACCTTCACCCACATGTCCATCCACCCATCCATCCATCCACTCAAACTTTCACCCACCTGTCCATCTACTGCCCCTCCCTCATCTTCTCATCCATCCCAGAAGCACTTTCTCAGCACTTGGTCCATTTCAGACCCCACGTCCTGTATGGGGAATGCCACTATGAACTACTTGTATCCTCCTGGTTCTTTGCCCTCATGGAAGGGTAACACACCTCGGTCAACTCACCTTACAAACCATATTTACAAACTAACTCACAGGCCCACTCCTTCCATCCCCTTGGCTGGCACCAAGTACACAGATTATATCTGCCCCAGAGCACAGGACGGCCCTGGGCCTGGCCCTGCTGCTGCTGCCCTGAGAGATTTCCAAATGCTGGTGGGTCAGCTCGCAGCCTGGGCAGGTAACAGTCTCAAGACAAGACAGCACAGTTGCTGCCCTTGAAACTCAGATAATGGAACGGCCCCACGGGGATGGGTTTGTACAGCAAGAAGGGGAGTAGGGAAGGTGTCTGTATAGAGCTCCATGCGGAGCAGAGCACAGCTTGTGAATACCAGTCTTTACCATCATCACAGACTGAACGGTGTCCCCAGACTCACAGGTCGAAGCCCTGATCCTCAATATGACTGCATTTGGAAACAGAGTCTTTAAGGAGATAATTAGAGTTAAATGAGGTCATAACTGTGGACCCTCAGCCAACAGAATCGGTGTGCTTGTGAGAAGAGGGGCAACACCAGGGATGTGCCGGCATGAAGGCCACGTGAGGACATGGGGAGAAGACGGCCGCCGGCTGGCTGAGGAGAGAAGCCTCGGGAGGAGCCCACCCTGCCCGCACCTGGCCCTCGCGTCCCGCCTCCAGAACTCAGGAAGATACACAGCTGCCGTTTAAGCCCCCTTGGTCTGCGGCACGTTGTCACAGCAGCCCTTCTCTGCCCACTGCCATCCACACAGGAGGCCTGGGGTGGGAGCAAAAGTTGTCACCCACCCCGGCTGAGACCCCTGCCCTCCAACCCAGAAGCCTGGCCAGCAGGGAACACCACTGTGCAAGGAGGCTGAGGGGACTGCGGACAGAGCTGGAGACGCCACATCCTGTGGCGCCAGGAGGGGCCGTGGAGGAGGGCAGGGCTGGTACCCGCATCGGCAGGTTGCCACAGTAACCAAGGGCCGGCCACCACCGCCACGGGGAGGGGAGAGGGCCTGGGTCCCAGGGTGACACCAAGGACTGAATCCTCCTGATAGAAGCAGACAGACCTGGCAGAGCTCTATTTCGGGGGCAAGCCCGAGCGTGTAAACCGGTATTTAAAACACAGAGCAGCTGCCTGGAGTCAAGGCGCACACACCCAGGCGGCGAGGCTCCAAGCGTATTTTAATAAAATGGCGTAAAAGAAGGAGGGCGGTGGGGGGCGGGGAGGCTGTGTGCTCCTGCCACGGTTGTTTAACAAAAACACGCTCATTAGCAGCCAGGACAATGAGTCCCCGTGTCGGTTTCATTCTCCGTTAGGGAACAGCTAGTGACTGGAAGCCGGCTCTCTCGTCGCTTATTAATATTTTGGATTACAGTTGTGCTAATAGAGTCATTTGCCTATATTTTTAAATGTTCTAAAGATAACAAAAACATTCTATTTTGGAGCCGACCATGCCCACTGTGGCGTGCTGCAGACGGTTCGCACGCTCCGTGACTAACGGGACGTCTCTTTAAGTGGGACTGCGCTGGGCCCTGCCCCCATGGCCGCACCCAGAGCCGCTGGGAGACGTGGTGACAGCTCCCGCCTCGTCTCCCAGGGGGAAGGTGGGTCACGGCATGGCTTCCCCTCCTGGGCAGAGAGCCCAGAGGCTCTGGCCTCTCAGCTGAAAGGATGGCTGTGGCTGAGCACGCGGAGCCCCTTGGCTGGTGGAGCACACAACTGGCCCGGGCACGCCCCCCGCCCTCAGCCCTGCCCAGGCCTGGCACGCGATCACACCCACCCCCCCAGCCGCAGTGACTGATTCTGGGGTGGGGGACTACGGATGACCCAAGTCAACCTAACCAGGGCCAGGCCTGGGATGTTTGCTGAGGAGACAGGAAGACTCAGTCTCCTATCAAAACCTCTCTGCTGGACAAGGACCGAGGAGGACTGACCCCAGGGCGCCGAGGACCAGGCTGAGGTGAGCTGCCTGGAAAAGAAAACGGCCAGCACGCAGAAGGTTTCCACCCGGCTCAGCCCAGATCACATCCACCCAACTCAGCCCAGATTGCATCTGCCCAGCTCAGCCCAGATCCCAGGGTGGTCCCAGGCTGTGGGCCTAATGGGGCAGCAGGGAGGACCTCAGGGCATGCTGCTGCACAAGGGGGCTTCTGTGCCAGGACAGACTCCGGGGGGACCTGGGCTGGGGGTGCTGGACTCCACGTCTGCTCACCATCCCACCCTCAAACTTGAGGAGGCTTGAAGATGGCAACTGAAAGTTTGGGGTGAGCCCAGGGCAGGGCTGGGGCCTGTGGTGGGGTACAGGGAGGTCTCTTGAGGGCACTGGGGTCCAGGGCAGCCCAGGGGCTTGGGGGCTCCAGGGGCTCCATCTCATGCCTTCTGCAGGCAGGATCACGTGGGTCTGGGGCACACAGGGCAACTGCGCTGACAGTGACCAGCCGTGGCCTCGGCATTGTTCCCACCAGGTCACAGCAGCTGAAACCAGAGATGAGCTGGACTTCCGTTTACTGGGAGCAAGGAAACAAATGCTCAAATGCCCTGTCTGCCTCAGGGATCGCCCAGCTTCCGGGTGCAGGGTCAAAGAGCAGGGGTCTCGCTGTCAGCAGAGGAGCCCCCAGTGGGCTGGGCCTCCTGCTGCCCTGGAGAAGAAACTGGGGCACGGGTCTGCACCACGGCCCAAGTGACCCCCTAAGGGTGAGGGGACTCTGAGGTGTCCGCAGCAGTGGGGCAGGGCTGTGGGACCAGGGTAAGTGCCAAGTAGAAACAGAGCTGGGATGAAGAGCAGCCTGTCAATGCCAAGGCTAACCACACAGAATCGATTCTTTCCTACCGGCTTTTTGCGCCTCATCACAGCTCTGGTGGAAGGGGGCGCCTCACGGATCCCAGAGCCGGCCAGTCCTCCTGCGGTCACCTTGGCCACCTCTGGAATGCAGGGGGAAGGGGCGGTTAGACCAAGACCCACAGGGGCTGGGGAGAGGTGGGGAGGAGCCAGCACGATATGGATCCACTCCTGCCGTCCAGAGTGCCACGTGCCCTCAGAGCATCGAAGGGGTTGGCACTCCATCATGGCTCCTGGGGCACTGACTCTGTAGAATAAATGTGTGATTGGTGTGGGGGTCGGGCATGTACCTAATTAACTGTCCGTGTCCTCCAAATCGCAATCCTCCACACACATACTGCACGGTAACATCACTACCCAAGCACCTCGTCGTCAACTCTGGGCTGATGCATGCAAACAGGTGCGTCTGTATAAATCAGGACACGCCTCCGTCTCTCCCGCATCGAAACAAGACCTCCTACAACCGTGCTCCCCCTCCAATGTTGCACAAGCAACCTGGAGCCTTCACGTCCTTCCCGGGTGAAGAAACCCACGCGGAGCCACCGTGCTCCCTTGAGGGAGGAGCCAGCCGGGAGCCAGGGGGACTGAGAAGGAGCCAGGGCTCCCCCCGAGTCCCCATCACTCCAGGTGGACACACATGGGCATTAGTCAGGATCCCGCGCTGGGCACCCCATGGGGGGCTGCCCGAATGCAGGGCTGTGCCGGAGCACAAAGTGTTACGAGTCTGAAAGGATCAGCCCCCACCCAGACAAGACACCACAGAGAAAAGCCTGCTGGAAACACACACGGTCCTGAGAAATCAGAAGCAAGGTCAAGATGAGCAAGTGCGTCACTTGTGAGAGAAATAAACCACCAAACTCTTCATGGAACCGAGGGGAGCTTATATTAAATATCAACAAACCAGCCAACGACCCAAGGCCACCCCGTCTCAGCCTGCCCTTGGCTACCCTCGGCTTCTGGTCTTTGTCATTAGGCGACGAGAAATCAGTTGCTCCTGCTCAGAGGCAAAAAGCACCGTAAGTAGGGCTCTCTACCGCGCTGTTCCTTCCCCGAAACAGTCACCTGTTGTTTAGTGCATGTGGGTGAGATTTGTGGCAACATGCTCGCTTTACAATATACAAAAGTGTTGCTATTCAGTCACTCAGTCATGTCTGACTCTTTGTGACCCCATGGACTCTAGCCCACCAGGCTCCTCTGTCCATGGGATTTCCCAGGCAAGAATATAGGAGCAGTTTGCTGTTTCCTCCTCCAGGGGGTCTTCCCAACCCGCATCTCCTGCATCGGCAGGCTGGTTCTTTACCACTGAACCACCAGCGAACACTGATATAAAAGTGGTCCCACACCAAAGAGACAGCTTCTCAGGGCTCGAGCCAGCCAACTCTGTGCAGAAGCAGCTTGCTGCATGGAAACATTTAAAAAATATCTTCTCCCGTCTTCTGGATTCTATGTATACTCAACATAATTTTCAACATTAAAAAACAGGAGCTATAAAAAGTGCTAATTGTGAAACCAAAGAATGGAGAAATTGGACTTCATTTAAAATTTTAAAGACCTTTCCACTTGTTAACAGACACAGAAAATGAAAACGCTGTCACAGACTGTGAAAAGTCTTTGCAACAGATACCTGATCAAAGAGTGATACCGGCATCCGTAGAGGCTCCTCTAAGCTGGTGATGGCAAGATGAAGAGCCCAGTTAAAAATGGACAGAACGGTTGAACTGATACTTTGCAAGAGAAGCTATAAGTAAGGTAAGTAAGCACATGTTGCTCAGTTACTAAGTCGTGTCCGACTCTGTGACCCCATGGACTGCAGCACACCATTCCTGCAGCCTCTTCTGTCCTCCACTATCCCCGAGAGTTTGCTCAAATTTATGTCCATTGATTCGGTGACGCTATCTAACCGTCTCATCCTCTGCCGCCCCCTTCTCCTTTTGCCTTCAATCTTTCCCAGCATCAGGGTCTTTTCCAACAAGTTGGCTCTTTTCAACAGATGACCAAAGTATTGGAGCTTCAGCATCAGTCCTTCCAGTGAATACTTAGGGCTAATTTCCTTCAGGATTGACTGGTTTGATTTCCTGGCAGTCCAAGGGACTCTCAAGAGTCTTCTCCAACACCACAATTTGAAAGTATCAATTTTTCATTGCTCAGCCTTCTTTATGGTCCAACTCTCACATCCATATATAACTACTGGAAAAATCATAACTTTGACTATATGGACCTGTGTGGTGTTTAATAACATTAGTCATCAGCACAATGCAACTTATACCTACAGTAAGATATTCTCCACACCCATCTGAATGGCTGAAATTAGACTGATATTACCAAATGTTGCTGAGAAGTGGAGCCACCAGAACGCTCACACACGGCCGGCTGGAGTACAAGATGGACAGTAGTTTGGACAACTGTTTGGCAGTCTCTTATAAAATTAAACACACTCCTATCTGTGGCCCTAGGTGCTTCCCCAAGAGAAAGGAAAAGACATGTGGAGAAAGACTTGTACAAAAATGTGCGTAGCATCTTCAGTCACGAGCCCAGATTGAGAAGCAACCCAAACGTCCATTACCAGGAGCACGCGTGAACATCCTGGGGCATAAATATACAACGAACACTCACTGAAAACAACGTTCACAGAGCCCTGACTTACACCCCTGCAGTGGCATTCAGCAGCGGGAAACGCGCCGGGCTCAGGAGTACGTGCTGTAAGTTCCAGCTCTGAAACAACCGCAGGCTACACTGATCTCCGGTGGCTAAAACTGAGGACCCCGTGGGGACTTCCTGGACACAGACACCCCCTCCCATCCCTCATGTACCCTGCCTCTTGTTTGTAGAAAAGCTTTAGCTTCCCAGGCCTTCCCCAAGTTCCAAAGCACAAATTTTGATTAAATTGATTAAATTTGATTAAATTTACCTGATTGATAAATACAAAACCAAAGGGAAACAGTCAAGCCAGAAGGAATAATAATAGTTTTGCCATAAAACAAAGTCAAGGACTTTCAGTTCCTCCTCAAGGGCTATAGATGATATTCTGAGCCACATTCTTGAGCTGTTTTGCAGATACTCAAACCCCCACCAGGAGGAAGAACTTAACTGCATGTTGCCTACAAGCACACAGACCCTGGAGTGAATGAAGCCATAAAGTTGATGGTTGAAATTCCAGAAACATCATACTGTTCCCTCACCACCAACCAATCAGAGAGCTGCACGTGAGCTGACCACGCCCCCCACAACCCTCTCCCTCACACCTGGGGCTTTTGAACTTGAGCTGCCCGTTCTCCTTGCTTTGTGATGCCTTGCAATAAACGCTGCATTTTCCCTCACCACAACCCGGTCTCAGCAGGTCGGCTGTACTGCATGTTGGGTGAGTGGACTCAAGTTTGGTTCAGCGAAAGAATCAGAACCAGGGTTGCCTCTGGTTGGCAGGTAGGTGACGGGAAAGCAGCCAGAGAGACTGTTTTGGGGAGATGGACATGTTTTCTTGATTGCAGTTGGAGACATAGGTGTACACATTTGTCCAAATGCACTGAACTCTACTACCACATGGGCATTTTTACTGCACGTAAGTCATCACCTTTATAAAAGATGGTGCTGGGTCGCAATCTCAGAAAGCCTAAGGCAACGAGAACCCAACAGGAGCCACTCTGGACTCCCCCACCCAAAGTGAAGTGAAAAGTGAAAGTCACTCAGTCATGTCTGACTCTACAACCTCGTGGACAGCAGCCCACCAGGCTCCTCTGAGTTCTTAAAAGTGGAGGAAAGGGGGCAAAGCGAGGGCCAGAGATGAACAGCCTGAGGCCTGGCCCATAACTGGGGGGTTTGAGGATGGAGGAGGGACCACCAGTCAAGGGGTGCGGTGGCCTCCAGAACCTGGAAAAGGCAAGTAATGGACTGTCCCCTAAAGGTCTCACAAAGCAACACAGCCCAGCTGACACCACCACGAGACCACCCTCCCCTCCACCGCACTCCTGACCTCCAGAACCACAGGATATCACACATGTGTTTGAAGCCACCACGTTCGTGGAAAAAATGTCCAGCTCCTAAGATCCTTAACCACAGTGTGGATCACACACTCTCGTGGTTATCCACATATAGCATGGACTGGAAGGACTGATGCTGAAGCTGGAGCTCCAGTACTTTGGCTACCTGATGCAAAGAGCTGACTCACTGGAAAAAACCTTGATGCTGGGAAAGACTGAGGGCAGGAGGAGAAGGGGGCAACAGAGGATGAGATGGTTGGATGGCATCACTGACTCTACGAACATAAAGCTGAGCAATGTTGGGGAGATAGTGAAGGACAGGGGAGCCTGGCATGCCGCTCGCTGTCCATGGGGTCACAAACAGCTGGAGACGACTGAGCGACTGAACAACAACCCACCCTCCCTCCAGGAAGCTGGTATTTTCTGGAGGACGCAGGGAGCAGGAAGGCCCAAATGACCCTCAAATGGTCACTCTGGGCTCTTCTGTCCAGGTGTGAAATTGCCAGCAATACCAAGCACCAACACGCCTGAGTCTTCCAGTGGAAGCATCTGGGCAGGAGACCAGTGGCGCTGAAGCTGTTAACTTGGAGAGAGAGGGAGGGCCGGATTTCCTCCCAGTCAGGAGGGGAGGGGTGAGGTGTCCAGCAACCTGGAAAAGCAGATCAAGCTCACGGGCCACGGTCTTGCCCTTCCCAGACCAGAGAGGCCGGGTAGCTGCTCACAGGAGGGCACACGTGTGAGCCAGCGGGTGCTGGGCACTGGAAGGGTCAGGAAGTCCAGCCTGTACCAGGGGCTCAGAATATCATCACCAAGCCCATGAAAACACGCTCCCATCTGCCTGCTGACCACCGGTCCACCTAGCCCAGCACGACCAGTCTTCCCTTTCAGGGTGGAGTGAGTGATAGCTCTTACCTCGACACCCCTACAAGATGGCAAAGGTGACCGTCCCCGTCTGGGTTTAACCTAAGCAGGACTGTGGGAAGCTTAGCACAGACCGACACGCTCATAGAATCCCATTCTCAGAAAGGGAACCAGCTGGGCGCCCTCCATGTCTGCAGACCGGAGACACAGCCCGCTTTTCCGGGCTCGCCTGTTCAGGATAGCTAATTTCCCGGTCAGGCTGGCCCAGCTAGAGCTGGACTGGGAACCTCGAATGGGTCAGGGCCACCAGACTGCCCACGGACGCAGAAAAGCTACTGGCTGCAAAGCAAACGTGGCTACTCCTGCCATGCGTGTCCCAAGACTGGGATTCTACCAGAAGTGGCCAGGGCACGTGTTGACCAGGCTCTTACAAGAAACCTCTGCTCTGCGTGGCTCCAGCTCATCCGTTTTTTCTCAGCACCCTTTTATATAAGTGGAATCCTCATAACATTTTAATCCACTCATTCTTTCGGCAACCACATTCAGGGCGGGTGTCAGAGCTGTACCTGGAAGTTTGGGGAGGGGCTGGAATGACTTGCTTCCGTGAGCACCGACCTCTTTCTAGCAGTTTTCATTGAGACATCAAACCTCAAGTCCTCAGGGAGGGCCTGGCAGAAGCCGGTGGGAAATGCAAAGCTGCCTGTTATGAAAGTTGGCGCAAGATCGATAGAATAGTTTCAAGCATTTAATCAACCCTCGAAGCCTTTTTCCAATGGCTTGAACGCAGGGTCCAAGTTTCCTGGCAAGTGCAGTGAGCCGCGTTTTAACTACAAGCTTCCAGGCTGCTCTTCCCCGCCGCACTGGTTTCTGGTTCGAACAAAAGCAGGCGGGATGGCGTCCACCGCTCAGAGGATCAGAGATATCCTCCTGCCAGTACCTGCCGCGCACTGGACATCGCCAACGACGCCGATCCCAGGCCCGGGAGAGGTGGACCACGAGGGCGGGGTCCGCTTACCTGCCTGGCTGTCCCGGGGCTTGCAGTGGACCTCCTCCACACACTCTGCCGGGAACCATCCGATGTGGCCGCGGGCGCTGCCTTCCCAGAAGCCGCCTTCGCCGATGCTCAGAACTGCACACGGAAAGGGGCGGGGTTAGTGGGCGGGGCTTGGGGATGAGGCCGCGAAGGGCGAGCGGCTCTGGTCCATTTGCCGGCTGACCACGCCCCCTTCAGTGGGGGACCAGGGGCCTGGCAAAGCGTCCCTCGGAAGGGGCAATGCGGAGCCTCTGAGCCCCTCTGCCTGTTAGGCCCGGGTGCGAGGATGCAAGCACGGGGCATCCCGGCATCCTCGTATCTTGCAGCACCAGGCATATGGCCCGTGTCCTGTCCCTTGGGTCCCAGTTGAGATGGGAGGTTGGGGGCCTCCAAGTCCTCATCATCAGTTATTACAAGTGTCAGAGTCGGGGGACAGGCCACCCCGATGAAGAGAAGGAACCATGAGGTCCCGAGCTGGGGGTGGGGGAACAAGAGTCCAGGCTCACAGGATGCCCTAAGTTAGTTTGATGAAACAGATTTCACAGCAGGAGACAGAGAAGCAGCCTGCCTGGCAGCTACAAGACACCGCCTGGACTTGAAGCGGGCTGGCCGATGCCCCACACGGGTGGCCCCGGGCCTTCAGCTGGCTTATTAATGAAGAACCTATGGATTATGTTGGTGCTACAAGCAGCAGGGGACACTATACAAGTCCTGAACATCCAACGGAAAGACTGATGCTGAAGCCGAAACTCCAACACTTTGACCACCTGATGTGAAGAGCCAACTCATTAGAAAAGACCCTGATGCTGGGAAAGACTGAAGGCAGGAGGAGAAGGGGACGACAGAGGATGAGATGGTTGGATGGCATCACCGACTTGACGGACATGAGTTTGAGCAACCTCCGGGAGTTGGTGATGGACAGGGAGGCCCGGCATGCTGCAGCCCATGGGGTCGCAAAGAGTCGGACACGACTGAGCGACTGAACTGACTGACTGACGCGCAGCAGGGAGCCACGGTGCACAGTGAAAACAGGACAAGGGCAGCGGGACAGACACAGCTGCTCTGCCTGCAGGGCTGAGAACGCTGGGCTCCCCGTCCCTGGCTCAGCGCTGGGTGCGCAAGGGCCTCGGACGAGGACGAAGCGTATTTGTTTTTAAAGCATCGGTGAGCAATGCAAATCCTAAGACGAGAGGGCCCGGGCATCGCCTGGACAAATGTTTGGGTTGTCAGGGATAAGAGCTCGTGGTGAGGGCGGGGAGGGTCTTTGTCTCTTAGGCCTGTGATGCTGGGCTGGGGGCGCTCCCCGCCCCCCACAACACCCCGGCTCCCTCAGAGCACAGCTGTGCCTCATGAGGTCAGTACAATCTCTGCACGTCTGAAGCTTCTGTAAATTACCCGGGAGCCCCAGGCACCAAGGCTGTGGAGGAGGGACCATAACCACAGACCTCATCTTAATCTCTGAGACCAGATAAAGGATGCCTAGACCCATGAATTTTGAAGGTCAACAGCACAGAGAACATCAGTCTTAAAAGTCCTTGCCTGATAATTCGAAGAAATGGCCTGAACAAATGAGACGGGCAAGCCCCCTGCTGACCAGGATGATGGCAATCCCTCAGACCACTTTCTCCAAAATTCAGTGCTGGTCTCACACTCTGTGCAGCCTGGCTGACGTACACCACGGGGGCCCAGCTTGGACGAGAGAGGGTCATCTCGGAGCGCTGCCCCAGATGGCCGGCGGGGGACAGGGGCCTGCCACAGGGCGCTGTCTGGCCAGTGCCCACCCATCCTACTTCTTGGCAGCTGTGAGCAGGCCCCTGTGCTGTCGTAGAGGGTCTGGAGGAGGAGGGGCCGTCCAGGGAGACACCGGGCAGCTCCTGGAACACCTGCCTCGCTTTCTCCACTTATCAGAGCAGGAAAACGCTCCTCAGCTCAGAGCGGCCCCAGGTGTGAAAAGGACACGCTAACCTCACAGCAGGAACCTCCAGCCGTCACTGCCTCCGCCTGCCTCCGGCCCCCAGCCCCCTCCAGCGATGACACACCCAGACCCACGTAGGGTCTGTATCGAGAACACGCTTCTGGGTGTGACTGTTAGTACAAAATTGCAAAGAGAATGACCGGCTGTGGACAGCTGACTTGAGAGCGGGGAGATGGGTGGGAGGATGCAGTCTGCTCGGGGACCCTTTCCAGTGACCTCAGGGGGCAGAGGAGCCACAGTCTGTGAGTGAGGGAGGGAGAAAGGGCCCAGGTTGCTCCTGGGTGTCTGGTTCAGCAATGGTAGCTGGGGATCCTCTTTCCTGGGGTAGGAGGCAGGGAGGGGATGTGTATGGGGTCCCGTCTGGACCAGGCTGTGTGCTAAGGGAGGGACTCACTTCTGTCCCTCAGTGAGTCCAGCAGCCGGGTCTGCTGGCTCATCTGGCCTCACCGTGGGCCTGCACTCTGGGCTGTCTGTCCACCCACATCCTGGGGAGGGGCTTAATGGCTCTCCAGGCCAGGTGCCCCTGTTACAGCGAAGAGGGAGCTGGGTTGGGTTCACGCATGAATTCTAGTTCTAAGTCACTGAAAAGTCAACACGTCACACCTGAGAAGCAACAGTCTTCACTGTCCTTTACAGGTCAGCCAGCTCCTGGAGGCCGAAACAAACTGGCTGGAGAAGGTGCCAGGGGAGCCTCTGCCCCAAAAGCTGCCTGCAGGCCAAGCCCTGTCCCCCAAAGACATGCACCCTCCCTTGTAAACAGAAAAACAATAATAACCACCCACACTGGATTAGGCTGGCAAAGTTAACAGGCCCCCACCCCCACCCCAGCCCACCCTGCCTGGTGACCGAGGAAGGACCCGACTGAGGGGAGGGGCCGGCCTCTGGGTTGAGAAAGCTGAGCCCCAGGCCTGCCCACATTCTGCACCCAGCCCCAGATAGGCATGGACATCTACACCACCCAGAACTTCAGGCCACCATCACCAGGAGGAGCAGGACAGTGCCCTGTGCCCAGGCACCCCTCAATTCAGAGAGATGCTGGGGTGCACTCTCCCAGGGGCACGGGCTCAGTGGCCACTGGGAACATTAAGACCTGCCTCCTAGGGCTGAGCAGAAAAGATGTGAATAATGAAAGCTCAGGGGGTCAGCAGGACCCCCAGGGCCCACCGCCTGCCACCCGCACCCGGAACTGGAGACAGTGAATCCCGAGGCTTAGTCTGCCCAGTCTGGGGACTGTTGTTAGAGCGGCCTGTGCTGCTCACACGATGGGAGCCGATGCCTGCGGCCCGCATCTGCTGGCAGGTTTACACGAAAAACGTGAGCTGTCCCGGAAGCGGTGAGCCTGACGAACAGCAGGCGCCGACAAGTCTCCACCAGCATCTCCTCTGTCATCACCTCCGACACAGGGACAAGGACACGCGGTCCCCAGACATGAAGTGAGCGGCCCCTGGGTCCCTGGGAGGGCTCCCCAGGCCCTTCCCAAGCCAGCCTGCTGCAGGTCGGCCCCCTGGGCCTGAGGGGACAGCGAGGGGGACGGATGGACCCATGGGGGGTGAAAGCCTAGGGCTGCGGGCTAGCTGGTTTCAGAGCTGGGCGGGGCCAGGAGACCCAGTGCTCCGTATCTGGGAGCCCCGGCTGAGGGGGTGTATGTAGACAGAGCAACCCTTTCGGGCCCGCTTCACCTTCACGAGCCACCAGACCCCCACCCCCCGGGCAGCTGACTCTGCAGATTCAGGGGTCACCCCTCTGGGAAGAGATGTGGTTATTTTTAGCATCGCCACCACCCAAGGGTCAGCAGGCAACAGCTGCTCAGCGCAGTGAGCCCCAGCGGCCTGACCTTCCCAGCTTCCTCGGAACGGTGGCTGCCCCTAGAGGTGGCTCTCCTGCCCAGGGATCGCTGCCTGCCTTCCTCCTGGGAGGAGGGCAGGGGGGTCACGGCCGCAGCAGACGGACCCCCTGTGAGAGCTGCAGGAGGGCCCGCGGGACCTGGGCGTCTCCGGCTCCCGGTGCCCCGTGGCCCGCCAGCTCTGCTGGGAAGGGAGTTCTTGGGCACTTTCCACACCCGCCCCTCCCTTGGCTTGCAAGTTGGGGAGCAGTGAGAGAGACGCCGCCCCCCTTGCTTCCCCGGGCAGTAACAGCTTTCTGAATTAACGCCGCCGCATCAGGAGGCTCTTGTCCAGGGATGGCCACATGCTCAGCAAGGGCTTTTTAGCCGCCTTCCGTCTGCACTCGGCACGAAGCCGCAGGCATGCACCGCCTTGGGTACCAGCCAACCATTTAACAAAGCCTGTGCCCTGTGGGCGGGTGGTGAGCTGGCCAGATGGGGGGCTGTCTCAGGGTCAACTGAAAATTAGTCCACATGCAGGGGGAAAAAAGTCTTCCCCACAATGGGCTCTGGTATTAAAATTCCACTTTGCAGGTCATGTAATTTAAATGCTTATACTTTAAAAGTTAGCAAAAATACCATATTAAACTATGTAGAGGCAATTAGGGACTTCCAATGCTCAAAGGCCCCCTGGACCCCACCCTCAGAGGCAGCCGTAAACCCTGTGCGTGCATGTGCGTGTGTGTGCGCTCGGCTGTGTACAGCTCTTTGCAACCCCATGGACTGTAGGCCACCAGGCTCCTCTGTGCAGGGGATTCTCCAGGCAAGAGTGCTGGAGTGGGCTGCCGTTTCCTCCTCCAGGGGGTCTTCCCGACCCAGAGATCGAACCCCGGTCTCCTGCACAGGCAGGTGGGTTCTTTATCACAGAATGTGGATAGAAGTAGATGGGCCTGGTGGGAAGCATGCTCGCTAAGGAGAAAGGGGAGGGGAGCTGGACAAAGAAGACCTTTCTGTACGGCTTGTGGGGACTCAGGGTGGTCCCCAGGGCAGGGCTGTCGGGGGGCACGTGAGGAGAAACCCGCGTTCTGAGTTGGCTGCCGAACCAGAATGAGGAAGCCAGGAAAGCAGCCAACTGGAAACGAGTGGAGGTGTCCCCACAAGGGAAAGAGCCAGAGAGGGCCTGGCAAGCTCAGCACCCCCACATCTCTGAACAGATGCAGAGCAGCTCAGCTCAAGTTGGGGACCTGAGCTGTCACCCAGGCAACCCTCCAAAACGAAAGAAGGAGAAGGAACTGAAGCCACCATCATCACAACTTAACACCCTGATGCCCAGAACGCAACAGAAGATTACCGGACACAAATGCCCTAGGGGATGGGGCCCATGTCCTGGAGGAGAGAAAAGCCGGTGAGCCTGCCTGACCCTCATGGAGAGACGACAGATGGGGATTTCAGAGGGACGATGACACACACCCACGCTGGGTAGGTTAAACACCACGTGCTTCCAAAGGAGTGAAAATCTCAACAGAGCAACAGGAAGGCTTAGCAGATAGACAGAAACTATATAAAAAAATACACATGGAAACCCTAGAGTTTAAACACATTATTTCCGAATGAAAAATTCACAAGATGGACTTAACAGAGAAGAGGAGGTTTCGAAGGAAAGAGCAAGTGAACTTGAAAACAGATCAACAGAAATGACCTGAGGTTAAAAAAAAACGATGGGAATGAAATGAACAGAGCCCCTGGGACTTGCTGATGCCACCAGATGGTCAAGTTTGCATGCATCTGGACCAGCAGAAGGAGCTGAGAGGGAGAACAGGGCTCCAGCTGTCCTCGGAAACGTATAAATCCAGGTGATGTTGGCCAGGTTACTGCACCGGGGGGAGGAGGAAGCAGGTCACCACCTAGTCAAGGCCAGATGGGTTGAACTTGACTGACTGAGCCCACAAGGGGCACAGGCTGCTGCCTGCCACGCGTCTTCTGGAAGCCTGTCCTCCACAACGGGGTGGGGTGGGTGCGCCCTTTCCTGCTCCCGCAGTGAGCTCAGCCACCCCCACGTGGCCAGCCCCTGCACCCCCAGCTCCGTCCTGTGGCCTCCAGGACAGCAGAGCTCCACTACGGCCACCGCCAGCCTCCCGCACGCGCCTGCACTACCCCCATCTCCCTCAGGGCCTCACACACCCCCTCTCCCTGGAAAACCACCGCTGGCTCCCCAGCACCCTGGGAACAGAGTCTAACTTGGCACGCATGAGGCTTTTCACCTCCATTTCCCAGGATTCTGCTTTGTGCATCCTTCCGTCTCACACGGTGGAATGTCGCAGGCCCCCAGGCTGAACCAGTCTCCTGACGCCCCCCCTGGGGCCCCAAGATGTGTCTGAACCCGTCTTGTGCTCAGCCTGATCCCCGCACCACCCACTCCTGAAGCCCTGGGAGTGGAAAGGAGCTGCCCGTCGACGCCTCGCTTGCTCCTCCCCTGCCATCTCTGCCGTGGACTCCCATGCCAGATGGGCACGAGCCGACCCTCCTGAGGGACATCAGGTCGCTGAGGTAGCACTGTAAGGACACTCGAATCCCCGTTCCGCCCTCCCAGGATCCCATGTCTCCACAGGGGGCCCCGCAGAAGCAGTACCCTGGAGGTCAGCTGAGGCCAAGGCACCCCAGCCTGACCCCGCCCCGGAAGCAGAGTGGACACTGACCTTTGACCCTGTCGCCACGGTGCAGGGGGATCTCGCCATCGACCTGGGGTTGGTATGGCTTGACGACGACGAAGAGCCTCCCAGGCACCGCGCTGTACAGCTTCCGTCTGGGCCCCGGGTACTCAAAGGCGGACAGCACGTCCTTGTTGGCTCCTGGCGGGAAAGCTGGGCTGTGGCAGGGAAGGGGGGACAGAGAGAGAGGGGGGGGTCACGGCCTGAGATTCAGCAGGGACGCGGCAGACCCACGGCCTGTCCGTTCAGGACAAGCGTCCAGCCCCGAGCGGTCACAGCGGAGCTCCGGGGCTCTAGACAGAGCTGGAGACCTGAAGACGCATTTGCGGTTAAAAGACACTGGTAATTGCAGCAATCCCACCTCCGGGAAGGTACCCCAGCAGTGAAAGCAGGGTCTCAGGCAGATATCTGCACACTCACATGCGTGATTCTCAAAAGATGACCCAAGTGTCCACTGATGGGTGAACCGATGCCCAGAATGTGGTCCATCCATACGGTGGAACATTGTTCAGACTTAAAAAGGGAGATTCTGCCACAGTCGACAACATATGGAGCCTGAGGACGTTCCGCTGCTTAAAGGAAGCCAGTCACAGAAGGACAGATGACACCTGATTAAAGGAAGCCAGTCACAGAAGGACAGATGACGCCTGCTTAAAGGAAGCCAGTCACAGAAGGACAGATGACTCCTGATTAAAGGAAGCCAGTCACAGAAGGACAGATGACGCCCGATTCCACCACGACAGGCACCCCGTGTGGTCAGATCCATACACAGGATGGGGCAGGGGAGAGGCTGGGAAGCGAGCCTTCCATGGGGACGGGGTTTCGGTTTAGGAAGAAGTTCTAGAACAGGTGGAGAGGGCGGGTACACGACAATGTGAGCGTACTTAATGCCCCTGAAGCGCACGCCTGGAAACGCTCCGGCGGTCAGTTTTATGTGCTTTTTCAATACAGACTCCAGTGGGGCCGCAACTGAGGCAGGCCCTGGTGTCTGCCGTCTGACCCGTCTCATGGTAAGTGTCAGCCGCGCCGGGCGAGGCATCACCCAGAACCCGCTGGCACAAGGTTCCACCATCGCGGGGCAGGCGGCCCAGCCCAGCTGCCCTGGGGACATTTCACAAATGGGACTTGAATGCGTGTTATGTGAGTATTTCACGAAGAGCGTGTGTTTCCAGGGTAACTTCCAGGCCTGACACAGAGTGGATGCCTAACTTAACTGGGCACAGTGGTGGAACGAGAGAGAGAGAGAGAGAGTGAGCGAGAGAGAAGCACAGCTCCCAGAGAAACGTGCATAGTGGTTTCTGTAACGACATCCCCGTCTTTGTGACGGGTGACCAGGGCTGACTCCTGGGAGGGGAGGAGAGCACGTGCTCATCAGGGTGACCTTAAGGAGTCACACTGAGCTCTCCTCCGGGGAGAGGGCGGTCTTTAGAAGAGCCACACACACGTGGATGAATGTGGGCAGGGATTTACAGAGGATGCTACAAAGCTTCCTGGAAAAGCGTTCACGTCCGGCTGGCGTCTCCCAAGAGGGCACCCCACCTGTGATGGGGAGGAGGATTAATAACCCTGGGGGCAGAGTCCCACATCAGGGAGCCACATCTGAGTCTCGGGAGGGGTCCACCCGCGTCACAAATTCATCACCATGAAGGGTGGGGTCCCCAACCACGCTCCTCCATTCAGACGACACATGCCGTGGGCTGGGAGCCCCAGACGGAACCTTGAGCTTTCTGCAAAGTGTGAAACAGGCATGCAGGGAAGCTTCTAGAATACGACATGACCACTGACTTTGGGGATTTAATGTGAACCCCTCGATTCCTTTCGGGCTTTGCTTTACCCACATCGGCATTCCTGATAAATAACATAAGTTGCTTTTTGTTTGCAAGAATTCACGCAAGCGTGACCGTGCTGTATTTCATTATGCTTATGTTTTCACTCAAGGTCATGACTGAGAGCTAGGCACGGGCAGAGCCCATGAGTACACATGTGACGTGCTCGCTTGACACCATAATCTATGCTCGTCAGGGGAGGAGGACTGACCGCCAGCTCTGCCAGGCTGACCCCAAAGCCCAGAGCTCTCCCCAAACCACGGGAGCAGAGGGCAGGTGCGTGAGCTTTCCCGGGTGCTCACCTGGGCTCAGGACAGTGTGGTGACAAGCCACAGCCCCGTGTCTGCGTGCCGTCTGTCCCCAGGGATGCCCCCGCCTCTGCTTGCCCCCCACTCCAGGCTTCTCTGACCAAGCTGAAGTCACAGACAGAGATCACAGCATCCTGGAAAGAGATGCCCGTGAACTTCGCACCAGGCAGCTGCCCTGCACCCCCTCACTTCCTCCCCCTCTGCCAGGTACAGGTCAACACACAGATGGGAAGATCCACCCGGAGGGTCGGAGGCTCCCTCCTCACGGACATCACTGATCCCAAACACCCCAGAGTCCAGAGCAGCGAGACCTGCAAGGGCCAGGTTGTGTGACCACCTCTGGCCCAGAGGTGACAGCTGGCAGGACGGCTGACTCGCTGGGAGGAAGGACAAGTTAGGCCCCCTGCCTGCGGTGGGCAAGAACCCGGGTAAAGCCAGAACTCTGAGTTCCCTCTGGAGAGGACGGCCTGCCTGCCTGCCCAGTGGGATGTGGATCCATCCATTCAACCTGCCTCAGCTCAGCCTAACTCGGGGCTGGGACGGGAGGCAGGAGACAGGAGACGGGAGGTGGGGGACAGTGCCTTCACTATGAGGGGCTGAGCATCACCAGGCTCTCCTCTCCAGCTCCCAGTTCCCAAGTCCTGGAAACCAAAGGGACTCAATTCCTTGGGAAGTGTCTCCTGGAGCGGCTCCACCTAGATCCAAGGGTTTGGAAGAGGCTTGGGGTCACAGAGGGTGGGGGCTCTCAAAGGACACCCCAACCAGGCGCAGAGGCCCTCCTCACCCCAACCTCCAAAAGTAGGGCTTGGATCTCCCCTGATGTAGCTGCCATGGCGCTGAGCAACGGCTGAGTGGGGTCTGCTGGGTGGGGCTCCTGGGAGGATCCGTGAGGGAACACAGATGGAGCCTGCCGCCCCAGCCCCCACCAGCTCAGTCACCGCGGCTTCGGTAGCAGTTATCACCTTTGCATCTGACCATCCATCCACCCACCCACCCACTCATCATCCATCAACTCACCCATCCATCCATCCATCCACCCCATCCATCACGCATCCAACCATCCACCCATTCATCCATCCATCCACTCACCCCATCCATCATGCATCCAACCATCCCTCTATCCATCCACCCATCATCCATCAACTCACCTATCCATCCATCCACCCACTCCATCCATCATGCATCCAACCATCCATCCATCATCCATCAACTCACCCATCCATCCATCCACCCACCCCATCCATCACGCATCCAACCATCCACCCATTCATCCATCCATCCATTCATCCATCCATCCACCCACCCCATCCACCACGCATCCAACCATCCACCCATTCATCCATCCATCCACTCACCCCATCCATCATGCATCCAACCATCCCTCTATCCATCCACCCATCATCCATCAACTCACCTATCCATCCATCCACCCACTCCATCCATCATGCATCCAACCATCCATCCATCATCCATCAACTCACCTATCCATCCATTCATTCACTCACCCCATCCATCACACATCCAACCATCCATCTATCCATCCATCCACCCACCCCATCCATCATGCATCCAACCATCCATCAGGCATCCAATCATCCACGTATCTATTTCAACCATTCATCTATCCACGCATCCATCCAGCTATCCATCTCATCATCCATCAACTCACCTATCCACCCATTCACCAACCATGAATCCAACCATCTATCCATCCATCCACTCACTTACCATCCTCCATCCTTCTTACCACTTGTACAAACACCACCTATCCACTCTTCCATCCAAATTTCTAAAGAACCCTGCCAGAGCCCAGCTGATCACTTACTATCAGATTCTGAACAAGTCAGTTAACCTCTGGAAGTCTTGGTTTCCCCATCTGAGAAGACAGGATGATCTGGTGAGAGCCGAGAGTGAGTCAGCAGGAACTGCTCTGCACAGGTGTCGTATGAACACTCATGCCATTACCACTCTGCTTCAGCTGAAAAGTGGGTGACAAGATGCACGTGTCAGCCAGCTGGTTTCAGCCGGCTCCAGAGTATGCGTCACTGGGCAGAGAAGTCAAAGCAAAGACAGCTCTAGCCTGGGAGCATCGGTTCAAGCCCGGGAAACCTTTGCTTAAGAACAGGAAGAAACTGGTCCTTGAAGATCAGCGTGCATCCATGGTTCTAAGTACCAGCAGTGATGTGTGGTCCCACACAGATGCTGAAGCATCTTCCCACGCCAGGTTAATCTGAGCCTTGCGAAGCCCCATTTTACAGGTGAGAAAAACAGAGGCTCCATAAATAATGGCTGAGGCACAGATACAGTCCTGACCTCACATCCTGGCTCGCTGACCGCAGCCCAGGCTGCCTGCAGGCTGCCTGCTCTGCGCTGGGATGAGCTAGAAATCGGGGTGTCTCCCAGGTTCCAGGCTCACACAGGATGGGTGGACAAGAGGGTGCTGGAGGTTGCCTGCGGGAGGCTCTGGCAGAAGGTGGCTTCCAGCACAAGGCCCTGGCCCCGCTGACAGTGTGTCTGAAGTGTAAAAGCTCAGACCCCACACTGCTCCTTGTACCATCAGCATCGTCTCCCTCTCTACCTTCAGGCCGGTAGAAGCTCCAGAGCCCTCGGCCCACACGTGGCCCGGGGCACCGTGGCCCCTCCTGGGCTCCTGGGGTGGCCCTGGGGCCCATACCCCGTGCTCCACGGCCTCCCCACGCGGTCCTGAGGAGTGCGGCGGGGATGGGCAACGACTGGACGCCCCATCCTGCAGGCCAGGGCGCCGCGACCTGGGCACGAGTGCACATCAGAGGCTCTCACGGACTCCAGAGAAGCGGGGGCCGCTGCCCGACACCCCCAGGGGTCCCCCAGCCACCAGCACTGGGGTGCTGCCTGCTTGCACCTCCAAGACCACCCCGGCTCCAGGAAGCAGGGGGCGGGCACAAGAGCCCCCGTGGGATGGGGACAGTCTGTAAGGTACCTTTCCCCTGAAAGCTGCCCCCGGTCTGCTCCGGCCACCCGGGACGCCCTGCCTCTCCCCAACCTGGCTGGCCCCTTTCTCCACCCTAGATGGCAGCCCCCTCACCCCAGGAGGGGTGACCTGCATGAGCTCTGACTCCCAGGGACTCTGTTAGGGGCTCCCCGTCTTTGATGACAGCTCTGGGGCTGACTTGTCTCAGGGCATCCACCGCTGCCCTGGAGGCCAGCCTTCCTGTGCGTTCATGCCCCCAGGTGAGAGCGAACCCTGAGTGTCAGCCGTGCGGGGGAGCCGAGTGACAGGCGAGGGCAGCCCGCGTGCGCCCGCACCCGACTCCCCAGCAGGCAGGAGGCACCCGCTCCCCTGGGCGACCCTTCCCTGGCTCCGCCTCCGCGCCAGGGGGCCAGGCCTCGTGGGCCCCCTGCTCCTGATGTGCAGGTGACATGCCCCTAGCAGCCTGGGTCAGGCAGCACAGCGAGGGGGCAGGGGACAGCCCGGCTCACCCCCGCCCCCTTTCTGGGTCCGTGTGGCCGAGGGAGGGAGCACCCCGTGGCTCTCACCAAGGAACCCAGGCCCCCGCGCCCTGGGGGCGTACAGCTCTGCCCTCCGGTTCCCGTGTCCCCAGGAGCGGGGCGAGGGTGCCTGCAGGTGAACAGAGATGCGATCCAGAGGGACCCCAGGGCACCCTTCACCCCTCAAGCTGCCCAGTGGGGGAACAGCCCCTGGAAGGGGTGTGCAGGGCAGGGTAGGGTCCTGCCACCCCGAAACCTCCGGGAACCCCAGCTCGGCCCACACAGCCCGATTCAGGGAAGGAAACCAGAGAGCAAGGCGAGAGGCGGACTTAGCCGAGCCCCTGCCGGGGTCTGTCTGGAGGTAGGAACCTTGCCAGCTCTGCCCACCTGTGCGGCCAGTGGGGGCTGCTGTCTCCCTGTGGGCGGGAGACCCGGCCAGCGAGCCTCCCTGCCTGCACGCAGCGGGCTTCCTCTCTGCTGAGCCGAACCTACCCGGGAGCAGCTCCTTTGACAGGAGGGTGGCTCACACGCTCCCTGGGGCCGGTGAGGCCAGGGCGGCCCTCAGGACCAGGGCCCGAGCTTTGCAAAAATGCATCAAGAGCTGCTCTGAGAACAGGCCAGCTGGGAGGGGTCCTACTCCTCTCCACGCTCAGGGGGTGGGCGATGATGGAGCCACCTGGCAAAGCCCCTTCTCAGGCTGGTTCTCAGGGACCTGGACCGGCCATGCCAGTGGGCGCCACTAGAGGGCGCCTCGAGCAGGTGCACGCAGAGCCTCCAGGTGAGGCAGGACGCCGGCCAGGGCAGCGGGTACACGGGCTCCCCTCCGCTCTGGACAGCTCCTCCCTCCTCTGCTTGGCACTAGGGTCCACTGGCTCTCGAGGATGGTTCCCGGGGGAGGCCGGCCCAGCCCGGGAGGCTCAGTCAGACCCACAGGGGCCCAGGGATGGGTGAGGGGATGTTGGGGGAGGCCGTCTGCACCCGAGGTTGGGCCCGAAGCCGGTTCTGGCCACACAGAGGTCCCTGTCACACGCCTGGCTGAGGCTTCCGGGGCCTCAAGTGGGCACCAAGGCCTGTACCTGCAGGGGTGCTGAGTGGCCAGCCTTCCCGTGGGCAGCGAGAGAGCAAGGAGAGGGCGTGGTGGGGGGCGGCCAGAGGGGACCCCCCAGGTGCTTGGAACGCTAGAACTCGACTGACCTGCTGCTCTCCACTTCCTCTTAGCCCAAGCCATGGCCGTCACCAGGACGACCTCCCTGTGCCCGCCCAGCAGCAGCTGAGGGTCTTTCAAGATGTCCTTGGCGACGATGACACCAAGTAGCCAGCACTCCTGAATAACAGTGAGAGCAGCTGCTACACTCAGCCTCACCCTCGTCACAAACCCATTAGACCCTCTGGACATACAAGAAGACAAAGGCACAGAGCGGACAAGCAACTAGCCTAAAGTCACACAGCAGGAAGGAGACAGAGCTGGACACGACCAGCAGTTTGGCAGCTACCCACTGGGCAGGACCTTGGGACACAGAGGTCCATGTGGGCCCGGGGCTCTCCCCACCACGACCGGGGAGTGCCCCCAGCCCACCTCCAGGGTCTGCCAGAGCCAGAAAGCGCTCTGGGGCTGCTTGGGGCACCCCGAGGCTGGGAGCCGAGTCCTCCCTCCAGAGGCCCCGTCTGTCCTGGGAAAGCGCTGGGCTCTGAGCCGCCACCCCCTTGAGCCCCCAGGGCTGCACCGCGGTGCCCGTGCACAGGCCCTCCATCACTGGGGCGGCGTGCATGGCCACTTTCACATCTGAGCACAGATGTGGAAGCAGACAGCTTGCACGCGGCTCAAATGCTGCCATCATCCTGGCAGCCCAGGAGCCAGGGCTCCCGGCAGGTTCCCACTGGCACAGCGGGGTCTTGCGGGCAGGTCCCCCGTGGGCTCCTGTCAGGACACAGTGGCTGTCATGAATGAGTGAATGGTCCTAAGCAGATGGACAGGGGCCAGGCAGGCCCTGACGGCTGGGGAGGGAAGGACGGGAATCGGCGGGGATGGCGGGGCTGGCTGGGCCGGGGCCACAGCGCCCTGATGGGGATAGGTAGCCAGCAGTGTCAGCGCTGAGAGCCCTGCATCCTGGCAGCCTCTCTCTCCCAGGGCAACCACAGCCGGGGTGACGGGAACCGCCGGGCCAGGCGCCCCACCCCCGGGAGGACACAGAGCTGAGCTGCAGCTCCAGGCC
Source organism: Bos indicus x Bos taurus (assembly GCF_003369695.1). Taxonomy (NCBI): domain Eukaryota; kingdom Metazoa; phylum Chordata; class Mammalia; order Artiodactyla; family Bovidae; genus Bos; species Bos indicus x Bos taurus. The sequence continues at coordinate 3,308,005 of NC_040104.1, read as the reverse complement.
ACTGTGGACTGCGGGCTTGTTACACGCGAGGACCGCCGTGCAGTCACGTGTTCGGTCTTGGGAGCAGCCAGGGAGCCACTGCATTACGGTCCTCATTTCACAGTCGCCGAAGACGAGGCACCAGGTGAATAAGGAAGGAGCCCAGGAGTTGTCCAGGGAGCGTGCCCAGGAAGCCCCGCAGGGGCACTCAGGACAGGCTGGGGCGGTGACCGTCACACACGCACACACACGGACACGCATGCACACCCAGACACAAACGCACACACGGACACGGAAGTCCATGCAAACATGTGCACCATCACACCCAACACACATAGGCATGCACGAGGCACACCCAGAGACGTAAGTGCGTGTACACACGCACACCTCACACACACACGCGCGCCTCACACACACACGCACACACTTGGACATAAAAAGTACGGGAAAATGCACACACGCAAACACACTGCATCTAAACACAAACACAGAAATGCAGGCACCCGAACACACACGCACACACATGCACACACACCAGTGCGCACACGCTGACGCACGCGGGCGCAAATGCACAGACACGCGCACGCACACCCCGCACAGGGGCGCCAGGGACAAGCAGACGGGCACTGCAGCATGCGAGGCTGGCCTCTCTCCGCAGCAGTGTTTTCTTTGCAGCTTTTCCAAGTTCTCGGCCACCCCGCCTTCAGGATCTTATTAGATTTCGTCCTGGAGGAAGGGGACCCACTCGCTTTAAAATTACAGCCATAATTCCAGCTAACTGTGTGAAGTGGAATTTGAGGCCCCTGGGGAACCCTTTAATTCAGCTTTAAGCGGCTCCCGGCACCTGGCGCTTCTCCCTGGGGTGACTCGGAGCGAGAATCTAGACCAGAGCCAGGAGGGCTGCTGGGTCTGAGAATGAGACTGCAGGGGGAGGCGTGCACGGGTCCTAGTGCCAAGGTGTGCCTGGGGGCGCTGGCACCGAGGGGGCAGGCTGTGACCCCGCCGAGGGGCTAGGAAACTGGGGTCCCCACGGGCAGGCTCTCCCCGGACCCACACAGCCGCAGCCTGGACAGCTGGCCTGCTGCTCCCGGTCACAGCGATCAGCCTTCCCCCAGGACTGCCCGGGACACTGACCCCTCCACCCAGACTCCTGGTTGCCCTCCCCAACATCTGTGATCGGACCTGGGGATGTGGCATTAGGAAGGACCCCGGCTGGCTAGAGGCGCCGCAGGCAGGCTGCTGCTGCTGCTAAGTCGCTTCAGTCGTGTCCGACTCTGTGCGACCCCATAGACGGCAGCCTACCAGGCCTGCCCAACTCAGCGGTGTGCAGCGGGACGGGGAACCTGGTCACCAGGCAGACGGCTGGACCAAAGTGGGCGCTCGCCCCTCAGCGGACACGCCGAGCCAGGCCAAACGCACAGGGCGCCGGCTCCCCGGGACCACCGAGGGTGAGGGCAGAGCTCAGGAAGGACAACTCCCACGACCTGCGCCGGCTCCAGGACCCGGCCTCAGTGCTCTCATCTGGGAAACGGGGACGCGGGGTCTTCCATGGAGGACGACGGGGTGAGCCGAGGCGCATGGAGCAGCGTGTGGGTCCACGCGACACCGCGGGGCGGGGGTGACAGGTCAGGGACAGCGCTGCTTGCTCCGACTAGCACTGAGGCCCCGGCCAGGAGTCCACCGCCAGGAAGGCTCAGCCTGGACACACAAACGCCGGAGGCCACGCGAGAAGAGGACGGTTGTGCCTGGGAGCTGGAGCTCCAGGGACTGCAGCCTCCTGCCGGCGCGGGAGACAGAGCGGGGAGAGTCCAGAGCGCCCCAGAGAGATGCCTGGGGGTTCATGCTGGGTCTGGCCTTTGCTGGCTTTATCTCCCCGTCTAGAAAGGGGCCAAGAATGGGGTTGCCAGCCCCAGCTGCTTCAGCGTCTGCTGAGACGCACGCCTCGTCCCTACCCGGGCCTCGTAGGCAGACAGAACAGGACCAGGCAGGGCTGTCAATGCCCCGGCCGGGGCTCGTCACACCCTCAGCTCTGCCAGGGCTCCTCGTGGCCACGAATGCGAGTGCTCGCTCAGGCTCAGGTCCATGGACGATAAAGCCTGGTCCATGGAGAAACCCAATTGTCCGGCGACAGAGGGACAGATAGGAGGATGCGGTGCACACATACGACACGTTACTCGGTCATCGAAAGGACGAAATGACGCCGTCCGCAGCAACAGTTTCTTTTTTTAAGTTGCTCAGTCGTGTCCGACTCTTGGCACCTGTATAGTCCATGGAATTCTCCAGGCCAGAATACTGGAGTGGGCAGCCTTTCCCTTCTCCAGGGGATCTTCCCAACCCAGGGATGAAACCCAGGTCTCCCGCGTTGCGGGTGGATTCTTTACCAGCTGAGCCACCAGGGAAGCCCAGGAATACTGCAGTGGGCAGCCTATCCCTTCTCCGGGGGATCTTCCCGACCCGGAATCGAGCCAAGGCCTGCACTGCAGCAACCCAGATGGAGCTAAAGGTGATCACGTGAGTGGAGCCGGTCAGACGAGCGAAAGTCGTACGGCATCACTTACACGTGGAATCTAAAATACGGCACCGGTGAAGCTACCTGTGAAACAGACTCACAGACACAGACAGACTCGTGTTGCCAGGGGCGGGGGGGTGGAGGGGAAGCTGGGCTCGCAGAGCAGACTGCTGCATACAGAACGGACGAACAACGAGGCCCTACAGGGACCTACGCCCAACCTCCTGGGATAAACGTCGGTGGAAAAGAACAAACAGAATGTATATAATTGAGTTACTCTGTGGGACGGCAGAAATTCACACAACGCTGTAAATAAACTCTATTTCAAACAAAAACCCCCACGTGGCCCCTGGAGGAGCTCTCAGCCCAGAGCGGGCCGCGCCCTCAGCTCCTTCTCTGAACAAACTTCACTTTTAAGACCCTGAAGCGGACGCACAAGGAAAGGAAACAGCCCCAGGCACCCGCCGCAGCCCAAGCCGGCCCAGGAGCCCAGTGGGGCGCCCACCCTGCCGGGTACAGTCGCCGGCTCTGGCTTTCAAGTGTTCTTAGCGTCCGGGTTGGAATCAAGCAGGGGTCCTGCTCAATCTCTGGTGGCACCCCGAGGTCCAGAATCCAGGGCCGCGTGCACAGAGATGCCCCCTCCCCGGTCCCCCTGGACTCCCACGCCTCCCGCGCCTCCAACGCCCAGGTCGCTCCTTACCCGACGTGCCAGGGCTGCTGGGGCCTCTTGGCATCCTCGCCGGCTCCGCCCAGCCTGTTGAGCGAGGGCGACCGGCTGCGGGGCCCGGGGGTGTAGCTCCCGAGGGTCTTGGCGGCCCCGTCGGCCTTGCCGGGCGTCTGCTGCAGCAGCTGGGGCGAGAGGCTGAGGCGGGAGGTGGCCGCGCAGACAGCCCAGTCGGGCGCGCCGGCGTGGAGGTTGTTATCGCTGTTGGAGCGCAGCAGGAGCCGCGGGGCGGCCAGCGTGCTGGGGGGCCGCCGCCTGCGGTTGGAGTACGCCGGAGCCTCTCGGAAGGGCACTGGGTCAGAGAGAGGGGAAACGCGGGTGAGCGCGCGTGGCACCGTCATCCAGGAGAGGTGCCTGACCCCCTCCCCCCACCAGCTGCCCAGGACACGGACGCTGCGAGCTCTGTGCTGAGCCCCCAAGGGCCCCCGCGTGTGCAGAGCTCGCCCTGACACAGAAGCAGACACGGGTGGAGGCAGGGAGCACCCCCCTTGCATGGAAGCTCAAGCCAATGCTTGAGATGGAAGAGGCTTGGGTCCCACTTCCATCCGCGCGCCCGCGCCTCCAGCGGCCCGGAGACCATGGACGACTGGCTGCCCCGGCTCACAGCAAGGACAGGCAGACACGCAGGCAGCCGTGGAGTCCCTCCTCCTCCTCGCCGCAACCTGCACTGGGGGTTGGAGTTGGAGGCCTGACCCTGAGCACCTCAGAATGTGGCTGTCTTTGGAGATTGGGCCTTTTAAGAGGTGATTAAGGTAAAATGGGGTCACTGGGGGGCCCTAATCCCACAGGACTGGGGTCCTTGTAAGAAGAGGAGGTCAGGACACGAACACACAGAGGGCCAACCCTGAGAGGACATGGGGAGGGGACGGCCGTCTGCATGCCCAGGAGTGGGGGGATCCCAGGAGGACCAGCCCCCTCTAGGACTGGAGACAGCGAATGTTTGAGCCGCCCCGTCTGTGGGGCTGTTACAGGCAGGGCAAACACACGTGGCCCCCTGGCTCTACTGGTGGGAATCCGTCTGCCTGAACCCAGTGTGCTCCTTTCTCCACCCCTCAAACCGGGACTGGCAGCAAAGCATCAAACAGGAGGCGGGGGACACACCTCACCACGCTCCTCATGATGTTCTAGACTGGAGGCAAGCCCCTCGCTCTGGGACGTCGGCCCAGCCAGGGGCTCAGAACGAGGACACGGTCCTTGGGTACCATGAGGGCTGGAACCCACGTGGTCGGCACCCCAGGTTTCTCTGAGGGCTGGAGTCAGAAACAGAGTGTCCTTTCCAAGTGTGTACGCTCAGTCGCTTCAGACGTGTCTGACTCTCTGGGACCCAATGGACTGTAGCCCACGGGGCTCCTCTGTCCATGGGATTTTCCAGGCAAGAGTCCTGGAGGGGGTTGCCATGCTCCCCTCCAGGGGATCTTCCTGACCCGGGGATGGAACCCATGTCTCCTACATCTCCTGCACTGCAGGCAGATTCTTTGCCACCGAGACACCAGAAAAGCCCGTCCTTTGCAAGAAGAGGCATCTACAGAAACACAAGCCTCTGGGCTGCAGGGAAGCAGCATGGCAGCCACGCCAGGCAGCAAAGAACACGAGCCTCCTCGAGCTGGCCCTCCACAAACTGGACTGCACAGCGACAGGAAGACACGCGCCCTCCTGGAGGGCTGACTGGGACGTGGGAACACCAGCGTCTCAGAGGAGAAAGGCGAGTTCAGGACCGAGTCCCACATGGTCCACCGCCCCGGCTGCCCGAGGTCAGAGGTGGTGAAGTCCGTCATGGAAACCAAGGACAGCTGCACCCCACCCAGAACCTGGGCAACCCCCTGCTGGAGGGCTGGGCTTGTGGGGACAGAGGTGGTGCTGGCAGAGCTCCACCGAGACAGCTGCGACCCACTGCACCCTTCGCTGCCTCCCTGGGAGGCAGGACCATCCTGGGAAAGCAGACACACGCAGCCAGCCTGGGGAAGCCGCAGGGAAATGGCACGAGGCTTCCCAAGGACGCACGCTTGGAATTCACATCTTGGCTGGTATGGCTGGTGAGAACTTGGAAGTGACCCAAGGGGAGGTCACGCTCTTTCCAGCAGTGATGCCAGCCTGCTTCCTCTGAAGTCCCTCTGTCAGGGCAAGGCGCACCATCACTCGCATCTACTCCAAATTCTTCAAAGCAAAGCAGCTCTTCAGCGCCAGCCCAGCCGGGAGGGAGACAGGGAGCAGGAAAGGCGTGCTCCGTGGACTCCCACCTCCGGGGCCCGAGAGGCTGTCCTGTCCAGGGCTCGGCCGCTGGGGAATCAGTCCAGTGTTTTGGGGGGAAAGTCTATTTTGGGGAAAAGTCCCGCATTTGTCTTTGCCGGTCACCGGGGGAAGCCACCCCCATGTCACTGCTGCTGTCAGCATCAGACGGCAGCCTGAAGACTTCTGGAAGGACTGAGGGTGACCTGAGCCCCGCCCAGCAGGGGGGCGGGGGGACAGGAGACCTCACTAGCACGGCGGATCCAGGATCTCAGAGAGAGATGCTCTTCCTGCCGAGATCGTCAACTGCAGGACCACGGCACCGAGAGGAAGTCAGCCTCTTGAACAGATGCTCGCAACAGAGCCCCCTTGACTTCCTGCCTCATCCTTCCTGCGCCCACCCGAGGACAAGCCAGAGCTCGTGCGGATGGAGGGGAGGGGTCACCTCAGCTCGGAGGGGACTCCCCCAGACCAGGAAACACTTGCACTCCATGATGTGAACTCATGCCGAGGCTCCCAGCTTCCCTGACCTTAGAGTCAGTTCTATTTTTCTGATGGTTATAAGCAGCTACAAATGCCCTTGATGGAAAGTGATGGAATTTGAGGGGAGCCCTGCCAATAGCTAAGACAGACTCCGAAGGGGAAGAACAGTCTAGGGGACAAGGGAACAGCGTGAATAGAACACCAGGCCCCCAACTGAAACCCCCATGCTGAGCACATGTTACCAAGATCAAAGTCCCAGAAGGTGAATCTGGGCTCATCGTGAGAGCAGATGTGCTCAGACAAAGGCTGTCTTTTCTGTACGCTCCTGAGAACCAGGCGGAAGAGGTCTTTCAGAGAGTGGCAGCAATTCACAGTGGGGTTGGGGGCGGGGGCGGCTGCCCTCGGAAGATTAAGGGATACAAGAGTTGGGACTTCTGCAAATACGTTCTGCCCCAAGGAGCCAGTGAGCTACTCAGCTGGACTCTCATAGGTGACGTTTCAGTGAACATTCTAATGAACGTTATCTCACTGAATTACCAAGATTCACATTAAGTTCATCTCCTGTGTGGTGTAATTGGAAATTCTTCCATGTTTATTTTTTGGCTTGGGCTGGAAAGTGTCTCCTTAATTCCTCTAACCTCACATCTTCATAAACCTCCTGGTTTCATAAAATGAGAGCTCCCTGCCTTAACCAACTAACCGGAACCCGCGGTGGAAATGTTGTTGCTGTTTTATTTTTTTTTTAATGTGCAAAGGGTTAGAAATAACTCTTTTCCTGTCTGAAAATGATTAATATTCCACCCAACTGTTTCCTTCTTCCAGGCAATCTGCAAACTCTAAGTGGGTGGATATTTTCTTAGCTTAGCCTTCCATGCATGTATTTATACGTTTCTTTTCCACAATACAAATTACACAAGGCATGCAGAAAACCAGATGCACTTTCAAAGTCTGCCACAGTGCATTTCCCACCCGCTCCCCGAAACCGCAACCCGGGGACGGCCAAGGGACTCCAAGCGGCGGTTCTGAAAGCGCCCACCTGGCCAGGGCAGCCAGTGGCGTCCTGGGGCTCTTGCTCCTGCCTGAGTGCTCGGCAGCCTCCAGGCAGCGGACAGGTTAGAGCCAAACTTCCTATTTTCCACAGGACTTAGTTCCTTAACAGTTAGGCTCTGGATGCACTAACGATGTACAAGCTACATTTCTGCAAGGGGCTGGAGACTTGGGGGAAAAAAAAATGAAACCGACACCTTCAAGTGGGTTAACAGTCCAGACCAACTACAACAAAGCCCGGTCGCCCACCAGAAGTAATTACTCCCTTAACACGGAAGGAATGAATGAATGGCAATTTTAGGAGGACCCGGAGTCCCTGGCTTCCCCCACCGCCCGCCACCCCGGTCAGAAGCTGCTTGTTTCCATGCACTCCGCGCCCTAGGCTGGCTCTCCGCTTACCTTCCTTCTTGGTGAAGGCATTTAACAAAGACTTCATTTTCCCTCCAACTTTGGCAGCGGTCCGCTCATTATATAACCTTCTCGACTGGGAGGAAGGGAAGGGCGGCCCAGCCCCCGGGCGCCGGAGCAGTTTGGACCTGGGGAGCGGCGGCAGGCGTCTGGCCACTGCCTGCCTCCGAACATAGCTGGGCAGGCCAGACCCAGCGCGCTGGTGACGGAGCCCACCCCATACTCTGTCTGTCAGCTGGGAACCAAGCGTGCGTAGACTGAGGCTGCTCTCAGAGCCCACTGCCGCTCCCCGCGCCCGTCATGTGAGCCGCGCTCCCCTGCTTTTGTGATCAGTGCGTCGGGGAGGAGGCTCGCAGGCGGGAGGCTTCGGTGAGCCCCGAGCCCCGACCATCCAAGGGCTCAGACCCGCCCCGGGCGACAGAGCACGGCTCCTGTGCTTTGCTCATTTTCATTCGAAAGCAAAAGCCAAGTTTTTCCTCGCTCTCCGCAGCCGCCGTGTGTCCGCCAGCAGACGTGGGGGAGCCGGTCCCGGAGAGAAAACGTCCCGGTTCCAGATAAGCTACGAGCCAGACCCGCGTTAACTGGGAGGCCAGTGCCAGTCTTCTGGAATCTCTGAACGTGACCCAGATTTCCGTTGGCAAGAATCAGACACAAGGACCCATTACTTCTCTGGCTCCCCCCCATGGAGGTAATGACCCTGGAGAAAACAGGATTTCCATCCCCCTTCCTAATTTTTTTTTTGGAAACAAAAGAGAGATGAAGCAATTAAGATTGCAGCCCAGCCAAAGCTCGCCCTAATTCCAGGCAGCTGATAAAAAGCCCGCTCCGAGCCAGGCTGCACGTTGCGTACGGGAGTCCGGGAGACACACGGAGAGGCGGCAGGGAAAAAGTTCTGCCCAAGCGGCAAACACAGAGGGAGGGGCCGTGGCGGGGAGCCCCGCGGCAGGTGGCACGGGGTTCTTTCTACACGAGGAGAAAGGCCTTTCCGAAAGCTTAACGGAGCATCCCCGGGAGCAGGCTCTGCCGCCTTTGCTGCTGGGGCTGTAATTAAGTGTCGTTTTTTCGGTTGCTAAGAGAACTGCTTCTGAAATTTGAAGGGGAAAAAAAATAGAGAGAGAGAGAGAGAGGAAGATGGGACGAGATGAGGCAAAGCACCGGGAGCCTGTAAGTTGAATTCCATATGGTCGGCTCACTTTGTGTCAACAAAAGCAGCAGAGGCACGAGCTCTGGGAGCCTCTCTCCACAGGACGCCCAGGGCTGGCGGGACGTCTGTCCAGGGTGGCGAGAGCGCGGACCGGGTGCCCGTTACCAGCTGACCGCGTGAGCGTCGTTTCACTCCCACGATGCCCCATCGCAAGGCTTAGAGCTGCCTTCAAACCCCGCCCCGGGGGACCCTCGCCGCCACGCCGGAGCCCAGGCCACGTCTGAGACTCGCCCTAGCGGACACTCAGCCACTGGTGCGTTTCACCCATGAAGACCTCACGACCTGCCCCACGCCACTCGCATCCCTGGGGGACAGAGCGGGTGACGGCAGGGGCAGGCTGTCCTCGGACATGGGTGCCAGGCTGCAAAGCTTCCAGAAGCATCTCTCTCAGACGCAGAAATCAACAAGGGTACGACCACTCCTGCGTGGGGAGCCTGTCACTGTGCCCCCCTGGCGCAGGAACCGCCAGGGATCTTCAAGGTGGGGGTGTCCAGTTTATCGGGAGTGTGCTGGCTGTCTGCCCCAGCTGGGACAGGATGCCCCGGTGACAGTGACCTTGGGGAGATCCCCCCCGGAGGCGGGGGCCCTGCCACGTGGGCCCCAGGAAACCCTCTGGGGAGCGGGCAGGAGGCTCTGCGAGGCTCAAGCTGATGCCACTTCAGAGCGCGGGCCTCCTCCCGCGCCAAGTCCCCGCGACACTCTTGGCCTCTGCTGTCCACAGCGAGCGCGTGTGGTCCACGGCTGGCAGGCAGTGACTGAGCCCCAGGCCGGAAGCGCCCCTGCCATTGCCGGCTCCCTGCGTGGACCTGGGGAGGAGCGAGTCGGGAGGAGGTGGCTTCACCGGTGCCCCTGTGAACATCGCACATCTTTTCCAAGGGAGGAGGACCCCTCAACCCCAAGCTGGGAGCAGAGCCGAAGACGCCCAAAGAGCATCCACCCATGGCCCAGGTGGGGACACTCCCAGCCTGCCTCCCCGGCCCTGCGTTCAGAGGGACGGTTCCTCCTGGTGTCTTTGCCCGCAGTAGGAGCAGAGTCTGGAAATGACGGGCCCCCGGCTCCTGGCCCAAGGGCGGGCTGTTCTGAGACAAATCCTGGCTTCCCTGGTGGCTCATTGGCAAAGAATCTACCTGCCAAGCAGGAGCTATGGGTCCAATCCCTGGGTCAGAAAGATGCCCTGGAGGAGGGCATGACCACCCACTCCAGTATTCTCACCTGGAGAACCCCAGGGACAGAGGAGCCTGGCGGGCTGCAGTCCACAGGGTCTCAAAGAGTCGGACACGACTGAGCTACTAAACACTGGGAGCCCTCTGGAAATGACAGGGCCCCGGCTGCCCGCCCAGGAGCTGATACGAGTCTGAGGCAAATCCCAGAACCAGGAAAGAGGCCGGCCGGCCAGGGGCAGAGGGGGCTCCCGGCTCCTGATCGCCCCGCCTCCAGGTTCCACATCCCAGGGCACGCGTGGACCCAGGCTGTGCAGGCCCAGGGGACGAGGCAGTGAGTGAGACGGAAACCCCGGCTCCCTCCCAGGCTGCACGAGGGCCGCAGTGGGCGCGTAAGAGCAGCCTTTGGACATAACAGGATGTGAGGGGCCCCGGGAAGCACTCCTCAGCCCAAAGATTCCCACTCCCATTCCTCTAACAAGCAGACAGCCTTCCGATCACCACTTTCAGGAATCCCAGCAAACGAGCCACTGAGATTAGCAGCAAGAGCTTAGGTTCACATGCAGACCTACTGTGTGCCCGGCCCCGGACCAGAAATCCTACCAGGAGGGAGGCGGTCCATTCCTGACCCCACCCATCCCGTCCATGTAAAGTTCCTCCCCTCTGGTAGGCATGCTCTCCTTGAACACTTCCAGCAATGGGGAGCTCACTACCCATGTACTGGCTCTGCACCCACGCACACCAGTCTCCTTTCTCGTCGCACCGACACCATTTCCACACCTGCCACATACTGATTGGAAGGGAAGGCTGAGGCGTTCAGAGCACAGACTTCATCCCAAGAAGTAAAGTAGGTTTGGGGGTGTCAGAGCTCAGACGCACACAGATGGCTGAGCTTTCCTCCCACCAAGTCCTAGACCCTTGTTCTGTTGCCGGGGTCCTTCATGGAGCAACCACAGTGACCGCTAGAGGCTGTGCTGGCCACACTGCTGAGGTTTGGTTTCAACTGGACTTCATTCCAAACGAGGGGGAGAAGGGACAGCAAAGATTCTGGTTTTGAGCTGGGCTGGGGTGAGGTGGGTGGCCAGTGGCGGTGGGTGGGGTCGGGGATGGCATGGGGTGACTCTGTCCACTTGCTCACCTGCCCACCCACCCCAAAGGATGACTGAGCATCTTTTGAGTTGGGGGGCTGTTCGAAGGACAAAAATCAGGAGGAAGGATTAGATGGAGTCTCCCCAAATCGGACAGCTTCCAGGAAGGAAGAAGGTCACCTCAGAATGAACCCCAAACTGTCAGCCACCTGGCCTGGCCCGTTAGCCATCAGCTCGGCTCCAGCCAGCCCAAGTCCGGTGCCAAGCCCTCGGTAGGAGGTAATAAACCAACAATAAACTCTGCGTGAGCGCCTCCATCTGCTCCCACTCCCCTAAGGACCTGCACGGTTTCGGCCCCTGCACCCCACTGACTGGACCCCCTCGCTCAGACCTGCCTTCCAAGCCCTCACTGTCTGAGCCCTTCATTTGCCATGTCTTTTGACAACTGCCTGACAACAGGCTGAAAATAATTTCATTTCTCGTATAAAAAAGGCTCTTCGCACATCAGAACATTTCAAGACGCTATGAAGTCCTGGCAGGGAAGACACGCCAGGTGTTATAAACACGCCTGGTGAGAGTCTGCAGGGCCGCTCCGCGGGGACGGTCAGCCCACCTCCTTCCCCGTGCCAGCCAGCAGCTGAGCGCCGGACATGGGGCCACGGCCAGCATCCGACTCAGGGGCCGGCTCTGTGTCTTACTGCTTGGCGGCCCTGGGCTGGCCTGACACCCCAGCCCGCGGATGCCCCACCTGCAAGGTGGGAACAGCCCGGCGCATCCCAGTGTCGGCTGTGGGATTGCACGAGTCATGTGTGGAGCACGGAGCAGGGTGGTCAGCCTTCTGGGGTCGAGTCCCAGCACCTGCACCTCCCAGCTCTGTGACCCCGGGAGAGGCACCATGTCTCTCTCTGCCTGTTTCCTCTTCCATCGATGGGGATGTGCATGCTGCTGCCACATAGGAGGCGAGGAGCAAATCAGTAATAGTAACGTCTTTAAGTGCCTGGGTTTGAAGGCTGCCAACAATGGCTAAATAAACACTTTTAATTAAAAAAAAAAAATTCTGTGAGTGAACAGCGAGTCAGTCTCCCTGGCCCCCACCCTGGCTCCGTGTCTGTGATAAGCCCTCCCAGGTCCCTTAGAATGCATTTACACGGTCTCTTTGGGTGCCGCCTCCTCCAGGAAGTCTCCCTGAAGGATCCAGTCCCTGGAGAGACCCCCCAACCTGCCGCTGCCCAGGGTCGCCAGGCCAGCAGTCCACCCTGGGGGCACTTCTCGGTTCCACGGCACATCAATCAGGCCCAGTGTCCAGCTCCCCATCACTCTGCAAATGAGGGGGCAGTGGTGCTCCCAAGGCTCTGGACGTGAGTGAAGAACCAGAGGACAGGGAGGCGGCCCATCCGGTTTCCACCTTGTTTGGAGTGTTCCCAGGCCCTTCTCCAAGCCCCCCAGGCGGTCTCCTGGGCTGTGGTCACCTCCCTGCTGTGCCCGTCCGGCCTCTACCCACCCCCACGTCTGCCCTGGTCCTGCCTGCCACGAGGAGGCCCAGCCAGGCACTGGAGGAGGCCCGCCTCAACCGATGGACAGGCGCGTCCTCAGCGTCCTTGCCGTGTCCTGCCCGCCTGGGGGTGTGGGCAGCTGGAGTCATCCCGGGGCTTCGAGGGCTGCCAGGGCTCCAGGTGACCAGACGCACGGCAGGGGCTCTGACCCAGGAGGCGCACAGGATGGGCCGGAGGGCACAGACCCAGCTCAGGGCAGCACCAGCTCCGCAGAGCCGCTGTGTGTGGCCGGTCACCAGGCTGGCCGTGGAGCTCCCAGCCCTGGCGCCCGGGCCCCCGGGAGCCACAGAAGTCCTTTAGGACCATCCCTCCCCACATCCACAGCCAGAGCGATGTTTTCAATGAGACCCCAGCGGATGAGCCAGTGGGGCTGGGGCGTGAATGTCACCAAGGATCCTGAAGTCTCCGAGATGGGGGCCGTTTCCCTTCTCTTTCCGAGTGGCCTGGGGACTCAGTCAGGGCCCACCTCCTCTTCCTGGTAGCGGGGTGCAGAAGGGAGAGCCAGCTGGGTAAGCAGGAGAGGCCCTGAGTCTATTTCTGCCTCGAAGCAAACTCGCGGAGGCGGCTGTAGCCTCTTGTCAGACAGGAGGCCCGTGGGGAACTGAAAAGAGGAGAAGAAACTCCAGAGGGTCTCAGTGGCCCACCAGCCCCACCCTCCACCTTGTCTAACAGAAGTGACAACCAACTGCCAGGCAGGAGACCGCCAATGTGTGCAAGCTCCTCACCCAGCTCAGGGGAGCAGGGAGGTAGCAGTCCCCGGGGATGGGGGGTCTGTGGGGCCAGACCTGGATTCTTCCTGCCCACTCCCCACCTGAGCCAAAATAGCAGACCTCGCTTCCTTCCCGCGTCGCTTTAGATAACTGCAATTTAAATATTAGTAGGCAACATTTCTTCATCTCACAATCATTGTTCAATGAATCATACGTTTATAAATAACAGGAGATATAAAAAGGCGTCTCGGCAATAGTGCGGGGGTTATCTCTGAGCCAGCATGGAGGTGTCTGCGAGAGGTGGAACGTTCCAGCAGCTGGGACCACAGAGGGAGGGAGGCACTGCTCCTGGAGGATCTGCCGAGGCCCCTGGGTGGGGGGCAGGGGCACCGATGAGGGGGCTGAAGAACTGCTCCCCCAGGGTGGGGGGGTCTCACCCTAGGGTGGGGGTCTCCCTCCAGGGCCGCCAGGCTTGGGGCCGATGGTGGCGGAGCTCGGGGACTCCGGCAGGGGCTACGCACCAGCCCTGACACAGGGCTCTACTGCCAAGACCAGGTCAGAGCGGGCACAGGGAGAGGGGCTTTGGAGGGCTGAACTGGGGCTGACCACAGGGAGGATGAGGGTCCCCCAGGTGCATTCCGGAAGGACCCCAGACTCCAAACTCTGCCCCCCGTCTCCTCCCTCAGTGTAGCTTCAAGTCCTGGAGAGATACTGCGCGCTGGGCCAACGCTCTTACCCAGCCATGTGGGGCGTCAGGCAGGGCAGCGGCTTCATACAGAATGCCAGGGCGACCCTGGGTGGCCCCTCTGAGAGCCCAGTGGTGAGGACGCCTGGACTCCCCACAGGAAGACCTGGGCTCAGGGTGCTGAGACAAGTCAGCGGTGCCCAGCCCACTGCTCAACGGAACCATCCGAAGTCCCCAAGGCCAGGCACGGACACCTCTTCCGGAAGTCTTCTGGGCGCCTAGACAGTCAGGACCAGACTGGAGCTGCTGGGACCACAAAGAGAGAGCCTCCAAGGCCACGGGGTGCCCACGTCTCCGGACACGCTGGAGAGCTAACCACACAGAGGGATTTGGTGAAAGGCAGCCCTGGAGCTGGCTGGGGGTAACCAGGATGACCATGGGCTAGAGACGGAATGTTATGTTCCCTGAATTTACACGCTGAAGCCTGGTCCCCAGGGTGACGGCACTGGGAGGAGGGGCCTTTGGGAGGTGACGTGATGAGGTCATGAGGGTGGGGCCCCGTGATGGGATTGTGCTGTGAGTTAGCCCCTCAGTCGTGTCCCTCCAGGCTCCTTTGCCCAGGGACTTCTCCAGGCAAGAATACTGGAGTGGGTTGCCATTTCTTTGTCCGGGGAGTCTTCCCAAGCCAGGGATGGAACCCGTGGCTCCTCGTTGCAGGCAGATTCTGTACTGTCTGAGCCACACTGGTGATGGGATTAGTGCCCTTATAACCACAGGCGTAGGAGACCTCTCTCTCTCGGCCATGAGAGGACAAAGCAAGAAGGAACCATCCACAAGCCAGGAAGAGGTCCCTCGCCAGGAACTGAACTGGCCAGTGCCTTGATCTTGGACATCCAGCCTCCAGGACTTCAGTGAGGGACAAACGGACGTTGTTTGAGGCACCGTCTGCAGTGGTTTGTGAGAGCCGCCTGACCTTCAAAGACACCACATGTGGCCGACCATGTCCCTCTCTCCTGCAGGCCCCCGGGGGTCTCCACGCCATCACCTCCATGCAGCTCCCGGCCACAGGGTGTTCCCAGCCCTGTTGGTGCCCCATACACTCTGGGCATCGCCTCTGCTGTGGCCTCTACCTGGACTCCTTTACCCTCCCCTCCTGCCCTGGCTCTTCCAACTCCAGCTCTTCAGCATCACTCTCCAGGTCGTCTCATCACAGAAGTGTTTCTTGACTGTCCTTTCTAGAAGGACAACCCTCTTATTCTCTCTCTTAGCCGCTTGTTACTCCTCCTCCACTGCGTTTATCAAAATCTGAAGTCACACCACCTGTAGGTTTGTATATAGTGGTGTATTTTATCCACAGGGACTAAGTCTGTTTTTTTTTTTTTTAATTCCTTCTTTTACCTTTTAATTTCTGGCGGCACTGGGTCTTAGCCTGGCACGCATGGTTTCTCTAGTTGCGGCGTATGTGTGAGCTTAGTTGCCTCGCGGCACGCGGGATCTTAGTTCCCCGATCAGGGATCGAACCAGGTACCCTGCCTTGGAAGGTGGATTCTCAACCACTGGACCACCAACGAGGTCCCCTGAGTCCGTCTGTTTCTTTACACCATCGCCAGAACACAGCCCAGCCTCTCACAAGACATCTGTGCTTCATACCTGCACGCGGTGAATGAAGGAACAACAGGGCACACTTTCCTCCCTTGCCCCCCGGACTTCATCACCACGGCCTTCGCCGCATTTGCTTCACTATAGGAAACACCTGTTTCTGGAATTCTTCCCACCACGAACACTTCCTCCCCACAGAAGGCACGGGGCAGGGCAGAGGCTTTACACCAGACGTAAGACCCGGCACAAAACGGGAGCTTAAAAATACACGTTCCAGTTACTAACATCTCAGGTCCTTGTCTGTCCACACGTATCTGGGTCGTCTGTTAATCGTGGCTTCCTTTAAATACATGTCTTGTTTTCCTGATTCTTTGCCTGCCTAGTTATTTTTGAATCTGTATCAGCCATTGCGTTTGATATGTTGTAGAGACTACGGGTTCTGTTATCTTCCTCTGAAGAGTGTGGAGTTTCTCGAGCAGGGAGTAAAAGGATCAGAACACTCTGCTCTGTGAAGGCACAGCTTTTACGCCTTTGTGGATGGAATCTCTGTTGGCTTAGTCCTTGCGGGAGGTCCTGACTTCCGGGGCCCTTCTGGGGTTCTGGCAGAAAATCTCAAATGTCTGCCAAACTCCTTTAATAAGATAGAGCTCAGCTTCCTGTTGCCTCTCCTTGGCTCTTTGCGTTTTAAGCTACTGTGTTCCACTGGGATCCCTGGACTCTCATTTTGGACAAACAGTTCAGAAGTCAGTCAAGGATTTAGGGGGATTTACGTGCAGATCTGGGGACTCTCCCCTCTATTTCCAGCTCCTCATGCAGCCCTTCATGCACTCACAGTGTGTAGCAGTGAGTCCCCGACCTCCATGTCCAGAGGCAGTAGGAGGGGAGAGGAGACTCTGGTGAGCTGGTCAGTGGGCAGCGGCCTTGGAAAGTAAGGTGACCAGACAGGTACAGCGGCTGTCTCCTGTGAGCAGCCCGGGAGGAGCGGGGCGAGGACTCTGAGGGCCAAAGCAGAAGTCGGTTCTTTAACACCAACCCCAGTGTCATCGCCGTGGCCCCCACTCTGAATGCCCACACAGTGCAACCCAGGGCTGGACCTGCTGCCCGCTCTGTTCTCTCTGCAGCCAGAGAGGCGGGTCCTTTCACATCCACTTTACAGACGTGAAGACCGAGGCTCGGGAAGTGCCAGAATCCATCCAACCCCTTGCCTGTCACTCCGGGGCAGCACTGACCTCACTTCTGCCTCCATCTCAACATCAGAGCCGGAGGGTGGGCTTTCCTGGTGGCACAGCGGTAAAGAATCCACTTGCCAATGGAGGAGACACAGGCTCGATCCCTGGTCTGGGAAGATCCCCTGTGCGGCAGAGCGATTAAGCCCGTGTACCACGACCACTGAGCCTGAGCTCTAGAGCCCGGGAGCCACGACCACTGAGCCCACGAGCTGCAACGACTGACAGCCACGAGCCCCAGAGCCCGTGCTCCAAAACGAGAGACACCCCCGCCCCACAGCTGGAGAGCGGCCCCCACTCGCCACAACCAGAGAAGAGCCTGAGCCAACGTCAGGCGGTGGCGTCCTGACCACAAGGGGCCAAGTAGAACGTCCCCTGAACGTCCCGGCCGGCAAATCCGAGGGCCCTGCGGAGCGTCCTTGTCTGAAAGGTGCAGAGGGTTCTCAGGGCTGAGTAGCAGGATTTCAGGGGAGCAGCCTGGGTCGGCTCCCACGCCTCTAAGAGACACCATGGGCCATCGCGAGGTGGTTGAGCTGTGAGCCATGAAGGCCCAAGGCCACAGCAGTGCCTGGAAGGGGCCTGCCACCCGCCAAGTCCCGGTTTCACCTGTGCTGAGGTCTGGCTCTGCAACCACGGACAGCCGAGCCATCTCTCAGAGCCTGTGAGCGGGACTCTGGTGATGCCCTTTGCACACAGGACCTCTCAGAGGCCCCTTCCCCTGGAAGAAGTGGGGGGGGGGGGAGGGGTCTGCAGCCTGCCTGCTCAGGTCCCGCGGCCGCCGTGGGTGCCTCAGCAGGCCTCCTTGCCGAGCAGAGTGCAGCACGTCTCTCACTGAACCCGGCTCCTCCCGGGAGCCAGCGGCTCACTTTGTGCTCAGGGAGGAAGCCAAGCCCTGCCTGGAAGCTGAAGGAAGCTTCGCTGCAGAGGCCCACGAGATGGCAAGGCCCCTGCAAGCCACACCTGCCGAGTGCTGTCCAGCAGGCCTGGCCTGGGAACCAGGGGACTTTCCCCATGTCGCTGGGCTTCAAGCTTTCGCCTCTAGATTCCGACTCCGTGGGTGAGTGGCCGTGCCACCCTCATCCTGCCCCCCGGGCTGGGAGGCTGGACCTCAGGAACCCTTCCTCAGGGACCCTCAGCCTTCCTTGGGAGGGGCCACAAAGCCTCTGCACCCCCCGGTGACTGCCCCCCGCCAGTCTCTGCTCGGGGAGGAAGCCAAGCTGCTCAGGGTCCACACACGCCCAGCCCTGCTGGCCTCCCTCCACGTCTCTGGACGGACAGAACCTCCAGTGCCATCGTCCTGGCTACGCGTCCTCCACGGCCTCAGTTCAGTTCATTAATACTCTGCTTTAAAAGAACCCAGCAAACGCCCCATTTTCCTAATGGGGTCAGCAACCGCTCCCGTGTACCGAACACCAGCTGTTCAGAGTCAGCACCAGACAGCTCTGTTTCTGTCTCAAACTCACGCATCTTTCCATTTTAGGGGGATGACAACTTTGCTCCCTAAACTCCAAGTCAAGCCCACTGCAGCTACGTCTTCAAGAGTGTTGTTTAAGACGCTGCAAGTGTTTCCATTGCAGCATAGACTTGTCCACTCCTAGCAGAAAAGCTGGGGAGGTGAGCTTGGTCCTGCATTCTGCTCTTCAAAGCAACTACCTACAGCCCCCACGTTCCAGGCCACGCCATGGTGTCACAGAATAGCCGGCGAGTCCACATGCCCTTATTTTATGTGACAAACTCCTTAGCATCAAGCTGAGGTGGCTTTTGGCTTTTCACTGTTATAAACAACACTGCCGAGAACATCTTGCAATTCTATTCCTAACCGTGGAAGATCTGAAGGTTTCTACGGTTATGGATACACTTTTGCTAAACCACTTTCCCCAAAGAGTTACATTAGTGATACAACCGGGCCATTGGAAAGGAATTTTCTCTTAGAAGGAAAAAAAAATTCATTTCTGGAGAGAGAAATAAAGAAAATGTGTCTCAACCCGACAATAGTAAATTAAGAAACACAAGAACACCAGTGAGCTAATAAAAGCACTCACACTCTGAGTGGGTTTTGGAGGGGATGTGATTCTATGCGGAGGGGCTCATCCATCACAGCCAGAGGCTTCTCCTTCCAGCTGAGAAGTGGGCTGCGATAACACCAGCCCACAGGTCGTCAGGTAAGTCCACGAAGCTTTTCCTGTTTGGCTTCATGAACCTCTGCGGAGTCAGCACAGGCTGAGCTGACGACTCTGACCTTGGAACTGGAAGGGGCAGGAGGCTGCTGTGGACCCAAGGGCACAGGTGGAAAGGCAGGAGACGCGGGTTATCACGCCCCCGGGTCATCCACACAGAGCATTCCCAGGCATCTGAGGCAGGATTCGGGGCAACACCATAAGACTGAGACCCCATAGGAAACAGGACTCGGGCGATGGAGGAGAGAGAGAGACGCCCAGTGAGATTAAGAATCAAACAGATGGGGACATCCTTGACGCTCCGGTGGCTGAGAATCCGCCTGCCAATGCAGGGGACGAGGGTAGGACCCCAGATCGGGGAACTGAGATCCCACAAGCTGCGGGGTAACGAAGCCCTTGCCCCACAACCACTGAGCCCGCGCGCCACAACCGTGATCCCACACGCCATAACTCAGACCCGGCGCAGCCAAACAAGTAAATATTTAAAAAAGAATCAAAGAGGTGGCCCTGAGTGAATGAATGCACATTTCCCACACATCCCATCGAGAGACAGAAAACAAGGGGCTAGACCCAAGGAGGAAGAGACGATGTGCGTTTCCAGTTTGCCAGCAGAGAGGCTGACATCAGACGCCCCGCGAGGCGGTGCTGTGTTGGCCTCGCCAGCGCTTGACCCCGAGCTTCCTGCCGTCGGACTGCCAGCAGCTCACAGAGGGGCAGCAAAGGGCTGACGGTCCCCATCTCCCCCAGGATAAAGGCGGCCCAGGGCAGCAGCCAGGCACCCTCCAACATTGGGTTTCATGTCTTTTGCAAAGTGGAGAGGCAGGGAGGGGGATGGGAGGGCCTGGGACGGGCCTTCAGGAGGACAGCAGCCACGTGCAAAGTCAGAGAGAGTAGGGGAGAGACCCGTCTCTCTGGGCAAAAAAGGACTGCCCCTCCCTTCTGTGGGCCTCCTGGGGCCACAGCTGAGCCCTCAGGGCCTCAGGCTGCTCCTCTGTGAGTTAGTCATAGTAACAACGGTGATGCCGACCCTCTGCTGACCAAGTCCCAGCCCGGCTCTAGCAGCGTGTGTCTCATCTCAGCACCCGCGTGACGGGGGCAATAAGGCCCCATGATACCAGGAAGGTGACTCCCGCTCAGAGAGGGTCAGTAACCTGCCCTAGGTCACACAGCCGGGATGCAGGCTGAGGAGTCTGCTCTCTCTTAAACCAGCTCGCGCTCCAGTGCCTGGAGGACCCATCCCAGCGGGTGCTGTGGGCCCCGAAGGGGATGATCCAAGCCTGGAGCCTTTGGTGAGTCCCCGGCAAGGAGGACACGCGTGCCCAGGTTGCAGGATGGATTTGGGAAATTATCCCAGTTTGCTGAACAGCTCTGAGCCAGGGGGCCAGGCCTCCTCCTCTGCTCTGATTAGGGGCGTTACCTCGGCTGGACTGTCGGGGCCCTGGAGCATTTGGCTGAGGTTGTGGTTTCATGGGGGAGGGGTGCAGGCTGGTGCAGGAGGGGTACCCCACCACCCGCTGCAGGGTCCTGCGATGGCCTCGGGGAGACCGAGGCACCAGCCTCTGCTTTGGGCCTCAGCTGAGCTGTCCAGGGGTGCAGGGCTCCTCCGGCAGCTGGGGCGGGGCATCCTGCCTCCCTCAGCACCACTCTGAGGAGGGGGTCCTGCCACGCAGCCTTGCCTCTCAGACCCTTGTCTTCTCTGTGCTATTAAGCAAGAACACAGGCCAGGGGGCACAGCGGGCACCCCAGAGTCTGCTGCTGGAGTTAACTATGTGGGGGGGCATGCCTGGCTTCCAGACCACCCGTTGGAGCAGGACTGCCCCCACCCCACCCAACAGAGGAGCCACAAATCCACCTGAAATTCCTCTGGACAGGGGCCCAGTGCCCACACCCCACGGGGGCTCGTCTCTGCCCTGGCAGCACCCACTGCGTGGCACCTGGTCTCCGTCTGCCAAGCGCCGGGTCCCCATGCCCAGCCCCCCATTAATTCTGGGACCCAGGTCACAGACGCCGTGTCTATGCCATCTGAATAAGCCCTGGGGTCTTCACATAAATGAACTGACTTGGCTCTGCCTGGGGGGCACCCCACCCCTGGAACCCCCCGAGCCTTCATAGTCTGGCCTCTAAGCAGGTCACCTGGGAAGGTGTGGACCAAAGCCGAGGACAAGACCTGGAGACACGCCCAGGGGGCCCCGGGGTGGGGTGCTGGGCCGGAGGGGACCCGGGGGGGGCGGCGCGTCCCTGGGGCTCCGGGACGCAGGCGGGCCAGGCTGGGGGCGGCGCCACGTGCATCCTCAGCTGCTGAAAAGAGCGTGAGGTCCGAGGCGCTTCACTCTCCAGCCCACGGAGCAGAAGGAGGCCTCTCCCAGGACAGCGCTTTCCCTGAGTCTCTTAGCTACGGCAGTATTATTACGACTTCCTAAAAAGAAGCCGGCACCCTGGATTTCTACAGAACATCTCATTTCAAATGCCGCGACGAGTGACTGTTGTATCGAAATGTGTCTTACAGTACGGGTGAAACGATCTGCCGTGAACTGCTGGGAATTTCGGGACTGGGGGCTTTGAATGACAGCCACCCGCTCTCTGAGCACCCCTGGAAAGGGAAGGGGTACCCCAGCCCACCTCCAGGCAGCCCCTCAGGCCCAGAAGTCACACGGCGACTCCAGCGTTGACTCAGCGTGGCTTTCCCAAAGTGAGTTCCATGGGACCCTGAGGGCCCTGGAGGCAGATGGTGCAAAACAGGTTCTTGATGGTGCAGTCAAGTTTTGGGAAACACCAGGTCAACCGAAGCTGGGGGCTTCGTCACCACAGGCTCCATCTGGACCTTTGATGTTCTAAACACATCCTGAGGGTCCAGGAAGAGGACAAAGTGGGCAGTGTTTCCAGCGGGCTTCGGCTGCGGACCTGTGTCTTACAGAGCCAGCAGGAGCTCCGTAGAAGCCAGAACTCTGCCCATGTGACCAAGGGCACGGGCTGGGGGCCCCCCAGACACAGGCCCCGCCCATGGCGCAAGCATCTCACTTCAGAATCAGAGCTCTGCCCTTCCCTGTGGGATGAGCCTGACGCCGGCCGCCCTCAAGAGACCTCCAGGAAATCAAACTGGTACTTGATTCTGGGGACCGGTGCCATGCAGACACGCGGGCCTGCTGACCTGGGCCCCCCGCTCAGGGGTGCATTCCCTGGGAGTATGGATGGCTGGGGCCCCAAGTCATGACCAGTGGTGCAAACAGCCTCAGCTGAGCCCTCGGGATGATGAGCAGCCTGGCACGCCCACTGGGGGGACAGATGGCCTCGGCAAGGAGGGCAGCTGGTGGTCACGGCAGGCCTGCCAAGAAATGAGGGGCAGGCCGGAGGGGTCCCTGCCTCCACTGGAGCGCACCAACCTCCCAGCCTCGGTTTGCTCCTCCATCAAATGGGAAACTGAAGCACTCGAGTAAGGATGGAACGTGCAGACACACACGTCAGCTATTCCTGGCTCCTTCCTCCCTTTGAACGTTCTTCTTGTGGCATTTATGCAGCCAGAAGGAAACCAAAGCAGAAAATACGCAAACAGGAGCGTCCCGTCAAAGCTACTGACAGTTGCCGTTTATCCAGTCTTCCAGCCGATGATGGGCCACATGCTTCTCTACCTGTGTGTGTGCTCAGTCGCCCAGCTGTGGCGGCTCTGAGACCCTCTGGACCGCAGCCTGCCAGGGTCCTCTGTCCGTGGGCTTCTCCAGGAAGAATACTGGAGTGGATTGCCATTTCCTCCTCTAGGGGATCATCCTGACCCAAGGGTTGATGCATCTCCTGCCATTGCAGGCAGATTCTTTACCAGGGCTTCTCTACTTTATCTTCTTTTAAAGCAATAATTTTTAATCGTGGTCAAGTGTGCACAACATAAAACGCACTGTTTCTGGGAGTCCTGTGGTGGCCTAGTGGTTAGAATTCCAGGCTCTTGTTGCTGGGGCCAGGTTCAACACCCGTTTGGGGAACTGAGATCCCGAAAGCTGTATACACGTCCAAAAAATTATTATTATTAGTTTTACAATTTCTAAGTGTACAGCTTGGTGGCATTAATTACATTCATGCTGCTGTGCAG
Source organism: Bos indicus x Bos taurus (assembly GCF_003369695.1). Lineage (NCBI taxonomy): Eukaryota > Metazoa > Chordata > Mammalia > Artiodactyla > Bovidae > Bos > Bos indicus x Bos taurus. Next base: position 3,285,149 of record NC_040104.1, on the reverse strand, counting down.
CCATTCATCTGGAGGACGTCTCCCCAGACTCACCCTCTGTCCCCTTTCACCACTCACCCCACAAATCCCTCCATCTACTTTCTGTGTCTCTGAGCTGATGACTGCAGGTCCTCTTTCGGGGGGACTCGAGCAGGCCTTGTCCCTCTGTGACTGGCCTGCTTCCCTCAGCGTGTCCTCTAGGTTCTTGAGGCAGCAGGTGTCAGAATTTCCTCCCTGATCCCCTTGAACCTGCACACCAGGGTTAAGAGGTCGATACTCAGATGGCCAGAGTCACTCAGAGAGGTCAAGCAACATGCCCAAGGTCACCCAGCTCCATCTGGGATTGGACCCTGGGAACGTCTGCTCCGAGCCCTACCCGGCACTGGCCAGCCTCACGACCACGAGGACCGGGAGGAGAGGTTCTCGCTGAATTTCCCCTGAATGAGAAGCCTGCGTTTGCTGGCGGCAGCTTACAGGGCTCCCTCCCACGCACCCAGCCAGTGCCTAGAGCTGCTGAAAACGTGTCCTGGCTGCTCCTGCTGCCAGTCTCTGCACAGAACTCCTGCTGATCACGCCCAGGTCTCCAAACTTTCCATCCTACAGACTCCCTCCTCTCCAACCCTTAGATCCAAACCACAAAACCTCACTGGGAAAGGACAGACCTTCCTCCGGAAAAGATCTCAATAAAGGCAGAATAAAGAGCTGGTGTGGCTCAGGCTCCTGCCCATCTCTCCCCTTTCTGTCCTTCTCTCTTCCTGTATAACAGAACCTAGCCCTTCAGTTGGTCACCTGGTCTCCCTGAAAGATGGTATTTCCCTTCTAGGAGGGAGCTCTATGGTAAGGTCCTAGCCACTGAGATGCAAATAAAAGCAATGTTTCCATTTAGGAGAAGTATCATTACATGGTAGGGACATGCCTGTCTCCTACTCCCTTTTCTTTCTGGCTGATTAGAACGATGATGTGATAGGTGGAGTTGAAGCAGCCACTTTGGACTATGAGGGAAATTGGGAATGAAGTCCACATGTAGCAGGGCAATAAGACAGAAGCAACTGGGCCTCCGACACCTTGGAACACTGCCCCATGGCTGGAATACGTGGCTGAACTTTTACTGGAAAGACACAAAGTTTTGAAACTTTTGGAATTAATCGGTTACTCATAGCCAGATCTCTTCAACTATTAGAGGCTGCCAACACTGACTTTCTAATACCCAAGGGAGGAAGGGTAGAGTCATTAGGTGCTTTGGGGCCAGTTGGACCCAAGGGTGAGGCTCAGCTCCCCTCAGTGGGTGCAAGCACCCAGTGGGTGGTCCCCTCAGGTCCCCCATGGTCCTCATAGTCTGGTGGAAAAGACGGACTCCTAAACAGATAATTACAACACAGTGTGGTCAATTAATATGAACCACTGACCTAGGGAGGTCTACCAGGCATTCTGTGCCAGTTCCTACACACTCTTGAAAGTGATAAAACACAGTTTCTTTCAAAAGTAAGACCTTACAGGCCACTCTGCATACAGAGAAGCGGAATCTGCAGTGTCTGCTGACCGTGAGGGAGACCTGGGGGGATCTGCAGGGGAGACAAGCACTCTTACCCAGACACAGCATCCTGCTGCTTGCAGAGGATTTAGAACAGGGGTCCCCAACCCCCCAGGGCAGGTCCACGCCTGTGAGGAAGCAGGCCGCAAGCAGGAGGTGAGCGGGGGGCTAGCTTCCTCTGTGTTCACACCCACTCCCCATCACTCGCGTTTCTGCCTGAGCGCCGCCTCCTGTCAGGTCAGCAGCGGCACTGGATTCTCACACCTGACTATGAACTATGAATTCCAGGGACCCACGGTGTGCGCTCCTTTCTGAGACTCAGCCTGAAACCATCCCCCTCACCCTGGTCCATGGAAACACTGTCTTCCGTGAAACTGGCCCCTGGGGCCAAAAAGGTTGGGGACTGCTGGTTTAGAAGGTGCTTTAGGACTTCCCTGGGGGCTCAGATGGTAAAGAATCTGCCTGCAATGCAGGCACCTGGGTTCAGTCCCTGGGTGGGCAAGATCCCCTGGAGAAGGGAATAGCAACCCACTCCAGCATTCTTGCCTGGAGAATCCCATGGACAGAGGAGCCTGGCGGGATACAGTCCAAGGGGTCACAGAGTTGGACATGACTGAGCGACTAACACTCACTTTTCACTTTCCCCGGGACCTGGGGCAGTGACGGCTAGGGGAGTGACTCTGTGTGATGCCGGGTGTGGGTGGGAGGACCGTGGCGGGCAGAGGGGACTGAAGGTGTCCCCTCTTGGCAACAGTGGGCCAGGCTATGATCTGTGAAGTCCAGGGCTCTGAAGGTGGGGGAGGGTGTTTGCCCTCAGACCCCCGGCCGGCACACGTGTGTTGAAAGAAGAACCCAGCTTGGGGTCCAGGGAGGCGGTCACCTTGGAGAGGCCAAGAGCCAGCCAGTCTCCGCGTCCTTGTCCACAAGATGAAGCTGATGGCCCCTGGCCCAGCGATGAGGGTGGCTACGGGGAGGAGCAATCTCGGATGCCTGGGGCTGGATTTGTGTGGACAGATGGAACCTTGGCAGGTCCGACAGGGGATGATGGAGCCAGACTGTTTCAGGGACTGGACTCCAGAACCCCAGGTTGGTGGGGCTGGACCAGGGGTCCCAGTGGCTCCCACAGCCCTGCTGCTCGGAGGTTTGGGAACTCCAGAACCGTCCAGCACCCCAGGGAATGTTCCCCATCCAAGAGGATGAATGGGAACCAAAGCTGGGCCTGGGGAGCACCCGAGGCATCTCTCCCTCCTTCTCTATGGCTGGCGGGGTCCCGCGTGGCTCCCCCTTGGCCCACACAACACAGGCAGGTGTGTCATGCAAACAGCTCCTGTGAACTTGGAGCTGGCCTCGCGTGGGATGAAGTCTGGATACCCTCATCAACTCCCAGTCAAGGCAGGAGGTAACACTAACATCTGGGAGTGGTCTCTGAATCGAGGTGCTGGGGCTGCCATGGCAACCTGTCGAGAGCTGGGCGGAAGAGCAGCAATGCAGTCTCTCGGGCTCTGGAGGCCGGAAGTCTGAAATGAAGGTGTCAGCAGGGCCAGCTCCCTATGGGGGAGTGCGGGGGAGGAGCCCTCCTGCCTCTTCCAGCTTCTGGGGGCTCCAGAGTCCCTTGGCTTGTGGCTGCATCCCTCTAGCCTCTGCCCCCTCTTCTCTGTGTGCATACCTGTAGGTCTCTGAGTCTCAAGCCCCCTCTCTTTTCTCTTTCTCTTTAAAAAAACATTTATTCATTTATTTGGCTGCACCAGGTCTTTGGTGCGGCTATGTGGGATCCAGTTCCCTGACCAGGGATCGAACCCAGGCTCCGCTGCATTGAGAGCGTCGAGTCTTAGCCACTGGATGACCAGGGAAGTCCCCCTCTCTTTCCTCTTATGAAGACGCCAGCCAATGGATTTCAGGCCCATCTTAATTCAGTGCAACCTAATTTTAACTGAACTAATTAAATCGGCAAAGACCTTATTTCCAAATAAGGTTACATTCGGAGGTTCTGGGTGGACATAAATTTTTCTTTTGGGTGGGGGGGAGGACACTATTCAACCTGCTTCCCAGGTAGCACAGTAGGAAGGATCCTCCTGCCAATGCAGGAGATGCAGGTTGGACCCCTGGGTCGGGAAGATCTGCTGGAGGAGGAAGTGGCAGCCCACTCCAGTATTCTTGGCTGGGAAATCCCACGAACAGAGGAGCCTGCCTGACTACAATCCATGGGGTCGCAAAGAGTCAGACACGACTGAACACTTACACGCTATTAGACCCCGTGAGACCTCCCAGAGATGAGACGTCTCAGTACTGACAGTGATTATCGCGGAGGAGTGGGGATTTCGGCGATTTCAGATGAATCCATCTTTGTGTAATTTCTGTGAAGATCAAATATGAATTCTCTAAATAAACACATACATTTTTGATCAAGAGCCCAATTGTTTCAAGTCCCCAAGGCCCTTTGTTAACCATCACTTGAAGGAAAGCCACCCTCTCCCACCCCCGCAGGAATGCTGGCATAAATCCTGGTGAGTCCACCCAGGAGAAGGTGACCAGCTGATGAGTGTGGTGCCTTAGAGCCGTGGCCACCACCACTACCCAAATGAGCCCCTGGGGCAGAGGAGGCTCTGACCCCAAGGGCAAACCTTTGTCCCCTGTTCAGGGCAGATCTAGGAAGGGCCCTTCTCTAGGGAGATGCAGGAAGTGTGGGTGGTAAGGCCCCTGGCGGCAACCCCGGGACAGTCCAGCTCCAGAAGCCGTCTCCGCACCCGGCTGGGGGCAGGCGCCACGGCAGCCAAGCCGCACCCCTGGCCAACCCGCCCCGAGACGGAACGGGACTCGGGTCACATGCTGCACCCGTGGCCCCCCTCAGGAGTGGGGCGGGGCACAGGCCACACGCAGTTACATTCTGCAGGAGGTCAGAAGCACGTTTCAGACCCCATCGCCGGGAACCCAGCCCTGGAGGTCCTAATTACTGTCTAAGCAGCGCGGTGGTCCGGGGCCTGGACCCGCCGTCCCAGAACACCGGATACTTCCGGTGGCTCGTCTCGGGGAAAGGATGGCCCTCTGGCCCTGGCCGTGCGCATGGCGGGCTCGCCTGCTCGCCACCGACTTCATTATGAGCGATAATTAAAAACGCCTGCCCTGCTCCCGGCTCCTCCCCCATCCACCCTGGTCACGTGAAGAAAGAGGCAGAGGAAAGCTCTGAGCCCAGGAGACTGGCAGCTTCTTCTTGGCTGAGAAATTAGCCTGGCTGCTGGAAGCTCCAGGTGCAGAAGTTTGGAAACCCGATGGCTCAGGCCCCCCAAGTCACGGACGACGGCGGGACCTCTCTGCCCTCCACGGCCCCGGCTCAGGTCCCGTCCTTGCAACGATCCCAACAGCCTGTGGATGGTGGCCCTTCAGTCAGGCCGTGTTCCTTCCTGGTCCAGCTGAGCCCAGAGTCCCTCAAATGCAGCTCCAACCAGGGCACCGCTTCGGAAATGGCCCAGGGCTCCCGCTGCCCGGCCCCACCCACCCACCTGCCTGTTGCTCCTCGCCCCATTCACAAAAGGTGCCATCTATCTTCCACGGGTCCCTGGACGAGGGGACAGCATTGCCCACCACCACCACCCTGTGTGAGTGAGCCCCACCCTGCAGCCGGGGACACCCCAGAACATTGAGGGGACAGTAACAGATGCTGAGTCCTGCGGTTGGTCAGGCACGTTTCTAGCATCTACGCACGTACTGACCCTCATTGGAACCTGGGGGGGGGGTGTGAATCCCAACCCCCATACAGCACCATCCCACGAGGGGGTCCCAGGTACTCGGCACCTCCTGAAGCAGAAGACCCCACCGCCTGGGTCCCCACTGCCCTCCTCTATGTACAGAAGCTCAGCGGGCCCTGACCCTGGGCCCCCTACGGCCACCAGGACAGGACCTGGCAGTGGGCACCGTGCTGGCCCTTGGACGACCCTCAGAACACGCAGCCCAGTGGGACCCAGCGCCCTTCTCCTGCTGGCTTCTCTTCCTGCCCCCCGAAGGGCTCGAGCAGGGCCACACGCGTGTCACACAGCCTGATGGGCAGAGATCTTGGGAATCATGTTTGTGGATCAGGTCAAAGCTTGGCTGGGAAAGCGAGGGAGGAGCCGCGTGCAGAGAACATGCCGGGCGCCGCCCAGCCCAGCCTCCCGCTGGTCCGGGGATTGTGAGGAGGCTCCTTGGGCATGAACGGCGGTGAGAAAATAGGAGTGCGGGAACTCCTGGGTTCAATTCTTGGCCCCAAGCTCACAGCAGATGGTGGGTGAGGATCAACTGGGCACCCTTGAGGGCAGGAGAGCTGCCTTCTGCACACAGGGCACGGCCTCAACCCTGAGCAGAGGGCCTGGCAGGTGTGGCCACACGCTCAGAGCGGGTGTGGGAGGAATGGATGGATGGGTGGATGGGTGAGAGGAAAACAGGGAAGCATGAAGGAAGGGAAGAAGAAAGGAAGGGGAGATGGATGGATGAGTGGATGGTGGGAAAAAGGGAGAAAGGAAAGCAGGAAGGATAGATAAGTGGCTGGACGGACAGACAGATGAATGAATGGGTGGGAGAACAGGTGGGTGGATAGATGGATGGATGGATAGAGGGATGGATGAGGATGGATAGGCAGATGGATGGGTGAACACAGATGGATAGATGGATGGGTGGGTGGGAATATGAATGGATGGGTGGGTGGGTGGATGGATGGGTGCAGAGAGGAAAACAGGAAGCATGAAGGAAGGGAAGAAGAAAGGAAGGGGAGATGGATGGATGAGTAGATGATGGGGAAAAGGGAGAAAGGAAAGCAGGAAGGATAGATAAGTGGGTGAACGGACAGAAAGATGGGAGAATGAATGGGTGGGAGAATGAATGGGTGGATAGACGGATGGATGAGGGATGGATAGGCAGATGGATGGGTGAAAACAGATGGATAGATGGGTGGGTGGGTGGGTGGGAAGATGGATGGGTGGGTGGGTGGGTGGGAGGATAGATGGATGGATGAATGGAATATGGGTGTGTGGGCTGAGTGGATGGTTGGAAGAGTGAATGAGTGCGTGGGTGGGTAAATGGATGCATGGATATGAAGGGACGGGTGGGCAGGCGAATGAATGGATGAGTGGGTGGGAGGGTGAGTGCTTTAAAAATTACAGTATTATTTGTGTCAGGCTCTACGCTAACATCTTTAAGAGAGATTGTGGATAGGAGATCCGAGGCCAAATCCAATAGCTTCATTTTAATAAGTCACTAATACATACAAATTGAGACGTTCCATGCACAAAGCCTGTGCTTCTGGACACACCTGTACAACTAGAGGATGTGGGGGCACCCCACCACGCGCCTGCACGGCACCCACCAGCCAGAGCCGGGCGCCGGTGACCACCCCCAAAAGGGGTGAGCTCACTGGGTCCTCACTATGCCTCTGCAGCTTGTAGCATCAGGAAGAGGGGGAAAGACTCTCTACTTCCATGTCTCTCTCAAAAGAGGGAAAAACAAGCCCAGAGCAGCTGTGTGTGCAGAGGAACGCTGCCCTCTGCCTGGCCGGCCTGCCCCGTCCCCGCTGTTGGCAAGTGTGCTGTCGGCCCTACGATGAGGCACCCGGTTCCTGCTTTCTCGAATCACCGTCACCAGAAGCTTAGACAACCCACACAGTAAGCCACCGGCAAAGCTGGGGCTCAGACACACCCGCGTCCGTCCGTCTGTGCCCGGAAGCGTCCGTCTGTCTGTGCCCGGAACCTCTAGCACTACTGTGCCCACTGTCCTCGGTCTCCCTGGGGCCTCTGGTCACCCAGCACCTTCACTGGAGGGTGATCAGGGGTCATGCATGCCCCCGCCCAAGGCCCCCAGCACTGCGTCCATGCCAGGGCCCAGTGTGTGCTGCCCAGGACGGCGTGGAGCACCACGGGGAGACCTGAGCCTGGGGGGGTCAGGACTCCCAGGAGGAGTCGTGAGGCATGGCGGCCTCCACACGTGGCAGGAGTGGTGAGCCGCAGCGACGTGCTTCCCTGGAGAGACATCGGAACCCCATTTATGGCGGGCTCTGAGCTCCGCGAGTTCACCTGAAGGTCGGACAGATGTGGCACCAGGGGGGGCGTGTCCACAGGCTGGTGCTGCATGACCGCGGCCAGTGATCGCAGGGGTCCCCGGACCAAAGCATAGCTGGTCAGGGGATGTCTGCAGCCCCGCCAGCCCCATCTCCGCATCTCGAAACCGTGGACTGTCAGGTAGGGTGGCAAGATGCCAGCGGGATGGGGAGTTACTCAAATCAGAGCACACCCACGACCTGTGCTTCTCAGCTTTCATCCCAGCCCAACTGTGCCGGGAGGTAAAATTAGGGTGTGGCTTGTACCCGGCCTATGCTCTGAGAGCGAGCGCGGGTACTGCTCAGAAGACACCCGGAGCATCTACTCCCTGTCCCCTGCTCGGGACACGTTTTAAATGCAGCCATCAGAATTCAGCACCACGTTCGCAGTAAAAAAATAATCGGCAGCCCGGGCCACAGAATTTGCGAGCGCTGTGTGGTCGGGCTGCTTCTTCATTTAACCCTAGCGTGCCATGTCGGGTGGGCAGAGGCAGTGGGGACTTGGGTCTAAAACGACACGCGTGTCTGTGCACACTGCCAAGCCCGTTGCTTCCTCCAGCCTCTGCCGTCCGCCCAGGCGTCACGCTGCGCACCCCATCCTAGGCAGCGAGGCAGACCCCCAACCTGCCCCTGCTCCCCCCCTCCAAGCCCACCACCACTCCATCTCCCGGGACGCAGCAGCCTCCGGACACAGACCCTGCTGCCCTCGCCTCCCCAAAGGCCGACCATCCACAGAGCAGTCATGGGCTCTTTGTGAAAATCGGGGTGACTCCTTCGCCAAAGCCCCTCCAGGGTTTCTCGTCAGGTTTAGAACAAAACCCAGAGCAGCGATTCTGGACCAGGAGGCCCTGAGGACCCAGCTCCTGTGTCCCATCCCCCCCCCAGGACTGTGGACCCCTGCCCCTCTCAGACACACACGCCTGGCTCCCGAGCCACTCAGGCCAGCCCAAGTCAGCTCTTTGCCAGCACGGTGTTGGCAAAAGCTGTTTTCAGCAATGTGGGACCGTGCGTCTCTGCGTGGCTGACTCCTCCCTCCAGACCGCGTCCAGCCCACACGGTGCTCCCCGTAAAGCCCTCTGTGAGGATTCTGTTTGAACGGGGGGCAGTCTTCTCTGCCTGTGACTTCCAGCTGTGCGCGCCCTCAGCGCAGCACTGTGCCAGGCAGTCGACAGAACTTAGTACTGACTGCTCTGTGTTAGCGGATGAAGAGATGGATGGGTGGTTAGGAGGGTGGATGGGCGAGCGGATGGAGAGACAGACAGGAGAGTGGGCAGGTGGACGGACAAAAGCATCCGTAGGTGAATAATCACCAGCCCTTACGTGGAGTCAGGCTGAGTAGAAAAGGGACACGGAATCACGTATTACTAGTTTTAGAAAGGTGCTGACGTTGCGACAAGATTGCGGCTGCTCACGCTCTTCTGGGGAGAAGGCAGTGGCACCCCACTCCAGTACTCGTGCCTGGAAAATCCCATGGATGGAGGAGCCTGGTAGGCTGCAGTCCATGGGGTCGCTAAGAGTCGGACACAACTGAGCGATTTCACTTTCACTTTTCACTTTCATGCATTGGAGGAGGAAATGGCAACCCACTCCAGTGTTCTTGCCTGGAGAATCCCAGGGACGGCGGGGCCTGGTGGGCTGCCGTCTACGGGGTCGCACAGAGTCGGACACGACTGAAGCGACTTAGCAGCAGCAGCAGCAGCAATGCTCTTCTGAGACAATGAAGCAGTACCTACGGTGTGTGGGAGTGCGGGAAGCTTGGCCAGGTTCTTTAGTTGCTGAAGCTTTTTGTATTTCCCTCCACCCCTTTCCCTCATTGTACCTTTGGGCAGAAGCTGTGTTCTAGCCCAACTGTACCAGGTTCAACCATCAACAGTATCTCTTCCCTTCGTTTCTTCCCTCCATCCATGTTCTCATCCACCGTCCCATCCACTTACCCACTCATCCATCCATGGGCTACACACCTGTCCGTCTAATTTTTACCCATCCACCCAACCATCCTTCACTCGTCCAGCAAATAATGAATCAGCCCCTACTGTGCGCCAGGCCCTGTGTTAAGCACTCAGGATGAAGTCACGAATGATACACCCTTCAAGGAGGATATTATCTAGTGAGGGGAGGGGAAAGCCAATAGAGAAAACGGGCACGCGAACCGTTCTCTGCATTCCGACGGCTCATTTCCCGGGGAGGCCAAGCGCAGCTCAGACAAGGCTCTGCCCCAGGACCTGGGAGATGACACAGCTGGCGCTGCTCCCTGCGGGCCTCCCCGAGGACAGTGCGGGCCCTCTGGGCTCCACGTGCTCAGGGGAGAGGCCGACGTGTGGGGTCCACAAGCCCTGCAAGTCCGAGGTGGCAACCCCGCCAGGCATCTCGGTCGGACCCCGGGGACTACGTCCTGCCTCTCGCCTGCGAGTTCCAAGCCTGCCCTTGGAGCACCGTGTTTCACAGCGAGCCCTGCTATGAAGCCTCTGCTTCTACTTGGAAGTAAATAGGTCCCAAATCTACTAACGGTTTTACTCCTCCAAACGTCCTTTTAAAATGGGTCGTGAGGACTAATGCTTTAAAAATACCACAAAACAAGGTCTGGGAAGGCTCCGACGCCTCAAAAGTGTATCGAGATAGAAATTCATACATTTTCCTACATCAACAGCATCAAAACGGGCTCTGAAATGAGGCAGAATAATTGGGCCCTCTGACTGCGAAAAAATTCCCAGCCCGACCCACACCTGAACACACCTTAGGATGTACGATTCCATCAAAATGCTCATCAGAAGTCTTATTTGGTGGAAAATAGGTTTTAGAATTGGTGTTAAAATCCCACTCCTGGGAGTAATTGCCCTGAACTGGCCTCTTCGACAACAGGTAACTCTCCCTTGCTCAGAACCAGGGGTCCCTGTCTTTGAATTTCCAGCCAGGAGCAAACCCAGCACCCCGCAGGCATCGCCGCAGGGGCCACACCCCATGGCGAGCCAGAGGGCGCAGACCCCAGCCCGAAAGAGCAGCTGCCAGCGGCAGCGTGCGTCCGTTCATCACGGAGAACCCAGCCGAGGGCCGATTCGTGCCAGGGGGTCAGGGCAGGGAGCAAGCCAGATGTGGCCCCGTCCTGAGAATCAGACCATGAACAAGCAAGAACAAAAGAGTGATCTAACCCAGAGGAGAACCGCGGAGGGCAGGCAGCTGCCGTCACAGCGCAGGGCAGCTCCCAAGTCAGACGACGGGACCTGGGGGTAGAAGGGACCTGGGCCAGGGGCTGCCGGCCCCGAGGACCCTCTGGGTCCGCAAGGATGATGCCCACGGTTCTCGCCCTGAGACTTTAGTCACCAGATAACACACCAAGGGCATCGGTCAGGGGGCCTCTCCTCGGGGTCCCAGGCCTCGAGTGGCTCCCCCAGCAGCCGCTCCGGCATCGCCTGCCCCTCGCCCGGCAGTTACCATGGAACACCTGGGGGCATCGGTCAGGGGGGCCTCTCCTCGGGGTCCCAGCCCTCGAGTGGCTCCCCCAGCAGCTGCTCTGGCATCGCCTGCCCCTCGCCCGGCTCGGTCAGGGGCCCTCTTCTCGGGGTCCCAGCCCTCGAGTGGCTCCCCCAGCAGCTGCTCCGGCATCACCTGCCCTTTGCCCGGCTCGGTCAGGGCCCTCTCCTCAGGGTCCCAGCCCTTGAGTGGTTCCCCCAGCAGCCGCTCCGGCATCGCCTGCCCCTCACCCGGCAGTTACCATGGGAGGGGGCCACACTGACAATGCCGTCCCTGCCTTGCATGAAGTCCCCGCGCAGCCTGTGTCCTGGAGAGGACTCCGAGGCACACATCGCAAGGTAGCTGTCCAGGGCTACAGCCTCTCAGCCAAACACGGGCACCAACCACAGACGGCATAGCTGGGCTACACGCTCCCTGCCAATGGGAAGGCAGGAATAGGGGAGAACTCGGGGCCAGGGCGCCATGCTTCCCTCTGGCACCAGAGTGGGGAGATGGTTTTGGAGGACCTGAGACACGGGAGAAGGGACAGAGGAGCCTAGACCCACCTCTGCGAGAAGCGGGTGATTAGCATTCTGGGGCCAACGAGATGGAAACGCAAACCAGCAGGCAGATAAGACCCAGGAACATCCAGGGCTGACATGTGGCTACGAAGAGTTCCAAGTGTTCCCGAGTTGGATTTTCAGAAAGTCACGATCATGGTTTACTGCCGACCTCGGCTGGTTTGAGGATTCGAGGGCAGCGACCTCCAAGGAGGGACGATGAAAGCAAGTCTTACCTCCCTGGTGGTCCTGGGGTTAAGAATCCGCCTCTCAATGCAGGGGACTCGGGTTCGATCCCTGGTCCAGGAAGACTCCACGTGCCTTGGGGCAACTAAGCCCGTGCACCACAACTGCTGAAGCCCAAGCACCCTGGAGCCTCTGCTCCGCAGCAAGAGAAGCCTGCTCGCTGCGGCTGGAGAAAGTCCACGCGCTGCTGCGAAGACCGAGCACAGTGAAAAAGGCATCAACAGGAGCTGAGCGAGAACTTCTTATCAGTTCATGAAAGGAGGCGGGAGCCAACCACCCAACCAACCCACTGCGGGCCCCTCTGGGTGTGGGTTTTCCTGGGTCTGCCCCGTCACCACCGACACCTGAGCTTCTGCAGAAAGGAGCGTATAGCACGGAGCCCCCGAGTCGTTCCCAGAGGCATGGGCGGTTCTGGCCGGGGCAGCACCAGGCGGGCACGAGGCTCCTAACTGCCCATTCTTGCCAACGGCCACCAAACGTCACCACATCCTGGCGGACGTGCAGGGATGCGGCTGGCGGGTTTCAGTGGTGCCAGCGATGGCTGGCCCTCCTTCCCACCTCCCCGCCACCTGGATGCCACGTCGACGGCATGTCTGTCACCACTTGGCTCCATCCGTGTCAACTCTGGGTGAGCACTTGGGTGGGACTGCCAGCTGGACCTCAACCCTCCCACGCTAATCATGCAGATCCAGCAGCCTGCGGGCATTGGATGGCATAATGGAAACACAAACAGCCAGCGTGACAGGAAGACTGCTCCTCTCTTACTGTCAACTGCATGGCCAAGAGCCTGCAGGAGAGGTGGGTGCTCGCCTGCCCAGAGTCAGGATGACTCACGGACACGGGCCCCGATCCCGGAGCTGCGCGACCTGCTCTCGGACAAGCCTGGGTTCCTCCCACACCCTCCGGGGGAGTCAAGCCAAGACGTGTCAACTCTCCGGACTCAGTCTCTCGATCTGTGAAGTGGGGCTTGTACTACGACGACGAGTCCCTCCAACACCACCACTGCAAGCCAGGCAGGGCTCCGACGACTCGAGCCACCCAAGGGGGCTGGTAGCTGTTTATCCCCAAGACACAGAGGAGACAACCGCAGCACCGGCAAGGTGAGCAACTTGTCCAAAGTCACACAGGCCCAAAGGGGCAGGGCTGAGATGCAGACGGACAAGACGGGCTCCAGAGTCCGTGCTCATAGCTCGAGAGTCCAGCTGCGCTGTGTCCACGCCTGGTTGAGGGGAACGTCCGCTCCCCCCATCCAGGAGGAGGACCACCTCTTGGGAACTGCCTGTGCCAGGCCTGGGGTGTCACTGCAGGCCAGGGGCCCCAAGGCAGACAGTCCTGGATATGGGGGAGCTCCTTCTCATCCTCAGCAGGTCTCTTCCACTCAGCCACCTGCTTCCCACCCAAAGTGCCAGTGTCCTGGGACAGGGGGCGGGGCTCCCAGAGGCAGAGGCCGTGTCCAGGTGGGCACCGTGAGTTACTGGCTGAACCCCCTGAAATTCATCTGTTGAAGCTCTAACCCTGGCACCTACAACTGTGACTACTCGGAGGTGTCACACCCTTACTGGGGTGGTTACGGTAAATTATGAGGTCATACTGGTGGGCGTTAACCCCACAGGACTGGGGTCCTTATAGAAAGAGGTCAGGACACAGACACACTCAGAGGGACGACCCTGGAGGACATGGGAAGGAGACAGCCGTCCACATGCCCAGGAGGGAGGCCTCAGGAGGGACCGGCCCCGCCTGGATGCCGGATTGCAGCCTCCAGGACCGGGAGGGATAAACCCTGTTGTCTGAGCTGTGGGGTGGCCTCTGGAGCTGAACAGTATACCACAGAGCCCCAGGGTCTGGGCCAGTCCTGGACTCACAGGAAGGACGGGGACCACGCCCCCAGGCACCGACGAAGGGAATGTGCCACCCTGCGGTTACGAGCCTGTTGGGACCCACAACTTCACGTGTCTCACCTGGCGGGTAGGAGTGATGCTTCTACACCAGGCTCGCTCTGTGAGGGGCCAAGCAAGCTCCCTGCAGACCTGGGGGCCACCCAGCCTGCCTCTGCCACCTGGATGCCCATGGCATCCGCTCCCAGCCAGGCTCCAGGGCACAGAGCTCCTGAAGGTGCCGGGTGTGCTGCCCGCCCTGAATCTGGGGCTCAGAGACTGCTGAGTGACTTGGGCACATCACGCCCAAGACGTTGTCTTGGACGTGGGGTGGGCAGGGCATCGGGCTGCCGAGTGATGGGAGCTCCCCTTGGAGCTCCAGCACGGCCCCGCTGCTCTGCCACCGCTGCAGGGGGGTCGCCTGTTACTTCCAGCGGTTTGTATCCCATCCCTCTGCTGCAAGTCCCTGGGCCCCTTCCTCCAGGAAACCCCCACAGGTGATGCACGCTGAGTCCTGGGTCTGACGCTGTCACCCCCTCCCCAAATTTGTGTCCCCCCAGAACCTGTGACGGGACCTTATCTGGAAACTGGGTCTTGGCTGCTGTATTTAGTTGAGATGCAGTTTGACACTGTGACTGGTGTCCTGACAGGAGGAGGACGCCCGGGGCACCATGGAGGGGATTTTAGGTCAAGCGGAACCGCAGGATCTGAATGCTGGACATGCGTTTAGGCTGCAGGGCTCGGCGGCAAAGCGGGATGGAATCAGAGCCGAGACCACCAGTAGCCGCTGCCAGGGTCCCGGTGACAGAAAAACAGGCCCAAACCAACGGGAGGCAAGGGGGCAGATTCGGGAGATATTCAGAGGGAAGGCAGACAGGAGTCCAGTGGATGAGCTGTCAGGGCGAATCTGGGGCGGTCACGGTATCTGCTCCCGGTGCCCTAAGTGAGACGGCGATGCGAGGAGGAGGGGCTGCTGGCCAGGGAGATGGTGCGTCTGTTTTCTAGGGCTGCAGGGACAAAGCCCCACAGACTGGGGCTTAAACAACAGACGTATTGTCCCAGCGGGCTTCCCAGTGGCTCAGGTGGTAAAGAATCCACCTGCCAGTGCCACAGACACGAGTCCCATCCCTGGGTGGGGAAGATGCCCGGAGAAGGGAGAGGCAAACCCCCGCCACCCCAGTACTCTTGCCTGGAGAATCCCATGGACAGAGGAGCCTGGTGGGTTATACTCCATGGGGTCGCAAAGAGTCGGATGCAACTGAGCAACTAACACACACATCGTCTCAGTCCTGGAAGTGGGAAGTCTGAAGTTAGCGGGGAGGGGGGGTTCCCTCGGGGGCTGTGGGGGGTGGGGGCAGGAAATCTCTTCCCTGCTGTTGCTGGAGACTTCTGGGTCACCTTTGGGGATCTTTGGTGCCTACTGAATTGGCCAAAAAGTTCGTTTGGGTTTTTGATACCCTCCAATGGAAAAACTGAAATGAATTTTTTGGACAACCCACTAGAGGCATCACCCCGATCTCGGCCTCCATCTTCACAGGCCGCTCTGCCTGTGTGCAAGCCTGTCTCCACAATGATATGGACATCGGTCATCCTGGGCTAGGGCCCACCTTAACAGCCTAAGTTAATCACCTCTGTAAACACCCGATTTTCAAAGAAGGCCACATTCTGAGGCATGGGGCATCAGGACCTTAACATGAAACACAGTTCAGACCCTTACAGATGGCAGCCTGGGGTCGAGGGGCCCGGCTACCTGGTGGGTGGGTCCCACAGGGGTCAGAGGACAGCTCTGCAGCCCCAGGCACAGAGGGTCGGGGCGCCGGGGAGGACAGAGGGCAGACCAAGGAGGACGCAGCCTGCGTGGGCCAAGCTGCTCGTACCAAGGCCACGAGGACCCCAGACCCTGGCAATCCTCTAACCCATCTGTCGAACCAGCCAGGCAAGAAAAGAGGAAATAGGCGTTTGAAGAAATAAAGATGACCGTGTCTCCGAAGGGAAGAGAAGAAACCCTGAACCCAGCAGAGGGAGCCACACCCAGCCCTCCGGGGCCCCTCTGGGGTTTAATGGGAAACTGTAGACACATGCGGCAGGAGGGGGCTGCGGGTACACAGGGAAGGAGGCAAGGTCCTTGTCCGACCTTGACGGAGAGAATCTGAAGGCCTCTGCGATTTCCACGTAAGACTCCCTTTAATATTTAAAGCAAAGACGACCCCATCCTCAGAGACAACACCATCTTGAAAGGATCCTTTGAGACCCTTAAAAGGTAGACCCGGGTTATTTTGAGGTTAAGAACACTTGTTCATTCAGCAAATACAGATCCAGGGCGCCGTGGCTGAGGAGCGCGGGGTGGGCGTGTGTGGGTATTTTCCAGTTGCTGACTTTGTCATGCCGATGCAGCCCGTATGCTGTCTATTACGCGGCACCCCGGTGGGTCTGGGCCGAGTCCCGTCATCAGTCACAGGCGGGCTCCTGCAGGGTGTGGATGGATGGATCGTCACCCTAAGTAGGGTAAATAAAGGCTATAAATAGCCTCAAATCAGTTCAGGTCAAGTTCGACTGCCGATGAGGCAGGAGCAAAGCTCTCACTTCTGAGATCCTTTTTCGGATGAAGGGTGTGGATCCTGCGTATTCCGACGGCTGTCCCGCGAGCCAGCAGGGAGCTCGGGCTGTGGAATGGACAGCGGGGTGTGGGAGCAGAGACACCCTACCCTAGAGGTCCCTGCTCCAACCCTGAAGCTTGCAGAGGAGCGTTAACAGCAGAAAGGGAAGGAAAACAAGTGAGTGAAGAGGAAACACGAGCGGGAGAGGCAGCGAGCTGAGGGCTCGGGGTGGGAGGACAAGGACTCTCCAGGAAGGGCCCGGCAGGCACACCGAGGGCCAGCACAGGGACCACGGGGAGGGTGACCAGCCCCTGGGCCACGTGCGGGCCAACCCTCCGGCGTGCGTCCTCCAAGCCCCAGACACCACCTGATTCCTCCTCACTCCTTGCAGGGCCAGTTCAAACTGAATTGTAGCCATTTTCATTCCACCACTGTCTTAAGTGTCATGCGTGGGCTCCTCTGCCTGGTGTTGAAATCTGGGGCCACACTCGAGCCGGCAAAGTGTGGGAATCTCTTGGCTCAGGAAGGGAACCCACGATACCCCAAAGAACCCGTCTCCTTGGGGCAGGCCGAGCACACCTCTGCTGTTCATCCCTTCTCACGGTCATTCACCGCACTCACCATCCTCCACTCAGCCCCAAACATCAGAAAGACTGAAGACCCTCACAGACACTTTCAGAAAGGGGAGGCGGCAGACAGTCCCCCAAGTCCATTTGGTGCCTCGGCCCCCAAGGAAGGCAAAACCCGCAGCCTGGATCCATGCTATTCAGAGGCCAATAGCTCGTGGTTCCCCAAACAAAGAGCCGTTGCCATGACGACCGTAGCATCCCAGAGCTCAGGGGCTATTCTGAGACACCGAGCCGTGAGCTCTACCTTCACGTGCATCTGATCGGATTGGCTTCGCCGGTGTTCACGCTCTGCAGCAAGGCCCCTGAGCAGCCGGAAGAGGGAAGTCTTCCAGCGGCCGACAGTCACAAAGCCCCCCAGGAGCGGTGTGTGCTCACGAGACAAATGGATGCAGCTGCACCAGACACAGAATGAGCGAAGTAAGACAATGGAAATGGCAAAGATTTCAGGCCAGAAGTGGGCAGGATCCCTGACCCTTCAGCCAATGGCTCGGGGCAGGTGGGAGATGCTGCAGACACCCAAGGCTATTTCACGAGAGATGCTGAGCACCTTCTTCAGCATCACTGCCAGGACCCAAACAGAGGGCAGTGCCCACGGAGCCACCATCACCCCTCGCTCTCGTCGTTCTCCCCAACTTTTTGCCAGTTCACATAAAACTTTGCTGTGGTCCACGAACGCCTCACAGGATCAGGACACTAACGGGTGGGTCAACAGTTGGATTTGTTCCCAGCATCCGCAACCTGTGGCCAGCCTGATGGACACACCGTCCTCCCCGGCACCGGATGGTCCATGACAGAAACACGTGTGACCAGAAGGGTCTGGGGAGGGGGGCTGGGAGGTGGGGCTTCAGCACAAGGCCTGCTTGTGATAGAATGAAGAAAATACATGTCTACACACCTCTCCTGACGTTTATCGGGTGCCCACTCTGTCCCAGGCCTTGCAGGGAGAAGGCACTCATGACCTTGCTGCCACCCACAGGCGTCCCCAGCTCTGAGCGACGGTGGTGCAGTTCTACTGGAGCAGCTCAGCTGAGCAAGCGTTTAGAGGCAAGACTTCCACTCCCCGGGCCACGGGCCTGGCCGCCCCAAAGCTCTGACCGCTGCTTAGCCTGGTCCATCCGAACCCGACAAAGACCCTTACCCCCAGGCGTTGGAGAGTTCCAGAAGGACTCAACAGTCCTTCACACCGGCTTTGGTGCTGTCTAGGATCTGTCCACCTGGCAGAGGGGCACAGATGCCAGCAACTGGAATCTCAGCACGGTTCCACGAGAAATGAGCAAAGACTATCGCATGCTCCCCACCCCACCCCAAGCCCTTGGCCACACAATCCTATCAGCCCTTCCTCATCGCTATTTCATCATCTGCTCTGGGCACTGAGAAGGATCTTGATAAAGTTGTAACATGCATGCTCAATCTCTAGGTCATGTCCAACTCCTTGTGACCCCATGGACTGCAGCCCACCAGGCTCCTCTGGTGGGAGAAACACGTGTGACCAGGGATTCATGGGGTTCTCCATGCCATTTCCTCCTCCAGGAGATCTTTCCGACTCAGGGATCGAACCCAAGTCTCTTGCATTTCCTGCAATGGCAGGTGGATTCTTTACCACTAAGCCACACGGGAAGCCCTAAATTTGCAACAAAAGGAGGAAAGCCCAGTGTTCTGAGCACTCTTTTCCCCTTCTGAAGCACATCCATGTCGAATTTGTCTTCCACTTGGTGTAAACATCTATAAGAAAGCTGGGCCCATGATGGACGAGGGGTAGAGTGGGGAGACCTGGGCTGGACCCTGAGCTCACCCCAGTTGACAAGCAATTGAGCGATCTGGACCAAATTTCTCCAGGAACCACCCACTGTGCCCAGCACCACATGTCTGCTGCCTTTCTCTGGCGTAGCATCCTTCCCCAACCCCGCTGGCCGCAGGATGACCACAGAACCTAGGACTGGCCGCTGGCCAGCGATGAATGAAGGTACCACAGTTTAAGACAAGGGCTGGCCCTGCCCCCAGCCTGGGTCCAGCCACATCCTGCCCCCGCCACTCCCCAGGCCACAGTATCTGTCCTGCCTTCCCTTTCCAGACCCCTGTGGGCCTCCCTAGAAGACACTTTCTGGGGCTACTTATGGTCCTTTTCCTGGAAACACCTCCAGCTGGGTGGCCTCCTTGGTCAGCGCAGCCTGATAGCCCCGGAGATGAGTGCAAATTGGAGTCTGTTTTGTGCCTAGACCTGGATGACTGAGGACATCATCACCCACAAGCCAAGACGGGATGACTTTTCTCTTCTTCGGCCTCATCTTTGCCCACCTGCTGCTCCCTCAGCTCCTCAACGTGTCCCTTCTAGCTTGGCTAAAATCGACACGTCTTCTGTGCCCACATGGACGGCTTCTTCCTTCTCAAAAACCACCTTAGCGCCTTTCCGCTCAGGCTCATTAAACCCAGAATAGAAACCTTCTCTGCATTCAGTTGAATTCCACCCCACATAGTCTTCCAAACCCTCCGCCCGCGTATGAGGCTCAAATGCTTGCAAAGCCCCAAGGAACTTCAAGAAAAGACGCTTGGTTCTATCTATTTGAATCCAGGCCTAGTCATGAGTCCCGGGCACAGCCGTGGTGCAGAGTGGAGATAGCGCTCACGTCTGCAGGGGCTGCTGAGATGGCAGAGACGCTCGGGGCTCCCCCAGGATCTCGGGGACGAGTCCAGATAGAACCCACGTCCTTCTGGCACTTGGCCTGATGCTTTTTTCTGGTCCCCCTACACAGCCGCCCTCACACCTTCATGACAAGGAAACTTCCCGCGCCTACTTGCCGACATAGTTGAGATGGACATGCTCCAGGTGGTTCTACACAATGAAGTCCAAAGATTTCAGGCTGCGCGTATTTCCCTAAAGGCCGCCTGGGGCTCTGCCAGGCTCGCTGAGAATGGATGGGTCCTTAAAAGCAGGACACGGGGGTGGGGACCCCCTCTGCGGGCATCAGGACACTGGCCCGACTCGGGCCTTGTCTGGGGTCCTGTCGTCCCTCCCAGACTTGGTGAGTCAGGGAGCCCACAATGAAAGGACGTAGGTGGGAGGACAGGGCGGAGCAGAGCCCCAATGGGACCCCGCACTCTCGCCGTGGTGGCAGAGGGAGGCTCCAGGGCTTGAGGCTCGCCAGGCGTCTGGGAAGCTGCCACCCGCCGCACGCCTGCCTGCTTCCACCTGCTCTGTTGTCATTCAGCAACTGGGTGCCTGGCAGCTCTGTGGGGACAAGTCAGGTCCCAGGAGCTGCGGACGGGGGTTCCCCATGCAATCCAGGGGTCCGTGTACCCCGGCTTCTGGAAACAAGCTTCTACTCTGAATGGGCTTTCGAGGTGGTTGGAGACATTTAAGAATCCATGTGCAATGCAAGAGAACCAAGTTCGATCCCTGGGTCGGGAAGATGCCCTGGAGAAGGGAATGGCAACCCACTCCAGTATTCTTGTCTGGAGAATTCCACGGACAGAGGAGCCTGGGTGGCTACAGTCCATGGGGTGGCAAAGAGTTGGACACTCACTGAATGCTGAAGGAGAAGGTGGGGGGCACCTGCTGGAAGACCCACAGGGAAGGTGGAGGCGACCCGTGGTGGTGGCTGGGTGCTGCGGGAAAGCTCGCAGCTTGGACAGAGGGTGGCGGGTGCACGGGCAGCTGCCGTCTGATCTGCGTGGAAGGGCCTGGAAGGGAAGGCGCCTGGGGGTGTGGGCCCGGGGCAGCTTGAGGGCCCTGGTCTGGCTGGTCCGTCCACCCCACGGGGGTGCCCCAGGCGGGGTGAAATGACTCAGTATCCAGGGCTGAGGACTGAGCAGCCTCCTGAGAGCCCTGTTACCCAGAATTGCAGGTTCCCATCCCCAGAAGGTGGGGCCACCTGGTGGGGTCCCTCTGCTTCCTGTGGGGAAGGGGGCTTCCCATCCCCCTACTCAGGCTGGGCCCATGACTTCCCGGGGCAGCCTGGGTTCCGGAGGCGTTTACACGGACTCCTTCACATGGAAGTCCAGGCTTCCCTGGGGTCACCAGCTGTCATCCCTCAGGGGACAATTACTTCCCCAAACACGACCTTCTAAGGTCTCACCATGAAGACGGGGAGGGGTGTGCACAAATCTTAAGACAGGGGCGCCTCTCCCAGGAGCCTGGCCTCTCCTCCTCCCAGGAGGCCCTGCCAGACTTTCTCTCCGGACGTGGGGATCGAGGGTGGGCAGGGACTCCCAGAACCTGGTCTCCTTCCGATGTACTGGTCCCTTCGTCCATGACACAGACACGCTTAACTCACCAGGGCTAATGGGGGGCTCTGAAAACCAACCCCAGAGGGACACCCTGAGATTGGGGTTGGGGGACAGGTCAGCCGGCCTGGAGGAGGTGGGGGAGGGGGAGAGGAGGAGAAGGGGCTGCTTCCCTGGGAAGAGGCGGGGAGCCCCAGGGATGGGGAGGTGGGGGGCTGGTGAGCCCAGGGTAAGGCCACTCATTCAGTGCATCTTGGAGCAGCCGGGAAACCGGTTTTCCTGGTAAAAATGGCTCGGACACCAGCCTGGAAGTGGCCGGGGTGTGAGGATGCTCTCCTTGGAAGGCTCCATGGCTACCAGCAGTCTCTGTGATGGGACCTGGCGACCTGGTGTCATCAGGAGACAGGACAACAGGGGCCAGGGCAACTAACTGCGCTGCAGTGTGTCGAGGAGCACGGGCTCGGCCGGCAGAGCCCAGACACACCGGTGAAGTCAACCAAGAGCACGGGCCGGGGCCAGGGGGCATGGTGCCCCTGGGGCCCCCCGGAAGGGGCAGCTGGTCCTCGGGGAAGAGCGCCTCTGTGCCCAGCTTTGGGGATCCACCTGCCGACCCCCCAGGAGGCAGGACTGCAGGGGCACTGCAATGCGGCGGCCGGCGGAGAGTCCAGGAACTGAAGGGGCGAGGAGAGAGATGCGAAAAGGCTGGAGGGCAGCGTCGTGGCGGGGAAAGAATGGCCCGGTCCAAACCCCAGCTCCCCGTGACCCGGACGTGGAACTCACGTCTGCGCCTGAAGCCTCACTCTCCTCACCTGTAAAATGGGGACGGTGCCACCTCCCTGGCAGGGATCGCACAAAAGCACTGAGTGCAATCCAGGCACGAAAGGGCGGCGAAAGAGCACTGCTCCTGCCGTTCAGATCAAAGCAGCCTGCGGCCTCCTCCTGCGGGAAGCCGTCCCGACTCTACAGCCCATTGGGATTCCATGGCCCCCTTAATGCTGACCGCAGCCCCTCCCTATTCCCTCCCGCAGGCCCAGACCTTCTCCATCTTTAAGAGAACTAGCCACCAAAAGTCCAGTCCCCCAGCTGGTACACAAAATCCTGGCCCTGACCCTGCCCAGAGCCTGGGCCGGGGCGTCTACCAGGAGGGCAGTCGTGGCTGGAGAATGATGTGTGGGGAGAAAGGCCCAGAGGATCAGGGGCGGGGAGCGGGCAGGGAGCGGGCGGGGCAGCAGGAAGCAGGGTAGAGACTCAGCCTGGGCCCCAAACACACCTCCTCCTCTCTGGGACCCGCGTCCAGGACAGAGCCGCAGAAGAAGGAGAGGATGGGCCTGGCGGGGCTGGGCTGGGCCCCAGGGCAGATCAGAAAATGGCGAAGGGTCCCAGGAGGCGGGAGGTGGGCGAGCACGGACTCGCCACCATCCGTGTCCAGCCACCACACACCTTGCCCTCGGGAAGGGCGTCTGTGCTCACCCTGTCCACTCCCTGCATCCCGGCGTCCCCGTGAAGGGCAGAGGGCCCTGGATGGGGACTCTAGGTCACAGGGTCAGAGGCGGCCCTCGGGTTAGGGAACCCCTGGCTGGAGAACAGCCATCCCAGGCGTGCAGAGGGGATGTGGGGCGGAGGACCAGACCCAGGGGGTGGAGGGGTGGTCACGGGCACTTAGGGTGGAGAGCAGCCTGGCAGTAGGAAGGCAGGGGCGAGGCGGCCTGTGGTCGGGCGCTGCCCCCCACCTGTGCTGAACCCCCTCAACACCGCAGCTGTGGTTCCCACACGGGCTGGCGTCCACCCCGGAGGGGGGCCTTGGGGGCCGTGTCCTTAGTTGAGGGGTGGGGGGGTTTACTTGTCAAGGGGGTGGGCAAGGGCCAGACTCCTTAAATGTCTAGCTGTCACAGGACAGCTGGATGAATTATGAATGATGACCAGACATTCATGTAGACGCAGAGCATAAACCGTACCCCCATCCCAACTCACAGACACAGATCCTTCCACACAGGTATCTGCTGAACGTTTCCCAAAACGCAAACGCCGTGTAAGTGAGAGAGCGTGTGTGGTGCTTGATTTAGAACTTTGCTAAGTGGAGCACACGACGCCAGGAAACCGCAGGGGCTGGCAGGGCCCGCCCTGGGCGTGTCCCAGCTGCCCAGGGTGGGATGGGGGCGCTCTGGGGTTTGAGGGCAAGTGCGCTCAGAGGGGGCCGGCCCCACGCCCACACTGGACCCTCCCGCGTGGGACGCTCTCAGAGACACTCAGGTCACTGCTCGGCCGTCCCTCTCCGCTTCTTGTTCCGGGACAGTCAGGATGCTGTGCTGATCTTAAAAAATCCCGTGCGCGTGAGGTTATCTGGTCTGTAAATCTCAATGAAGGACCGTGAGGGTGGGGCTGCACCGTGAAGGCTGTCAAAGGCCCTGGGGCCTCGGGGGCTCGGGAGCCAGGGCTCAGGGCCGGGCTCACCTTGAACGGAGTCTCGCAGAGACTGTGCGGTTGAGGCTGTGGAAGACGGGGGGACTGGGGGACTGCCATTTTTCCTTGTGGGACAGAGCAGGGGAGGGGTCTTCCCCAGAGGCCCACGCGGCTCGGGACTGGGAAGCAGAGAGCCCGAAAACACTCAGGTTGGAGACCTGTTCAACGCAGATGGCGAGGAGCAGTAGATGCGTGCGGGCCGCTGGTGGCTCCTCCAGGCACCTCTGGTGGGACAGGCGCTCCAGCAGCCGCTCTTGTCCCCTGCATGGGGGACACCGCTCTGGGGGACACGTCCCCAGGCTGGGCCTGCCTCCAGAAGCGTTCCCAGGCTGAGTGCAAGGGAAGGGGTGCCTGGGAGGCCCAGGGGAGCCTCGGGGGCATGACACCAGCAGTGTGTGCCATCTATATGCACCCTGGGCACAGGAGGTCAAGGCCATATGGCCGCGGCTGCGCCCTCTCGGGACAGACAAGCGTCCCCAGAAAGCCAGTGAACACAGCGTCTGGGACAGACCGAGGCCACCGTGCATCCCGAGTGGACGCTCACCAGCCGTCGGCCACCCGTGAAAACCCCATCCCGACGGAACACAAGAGCGACCGGCGCGCAGGGTCACGAGCGGACAGCAGCTACCTCCCAGGATTTGGGGATAAACTCATATACCTGATGGTAAGCGTGGGGGAGGGGAGCCGCAGCAGCGGGCACATGACCGCAGCCCGGAGGAGGAGGACGGCAGAGACCCCGGCGGACAGGACTCGGCACGCAGGGAGCCACGCGCCCATGGGTGGATGGGGAGCCAGCACGGGCGGCCAGCGCACATGCCACAGCTCGCCGGCCCCGAGAGGGAGGCGACTCGGAGCAGCATGAGCCGTGACAGCTGACGGCGGGCTGCTCACATCCGCTCAGCGGCCGCGTCTGCTGGGGCTCCATCACACCTCCTCCCCTAGGCAACGTGCTTTGAAAATATTCTCTGGGAATGTGGGCTGCAGCTGTGATGGCTGCACTGTCCCGGGGAACAGACCAGCCTGGGGAAGCCTCGCTCCTTGCTCTCAGGAGGGGGGACACACGGCAGTGCTGACCCCAAATGAGCCGATGTGATGAGATGAAGCAGGTTAGAACGCTGGGTTTCCCCAGGACCTGCTGGCTCTCCGTGCAACAAAGGATGCTGTGTTTACTTAATACCATTGTCTACATCTCATGGTAAGTGGCACATTTTACAGTCCGAATGCCTGGAAACCTGACTGCTTCTTTCAAATTGGATCTATTTTATTTCACAGCAGGTGACAGCTACCAAACAGGTATTTTTTTTTTTTTTCCTTCAAAGCATCATGGCTCCGTATCAGCCTGGATTTTACATTCTCATACATAAACACACAGACACACACACACACACCCAAAATAATACATTAACAAATCTGTTTGAAAACACCACCCTCTCTTCATCGTCTATACATATCTAAAGCGTAATTACATAGACACTCGGTCTCGAAACCTAGCAACAGTATCCAAGCGATCCTCGGGCGGCTCATCAGACACCCAAACTCACACATCAGCTCAATGGGCTTCATTTAAAAAAAAAACCAGAACCTCTCACTTCTCTCCCCCGTAGCTGCGGAAGGACAAGATATAGGAAAACAAACCTTGTTCCGCTGAAGAAGAACAACCCATGGCATTTAGTCCTTCTGACCGTGCGTGTCCCCATAGAGCCAGGCAAAAAAAAAATAACAAAGGTGGTTAAAAAAAAAAAATAGGTTATCTCAGTCCAAAGCTTATCAGCTTGCAACACGCTTAATCTTTGCATGACTATTTCGGACTCGAGCTCCCCAGCTCCCCGACAGCCTTGCTTTCGGGGACCTCCATCCTACAGGAGCCATCGCAAACGCTCGATGGCAAAAGCTTTTAAGACCTGCTGGGCTCATGGACTCAGCCGCAGCTCAGCTGTGGATCACAACACGCAGGATTAACTTTGGTATTCACGGTCGCTTTTAAACCATCACTTTCTCCGAGTGGGCAAATAAAACCACCCAATGGAGGTCACAATTAATTTTTTAAAAGAGGGAGGGAGTTGGGTTTTTAAAAAAAAAAAGAAAAAAGAAAAAAATGGAAGCACAGCACCGGTGAGCAGCAACCTGCACGCTGGCCGGGCTGTGAACAGAACGCTTCACGACAAGAGGCAATCTCTCTTTTAAAGGGATAGGGTGGCAGCCACTCGGCGAGCCCGATCCACTTCCGGATCCCGCAGACCTCGGAGGCCCATTCATCAGCTCGCTGCGACCCAACAGGTTTAATGTCCTCCCCCCAGCGCCACATCAGAGCCTCTGAAGGACCCTGATTTCTCGGCGGGGCACTTTTGTGTCTAGAAAACAGAGGCTCCGTGGCTTGAGGTGGGGGGAACACTTGAGCCGTTCAAGGGACTTTTTCAGGAAGGCATCTCATTGGGCTATAGGCAGAAAGTCAGCAACACTGTAATGACTCATTCTGAAGAGTCAAAATCAACCCCATGCCCAACTTGGAATCCGGGGATCCTTCCACCATGTTTTATCTTCAAAAACGCAACCCAACACCACAGAGGCAACGCTGAGTCTTACCGTCATCTCTTCTGAGTTCAGGATCCTGACTCGTGGAGCTGGGTCCCCCGAAACACTGCCCCAGCCCCTGCTGAGCCCCACTAAATGTCTGAAAACCCTGGCAGCAAGCACCATGGGCTCGTTCTGGCAGAATAAAGAGCCCAAAGCCTCAGATGCAGGACCTGAGACCCCACTCTCCTGTACCCTTCTACACCACAGTGTAGCTCAGAAGTCAAAATTTGCTGAAGATCATAAAGTAGAAAGGAGGCCCCCACCCACCCCTCCCCAGCACCCCTACCGTGATTTCCAAAGCTGTGGCAAATGGCCCCTGGAGCTCCCCACGCAATCATACCAGACGCCCACCACCCGAGAGTCTGGGGCAGACAAAAGGTCACCCCGACGGAGACAGACAGACAGCACCCCCACAGGTCACGGAGGAGGTGGGGTCCCAGAGTCCAGACCCTTACAGAAGCTGGAACGGGAAAGCCACATAGCCACAGACCTTCACATACAACCCACCAGAGACCCCCAATGTCACACGGCCCCAGAGTGACCTGCTGTGGGTGGAAACACAGCCCCCACACGACCCACTTGCCCCGTGTTCCTCACTCAGACCACACTCGGGGGGATCAGGGCATTAATTACACTCTGGCAAACGCACCCAACCCAGCACGGACATGCCCACAGGACTCGGCTCCTCGACTCCGACTCCAGGTGCCGCGAGGCCAGGATTTTACATTGAGAAGAGAGAGCGGGGTTGAAGGTGGAGCGGGCACACTGGCAGAGGGAGGGTCACTCACTCAGCTGACATTTACCAAGGCCCCACTGTGCACCAGGCTTCCCTGGCGGCTCAGTGCTGAAGAATTGGCCTGCGATGCAGGGGGCTTGCAGGACACACAGGTTCCATGTCCGGATCGGGAAGATCCCCAGGAGGAGGAAATGGCAAGCCACATTAGTATTCTTGCCTGAGAAGTCCCAAGGACAGAGGAGCCTGGCAGGCTACAGTCCACGGGGTCACAAAGAGTCGGGCACGACTGACCGATTAAACAGCAGCTGTGCACCAGGCAGGGAACAGTCCAGAGGGACGGCCAGACAGCACCGCAAGTAACCTCCGGTGGGCTGATGGCAGCCCTGGATCCTGTGTCAGGCAGGGAACAGTCCGGAGGGACGGCCAGACAGCATCGCGAGTGACCTCCGGTGGGCTGATGGCAGCCCTAGATCCTGTGTGTGTGTGTGCACGCGCGCTTAGTCACTCAGTTGTGTCCAGCTCTTTTGCAACCTCATGAACTGTAGCCCGCCAGGCTCCTCTGTCCATGGAATTTCCTAGGCAAGAATACTGGAGTGGGTTGCCAGGCCCTTCTCCAAGGGATCCCGACTCAGGGGCTGAACCCGAGTCTCCTGTGTTGGCAGGTGGGTTCCTTACTGCTGAGCCACCTGGAAGCCCCTGCAGTGTCTGTACCCTAGTCCTAATCCTACTGATTCTGACGACCCCTCTGCAGCCCCCAGGCCCAGCCTCAAGCCGTCTCCCAAGTGTCCTCCTCCTCCGCCCACCCCTGCCCTCTCAGCCCGTCTGGGAAGCAGAGTTCAGCGGGCAGATACTCCGCTCTGGTGACCACAGAGCCCTGAACCGGGACCAGGCGAGCAGAGAGCTTCCTGCAGGGTGATGCTGCTGTCAGTGGTCTGGACCCAAGAACCCTCTTCCCCGCTCTCCTTCCCTCCACCCACTTGTCCAGCCCTGGTTCCAACAGCAGCCTGTGTGAAGACCCCTGAGCTCCCTGCCCCAGCCTGCGCTGCTGCCTGAAGCTTTTGAGTGTGGCCCCGTTTCTCTGGGTGCACAGGGAGATGGGGAGCCTGGAGCTGAAGAGCCTAGAGCCCCCCAGAGTCAGATGGGCCTGGCTTCAAAGCCTGGCTCAGCCCATCACTCTGGGACGTGGTTCTGGGGCGTCCTGCCTAGGAGATGCCCCTGGACCCTGCCCACGCCCCCTGGCGCTCGGCGTGACCCCACAGGCACTGCACCGCCCAGAGGAGGGTCCTCCCTGGCGGGAGCAAGCCTGAACCAACAGAAACTTGAGGCGACACACAGGTCGCCTCACCCTAGGGTGAGACAAGACGACCCCTTGGGGTCCCGACAACACCCGGCCTCAGCTGCCTGCAGCACCTGCTCACTAAGGCCCCGGGTTGGCCTCCTGTCTGCCCGGACTGACTCTGCTCCGGCCGCTGATATCTAGCACCCCCTCCATGGCAAACCACCCCTCACATCCTTGCCCCAAGGTCTGCTTCTGGGCAAACCCGACCCAAACGCCATGTATCCTACATCAAATCTGCCCTTGGTCACACAGATAGCGACACATCCTTGGAGGAGTGACGGAACGTGAGATGCTGGGCATGCAGGCTCGGCAAGGGTCGGATGTCTGCCTGGCGTTATTCATCCACCCAGAAACAGGACGGCTCTCCGAGGCAGGGGCTACAGATCCCTGCAGAGGACTTAGCGAGACCCGCTCAGGGCACAGGACAGGGCCAGACCCTCCCCGCCACACACCCAGCATCCGGCACCCCTGGTAACAAGGGCAGGTGGAAAGCTGGGTGGCCACGGGGCACAGGGCAAACGAGTGCAAACCTAGAGGTTCAGTTCACGGGATGCTGAACTGAGACCTCAGCATGGATTTACTGCGAGGCCGAGAACGAACGCCCCGAGTGACGTCTGTGCCCGTGAAGGACCTGCAGCCTCTCTGTGAGGCCTTCGACAGAACCCTCTTAAGCGGCACAGTTTGCTGGTTCCCAGTCAGAGATGCTGAGTCAGACGACGCAGAGGAAAGAAGAAGGCTTTTTCCGCGCCCCCCTCCCTTGGAGATACTGAAAGGCCCCGGCGTGGGAGCACAGATTTCCTGTACTAACATTTCCCTTTAGGACACTCCGGGGAAAGGCCCCGGCGCAGGTACCAGAGAGCATGGGCTGATGGTAAACGCCACCCCACATTCTCCTGCAGCCCCGGTGTGTCCACACAGGTGCAGCAGGAAGCCTCCAACCTCACTCCCCGCAGCCGGAGCCACGGACGTCACACGCGCCTGCCGTGACCGTCCATCTCTTGACAGGGCAAGCCCTCACAGTTTAAAGAAATCATTGAATGGAGTGGGTGAGTGGTAATTAACACGTGTTCACCCAACAAACAGGTATTCTTCTTATAATAAGAAAATATGTTTGTAGAGAGGCGTTTGCATCCCAGATAAGGAACGGGAGAGACAAGCCAGAAACCTCCTTGATCTGGGTTTTAAAATCGGCACTTTTTGAGTTTGTGGCTGGGGCAAGGAGGGGAGTGAATGTGTAAGGCCGGGCTGGGGGTCGGCAGGCAGAGTCCCTAGTTTCTCCTGTCTCCCTCCCGACAGCCAGCCGGGGAAAGGAGACCCCTTCACTCCTCCCCTGGCTCAGGGGAGATCAGGATGGTGGCCCCAAGGGTGTCACCATCGCAGGAACTCAGAGATCCTGGATCCCTGGGACCACTGACCACCCTGGGGTCCTGGGCGGGGCCTGCACATCTCCTCCTGGCAATCTGCCTGCTCGACAAGAGTCCCAATTCCCTTCACGGCAACCGGTATTTTTGTACCGCTCTCTCGTATCAGCGGGGGGTGGGAGGAGAAGAGTTGGGAGGGCTCAGTTCATCCTCTAGAGTGCTTTGCAGACATGAACTCATCCATCTGCATAGTGTGCTTAGGGAGACGCTGACGCAGCCCTGCAGGATGCCTGGATCTCAGAGCAATTAGGAGGTCTGGCCCCGGCTCGCAGGAGGACTCGCATCAACATTGGGCGCAGGAGGCCCCGATGCTCGGCACAGGGGACCGGATGAGGCAAGCGAGACACTGGGCTCCGCATCCTTGTGCGATTCTCGAGGCAGCTGGGCACCCGCAGACATTCGACACAGAAAAGACCAGACAGCCAGGCGTGCGGGATGGCTCACCCCCCAGCGCCCAGTACGGGGGGAGCGATCAGGCAACAAGACACAGAGGCCACCCAGCGACTTCTCCAGGCGCCCTGGAGGCTCGCTGCCCACCCCCTGGATGGGATGGCGCCATCTGGAAATCTCACCGCTGCTGATCCAGTGGGCCTGCTCCCCGCTGCACGTCCGGTGTAAGCCCGGGGCCGGAGGGAACAGGCCAGAGGGCTCTTCCAAGATGCAAGACTGGGCCCAGCCGCCGGCAGGGCGATGGGACAGGGGAGGAGCCGCAGGGACAGTCCTCCTGGTTGGCACGAGGGGTACTGAAAAGGGGAGCAGTCATCAGTAGGCAGAGCCAGGGACGCAGAGGCAGGAGGGGGAGTGGGACGCCCCTGGCTCTTTCTGCCCCTTTTTCATCGCCATCTCCGACTTTAAATGGAATCGTGTGTGTTACAGAATCCTCCCGCAAACCCATCTCAATCGGTCGCAAGGTAATCTGGTTCTCCGGTTGGACGTCAAGGCCCTGCAGCCATCGCCGGCGCCCTCGCCTGACATTTAAGGGGTTCCGGGCCCCGACCCTGCCACGCGTCAAGAAGATGCAGCAACAGAGGTGGAGAAGATGCTCGGACTCTGTTCCTGTTAAGTTTGGCTAAAAGCAGACTCCGAACTAATCCGGCGAGGTGACCAACCGGGGCCCCTGCGCGGTTCACTGGCAGCCAGCCAGCCTACTCACCAACGTCGGTCTCCTTGTGGTTCTTGATGTACTCGGCCAGCTCAAAGTTGCCGGCGATGATCGCCACCTGCCGGAAGAGGAAATCATGTTAAGGCGCCAAGCGCAGGACACGCTGCACATCCCGACGGCCTAAGAGCAAAAGTCCAATCAGAGCTTCTTTTGAAAAAATAAGAGATATTCCCCGCTTCCGGGTTTCCCGAGATACACTCAACACACAGCACTAAGCTGAAGGTGTGCAGCCTGCTGACTTGACTTGGATATTATTTTGTGAAACGATGAGTTTAGTTAATGTCCATCACCTCATACGGCTATGCAGTTTCTTCCCTAGGACTTCCCTGGTGGCCCAGTGGCTGAGACTCTGCGTTCCCAGTGCAGGGGGATGGGGTTCGGTCCCTGGTCGGGGAACTAGATGCCACATGCTGCAACTAAAAAGGATCTTGGTGTCGCAAGGAAGATCAAAGAACCCGCGTGCTGCAACTCAGACCCAGCACAGCCAAATAAGTGATCTTTCTTCAAATGTGAACAATTTATCCTGAAGATTTTCTTTAAAAAACAAACCAACAAACAAACTCTTTTCCCCTTGTGATGAGAACTTGAAGGCTCTGCTCTTACCAACTTTCAAGTGAACCACATGGCTGAGCGCGACGTCCTCTGGGCTAGTTTGCCTTCTAACTAGAAGTCCAAATCTGGACCATCTTCACCCATTTCCCCAGCCCCCACCCCACCCCGGGAACCACAAACAATCTCATCTCTTTTTCTATGAGTTTGTTTCGACCCTACAACAAAGTGGGAGCTACAGAGCTTGTCTTTGTCTGATTTCAGGCAGCCTGGGCCCTCGAGGCCTGCACGGTGCACCAGTCGGAGCTACTGAAACAGCGGCCACCACACCCAGCAGCCCGACCACAGGCACCTCCTCCCGCTTGGCCCCCTTCTCCGGGGCCCTGGCCATTCTTCCACCACAAGGCCATCATTCCGTGAGAATCTACGTGAGACAGTCCTCTGCCCAGGAGGCCACGGAGGGGGTGGGTCAAGGGACTGAGCCTGGAAACCCCCCGGACGGCATGCTGCATTCCCATCAGTCCTGACGGGTCCCAGCATGCTCCCTGGAGGTGGGGGGTGGGGGGAGGCATCCATTCCTCTGATTGGTCCCCATAGCTAGAGGTTATGGGGAATCTCAAAAAGCACTCACAGCTCTTCACTGAGTTTCAGTGAAGCAGAAAAAACTCCACCTATGCACAGCATAAACCAGCACCTACAGGCAAGGATCCAGCTCAAGCCACACAGACAGTGACGAAAGCAAAGAGGTCACGTGGTCCGTGATGCACTGAGGCAGCCAGGCAGGCAAAGACAAAGGCCCTGGGGGTGGTCCCGGGGCCCCCGGGGAGACCTGATACAGAGCTTACGTGGGCAGGGCTCTCTGCGCCCCAGTGGGGCGCCCTGGGCACAGGGGGGCAGCCGTCTCCACCCTCAAATGAGCCGGGTGTTCAGACGCCAGCCTGCAGACACACAGGTCAACCATCAGTCTCCTGGCAGTGATACTGTGGGTGGGCCTTCCCCGATCCTTTGGAGGCCTTCAGAGCAAAAGCTGAGATTTGCTGGAGGAGAAATTCCGCCTCGAGGCTGCACCACCAGCTCCTGCCTGAGTTCCCAGCCTGCCCTTCCGACTGCAGACTTGCCAGCCCCCACAGTCTTGGGAGCCAAATTCCTGCAAGAAATTTCTTAAACATACGTGTCTCCATCCTGCTAGCTCTGCTTCCCTGGAGAAACCTGCTTGACATGGCTCCCTGTGGGGGCCGGGGGACTGTGGTGTCTTTGGAAGTGACACTGACTTCGCCTCTTGGGCATCACCTAATGCTTGGTGTCCTGCAAGGATGCCACTGACTGGAACAGCCTGGAGACAAATTCAGCCTCCTCCCCGGTCTGCTAACATCAGGGGAGCCACGGCAGCCCCTGTCTGCATGAGGCGAGGGTCCTAGGGGTGGACAGCAAAGGCCATTTCAGCGACAGGCCCTGTGAGGCCTCCCTGGGGGCTCAGATGGTAAAGAATCTGCCTGAAATGTGGGAGATCAGAGTTCGACCCCTGGGTCAGGAAGATCCCCTGGAGAAGAGAATGGCAACCCACTCCAGTATTCTGGCCTGGAGAATCCCATGGACAGAGGAGTCTGGTGGGCTACAGTCCATGGGGTCGCAAAGAGTTGGACACGACTGAGCAACTCTCTCTCTCTCTCACACACACACACAGGTTCTGCAGACACAGAAGCAGG
Organism: Bos indicus x Bos taurus; assembly: GCF_003369695.1. Taxonomy (NCBI): domain Eukaryota; kingdom Metazoa; phylum Chordata; class Mammalia; order Artiodactyla; family Bovidae; genus Bos; species Bos indicus x Bos taurus. Next base: position 3,252,060 of record NC_040104.1, on the reverse strand, counting down.
TTTCGAAGCACCTGGTGAACGGGACTTCACCAGCCTCCTGAGGGTGACCATCCACCTGGGATTCAGGCTTCAGACGGTGGATCCTTAAAACAGAGCAGGGGGACTTCCCTGGTGGTCCAGTGGCTAAGACTTCACCTTCTAATGCAGGGGACGTGGGTTTGACCCCTGGTTGGGCAGCTAAGATCCCACATGCCTCTCAGACAAAAAAAATCCAAAACGTAAGACAGAAACAAAATTGTAACAAATTCAATAAAGACTTTAAAAATGGTCCACGTCGAAAAAAAGAAAGAAACACAGCAGGGACAGAGGGTAGGAACCTAAGCAGGAGGCCCACAGAGGCCCTGCGAAGCCAGCGACCCAGTCGGCTACCATTTGTGACATGACCCCAAAAGGAAGGGTCTACAGGGTGACCCATGACATGTGACCCAATGTCACCCAGGGGACAACTGGTCAGTCATTCCTTGTTGGAATTCCCTGGTGGTCCAGCGGGCAGGACTCCACGCTTTCCTTGCAGAGGCCTGGGTTCAATCCCTGGTCAGGAAACCAGGATCCTGCAAGCCGTACAGCACAGTTAAAAAGAAAACAAGCATCACTCCCTGTCTTCCAGCCAAACTCTCAAGGTAAAACTGCCTCCCACCCATCAGGGTGGCTGCTATCAAAAGACAGAAAATAACAAGTGTTGGCAAGGATGTGGAGAAATTGGAAGGTTTGTGTATTGAGGGTGGGGATGTAAAATGGTACAGCTGCTGTGGAAAACACTGTTGAATTTCCTCAAAAAAAAATCCTACACAGACATGATCCAGCAGCTCTGCTTCTGGGGATTTGTACCCGGGGGGATCTGAAAGCAGGAATAATGGTTAATTCTTTATGTCAACTTGACTGGGCCACAGAAGGCCTAGACATTTGGCCAAAAGTTACCCTGGGTGTTTCTGGATGAGATTAGCATCTGAATCAGTAGACTGAGTAAAGCAGATTGCCCTCCCAGCATGGGTGGGCCGCATCTAATCAGTTGACGACATGCGTAGAACAGAAAAGTCAAGTAAGAGGAGACTTCTGCCCACCTGTGAGTTGGGACATCTGTCTTTTCCAGCCTTCAGTCTCAGAGAAACATCCGCTTTTCTTGGGTTCTGAGCCTGCTGGCTTTGGATCGGAACTTACATCACTCGCAATGCTGGACCTTCAGTTCACTACAGCCTCAGATCTTGGACTCCTTGGCCCCATAATGAATCTGTGTGTGTGTGTGTGTGTGATGTGTGTACTCTGAATGGGGTGCCGCTGTAACCCCACTGCAGTTGGAACCAGGCTGAAGGAGAAGCTGCTTTTGTTCTCATCACTGGCGAAACCTCCATCTCCTGGGCTCTACAGCCAGGATGTGGAGGAAACCCACGCCCCCATCCCGAATGAAGCCGCCTCCTCTCGCCAAAACCAAATGTGCCTCCCGACACAGAGAGCTATTCATAGGCGCTCTGAGAGCGTGGCATGTCCTCGCCCAAACTGGAAAACAGCTCTGTGCAACAGTGATGGAAACTGTGGTCTCGGGCCGCCCCCTTTCTTTGGTCTTCCTTCCAGATGACCATGTCCCCTGCTCCGGACTCCAATGGCAAATCGGGAAGTGGCCGAAACCCAGAGACCCAGGAGCCTGGAAAGGTGTCGGAATTCTGAGCATCTGCAAGCATGTGGGGAGGAAGTGGGTCCCAGGCTTCGGGGTCAGAGGTCACAAACTCCACTGGATCAACTCCAAGGGGTGTCCCTCATCTCCAGGCTGAAGCTCGGAGCCCGACAGGCAGTGGGCAATTGTGCGGTCCGGGGCTGTCCAGACCACAGCCCCAGGGCCTCAGCAAATCCCAGGAGGCCAGAAGCCTTTGCAAACTGATGTGTTACCCGGGGGCTCAGGGACCCCACACCAACCTTGACAGGCTGCCTGGAGGGAGCGCCTGCTGGGCAGTGGAGGCGAGCGGCATCAGCACCACCAGAAGGCCTGTCTCCAGGGGCTTAGGGCTGGGCCCCAAGCCAGAGGAAGCAGCCAGGGCACCGCCAAGGCTGCCACACGGGCAGCACCATGCTGGTGACCCAACAGCCTCTCCAGGCTAAAGGAGGACCCTGAGCACTCCCGGGAGACCTGCCCAGGCAAGGCCTCGGCTTTGCTGGACCCCCAAGGCTGGGGATGAAAGGCCTCCTCATCCCCTGGCCCAGGAATGGAGGGTACACCCTAGGCAGTGGTCAGCCTTCACATGGGCAGCGTGGTGCCATGGTCATGGCCACAGCCTCCCCGTGGTGGAGCCCTCCAGAATGGAGACCACAGACAAGGCACGCCACCTCCTCTGTAACTGGGGATCACTGAAAGCCTGGCCCTTCTGTGACTCCTGGAGGATTAGAATCGTTCATACTGATAAATGGCACACAACAGAGCCTGAGACTCCACAAAGAAAACCCAGGCCTGGCGGGGCTTCTCGGATGACGTCTCCCAAACACATAAGCAGGAACTGACACCCGTCTCGTCCAAATTCCTCCAGGGAACGAAGAAGAAGAACTCTCCAACCCCATGGACAAGGACAGCACGACCCCAGTCCCAGGGATCCACAGGAGTGGGAGTCCTCTCCCCACAGAGGTTGGCATCCTGACCAAACAATAGCAAATCAATGCAGTGAATGAATGAAAGTCACTCAGTCATGTCCGACTCTTTGTAACCCCATGGACTATACGGTCCTTGGAATTCTCCAAGCCAGGATACTGGAGGGGGTAGCCTTTCCCTTCTCCAGGGGATCTTCCAAACTCAGGGATTGAACCCAGGTCTCCACATTGCAGGTGGATTCTTTACCAGCTGAGCCACCGGGGAAGCCCAAGAATACTGGAGTGGGTAGCTTATCCCTTCTCCAGCGGATCTTCCCGACACAGGAATTAAACTGGAGTCTCCTGCACTGCAGGTGGATTCTTTGCCAACTGAGCCACCGGGGAAGCCCATAAATCAATGCAGGGATCTGTTCAAAGAAGAGGACCATGCCACTGTGCAGGCTTCTTACAGGAATAAAGGAGCCATCAGTGGAATCCACCGCACTAAAAGAAAAGGGGGAAATCTACAGGGTCATCTTTTTAAAAAGCATTTATTTCTGTTTTTTATTTATTTAATTAATAAAATTAATTAATTAATCCAGCTGCACTGGATCTTGGTTGCAGCATGCGGCATCTAGCTCCCTGACCCGGGATTGAACCCAGGCCCCCTGCACTGGGAGCACGGAATCTCAGCCACTGGATCATCAGGAAAGTCCTTCTACAGGACCAGCTTGATAGCTGCAGCAGCTGTTATCAATTGATCAAAAAGCATCTGATGAAACTTAATTAGTGAAAAAACTTAACAGACTAGGAATAAAAGGGAATTCAACCTGCCTTCGCCACAATGAAGGATCTCCCTGGCTAAGAAGCCTCCGGGAAGCAAAGTGGTGCAGGGCTCCAAGGACCCCCAGTGTGGGCTCCCTGTGCCTTAAGTGGGGGTCCAGGTGGGCCAGCAGGTGTGACGGCCTCACCACGTGCCTTGGCCTTGACCTTGGCTCACGTGTTTGCTTCCACCAGCCCACCCAGCCTCAGCAGAGCTGACCGGCTCCCTTCCACGGGGGCCTCAGGACAGTGTTCTGTGTGGGCAAAATCTAAAGCTGTGAAGCCTCCAGAGGGCAGGCTCTGGAACATCAGTCTGCAGCATGGCTTCCGGAATGTTCTGTTGGTCAAAGCACAAAACCAGAGTCTAGGCGTGAGGGGAAATACACTCCTCCTCTCTGTGGGAGGGGCTGCCTGGCGCTGTAGGTGTGTTCCACAATCTCCTAAAATTCCACTCTGCACTGTCGTCTTGAGAGTCCCTTGGACATTAAGGAGATCAAACCTGTCAATCCTAAAGGAAATCAACCCTGAATATTCACTGGAAGGACTGATGTTGAAACTGAAGCTCCAATACTTTGGCCACCTGATGCGAAGAGCCAGCTCATTGGAAAAGACCCTGATGCTGGGAAAGATTGAAGGCAGGAGAAGAAGGGGGCGACAGAGGATGAGATGGTTTGATGGCATCACTGACTCAATGGACATGAGTTTGAGCAAAGTCCGGGAGATAATGGAGGACAGAGGAGCCAAGTGTGCAGCAGTCTATGTGGTTGCAAAGAGTCAGACATGACTTAGTGACTGAACCACAACAACTTCTGCCCAGTGACCACAGCATGGGCACATTCCCTGGTCCCACAGGATGGTCTGGTTTGTCCTTTTGCACCGGAGACCAGGTGGAAGTCCCCAAGGTCACACAGCATTCAGGATCTGCTTCAGGGCTCCAGAGTCTACACTCCTAGGTGCTGCACACCATGCTGGCAGGTTAAAGCTGTTTGGAACCAGGGCCCTGGCATCTGTGAGTTATCACCCAGGGAGGCTGAGGACCAGCAGCAGGACGGCCCCCCTCACAAGGGACGTGCTGAGCCTCAAGGTTGGTGCTGAGGATTCACACCTATGGGGAAAAACCCATCTTCAACGTTCAGAAGTCTGTAACTTAACAGTCAACACGGGAGGTGGGAAATGATCCAACTGGTCTACCTTGATTTTAGCTTCAGCTGCCAGCTGTGGCAACGCTGAAGTAGGGAGAAAGCTGCCAGGCTCCATCTGGGGAGGGACTGCAACTGCGACCCCAACTCCTCTGATGCAGAAGAGACCCTCGATGCAGGATTATCCAGCCTTCAGCTGTATAAAATATTCATGATTGTCAAGGGAAAAACAGACTTGAAAGGCATCTGAAGAGAGGTGTCAAAGTCTACCACGCACACAGACTCCTTCCTATGGACCCAGCGCATCGTCCCAGATGGATCTGCCAATAAAATGCAAATTTCTTCTTTGAAGCAGCAGTGGCTGTGGAGGGCGCCGCCTGCTCCCAGGAATCTCGATAAAAAGCAAACAGTTCTTCAATGCTTGAGAGAAGAAAAAACAAAAAAACCTGCAAGAGAGCAGCTCCCGTTGGGACCAGCAGGAAGCAAAGTATGAACTCACTGGGTATGTGTGTTTTTCCCTATTCGGCCCCTCAGTCCCCGACCCGTGGGGCAGAATGAATGAGACCACTGTCTGGTGGGAATCTGAGATCTGGGGGATTACAGATGTTCCGAGACTGGCCTCTACCACGCTGTAATAAAGATGTCCACGGTGATCAAGCGAATATAACAGCAATGAAATCAGCTCAGGTTGATTCAACACACACACTCGCCTGAGCATCTGAATGCAGGACCTTATTTAATCCTCACGTCTGGGAAGGAGGGCTGCTGTGTCTTCTATTTCCCAGCTGAAGGGACAGGCTCTAAGAGCTCCAGGAAGTCAGACATGTACCTGTCATGAAGGTGGACCTCATCGTCTGACCCCAAAGACCTGGGGGTGTAGCCCAGTGGCCCGTACACAGCCTCGCATGGCTTTCATCCCAGAAAATTCTCCTGCACCGGGGCTTAGCCAACTCACTTGAAACACCCTCTCACTTAGAGGTCCAGGAGAGATGAATAATGAGATTTGATTCAGAAGCAGAAATTCAGCACCGTTTTCCACAGGTTGGCAACCAAAGAAAGGATTGACAGTTGAGGCCACCAGACACCAGTGAGTGAATCAGCTGGGCCATCAGAGCGAAGCCCCACAGACGGGGCGGCGAAAGCAACAGGCGTTCATGTCTCCAGTCCTGGAGGCTGGAACCCCAGATCCGGGGGGGGCAGGGCCGGTCCCTCCTGAGGCCTCTCGCCTGGGCATGTCGACGGCCGTTTCCTGCCCGTGTCCTCACAGGGTCCCTCTGCGTGTATCTGAGTCCTGACCTCCTCTTACAGGGGTCCCAGGTGGTGCTAGCGGTAAAGAAGCCGCCTGCCAATGCAGGAGATGTAAGAGACGTGGGTTAAATCCCTGGGTCTAGAAGACGCCTAGGAGGAGAAAATGGCAACCCACTCCGCTATTCTTGCCTGGAAAGTCCCATGGACAGAGGAGCCTGGCAGGCTGTATAGTCCACGGGGTAGTAAAGAGCTGGACACGACTGAAGTAACTTAACACAGCAAACACTCGTAGGATCAATGCCCACACTAGTGACCTCATTTTACCTGAATCACCCCTTTAAAGACCAGCTCCAAATACAGCCACATTCTGAGGTCCTGGGGGTTAGGACACCCACACAGGTATTTGGGGAAGGGGACACAGCTCAGCCCATAAGACCTTGCTTAATTAGTACACACAGGGAGAGTCTCTACCTTCCACCCGGACACGTACATTCCCCCGGCAAATGCCCGGATCGGTTGTGTCAGGGGCATACACGGCTGGAGAATCCCCTCCACGTGGCCTGTGTTTAGGATGCGGATGGCAGGGCTGGGGGTGACTGCCTGGGAGGAAATGCAGAAGCAGAAACTGCATCCTCTAACCTTCACACAGAGCCTTTGTCTCCCCTACCCCAAAATTACCATAAGAAAATTCTCAAACACATCTAAGAAGCCAAAGGAATCCAGCAAAGAGAATTTGTGCGCCGTGTAACACAGCTAGGTTACACAATGGTTTCCGTGTTGCTTGGTGTGGCGAATGTACCCGCAACTGTGTGCTCAGAATGTTTTTCTGGCTAACTCACTGCGATGCTTCTCCTTCTAAACGATCCCAGCATCTTCACAGACAAAGGACCTCCTCCTACATGTACGGTCACAATCAGAAAATCGGCGTTCATTTCAGATCATCCTCTAGTGAGCACTACATACCCAGAGTTCTCCAAGGGCCTCTTTCCCCACAGTTTTCAAATTGTTTTCATTTAGGTCGAAGTGCATACAGCAAAATGCTCAGAAGGTACGTATACAATTTGATGAATACATGGGGGTTCCCAGGTGGCGCTAGTGGTAAAGAATCTGCCTGAGATACGGGTTCAGTCTTGGGTCGGGAAGATCCCCTGGAGGAGGAAACGACAACCCACTCCAGTATTCTTGCCTGGGAAATCCCATGGACAGAGGAGCCCAGCGGGCTACAGTCCATGGGGTCGCAAATAGTCACACATGACTGAGTGAGCGCATGCGTGGGGGCACACACACACACACACAATCACCATTCCCATCAAGAAATAAAGCATTCTAGATGGATCTGGAGATTAGCACATTAAGTAAGGTAAGTCAGAGAAAAACAAGTATCATTATGGTATCCCTTATACATGCAATCTAAAAAATGATACAAATGAACTTATGGCTACCGAAGAGGAAAAGCGGGGAGGGATAAATTAGGAGTTTGGGATTAACACACACACATGACTGCGTGTAAAACAGATAAACAATAAGGAACCACTGTGTAGCACAGGGAACTCTACTCAACACTCTGAATAACCTACAGGAAAAGAATTTGAAAAAGGATGGATACAAGCATTTGTATGAATCACTTTGCTGTTCACCTGAAATTAACTCAACATTGTAAGTCAACTAGACTCCAATATAAAATAAAAATTAGATTAAAAAAGAAACAGAGCATTTCCTTCACCCCTTTGTAGTCAATTTCCTCCCTCTCCCTCACCAACCGAGAGAACAGGTGACCACACCTGCTGATGTCTGTGTGACGGCAGCCACACGCGTGAACTCACGTGTCACCTACTGTGTGCTCTGTACTGTTTTCTGCACTTCGCATACGGTTCACGAGCACCACTCAGCCTGTTGGGTACTGCAGCTTTGGTTCTCTTGGTTCACAGCCTCCCGAGGAGGGTGATGGCTGGGGATGGGGGCAGTACAGCTCTGGCTTCACAAGAAACTGCCTTCCTTCCAAAGTCGGGGTGCCGTTCTGTGCCCCCATTAGCATCATACGAGAGCTCTGGTTACCCTACGTTTTCACCAACACTTGACCTACCTCTTGAGAAACCTATATGCAGGTCAGGAAGCAACAGTTAGAACTGGACATCAAACAACAGACTGGTTCCAAATAGGAAAGGGAGTACGTCAAGGCTGTATATTGTCACCCTGCTTATTTAACTTCTATGCAGAGTACATCATGAGAAACGCTGGGCTGGAAGAAACACAAGCTGGAATCAAGATTGCCGGGAGAAATATCAATAACCTCAGATATGCAGATGACACCACCCTTATGGCAGACAGTGAAGAAGAACTAAAGAGCCTCTTGATGAAAGTGAAAGAGGAGAGTGAAAAGGTTGGCCTAAAGTTCAACATTCAGAAAACTAAGATCATGGCATCTGGTCCCATCACTTCATGGGAAATAGATGGGGAAACAGTGGAAACAGTGTCAGACTTTATTTTGGGGGCTCCAAAATCACTGCAGATAGTGACTGCAGCCATGAAATTAAAAGATACTTACTCCTTGGAAGGAAAGTTATGACCAACCTAGACAGTATATTAAAAAGAAGAGATATTACTTTGCCAACAAAGGTCCATCTAGTCAAGGCTATGGTTTTTCCAGTGGTCATGTATGGATGTGAGAGTTGGACTGTGAAGAAAGCTGAGCGCTGAATAATTGATGCTTTTGAACTGTGGTGCTGGAGAAGACTCTTGAGAGTCCCTTGGACTGCAAGGATATCCAACCAGTCCATCCTAAAAGAGATCAGTCCTGGGTGTTCATTGGAAGGACTGATGCTGAAGCTGAAACTCCAATACTTTGGCCACCTGATGTGAAGAGCCGACTCATTTGAAAAGACCCTGATGCTGGGAAAGATTGAGGGCAAGAGGAGAAGGGGACAACAGAGGATGAGATGGTTGGATGGCGTCACCGACTCGATGGACATGAGTTTGGGTAGACTCTGGGAGTTGGTGATGGACAGGGAGGCCTGGCGTGCTGCGGTTCACAGGGTCGCAAAGAGTAGGACACGACTGAGTGACTGAAGTGAACTGAACTTAGTAAGATACTCTCTAGTTGCATCCCTGTTGCTGCAAATGGCATTGTTTCATTCTTGCTTATGGCTGAGCAGTAAATACGGCACAAAAGAACGAATGTATGAAACGGAAGCAGACAGCAGAGCCGTGGTTGCCAAGGGGGAGGGGGCGGAGGAGGGACGCCCGGGGTGGGGTCAGCAGACACAAACCACTCTGTAGGACGGACAGACGCCAAGGTCCTCCCGCACAGCACGGGAGGCCCCAGCAGACATCCTGTGATGAGCCATAGTGAAAAAAAAATACGCAAATAAAGAATGTCTGGGTGTGTCTAACTGCACTGCAGAGCAGAGACTGGCGTGACACTGTAAATCAACTATACTTCCATAAAAATAAAAAGAACTTCCCGTTTCCCCAGAAGTTTGCAAAGATGATGACTCCAAGACTCAGACCAAGAACTGAAAAACTCAACCTCACTTAAGCCGCTGCTAATAAAACTGTCCCTGCAGCTTCCACGGGTCCGGGGTGTGAGAAAAAAGAAAAGCCAGCGCTCTTTCCCCAGAAACCTCGCTTCTTACCCCCAACTCCAGCAACAAGAGAGAGGGCAGCGGTAGCAGGGTCAGCTTATGAAGGTGGTGGTAAGACTTCCGAGTTGACCTCGTATACACACACAGCATGCTTCATTTTATTCAGGGATGTGAAGAAAGTTTAACAAATTAAATTATAAAAGCTAAAAATCGTGCTTCTGTGGTAACAGAAGGCTTTAAGGGAAGTGAGTGGCTTTGGTCTTCAGGAGAAAGCCTGGCTCACCTTCTACAAGAAAAAACCCAAGAAACATGTTCACTGAAACTGCTGTCACGGGTCACACGGGGGAAAGGCTCTGAGCTCTGAACTGAAGCGCTCCCATCGAAGCCTGAAGAGCTTCGGTGGAACCTGCCCTGTGTCTTCAGCTCCCCAGCGGCTGTGGTCTCATCACACACCTTCAAAGGCAAGTTCCTCCAGGTTCAGACCATGGGCTGCCCCACCTCTCCAGCGGGGAAATGAAAAAGGAAGCAAAACCCTCACATCTCCTCTTCCCCTCCCTCCAACTCCTCCCAGCATGTTTACAGATACATTCAGCCTAGGTCCCGTCCTTTAGACAAGAAAGCCATCAACGGACAATGACTCCCACTGCCTCAGAAGAAACAGTACACAGAGTGCTTTCCTCCCGCTTTTCTTCCACGCATCCTACATGACAGCTCCTATTATTAAAACGGGGACCACTCAGGGGAGGACACACTGAATACCCAGAGGATTCTACCTGCTAAATGCATGGGATGGATGTGAATTAAATTCAACGCGATTAAATGACAGAAAATTGCATTTAAATACCTTTAGGAACAAAACAAGACAGCGGTGAAACATGAGACACAGATTGTATTAGGGAAAATCTGGGGGTGGTGCCTTCGGTTCTTTGTAAACAGCAGGTAAAGTCTAGAAGGAAGAAAAACAGAGGGCGCAGCCAGAAGGGAGGAAAGGGGGAGAGATGGCAAAGAAGAAAGGGTGGTTTTCCTAAAGAAGCCTTGTTTCAAACCACTAAACAGAGACGCTAAGGACTCAGATGTTCCCACACTGGGGTCTGGGGTCTAAAAGAGATGATTCTCCGGATGTTGGCGCATTTTAAGACTTGCCCCAGAACTCACACTGAACTATAACCCCTAAGGGTCTTCTGCTGGGAAGACACACTCGGGGCCCTGCCGTCACTGCGGGCTGGCCCGGTCAGAGCAGCCCTTTCCCCTCTCAACACACGGCTTGGTTTAACTGTCACAGGTCCCCAGCTTCCGGGACCCAGTGCCTGATGATGTGAGGTGGAGCTGATGCAACAGCAGAAGCAAGTGTGCGGTGACTGTAATGTGCTTGCATCAGCCCTAACCACCCCGAAGCCCCCGGCTGCAGAGAAACTGTCCTCCACGCAACTGGTCCCCAGTGCCAGAAAGGCTGGACAGCAGAAGCAAAGTGTGCGGTGACTGTAATGTGCTTGCATCACCCCTAACCACCCTGAAGCCCCCGAATGGGGAGAAACTGTCCTCCACGCAACTGGTCCCCGGTGCCAGAAAGGCTGGGGACCGCTGAGAAGCGCTCAGGTGATGCTCACTCTGCTTCTTCAGGGAAAGCAGCTGACATCAGGATGCCATCCTGATGATGTTAGATGTTGGATGATGTGAGAGCAGCCACGTGCGGCTTTTGTTGCTGTTGTTCTGTCACTCAGTCGTGTTTGACTCTTCACGACCCCATGGACTGCGGCACACCAGGCTTCCCTGTCCTTCACCATCTCCTGAGTTTGCTCAGATTCATGTCCATTGAGTTCGTGATGCCATCCAACCATCTCACCCTCTGTCGTCCCCTTCTCCTCCTGCCTTCAATCTTTTCCAACATCAGGTCTTTTCCAATGAGTCAGCTCTTCCCACCAGGTGGCCAAAGTATTGGAGCTTCAGTTTCAGCATCAGTCCTTCCAGTGAGTATTTAGGGTTGATTTCCTTTAGGATTGACAGGTTTGATCTCCTTGCTGTGCAAGGGACTCTCAAGAGTCTTCTCCAGCACCACACTTCTAAAACAAAGAGTTTATTGCCTTTCAATTATGTGATTTAGCATATTTACATGGGTGCACTCCCCTGGAGAAGGAACTGGCAACCCCCTCCAGTATTCTTGCCTGGAGAATCCCATGGACAGAGGAGCCTGGCGAGCCACAGTGCACAGGGTTGCAAAGAGTCGAGCACAACTGAGCAACTAACACACACACACACACACACACACACACACACACACACCGCCGACAGAGGGAGCCCTGGCCGCGAAGGGTTAACATCGGGCACCCCGCTCGCCTGCCCGCGTGACCTCCGAGACCACTTGGGGACCTGGAGATGCTCAGGTACCTGTCGGCCTCAGCAGCTTGGCTCACACAGGGCCACCTGAACAAAGTCATCCTCAGCATCGGCAGCAGTTCTCCCTGACTCTCTGGGTCTCTCTTTTGGGCAGAGCCCACCGGCCACCAGGGGAGCTCGCAGCTCCCCAGGGCAGGGCTGGAGGAAAATCTCCCCACCTGCCCATCTGAGGCCCAAGAAAACCCAGAGTGAGACCGAAAACTCTGCGCTGGCACCAAACAGCGCCTCAAAGTAACTGTCTTGCAAGCAAATGTGAAAGGGGAGTCCACGAAAGGGGAGAAAACCTGGTCACTGAACGCACTCAGACGGGGCTTCCCGGGGGCTCAGCGACCAAGAACCCTCCTGCAACGCAGGAGACGTGGGAGACACAGAATCAACCCCTGGGTCGGGAAGATCCCCTGGAGAAGGAAATGGCACCCCACTCCACTGTTCTCGCCTGGAGAATTCCACAGACAGAGGAGCCTGGCGGCTACGGTCCCGGGGGTCGCAGAGTCGGACACGACTGAGCAACTGAACAACAGCAAAGCATTCAGGAAGCCTTGAGATCAGAGCGCCGCCCACTCTTGAAACATCTTTTATCCACTGTGATCTGAGCACTGGCCTCTGCCTCCTTCGTCTCTGCGCCACGCTGCAGGGTCAGCTGGCTTCTCCGCACCATCGGCTCAAGCTCACCGTTACCTCTGGGTGGGGTCCAGGTACTGCTTCTGGCATTACAAGACCATCCTTGGTCTTGGTACTACGGATCAAAATCCGGATGCCTTCTTTTAAATGTAGACCTCGGTGCTTGGAGACACTGTTGCTGCCCCGGGACTCTTGTCTCAGACGCACACAGCTGCTGTTCCCATATCTGCCCGCACGTGTTAGCAGACTGTACCCTCTCCCCCCCAGAAATAAAATCCCTTAGCAACGATATGCCGGTGCTGCACATTTTAATTCTTCGCTTATGATTCACGGTGCCGTCTGTGGACAGATAATGAGACAATGATCCGAGAATAGCTTTGAGGCATTTGCTCAGCAGAGCTGCAGCCCACCTATGGGGAGGCCCGGGTCCACGGGGGCACTGCGCCCGGCGGGATGGAAGAGAGGGTCCGGGGTTCTGAGCCCGTCTCTGTGAGCTGTCCTCAGATCCTGAGAGCACCCGCGTGGGGCCTCGGGAGGCTGGGAAGGAGGGATACCCATGGAGGCTTCCCCCGCACGGGGCTGCCACCCTGCCTGCCCGCCTGCCGGGGTGAAGGGGGTCCACAAGGAAGGAGCCCAGCTTGGGGTGAAAGGGAGGTTGTAAACTCAAGGTCGTGCTGCAAAGCCTTGTGGACTACTTGACTAATCACCCTGGAGCAAATCTCGACTTCCTAAAAAATAAACTCCACCCTCTTTCTTGTACCCTTTTATTTCAGAACACACAGGACCACAAACACCTGTGTCATGCTCTCTGTCACGGGGCCTCCCTGCACGCTCTCTGCCGGGCACCACGGCCCTTCTTCCCCAGAAGTGATATGTCCAGGGAGGTCTATGTGGTGGAGAAATGCTTTCCGCAGAAAAGGAAGAACTAAAGGAAATGGCACCCCATCAGTGCTCTGCCTGAAGGCACTGCAAGGTGAGCGGGGCGTGTTCCTGTGAATCTTGCAGGACAACTCCCCCTCCACCGCCCGCCGCTCCCCAGGCAGGGGGCAGACAGCTGCTGACATGCTCTGGCTCCCTGGGACCTTTCCTGCCAGGTGTCATCCTCATGGGCGCTGTTCTGGGAAAGGCTGGAGGATGTGAGAGCAAGCAAGAAGGGCCAGGGTGGGAGTCGGAATAGAAGAGCCCACCCACGTCTCCTCTGCTGACCTGTCACGTGGTCAGACTGGACGGAGGCACATACATCCTTGGGGCTTCTGAACGCAGGGCTGGCAGAGACCAGGGATGCTCAATTCTGCGTCAGCCGCGCACACACACACACACACACACACACACACACCCCGCTGCCCCGTCCCTCCCCCTACACAGCAAGCTGCAGAAGTGGTTTCCAGAATTCTAATGGAGCCTGAGTCACTGGCAGGAGGACCAGGATATAATTACCCACGTGTGTCATTCACACGGCAAGGGTCTCCCCACCCCCTGCAGCCTGCACACCCATTCAGCATCTCCCTGCTGCCACGCGGAGGACTGAGGAAGCGTCTGCCCCTCCTCTCCACCTGCACATGTGCGGTCTGGGATGGCAGCCTGGGGAGAGGTGAGCTGGGACCAGACGGGTCCAGGGAGAAACGGAGGCCCACCGGTGTTGCCAGGGGGCCAAGCGTCTGCCTCAACAATGGGGCTTCGCTTCTAAGTCCCCATGGTTCCTGAGGTTCCTGGGGCAAGGGGTGTGTGTGTGTGTGTGTGTGGTGTCTGTGTACATGTGTGTGTATGTGTGTGTGGGTATATGTCCATATGTGCATATGCATGTAAATGCGCGCGCGTGTGTGTGTGTGTGTGTGTGTGTGTGTACACATCTGTGTATGTGTATTTGGGTGTGTGTGTGTGGGATGCGTGTGTGCATGGTGTATATGTTTATGAGTGGGCTTCCCTGTTAGCTCAGCTGGTAAAGAATCTGCCCACAATGAGACCTGGGTTCCACCCCTGGGCTGGGAAGATCCCCTGGAGAAGGGATAGGCTACCCACTCCAGTATTCCTGGGTTTCCCTGGTGGCTCAGCTGGTAAAGAATCTGCCCACAATGAGAGACCTGGGTTCCACCCCTGGGTTGGGAAGATCCCCTGGAGAAGAGAACAGCTGCCCACTCCAGTATTCTGGCCTGGAGAATTCCATGGATTGTATAGTCCATGGGGTAGCAAAGAGTCAGACACAACTGAGTGCCTTTCACTTGCTTATGTATATGTGTGCATCTGTATGTGTGTATATGTGTGTGTGCATGTGTGCAGGGGTTGTGTATACGTGTGTGTGTGTATTTGTGTGTGTGTAGGTATCTGTGCATGCCTGTGGAGGTGGGGGCACTCAGGACACAAGGCCAGTATGTTGGGCTGCCTTACTTCATTTTTGTGGAAGCGGGAAAGCAGGGTGACAGGGGAGAGTGAGCGAGCAAGGCAGGTGGAGGGAGCCGGTCCCGCGCGGGCCTCAGACAGCTCAGCAGTCCCGCCCGCTGCAAAGGTCGCACCTGGTGAGCCCTGGAAGCTGTCAGGCCAGCCCACACTTTAAATTGCTTCGCTGTGAGAACCAGGAGAGAAAAGCAGGTGCTGGAACACAGGCGCCCACCCACTTCCGCCAACGAGAGCCAAGCTGGCAGGAGGAATCTGTCTGCAGCCAGGGGACGGCAGTGCTGCTGGCAGGGGAGGAGCTTCAGGCGGGAAGGTCGCGGGTGCCCGACGGGGCTCCCGCACCAGTTCTGAGGACACAAGTCAGACTGGATAAATCGTCACAGCTTTCCTCTCTCCACGGGAGGAGCCGGCGGTGCCAAGTTCACTGACACAGCTGTGTCCTAGAACCAGCAGGCCGCCAACCACTCCTAGCTCATCATCCACGCCAGGTACAGCCTGGGAGGCTCGGAAGCGGAATAGCAATCTGGGGGAAAGTGCCAAAGACCACGTGGGTATTTTAAAACATTCATCACAAGCAACCAGCTACAGCTTGGTAACTGACAGTATCCGAAGCTGTGGAATCTCAGCTCCGCGGTCACGTAGGGGGAGACCCTGCTTCTAGTTCCAAGGCGCAGTCGGTGTGCTGTGTGACTTGGCCTGTGTCACTTAACCTCTCTGAGCCTCGGTTTCCTAATCTGTAAACAGGAGAAATGTCAGAGCCTACCTCACAGGTATCTGCACCATCTAACATATACATACTCCATAAATGGTAGGCACTTAATAAGTATTAAAGATCACTCTATGTAAATGATGAAGGACAAGTTTTAAAAAATTACTACCTAAGGCGAAGAAAAAGAATAGAAAAGGCAGGGAGAAACGATGAATTTCTTTGCATTGACCTTGTTTTATAGATTTGATGTGAAAATTTTATATTGTTATTAAAACATTAAAACTTTAAAAAACAATCATTACAGAATAAAAACAAAGGAACCTATAAGCAAAGCATACACAAATAGAGATTAAACACAGTAATCTTACTGTACATCCCCAATGAGAGCTACTCTAATAAAAAAAAACCTGACTGCAAATGAAAATCTTAAACCACGTGAGCATGATGTTGTTGGTGGAAGTGTTGGCATGATGACCAGGAGAATTCTGTGTGTGCCTGGTGTAAGAAACCAGGATAAGAATGATGTGACTGATAAAACTTGCAGCTTTTGGTGTGGCTTAAGGAGACACAGATGGGGGTTCAAGGAGATTAAACTTGTCCTGAATTAGGATCGGTAACTGTAGGAAGACTCATGATGTACCTTTAAATACATGACCTTTATAATAATCCCATGATGATAATACTACAATATAGTAATACTCATAATCTTTAAAATAAGCCCCCACCCCGGGACTTCCTTAGTGGTCCGGTGGTTAAGAATCTGCCTTCCAGTGAAGGGGGTCTGGGTTCAAGCCCTGGTTGTGGAGTTAGGATCCCACACACCTCGCAGCCAAAACAACCAAAACATAAAGCAGAACCAATGTTTTAACAAATCCAATAAAGACTTTAAAAATGGTCCACATCAAAAAAATTCTAACAATACAATTTAAAAATCCCCTCCTGGCACTTAGAACGTGGCTCCTAACACCCATTTGCAATAAAAGGAATGAGGCATCCCCAGAAAAATGGCTGATGTCATGTCTGGGACAAGAAATTTACTATGAGGATGAAACATCTGGTCACACCAGAAAATAAGGAAGCCATCAAGAACTATGAGGTCAGGTCAAAAGGACTCAGAAAAGAATCTGAATAAACCTCCACTGAGCACAGACAGGTTAGGGTGAAGTCATTAGCTTCAGACACACGATCCTGCCAAGAAGAACAGAAGAAAAGAAACTAACGCAACACAGCAGACATCTCTGGAAAGCATCAGAGAGCTACAGAAGCCGCAGAGGACAGAGTGCAGAGCTCTGAGAGGGGGCAGCAGTGACGTGAAGCACCCACACATTCTAGACTCGGTAATGTGGCCAAGATCTGAGGGCCAGTCCCTGCTGGGTGCAGAGAAATCGGCGAAGGTTTCAGCCATCGAGTAAGGCTGCCCAATAGTCAAAACCGCAGATGCGAAGCGCCAAAGTCTGGGTGGGAAAGGAGGAGGGGGAAACTGAGAGAGACATGCAGCTGCCGTCTTCTCGAGACGTTTAGCAAAGTCTGAGCCTGAGAGGCACAGGGGGCTAAAAATCTACTTATGAGAGCTGGAGGGCACGGCCCACCACAGGGCATGGCAGGAGGCACCCCAGGCTCTCGGTTGGGACATCTTAGGGCTCAGCTGAGGGCACCTTCAGAGGAAAAGGAGTGCCCGAGGAGGATGGATCCTTGGAGAACTGCAACCCAGCCTCAACTCAGACCAGTCTCCAGATGAAGGTGAGAAGCCCACAAAGCACCCACCCTGCACAAGACAGGATAATTCTCTCTGAAAGAACATACGTCCCCTGGAGTCCCTATAGTTCTGTAAATACATGCAAGTACTACGCTCCATAAACAAGCACTAGTCATTCCCAGAGACGGCACCAACGCTGGAAAACAAAGGGAAAGAACAGTCAATAGAAACAGACCCACGGGTGGCCCAGGCATGAGCTGCTGCCGCCGCTAAGTCGCTTCAGTTGTGTCCGACTCTGTGAGACCCCTTGAAACAATTAATATCTTCCAGGAAATAAAGGAAAAACTAGAAGAAAAAAAAAGGTGAAAAGTTGGGAGAATGTTGCCGGATAATTGAAATGCACCAAAAAAAAAAAAGAGTCAACTGTGATCTCCAGACCTGAAAACACAGTATCTCTAATTAAGAACCTACAAGGCGGACTTAGAACCAGATCACACACAGAAGACGGATAAAGAGATCGGAACACGGGTCAAGAGAAAATGTACCAACGACAGCACAGAGAGAAGAAAGAGCAGAACGTACGGGAGGGAGACCTTAACTCATGGAAAGCTCTGACGCTTGTGTGATCAGACACGGAGCGGAGAGGACAGAAAAGGGGCAGAAGTGTCATTTAACATGAAGCCTGAACTGATGAAACACGCAAACCCAAAGACTCAAAACGTTGTATGAATCTCAACCAAAATACATACAGGAAAAACGACATCTAGACCCACAAATGCTCAAAACTAGGGACAAGGAGGAAGTTTCTAAAGTAGCCGTAGCAAATGACCATTATCTACCATGACACTGGCAGAATTCTTTTCAAAATTAACACGTAAGGATTAATGGCCAGGGTAGAACCCACACCTGACAAAGATTTCCTCTAGGAATGAGACAGAATCAAATTGTGTTCAGAAAACTCAGAGCAGAGAGTCTATCTCTCTGCTTGAAATAAAATAGGGACTGAAATAACAATAAATGAAATAGAATGAAATAAAAAAGGGACTCCTTTTAGCAAAAGGAAAATGCTGCCAGAAGAAACCCAGAGGCTCAGAGAAGAATGAAAAAGGAGCAAATGGGAAATAAATGAGCAAGGGATAAAGAGCCCTCAAACACATTGGTGGAAAACTTCCAAATGTGTCACCAGGGCTGGGAGACGAGGAGAAAGCTGACTTGGTGACATAAAAAATAAACACAATTTAAAAAGAAACTTTTAAGGGACTTCTCCGGTGGTCCACTGGTTAAGACTCCACGCCTCCAATGCAGGGGCACAGGTTCCATCCCGAGTCTGGGAACTGAGATCCCATATGCCACACAGAGAGGCTCTCCTCTCAAATTTTTTTTTTAATTTAAAAACATTTAAAAAATAAAGCAAACAAAACATAACAAAATTTTCTGAGCTTAAAGAAAAAGACAAGGAAAGCCAAAGGAAAATATTAACTTGATAAAAACCTACAACCTTTGATTGGTAAGAGGCAGAATATTCATTACATGATTATAAACCTAACAAAGAGGCTTAAACCCAAACCCCAAAACGGTCAAAGCTCAGTGGGGAATCTCCATACCAGTCAGTGGGTGCCAAATGGGGGGTAAGAACCATTCAAGGGGGAAGAAAAAAGTCTGCACCCTGTGGTGGGAGGGGCTGATGAGAGGTGAGTGTGGGGTGTGTGTGTGGCGGAACAGGACGTGACGGCGGGGAACGCGATCCCCACACTGCTGCCTGCCTGGACTCTCAGCTTTCACTTGTACTCCCGAGCACGGGCATCCTTTTGTTTGAACTGACGAGCTCAGTCAGCAGCCCCTCTCTTCCAGCCTTTGACATCCAGACTTGAGAAGGCAGACTCGTCCATCATCACCCAGTGACAGGTGCAGGGAGCCACGCCTGTGCCCAGTGGGGCAGGAGGCGTGAAGCTGGCTGATTACCCACCAGCTCTCGGGTGCTCTTGTGAAACACTGGTTTTCAGATGTGCAAGGGTCAGGGTCCCTCCCACCTCCCCTCTGGGAAAAGGGCCTGGCTGAGGGGCTCAGGTTCTTGGCTGAAGCATTTTCCATCCATCACGTGGCTTCTGTGGGCAGCCACGCCAGAAAGTTTCATCCAAGCAGATGTCACCATAGATGGCTCGTGATTCTCAAGGACCACCTTGAGATTCCGGTCTGCGTATGTTGCATCAGCCTCTGTATCACGTTCTTTCTTTCTTTCCTTGAGCACTCCCCACCCCACGCACACAGGCAGGCTACAGTCTTCTTGGAAAAACGGCACTTCTCCCAAGCAACTCTAGGATTGGCTTCTGTCTACCCCCGAACTCAACACTCTGGGGACATGGCGTTCTCTAGAGTTGTTGATCTCTAGCCATTGCCCACCCCAAGTCCTCAAGGTCACCGAACCCTCCCTCCCACCGCCATTCAGCCTCCGAGGAGGGCAGAATCTTGGCAACTGGAATTTTAAACCCTTGCCCACTCCAGGCTGTTCTCCTAGGCTTCCCTCCACCAGTGGGTAAGGAAGCCAGCAAAGCCAGCTAGGAGATGACAGTCCACAGCCCAGAGGGAAGGCGTGCAGGGCTTCACAGTGGGGCCACTATTTACACCTGAATCAACATCCTCAAGCTGTCTTTGTAGGTTCAAGAAAGCAATGATTAAACAGATGCCCCATTTCATTGGGGACGCTCTGGAATAAACATTTCTAGGGGATCCTGCTGTGCTGAGTCCACCCTAAGAAGCATGCATGTCATTGAAGACCGCCCACCGATGCAAAGAACATCCTCTTAACGCTTGCACGTGAGGTGCTGGTCACCGCAGAACTCTCCGGCCGATTAACGAGGAGAGAGCCTGTCCACAGCACGGGTCCCTTCATCCTGTGCTGCGTCTGTGCCCACTCGCTGCACCCACAGTCAACGCGGAGCAGACATCTGACACATCCCTGTGTGAAAGCCAGACACGTGAGACCTGGTAGAGAAAACATCTGCGGCAGACCCCTGCTGCCCACATGCCTGTGTTACGATTCAAAAATAAAAGCAAAGCTACCCCACATGCCCTGCGGATAGAACCTGGTGGGAAGAGAGGCTGGATCCTCAACAGGTGAGTGGACCAGGTATGACATCACTGTGAACTCGGGGGAGCTGGGCTTCCCCTGCTTGTCCGGCCACACAAGCCAGGCCCAGATTGTTACCAGGCTGTGGGCACACACGGTCCCTTGTCTCACACTCACGGTAGCTATGTCCCATGAAGTCACTGAAAACACAAATGTAGGCACCCTTGAATCAGGGCTCCTCACAGAGATAAAGGCTGGGTTCCTGCAGGCTCACAGGCACATTTTCATCAACTGATAATGACATAGCCTGGCTTTTTGTGTGTTTCTGTTAAAAGACTTCGTATTTCACACACACTGTTGATTCATTAACACTGAACTCACGGCTAGTAGCACCAGCTCATGCCTGGATGAAGCTTGTCTAGTTCAGTTCAGTTCAGTCGCTCAGTCGTGTCCGACTCTTTGCAACCCCATGAATCGCAGCACGCCAGGCCTCCCTGTCCATCACCAACTCCCAGAGTTCACTCAGACTAAAGTCCATCGAGTCAGTGATGCCATCCAGCCATCTCATCCTCTGTCATCCCCTTCTCCTCCTGCCCCAATCCCTCCCAGCATCAGAGTCTTTTCCAATGAGTCAACTCTTCACATGAGGTGGCCAAAGTACTGGAGTTTCAGCTTTAGCATCATTCCTTCCAAAGAAATCCCAGGGCTGATCTCCTTCAGAATGGACTGGTTGGATCTCCTTGCAGTCCAAAGGGACTCTCAAGAGTCTTCTCCAACACCACAGTTCAAAAGCATTAATTCTTTGGCGCTCAGCCTTCTTCACAGTCCAACTCTCACATCCATACATGACCACTGGAAAAACCATAGCCTTGACTAGACGAACCTTTGTTGGCAAAGTAATGTCTCTGCTTTTCAATATGCTATCTAGGTTGGTCATAACTTTCCTTCCAAGGAGTAAGCGTCTTTTAATTTCATGGCTGCATTCACCATCTGCAGTGATTTTGGAGCCCCCAAAAATAAAGTCTGACACTGTTTCCACTGTTTCCCCATCTATTTCCCATGAGGTGATGGGACCAGATGCCATGATCTTCGTTTTCTGAATGTTGAGCTTTAAGCCAACTTTTTCACTCTCCTCTTTCACTTTCATCAAGAGGCTTTTGAGTTCCTCTTCACTTTCTGCCATAAGGGTGGTGTCATCTGCATATCTGAGGTTATTGATATTTCTCCCGGCAATCTTGATTCCAGCTTGTGCTTCTCCCAGTCCAGCGTTTCTCATGATGTACTCTGCATATAAGTTAAATAAGCAGGGTGACAATATACAGCCTTGACGAACTCCTTTTCCTATTTGGAACCAGTCTGTTGTTCCATGTCCAGTTCTAACTGTTGCTTCCTGACCTGCATACACATTTCTCAAGAGGCAGATCAGGTGGTCTGGTATTCCCATCTCTTTCAGAATTTTCCACAGTTTATTGTGATCCACACAGTCAAAGGCTTTGGCATAGTCAATAAAGCAGAAATAGATGTTTTTCTGGAACTCTCTTGCTTTTTCCATGATCCAGCGGATGTTAGCAATTTGATCTCTGGTTCCTCTGCCTTTTCTAAAACCAGCTTGAACATCAGGAAGTTCACAGTTCACGTATTGCTGAAGCCTGGCTTGGGGAATTTTGAGCATTACTTTACTAGCATGTGAGACAAGTGCAACTGTGCGGTAATTTGAGCATTCTTTGGCATTGCCTTTCTTTGGGATTGGAATGAAAACTGACCTTTTCCAGTCCTGTGGCCACTGCTGAGTTTTCCAAATTTGCTGGCATATTGAATGCAGCACTTTCACAGCATCATCTTTCAGGATTTGGAATAGCTCAACTGGTATTCCATCACCTCCACTAGCTTTGTTTGTAGTGATACTTTCTAAGGCCCACTTGACTTCACATTCCAGGATGTCTGGCTCTAGGTCAGTGATCACACCATCGTGATTATCTGGGTCGTGAAGATCTTTTTTGTACAGTTCTTCTGTGTATTCTTGCCATCTCTTCTTAATATCTTCTGCTTCTGTTAGGTCCATACCATTTCTGTCCTTTATCGAGCCCATCTTTGCATGAAATGTTCCCTTGGTATCTCTAATTTTCTTGAAGAGATCTCTAGTCTTTCCCATTCTGTTGTTTTCCTCTATTTCTTTGCGTTGATCGCTGAGGAAGGCTTTCTTATCTCTTGCTGCTATTCTTTGGAACTCTGCATTCAGATGCTTATATCTTTCCTTTTCTCCTTCGCTTTTCGCTTCTCTTCTTTTCACAGCTATTTGTAAGGCCTCCCCAGACAGCCATTTTGCTTTTTTGCATTTCTTTTCCATGGGGATGGTCTTGATCCCTGTCTCCTGTACAATGTCACGAACCTCATTCCATAGTTCATCAGGCACTCTATCTATCAGATCTAGGCCCTTAAATCGATTTCTCACTTCCACTGTATAATCATAAGGGATAGGGATTTGATTTAGGTCATACTTGAATGGTCTAGTGGTTTTCCCTACTTTCTTCAATTTAAGTCTGAATTTGGCAATAAGGAGTTCATGATCTGAGCCACAGTCAGCTCCTGGTCTTGTTTTTGCTGACTGTAGAGAGCTTCTCCATCTTTGGCTGCAAAGAATATAATCAATCTGATTTCGGTGTTGACCATCTGGTGATGTCCATGTATAGAGTCTTCTCTTGTGTTGTTGGAAGAGGGTGTTTGTTATGACCAGTGCATTTTCTTGGCAAAACTCTATTAGTCTTTGCCCTGCTTCATTCCGTATTCCAAGGCCAAATTTGCCTGTTACTCCAGGTGTTTCCTGACTTCCTACTTTTGCATTCCAGTCCGTTATAATGAAAAGGACATCTTTTTTGGGTTTTAGTTCTAAAAGGTCTTGTAGGTCTTCATAGAACCATTCAACTTCGCTTCTTCAGCGTTACTGGTTGGGGCATAGACTTGGATTACTGTGATATTGAATGGTTTGCCTTGGAAATGAACAGAGATCATTGTGTCATTTTTGAGACTGCATCCAAGTACTGCATTTTGGACTCTTTTGTTGACCATGATGGCCACTCCATTTCTTCTGAAGGATTCCTGCCCGCAGTAGTAGATATAATGGTCATCTGAGTTAAATTCACCCATTCCAGTCTATTTTAGTTCACTGATTCCTAGAATCTAACTCTCGTGTTAATATTTTCTCCATAAGGCACAAGGCAGGCTTCGTGCACTTCGGGCACCAGACAGCTCTTCAGCACCACAGCTGGGGCAATCTCATGCAGCACCACCACCAACCAAGGGCTTCCCTGGTAGCTCAGCTGGTAAAGAATCCGCCTGCAATGCAGGAGACCCCAGTTCAATTCCTAGGCCAGGAAGATCCGCTGGAGAAGGGATAGGCTACACACTCCAGTGTTCTGACCTGGAGAATTCCATGGACTGTATAGTCCACGGGATCACAAAGAGTCAGACACAACTGAGCGGCTTTCACTTCACATCACCAACAAAAAGTACAGAAATGAGAAAAGTGTGGCAAGTTTTTATGTGGGGGGTGAAACGCAAATGTTAGCAAGCAGGTGAATTTCCAAATACGGAATCGGTGAATAACAAGACAGGTGGCACAGAGGTTTGCAAGATCCCCTGGTCTGGCCCATCCTGATGAAAGGAGACATCTCAGCCTTATTTCTTATCAATCACTAGTCTCTGTTCTGTCTCCTGGTTGGTTCCTCCCCACCCGCTTACAACACGGAGAGGTAAGAACCCGTGACGGGAACCCTCTGCTCGGTCGTGTGGCTGGGAAGGAGAGCCCCAGGTAAGTACACATCATATGTCTGTTAAGGCATCTCAATATGTTAGCTTCTTTGTTTAAAAAAAATAAGGCCTCACAAGGAGAAACAGACTCAGAAGAAACACATGGAGACAAAAGATTCTTTGTATCTATTTTATAAACACTAAAACTTCCCGGGGTGTTAAAATGAGTAAGAATCCCTGAACACTGACTCTGAATCCCAGTTAAATAAATATTCATGAGGATTCTGAACTCTATCTCAAGAAAAGATTTCGCAATTAAATATTCCTGCTATGCCTTCCCTTTCCCTGTGCGTTCTGGGTCATGGCACTGCCTGGTGTGAGAGGGGGTGGGCTTGTCCCGTGGGACTGACGAGTCTGGGCCAAGGCGGGAGTGAAGGGGGAAACGGGGGAGGCAGAGTGCAAGTTCCTGCAGGGAAGAGAGCCTGGCTGCGGGCCCCTGGGGAAGACATGAGCGCCCTATCTCCACAGGGGTTCAAGTGAGGGAGAAGGGCCCTTAAGGATATGGTATAATTGCCATCAAGACCCAGGGAGGTCCAGGTGGTCCTCAAGACATCTACACACCACGAATCACAAGTCCTGAGACTCAGATGAATGAGGATGTTCCTACCAATGCCGTCCCCATCTCTGGAGATGGGTCAGATTCCACAATTCCTTAGTCACTTAGGAGAGACCCCGAGAAGCCTGGCATTGTCCTCTCCAACCCTTGTGCTTCCAATATGTCTAGAAGAAAAGGTTTGTCTATCTGCATGGAGAATAACTGAGGCCAGAGACAGCTGGCCAAAGAGCCAGGACATCTAATTCAGCGAAGAAGCAGCTCCTGGGCGGACTAGCCACAGATGAAGGGCTCGTGCTGGGGTAGGCCCAAGGTGTGCTCGAGAGATGGGAAGCCGTGTGGTTACCATGGCAACCTCACCTCCAGAAAGGGCCCTCCTGGGGAGCGATGCTGCAGGGGTCTCCGCCTGCTTTGATCTGGAACGTGGGATGGGACCTCAGAGCCTCGAGATGGAGAGAAATCGCACAGCAGAAGGTGAAGGTGGTTTGTTTCAAAGCCAATCCCCGGGAGGAGCTGAGACAGGGTGGGGGCACCCCCGTGGTGCCCTGTCCTGGGGCAAGAACCAGCTTCCTCCGAAGTCACCCACGGGGCAGAATCGTGAGCAAGGAAAGGAAACTTCATAGGCACGTCACCCAAAGTTCACATGCCGGCAGGTGGGATTCTGCCTGTGACCCCGAACCTGGATGGGCAGTGAGTCCCTCATCACCCCCACACCCAGCCTGTGCCAGAGATGGGAGTCAGAACCCTCCACACAGGAGGGCGAGTGCAGGGTGACCCCAAAGTAACTCCCAGTACCTCCTGGGTGGGTGGAGCTGGCGGAAGGGCGAGCAGACCATTTCTAATGGGGACTCTGAGGGGAACACAGCCCTGGGGAAGCTCACTGAAGGAGAGGGATGGGGAGCTTCCGGTGCAAAAAGAAATGGCATCAGGACTTCCCTGGGGGTCCAGAGGCTAAGACTCCAGGCTCCCAAAGCAGGGGCCCCAGGTTCAATCCCAGTTTAGGGGGCTAGATCCCGCATGCTGCAACTGAAGATCCCGCAGGCCGCAACCAAGACCTGGAGCAGCCAAATACATACATAAAAGTAAGCACTTTTGTAAAAGGAGCTAAAACTTATTTTTTTAAAAAATGGCATCCATGGGAGGAGCCCTGTGTCCAAGGGCTCATCGTGTCTTTAATCTTCTCCAGTGTGACTTTACCCACAGTCACTGTTCGTTAGCTTGGATCATAACGAGCAAGTACCTTTTTACAGAGAAATCTGAGGGGTGCCCTGGAGCCAGCAGGACACGTGGGTGTGAGCACGGCTCTGCCCTCGATGGGGCCACTGGTCGTCCCAGTGCCGGTTCTTCCCCAGTCACAGGGGGACAAGGACAGGACCTGCCTCAAAGGGCCATGTGAGGACTCAGTGACCGGGACAAGAGTGTCCTGTGGCAGCTGAGACAAAGGCCCACAGATGCAGCGACTCAAAACAACTCTGATTATCTTCCAGTTCTGAAGCTCAGAAGTCCTAGAATCCAGGCGTCATCAGGGCTGATTCCGGGCGAACGCTCCAGGGGAGAATCAGCTTCCCTGCTTTTCCAGCCTCCAGAGGCACCTGCATCCTTGGGTGTGGTCCCCGTCCTCCAGCTACACGGCCGGCAGCCCAGTGCTTTCAGATCCCTCTTCCCTCTGATCTGTGTTCCACCATCGCATCACCGTCTCTCATTCTGACCCTCCTGCCTCCCTCCTCTAAGGCCCCTTCTGCTGATGCTGAGTCCGTCCAGGTCATCCCATCTCAAGATCCTGAACTTCAGCACCTCGGCGAGCTGCTGCTGCCATGTTAAGGTCACATCATAGAGTCTGGGGATCAGGATGCAGGCATCATTGGGGATCATTTTTCGGCCGATCACAGCATATACAGCAGTCAGATCCATATATATTTACATACATATAAAATAGTCAGGCGGGCTTCTCTGGTGGCTCAGCAGTAAAGAATCCACCTGCCAATACAGGAGACTCGGGTTCAATCCCTCGGTTGGGAAGATCCCCTGGAGGAGGAAATGGCAACCCACTCCAGGATTCTTGCCTGGAGAATCCCATGGACAGAGGAGGCTGGCGGGCTACAGTCCACGGGGTCGCAAAAGAGGCAGACGCGACTGGGGGACTAAAGAACACAAGCGCAAAGCAGTCGGGCTGGCTACAGACACGTGAGCTGCCCCTGCCCCAGGGACGACGGGGGCGCCATGCTGATGGGCTGGCTACAGACGCGTGAGCTGCCCCTGCCCCAGGGACGATGGGGGCACCGTGCTGTCAGGCTGGCTACAGACGCGTGAGCTGCCCCTGCCCCAGGGATGACGGGGGTGCCATGCTGACGGGCTGGCTACAGACGCGTGAGCTGCCCCTGCCCCAGGGACGACGGGGATGCCAGCTGACGGGGCTGGTGAGCACAGCAGGGGATGTCTCCAGCTCTGCAGGCCAGAGGATCTCCATCGTGACTACTCCACTCGGCTGCCATGTGGCAAAAGCAGCCAGATCTCACACGTACACAAGGCACAGCTGTCAATAAAGCTTTATTGGCAAAGAGAAGGCAGTGGGCCAGATGTGGCTGCAGCTGACCCAATGCCTGGGGCAGTGTTCTTTTGATTCCAGTCGTTCCACTTCTGCCTGGAGGAGGCTTGGACATCTGTGCCCACTGCAGGTGACTAGCAGGGCAACCCCCTCCCTGGGAATGGAGGCACGTCCTTCCAGGCCCTTCTGACGCCTTCTGTGCTCCATCCCTCTGCCCAGAGAACGACCGTATCTCCTTCAGTCTGGATCCTGGGACAAGGCTAAACTGGGGTGAAGCCTTTAAGCATCGTCCCCCGATGGCTGGAAGCCGGTGAAAATGTGTGGATGTTTGTTTCTGCACACAATCCAGCCTCAGCTGACTGATGCAAGTGGCCCGTGCTGGTCAGGATTATTCTGCTCATGGCTCTTGTTTTATTCTGGCTCTTTCCATCACCCCATTTGGCCAGCACTGGATGCAGAGGCTCAACCATTCCCAAGCAACTGGCAGGTCTGGGAAGAGGTCATTGTCCATGGAGGCTGATCTGGCCAAACTAAAAGCTTTTTGTAACAGCAAGAAAGCATGGAAGCCATCAGCTGGTGAATGGACACACAAACCATGGTCCTCAACACAACACGATACCGTTCCTGCGGAAAGGATGACGCCCTGATACAGGCTGCAGCACAAAAGAACCTTGAGAACCTGCTGCTCCGTGAAGAAGACCGACAGAGACTGTTTGTACGCAACATCCGGAAGCGGGAGAGCCACACAGACAGGAAGGGGGTCCCCGGCGGCCAGGGGCTCGGGGTGGGGTCAGGGGAAGGACAAGGCAAGAGCTTCTTTTTCACGTGTGGAACGAGCTCTATCACTGCCCACAGTGAGGGCTGCAGGCCTCTGTGAACATACTGAAAACTGCTGAATTATACACGGTAAACAGGCAAGTTGTATGGCACACGAATTGCATCTCAATGAACCTGCTGACTCGGCCTCACCAGGTGGAGACAAGGGTAGGTGAAGTCAGGATGGTGCTCTGGCTTCAAGGTGCCTTTTACCAGGGGTCAGTGTTTTCTGGGTCATCGTTAAGACCTCACCGACCCCTTTCAAAGTTAGAAGATAAAGTATCCTGAGAAGCTGCTGAGTTAAAGGTCACTGCTGGGGACCTCCCTGGTGTTCCAGTGGCTGAGACTGCACTCCCAATGCAGGGGGCCCAGGTTCGATCCCTGGTCAGGGAACTAGATCCCACATGGCCCAGCTAAGAGTTAGCAAGCCGCAACTCAAGATCTCGTGTGCTGCAAACTGAAAAACGGATCTGGCATGCCACGACTAAGACACGGTGCAGTTAAATAAACGAATGAATGAATCTTTAAAAAGGTTATTGCTGGCCTGGGAGCTGGGCTAACGTTGAACCATCTCCCGAGTCCCTGGCAGGCTAAAGCTGCTGCCTGTCTGGTGGGCAGGCCTCTTTGCACAGACACACACTCTCAACTACACCAATTATTTTTCCAAAGTGGAAATCATCCTCCTAACAGTTTCAAAAGAGAATGAAAAACATCACCCGTTTTCAAGCCGGCAGAAACCCTGGTGATTCAAAATTACCATAACAAATACTACTCTTTTAGAAAACTCTGGAAGAGTCTCTATATGCGATATTTATTACCTGCTTCCATAAGGTCCCTCAAAACTTCTTAGAATTACCATAATCTCTGTGACACTGTAGTTTCCATTGGAAATGGCTTTTTCCAACTGAAATTGTGATGTTCTTGGAAGAAAAGACAACATTTTGGAGACATCTGGTTCTAGACAAAAGTGTTGGCTCTGCTTTGGAGACAGAGACTTCAGCCACAAAAGCAAAGTCCCTTTCAGGAAACAAAATCATTGTCTCTGACAGAAGCTATGGAAAACACTAGTTTCCAAGTGCACCAGTTTTTAACTTGAACCTCGGAACCCCTTCACACAGCGGGGCATCACCTTAGCCACCCAGGAGCAGGATGAAGAAGGGGCCACAAACCCAATTAGCAGCAGAAACAATGAGGCTCTGATAGGTCTCACGCCTCTGCTGTACTAGCCAGGGGGCCCCGGGTGCAGAGCAGCCGGCCAGAGAGCAGGGCTCACCCGCGTCACCAACTTCCTGCCAGTTTCCAGGAAGTCAGCTCCATCTTCCACTTCTCCCAGCCGGGCTGCCGGGCCACCGAGCCCCAGGGTGTGAGCAGGCCTCCGCTCACAGGTGTGGGGTCTTCTGTTAGTACAGAGGTAACCAGGCCCTCAAACACCCCACCTGGGCTCCACCACCTGGGGTGGGTGGGGCGTCTCCTAACCAGCCCCCTGCTGTGGCTCTTGCCTCCTTACGAGCTGTCCTGGCAGTTGGCATAGAAACAGAATAACTTAGGCCACACAGCACGCCACCTCACCCCATCAGGATGGCTGTTATATAAGCAAAACCACAAGTGTCGGCGGGGATGTGGAGAAACGACCCTCGTGCTCCGTCGGTGGGGACACAAAACAGAGCGGTGGCTGTGGACAACAGGACGGAGGGGTCTCAGAAGTTAAACATACGATCACCACGTGACCCTGCAACCCCACTTCCGGATGTCTACCCCAAAGAAGAGAAGCAGGGACTTCAAGAACGCTCGCACACCTGTGTTCATAGCAGCATTACCAAGAGGTAGCCAAGGGGTAGAGGCAAGCCAAGTGTCCACGATGGACGGTGGAGAAATGAAATGAGGTCCCTCTCGACATGGGTCACTGCCGCTGGTCAGTCATGTCCACTCTGCAACCCCACGGACCGCAGCTCGCCAGGCTCCCCCGTCCTTCACCATCTCCTGGATTTTCTCAAACTCTTGTCCATTGATTCGGTGATGGCATCCAACCATCTCATTCTCTGTCGTCCCCTTCTCCTCCTGCCTTCAATCTTTCCCAGCATCGGGGTCTTTTCCAATGAGTCGGCTCTTCACATCAGGTGGCCAAAGTAGTGGAGCTTCAGCTTCAGCATCAGTCCTTCCAATGAATATTCAGGGTTGATTTCCTTTAGGATTGATTGGTTTGACCTCCTTGCTATCCAAGGGACTCTCAAGAGTCTTCTCCAACACCACAGTTTAAAAGCATCAATTCTTCAGCGCTCAGCTTTCTTTATAGTCCAACTCTCACATCCATACATGACTACTGGAAAAACCATAGCTTTGACTAGACAGACCTTTGTTGGTAAAGTAATGTGTCTGCTTTTTAATATGCTGCCTAGGTTTGTCATAGCTTTTCTTCCAAGGAGCAAGCGTCTTCTAATTTCATGGCTCCCGTCACCATCGACAGTGATTTCGGAGCCCAAGAAACAGTACTCAGCCTTACAAAGGAAGGACGTTCTGACACACAGCGTGACGTGGGGGAACCTTGGGGACATGATGCTAAGTTAAATAAGACAGACACAAGAGGGCAGATCCTGTAGGATTCCACTCATGTGAGGTCCCCAGGGGGCATTAAATTCATAGAGAGAGACGGTGGAAGGTGGGTGCCTGGGGCTGGGGAGTGACTGCGTCATGGGACAGAGTGTGTCTCTAAAGATGAAGAGGCTGTGGAGCTGGGTGATGGGGGTGACTGCCCAGCAACGTACATGTACTGAACGCCTCTGAACTGTGTGCTCAGAGACGGTGACGGTAGTAATTTCTACATTATGTATATTTTACCACAACTGAAAAGAATCTGAATTTCTAAATTCCCTTGAAAAGTGGGACGACCTAGCAACACCGGATGCGTTTTACCATAATTTTCAAAAAGCAGGCATAACAAAACAACAAAAAAACGCAACATATGAAAACCAGGCGTTCACTCCCTACTGCAAATCCCGAGCCCACCCGCAGCATTCAGCACCGCAGGGCACACGCCCCGCATCACGCCAGCGCCCCCTCCCTGGTTCACCCCCCCACCGCCCTGCACAGCCGGCATCTTCGCAACAGGGACCTCCGAACACACTGCCCCCATCGGCCTTCTTGCTTCTGAGCTGCGACTCGGGCTTCAGATGCTGGAGAACATGCTCCTCCCCAGGGAAGCCTGCTGAGACCCCAGACCAAGGGACTTGCAAACATCCCCGTCCCCAGCAGGTCTACGGCCACTGTGATGACGTGTTTCCTCAAAGACAACACCCCTCGGACCACACGATGCTCATCGTTTTATGTGCGCAACGACAGGAAAGAGGCTAAATTGAAGAGCACGGACGCTGATGATTTAATGGGAGAAGGGGCCCCTCAGCTCGGAGGAGACCCAGCGCGTGACTCAGAAGGCAGCACGTTACCAAGGAGACGAGCCGCTCCGACTCACCCAAGGCCAGTCACACTGACAGCTGCCCTTACCTTCTAGACCCTTCCTGTCCTGAGCTGCCTGCGTCTTGCTGGGACCAGGTCTATAAACCAAAGTGATGAAGCTGGATGTGGACCCTGTCAGCTGCCCTATTCCACTCAGCCCAGTGTTTACTAGCCCCATTTCACAGGTAGAAAAACTGAGTCCCACACTAGTAACTAGCCCTGATGACATGGCTAGCTGGGGGCAACAGTAAGAATCCCAGCCAAGCCTATGGGCTCAAAGGCACAGCTGAGCTGTTCAGAATCCATCTTAGCAGGTCACTCTGGGTCACGCCTATCTTCCCAACACCCCAAAATCTAAAGCGACAACTAATTCCACTTTGTCTGGGCCTGAGCTCGTCTCCAAACCCAGGATGCTAACTTATCTCTTATTCATTGGTTCAGTCAACAAGAACCCCTACTCTGTCCTGGGCCCTGAGCCGAGTCCTTGGCTTTAATTAAGAGACGAATAAAACACAGAATCTGCCCCAGAAGGTGACTTTCTAAGATGAGAAAACCAGCTGCGAGAAGGCAGCTTGATGATACTTTTATTTATTTTCCCTTTTAAAATTAATTTGTTTTTATTGAAGTATAGTTGATGTACAATATTACAAAAGTTTAAGATATACTCACATAGTGATTCACAATTTTAAAAGGTTGTATTTCATTTATAATTATCATAAAACGTTGGCTATATTCCCTTTGCTGGATAAGATATCCTTGTTTGAAAAGCTTCTTTTATCTCGTTTTTTAATTTAACTTTATTTGTGGGGGAACATGGGCTTCCCAGGTGGCATCTGCCAACGCAGGAGACACAAGAGATGCAGGTTTGATCTCTGGGTCAGGAAGATCCCCTGGAGGAGGGCATGGCAACCCACTCCAATACTCTTGCTGGGAAATCCCATGGACAGAGCAGCCTGGTGGGCTACAGTCCATGGGGTCACAAAGAGCTGGACACGACTGAAGCGGCTGAGCACGCGGGCATGGTGACGTGTGCTGTTGAGAACGCCATTTTTAATAGACATCATTCATCAATATAACAAAACTAATACCATATGCTTATGAAATAAACCACTTTTGATAAAACCTATATATATATGTGTGAGATTGTATTTTGCTCTAACATTTTTCTTTTTTTAATAATTGGGCATTTGCATTTTCCCCCAAATTCCAAGACACCTTTAAATCTGCAAGTTCTGAAAAGCAGAATGAATCTTTATACCGAGTTTCTTCTTTGTGATGCTAACAGGCACTGTAGTCTGGCCCTTCTCTTGTGAACCGTCCCTGACAAATCACAGGTTTGGAGGTCTCCGCCACAGACAGCTGGGGGCTGACGTGCAATAGGGCACCCCTACCCAGCAGCATTAGGCAAAACCTCATCTTGGGACTCACTCCTGGGTCCCCACGCTGAAGTGTCACACGAATCGAGATCAATTTGGCCTTATCAGTGTCACAGCTGGCTGAGTTTCCTCTCTTTCGAATAAACATCCTTCCATAAATGCCAGCTCTCTAGAGCTGACTCCCAAAACGTTAAAAACCGTCAGGGAAAGAATGTTAGTGTGAAAACCAACCTGAGATTTTAAAAATGCCTTTCAAGCAACCGGCAAAAGGAGAGAGCCCCGCCTCTGTCTGTCTTGGCTATTTATCTGTTTTGTTGGTAATACCTTTGGTTTCTGATGACCATGTCCGTACCCAGACGGCATGACCAAAACCGTTCACCGCGGGGGCGCTGGTGCTGGCCGGGGGAGCCCTGGGGGGCCTGTGTCTTGTCCGCCTCCACCTCCCTGGGCCCAGCTGCTCACCCCCACCCCTGACAGCCCTCCCTAAATCAGAGGGTCCAGAGATGAAGAGCAAGTGAAAATCCCTGAATAACCCAAACAGCAGGTAAATTACATGGTGCCCACTGTCGGTCCCTGACATGATTCAGTCCACACTGCATTTCTTGGGAGAAACCTCCATCCGTGTAGGAACTCTCTCTTTAACATCCCTTTCTTCCCCCGGGATTTCTTGATCGGCATGACTTTTCCTGAAATGTCGCTGCAAGCTGCAGCTTTTAAACTGCTGGCATCTGCAGCATCAGACCGGCACTTCTGTCCGGCCCAAACCCCGCTTCTCCGCCTGGTGTTGGCACAGGACGTGCCGGCCCTGAACGAGCTAAGACGCTATGCAAAGGGACTCCGGGCTTTTAATAAAGCAATAGAATCAATATTGCTTACGTCTGGAAGGAACGCTAAAAACAACAAACACCAGATGCCCAGATGCTTTCAAAACCGAGAGGCGGTGGAAGACAGCATCCCTCGAGGAGAACCGGCGATGGAGCGCCCAGATATCTTACAAAAGTCCTGACGCCACATGGCCAAGCATCCAAAACCCCAGAGCAAACGCAGACAGCTCCTCCGAGACCTGTCGCTTGGCTGTGCCAAGTACCCAGCGTGGTGCCCCCGGGCCTGAACGAGACCCTCGGCAGAGGAGCCCCGGATGGATGCAGGCGGCCAGGTCATCATCAGCCCCTGGGTGTCTCCCTGACCCTGAGCCTCTGGAGGAGCTGCACACACCCTGGAGAAGAGCTTCCTGTGGCGACACGGGCTCGGGGCCACCTCTGGGGGTGACGGGCCGACCTTCACGGGCTCAGGGCCGCCTCTGGGGTGATGGGCCGACCTTCAGCCTCGCCTGTTTCCTCCTCTGTGCACCTGGCTTTTACCTCTCATCCCAGGCAACCGCACGCCCACCGAGTGCCCTCTGAGCCTGGCCCTGCGTGCAGCTCGCTGGACGGCTGTGGGAAAGATGTGTGAGCCGAGAGGCAGGCGGGCACGAGGAGCAGAGACGGGACTCAGGGGAGGAACTCTGGGTCCACAGGCGCAGCCCTGTTCAACCCGGAGCTGCCTGCCCTTGACGAACACAAGCCCACGGTGGGGTTCAGCCAGAGAGGGAGCTTTCAGGGGGGGCAGGACGCCTGACCTCTTCACCTGCGTGTGTGTGCGGGAGTGTGTGCACACGCTTGTGTGTGTGTGTCCGTCTTACTCCTGATCCACACCATCTCTGGGCTGCCTTCCTCCACTCGGGGTGTCCCACTGCCCCCTCCCGCTGCTCCCCGAGGGTCAGGGTTGCCAGGGGGTCTTTAGGACCCTGCCCTCGCCCCCCTCATCCCAGTTTCCTAAGGGACAAAATCCAACTGGCCCCGAGTCAGCCAACCGTCTGTGGACTGGGAGAGGCAACAGCT
Source organism: Bos indicus x Bos taurus (assembly GCF_003369695.1). Taxonomy (NCBI): domain Eukaryota; kingdom Metazoa; phylum Chordata; class Mammalia; order Artiodactyla; family Bovidae; genus Bos; species Bos indicus x Bos taurus. The sequence continues at coordinate 3,217,415 of NC_040104.1, read as the reverse complement.
GTGTGTGTGTGAGGGGGGTGGGGGGACGAGTGAGAATGGAACCCCACAAGAATCCCAGGAGACCAGCGTCACAGGGGTTGAGAGCCCCAGGCACGCGTGTGACCCCCGTGCCTGGAAGGGACGGCCAGACTGGGCGACACCGAGCAGGGAGGGGCACTCAGACGGTAAAGAATCCGCCTGCAACGCAGAGACCCGGGTTCAGGCCCTGCGTCGGGCAGATCCCCTGGAGAAGGCAGCAGCTGCCCACTCCAGCATTCTGGCCTGGAGAAGCCCATGGACAGAGGAGCCTGCTGGGCTCCAGGCCAGGGGGTCGTAAAGAGTCGGACTCTTACGACTCTTTAGTCGTCAAGAGCGACTAAAGCAGGAACACGGACGGCAGGCAGCCCTCGTGAATGTCATCGATCGAGCTAACGCTCTGGGATCCTACTGGAACAGAGGGCTCCCTCCCCCATGAGGAAGGGCAAGCCCCTCAAAACGGACACTCATGTTCACTCTGGGGGCAGGGGGTCAGCGTATCACACGGCTTAAAGGGCAGAGGCCACTGGAGCACCTGTAAAAGCCCAGGTAAGTCAGCTGGGTTCACTGACACTCAGCCAACCAACGGATACTTGCTGGCCAGTGGGGAGGTCAGCCAAGGACCCATGGGGACGAGACGAGGTCCTGCCCATGGGGGGAGGCAGATGGAGACCCCAGAGGCAGCGACGATGCCAGGGAGGAGGACCCTGGGGGCACTGCACCCCACTTCAGGGAAGGGCTGGAGCCTCCCCGGGGGAAACGTGGGCACATGAGCCGGGGGGGGTGGGCAGTGGGGGATGGAGGGGAGCTCCAGGCAGCGGGGACAGCAGCTTCAAAGTCCCAGAGGTCAGGGTCTCCAGGGAGGAGAGGGGAGGTGAAGGACCCGGTCCATGAGCCTCTGGAGAGGCCGACACGGGGCAGGGAGGTGGGAGCGGTGGAAGGAGGCGGAGGTACAAGCAGGACAGAGGCTGGTGGAGGGTGGTGGTGGGGGCGGGGAGAGGCTGGTGGAATCTGGGAGTCACACTAAGGCTCAGGGCTGCGGGTCCAAGAGCCCGGACAGAAGGAGGGAGGGGTCAGGAGGGGTCTCCAGGGGCGGCAGGCACTCTGAGGGTCCCGGGGTGGTTTTCTGTGTCCTAAACGCAACCAAGGCCCCAGGCAGCTCCTCGGCGCTTCCCATCCCTGGCTGCAGGCTTCCCCGGAAATGCCTCAAGGGCCACTGCGCTGCCTGCTCACCTCAGGGGGCCTCCTCGGTACCTGGCGCTCCATGCATGCCTCAAGGCCTCTGGGTGTCGGTCACTCTGACCTCCCTGCTCCACCTGGACCTACAGAACCGCTCATGTCTCTGTTCTGACCCACTCCAGGTCCGGGAAGACACTTCCAAGGTGGGGACCCTCTGCCCTCATGCACCCAGAAACCCTCTACTCCGCTTGGTACTCTGTCCCTCTTGTGTGGACAGAATAACACTCCACCCCCCACCGCCAGATACCAGGTCAGAATTCCTGGAACCTGTGTGACCTCACATGGCAAAAACGGGGTCTGCAGGTGTGTGACCTCACACCGCAAAATGGGGGTCTGTGGGGATGACAAAGTTGAGGATGCTGAGATGCCGACATAGGATGATCCGAATGGGCCCTTGAGGTCATCGCAGGTGTCCTTCTAAGACAGAGGCAGAGGGGGATTTGAGTACAGTCGAGGAGAAGGCGGAGGCCAGAGGGACGTGGCCACAAGCCCGGGAACACCTGGAGACCTCGGGAACTGAAGAGGCAGGAAAGGCCCTCCCCCGGAGCTCTGGGAGGGAGCGTGGCCCTGCTAACACCTTGATTTCAAAGTTCTGGCCTCCAGCTGTGAGAAGACACCCCATGCTGTTCCTAATCACCCAGCGGGTGGCAATGAGGATCAGCCCAGGAGCTCCCCCGTCTCTGCCCTGCTCCTGCTTTCCTCCTTCCTCTCTGACGATCCCCAAAAGCGACTCGACTGTGTACAAACACTAACTTTCTCCCCCAAACGGAAAGCTCAGATGCCCTAAGCCGTTCTCAGAGGAGGTGAAGACTGGTTCTTAGAAGTGCAAAGATATCTTCCTCTTTTCATGAATAAAGTGCAGCCATAGGGACAGCACCTGAGAATATTCACAGAACATCCGAGGTGTAGACACGTCATGGCGGGGAGCGGCGAGCAGCGATCAGGAAAGAAAGGGGAGAAACATCGACTTAGATGAACAAGCGCAAGCGGGGGTCCCAGGGCCCCTCGCTTGTGAGCCCGCCTGCAAGTGCACCCCTGGGAGCAACAGTCATGGTGAGGCTGCGTTCATTCTGGGGGGAGACCAAGATGTTTCTAAATTATTTATTTACTGACCATGCTGTACAGCTTGTAAGATCTTAGTTCCCGAACAATGGGTTGAATCTGGGTCTCTGGAAGTGAACGCACAGAACCCTAACCACTGGACTGACGTGGAATTCCCATCTTTCTTGTTTTGGTTTTTTATATGTTTATTTGTTTGTTTACTTGTCTGTGCCACGATGGCGTGTGGGATCTTCGCAACCCCACCGGGGATCAAGCCCACGCTCCCTGCAGAGGAAGTGCAGAGCCTTGACCACTGGACCGCCAGGGAAACCCAAGGCCAAGTTAACAGGGGGTCATCAGGGGGTCGTCAGCTTTTGAACTGTGATGCTGGAGAAGACTCTTGAGAGCCCCTTGGACTGGAAGGAGATCCAAACAGTCCATCCTAAAGGAGATCAGTCCTGAATATTCATTAGAAGGACTGATGCTCAAGCTGAAACTCCAATACTTTGGCCACCTGATTCGAAAAGCCGACTCACTTGAAAAGATCCTGATGCTGGGAAAGATTGAGGGTGGGAGGAGAAGGGGATGACAGAAGATGAGATGGTTGGATGGCATCACCGACTCAATGGACATGAGTTTGGGTAGACTCCGGCAGCTGGTGATGGACAGGGAGGCGTGGCGTGCTGCAGTCCATGGGGTCACAAAGAGTTGGACATGACTGAGTGACGGAACTGAACTCAACTGAACATCGGCTTGAATCCCAGTAGGCAGATGGGGTGATTAGAAGTGAGATGTAAATGGGGAGACTGAGAGCCCCAAATGTCACTTCTGCTTTTACTAGCCGATCTGTAAAAGGAGTTCACAGTATTTAAACCCGCAGGGTATCTGAGGATGACACTCCCTCACGAAAGGCTCCCGCGTGGCCCGCAGTGGACGCTCAGTAAACACCAGCCTCTCCATCCTCCTCCCTCTCTCTAGAGAGCTGCCGGGTGCTTCCTGACGGACTGCCTAGTCTTCTAGCCTGACACACACGTGTGTGCACATCTGCTCCCAGAATTATGTCTGCAGAGAGACAGCAAGGTGCTGTTCAAATACTGGGAGACCACAGGTAGCGGAAGTATCACAGCAAACTGAGAAATATTATAGCCTTAATACAGCCTTGGCCCAAAACATCTCCCCATCTTGCTGTTTGGGTTTAAGGACTGTGACCTCCCCACGCAAATCCCTGAGCTGAGGCTCTAAGCCCCAGCGGGGCGTGTTTGGGGGTGGGGCGTTGGGAGGCAAGGAGGGCTGGAGGGGCCCCGATGGGGTCAGTGCCCTTGTAAGAGGGGACCCCAGGGCCCTCTGCAGGTCATAGTGAGAAGGTGGCCATCTGAACGCCGGGAAGAGCGCCCGCAGCAGGCGCTGGCAGGGGCGAGCATCTTGGTCTGGGATGTGCAGCCTCCGGAGCCAACAGAGACAGATGTTGTTCTTCAAGTCGCCCCATCTGTGATGCTCTGTTACGGCGGCTGAACTGACTGATACGGGGTCGTTCCTACTCCGAACTGATGAACGATCTGAGGACTGACTTTCAGGATAGATATCTCTTTAGGACAGAAGTAGTAAACATCAATCATGAGCACCCCGGCTCCCCAACCTGCACTCCTGGACCGAGCTGTGCCAAGACAACACTGCCACTTAGTGGCCAGTGTGAGGAATTACAAGGATTACACCACAGGGGCTTCCAGTCACATCCGAATGTGAGAGCTGGCCCAAAAAGAAGGCTGAGTGCTGAAGAATTGATGCTTTTGAATTATGGTACTGGAGAAGACTCTTGAAAGTCCCTTGGACAGCAAGGAGACTGAACCAGTCGATCTTAAAGGAAATCAACCCTGAATATTCATTGGAAGGACTGATGCTGAAGCTCCAATACTTTGGCCACCGGATGCAAACAGCTGACTCATTGGAAAAGACCCTGATGCTGGGAAAGATTGAAGGCAGCAGAAGAGGGTAACAGAGGATGAGATGGTTGGATGATATCACGGACGCAACGGACATGAACTTGGGCAAACTCCAGGAGACAGTGAGGACAAAGAAGCCTGGTGTGCTGCAGTCCACGGGGTCACAAAAGAGTCTGATACTACTTGGCGACGGAATAACAACAAAGACGAATCACAGCTCATTTCATCTCCAGTTAGGTTGTTCCTGGCGTGGTGCTGGGCACTCGGACTTGAAAGCTCGAAGAGACGGGCTTTACAGTGTAGCTGGGCGGCTGATGCCAAAACCGTCCACGCTGATACAATATGTGACAAATGTGTATCAAGTAACAGCGGAAACAAAAAGAAAGCAGCCCGGGGGTGGAGGGGGGACTGCCCGAGGCTGCAGGGAGACGGCTTGCAGATGAAGAGCTCTGGTTCTGAAGGGTGAATAGGAGTTCACTGGGCAGAGGGGAGCTCATGGGAAGGGGGAAGGGGGAGGGGGAAAGACTGTCTTTCAAAAATGAAATCAATGCTTTGCTTTTATCAACGCCACACAGCTAGATGGGCGGTATGAAAAATCAGACCCTTCTGCATGGCTGTTCACACCCCCACCACCTGCGCTCCATCCGGGCCTGCCACCTGCGCTCCACCTGCGCTCCATCCGCGCCCCCCGACCTGCGCTCCATCCGCGCCCCGCCACCTGCGCTCCATCCGCGCACCCGCCACCTGCGCTCCATCCGCGCACCCCGACCTGCGCTCCATCCGCGCCCCGCCACCTGCGCTCCACCCGCACCCCGCCACCTGCGCTCCATCCACGCGCCCCCCAACCTGCGCTCCATCCACGCGCCCCCCAACCTGCGCTCCATCCGCACACCCACCACCTGCGCTCCATCCGCGCACCCACCACCTGCGCTCCACCCGCACCCCACCACCTGCGCTCCATCCGCGCACCCGCCACCTGCGCTCCATCCGCGCACCCGCCACCTGCGCTCCATCCGCGCACCCCGACCTGCGCTCCATCCGCGCCCCGCCACCTGCGCTCCACCCGCACCCCGCCACCTGCGCTCCATCCACGCGCCCCCCAACCTGCGCTCCATCCACGCGCCCCCCAACCTGCGCTCCATCCGCACACCCACCACCTGCGCTCCATCCGCGCACCCTCCACCTGCGCTCCATGCCTCCTCCACACCCACATCTGCTTGCGTTCTCACTCCTCTGCGTCCCAGTTCTCTTTCTTTTTTGGCAGCGCCTCATGGTACGTGGGATCTTAGTTCCTCAACTATGGATCGAACCTGTGCCCCAGCAGTGGACCTCTGGAGTCTTAACCCCTGGACCCCCTGCTTCTAACCAGCACATTCCTGGTGCTCTGCCATGATTTCTTTCCATTTAAATATTAGTTATCGATGTCCTGCCAGGAAAGAGAGGGCTCAGCTCCTCCGTCACACAACCCAACACGGGCGGGTCCCGGCTTTGCCTAATCATTACACCATGCTTACATGAGGATGGCTAAGTCTGTCTTCCCCACAGTCAGGAGCGCCAGCCAACTATGAGTCTCCCTCCCTGGAGGGAGTAAGAGCAGCATTTAAAAATCTGCTTTTCTATTGACCTATAGTCGATGGGTCACCAGGTTCTGACAACAGCCTCCTCTCTGGGTGCAAACACTTCAGCCGTCTCTCTGCCACCTTCGTTTCCAGGTGACGTGCGCCCTGGAGAATGAAATTCACAGTCCCTGAGCTTCCAGGATGTCACAGAAATGCCTGACCCCGGACCTCTATACAGAAATTGCTTTTTTCCTTCTTGAAACTTAGGAACCATAGTTTTATTTTTCTTCCCGAAGTTCTGAGCTCTCATGAGCCCTGTCCTTGCTGTTGACAACTGCTCACATTTGACCTGTAAACGCAGGGGCCTTTCCAGCGGGGGATCTCGTTTCCTCCTGTTTGGCAGCACTGTCTTGAATGATATCTTTGCTGACTTCTGCCCTCTCAGAGATTCCATTATTCAGGTGTTAAACCTGCTCATGACTCCTCGATTACCTGAACCCCAACCTTCTGTCCATCTCCTCAGCGATTCTGGGCTCATGGCTTTCCTGCCATCATGACTCTTCATGGGCCCCCTGAACCCCCACTTCACCATGCTCTAGCCTCTCTTATCACACCGTGGATACAGGGTGTATGTCCTGAAGTCCCCTCCTGTTCTCTCAATTCCCCAGTTTCTTTCTAGAGCCTTTATTTGTGCCTGTTTGGTGTCTGCCTTTCCCGATGGCGGTTTTCCCTTAACGACTGGTGATGCTGGGCTGTCTGTTCTGTTTCCATTTTCAGCTTGAAGCGTCTGCACACAGGACGGAAACTCTGGATGTGGTGAGTTGGTCCTACAGTGGGAGGACACACCCCAGGGGGGCCTCGTGAAACACAGGTGCTTGGGGGAGGGGTTCTGGTCATGGAGGTGACAGCGGGTGCAAAGGCCCGGGGGCAAGCATGTGTCTGGCTGCCTGAGGAGCAGCCGGAGGCTGGGTGTCTGGGGTAGAGGGAGTGAGCTGGGAGCTGTGACATCAGTGAGCAACATGCTCCCCTGGTGGCGCGAGCAGGAAAGAACCTGCCTGCCAGTGTAGGTAGACGTAGGAGACGTGGGTTTGATCTGTGGGTTGGGAAGATCCCCCGGGGAGGGCATGGCAACCCACTCCAGGATTCTTGCCTAGAGAATTTCACAGACAGGGGAGCCTGGTGGGATACAGTTCCTAGGGTCACACAGAGTCAGGCATGACTGAAGCAACTTAGCACACACCAGGTCAGCAAGGACCCCACAAGCCGGGCCTACAGGCCTAGCAGGTTCAACTGAAACACCACGTCCAGTCTCACCTGCATCTCCAACACTCAGGGTCTCCAGGGTGCTGACCTGAGGTCTGGTGGCAGGCAGGGTGGCCTCCCCAACACTCTTCACCTCTTTTCTCTCCCCTTCCTGGAGCTGAGGACTGGTGACTGCCTCTCCTTCGTTCTTACATAACAGGGTCAGGCACCCACGTGCATCCTGACCTTCACACGCTCCCTGGTGACTGAGGGTCCTTTTCTCAGCTCGTGAAGAGCAGCATCTGCAAACCGAGCCCCTGGCCCAGCCCAGCCCTGCCCACATGCCTGGGTCGGGGGTCTCAAGGCCGGCTGCACAGTGCTGTGTTTAGGGGGACAGCCTGCACCGTAACTTTAAACCTGTGGAACCTGGGTTCACGGTGCAAGGGTTCCAGGGAAGAGCTCCGAGGACTCGACCTCCCCTACCCAGACCAGGCATCCACCCGGGGCTCCCTGGAGCCCTCAGTCCCCGGGTCTGATGACTCTGACCTCAAGCCAGCTCCTTCCCAGCCTTGGGCTCCACTTCATCACCCCTCCTTCACTGTTGCAAATCAACCAGTTAACGAGGAGAATCTCCTGACCCCAAGCTGGATCAGTTCAGGGGGAACCCCTTCCTCATGCCACATAAGGGGCAAACGTCAGCCCTGCTTTTCACATGGGATCACGTGTGTGCGTACATGTTAGTCGCTTGGCCGTCCCCAACTCTTTGCTATCCCATGGATGACAGCCCGCCAGGCTCCTCTGTCCCTGGGATTCTCCAGGCAAGAATACTGGAGCGGGTTGCCATTTCCTCCTCCAGAGGGGATCTCCCTGACCCAGGGATTGAACCCAGGTCTCCTGCATTGCAGGCAGATTCTTTACCAGCTGAGCCACTGGGATCACAACAGGCAGTGGGACGGGACGGGCTGATGTCCGTTTGTTTCCTTCTGTCCTGGGGGACCCGCACGTCTCGCTCAGAGTAAAACCCAGAGTCCTCTCCCAGTCATGGGGGCCCCCCCTGGTCTCCACTCACCCACCGCCCCCGCTGGCTGATCCGCTCTGCTCCTCACAATGGCCAGGCATGCGCTGATGCCAGGGCCTTTGGGTGTGCCAGTTCTCACCCGTTCTCGCCCACAGGCATCTGCATGGCCCCCTGCCTCCTCCCTCCTTCCATCCTGGCCTCCACTCAAACATCAGAGGTCCTGCAAGGCTCCCGTCACTAAAGACACTGGCTCCTGCAGCTCCACCCCCTCTCTCTACCCACTCACTCACCGTGCCTTCTCTCTCTTCAACTAGTTTAGCAACCCTGACGCAGTATGCGTATATCCGTTTAACTGTTAATCATTAGTCTGACGAACACACACTCCACGAGAGCAGGGGCGTCCTTGTTCACTGATGTGTCTCGGGGCACCTAGACGAGAGTGTGGCTCTTCCTGGGAACTCGGCGTATGCTGTCTGGAATAATGAACTTGAAACCTGATCCTTCTCCATCACAGATAAGCACAGTCCATCAGCCCCAAACTTGGGTCTCCCGGGTTTCTGCGCCCTGATCCAGAGACACGACGTCCTCTTCCCTGTTTCTATGGGAACTCAGAGTCTGAATCCCAAATAAGAAGAACTTTTCAAAGAAACGACTTAAAAATGAATGGCTTCCCTGACCACATGCCCTAAGCAGGGATCCGGGGAAGTGCTCAGAGGGCCAGGCCGTGAAGCGGAAGAGGTGGGCGAGGGCGGGCAGTCAGGAGCAGCGGGGACTGGGCCAGGGGGGCAACTGCAGAGCTTCCCAAAGAGGCAGAGCTCCCCATGCCAGCCGAACGCCAACACACACGACGACTGCCTGGGTGTGCCCGCTTTTCCCAATTATTCGAGGGTAGCTGGAAATCGGAATTTTATAACAAATTGGAGGATATTTAAATATTGGCAAAGAATCTAGCTTTTAAAAAGTCTGGGCAGGCAGTCCAGGGGTTAAGACTTTGTACTTCCAACGTAGGAGGCATGGGTTCGATCTTTGGTCAGAGAACTAAGATCCCACATGCCACGTGACCTGGCCAAAAACAAAACAGAAAACTTAGATAAAGATGCAAAACTACGGGCAGGCCACAGCCTAAGTCTCTGGGTTAAGATCCACCCCCTGGATTGCAGACTGTGACCTATCCCACCAACAGCTGGGTACCCAGCCCTGTGGAAGGTCAGTAGATCACCAGCCGTGAGGCGGGCACCCATGATGCCGGCTCCTGCCCCACCGAGCTGCTTCTAAACACCCCGGAGACACACACGCAATGGAGAGAAGAGAATCCGGTCGGACTGAAAAACGCAGTTTTCTGTCGTCACTCGCGGAAAGGTCTCAGATGAAACCTGGCATTTCATCACTCATCCTGCGAGGGTTTAACCGCTGCTTCTCATGGAGTGCAGGTGGAGGGGGCTTCGAAGTGGAGAGGCTGAGAAGGTGGCCGTCTGCAAGCCCGGAAGAGGGGCCCTCGCCAGGAACTGCAGGGCCGGCACCTTGACTTTGGCCTCCCCCTCTCCAGCCCTGCTGTCTGAGCTGCCCCATCTGTGGGACCTGTCCCAGCGGCCCAGACGGACACACCATGGGCAGCACAAAGGCCATGATCACACAGCTGTGGGGTCCCGCTCCCACATGGTGGCGTCCCCAGTAGCTCTCCTTGGTGGCAAGGAGCAGAGATGCGCCCGAGCTGGTGACAGTCTTCACAGAGGGCAGAGGGGAAACCATGGGAACCGAGGCAGGAGCCTGGCTCAGGGCCGGGCGGCAGGGCGCAGGGCTGAGTGCTTCAGGGTGTGGGCAGCGGGAACCGGTGAGCTGGCCACTGGCCCGCCACCGGCGAGCTCTCGTGGCAGACCCCCGCAGGGGCTGGAGCAGAGGACCACACGCTGTGGGCTCCGAGCAGCAGAGCCTCACCCGGTTCTGGAAGCCACAGTCCAAAGTCAGGCTCGCAGGGCCCAACCCGGGCTGTGGGCAGGGCTGGCTCCCTCCACAGGCTCCTGGCCAGGGTCCTCCCTGCCTCTTCCGGCTTCTAGGGGCTGCAGGAGCTCTGGGCTCATGGCTGCATCCCCCGTCTCTTCCTCATCTTCATGGGGCCCCTTCCCCTGTGCTCACTCCCATAGAAGGACCCTAGAAATGACGCTGAGCCCTCCCAGATAATCCAGACTAACCACCACCTCAAGATCCTTAGCCGCTTGGTAAAGTCCCTGCTGTACGAGGTCGTAGCCACAGGTTCCATAGGTCAGGAGCCACCTCTCCTGGGGCCTTTATTTAGCCCAGCACAGACCCCTGCCCTGCGGGGTGGGGCCCTTGCAGCACCCGCCATGCAGCTCCCTGGGGGTGCCCCAGGCCCAGAACCGTCACAGTCACCCACGCCCTGGGCCCTGGCTCCTGCCCCATCCCCTGGAGAGCAGGGCCCGCTCCCCAGCAGTGGCTGCGTCTCGGCTCGAGTCTGATGTGTGGTCCCCTCACACCAGGGTCCTCGGCCACCCCACTCGGCCCTGCTTTCCCATCTTTTCACCTGCCATGATATGCCCCCCTCACTTGGGGGCAGCCGTGCCCACGTGGGGCTGGTCCCTCCCGTCTCACCACGCTCCCTGCTGCTCCCCAGCCCTCTGCCTGCCAGACCCAGGGCATCCCCGAGGCTCAGGGGCACTGGTCCCAGTGAGCTGAAGGTCAAGCTGGGATCGCTCTTTGGATCCATGCTGGGTGGTGGGCAGGGGTCACGTGGGTGGTGGTCCTTCTGAGCTGGGATTGGGGAGGAGGAGGACCCGTGACCACCTCCAAGGATGAGGGAAGGAGCCACCGTGTGCCCGGGGGGATGAGGCTGTACGGACGCCATCGGAATTGAATTTACAGGCATGGCCACAGACTCTGAACCCTCAACTAGATAAGCTCCTCCAGAGGGCCTGTATGTGTGCATGTGTGTGTCTATGTGGTGTGTGTCTACGTGTGTGTCGGTGTGCATGTGTGTGTCTGTGTGTTTGTGTGTCTCTGTGTGTGCAGTGTGTCAATATCTATGTGTACATCTCCATGTGTGTGCCCGTGTGTCCATGTGTCTGTGTGTGCAAACATGTGCAGTGTGTCTGTATCTATGTGTGCGTGTCCATGTGTGTGCAGTTATGTGTCTATGTGTTGGTGTGTGCACACGTGTGTCTGTGTGTGCACGTGTGTGCAGTGTGTGCATATCTATGTATGCATGTCCATGTGTGTGCAGATGTGTGTCTATGTGTTGGTGTGTGCACATGTGTGTGTGTGCAGATGTGCAGTGTGTCCGTATCTATGTGTGCATGTCCATGTGTGTGCAGATGTGTGTCTATGTGTTGGTGTGTGCACATGTGTGTCTGTGTGTGCAGATGTGCCGTGTGTCCGTATCTATGTGTGCATGTCCATGTGTGTGCAGATGTGTGTCTACGTGTTGGTGTATGCACACGTGTGTCTGTGTGTGCAGTGTGTGCGTATCTATGTGTGCATGCCCATGTGTGTGCAGATGTGCGTCTATGTGTTGGCGTGTGCATGTGTCTGTGTGCTGATGTGTGTCTGTGTGCACGTGTGTGTGTGCAGTCTCTGTATCTAAGTGTGCACGTCCGTGAGCGTGTGCGTGTCCGTGCATGTCTGCGTGTCCCTGTGCCTCTGACGTGGTTTTACGGCAGCCCTGGGCTTCCCCCAGGTCACCTCATCCCATTTGTGGGCAGAAGGCAGTCCCGCAGAGCAGGGCTGGGACCCTGCCCCGACCTGCCCCAGGGGAACGCAAGGTTGTGGGGGAGAAGCCCACCTTGCCCTTGCACTACAGTCCGTGGGGACTGCTACAAGACTCCACACCACCCAACAGTCTGCCCTTGCACTACAGTCCGTGGGGACTGCTACAAGACTCCACACCACCCAACAGTCTGCCCTTGCACTACAGTCCGTGGGGACTGCTACAAGACTCCACACCACCCAACAGTCTGCCCTTGCACTACAGTCCGTGGGGACTGCTACAAGACTCCACACCACCCAACAGTCTGCCCTTGCACTACAGTCCGTGGGGACTGCTACAAGACTCCACACCACCCAACAGTCTGCCCTTGCACTACAGTCCGTGGGGACTGCTACAAGACTCCACACCACCCAACAGTCTGCCCTTGCACTACAGTCCGTGGGGACTGCTACAAGACTCCACACCACCCAACAGTCTGCCCTTGCACTACAGTCCGTGGGGACTGCTACAAGACTCCACACCACCCAACGGTCCTACTGCTGAGTCAGCAACACGGAAGGAAGTGCGAACAGGCACCCGGAGGAAACAGCATCTAAGTGCCTGCTGAGTGGATGTCATCAACTTCCCAGAAAAAATACAGCACCTGGAACCCAGATGCGGGAATGTCAGGCTGCCTTTGTCGCTGAGCCATCCCCCAACCCGGTGGCTCCAAGGTCACAGAGAAGGACAGGAGACTCGGTCACTCGCAAGGGGTCACCACCCTGTCCAACATCGAATGTGGCCTGGGAGAATGTCCATCCGTCTCCGGCTGTGTCCCGGGATGAGCGAGCCAAGTCAGAGCTGAAGGAGATCTCGTAGGTCTGAAGGACAAGAGCCAGGATCTGACACTTCAGGGGGGACCCAAGGTCATTCCCGTGAACCACGTGTCCCCCAAGAACCCACAGCACCACGGCCACGTCCTGGGCATCAGACAGCACGTCACAGAAGGGCTCGAGGAGATGGATTTTACTGTCGTCTGCCAGCACCAGGCTTGGCTCGGTGATTTACCGCCCGAGACCAGAGGCCGGGAACTCCCTCCTTCCTGGTGCCGGCCTTTCTCGTCCCGTCATATCCCGAGTGATGGTGGAAGAAGGACTCGGGGGCCAAGGCCGTGAGCAACCCTCACCATCCCCTTCGAGCTGTGGACCCCGGCGTCTACCCAACTCTCCATCTGAAGGGGACGATGGAGACCTGTGTCACGAGTGACGTGTGTTAAAGTCCGAGAGTCTGGCGGGGCCAAGAGCTCTGCTCCCTGCGCACGACCTTCACCAGCAAGACCCCCAGCAGGTCCTTCTGTATCCCCCACCCAACTCCTGCCTCGGATCCTTTCTCACAAGTCCCTCCCTGGAGGACAGCCGGACGGCCGATGTCTGAAATGACTCTCACTGCCTTGCCTCCCCTCCTGTTTTCTCCTCTCTCTCTGCTTCTTGGTGTCTGAGAGCAGCTGCAGAGGGCAGCCTGGGGGCCAACAGATCGGTGACGCGTGGGTGGGGGGGAGCTGCTTCTCCAAACACACAGGGGCTGGAGGCCTGCCCTCCAGAACCACGGAGCCCCTACGGAATGGAGCCGCCGGCGGGCAGGAAAGGTTCAACTCCATCCTCCTGGGCCCAGCCAGGGCTCTCCAGGGAAGGACATAGAGGATGTGCACACACACACACTGATTTATTTTAAAGAACCGGCTCCTGAGATGGTGAGGCCTGGCAAGCGTGAGGTCTGGGGCGGGCCAGTGTTGGGAACCCAGGTGGGGTCTCTGTATTACAGTCTGGAGCAGAATTCCTTCTTCTCTGGGAAACCCCAGCTTTCACTCCCAATGCCTCCAGCTGATGGGAGAGGCCCACCCACATCACGGAGGCTCCACCTCCTCAACCGAGTCAACTGAGTGCTGATCTGAACCTACAGTAACATCACAGCACTGGAGCCTAATCCAGCAGACACCACAGCCATCCCACCAGCCACGGCGGTCCCACCAGCCACCGTGTCTCTCTCCCCACTGCCCCACTGGCTGCACACTCTCTTCACTTAGACCTTCCACCTCCTTAGAATTCTTTCCATCCCATTTCCCCTTAGCTTCAGAACCAGGACATGCTTGCTTCCTTGGACTGAGTGATCCAGAAAGCAAAGGATTCCCTGTTGCTGTTCGCTCCACGCCAGGATGGAAGACCAGTCACGGGCCAGAGGACGTGCCTGCTTCTCCCCAAACCAGAGCCTGGGATGGCACTCAATGGCCTGGAGGCCACGGACACGGCCACTGACTGATTCAGGAAGCCTAGGCGTCCATCCCCAAGTCCATGTCTCCCATAAACTGGGCATAAAAATCCCACCTCGTTGGGTTGTCGAACATTAAATGAAAATGTACAGAAGAGCATTTGTGAGCTTTGAGATTCTGTGCAACTGGGGAGAGTCATCTTCACTATGTTCAACACACTAGACTGCATCATCACCACCAGAACCACCAGAACCATCACCACCACCAGCACCACCAGAACCACCACCACCACCAGCACCATCGTCATGAATGTTATGACTGAACTGCGTCTCCCACTGTGATGATATTTATAGACAGGGCCTCCAGGGAGGTAAGTAAGGCTAAATGAGGTCATAAGGGTGGGAAGCTAATCAGATAAGATTGCTGTTCCTACAAGAAGAGGAAGAAACACCAGAAGCCTCTCTCTCTCTCTGTCTTCACAGTACACTGAAGAAACGCCAGTGACCAGGTGCCTGTCTGTAAGCCAGGAAGACAGCCCTCCCAGAAACTGCATCTGCCAGCACCTTGACCTCGGACTTCTCGTCTCCAGACTGTGAGGAGTAACGTCTGCTGTTTAAGCCCCAGTCCATGTACTTTGTCATGGCGGCCCAGGGTGACTCAGACCATCACCGCCATCACAATCACGGCCACTGCTATTTCAGAAACGTCCAAGTAATGTTGTAGACGCTCCTTCTGCTCTTCCTTCTCTTCCTTCAAAACGTCACCTCTGTCTCTCACGATTCTCAAACCTGAGCAGATGCTGAGGTCTCTAGGGGACTTATGAGGACTTAGGACCCGAAGCCCTGCCCCCAAGCTTTGGATTCAGGGTAGTGCAAGGGAAGCCTGAGAACCTGCATTTCTCTCCAGTTCCTGAGTCCTGCTGCCGTTGCTCCAGCCTTGGGATTAAATCAAGCAAAGTTCGGCCGGATGAAGTCTGTCAAATATCCCATGGTGTGTTAGAAAAGCCCCTGCTCACAACAGCAGCTGAATGCCATCAAGACTTCCCAGGTGGACACACTTGAGCCCTGTTAAATGATGTGGCAAGCGGACATGCCCCCCGAAATCAACAGGGAGGGGTTCACTTTTCATCACCGGGAGGGGAGGGATCACGAATGCAACACGAATGCTGGGGACGTATTACCGGCGAGGCTCCAGACGCTGAAGTCTCTCTGCACCATGAAAACAAGAGGAGGTGGGGACACGCGAGGCAGCGAGGCCAGCTTGCACAGTCAGAGCGGTACTGGGTGTGCCGAGCGCATCCCAGGCTTTGATCCTGCCCCGACCACGAACAATGTCTGCAGGGCACAAGGCCCATTATTCAGGCGTAATTGTCTTCCTGAACCATTTGGGGCTCTTGATTGATTATTGTTAGCAAAATCAAGACAGATGGCCTTGGGGGTGAGCTGGGGTGGATCTGTTGCGGTGGGGGGTGGTAGGGAGGGTGCAGAAGGGTTCCTTCCAGGACTCTTGGAAGAAGGGGGCGTCCCCCCCGAGGTGGTCGCTGCCTGAGGGCACAGGACAGGAGTGGGGACTCACGGACCGGGCGGGTGGTGTTTGCCAACAGTGACCTTCTGTCCTGGGTGCCGCGCACAACTCACTCCCCTGGGGAGTCAGGTGGCGGGTACAAACCTCTGCCCAGAAGGGCAGCAATGGCTCTGTGGTACCGTCCACGTGCCAACCCAAATCAAAGGCCACTGCTGTTGCTCTTCAGTCACTCAGTCGTGTCCTGCTCTTTGTGACCCCATAGACCACAGCACGCCAGGCCTCCCTGTCCCTCACCAACTCCCAGAGTTTGCCCAAGCTCATACATGTCCGTTGAGTTGGTGATGCCATCCAACCGTCTCATTCCCTGCTGCCCTCTTCTCCTTTTGCCTTCAATCTTTCCCAGCCAAGGGCATTAGCTGCTATTTTCTAAGCAATTTAAGTATTGTTTGACTTCAAAAAAAGGGCCACGGAAATGCATCACTTAATAGCAACAAGATATTTAAACCGAGACCACCGACCTATGGATGAGTCCCATCACGAAGTGGCAAGAGCCCGCACTCCCTCATTATCACCACTGCGAAGAGGACATGCTTTGGGAAAGAAAGCATAGTCTTTGTAGACCCAATAACACACCAGGAACTCACCTCCATGACCCATTTCACATTAAATACCTTTAAGCCACAGATGCAGAGTAAAACCCAAGCCTGCCACTGCTCATGAGCCACTGCTCATGAGCTGAGCAAACTTATTAACGATGACTGTTAAACACCCAGCTTCATTTGGGGATTGAGCTGACTCATTTTCAAGCCATCAAGGGCTTTCCCAGTGGCTCAGTGGTAAAGAAACTGCCTGCCAATGCGGGAGACACAGGTTTGATCCCTGAGCCATGACAGTCCCACACGCCTTGGAGCAACGAAGTCCGAGCACCACGACTACTGAGCCTGTGCTCGAGAGCCTGCATGCTGTGATGACTGAAGCGCACACGCCTACAGCCCGTGCTCAGCAACGAGAGGCCACTGCAGTGAGGAGCCCGCACAGCACAACTAGCGAGCGGCCGCCACTGCTGCTAAGTCACTTCAGTCGTGTCCGACTCTGTGCGACCCCAGAGACGTCAGCCCACCAGGCTCCCCTGTCCCTGGGATTCTCCAGGCAAGAACACTGGAGTGGGTTGCCATTTCCTTCTCCAATGCATGAAAGTGAAAAGTGAAAGTGAAGTCACTCAGTTGTGTCCGATTCTTTGTGACCCCATGGACTGCAGCCTTCCAAGCTCCTCCGTCCATGAGATTTTCCAGGTAAGAGTACTGGAGTGGGGTGCCATTGCCATCTACTAGACACAGACAAAAACACACAGCAATGAAGACCCAGCACAGCCAAAAATACAGTAATTTTTAAAAAGATATCAAACCCATCTATATTACTAATATCTGAGCGGAGGAATCCCTGATGGCTCAGTGGGTAAAAAATCAGCCTGCAATTCAGGAGACACAGGCGATGCAGGTTCAATCCCTGGGTTGCGAAGACCCCTTGGAGGAGGAAATGGTTAACCCACTCCAGTACTCTTGTACTGGAAAATCCCACGGACAGAGGAGCCTGGTGGGCTGCAGTCCACGGTGTCGCAAAGAGTCGGGCATGACTGAGCGCTGACGCAATGACACGATGGCAAGGGGAGGATGAGCCGAGTGACCCCTGGAAGCCAGGTCTAAACGTGAGACCTCTCTCTGCTCAGGAAGGTGTAAAAAGTCTTTCCAGATAAAAAGAATCACAGTCACATCAATGTTCAGTTTGAGGAGAGAGAGAGAGCCGACTGTGTTTAGGAAGAAAAAAGCATTTCTGCAACTTCGGGCGTTTAGCCAAAAAAAAAAAAGTTCTTTCATGCTAAACCATCTGGTCAGCTGCATCAAAATTCAATGAGCCCCACGTTTATAAAACGGGGTATTACTCAGCCATAAAAAGGGACGAAGCAGCGATACACCCAGCACAGATGGACCTTGAAAAGGCCGTGCTGAGCGAAAGAAGCTCAGCACAAAAGACCACGTACGGCACAAGCCCCTCCGCTTCTGCAGCGTCCAGAGGCAGCTCATCCCCAGGGACAGCGGGAAACGAGAGGCTGTCCAGGGGCCACGGGAGGGAGGAGCAGGGAGTGACTCTTCCGGGTCCAGAGTTTCCTTGGGCGGATGACAAGCCACACAGAGGGGATGTGACCACACCGCGCCATGTGCCCCGGCCACTGAACTGCACGGCTGCGACGGTGCCTTCTGTGTAACACGTACTTCACCACAGTTTACAAACCAGGACCCTGGCTTTTTGCTCCACTTCGTAACCCCGTGGCCGCTCCGAGCTGGGTTGCTGACCGTCTACCCAGGACAGCAGGCCAGGTGGGGTCACTGGACGGATGGCGAGCCACCCTGCCGCGCCCAGGAGACTGTCCCTGTTCACACGATGGGCAGCGAAGCCAGCACTGCCCGCCACTGCAACGACAACGTCCGGGTCTTTCTGCTTTTCACAAACTGCCTTCGTGAATTGCCCCCCGGAGGCATGGCTGCCTTAGCTGTTTGTTCTAATCCGAAGGAAGCTGGTGTGTACAGGCGATCTGAAAGAGGGTCTCGCTCCAAACACAGACCTCGCCCCCGACCCCAGGGCCCAGTGCTCACCGAACATGGAGAGGGCGTGCGGCCCGGGGGCGTCGCGGGAGCTGGAGGAGCCTGCTTACCTGGAACGGGGTCTGGCTGTTGTAGTTCTTCAGTTCCTTATCTCCACCTCGAAACAGAAGCACGCGAGCACAGCTGTCCTGCAGAGGGAAGAAGAGATCTGTTTGCAAATCACGGCACATATATCTTGCAAAGGAGCTTGTTCACAGGGTGAGCTTGCAGGAGTTCAGACATGGAAACACAAAGTCAACAGGAGGGGGTTTCTGCTCACTGGAGCAACCAGGAGGAGGGCAGATGCCCAGACGCTGCCAGCTGAACCTTCACTGCTGCAAAGACTTGGGACGGCGACTCAGCAGAATCTGCAAAAATTTCACATACACACACCCCACGGCCAGTGATTCTTTTTAAGACTATATGTACCCATGGAGAAAGCTTGAGTGCGGAAGAATTGATGCTTTTGAATTGTGGTGTTGGAGAAGACTCTTGAGAGTCCTTTGGACTGCAAGGAGATCCAACCAGTCCATCCTAAAGGAAATCAACACTGAATATTCACTGATGCTGGAGCTGAAACTCCAATACTTTGGCCACCTGTTGCAAAGAACTGACTCATTGGAAAAGACCCTGATGCTGGGAAGGATTGAAGGTGGGAGGAGAAGGGGATGACAGACGATGAGATGGTTGGATGCCATCACCGACTCAGTGGACATGAGTTTGAGCAAGCTTTGGGAGTTGGTGATGGACAGTGAAGTCTGGCATTCTGCAGTCCATGGGGTTGCAAAGAGTCGGACATGACTGAGCAACTGAATTGATGCATGCAGAAGGAAATGGCAACCCACTCCAGTATTCTTGCCTGGAAAATCCCACAGACAGAGGAGGCTGGTGGGCTACAGTTCATTGGGTGGCAAAAGGTCAGACATGACTGAGCAACTGAGCACCTTTATAGAGAGCTTTGCACGTGCATATAAAATATGTACTAATTGAAAGACCACAAGTAAACTCCAAAAGGAAAGAAGAGAAAATGTGGAGATGGCAAAAATACTCTAAAATAAGGAAAAGTGGGAACGATTCTGGAATATTCTTTGTTTTCAAAACAACTTTCTCTTGAAGTACAGCTGATCTGCGCTGTTCCCGGTGCCCAGCAGCGCGATCCAGTTACATACACAGACGCACGTGCTGTTTCAGATACTTTTCCATCAGGGGTCATCACAGGATATCGACATGCTTCTCCGAGCCACACAGTAGGTCCTTGTTGCTTATCTGTTTCTGTTCATCCTAAATTCCTGATGTATCCCTCTCCCATTTTCCCCTTTGGTAACCATGTGTATTTCTACGTCTATGAGTCTGTTTTGTAAATAAGTTGATTTCAGACTCCATATAAAAGTGACACATATCTTTATCTGGCTTACTTAGTGCGATAATTTCTGGATCCATCCATGTTGCTGCAAATGGCCATCGGTTCACTGTTTTGGCTGCCGTCTACGGGGTCGCACAGAGTCGGACACGACGGAAGCGACGCAGCAGCAGCAGCAGAATGTTCCATGGTATATATGTACCACGACCTCTTTACCCACTGCTCTGCTGATGGGCATTTAGGTTGCTTCCATCTCCTGGCTATTGTAAGGAGTGCTGCTATGAACACTGGGGTGCACGGATCTTTCTCAATTAGCATTTTGTCCAGATATATGCCCAGGAGTGGCATTGCTGGATCATTTGGTGTCTCTATGTTTAGTTTTTTAAGGAACCTCCATAATATTCTCCACAGAACATTCTTTGCCAAGGCAGTGATAGCAAAAACAAAACAAAAAAAAAACAACACACGCCGATAATACACTGACTAGAAAAAAATCCAAAATGTCTAACTAGAAAATATGAGTCTCAGAACAACAATATAGCTTAATTTCACTTCCATTTTAAAGTCTGTATTTTAGAAAGCAATGAATAGTTCTGGAAAGAAGTTACCCGTTGACAGGAATTGCTTTCTCAGGAAGGAGAAAGGGTGGGGGAACAAACAGCAGGGATCTTCTGTTGTTATTTTCTGTACTTACACTTCCTAATGTCTTTAAGAGGCAGCCAACGTTCTTTTCTCGTGTTATCTGTACAATGAAAAGGGACCTAGTCCTGTCGGTTTAGTGAGCCTCTACTATTCACCTGGAGAGGCTAACCCTCTTGAAGTCCTGATGGGGAGGCTGGGGACAATACCCACAGAGAAAAAGGCACGTGAAGGAGCTCCCAGGTTTCCTAGTGGTGAGAACTCCGTACGATCTCTGCTGGGGCCCAGGTTCAATCCCCGGTCGGGGAACTGAGATCCTGCGAGCCGCTCGGAGCACCAAGTGAAATGAAAGAGAGACAGGTGGAAGCAGACTGATGAAGCAGCAGTGGGGACGCGAGTCCTCTGCCTACCGGACGCAGCTGGGCTGTTACGAACGAGCAGGTTACCTTTGGGGACGAGTCTTTAGATGCTCAAGTGCCCACAGGCGCAGGCGCCTGACGCAGGGGGGTTGCACGGTCTCCCGCGGCAAGCCCCCGCCCCAGGCCCATCGCCCTGGCCCACCGCCATCTACAGAGTCCAGAGCAGAGGCAACAGGCATGGCCCCCCAGGCTGCACGCTTGGTAAGTAACTGCTGAATGAAGAGTCCACGAGGCAACCGACCGGGGTTTCCACCCAGGGACCTGCTTACAGGGCCGGGCCAGCAGTCCCGCCCCAGCTCCGGGGGACCCGCTGCCCTGGGAAGGGCAGGGGCCGAGAACAAGACACACGGCACAGGCGGGGGAGCTGGGCGAACAGCAGCCTGGAGACGAGGCTGGAGATCCGGAGACAGGAGGGGTGGGCGCTGCCCGCGGCGGGGGCTGCGGGTGGGGAGTGGTTGGGGGCGATGAAAACGTTCTAATAGTAACTGTGGGGTGGTTAGCCAATGTGCAAGCAGATTGAAAAACAGTGAATTGTATATTTTAGATAGGCAAACTGTACGGTGTGTGAGAGAAATCTCAATAAAGGTGTTAAATATTATCAACAGAAAAGTAAGAAAGAGTCAGAGTCAGAGAGATCAAGAGAGACACAGAGACACAGTCAGAGACCACGAGAGACAGAGATCAAGGGAGATACAGAGACAAAGTCAGAGACCAAGGGAGAGACAGAGAGAGGCACAGGGTCAGAAAGACTAGGAGATACAGACACCAAGGGAGACAGAGAGAGAGATACAGACAGAGAACACTGGCAGCAAGTTGGCTCTGTGCCCGCCAGGGCCGCCCTGACCCCCGAGACCCGGGTGAGGGCCCCGGGGCCTCTTGCAGGACGATGATATTAATGGGGGGACACCCATGCCCGGAGCAAACAGGAGCCGAGGCAGCGCGACCCCCGTTCTCTGAGCCGCGGTCCGGCAGACACACGGGACAGGGTGGGGTCCGCTCACAAACCTGCCGGCCGCAGGCGGGATGGCTCCGAGTTCTGCAGGAAAGACTGCTGTCGGGCGGCCGGGGTCCCAGGCCTCAAAGGCACACCTGAGTGGCCGTGAGGGTCACTGCAGACTTGGGGTGCACACTGCAGGGCCTGGAAGGAGGCTGCCCTTGCGGACCGCTGTGGCTGGAGAGAGGGCCTGGGGACCACTTCAGGCTGGGTCCACAAGGCAGGCAGAGAGACAGACAGGGGGCCCTTGGGAGGGAGGGGAGGCTCCGTGGTGGCAAGAAGGACATGTGCAGATAGAGGTTAGGAGAGAAAAAGAGGGTGGAAGGACACACAGCCAGGAGCCCGCTGTTGAAACAGCCGTGAGCACGCGATGCCCTTGGTTCAGACCGTGGGCAGGCCCGCACCACGTTGACAGGTGGAAACTGCAGGGAAACCCCAGTCTTGGGCTTCATGTCTGCACCTTTACCATGAGTCTGTGTTCAGGTGGTGCTCTAAGTAACTAAAAACACTTACAAGAAAAATTTAAAAGATGGACCTATGCTTGGCAAACACACCTTTCACGTGTGGGGTACAGCTAATCCCAGGCTGTAAAAGAAGAGCCCTGGGCGTTACTTCCAGGGGAGGTGAGCCCTGGATCCTGGCCCAAGGTCACACACCCTGGCCTGATGCTGGGCCTGTCATCTGATTATGGGGTCTCACCTCCTGCCCTGCTGGTTCTGTGAAACGGTTTCTACTGGAACTCGGGCTCCTGAGCGTCCGGGTCCCACCCCAGGCTCCTGGCCCCTGGTCGGGCCGCCAGAACCCACCCCACCAACTGGGGCTCATTCATGATGACCCAAACTGTTAGTTACTTAAAACAACAGCATTATTTTGCCTCAGTGAGCAGTGTTCTGCAGAGAGAAAAGAGGAAAGGGTATCTGAGAGAGCCCTGGCCCTGAGGGGACAAGGGCCCATGGATGAGCCGGATTTCGGCAGGTTACCATCCAGCATGTGGGGGAAGCAGGTGAGAGAGAACGAACTCTGGGGGCAGCCAGCCAGGGCAACGCTCCTGGGGCTCGGGGACCTGAAGGCTGCCTGGGGGCTCATTCTGCACTGGGCTAAGTGTGCCCTGGCCCGGCTCCAGGGCGGCCGGGGAGGACCCGCCAGGTGACCGTCCCAGATGTCCGGAGCCACTGGGGCCCATCATAACCCAGGGCAAGAGTCTGGCCCGGCAATTCCGTGTAACCGCTCCCCACTGCTCCGCAAGGACTTCCATTGAAAACTCCCATCCGGGAGGTTTATCTCCTAGGAAGCTAAGAATAAAACCCTTGCCAGGCACTGCCAGTCACACCCTCCCAGGAGGAAGCCAGCCAGGATCCCAGAAAACTCCTCCACTCACCCACAGAAGGACAGCTCTGAGTCAATATTAACCAAGCTCAAGGCACACACCCCGTCATTCTAAGAGCTGCCAGACCTGGAAGGAAGAGAGATTTCAAAACTGAAGGGCAAGTGGTTCGTGTGACTTTATAACAACGACCCTGTGTGTGTGCATGTGTGTACAGACAGGTGTATGTGTCTGTGTGCACACGCGTGCACATGTGAGCACAGGTATGTGTGTGCTCTACAGTTCAGAAGACACACCTCTCCACTCCTTGATTCCACCCTCAGCGCCTTCTTGCCAGAGGTAGCAGGAGGCCCGTTTCACCGATAAGGCAGCGGAGGAACAGGAAGGCGTGAATGAAAACCTGCAGCTCCAGGAAGCGAGCAAAAGGAGCAGTCCTGACCCAGAGAAGTCACCAGTGGGAGCCCCATGGCGCCCGTGCGTGGCTGCTGGCTGCCCTGTGGGTCCTCCTACGAGGGGATCTCATAGGACACACTGAGGCGTGTCTTCATCATTCTAAAGGAGCCCATCAAGTGAAGACACAGACATGCCCTGCGTGTTTTGAGGGCCAAAGCATCAGGGAGAATATCCAATTATTATCCAGGGATGACTTTTGGAGACGTGACTACAGTCACTTAAATGTCACAGACAGGAACTACTCAGCACTCCAAATCATGAGTCCTCAGCACTCCAAATCATGAGTCCTCAGCACTCCAATTCATGAGTCAGGAATTCGTTTCCAGTTTAAATGATCCCTTGAAATGAGCCTGTCCCGGCAGACATAAATCTAGGAAGACTCCGGATGTGTGCGATCAATAAAATGGTGAAGTGCAGAGCTGGGACGCTGCTGTCACCAGAGCGAGGCTGGAACCTGGCTCCAAAGACCGAGCTGCTCTCAAGGGCGGTGCCCCAAGGACCACACCACACACGCGCCCTGACACATGGCTTCACCTGACTTGTGCCCAGTGGAGTATCTGCCTACCTCCAATCAAGGGGTTACAGGAACCCGTCCCCAAGGCCTGGGGGAGGAGAAATACAGACTGGGTTTTGAGCCCGGCTTTGGCGTTTACAGCTGAGCCGCTTGGACTGAGCCTGCGGCTACTGGCCTGTTCAAGGGAATGACAGCCAACAGCAGCCTCCGAAGGCTCGTTGGAGGAATCGAAGGGGAATGACTATGGGACACCTTTCTGCACACCCTCGACACCCAGGGCACAATTGTCCCACGAGGGCCCCCGCAGAGACTGCCACTGGCTACGATGCTGACAACCACGGTGTGGGGTGTGGAAAGGGCACACGGACCAGACAGAACACAGCCTGTCTCCAGAGGCCAGCTCCAGAGAGGCAGGGTTTACTTATTTTTTAACCTTCCAGACAAATTTTGCCTGGCTTAGTAACTTTTGATATTTCAAACTCCCTCCCTCCCTTCCTTCATTATCCAGGGTAGAAAAACAAACACCAGGCTGTCTCCCCCACCTCCCTCTGGGGCTCCTGGAAAGCCAGCCAACAGACCGAGGGAGCTGGAAGATGAGATGCAGTTTGCTGCTTACAATCAAAGCCCTAATTAGTTGACTTCATAAAAGAAGAGAATATTCTGATCATAGTGTGTTTTACTGGAAGTGTACAGATGAGGTCTGCCTAAAACTGATAAAACACACGATCAATCCATAAAGCTGATGTTTTCACATTTAATGAGAAGTCTGTTAAATGAACAGCAGTACACGTGGTTTCACCGTCACCATCGTAAGCACCACCTTCACCACCATCCCCGTAGTCACCATCAGCATCACCACTTGCTGTTGTTCAGTCGCTCAGTTGTGTCCGACTCTTTGCGACCCCATGGACTGCAGCACACCAGGCTTCCCTGCTCTTCACTATCTCCTGGAGTTTGTTCAAACTCAGGCCCATTGCGCTGGTGATGCCATCCCACGGCCTCATCCTCTGTGGCCCCTTCTCTAACTCTTGCCCTCAGTCTTTCCCAGCATCAGGTCTTTTCCAACGAGTCTGTTCTTTGCATCTAGTGGCCAAAGTATTGGAGCCTCAGCTTCAGCATCAGTCCTTCCAATGAACATTCAGGGCTGATCTCCTTTAAGGTGGACTGGTTTGATCTCCTTGTTGTTCAAGGGGCTCTCAAGAGTCTTTGGTAGCATCACAATTCAAAAGCATCAATTCTTTAACGCTCAGTCTTGTTTATGATCCAACTCTCACACCCGTACGTGACTACTGGGAAAACCAAAGCTTTGACTCTCATCACCATAGTCACCACCATCACCATCATCACCAGTCACCATCCATCATCACCATCACCTCCGTCACAGTCACTTTTACTGAAAATCCACTGCATGCCAGGCATACCATATGTTTGTTTTCTATTTTAAGCCTCTTAGCAGCCCTGCCAGTTAGGTATAATTATCTCCACATTACAGAGGAGGGATTTTCTGGAACCCAGACTGCCATGTCTCCCTGCATTGCAGTTCTGTCTTGAGGCGGCTTCTTAATCCCTTTCCCTGGCTCCTGTCCTGACCCAAAGGCACCAGGTCCCCGCCCCGGGAGAGTCTGTTTCTCAGCATCACTCTCCAGAGAGCCCTATACGACACCTCCTTCTGCTTGAAGGAGTTTCTCTCGTTGGCCCTGAGCCCGGCCTCACACACCCTGTGTGTGCAGAAGCAGAAGTGGACTCAGAGAGGAGGCCAGCACACTGGTGACTTGGGGAGGACAGGGCCTCAGGTTAGGTATCAATACAATTGCCAGGGGTGCATGACAGAGGCTGGGGAACCCTCGATCCCTCCGTCCACCCCCCCATCCGCCCCGAGGACAGCTCATCGGAAGGATGCTAGTGTACACGGAGCTGTGCGTCTCTGAATTACACAGAGATGCCATCTGCACTGGCTTTTCTCACTGGTTGGGAAGGGGGTCGGCGCTGAGGGAAAAGATTAAAGGTCACACTAGCATCCCAGGGAGCAGCATGATGGATTCAGGAGGCTGGATCCCAGAACACTTGCCGACTCCCAACTGGACATGCTGTCCAGAACCCACGGGCCACCAAGCGAGTCTGTGACCCTCCATGATGAATGCAAGGCTGGGTGTCCAAAACAGGAGGGGCCCCAAAAGCATTTCTACCCGTGCTGCTGCGGAGGGTCAGGCGGGTAGGGCTGGACAGCAGCAGGCGGGCCGCAACGGTCCCAGAACCCTGGACAGCTCTCACACCCTGGCCAGGCTCCCAGCACGCTGGGAGGAAGGCACTCGGCCGGGAGCAGGGAGTCTGTCTTTAACTTACGTCTGGTGAGAGACCAGATGCAGCCTTCGGCACCCGGGCCTGGCAAACTGGGGCCCACAGGCTAAACTGGCCCCCTGCCTGGTTTATAAATAAAGTTTTATTGGCGCACAGCCACACATTAATCTGCATATCGTCTGTGGCTAAGTTCACACTGCACAGGCAGAGTGGAGTAGCTGTGAAGAAGTCCATGTGGTCTGAAAAGCCAGAATATTCACTCAGTGGCTCTTTATAGAAAAAGTCTGCTGGCCTCTCTAACCCAAGGCAAGAGAGGCAGGGTCTTCCTACTAGCCCTGGGCGGCTCTGGGTCATCCCAAAGCCATCAGCCGAGGGTGAGGATAGGTCCAGAGGACACAGAGGGGACCCAGCCCCACAAATAACTCAGAATACAGATTCCCGACACTCTAATAAAAACGGTTACACTTTCAAAGATCGTCCTGTCCTCCATTATTTCAAGAGACAGAAAACATGGTATTCTGTTTAGGTATTTCCCCCCCCTCCATGATAAAATATGCTTAAAATCTACCAGGGAAAATTAAGGAATGCTTTCCCCATCTAAGGCAATAATTAAGAAGCACGTGTTGGCACAGATGTTTTACCAGCCAAAGCCAAGCCTCCTGACGTGTGTTTTTCTAGCCCAGCCGAGCAAGATATCCCCGCGCTCATAAATCCACTCCAGCCTCCATGTGCCGTGGAACACCTAGGGCCCCAGCTGTGTGCAAATCCCATCAATATGCTTTCATTAAGGAGCTGGCCAGCAGCTTTCAGGAAATCCCTTGAAGTCAGACTGAAATGCTTCCCCAGCCCCATCTGGCTGAGCTGCTCTCCTGTGCCAGGGGCAGGGGACACGCTGAGAGATGGCAGTTTGTGTCCCTGAGAAGGTGGGCCCAAGGGGCAAGCGGAGGCCAGCAGGGATGACAGGTAAGGCCTAATAACGACCTGAGCCCGGGCCGTTCCCCTGGGCTGTACTGCAAAGGGCTGTGGCGTAAAAAGCACAGCTCACTCTACCAGGGGCTCATCAAGGAAAGGCTTGACTGAGGGCAGGTATCTCAACTGGGTCTTGAAGAACACATAGGGGTTTTCCAGGGCAAAGTGACTCCAGTCACTTAGGAGTCTTGCCTGGAGGGTGGGGGTCGTGTCCCACCCCTGGTGCTTTCTGGGCTGCTCGCACCCAGCTCGCCTGAGTTTTCAGTCCTTCTCACACGGGAGAGCGAGGGCTTTTTATAAACTTGCTCACATCAAGGCTCCACTCGTGGAGCCGAAAAGAAGTGAGCGGGGTCCTGAAAAAAGATCTGCACTCCTGTGTTCACAGCATCGCTGTTCACAGCAGGTGAGAGATGGAGGCAGCCCATGTCACCTGACGGATGAAAGGATAAAACGTGGTCCATCTTCACAAGGGAAAACTGCTGCCGTTGTTCAGCCGCTCAGTCGTGTCTGACTCTCTGTGACCCCACAGGCTACAGCACACCAGGCCTCCCTGTCCATCACCAACTCCCGAAGTCCACTCAAACTCATGTCTGTTGAGTTGGTGATGCCACCCAACCATCTCATCCTCTGTTGTCCCCTTCTCCTTCTTCCTTCAATCTTTCCCAGCATCAGGGTCTTATTCCAATGAGTCAGCTCTTCCCATCAGGTGGCCAAAGTACTGGAGTTTCAGCCTCAGCATCAGTCCTTCCAGTGAATATTCAGGGTTGATTTCCTTTAGAATTGATTGGTCTGACCACCTCGAAGTTCAAGGGACTCTCAAGAGTCTTCTTCGGCACCACAGTTCAAAAGCATCAATTCTTCAGCGCTCAGCCTTCTTTATAGTCCAACTCTCACATCTGTACATGACCACTGGGAAAACCACAGCTTGGACCAGAAGGACCTTTGTCTGCAAAGTGATGTCTCTTCTTTTTAGTATGGTGTCTAGGTTTATCATAGCTTTTGAAAGCTATGACGAGGGGACATTACTCAGCCTTAAAAAGGAAGAAAACTGTGACACAGCTACAACCTGGATGAACCCGAGCACAGCACAGAGTGAAGTAAGAGAAACGAAAGGGCAGATTCCACGCGATTCCACTCGTAGGACGTCCCTGGAGCTGTCAAGTTCAGAGACAGAAAGCAGATGGTGGGGCTGGGGGAGGGAACGGGGACTGGGTTGATGGAGACAGAGTGTCAGGCTGGGGAGATGGAAAGTTCTGAAGACAGAGGCGGGCGACACTTGTTCAGCCATGTGAATGCATGGAACAATGCTGAGACGCGTACCTTAACTGCACAGATAAGACGGTCAAACATTCGCTCTGTTTTACTTATCTACCCACAGTGAAGAAGGAATTAGGTTTCCAAGGTGGCGCTCGTGGTAAAGAGCCTGCCTGCCAGTGTAGGAGACATAAGAGATGTGGGTTCCATCCCTGAGTAGGAAAGATCTCTTGGAGGAGGGCATGGCAACCCACTTCAGTATTCTTGCCTGGAAAATGTCATGGACAGAGGAGCCTGGCAGGCTATAGTCCATGGGGTCACAAGAGAGTTGGACTCGACTGAAGCGACTTAGCATGCAAGAAGGAATTAAATCGGAAAAGCCCACTGGGGACATGTGTGTACGTGTGATGCGAGGCCTGCCGCTGTTACACGGCAGTCCCATTGGCGTCCAGTGGGGTGCCACAATCGTCTTGGGGGCTCTGTCAGCAGCTCCCATCCCCATTTCATGGCTCCAACCTGCCCCCTCCAGGCCCCAGGGGAGACCCGCTCTGGGGTACGTGTGACACGGTACCTGCAGACTCTGCCGTGGGGGGTTTGTGCCCAGCTCTGACTGCACCAGCTGTGTCCAGGAGCCTCCTCTCACTTCCTGTGACTCAACTTCCCCTTCTATGACAGGGATGTGTGTTGTGCAAGCTAAGTCTCTTCAGTCGTGACCCTGTGGACTGTAGCCCACCAGGCTCCTCTGCCCATGGGATCCTCCAGGCAAGAATACTGCAGTGGGTTGCCAGTCCCTTCTCCAGGGTATCTTCCCAACCCAGGGATGGACCCTGATTTTCTTATGTCTCCTGCATTTGGCAGGTAGGTTCTTTACCACTAGCACCAGCTGGAAAGCTCGTACGACAGGGATAACCATCCTCAGAGAAGCTGGTGAGGAGCTCTTCCAGCTAAGCACTGAGTGTCTGTGTCTCTGCAGATTCCTACCTTGAAGCCCTAACCCCCCAGTGTGACTGTGTCTGGAGATGGGTCTTTACAAGGTGATTAGTTTAAGTGAGGTTGTGAGGGTGGGGCCCTGATCTGACAGGATTAGCGTCCTTGGCAGAAGAGACAGCCAAGGGCTGTTTCTGTCTCTGTACATGAGAGGAGGACACAGCCGGAAGGGGAGGGAAACCAACCAGGAAGGCAGCTCCCCGGAACCAGGCAGGGCGGCCCCGTGGTCTGGGACGTGCAGCCAGGACTGTGAGAAACAAGTGTCTGCTGTTTAAGCCGCCCCATCTGTGGGGCTTCATTACAGCACCCGGAGCTGGACACCCACCTGCAAAGTGCTCAGCACAGCCCCGGGTCCGGGGTGCACAGTCACAGCTCACTGACCTGGTTGTAGAGGGCGCAGATGTGCAGGGCGGTGTTCCCCGAGGCGTTCTGGGCCCCCATGTCGGCCCCGTAGAAGAGCAGGTGCTCCAGATGCTGCACGTGGCCGTACCTGCAGGCCTGAAACGAGAGTCCACAGCGTGAGCGGGACCGCCTGGGCACACCGGCTCCCCCAGAACTGACGATGTGAGTGGGACCGCCCGGGCACACCAGCTCCCCCAGAACTCATGGTGTGAGTGGGACCGCCCGGGCACACCTGGCTCCCCCAGGACTGACAGTGTGAGCGGGACCGCCCGGGCACACCAGCTCCCCCAGAACTGACGGTGTGAGCGGGACCGCCCGGGCACACCTGGCTCCCCCAGGACTGACCGTGCGGCCGGCACAGCTCACAGCCCACTCCCGCATCTGCACCAGGCCCCCTAGGACAGACCCCAGGGTGGGGAACAGGAGAGGGGCTCGTGACAGGACTGAGGATTGTGTTCAGCTGTTCAACAGAGGGGTGGGTCTGCGTAGGGGCCACCCATTCCTTTCATTTGGACCTGCAGGAGGGGAACCCCAAAGACACCATGGCATGTCTTCGCCCCCTGAACTCAGCAACCGCCCAGGAAACGTGGATCAGGATGCTCCATACCTGGCCTTGCTAATTCAAGCCCCCGGGATCCCAGGATGATGCATGAGGACATCTGTGGGTGTGCGAGGACCTGCTGTGTCCTGGGGAGAGACCCGCCCACCTGACCTGTCCTCCTCTGGGCAGGGGCAGCCCCGCTGAGACTTTAACATGAACCCACCCTGAAGGGGCTCAAGAGGCAGGGGAGGTGGCCCCACAGCGTGATTTACCCTTTTCTGAGCCCTTCTAGGGCTGACGTAAATCCTTCTAGGGATTTATGAGCCAACAGGGTTCTGGGCTCCACCAGATCTGGCTTGGTTTTCCAGAACTTTCACTCTGAGCCTATGTCTTCACGTGCCAACAGAAACCCTGCTCCTCGAGGGGTTCTCATGAGTCACGTGAATACGGGGCCTGAAAAGACCCCCAGTGGTGCTCAGGGACGGGCCAGCCCCCCACCCCCCACAGCAAGCAGGGAGACCTGGCATTGAGACTGCGTAGGGGCGGGGGCCGTTCAGCTCCAGCAGGGGGTCCAGAGGCTGGGGGTGGGTCTCCTGACCCTGGGCAGCAGGTCCTATCCGACTAACCCCACCCCATCCACCAGCACCGCCTGCGCACCCAGCAGCGCACAGCGCCGAGGTGGTGAGACCCACTGTCCCTGTGTTGGGGCGAAAATGCAGACAGAGATACGAGAGGCTAAGGAACAGGGTCCTGACCCAGGACTGAGCACACGGAGGGCGGGGAGCGCCAGGCACAGAGCAGACAGCTGGCCCAGCCAGGACGGGCAGCCGCGGTGGGTTGGGGTTGGGCTGGCGCGCAGCTCGTCAGCCCTGCCTTTCTGGTAACTGAGACAGACTGAGCGGAACCTCCACCTCTGTGCTGTGCAAGAGAGAGCGCCGAACCCCACCAATTAACAGAGGAGAGAGGACGGGAGGACGGGGGTCAGTAATCGGATGACCTTAAAAACCCTGAGAAACACCCCACCAATTAACAGAGGAGGGAGGACGGGAGGACGGGGGTCAGTAATCGGATGACCTTAAAAACCCTGAGCAACACCCACGTCCAACCCCAGTGCTGCCGTTTAGAGCAGATCATCACCAGAGATACGGTGGCTTCCACCTGCCTGCCCCACCTTCCCTTTTCAGGGCAACAGCGCCTGCCTCTTCCTCTGGGGCCCCGAGCCGGCTCGCAGAGGCCTGGGGGCCCGCCCCTCCCCACGCCTACAGCACACCCAGAACGTTCGAGCTTCCGGCCATGGGCGTGGGCTGGGGATGCCCAAGTGACTCTCGGGAGCCACGGAGCCGGAGGCTGAAACATTTGTCAGAACAACAGAGAAAATGGAGTTCTCGCTTTCCTCCAGGAGGGTCGGCAAAAAAAGCCACGGAAGCTCAGAGCTGCTGGGGCCACCAACGCAGGGGAAGGGAGAAGTGGGAGCTGAAGGCAGGAGAGAGGAAACAAGACACACACAGACACACACACAGACACACACACACAATAGAGACACACACACACAGAGACAGGCACAGAGAGACACACACACACAATAGACAGACACACCAACGCAGGGGAAGGGAGAAGTGGGAGCTGAAGGCAGGAGAGAGGAAACAAGACACACACAGACACACAGACACACACACACAATAGAGACACACACACACAGATACAGGCACAGAGAGACACACACACACACACACACACACAATAGACAGATCCACAATAGAGACAGACACACACAATAGAGACAGACAGACACACACACACAGAGACAGATACAGGCACAGAGAGACACACGGACACAGAGACACAGAGACACACACACAGACATACAGAGACAGATACAGGCACACACACACACACACACACACACACACACAGACGTTGCCAAGGTAATGTCCTGTGAATCCCTCTCAGTGAAGACTCTGCCTGGGCTCTTCAGGATGTAAGCCTAGGTATAATTTTAATTTTCCCCTTATATCAGCTTGAGATTTTTGACCCTCAAATTGAAGGAGCCCTCGCCAAACCACTCTCTCCAAAGGCCTTCCAGGAAGCAAGACTGGACTCGGCTTAACTATCCTACAGTCAGAAGCGAAGAGGCTGCACTGGCATAAAAAATACATTTACCATCACTGCACACCCACCCTCCCCCTTCCGTGGTTAACTTGAAATGGTGACATTTTATGTGACGTCATTGGATCGTGTCTCGCTCTCCTCAACCAAGGGTCACGACATGATCAACGCGAAGAGAGAAAACAGCGTCGCTGACTCTAAGGGCTTCCTTCCCACCCGTGTCTTTCTCAGAGCCCAGTGTCTGCAAACAAGCAAAACCAGAAAATTCAGACACATGCTGGAACAACAACAAACTCCCATAATCGCTTTTCTAAAGGATCATCTTTGCTCATCTCTTCTCTCAAACCACTGGCTGTTATGTGACTTTGGACACCTGATGTGAAAAACTGACTCATTTGAAAAGACCCTGATGCTGGGACAGATTGAAGGCAGGAGGAGAAGGGGAAGACAGAGGATGAGACGGTTGGATGGCATCACCGACTCAATGGACATGAGTTTGAGTAAGCTCCGGGAGTTGGTGATGAACAGGGAGGCCTGGCGCACTGCGGTTTATGGAGTCGCAAAGAGTTGGACACGACTGAGCGACTGATCTGAACTGGACTGTTACGCGATAGAAGCCATGTTTGCTGAAGAAGTGGCCTGGCGCGCGGGAAACAGAGGAAGGAATCTGGGCGAGGCGGTGGCCAGAGGGGTGAGCAGACCGGCTGCAGTCAGTGTGGGAGGGTGGCAAGAAACAGGTGAATAAACGAAGGACAACGGGAGCAGGTTTCCCCGTGTCAAGAAGGGAGTCGGTGACGCAGCGCAGGAGAAAACGAGAGGAAACTCCTCCGTGGCACTGGAGGCCCTCCAGTATGAGCTTTCGGTCTCAGCAGAAAAGCAAGAGACGGACTGTGTAGGCACTCCTGGACGTGAGTGCACACGCGCCCCTGACTCAGGCCACACATACGCACCGGGGTTTCTGGCTTTGGCAAAAGGCTGGACGAGGGTGGTGGTAACCTACACGGGGAAAATGAGAACTGAAGATCTGGAGAAACGATAAAACAAAATTCCTGTTTTGACCAAAGCAGGCTATCCCATGCTCATGAGACTCCTCCGTGGCGGTGCCACCTAGGTATTCGCATGTGCCAGTTTGGAGTTTCAAGGAGAGCCAGAGTTGAGTCAAGTTATCCAAAGAATAGCAAGGAGAGATAAGAAAGCCTTCCTCAGCGATCAATGCAAAGAAATGGAGGAAAACAACAAAATGGGAAAGACTAGAGATCTCTTCAAGAAAATTAGAGATACCAAGGGAACATTTCATGCAAAGATGGGCTGGATAAAGGACAGAAATGGTATGGACCTAACAGAAGCAGAAGATATTAAGAAGAGGTGTCAAGAATACACAGAAGAACTGTACAAAAAGATCTTCACGACCCAGATAATCACGATGGTGTGATCACTGACCTAGAGCCAGATATCCTGGAATGTGAAGTCAAGTGGGCCTTAGAAAGCATCACTACAAACAAAGCCAGTGGAGGTGATGGAATACCAGTTGAGCTATTCCAAATCCTGAAAGATGATGCTGTGAAAGTGCTGCACTCAGTATACCAGCACATTTGGAAAACTCAGCAGTGGCCACAGGACTGGAAAAGGTCAGTTTTCATTCCAATCCCAAAGAAAGGCAATGCCAAAGAATGCTGAAACTACTGCACAATTACGCTCATCGCACACACTAGTAAAGTAATGCTCCAAATTCTCCAAGCCAGGCTTCAGCAATACATGAACCGTGAATTTCCTGATGTTCAAGCTGCACAATTACGCTCATCGCACACACTAGTAAAGTAATGCTCCAAATTCTCCAAGCCAGGCTTCAGCAATACGTGAACCGTGAATTTCCTGATGTTCAAGCTGGTTTTAGAAAAGGCAGAGGAACCAGAGATCAAATTGCCAACATCCACTGGATCATGGAAAAAGCAAGAGAGTTCCAGAAAAACATCTATTTCTGCTTTATTGACTATGCCAAAGCCTTTGACTGTGTGGATCACAATAAACTGTGGAAAATTCTGCAAGAGATGGGAATACCAGACCACCTGACCTGCCTCTTGAGAAGCCTATATGCAGGTCAGGAAACAACAGTTAGAACTGGACATGGAACAACGGACTGGTTCCAAATAGGAAAAGGAGGACATCAAGACAATATACCACCCTGCTTATTTAATTTATATGCAGAGTACATCATGAGAGACGCTGGGCTGGAAGAAGCACAAGCTGGAATCAAGACTGCTGGGAGAAATATCAATAACCTCAGATATGCAGATGACACCACCCTTATGGCAGAAAGTGAAGAGGAACTCAAAAGCCTCTTGATGAAAGTGAAAGAGGAGAATGAAAAAGTTGGCTTAAAGCTCAACATTCAGAAAACGAAGATCATGGCATCCGGTCCCATCACTTCATGGGAAATAGATGGAGAAACAGTGGAAATAGTATCAGACTTTATTTTGGGGGTCTCCAAAATCACTGCAGATGGTGACTGCAGCCATGAAATTAAAAGATGCTTACTCCTTGGAAGGAAAGTTATGACCAACCTAGATAGCATATTCAAAAGCAGAGACATTACTTTGCAAACAAAGGTCCGTCTAGTCAAGGCTATGGTTTTTCCAGTGGTCACGTATGGATGTGAGAGTTGGAGTGTGAAGAAAGCTGAGCACCGAAGAATAGATGCTTTTGAACTGTGGTGTTGGAGAAGACTCTTGAGAGTCCCTTGGACTGCAAGGAGATCCAACCAGTCCATTCTGAAGGAGATCAGCCCTGGGTGTTCTTTGGAAGGAATGATGCTAAAGCTGAAACTCCAGTACTTTGGCCACCTCATGTGAAGAGTTGACTCATTGGAAAAGACTCTGATGCTGGGAGGGGTTGGGGGCAGGAGGAGAAGGGGACGACGGAGGATGAGATGGCTGGATGGCATCACTGACTCGATGGACAAGAGTCTGAGTGAACTCCGGGAGTTGGTGATGGACAGGGAGGCCTGACATGCTGCGATTCATGGGGTCGCAAAGAGTCGGACACAACTGAGCGACTGAACTGAACTGAATGGAATCTGTTGGCAAATGTGGACTGAAATCGTGTGAAATTGTCACTTTTAGTCAAAATGGCTGAACGATGGTGCTTTCGCTGGTTCAGTCTAAGAGATGATATTTAAACCCGCAGGTCTGAATGCAGTCGCTTAGGAAGAGCATTTACAGGGGAGAGAACAGGGGCAGAGCCTTGGGCACCCACCACTTAGAGGTGGGACAGAAGAGCAGGAGCTTTCCTGGCAGCTCAGCTGTAAAGAACCCGCCTGCCAACACAGGAGGTGCAGGTTCGGTCCAGTGTTCTTGTCTGGGAAATCCCATGGACAGAGGAGCCTGGTGGGCTACAGTCCATGGGGTCGCAAAGAGTCAGACGTGACTGGGAGACTAAACGAGAACCCCCTCTGAGAGGGCCTGGAGTCAGTAACAGGCCGGGAGCACTGAGCGCACTTACTACCCAGACCTTGGGTTCTAAATACCACTCTGGACTCAAAAGAATCGGGACTCCTGACAGAGATGGGTGATTCGAGGGCTGAGGCAGGAAAAAACAGGATGAGCCTGGAAAACCTCGTTGAGCCGGAAGGAAAAAGGATGAGGATGGGTGCACAGGACACACGGGCCATCCTGAGGGGCTCCCTGGACCCGAAGCAGGATAACATCAACAGACCTCTTGAAAAACAGAAATCCACGAAACCACGTTACTGTAAGTAAGTGAATAAATAAATAGGACGAGAAAGCTCCTTCTGATAACAGAAAGCCAACTAATTGTGAGCAATAAGGATGGGAGTAGGAAAATCTCCACTCAGCAGTTACCTACTTAATTCAGGCAAGAATACCATGCATGCTAAAACGAGCAGGTGAGAG
Source organism: Bos indicus x Bos taurus (assembly GCF_003369695.1). Taxonomy (NCBI): domain Eukaryota; kingdom Metazoa; phylum Chordata; class Mammalia; order Artiodactyla; family Bovidae; genus Bos; species Bos indicus x Bos taurus. The sequence goes on along the minus strand of NC_040104.1, from coordinate 3,181,067 downwards.
GGAGATGGGGAAAACGGGCTTTGTCAAATACTCCCTGACTGCAGAGCGAAGAGGAAACTGCAGTGGAGAGCCTGGCAGATTCCAGGTGAACAGGGGGCCAGAGTGGACATCACCAGTGACGGCAAATGGTCACCACTGCCCCCTGACTGGACCACCAGTAACACAGTTCCCCTCCATGCTGCTGCTGCTGCTAAGTCACGTCAGTCGTGTCCGACTCTGTGCGACCCCATAGACGGCAGCCCACCAGGCCCCGCCGTCCCTGGGATTCTCCAGGCAAGAACACTGGAGTGGGTTGCCATTTCTTTCTCCAATGAGTGAAAGTGAAAAGTGAAAGCGAAGTCGCTCAGTTGTGTCGGACTCTTAGCGACCCCATGGACTGCAGCCCACCAGGCTCCTCCATCCATGGGATTTTCCAGGCAAGAGTACTGGAGTGGGGTGCCAGTGCCTTCTCCGTCCCTTCCATGATTTTCCTGCACAAATGCGCATCATGCATCTTATCACCAGGAAACACTGAGCAAATGCACACCAGGCGACAGGCTCCACACGCCCACCCTGTAACCTTCGGGAGAGGCCCCTGAGAGAACCAAGGGAACACGATGAACTCTGGCAGGCAAAAGGGTTTGTGCGGGGTCCAAGACCGGATCTTTTCACTGTGCATGCCAAGTCACTTCCGTCGTGTCTGACTCTTCGTGACCCTGTGGACTGTAGCCCTCCAGGCTCCTCTGTCCATGGATTCTCCAGACAAGAATACTGGAGAAGGTTGCCATGCCCTCCTCCAGGGGATCTTCCCGACCCAGGGATTAACCCACATCTCTTAAGTCTCTTTCATCGGCAAGCATGTTCTTTACCACGAGCACAGTCTGGGAAGCCCCACATCCTTTTACTATATTGGTCATTACTGGGACAATGGGAAAAACTCAAATGTGGTCTCTGCGTACATAGAATTCTCTGTATTTGCTTCTGCAAGTCCTCTTTAAGTTTGAAATTAAAATATTCACTCAGTTTTTAAAAAAGAGCAATTAGTACTTGTTTGACAAAAACATCCCAAAGCTATTAGAAATGTGTCTTCCCCCAAGATAAGTTGTGCTAACTCTTTGTCCTTTATTTGAAAAGGGTGTTGTACTTTCTGGCCACTGGGAGACAGATTAAAAGGGTTGACAGAGGTCAGAGTGTAACTAGAATGTAAAACAGCACCCCCTACACTCATGTAGTGTAACCATTTTCTTCTGAGACGCTTTTTGGAAAATGCATGTGTCTGGGGCTCCATCCCACAACCACTTCCTGCAAATCTCCGGGGCAGGTGCATTTGGAGGAGACTCCCCACAGAATCTGGGATCTGGGATTCCCTCACCTATGCTGAGCGCCCCCCTTCCCCCATCACTAGCCAAACCCATGAATCGTGTAAATGAGAAAAAAAAGACTGCTCCTTCCTCCAGGCGCTGCACTGCCACCTGCTGGACACCTGCTGTGGTACAGCTACAAGCCTAAATTTACAGCAAGAGGAACAGCGCCCCCCGGGGTTGTGCAGGGCAACCAGAGCAATGCAGAGCTGACTGCACTGCAAACGCTTCTGCTTGGTTCTGTGCCTCAAGCAACCTAAGTCCACACCACACTCAGGTATTTCTCCTACAGCCCGTGCTTTATCAGACAAGCTGGAGATGTGACAGAACAGTCAGCATGCAACACCACAGACAGACCCAGAACACACCCTGCTGTGAGTGCTGTCAGGGAGCATCCAGGAGGCCTGTCCCATCACTGTGGGGTCAGGGGAGCACCAAGGACTTGGAGCCCAGGTCTGAGGGCGAGCAGGTGTCAGCCCAGTGAAGAAGAGGGACGGGAGGGCGTAGTGGCCCGAAATTGTAATTCCCTTAGGGCAAAAGGTTCTCATTTGAAAATGATAAATAATAAACAGCGACCAATAACAAATTAAGACCGAACAGTAAACATCCTTAAGAAAATTGTTGCAGGAAATCAAATGAGATCTGTGTGAAGGCCTGTGAGCAAATGGGTTAGGTGCTCTCTGTCAAGTATCATTCCTCAGAGACAAAACCAGACAGGGCGAGAGGACACGGTGAGGATGAGCTTGGGGGCGTGGCCAGATGATGATGGGAAAGTGGGGGCGTGGCCAGGTGATAATATGATGGGGGCGTGGCCAGATAATGATGGTGATGGGGGCGTGTTCAGATGATAATAATGGTGATGGGGCGTGGCCAGGTGATAATGATGTGATGATGGGGGCGTGGCCAGCACTTACTGAGCACTTACTAGATGCCAGGCACTATGGGAAGTGTGTCATTTTACCGTCTCAAGAGCTTCATGAATTGTTACTGAGCCAACTTCAGAGATTTAGTAAAGAAGTTCAGAGAGGCTAAACCACTTGCTCAGGTGGCCCAGGCCATGCTGAGGGCGGTCTGCAATCCCAGCCCAGAATAAACTGTACTGACAGCTCAAGGAAGAAATCTCACATCTCCCAAATAGAATCAGACAGAATCAGGGGAGGAGGAGAGTGAGATGCCCCACGTGGGCCAGTCCTGTGGGCACAGCTGCTCATGAAGGTGTGTGTTAACACGAGACTCCTTCACCAAGCAGCTGCCCTCTCGCTGGGCCCTCAGCTCACCAGTAACACATTCTCGAGTCCTCAGATAGCCAACCAACCCCCCGTCACTCAGGTCAGAGCAAGATGCCTGGCGCTGCGCTGGTGGACGTGAAAGTATCAATACTTAGCAAATAAAACTGCACTGAAGTTTGGACTTCCCTGGTGGCTCAGATGGTAAGGAATCCACCTGCAAGGCAGGAGACCCAGGTTTGACCCCGGGGTCGGGAAGATCCCTTGGAGAGGCAATGGCAACCCACTCCAGTATTCTTGCCTGGAGAATTCCATGGACAGAGGAGCCTGGTGGGCTACAGTCCACACGGTTGCAAAGAATCGGACACAACCGAGCAACTAACACAAGACTGCACTGAAGCCCCCTAATCCAACCTACCAATTTCCTAGGCTGTGGGAATGTACTGGGGTGGTTTTTACTTCTTTATGACTCTTCATATTTTCAAAGAATTCTACGTTGAGCAGGTCCTTCTTCAGTAATGAAAAAAATTAGACTAATGTGAACCAAGTTTAAAGGTTTGCAGACATGTCAAAAACGTGTGCTCTTCCAAAATCAGCCTGCAGGGGGCGTGTGTTCCCAGTCGCGAAGCCTGGGGGCTGGCTGTGAAGGCCTCACTTTGCAGGTAAACGTCAGCCTCCTGTCACACAGGCAACCGAGCCGCAGGTAATACCTGGGAGCAGGCGGAAAGGAGCTGTCGGGTGCCACGCAGAGGGGACTGTAGACCCCAGAACCCCGCGGTGCTTCTCCAAGAATCTGGGCGATGCAAACCCGCCTGCCCTCGACTTCCTTCTACCGCCAGGGCACTGTCGCTGGAGGGGTGGCGTACTCCGGGAGCCCTGGAGGCCGGACACAGCACCAGGCTTCCAGTGCGGGGCGCGCTGGGAACCTCGGGCAGGTCACCCACCCTCTCTGGGCCTGGCTAACTCGGAGCCCAGCAGGGGTCTGCCAGGGTTGCGGGAGGGGTGTGAAAAGGTGGGGAGGACAGCGTCTGCTGGGTGAACGGGCCCTCCCTGACCGAGGATGATAATCGGGGAGGGAGGGCCGCACTGCGCTGAGTTCCTTGCTCAAGCACCCTGCGCAACCCCTGCTGAAGGTCACGGCTCCGCGGAAGGCCAGCATCTCCAATAAAGCAGGTGCTTCCGCAGGACTCGCGTGGAAAAGAAAGCCGCCACCGGAAGATGGTGTAGGGACCCTGCCGGATGACGCAGGAGCAGGATGTGACGGCCGGGGTTGATGCCTCCGCCTTCCAAACGCACTGCTGGGGGCAGGGCTGCAAACCCCCGAGGCTGGGTGGCCTCTGGTGCCAGATGCTCGGAATCCATGCAGGGGCTCTCAGGGGCCACAAGTATGCGAGGCAGCACCACAGAAGTGAACCTCCACGCCCCCAACCTACACAGTCACCCTCCCTCCAGCGGGGGCAGCCCTCCCAGGAGACAAGCGAGCTTGCCACAAAAGGCATCGGGCTCAGGGTGAGGCCGCCCCAGCCAGGGATGGGGTGGGAAGGAAGAGGGAGGCAGGACGCGGAGCCAGCCTGTGGCCGGATCCCAGCTGAGTGCCCTCTGCAGTTCCAGGTGTCTGATGCTCTGGCATCAGGCGTCTTGCGGGCACTGGAGGGGCTGCCCTGCCAGGGAGAGCTGATTCCTAGAAATGGACAAGGATGTAGCCAGGAGCACAAATGCACAGCCGCCGTGCAGAGTCCTCACCGGCCCTCCTCCATGGGGCGGTCACACTAGGGGCCCCTCACCCTGCCCTAACCACCCAGGGAGGGTCCCAGACAGCTGGGGCAGCTCTTGCGCCCCAGGGCCACTGGGGTCCCTCAGCCTGCTCGTCCGGCCTCACCCGTTCCTTCCCTTGAAAACCACAGTAAAGGCTCTGTTCACAGGCCCCCCCTGCCCTCCCTGCATGGTGGTGCCTGGCAGGCTGTGTCCCTCCTCTAAGGTCTGTGAGTGATAACCATCTTTCACGGGCAGCCATGTCCCGATGGGCTGGCCTCACCAGACCTGAACAGGAAAAAGTTACACTTTAATGGGAGCAGGGGAGAAACGCAGCTTGAGAAGCAGATGCCCACCCAGCACATGGACATAGAGGGTCCCTGGGGAGTCTTCCAAAACACGCCGATAAAACTCCATCTGTGCCAGTGAAGGCCTGAGGTCTGTCCCACCACCCAGGGCACTGGCCCTGCCACCCCGGGGACACAGACTCCACCCCAGTGTCGTGACCACTCAGGGCAAACGCGCTCCCCCTGCATCCCTCGCTAATCCCACACTTAAGGATGTTATATTCTGAATGCACATTTTTGGAGTTCAAAAAGAAAACTCTGCTAAACAACTGAAATAATGATGTGTAAAGGGTGAGTAAATCCTGGGAGAAAAAGCACGCAGGTAGGACGTTCTGGTTCCCAGGTCGTATGTGCATTTGGCCCCTGTCACATCCTGGGGCAGCTCAGGCGACAAAGGAAAACTGTTCTGCGGATGCTCCTGTGATGGGTGGGCTGCTCTCGGATGCGTCACTGAAAGGAGCATCATGCGTGGGGCTGACTTTGCCCAGTTCCTCCTTTGGATCGGGCTGGGGGCTGGGCCTGAGGGGGTGCTGAACCCGGGGGGCACCCCACTTGACCCTGTATCCTCGGACTCACAGCTCAGCCCGGTGCCCTGGGCCAGCGGCTGTTCCGAGGCCCTAAGGGTCGCAAGGAGGATGGGGCACTCTGTCCTTGGTGACGGTGCCCCACCACCCGGCCCTGCACCTCCTCCTTCCTCGCAGGTCACCCAGGGGCGGAATGGCCCCCAGGGCTGCCCTGCCAACAGGGCTGGGACCCCACTGGGAGCTGCTGGCAGAGCCTGAAACTGTCCCCTTTCACATCTTCAGCAAAGTCCACGTGTGATGATGACAGGCTTGGTCTTTTAATGGTCAGCAGGAAGCTGAGGGGGCTTCCCCAGTGAAGCAGCAGTAAAGAATCCGCCTGCCAATCCAGAAGATGCAGGAGATGCAGGTTCAAGTCCTGGGTCAGGAAGATCCCCTACAGAAGGACATGGCAACCCTTTCCAGTGTTCCTGCCTGGAAAATGTGACGGAAAGAGGAACCTGGCGGGCTACAGTCCACGGGGGTCACAAAGAGTCGGACATGACTGAGCACGCACGCACACATGAAGGTGAGGGCCGAGGGCAGCTACGAGCCGAGATGAGCAGACAGACAGAGCGCCGCCCGCGTCTGGGGGACTGCTGGCCTGCCCCAGCCTGGTCACGGCAGGAACTCTCCCAGGTAGATGTGAAGCATGGCCGGGCAGACTTGTGTGTGCGAGTGAGCATGTGCGGATCTGTGATCTTTGTTCACATCTATCTGTCTCACCGGCCCCGCCACATGGCTGTAAGACCCACAGGATGGGGCATTACTATTCACCACTGGGCTCAGTGTCCAGGACACTGAGCAGGCCTGGCAGGTACGACACAGGAGGTGACACCCATGCCGGGGTGGGGGGTGGTCTGCGGTGTGGCTGGAAAGCCAGGGCCCTGGGCTCAGGGGCTCACAGTGGCTGCCTGGCACCCAAACGCCACGGCCCGGGAGTGGTTACGGAAAACTCCGATTCCGTGACAGTCAGCGTCTAGGTCCCGAGCGCGTCGGGGTCTCCAGCATCTGTCTGCTTCACTGAGTTAAAGGAGGGAGACCTCCGGAGCACGATCCTCTCCTAGGGGGCCAGACGTCCCGCAATCGGCAAAGCCCCCAACCAAGGCCACCGGAGCCTCCGCCCGTCCCTCAGCTCCGCCCATCGCCCCCCGGCCTCCCAGGCCCCTCTCTCCCCCATAACTGACCCTCTGGCCATCAAGAGACACCCGTGCCTCCTCCAGGGGCGAGTGGGTCACAGGACAGGACCCACGGCTCCCCTGAGAACGCGGTGTTTTCACAGGACGAATCCAAACCCAAAAGAGACAGCAGCTCAGAAGGCGGTGTCTGCTGAGGGGGATCTCGGATGCGGTCTTCCCTCCCTCCTGCTACCCGCCCCCACCTCCCAGGGGATGTGACCCCAGCGTCCCTGAGGCCCTCGGCGAGAGGCCCGCATCTGTACTTCACCTCCTCCAGGCCCGGGAAGCCTCCAGCACACGGGTGCCTGAGGGCAGCCCACCCCACCTGCCCGGGCCTGCCGCGCCCACTGGGAGCTCTAGTGCCAGGACTGTAACCTCCCGCCCGAAGGCCAGGTGCCCAGTGACAGCACTGCCAGGGGAGGGGTGACTCCTCCCGGAACCTTCCACGGTGAAGCCCTGGAGACCCGGAGTCGGTCACTGGCGAGGTCCATGCTGGGTCCTCCCTCCCCCATCCCTCATGTCCCCTGAGCAGCTCAGCCCCCTCCTGCCCCCGCCCAGAAAAATGCCATCCACAGCCCAGCGTTACTGTGGACAATCGTGGCCCTCGGCTCCTACGGACTCTGCAAACACAGCAACGCGGGTTTCGGGGTTGTTCGCAGCCTTGCTGGGGGAGCTGGGGGGCCCAGGTCATGACATTCCCGGCAGAAGCAACTGCTTCGGCCAAGAGGGCAAAGAAGGAAGGCGGGACCTTTCTGGAAAACATTGGGTCTTGCCCGCGTTCCATCCTTTCTACTGCCTGAGGGTGTGGGAGGCCCTACTGAGCCCACTTCACAGATGAGCAAACGGAGGCCTGGTGAGCAGGGTTGCAGAGGCCCACCACCCCCGACTCACACCACAGAAGGGAACCGGGTGCTCCTCCAGACTGCAGGGACGCGCCAGAACTGAACGCTAGGCATGCCAGGCTAAGGTGGGCCCACCTCGGCACCTCCGCACCCCTCCGCCCGCAGTGGGTGGGTACGTCAACCTGCTGAGATGAGCAGGTGTGTAAGGCGAGGGTGTCGAAGGGAAAGACAGGTAGCCTGAGAAGCAGCGAAAGTCACTGCAATGTAAAGGCCGAGTGTGAGAACATCAGAGCCTCTTCCCTGACCTCCTGGCTGGATATCCCTATCCCTCTCTCCCAAACCCCCTCCATCCGCAGGGAAGCCCTCACTTCCACCCCTGTGCCACTGGGCTCTCTGATTGGCTGGTTCTGGAGGGACTCAGCCAATGGGAGGGCGGGAGGACGGAGCGGCAGGTACCTCTTCTGCGTATCCTCCGTGACTGCCCAGCTCTCGGCGCCCTCCCCCGCGGGCGAACACAGTCTCCTCTCCGTGCCCTCTGTCCACTATAGACGACTCATCGGAGCCACGACGTGGATTCTGTTTCTGCCACGACCGCAGCCGACACTCCCCCAGCCCCGCTACTACAGGGGGATCTCAGAAACGTGTGCCTCGTGCAAGGACATCGGGCCCTTTGCCGGGTCACCCACACTCAGAAAGGCCCTGGTCCCAGGCTCTGTAGGGAGCCCAGTGGGGGGCACCCGGAGCTCCCATGGCTCCTATGGAGGGGCGCTCGCCCAGCACCCCAGCCCCGCCCACCGGCTGGCAGGTGAGGGCAGCCCCGCACACCTGGTGGATTTCGTGCCAGCCGTTCTCGTCTTTGCAGCTCACGGCCGCGTGCTCGTGGAGCAGCAGCTCACAGCAGCAGGGGTCGCCCCCGACCACCGCCGTATGATACAGTGGGGTCAGGCCGTAGCTGTCCTTATAATCCGGGGATGCGCCAAGCTCCAAGAGGGTCTGAAGAAAAACAAAACACACCAAACGTGAGGTCACTGGTCTCATGGCCCCTTCTACAGGAGGGAATCAATCAAGAAGGAAGAGGAGGGTCATGCTCCCCACTCCCAGGCCAAGGTGACCATTAGCCCCAGGTTCCCGTACTTTTCCTGGCCTCGTGGAACTGAAATAGCATCTGGTGCCAGGCACACGCACAGGCTTACACACCCGGGGGATGGAGGCGCTCTGCACAGGTGGCCCTCGGGCACTACCTGCGGCCCGGCTGACCCCTGCGGACCAGTGGAGAGTAAGGGGGGAGATGACATTTGCAGGAAAGAGTTGTACCATTGAACCTAAAGGTACAGTGTAAACCATCTCTGTGTGCGTCCTGCAGGGGGCGAAACGAGCCAGAGTCGTCATAAACACTTGATTTCCAAGGAAGCCAGCTGAACAAGGGCAGCCGCTATGAAGTTAAGGAATCTGCTTTATAGAAGAGCACCATGTGTGGGTCTTCCGCCCCCAGCAGTGGGTCCCCTCCCCTCCTCGTCCTGACAGAGAGAGGGCTGGGGGCCTGAGCCCCGCTGTCCTGCGCTCCACGGCATGGCACAGAGCCTGGGCTGGTAGAGCATGCCTGAATAACCGTGTGGGGAGTGAGATGGGGCTGAGGCCCACCCCCTGCCCCCCCCAGCATCGGCTCCCCCTTTCTATGGAGGGAGGTGGGTTTGAGCTGAAAATATAAGCCCTTCGGCTGAAACAAGGGAAAGATCACTTTTTGTGATCAGCTTGCACTTCCAAGCTCCAGTGGGAACACAACTTTGGGGTTACCCTGGGGTGGCTATTGTGGGACAGGAAGGGGTTCAGGGCAGACACAGGGGGTCAGGCGAGGGGCGGCCCCGTGTGAGATGGGCCCTGAGTTACCTTCAGGGCCAGCAGGTTCCTGGTGCGGGCGGCTTTGTGCAAGGCTGTCATCCCATCCTTGGCACGGAAGTCTAGGTGGGCTCCGCCGTTCCGGAGGGCCTTGATAATCTCCTCGGGGTCGTCCAGCTGAGCGGCCAAGGTCAGGGGAGTCTCTAGGGGCCCGAACACACATGCGTTAGAACCCGCCAGGTCAGATCATCCCCATGGCCAAGTTCAAACATCCCAAAGAGCTCGACAAACTGATTCCCCCAGAGTAACATGGCCCCCACCCACCTGCCGACCCCAACCATCTACACAGTTCCAGCCTGGCTCTGGCAACCCTAGAGATGATGGCGGGGACTCTCGGGGTCACGTGCAAACCAAAATGGGAGGAGAGGCAACATTCAATGTCGTGGCTTCGTGGGCCCTGAGCCTGAGAAGCGGCCTCTGCCGCCTCTGCCCTCGGCACAGAGAATCCCACAGCCCCAGCTGACGCCTCCCTACAGGAGGAACCACAGGTCAGGTAGGGCTGCAGGTGAAGATGCAAAGGAAGGGACTTCCCTGCAGTCCAGTGGTTAAGACTCCGCACTTCCACTGCTGGAGTCGCGGGTGCAATCATTGGTCGGGGAACTAAGATCCCATGTGAGGCAGGGTGCCGCCAGAAAGTAAAAAATAAATCAGTAAAAACAAAATTAAAAGACTGGAAAGGCAGACGCCCGCCCTTCTCATGTCAGTTTCACAACTTCTACAGGCACCTTGGGAGATGCCAGGGGTTGAGCTGAAGGGAAACAAACGTGGGTTAAGACACAAGCTCGTGCCCCCCAGGGGTCTCCACTGAGCCAGCACAGAGACCCCGACCGTCATCGTGATGGAAGGGGACCAATGCAAACAAGGACCAATCTACAAAGCCCGGGGTCAGAAGGCTGAAGTCCGCCTGCGTGGGGACAAGGGTCAGGAAGGGGCCCCACACTGGGCAGGTGGGCCAGTCTGCGGGGGCTGTGGCTGAGGACGAGTCTCTGTCATCAGACGGCTCTGCTCAGCGTCCCTCGAGTTCCTGCCATCACCCCTGTCGAGCGGACTGCATGACTCTGATGTGGCTAATTTGAGAGGCTCTTAACTTACAGTAAAGGGCAAAGAGTAATATGACAACACGCAGGTTCCCCTGAAACACCGATAGCTAATAATGAGTCGTTCTAGCCTCGAGCAAGTTTGGAGAGTAAGAGAAGCGGGTTATCACCCAGAGGCAGAATTCCCTTCGGACCGCCTGTCACCGTCACAGCACCCTGAGAAAATGCAACTTCATCACAAATTCAGATTGATGACTCCCTTCTATTTGTAATTCCGACACTGATCTATCCACAAATGGGCTTTGTTTGGGGGGCTTTTAAAATGCACTGCTGGAATCCCTCTGTGCCTTGATTTTTCGTGGTGAGACCCATGGGTTTAACCTCCTCCTTGTAAGTTGTCTGCAGCAGGTAGACACACCCCACAGTGCGTGAACACACAACTTATGTGTTGTCTTCCGAGGGAAATGGTATGACGCTCACAAATGCCACAGATGCATCCTTGCTGTAAATCTACCAGAGGCACCCTCACAAGCAGAGATATTTAAACGAAGGAGTTTTCTAGGACAACTAAAGGACCGTGGAGACAGTGGGAACATTCCCTACACAAAAAACATCAGCAAGGCAAGAAAGTCAGGACTTGGAAAGGGTGTTGGGGATGCACACCGGCTGGGATCAGGGGCAGCGGTGTGGATACAGGGCCGACAGGCAGAGAGAGACTCAGAGAGAGACCCCCAGCCACCCGAGACGGGAGAGGAAGGCCCAGGCCCTCACGGCCTCACCCCAGCCATGCCCGAGGGTCTGCCTTCCTGGCAGAGAAAGGACGCTGCAGGAGGGTGTGGGTGCCCCGGGAAGGGCATAAGGATGGGGTCGTCAGGAGCCGCCGGCAGCCACCCTCCAAAGTCAAGCCTCTTACAGCAGCTCCTCGTGTGTGATGTGAGTGCACATCTGTGCTGACGGAGCCCAGGGCAAGGTCAACCTTCCAATCGACTCGGGTTTTCCTTTCTTGCTGACGGTCTGCGCTTGGCCAACGCCAAAGCCAGGCGATCCAAAGGAGAAAGTTTTTGTTTCTGCGACACTGTTTTCACAGCTGACAACCTCAGTGTCGCTTTACCCGGAGAACACTGTCTAAGAGGGAGGTGCTGGTAAATGGTGACGTTCCACATTACAGAGCCCTCTAGCCCGGCCGCCCCTGGGGGCCAGCGCTGGGCACGCAGGCAGGTGGAGGGGAGCAGACACCCCGTCAGGGGCTGCGTGCCTCCTGCACGAGACGGGACCTCAGCCCTTGGATGCCTTTCAGGGACACTGAGTGACACGTGGCCGTGTCCTAAGAATTTCAGAGGCCCTTCCTCACCAACTGACACTGTAGACTCGGCATGCTCAGACCCAGCCAGGACCCGCCCTGGCGAGGTCAGGAGAGCCCCCAGCTTAGACTCCCGTTCCGGAAGGGGCGTCCAGTGAGACCCCACGTGGGCGGATGGGAGCAGCAAGTAGGTGCTCGTCAACCAGCCCACTCGTGTAGCCCTTACAGGACTGCGCTACTAATGGAGGAACGTGCATGCGGCCCTTACATGACTGCACTATAACCGGGTATTGTGATCCCGCCTCCAGCACGCTTGGGAACGGCAATCAACTGGCACCCTAGTTTAAAATACTTCTGCTTTGGCGTTTTGAAATTTTCTAAGTTTTAAAAAATGCACCGGAACCTCCATGAATACAACCTCCCAGGGGACCAGTCACTCTCATCTTTGGAGGTGACTTTGAAGACAGCATCCCCTCTAAACCCACAAACTGCCTGACGGGATTCTGGCTCCAGGAATGACCAGGACGCGCTTTGAAAGGCAGGTTCTCGGCCGTAAGCATGGGAGGCGCCCACAAGCCCAGGAGGAGGACACCAACTACAGGCCTTCTGGTCCGTCTGGAGGTGGGGTGAGGCCCGGCGGGTGGAAGGCAGGCGGCAGGACGCTGTGCAGGCACAGGACAGCTGCCAACCCCTGCAGCTGGGAGTGTGCGCCACCCCCGGTTCAGGGGGCACAGCCAGGACCTCAGAAGGATGGGAGCCTGGAGAGAACCTCCCACAGGGGCAGCGCTGCCCAGCTCTGCTCCCCAAAAGCCTAGGCAGCCTCCAGCGTGTGTCCCAAACCTTCCGGGCCTCAGTTTCCACACCTGTGTTACTGCTGTTTGGTCACCAAGTCATGTCTGAATCTTGGCCATCCCAAGGACTGTAGCCCACCAGGGTCCTTTGTCAATGGGATTTCCCAGGCCAGAATGCTGGAATGGGTTGCCATTTCCTCCTCCAGGGGATCTTCCTAACCCAGGGATCCTCGAACCTGCATCTCCTGGCTGGCAGGCAGATTCTTCACCAGTGAGCCACCTGGGAAGCCCTCCTACACCGATATGACGGGAATCAAAGTAGGACCAGCACCTCGTGGGGCTCTGGGAGGATCAGAGGCCACATCTGATGCTAGGGCAGCGCTTGGCCCACAGTCAGAGTTTCTCCAGGGGATTTGGCTAGAAATGGGTTTTATTTTATTATTGTTTGACAAACACAGACAGCATATTAAAAGCAGAGACATCACTTTGCCAACAAAGGTCCATCTCGTCAAAGCTATGGTTTTTCCAGTAGTCAGGTATGGATGTGAGAGTTGGACCATAATGAAGGCTGAGCACCAAAGAACTTATGCTTTCAAACTGTGGTGTTGGAGAAGACTCTTGTGAGTCCCTTGGACTGCAAGGAGATCAAATCAGTCAATGCTAAAGGAAATCAACCCTGAATATTCATTGGAGGGACTGATGTTAAAGCTGAAGCTCCAATACTTTGGCCACCTGATGGGAAGAGCCAGCTCAGTGGAAAAGACCCTGATGCTGGGAAAGACTGAAGGCAGGAGGAGAAGGGGGCAACAGAGGATGCGATGGTTGGATGGCATCACCGACTCAATGGACATGACTTTGAGTAAACTCCAGGAGATGGTGAAGGACAGGGAAGCCTGGCATGCTGCAAGCCTGGCATGCTGAAGGACAGGGAAGCCTGGCAAAGAGATGGACACGACTGAGAAACTGAACAACAGTGTTTTTTTTTTTTCCAGTATTTTTTAAAACCTATGCAATGCCTTTATTGTTATATAATCATAAAAGTAATTTCTAAAATGACCCATGAAGCCAATGCTTATTCCACGTCCCCCCGCCCCCTGGACAGGCACAAAGCCCAGGAGACTTTGTTTCTTTTCTCAGCAAGAGACAGTCATGGTGCCCCAGGACACAGACCAAGTGAAACGAACATTCCCAGACCTAGTTAGTGATCCGCCCTGGGGGGGACAGCAGATGCCCCAGCGGGGAGGACCAGGTGTGTCTCCTCGAACTCCCACAGGACAGATGGCTACACAGACAGGCAGGGAGGTGGATGGACGGGTAGGTGGGTACATCTGAGAGTGGGAGGGAGGGACGGGTGAAGCAAAGTGCCGGCCAATGTATACAGACAGAGACGCCACGCACGTGCACAGCTAAGAACGAGCTGAACAGAACAACAGAGGACTAATGTTTGGTCTCAGGGTAGACTGAGCGAACATAAACCATGCACTCAATCTACCTTTGTAAATAATTAACCCATCACTGAATATAAAACCCATTACTGAGTTACTCCTAATTGGGAAATCACGCCCACCTCATTCCATGGCCCGTTTGCCTCATGCAGAGCAACATAGGCCAGCAAAGCCTGACCTTGGGGTGGAACCACTGAGTTCCAGCCTGGGCTCAGCTACGACTTTGATAGAAACCTTGACCCCTACAGGCCGTGGGTTCCCCACGTGTTTTGCAAAGCTCCGCCCACGTGAAGGGTCACAGGAAGCCATGGCTTTGAACATGCTCCACCTGAGTGCACAAAGGATCCACAATGACAGGACAGGTAAGAACCACGGTGCCAGTTTAACCTGGAAATTGAGTCCCCGAAACACTCGCAAGAGAGACAGTATTCCAGTGGACTCGGGGCTTCTGCCTTCACTCACGCTCATACAACCTCACTTTCCTAAAACAATGCATTTGGTTAAAACTCGCATCTCTAAAACACAACACATCCCTTCTAAGACACGCTGAAATTTTGCCACCCAAATGCACAACTGCGGACAATAACCCAGGACACCTTCCCATCTGAGACTGTGGCTGCCAAACCCGGGGAGAAGTAGCCTAGAATGTTCTAGAAGTCCCCACAATGCAGGTGTCTCCTTGGAAGGGGAGACCTGAGAAACTCAAACAATCAAAAAAGCAGAGAGTTGGGGGCAATACTCCTGGCCTTGCCCTTCTGCCCGTATCTCTCCTCCACATTAGCAAAATTCTACACGGCCCCAAAGTCACAACATCACAGGGGGACGTGTCCACATTTCTGTGATGAATCCAGGGACCTCAGCGACTCCTCAAAACTCCCCAGGACCAGAGAGAGGAAACGTGGCAGGGAGCCCTTGCTCATCACCTAGAGCAACGGTTCTCAGACTTTGCAGGCATGCGCATCACTCAGAAGGCTCGTTAACGCAAAGCGTACTGGCTCCGCTCCCAGAAACGGTGCGAGGGGACTGAAGGGCTGAGAAACCGCAGCTCCAGAAGTGATGCTGGTGGGCCAAGGGCACGCTCTGCTAGAGGACACAGCTTCCCAGACTCAGCTCCACAGCGACATCATGGGTTCCCACCTCAGACACTAATGTAACCATTGTGGTGCATGACCCAAGGATTAGGGTGGTACAACCTCCCCAAGTGGCTTTTAACCTGCAGCTGAGTCTGAGACCCTCTGCTCTGAACTACCGCTAACTGCCAAACACTGGAAGCAACCAAAACGTCCTTCGGGAGGTGGACAGGATAAACAAAACTGGAAAATCTGTATAGCGAATTATTATTTAGTGACTAAAAAGAAAAGTGTATCAAGTCCTAAAAAGATACAGCTCAACCTTATATGCGTGCGTTGCTAAGCAAAAGGAGCCAGTCTGAAAAAGCTACGTGCTGCATCATTCCAATTACAAGACATTCTGGAAAACTCAAAACTATGAGGCTGTTAAACCAATCAGTGGTTGCCAGGGGTTCTAAAGAGAGGCAGGACTGAACTGACAAACAGCACAGGGGATTTTTTTTTTTTAAGTTGCAAAACCATTCTGTATGTTTCTGTAATGGTGAATACGAGACTCAAACATCTGTCAAAAGCATAAACTCTACAAAGAGGGATGCTCAAGGTATGCAAAATTTTAAAATAAAGTTTAAAAGTTCATTTAGGAGATGCGGGATCCCAGGATGAAATGCAGACTGTGACAAAAGAGTCTAATTGTATTAAAAATGTAAAAAACAACGTCACTGGAGGAGGGGGGGGAATAAACTGCTGACCTCAGGTAACTGCGGGAGTGAGCAAAGGCAGAAGAAGCCACGCAAGCACAGCTCTCTAGTGGATGAAGCTGTCTCCCACTGTGGGTGCAGGTCAACAACCCGGGAACCACTACATCTCTACTCTGGAAAAGGGCTGAGAACAGAGCCGGGTTTCTCACCATCTGCAGGGGCTGTTACAGAAAAGCAAGGGGTGCGGACTGGAATGACCCTTATGGTGACCGATGAGGACTGGGGACATCAGTATGGATCAGGGTTGGTTTACTCTAGATTCAGATGGGTACACATGGAAACTGGCCTGCATCTATTCACACACAAGTGCTCACACACATATCTCCTTGCTCCTTCCTCTGAGAAAGCGCACAAGCAACAACTCCCCAGAGGCGATGAGCACACCCAGCGCCCAGATCTTGGTCTCTAAGACCACCCCCCCAGGAGGGCTGAAGGAACAGCAGGTTGCATGACTAGAGCAGGAAACACTCAGGATGAGCCTGGAACACCTTCCGGTGCCCAGAAGCAAGAAAGTGGTGTGAGAAAAAGAGGAAGAAGGAGAAGGAAGAGGAGGGGGGCGGGGGCAGGAGGGAGGAGGAGAAAGAGAAGAAGAATCCACGTGGACATAGGAGCCAAATGCAAGAGCCCCCAGCGGTCAAGGCTGGAGCCATCTGAACAACAAAATATATAAGGTAGCATTGTGCGCGCGTGCGTGTCTGACTCTTTGCAACCCCATGGACTGCCAGGCTCCTCATTCCATAGGGTTGTCCAGGCATGAACACTGGAGTGGGTTACCATGCCCTCCTCCAGGGGCCCTTCCCGACCCAGGGACAGAACCCACATCGCTTATGTCTCCTGCACTGGCAGGCCAGTTCTTTAGCACACACACCACCAGGGAAGCCCAAGTGGTATCATATTATAACTCAAATTTAAATTAAATATCCATGCGTCCACACTGGTAAAAATAAATGAATGGGAGAGAGGAGACAAATTTCATCTGCTGAAGAATTCCAAGTAGTTTATGGAGTTCACTCTGCCCAGGAGGAGGCGGAGCAGAACTCCTCATCTGTGAGTGTGGGCGGGGCTCAGTAATTCTCCAGAAGACAGTGGATAAAGGAGGAAAAAGAGGAACCACAGCAGAGAAGCCTGAGTGCACAGCTCAGCCAGGGGAGCAAGGTCCACATCCCAGTGATGAGCATCCCTCGATACAATGTGATGAAAAGGGGTCCACCTCTGTGACCCTTCCTCCCGAACCTATGTGCCCCCGTGTAATCACGACAGAGGGACATGCACAAAACATCTGACCGGTTCTCCTCCAGGTGGCCAAGGTCATCGAAAACAAGGAAAGCCCTGCAAAGCATCATAAGCAAGGGGGCCTACAGAGACAGGAGGACCGGCTGTCACGAGGGATCCGGAAACAGAAAGAGGATATTCAGTAACTACCAAGGAAAGATGAGCGACGTACGGGTCTCACTTTGTGAGACCACCTATGGGCCTTTCTGAAACCCGCGGGTTACAAACAAGAAAAAGCGGGCAAGGATCGCATGCGCCACTGCAGCTCTCGCCTAAACGCAGGTCTCTCTGAACCAGAAACCGCACCTGAGAAGCCACAGGCACCGATGTCTTCGGGGTCACGGCTCAGTGGCCCTCAGGCGGCCTCCATCGGCACCGGTACCTGGCGCATCTCGGACCCTCTGCGGACCGACGTTTACGAGGCCCCAGGACCGTGTCCTCAAGGTGCTGTTACTTCTGGGGAATTTCACTGGACTCATTCAGGGGCGAGGACGAGACAGCAGCATACAGACCGAAGGACCACCGTCGTTAAAGCCTGAGGCAACTTCTAATTGGGCCGTGCGGGAGCTGGGCAGGGGCGCGTGGCAGCGCCGGGCACGTCTTGGCCCAGATGATGAGTTACCACCGCATGGAAGCGAATGTCATCACCGGAGCTCAGAAATGCGGCCGGGACTCACCGCGGGGGGCTCTGCAAAACCAGCCCAATCAATGCATATTCAATTTGTACTTCTCATCAAGATTCTTCCAGGGCTGAGAGACGTTTCTAGCTTTATTACGGCCCTGTCTTTGCTGTGCCTGGGCTAACTTTCAAGTCTGGGAAGACAGCACAAAATAAAAGCCCTAAGTTTTGCTCCACTTGTTAGTTTCACTTCCTTTTCAGGGCTCGAAACACCATCCGTCTCGTCCCAGAGGTTCCCACCAAAGCAGGAGATGAGCCAAGACCCCACTGGACGAGTCTGTTTCTTTAGGCTACTCTCACTGTTACCTAATCAAATTTCCATCCGAACGGGGACTAGACGGTCGGAATAACCCAGGCTGCTTTGTTTTAATGGACAGGCTGCTCCTCCGGGATTTATTTATCTCTGGTGCGTCCCTTAGTCCAGAAGTGCCGTTCTGCCCCGCGCAGGGCCCATGCTCAGCCCAGGAGCGCCCCCAGGACACGCACCCCACGTGCAGGGATGCAGCACGCGTGTTGTGAGCCTCTCTGCGCTTCCTGTGCTTGGGAAGGAAGCCGCTTCCAGCTCTCTGCTCTGGGAGTGAAGTCTGGTTCTCAGTCTTACTCTGCCTCTTGGTGGCTGGCTTTTGAGGAAGTCATAGATCTCAGCTAGGAGCCGCCAGGACACAGGCTCACCCTGGGATCATCAGAGCTGCGGAGGACAACCGCCCAGCATCTGGAATAAAGCGGGGGGGGGGGCGGGGGGGGGGGCGGCTCTGCCTCCCCCGGGCTGCAGTGGATGACTTGCTCCGGGAGCTCAAAGACTCTACTTAGGGCCCACGCTCTGGAGCCCGTCCTCCACAACGAGAGAAGCCGCTGTAACGGGAAGCCCACACACCCCAGCGGGAGAGCAGCCCCCACTCACGGCAACCGGGGAAAGTCCACGCGCAGCAACGAAGACCCAGCACAGCGGAAATTAAATAAAGAAGTAATTTTTTTTTAATGGCCCTAAGACCACTGACTTAAAAGAAAAACAAAACCCAGAGTGTTTGATCACTGTCAGATTTGTCCACACGGAGCCTGCACGGATGTTCACAGCAACTTTCATCACCAACTCTTGGAAGCCACCAAGGTGCTCTTCCGTAGGTGGACGGATAAAAGCTGTGGAGTACCAGCCAGTGGAATGTTCTCTGGACCTAAAAAGGCACAGACGAGGGAGGGGAGGGCTGGGAGCCTGGGACTGGCAGAGGCAGAGCGTCACACAGGACGGGAGAGCAGGGCCCCGCTGCACAGCACAGGGAGCTGTTGCTGTGTTCCGTGTCTTGGGATAAGCCATAATGGAAAAGAATAAAAAAAGAAATGTCTATATGTGCAAAACTGAGTCACTTTGCCGGAGAGCAGAGTTTGGCACAACACTGTAAATCGACTATAATAAAAAAATGAGCTATCAAACCACGAAAAGACACGGGTGAGATGTGAATGCCTACGACTAAGTGAAACAAGTCAATCTGAAAAGGCCACACACTCTGTGACTCCAACTACATGACATTCTGGAAAAAGCCAAACTATGGATTCAGTAAGAAGAACTGTGGTTGCCAGGGGTTAGCGGGAGGGAGGGACAGGCAGAGCACAGAGGGTTTTTCGGGGAGTAAAGCTAAACTCTGCTTGATGGTGAGTATGTGTCCTTACACGCCTGCCTACACCCACGGAATGTACAACAGCGAGGGAAGCCTGATGTGAAAGCGGATGTTGAGTCAACACCAGTGCATCAGCATTGGCTCAGCAGGGTGTTGCTGGCCACGCTGATGTCAGGCGCTAGCTGTGCAGGGGCCTGGGAGGTGGGCGGTTATACGGAACCCCTGTTCCTTCCGTTCAGTATTCTGTAAACCTAAAACTACTCTAAAAAATAAAGTCTAAGGTGGCTTGGACAGTAAAGAATCTGCCTGCAATGTAGGAGACCCAGGTTCGATCCCTGGGTTGAGAAGATGTCTTGGAGAAGGGAATGGCAACCCACTCCAGTATTCTTGCCTGGCAAATCCCACAGACAGAGGAGCCTGGCGGGCTACAGTCCATGGGGGCCCGCAGAGAGTGGGACATGACTGAGCGACTGACACTCTCACTTTCAGGGGGACGGGAAGTTCTGCTGTACAGAGACTAGTAGCTACCAGAAGTAAAACTGATGTAGAAAGGTACCCTTTGGCAGCCTCCACGTGAGAGCTGTTCAATAATTCTGCTTTAAAGTTGAAAGTGAAAATAAATAAAAAGTTATAATTTATCTACCCAGACTCCCCCCAGAAACCACCCACCCCAAATCCTCTGATTACTGTTAATTACTGGGTGAGACCCTGGAACGTCCTGGAACAGGACCGTCTGCCCAGGAGATGGGGTCCTGCCCCTGCTCCCCACCTGCAGGCGGGGGGGTCTCAGCCTTTGCTGGAGCCCCTGCTCTTAAGTCTGTGCTCTGCCAGGCGCTAGTTCACATGGATTTGAGGGGAAAACGGGTTTCTCAGAGTCGGCTCTTCCGGCTCAGTGAGTCCAGAGGCCGTCATTACGGGGCTGGTTCAGGAAACCCCAGCGTTTATTTGACCCAGTGCCAACTTCTCCATGGTCGCTGCTGGCGGATCGAGCCTTTTTCAATTTCGGGGGAGACTAGGGAATATCCTCCTCTGTTTTCCTCCTTCCTGGGTCCCCGAGGCTCCAATCCATCTGCTCTCTCGATGACTCCATCCATCATCACAAGGACAACATTTTTTTTTGGTTTGGTTGCTTTTTTTAACCTTTATTTATCTCTGGCTGGGTCTCCGTTGCTGGGCGTGGGCTTTCTCCAGCTCTGGAGTGTGGGCTTCTCAAGGCAGTGGCCTCTCTCTTCACAGAGCACAGGCTCCAGGGCATAAAAGCTTCAGTAGCCGTGGCACACGGGCTTAGCTGCTCCGCAGCATGTGGGGTCTTCCCAGACCAGGGATCGAACCTGTGTCCCCTGCATCAGCAGGCAGATTCTTAACTGTTGGACCACCAGAGAAATCCAAGGGCAGCATTTTGAACTCCAGCGGGAGGCCAAGAGCATGCCCACTGACCCCGGTTTGGAAGCAATCTGGGGTCTACGCTGACATGTTGTTAGAAGCTCCGTTAGGGTCAGCTCTGGAATAACAGTCACTTCAAACTCTTGGAATCCTGAGACGCTGGAGGGCTTGGTTCACGGTGGGAAGGAGCCAGTGGGAGGGGCGGTGCTCGGCCCAGAGAACCATCAGGAAACAGCCGTGGATGCAGCCAGGTCAAGAGGGGCCAAAGGCCACCCAAGGAGAGAAGCCAGGTCAGGGACCACAGACCCCAGGCCTGGCTCAGGTCTGCGACTGTCCCCGGAGGCTCAGGTTCACGCTCAAGAACCCACGGACCCGTCTGTGGTCCAAGCCTCAGTGCCAGGAACCATGTCACCGTGATGAGCCGAACCCCACCACCCTGCCACGAGCTGGGCGCCAGCCTAGTTGGCCAGGCCCAGAGGAGCAGCCTGCTCACCACGGGGCCAGAACCAGCATGTGCTCGCTGCTTGCCCCCCAACCTCAGCCTGGTGCTCAGACCCAGGGAGTCAGAGCCCCTGGTGCCCACCCCTGCTGCCCCTGCGGACGGAATGCCCAGCCCTGCCTCCCCCTGCTCCCCATCTAGACTCTTCACAGAGACCCCTTCCCCACCTGCCGCCTGGGACACACCCATCTCCCAGCCCCGGGGCCTCACCTCACCAACCCTGCCCTTGGAAGGTCAGCCCCCTGCAGGCATGGCACGGCTTCCTCCTCCGGGGTCCCCACCCACAGAAGCCCCCCTCATCTTCATGCCCACATCATCCATCAGGACGGCCGGGAGCCCGGCTTGTTCGTGTTGCCCCCCGCCCCTGCACACAGACCCCCGGATTCCCCGTCTCACCACGTCCGCTGGGCTGGTAACCTGCTCACCTTCAGCCAGGCCTCTGCATTCACCCCTGTCTAGGCCTGCGATCTCCTGACCCCTCCAAGTACCCACTCACGCTGTCCTGTCCCCTGGCATCTCGGGCACTGACGGTGTGGCACTGATGAGCCAGCAGCCCTGCACTCACACTGCACAGCTAGATTTAGGGGACAGGAGTTGACTGTGGTCACAGCACGGCCACCTGTGTGTGGACGGGGACCGCCACGGCCGGAAGAGCACAGGGGTGGGTCCTGCCCAGCATCAGGGGTCAGAGAAGCCCCCACAGTGATGAGAAAGCTCCCTTCCTCAGCTGACAAACACACCTGCCATGGGTTCAGGAACTGTGAGGGCCACGTGTGTATGCGATGTTGACATGGGGTGGGCGGGCTGCCCCATCCCAGGAGGAGAGGGGAGGGAGGCCCTGCTCGCTGAGTCCAAGATGAACGCTCTCTGCTCAGCATCACCCACCTGCCGGGGGGAGGGGGGGAGCCCTAAGTTGCCATGAAGACCCTCACCTGAGCCGCTCTCGGCTTTCACAACAGCCTCACTTCCACTGGTTGAGTTCACGTGTCCCGTGGGCACAGGGCTCTCCCTGAGGTGACACTGCCTCCCCCCAGGGGACACTGCATAACGTCTGGAGACATCTTTGGTGGCCACAGCTGGTCAGGGCTTTCCTGGCATTCGTGGGTGAAAGCCAAGGAAGCCATAAACATCCCACGATGCACAGGGCAGCCCCCAGCATAAAGAACTGCCCGGCCCCGTGGTGGAATATTATTCAGCCACGAAAAAGGAGGAAGTCCCACTGTTTGCAAGGATGTAGATGGACCGTGAGGGTGTGACACTGTGGTGAAAGAGGTCAGGCGGAGAGAGACAGACACTGAGCGACCTCACTGACACGTGGAGCCCAAAACAACGGAGCTCACAGAAACACAGAGCAGGCTGGCGGCGGGGGCGGGCAGGACGCAGGGGCGGGCAGGACAGGCGGAGGGCAGCAGAGGGCCCAGACCTCCAGCTGTAAGGTAAGTGCATGCCACGGATGCTGTGGGCAGCGTGGGGACGAGAGTTAACCATGCTGCGTTGTCAGGAGGCCCCTGAGAGTCCAGTGGTCAGGACTCTGCATTCCCCATGCAGAGGACACAGACTGAAGCCCTGGCTGGGGGACTAAGATCCCACATGCCACACGGCATTGTATGGCTCAGAAAAAAAACATACTCTGTGTATATTTAAAAGTGGCTAAGAAAGCAGATGGGCTCCCCCTGGTGGCTCAGTGGTAAAGAATCTGCCTGCCAACAAAGCAGAAGCAGGCTCGATCCCTGGGTCGGGAAGATCCCCTGGAGAAGGAAATGGCAACCCACTCCAGTATTCTGCCTGAAGAATTCCATGGACAGAGGAGCCTGGAGGGCTACAGTCCGTGAGGTCGCAAAAGAGCTGGACGTGACTTAGCAACTGAACGCCAATGAGAGACTAGCTCCTAAAAGTTCTCATCGTAAGAAAAAACAAGCGAACTGTGGGTGGGGCTGGATATTAACTAGACGCTGCGGTGATCATTCCCCATTGCATCCACAAACCAAATCGTTATACCACACACTGAAAATTGCTTAGCCATAAAGCCAGAAACCAAAAGAGAAAACAGAAGATTAAATAAAAGTGCCCATTTGGGACTGGTAAAAAATAGAAAGGCTCGCCCAGCCCCAAGGTCAGCAGGCCGGAGGACGGCGGCCTGAACGGGTCTATCCCACACGTGATCCGAGGCCCCGCGCACAGAGGCTTGGTTTCCAGCGGGGGGAGCTAGACACCTGTGAGTGCACGCCTGTCTTCCAGGGCAGGAGACAGCAGCTCTGTGTTATCCGTTCATTCACTCATTCAACTCAGGTCCGCACTGAGCACCTTCCACCTGCCAGGTGCTGGCCAAGTGCTGGCAACTCCGGCTACAACACAGGCACTCGGACGGGGAGAAAGCATGTTTAAGACCCAATGCAGGCTGATGCTGCCTGTGAAGGCTGATGCTGAACGACAGCATCGCCTCTTCTCTCTGAGCCCATGCTTCAGGGGGCCTTCCCCAAGTCTCTCCAGCCAGCCCTACCTCCAGTCTCCAGGTCGTGGAAATTCGGATCCAGGCCTCGGTCCAGCATTTTGACGATCTTCTCCACTGACCGATGCTGGATGTGATCCATGCATTTTTTCAAATTGGTCTGGAGAGAAAAGTAAAAGTGGTTTTAGGGAGAAACGTCTCTACAGACCACAGGAAGGCTCCTTGTGGGCGCACAGTGGCCTCCTCTACAGGAAGGAGAGCTACCCCTCGATAGGGCCCCACTGCAGACCCCAGGCCCACCGGGTAGCGTCATTCTGTGTCTGGAACCCCAGGGCCAAACTCAGAGCCCAGTACATGGAAAATGCCATCAGCCCACCCTGGGTGAATGTTCTAGAAAGCCCCCCACCGATTCCTGTCCTTGCCTAAAGTCACAGGACGTTTCTTCACTTTCAGAAGGCTGAGCATCCTGGACCACTTTGAAAACAACACTTCCCAGGGCGCACCCCAGGTCTCCGACTTCATTCCTGGTGAGCGAGGCCCAGGGATGGGCATATGTGCGTCTTAATCTCTAAAGCGGCAGGCTCAGCGCAGGAGCAAAAGGGCACAGCTCACTCAGCTTAGTCTAGGCAAGTCAAGGTGAAGGAGACAGTCACGCCTCAAAAGACCAGAACGACCTGGGGCTCAGCCCTGACGGGGCCACCCAGCCACACCCGCAGGGAAATAACAATCACCCGTCTGTCTTGCAGACAGCCTGGATGTTTGACTGTAATAACGGAATCCGAGATAGCTCTGTCGGATGAACCTAAGGCTCTGGCTGGCCAGTCCTCCGCCTCCACTCCACACCCTTCCTCCCCAAACACCCCGAAGCCCCTGGACCCTTCAGCCCAGGGACACAGGCTGGATCTCCACCTGGATGCTTTCTGTACAATGTGGGAATAAAAATTTGCAAGTATCCAAAGGCAGAGGGCACACGTGGTCACACTGAACACCTTCTCTGCTATTCACTAATCGACATTATTTTAAAAGCACAAACACATTTTCATCACTTTCATCTACACACTGGAGGGTCATTAAAAACCAGAAGTGCCCACACTTGGAGTCTAAACACGCCTGTGCGGGAGGATCCCAGGGCTGGGCTGAGAAAATCCAAGAGCAGCCTGACTGTCCTGTGCCTGAAAACCGCCAGCTGAAGCACAGAGCGGACGTGCCGAGGGGGTGGAGAGCCAGGCGGAAGGGCCACCAGCCACGTCTGGACAACTCGAGCACAAAAAATAGCACAACAGGCAGGCGGCAACCCACTGAACGTGATGAAAATCCTCACGACCTTCCTGATACGAATGGGGGACGAAGCACAAACAAGGGGGACCCTGCGGGGCGGGGAGGCCCCCTGTGTGCTTGTGGCTCCGGGTGAGCTCACCTGGGCAGGTCAGGGCCGGCTCGGAGAAGCCGTCAGGCAGCGACCGGACGCTGGCCTTCCCTGAGCACTGCAGGAGATGCTCCGGGCTCTCTGGGGAGGGGTGGGGCAGGGCGGGGAGGGCATCCCTGGGCATCACACCGCGTCCACTGTGCTGGGCGAGGTGCCCGCCACACGCTCCAGCGCCAGCGCACCCTGGACAGGCACAGCGTCCCTGGCAGGGCACAGCCGTGTCTGCACAGCAGCCCACGGAGCTCTGCTAACCCTCTCCCTCTCCCCTGCCGCCCCCACGCAGCGGTCTGGCCTCCGAGCAGCTTGTGTAAACAGCACTTTAACTACAAGGGCGGCCGCAGCAGATACCTACTGCAGGGCTGTCCCCTGTCTCGGCAGCAACAGCTCAGAGGGAATGGCCACCCCTCCTTCCAGAAACACCGGGGGAGGTGAGTAGAAAGCAGGGTCCCAGTCTCCCCTCTCTCAGTGACGTTACTTCCCTTTTGCACAGGTACCTACCGAGCCTCCCTCACACAGGAGGAGACGTCGGTGGTGTTTAACGGGGCTCTGGCAGCTGCAGGGGCCTCTTCAGCCCCAGCATCTGCCGGGAGGAAGAACCACTGTCCGAGAACCGCCGTGATCTCTGAAGACGACGCCACAGGAACGACAGCACGAGCTGACACGAACACTCCTCCTTACCTTCGTGTGCAGCTTGGCCAGCTGCTTCTCGTCCAGGTTGGTCTGTCTATACACCCGCTTCTTGTAGCGAAACTGACACAGACAAAGAAACAGGGGGGGGGAAAAAAGGAAAGAAAACCAGGTAAGTATTTCACACAGCTGGCCACAGAGAGCAATAGCCGGCCTCTTCCATGGCTATCTCACCCACGGCAGGGGCTCCCGAGCAAACCCTGCGGCGTTAAATAAACCGTTTGTATTCGAAGCACAGAGACTGTGACAACGCACGAGTGCCTTCTGCAGAGACGCTGCTGGGAGCCACTAAGAGAAACTCAGGCAACCAGAGGGGCGAGCGCCCGGGAGCTTGGCGTTCCCTGCTCGCCTCTGCCTCCTCTGCCAGTGAACCAGTCTCCCTGCTGCCAGCGAGGCACCAAATTGGGACCTACTTCTCACATCAGCCACGTCCCCAGCATCGGCCACCTTTATTAAACACACATTAGAAGGCTGAAGAATTGATGCCTTCAAATTGTGGCGCTGGATAAGACTCTTGCGAGTCCCTTGGACAGCAAGGAGATCCAACCAGTCCATCCTAAAGGAATCAATCCTGCATATTCACTGGAAGGACTGAAGCTGAAGCTCCAATCCTTTGGCCACCTAATGGAAGAGCCAGCTCATTGGAAAAGACCAGAGGATGAGACGGTTGGATGGCATCACCAACTCAACAGACATGAGTTTAAGCAAGCTCTGGGAGATGGTGAAGGACAGGGAAGCCTGGCGTGCTGCAGTCCATGGGGTCACAGAGAGTCGGACACAACCGAGCGACTGAACAGCAACAGAAGCCCCAGCCTGGCGAAGCTGCCTGCGTGCAGCCTCTGCCTGGGGCCTGAGCTCAGCCTCGCTCCCTCACACGTCAGTGCCTTCGCTAACTTGGAGGAGACGGGAACAGAGGGCACATGCTGGGCAGGTGCAATGATGTGCCCAGGAGGGTACAGTGGGGCTGCACACAGTTCTGAATCCCCAGAGACCCCGCCTGACGCCCCTCTCCTCCCAGGTGCCCCAGTCGCCCTAGGGTGGGTTTGGGAAGATGCTGGCAGCTTGGGCATCACTAGGTTTCTAGGTCGAAACATGGCTCCAATTCCAGCCCCACCACTGTCCCAGGGTAACAAAAAGTGGGGTCCAGCTGCTCGCCATTCAAAGCCAGGTTGGTGGAAAGGGGAGTTTGTCTGATTTTGGATGCTGGCAACCGGGGGTGGGGGCCAGGTGCCTCTTTAAAGGCGGACTCCCCTCCCGAACAGTCGGTGGGCAAGAGCTTTCACCAACGGAGGGAGGGGGCTGCAGGCACAGTCAGCTCTGACAGGCATCTTGAAATTGGTCATCAGTGGTCGGACCAGCACCATATGGTTGTTTTCGGTACAGCTAGTCTTTAGTTCCAGTTCCCCTTTCTTTGAGGCCAGTTCCCGGAATTGTGGCAGCTTACGTCACGGCTGGGCTTCCAGTGATCAGTTCTGGATCACTGATCCCAGCACTAGTGACCAGAACCCACCTGCCAGAGCAGGTGATGTAAGAGACGTGGGTTCGATCCCTGGGTCGGGAAGGAGGGTGCAGCAACCCACTCCAGTACTCTTGCCTGGAGAATTCCACGGACAGAGGAGCCTGGCAGGCTATAGACAAGGGTCACAAAGTCAGACACAACTGAAGTCTTAGCATACACACGTGCAAGGACGCATGTCACGACTACAGTCTGGCCGTCGTGTAGTTAACTTCTTCCACCCGGTAGGCGTTTCTGTCCCTAAAAGACAGCTCCCGGGACCTGGCTCAGAATGGTATCTATGGTCCTTGCTGCTGCTGCTGCTAAGTAGCTTCAGTCGTGTCCGACTCTGTGCGACCCCACAGACGGCAGCCCACCAGGCTCCCCGGTCCCTGGGATTCTCCAGGCAAGAACACTGGAGTGGGTTGCCACTTCCTTCTCCAGTGCATGAAAGTGAAAAGTGAAAGTGAAGTCGCCCAGTCCTGTCCGACTCTTAGCAACCCCACGGACCGCAGCCCAGCAGGCTCCTCCGTCCGTGGGATTTTCTAGGCAAGAGGACTGGAGTGGGGCGCCATCGCCCTCTCCACTATGGTCCTTGAGGAAGAACTAAAGGTCCTTGACTTCACTTAGAGACCAACCTTTATTATCTGGTCTGCTTTGAGTGTTTCCCTTTGTGTCTGCATGTTTTCACTTCTCTGATTAAATTTATTCTTTGGGTAAAGTTTTTCCACAGACAAAAGGCGGGCAGAGGATGGGGGGCCTGGGCCACGCAGTCCTGTCCCGTTGCACTAGCAGCTGGGTCACGGGGCTGAGCACGCGCCTCACCGGAGCCTCTGCTTCCTTGTCAGTCACACGGGGGTCACACACAAAGCTCCCAGGGCTGCTGGGGAAGGAACGCGAGCTTCCTGGCCCAGGACTAGCGCTGGGCAAACGCTCTTA
The DNA here is from genome assembly GCF_003369695.1 of Bos indicus x Bos taurus. Taxonomy (NCBI): domain Eukaryota; kingdom Metazoa; phylum Chordata; class Mammalia; order Artiodactyla; family Bovidae; genus Bos; species Bos indicus x Bos taurus. The sequence goes on along the minus strand of NC_040104.1, from coordinate 3,153,083 downwards.
CCCTTCCCGCCCCCACTTTGTTTGATTCCCTCCGTCACTCAGAGGAGTTTAAATAACCACGGACATGCCATGAGGGCTCAAAGCGGGCTCAAAACCTAACTCTGAAGGTCTGATTCCATTCACGTTTCCAGAGTGACCCCCTGGTGGCCTCCCCCCGACTCCAAACAGAAGAGCAATCCCGTAGCTAACCACATTCCTCGGTGCCACAGACTGAAACCTGCTCTTTTTTTTTTTTTTTTCTAGGTGCCAAAATAAACCAGTGCAATCAGAAAATCCTGTGAAACGCAGGCAGCTCCCAGTTCCTGGATCAGTGTGCTGCCGAGAACAGTCAGCGTCCATCCTCGAGCTGACCTCGTGGGAGGAGACGCAGGCCGTTTAGGATTCTGCCCCTCTGGTTCTAGGGTTAACTGGGACACGACATTCTGAGGACAGCCGTGAAGGCTCCCTATTGCTTATCCTCATCCAAGATGAGACGGCCTGTCTTCTCCACCCACCTTCATCCATGGCCCTGGGGACACGGCTGCGTGCGAGAGAGCCTCTGCTCAGTCACTCAGTCGTGTCTGACTCTTCGCGACCCCACAGACTGTAGCCCGCCAGGCTCCTCTGTCCATGGGATTTTCCCTGGGAAGAATACTGGACAGGGTGGCCATTTCCTCCTCCAGACAATCTTCCCGACCTAGAGATCAAACTCATGTCTCCTGCATTAGGAGGCAGATTCTTTACCACTGGGCCACCTGAGAAGCCCGTGGGAGTGACAGGAGAGAATGTAACAGCTTGCTAACTTGATGGATCTGTGGACTTCAAGTCAGTGGGCGCTTCTTCCAGTTAAAAAAACACGCTCAGGTCGATAATACCTCTCGGCAGGAGGGTGAGCACTGACAGGAGAATGTCCGTTCCCAGAGTCATAATCGTTTGCAACGTGTGGTTACAGAGGGACCCAGGCTCAGAAACAAAAGTCCTTTTCTCGCCCTTCTCTCCATGCGTCATAGGTAGCCAATCATGCCTAACTGCAGTGATCCAAGGCTCAGATCCACGCTGCCCTTGAGGTGTCCGCCCCACACAGCGGATCGCCCGGCAGGACGGTGATCCAAGATGAATGAAGGCACGTGTGAGTGATGCTTCCATGGCAACGGGAGCGGATGGCAGCCGCACCTGCAGCACCGCCGCTCGGGCTCGCCCGTCACCGGGCCGTGTGCTCAGAGCACTGCCCTGTGGAACAGCCCACTCGAGCCTCACGGCCGCGGAGAGGGCGGCACGAACGTTCCCCTGCCTTCACAGCTGGAACCTGTGGCTCAGAGAGGGTCCCTCGGCGGCCAGGACGGGACCCAGCCTGTCTGAGGTCACAGCCCCGGTCCCCATGGTCCCCGGGCGGGACGTCAGAAGGACACGTGTGCCAGCTGTTCTGAAAGCCAGGACACAGCCCTGCCCAGTTCCACCAGGCTCTCCTGGGCCTCCTCTTGTTCAGGGCCGGGGGGTGGGATGGGCCAGCCTTCTCCAGGATGCTTTCCAATCGAGAGCAGGCTCTGGACTTCCTGTCCCCGCCTGTTTTACTGTCTTTACGGACTGTCAGCCCCTAAAGGAGCTGCATGGTTGCTGCTCCTGGCCTGTCCCCTCCCACAGAGGGCAAGCTCCATCAGACCAGAACCCTGACTGTCCTGCGTCAAGAGAGGGCTGGGACTGAGCAGGCAGGCCCCCAACAAGGGGCTGGTCAAGGAGCCCCACTTCACAGATGAGCAAACCGAGGCCGGGACAGGGGCCCACGTGACTCCTGAGAGGCCTGTCAGCTTTTCCTCCGAGGGAAACCTCCTCCCTGGCCCAGGGCACACTGGGGATCGCAGAACCTCAGCTTTGACGTCCCCATCAGGCCTGGGAACGTGCAAGTTGGCTGCAGCCTCGGTCCATGGCGTCTCTGACTTCAGAGTAACCCCCTATGGGGGCCCAGATGCCACCCACGATGCCACTCCCGGGCTCTCACAGTTGATCAGGCTGAAATAAATACCATCACTCGATAATGAGGTGACGTGTGGGGCACCTGTAGAAGCGTCCACGTTTCCTCCCACTTGTGTCTCTGTGTTAATACGTCACGTCGGGGGGGGGGGGTCCACTGGAGGCTGATGTGTCCACACCTCTGAACAGAGAGCAGGTGACTAACAAGGACCTACCGCGCAGGAGGGGGAGGCTACTCGGCGCTCTGCGGTGGCCTATGTGGGAAAAGACTGTAGCAGAGTGGGCACATGTAAACGGATAACCGATTCGCTTTGCTGTACACTGGAGATTAACACAGCACTGTAAATCAACAATACTTCAATAAAACTCAATTTAAAAAAACTCTAATAGAATCTGTATCCCGCTGTTGTGTGAAAATCGGACAAGTCTTAATTATGTTGAATTGGTCGTGGTGCTTTTCAGGTTTACTGTATCCTTCTACTTTGCTGTCTATTCATTCTGTTAATTTTTGAGAGCTTGATACTAAAACTCCAACTAAAAAATCTTAATTTATCTACTCAAAAAATAATTGTAATACATTGTGGAACTGTATGTAACTTTGTTCTGTACTTTCCAAGTCTCCTGTAAATGTGTTACCATTCTTTCATAATTAAAAAAATTTTTTTAATTAAATAATTTTTTTAAATGTTTCAAATTAAATAATTTTTAAAAATACACGATGTGGGAATTCCGTATGTAAACCTGGGCTCCCCAAGGGTAGGGTCTGGGGACACGCCTTCTGTGGATGTGAGGCTGCCAGTGGATACCCCCTGAATGTCACAAGGCAGCCCACCCACCCAGGAGCACCTGACCGGCCACAGTGGCTCAAACAGCCCACTGGTCATTCCCGAGACTCATGCTTCTGACAACAGCTGGATGGCCGCCAGCCACCCCATGCCAGGGAGAGACTCAGTGGGGCAGGGGCAAACCCCACTCTGCACCCCCAAACTCAAAGGTCCCGGGGACATGAGCTTGAGTCAGACCCAGGGTTCACTCACAGCAAGACATCCCTGCAGCAGGACGTCCCTCCAGCAGGTTCGTCCGATCCACAGCGAGAAAACAAGTGGCTACACGTTGCACGTGTGCCTGCCAAGTCGCTTCAGTCGTGTCCGACTCTTTGCAACCGTATGGACTGTAGCCCACCAGGCTTCTCTGTCCATGTGATTCTCCAGGCAAGAATCCTGGAGTGGGTTGCCATGCCCTCGTCCAGGGGATCTTCCCCACCCAGGGATCGAACCCATGTCTCTTACGTCTCCTGCATTGGCAGGCGGATTCTTTACCACGGGTGCCACCTGGTCCACAGACCAGGACAGAACCACCTGCGAGCTCACCAATGCAAACTATTGATTTAAGAGTGATTTCCGCATAGGAGATAAACCCCGAGTCTGGGAAGGCGCCCCCTGCTCCCCATCGCGCCGGCTCTGGGCGGGCGAGCAGTACCTCCAGGGACGGGATGCCCTTGCCCACGGGCTGCGGGTACTCGCGCAGCAGCCGCTCCTCATCCAGGAACTTGCCGTCGCGCCCGTTGCTGGCCGGCTGGAACAGCCCGTAGTTCAGGACATCCTTCAGGCTCTGGTTCAGCGAGCACAGAATCCGCTGCTTTGCAACCCACACTGTCGCATCTGGGTTGAATCGAATGCACTTCTGCAGGGGAGGACAAGACCCCTGGTTAGCAGGAAGCCCCCTGGAGCAGGTGGCCAGAGATGCCCAAGGGGCCTCCATTCCATCCTGAGGCCTCCTCTGAGCTCTGGACTCTCTGGCTTTATGGTGAAAACCATGACCCTCTGGTCTCCTTGGCAAATATAAAAGGGGAAAAGTGCAGATGGAATCACTGATTCCGGGGCCCCGGCTCTCACTGTTGGCTCCAATCTCCGGGACCAGCTGCGTTTTCTGGTCATCACTTACCATCACAGACTGCCTTGGGCAGTTCTCCCACCTGTACAGAGCTTATCAAACTTGCCTGCTTATTAAAACACACAAGGATGACCCTGCCTCCTCCCGGAAGAGTGTCTGATGCAGCGGGTCTGGGTCCAACCACAAAGCTGCGTGTCTCGCAAGTTTCAAGGTGATGTTACTGCGGCCGGCCCAGAAAACACTGGGGACCACGGCTCAAGAACCGCAGCGCAGCTGCATTTCTACGCCGAAGGCTCTCCGTGGACACCTCACAGACAGCCTCCTTTCCTCACCTCACTGATGGGCGAGCCTGGGGCACGGGCATCTGTGCCCCACCCACCCAACTCTGAACGTCAGGGCTGTAAAAACCTTGAGAGCGCCCCTCCCAAACCATAAAGGAAGGCGATTATGAAAAACAGTTTGACTTAGAAATCGTATCCGGTGCCATGAAAGTTAATTTTTGAAAAGGTTAAATGGTACAGACGGTTCCCGCAGACCATGAACAACACTTCTCAAGAACAGAACAGCGCCTCTAGGAACATGAACACACGACTTGGTCACACTCCCAGGTCCCGTCTGGGAGACCCGCCCACGAGCCAGGAAAACAAGCTCTAGGCCGAATCCACTTCTGACTGCGACCTCGTTTTTACTGAATTAAAGCTGTGTTCTACTGCACCGCCGTCGGCAGGGGCTCAAAACTTTGCTTAGTCGCTGTAAAAGCATTCGGACAGGATGAGCGCGTGAGCCTGGAACCAGGTCTCCGCAGGGGCGCCCGCACGCCCGAGGAGGCCCCAAGGCCCTTCTCCCTCCCTGACCCTCAGCCCGGGCCACGCCTCCCCGGAGGGTAAGAGGATCCCGCTTCTCAACAATGAGGTTGGTAGAGCAGGCAGCCCGGAATCCCACTGCCAGGAAACCTGACCCCACGGGCATGAGCATGCCATCTGTCCCTCTTCAATGGCAAAGGCTGAAGCGTAAGGCTCAGAGTTCGTCTCAGGGCTGCAAGGCGGGTCGGGGCCAGTTGCTCACTTCGGGAACTGCCAGCCACCCCCCGCCACCTCGGGCTGAGGAAGAAGGGTGTCTGTGAACTCCCAGTCCATCTGAGCTCTCCCAGCTGTGACCAAGTGGGGCTGCACATCCCCATGCTGTTTCTGCTTGGAGATTCCTTGCTGGCCTCCAGTTCCAACTGCACAGACAACCCCAGTTCCCTTAGACACCAGTAGACACCAGCGTCCAGAGGGCGTGAGGGTCCCTCCCTGTGGCTGGCAGAAAGGAACCTGCCACCAGGTGGGTGCTGAGCGGAGCACAGGCTGGGAGTCAGGCCCCAGGGGGTCTGTGTGGCGTTTGTAAGTGATCCCAGAGATTACTGGTACCCACTGCCACTCAGTGGGCAGAGCTGGGGAGGCTGCCTCTGTGCACTGTGTGGGCTGGTTGCACAACGAAAGGATGTCCTGCTCCAAAAATGCCAGGAGGGCCCCACTGAGAAACTGTTAGAAGGAACAGGAGCTCGGAGGTCAGAAAGGCTTGGGTTTACAACCCAGCTGCACACACTAACCTCATGATCCTGGGCAAACTCACCTGCTCAGCAGTTGCCCTGAGTCTGATGAAAACCATCCCAACTACATAACCTGGAGGTCTGTTGTAAGGATCATACAGAACAGATAAGATGTGCTGTTGTGGGCTGAACTGTGTCCCTCCCCAAAAAGATAAGGGTTCCTACTCCTTAAGGAGCTCCGAGTCTATCTAGTAGGGCATAATGATCATGACAATCTTGGTGCTGATGGCGGTGCTGATGGTGGTGATGGTGGAGGTGGTCGTGGTGAAGATGTAATGGGGATGATGGTGGTGATGGTGGTGAAGATGTAACGATGGTGGTGATGACGGAGATAACGAATACTGCAGAATACTGCATATTAACACACAGATGTGGAATCTAGAAAAATGATATGTTGTTGTTGTTCAGTCACCAAGTCATGTCTGACCCTTTTGAGACTCTATGGACTGTAGCCCACCAGGCTCCTTTGTCCATGGGATTCTCCAGGCGAGAATACTGGTGTGGGTCACCATTTCCTTCTCCAGGGAATCTTCCCAACCCAGGGATCAAACTGGCATCTCCTGCACTGGCAGGCGGATTCTCCACCACTGAGCCACCAGGGAAGCCCATAGAAAAACAGTATAGACGATCTTATTTGCAAAGCAGAGATGCAGACACAGATGTAGAGAGCAAAAGTACGGACACCGAGGCGGGGGAAGTGGACGGAATGAATTGGGAGATTGGGACTGACACATATATACGATTCACAACTATGCATAAAACAGTAAGTAATGAGCGCCTACTGTATACCACAGGAAGCTCTCCTCAATGCCCTGTGATGACGGAAATGGGAAGGAGATCCAAAAAGGAAGAGATATATGTATGTTATATACATATACGCTTAATATAGTTGATTCACTTTGCTGTACAGCAGAAACTAACACAACTTTGTAAAGCAACTGTACGCCAATAAAAAATTTTAAATTTTTTAGAAATAAATAACAAGTACTCAGACACAACTGGAAAAAAAAAAAAGGAAAAACACGGCAAGAGAATTCTATGCAAGAGAGTGAACTGCTCCAAACCTGTCCTGGGCCCTGAGAAGCGGAGACGATGGCAATGGCTGTTTTCTAAGATGTTATAGGAGTAGGAAGCTTCAAACACACAAAGCTTCAAAGAACGGTAAATATTACACTCCGTGAAATACACATCGTTAGAGTGAGCTGTCTGCAGGCCAAGGGAAGAACCATCAACAACACAGGCTGAATTACGTATCTGTTCAGATCACCTCCTCGGCTCGCTCACAGTCCTCAGGTGAGACTTAAATTCAGCTCATTCTTGACTTTCTCCAGGAAAAAGCCAGGAGGAGGAGGGGGAGGGGAACTGACAAAGCCTTCGGGGGTCATCGTGCTGCGGGGGCCCCCGCATCACCCCATTCCGGATACGGAGCTGGAAACGCAGAGCCCAGTGCTTTCAGCAAGAAAGCAGGACATTCTGAAAGAAATCCCTGCTTCTGAGCACGTCTTTCATTGCAAACGAAGCACGTTTCATGACATCCTCAATGCTTTCATGATGCATTTCAAAGACTCTCAACAAACAGAACCTGCCAGGAGTCATTTAAAGGTGCATCGAGGGGAGCCTGGCCTCTAAGAGCTGTTCACCTGCCACTTGCAAAGCTCTGCCCCCTCAAACCGTGACTGGGACGGTTTCCAAAAGCAATTGCCCAAACGAAATGATGCTTTTTGCTGTGGACAAAGATCCATCAGGCTGGACTCGTGGTGGAGAATAGCCAAATGCTGCCACAGGTCACACACAAAGGGATGTATACAGAAGGGGAAACCGTGGGTGACCTTGACCGAGAAGGGCAGCCTGGTCCAAGGAAGCTGATGGCCAGGGCCACACTGGTGCCTCTGAACGCTTAAACACTAAGAAAGGCCAAAGTGGCCACGGGTTAGGGTTTTCCGGTCAGAATAACATTTTTCAAAGAATAAGAGTTTGAGAGCAGCCCCTGACTCTGTGATGAAGCGGTGGGCACACCTGGTGACCTCTGAGGGGCCAGCTAGCGGTCCTCTGCACCATCAAGGTCCCAGCACCCGAGAGGCACTGGCCTGGGCTCTGCCAGAGGTTCCCACCCTCCCCGGAGGTGAGCTCATTTTCCTTGTTGGTCCCCGTGATTTCCGGCAAGCACAGAGCAAAGTGGAGGGTCTGACGCCGGCTAAGAGGTCCTCCGAGAAGCTCTAAGAGAAGAAGGAGGAGGATTAAGCCGTGCTGACCGCAGACACCAAGTGCTCACCAGGTGCCCGCCAGTCCAGCGAAGAAACTGCGTCAAATCCATCATCTTCTCCCCATGTTCTCCTGGCGGAGGTATCAGCAGCCCCAAGCCCAGAGGGTAACTGCCAGAGGCAGGGCTGAAATGCACGGACCTGAGGGCTGAGACGTTTCAACTAGGCCCCACAGCACAGGATGGAGCTGCGAATTGGGAGGGTTCACCCGGGGGCCGTGAGTGGATTACAGCGGAGAGAGGGAATCAGGGGAGGCATGGCCCACCGCCCGGGGCCAGACACTGTGCCCCCCAAGCAGAGTGAGAGCTCCCATCCATCCGCCTAGAAGGGAGGGTGTGAGCGGAGCATCAGAACTGGGAGCCACAGAACTCCAACCACAGATCCGAGGGCCTCCCCCTAGGCTTTGACACAGAAGATTAAATACTGATGCTTCGCGCCCTCTTTCTGCCCGTTCTGGACCATTCTCATCAGCCCAGGACACGACACAGGGGAGAGCTCTGCTCTTCCCCAGGGTGGCCTCTGAACCACAGTATTCCCACCACGATGTGGGATTTACGAAGCTTCTGACAGGACGTGCAATAATTCCAGAGCCAGGCATTATTTTCTCGAAGGGATTTAAGTGGGTATTAACACACAGCTTAAGCACACCAAGCCAGATGTCTGCCATCCGGGCTGCAGAGCTCCCGAGAGCTGCACCAATCGTGCTCACAGACGAAGCGTTAGCCTCACATCTAACAGGACGAGTGCAGAATCCTTACAGCACGCAAAGCTGGGGCTGGATAAACAGGCGTTTGATATTTTAATGGTACGTATGAAAATAAAGGTCCTCCGGGCCTTTAGCGAGCTGACCCGGGACGTGAATGACAACCAGCTCGGTCACAGCCCAAGAGCCCCTGAACCTTCCCCTTCAGTTTAAACAACCGATGACGCCTCAATCTCCTGATTAACCGTGAAGTGTAAACCACTGCACTGAAGGGCAGTGAGGCTGATTATCACCATGTCACAGAGAAACTAGAGGCGGGGGGAGTCGGGGACCAGGGGGTGGGGCTCTCCTTGGCCTTAGCAAGCAGTTAACGGAACCACAAAGAAAACCAGATTCCATGCTTCTGTCCCCGCCGAGAGATCCAAATGCACGCCACAAAGGACAACACAGGGCAGCTCAAAGTAGAGATAAACACGAAAACCATGTATTTCTGCAAGGCAGGGCAGACAGATGGATGGATGGACAGACAGACGGATCGCTGGCTAACTGGCTGGGTGGATGGAGGGGCAGACGGATGGATGGCTGGGTGGATGAATGGATGGATGCATGGATGGACAAATGGACAGATGGATGGATGGAGCGACGGGTGTATGGAGAGATGGATAGATGGAGGGATGGATGGATGAATAAATGGGTGGATAAAAACAAAAGAGACAAACCTTAAAAACATAACATCTAGTGGAAAACATAAGTTACAAACGACATGCCCAGCATGATGCCAGGTTACCTATAATTTCTTTTTTTCTCAAGAAGACCATACCATATAGCGACCACTGTCACACACGTAAGAACAAGGGACAAGTGGGGTTCGTCACAATATTTGCCCCTGAGCAGAATGGCCAGGAGGGTGAGAGAGACACTGGCTTTATCTGAAACATTCTAACCCTATAACTAAAAAATGACGAAACGTTAACCACTGTCAATTCTGCATAATAAATAATAAAAACTGGTACGGATGTATCATTCTTTGTCTTTTCCTATATTCTCAATTTTCTCTAAATTAAAAAAAGACAACCATCTGGAACCTGAGGCGTTCCTCCGTCTCTCGAGGGCTTCCCTGGCTGGATGGGAGTCGGCCTTGGACCACGCTCCACGACTGGAAACACCGTTCTCGAATGAACGATGTGATCACGGTTGTCTCCTTCTGCCCACTGAGTCCTCTTTGAGGACGTTTTTTAGGGCAGAACATGTACTCGAGTCAGGGTCACACACAACTAACTTTCTAATTAAGTCTAAAATCCTCAGCGCGTTTCCTTGCGGTCAGTAAACAAGCAGGTAGGTAAGGAAAACCCGGGAACAAAACGGCAGTGTGACAGACGGAAGCACTTTCTGAGACAAGAGTGTTTTCATCTCTGTGCTGCCCGGGCTGTGGGGGACCCGTGAGGCCAGTGAATGGAGATGTTTAAGGCGTCCGTGGGATAAGTGTTGTTCTGGGGGGGAAGACTTGGGGGGAGGGGCTTCTCTGCAACAGGAGAGGCAGTCAACAGGAGTAAATAAATAGAAGCCTCCCTCCCAGGCCACACATTGCCAGATGTCACCAACACAGAAGGTTCAGGACGGGCAAATCCAGAAACAGAGGCAGACCAGTGGTTGCCAGGGACTTGGGGAGGGGGTGGGGAACCCAGGGCGAGGGGGCGGAGAATCCCTGGGGGAGGGCACAGGGAACCCCTGGGGAGGGGGCAGGGAATCCCTGGGGGAGGGGGACAGGGGAACCCAGGGCGAGGGGGCGGAGAATCCCTGGGGGAGGGCGCAGAGGATCCCCTGGGGGAGGGGGACAGGAAAACCCTGGGGAGGGGACAGGAAACCCCTGGGGGAGGGGGGCAGGGGAATCCCTGGGGGAGGGGGCAGAGGATCCCTGGGGGAGGGGGCAGGGATCCCTGGGGGAGAGGAATCCCTGGGGGAGAGGTAGGGGAATCCCCACTAATGGGTATGGGGTTTCTTTTTGGGGTGATAAAAATATTCTAAGATTGACTATAGTGGTGGGTACCCCCACCTCTGAATTAACTAAAATTCACTGAATTGTACGCTTTTAATGGGAAAACGGTATGGTCCGTGCACAGTATGTGAATAACATCTCTATTTTCAAAAGAAAAGGAGTCTGTTTTTGCTCCTTTCCTGAGAAGGTGCAAAGATGCAGGCAGCACATTTAAAACACTGCCACCAGTCACCCTCAAGGACCCTTTCTCTCTCGGCTGAGCACCTGCTCCTGTGAGAGTCACATCTGCTGTGATGACCCCGACCCTGTCATCAGGAACCTGCCCCCACTCCGTCTCCACCTTCTTCCGCTGCCCCTGGTCCCAGATTCTTGCAGGGACCCCCTACCTGCCTCTGCTTCCTTCCATCCTCCCCTGAGAGAAGCTGAGAGAAGAGGGTCACATGCTCTGCACCAAACCTTCCCAAAGCCCTCGCTGTTCTTCAGGGGGAATCACACCCCCCCACCCCACCTCAGCCCCAAGCACCCACCCAGCTGGCAGCCTTGACCTTCTCCGCTGCTCTGACACACCAAGCCCATCCGTTCCCACCTCAGGCATGCCACTCCTGCCAGCCTCTGCCCAGAAGGTCTAGCCAAAGAGCTTTACAAGCTAATCTCTCATCACCTGGGGCTCAACTCGGACGTCACCCCTCGTGCAGTGCAGGCGAGGGCTGAGATGAATTCGTGATGTCCTAAACATGGAGCTGGAGGATCTGCAGGGGACAAGGTGCCGTGTACACTTGATCTGGCCCTGAAAACAGAAAGCCTCGAGGAGGGAGGGGGGTTCTACAACAAAGTAGCAACTGGGTTCACATTTAAAAAATCACTTCGGCAAGTGCAGAACACTTGTGAGAGAAGAGGCATCTGCAGCCCCCCAGAGGGAAGATGGGGGAGACGGGGCTGCGGTGGGGAGACAGTGACGTGGGTTCAAAGGGATTCAGAAGGTCAAGGGCAGGGCCTGGCAGTGCACGGGCTGAAGGATGATGACAGGCCCTGGATAACTCCTGGGTTCTGGCTCAGACAAAGAATCAGAGAAGGTTCAGAGCCCAAAGTGGGAACAACCCAACTGACCATCACTACGGGGATGGAACGAGCCACATGATCAGTAAGTTACGACTTGGCGATAAAAAGAAATAAAACACAGAGGCTACCATGTGGATGAGCCTCACGGCCATGCTGCTGGATGAGAGAAGCCAGATGTGAAAGCCCACACACCACGTGACGTGCTCACGTGGATCGTCCAGAAGAGGGGACTCCGTGTGTGGAGACAGAACATGGTCAGCGATTGTCAGGGCTGGAAGGGGGATTGAGGATGAGCCGCAGAGAAACATCGCGGGTGACGGGCGGAGTCCAGACCCGGATGGTGGGTGCACAGCTCAGCAGACTTACTGAAAACCGCCGGACGGTGCCCTCCAAGGGATGAACTTCATAGCCTGTGATGACACCTCCATAAGCTTGGGTCTTTCTACAGTAACCACTTGGGGAGAGAGGGACCCTGCGGGCCAGGTTTGGAGGGTCAGAGGGAAGGGGACAGCGTGGCAGCATCTGGTCTGCACCATCTGAGTCAAGGTGCCTCTGAGATTCCGACTGAGAACGTGTCAAGGGAGAAATGAAGTCTGTGCCCCAGACGGGAGGTCCAGCCAGAGACGTGACTGGCAGAGGGCGCTGGACAGACATGGGTGGTAACAGGGCCTCCTCTTGGAGTGCAGCCGGGTAGAGCCTCGCCAAGCCCAGCTGTCATGAGAAATGAGATTCCCCTGAGAAGGAATACTGTCTGAACGAGACAAGCCCGGGCAGCAGGGAGCCCCAAGGGCTGGGCTGCAGTGGCCAGGCTCAGCCAACCAGTCCCTTGGCCCAAGCCTCTCGCTCTCTGCTGACCCAGCGCCTGGAAGTCCAGAGAATACGGCAGAAGGTTCATCCAACCCACCTCATCCCCCTCAGGGAAAAACACATCCTGGGGAACCGAGGCCACATCTGAGAGTGGAACCAAGTCTGGAAGGAGACTCCGACCCCCAGGGAGCTCAGTGATGAACGGGACACCTGCCTGGCCATGGGCTCTGATGGAGCATCTCAAGGCAACCAGGCACTCCTGCACAGGCCCTTCCAGAACCTTCTCTCACGATGCATGCCCACCTCCTGGTCTTTGCAGCGCCAGAGGTCAGCCATAGGGGCTGGATTCTCAGCTACCGCAGGAGGAGATGGACTCAAAACTGCCAGCACAGGATAAAGTCCTCCCCTTCCTCAACAACACAGGAAGCCTCAGATGTGAAAAGCAAACATGATGGTCGCCTGCGGCAACAGGATAAAGGAGGGATTAAAGACCCAACGGAGGAGGAGGTGAAGCCTCTGCAGCTTGGAGTTCTGTGTGGAGCCTCAGTGACGAGCAGGAGGGCTGAGGTCCTTGGATTGAGCCCATCTGATGGCCAGACTGGAGGCAAGTGATGGATCCGGAAGTGCGGCTGTCAGCTTATGTGTGTGGCTGGGTGGGGGAGGCAGGTGGGCGGGGATGCGGGATGCTGCGGGGATGCGGGATGCTGTGGGATGCGGGATGCTGCGGGGATGCGGGATGCTGCTCTTGGGGAGAAATCTGAGTGAGAGACACATGGGTGAAAGGAGATGAATTGTGGCCTAGCGGTGAGGAGAGCAGCTGAGACGCGTTTTCCAAATTACATAAACTTGAAGATGCAGCTATCTAACAGACGGAAGCGCTGATTACAGCACAAAGGCATTTTCCCAAAGCCTCTGCCCGGCAGAGCAGGCCCAGGGACCACTGTTAACTCGCCCAGGCGGGTCGTGGGGACCGACACGAGGACCGGCAGCTCCCTGCAGCGGCTCGGTGCCAACTCTTGGGTGGAGGTGGGCGAGGGGGCTGAAGCCACATAACACCCAGGGGAACCCAGAGAGCGCGTCCCCATCCCCTCTGCATTCTTCTGCGCCATCCGTGTGATGTGACACTCAGGGAGGGCTGGACAGGACTGTGAGGACCCCGGTGCCAGCGCTGGTCCCACGTCTGTTTGCTGTGCCCCAAACAGAAAGAACACAAGAGCTACAGTTTCTATTGATGTTGGCGCACGCCTCCTGCTTAAAAGGCCAGGTTAATGGACGCATGCCAACCCTCAACCCCACCGTGAGCTCCCTGTGCATCTGCGATGCTCCAGCAAACAGCAGGAATGCCCGCCCGCCACGCCCGGGAGCCCACTCAACGGCACCCTGCGTGGCCTGAGCACCCCCCACACTCAGGACTCTGATCACCAGAGTGTGCAGCAACCTGAGGGAGCGTTCCTGGAAGGAGGACCAGCGCTCTCCACCCAAAGCTCAACACTCCAGTCCTGCTGAAATGCATAAAGAGGGGTCACGTGGGCCAAGAAGCATGTCCAGACCCCACCCGGGGAGGGACCCCCACCCGGGGAGGGACCGTACCTGGGGAGGAACCCTCGCCTGGGGAGAAACCCACCTGGGCAGAGACCCCACCTGGGGAGGGAACCCACCTGCATAGAGACTCCCACCCGGGGAGGGACCCCACCCGGGAAGGGACCCCCACCCGGAGAGGGACCCCACCCGGGAAGGGACCCCCACCCGGAGAGGGACCCCACCCGGGGAGAGACCCCACCCGGGGAGAGACCCCCACCCAGAGAGGACCCCCACCCGGGGAGGGACCCCACCCGGGGAGGGACCCCACCCGGGAAGGGACCCCCACCCGGAGAGGACCCCCACCTGGGAAGGGACCCCACCCGGGGAGGGACCCCCACCCAGAGAGGGACCCCACCCGGGGAGAGACCCCACCCGGGAAGGGACCCCCACCCGGAGAGGACCCCCACCCGGGGAGAGACCCCACCTAGTGCAGAAGTGGCACCACCCCCTGAGCAGCTGCGGCGGGCACTGGGCTGAGGAACCCGCTCGGCAGCACCGAGAGCCCTCAGGGCAGGATTCCAGGCAGGTCTTGCATCTCCGCCTCCAGGACTCACCAAGGCAAGGGCCTTCTCATGGGAACAAGGGCTGCTCTGTCCGAGTGCTCACACCCATGGGATTTCTAGTCTCAGGCTCCAGGGCCTTTGTTTGTCTCAGGACAAAGCAAAGAGAAGAGAAGTGGTCTTCAGAAGTTTCTGGAAACAGTTATGCCTCTGGGAGTGGAGTCCAGACCCTGAAAGGATCTTCCTTTGGGGAAGAATCTTCCTTTTGCAGAGCAGGTGTGTCTCCACCAGTAACTCCCGATGGTTTGGCAGTTTAGTGGCTCAGTCATGTCTGACTCTTCGTGAGCCCCCAGACTGAAGCCCACCAGGCTCCTCTGCCCATGGGATTCTCCAGGCAAGAATACTGGAGGGGGTTGCCATACCCTCCTCCAGGGGATCTTCCCAACCCAGGGCTGGAACCTGAGTCTCTTGCGTCTCCCACACTGGCAGGCAGATGCTCTACCACTAGCACCGCCTGGGAAGCCCCCTGTGGGTCCCCAAAGCCCATGGCCTGAGGACAGAACACCTCCTGGCCCATCAGCAGGCCTGGGACGGCCTGGCCTGACATCCCACCCACGCGCCTGGCTGCCCTCAGAACCTCTCAGCAGCCAGGCTGGCAGATAGCCCCTCCCCGCTGTGAGGAAAAGGGCCTCCCTGGGTACATGGTACTGACGGATGGGCTTTGACTAAGGAAACCAGTGGGGGACACACACATTTGTAAGTCCAGCCCGCTTGGCTCACTGCATACCTGCTAGGGGACCTCAGGCTTGCAGACCTTGAGTACCAGCCCCGGGGACACGGGCAGCCCACCTCGGGGAAATGGCAGAGAAGGGGCACGTCACCCTAGTGGCTCCGTCCTCAGCCCGCCCTCGGCCTTCCCGTTCAGTCTCGGGTCTGGAGTCTGAAATCTGAGGGGAGTGCTTCCCCAGTCTCTGAATCCTCCAGCACTGATAAACAGTAACAGGATCTAGGGGCTCAGAGGGTTAAACCTGCAGCGTGAGGATCCATCCACGCCGGGGGGGCAGGGTCACCAGGTCCCTACTCCAGCGCCCCGCAGGGATGAGCAGGGCTGCACCCAGGGGCCAAGAAGGAGTGAAGTCGGTCTGACCCAGTGACCCCAAGCAATGAAAGCGTCCAAAGTCGAAAACAGGCATGACCTACGGCCAGAAACACCCCGCCTTGGATGCTCCACGGAAACCGAACCCTCCACGGGGAGGATCCCCCGATGTTCCCTGGCAGGGACAAAAATCCAGGTATTTTGCGGGGTTTTTTTTTTTTGGCCACGTCCTGTGGCATGCGGGATCTTAGTTCCCTGACCAGAAATCAAATCCTCGCCCCCTGCATTGGAAGTGTGGATTTTTAGCCACTGGACTGCCAGGGAAGTATCTAAAAATCCAGACATTATGCACGGCTGCTGCTGCTAAGTCGCTTCAGTCGTGTCCGACTCTGTGCGACCCCATAGCCAGCAGCCCACCAGGCTCCCCCGTCCCTGGGATTCTCCAGGCAAGAACACTGGAGTGGGTTGCCATTTCCTTCTCCAGTGCAGGAAAGTGAAAAGTGAAAGTGAAGTCGCTCAGTCGTGTCCGACTCTTCGAGACCCCATGGACTGCAGCCCACCAGGCTCCTCCATCCATGGATTTTGCAGGCACGAGCACTGGAGTGGGGCGCCATCGCCTTCTCCAACATTGCTGCTGCTGTGCACTACTATACTCAAATCTTGACAGATGTGAACTCAAGGTCCGTCTCTCTTCCTTCCTCTGACTGAGCCAGGGGCGGGGGGACAAAGAAGCCCCCTGAGGCTGACTATCCCGCAGAGACCCCTCCTGGCAGGGCTTCTGAGTGGGAGTGTCGCAGTGTCCCTCCACAAGAACGGGGCAGCTCCCTGCACCAGGAAACCTCAGAAAAGAGAGCCTGGACCTTCTACAAAGACTCAACACTCCCTGCCCCTGGGCCTGTGTCTAAAAGGGCCAACAGACAGACCCCCAAGTCTGACTCACTCTCGAGACCAGAACAAACAGAAATTCAAGTCACTGACAAACCACAGGGACAGGTCAGGAGAAACAGCGCAGAAATAAGGAAGATGTCACAGGAAAAGGCACAGAGAAAAGGAAGGAGGACAGCATGCAAAAGCCAGACAGCAGGCTCAGCTGCTCCGGGTGAAAGCACACCTGAGCAGAAGAAGAGAGAGCTCGGTGCTTTGTGCCGGGGAAAAGTAATAAGCCGTGAAATCTACTCTACAAACAACAACTCGAAAGAGTAATTTCCAAAAAGATCAATCAGAACAGACGCACCTGAACATGCTGTAAAGAAAGGAGGAACAGGGAAGTGACAGGTGATCGAAGCAACGGGGGAAAGGATGACGGAGCGAGAGGCGGAAAAGCCAGTACTAAAGGTGCCTGTACCCCCACGACGGACAGCAGTGCGGAGGTGCCCGAAAAACTAAAGCCAGAACCCCCCTATGACCCAGCAACCCCACTCCTGGGCATGCTCACAATTCAAAAAGATACGTGCCTCTCAGCGCGCACTGCAGCTCCATTCACAACAGCCAGGCCCTGGAAGCGACCTAAATGCCCACCGACAGACGTGTGTACAGAGAAGACGAGGCACCTACAGCGGAACATGACTCAGCCGTAAAAAGGGAGAAATGACGCCATTTGCAGCACCATGGATGGATCTAGAGATGATCATACTACTCGAAGTCAGACGAACACCATACAGTATCACTTACGTGTGGAGTCTAAGGAAAGACACAAATGAACTCACACAAAACAGAAATAAACTCACAGACATAGAAAATAAACACGGTTACCAAAGGGAAAGACGGGAGAGGGAGAAATTAAGAGTTTGGGACTAACGTATACACACATATGAAATAACCAACAAGGACCTACAGTATAGCACAGCGAACTATACTCCGTCTTGTAATAACCTTTAAGGGCAAAGAATCTGAAAGAGAAGAGATATTTATACATATTGATACATGTATGTGTATACCTGAATCACTTTGCTATATATCTGAAACCAACACAGCATTGTAAATCCACTGTATTTCAATACAAAGGGGAAACTGTGTCATTGAAACAGAGAAGAGCTCCCAGAGAGAGAAAGGGGGAAAAGGAAAAATCTGGGAAACAGACTCTTCAGGAAAAACAGAACGGCCAGCACCAAACACTACCCGGGTGCTTAGTCAACTCAGTCGTGTCTGACTCTTTGTGACCCCAGGGACTGTAGCCCGCCAGGCTCCTCTGTCCATGGAATTCTCCAGGCAAGAATACTGGAGTGGGTTGCCACGCCCTTCTCCAGGGGATCTTCCCCACCCAGGGATCCAACCCAGGTCTCCACACTGCAGACAGATGCTTCACCATCTGAGCCACCTGGGTTAGTAACTGAAGTCAATTCTTTAGGAATCCAGTAAAGAAAAAAAATCAAGTCCTGGACAAGATACTTCTAGCACGAGTTCAGGGCAAGCAGACTATACAACGACATCCCTGCAGGTCTGGGGCGACACAGGCAGGAACAGTGGCTCAAGATTCCACAGGAAAACCACACACTAGCTGACATGCTCTCGTACACAGTTCTTATTCTTTGCGGATTATGTATTTGGGGATTTGCCTACTTGCTAAAATTTACTGGTAACCCCAGATCAATACGAGCAGCACCGCTGTGACCACTCGCAGACACAGCAGCCATGCCCGCCCCCAGCCGGCTCCCTTCTGGGTCCGCTGTGATCTTATAAACAGCAGTCTTTATCCGGGTCTATTCAGGGCCCCGTTTTGCATTTCGGTGCTTTTTGTTGGTGGTCCTGAGGTTTAAAATGGCCCCCAGGCACAGAGCTGAAGCGGGGTCTGGTGTCCACGGACAAGAAGCCGGTGATGAGCCTCGGGGAGAAACCACGAGTCAGGCGAGCACCTCCAGGTGAGAGTCAGAGGCTGCTGGCCGTGAGCCTGGCGCTAATCCTGAGTCAACTGCGTGTATTAAATAATACTCTTGACACAAAAGCGCACACGCAACAAGGCTGTGCACTGGTCCACAGATGAGGATGCAGCCAGAGGCACTCGGGACCCTCACCCACTGCATCCCCCGCGGGCGATGGGCTGCAAAGAGCATCACGACCGCCAGCGGTGAGACCAGCGAGACCAGCGGGCCGGTCACTGGGGAAGCACTGCCCACATGACCTCCTCCTGAGAAAACCCTGGACGGTCAGCTCCACCCACGTAAGAGGTGGGACGGCACGCAGAGCGGGCGCGAGAGAAGGCCTCTGTGCGCCAGCAATGAGCGGTGACCGTGGGAGAGGCACTGAGACCCCAGGGCTCTGAAGGCTGCAGGCGTCACGCGGGGTGGACGGCGACGCGGGCAGAGCGCCCCACACCAGCAAGAACCGGTGGGTGGGGAGGAGAGGCCTCACATGTACACGTGTGTTGGAGACACGTCTGAAATGTTCATGAAACAATAGTAACAACTGCTCCTGGAGCTGGCCTCTGTGCTTTCCCACAAGACCTGCTGCTGCTGCTGCTGCTGCTAAGGCGCTTCAGTCGCGTCCGACTCTGTGCGACCCCATAGACGCACATGTGAACCACCCCCTCCTCATCCCTGCCAATCCCCAGGGGACTGAGAAATACAACATCTATGTGTCGGGTGCCTGAGGTTTGGAGGGCTGTTTATTACAGCAATTAGCTTAATCCACCCCAATATACAGGGAGAGAACACTAAGTTCCTTACAGCCAAAAAATAAAAAAACAGGAGAAAAAAACTAATCAAAAATGAAAACCAATAAAGAGGTCAGCCTCCCAGTGTTTTTGTAATCATTTCCTTTAACTTGATAGATTCATTTGGAAACAAGTCTCTCTTGTGGCAAAAAAAAACATACTAAAGTTCAGCTTTTTCTTCATTGACCTTTTCTCCCTTTACTTTCAAATTAAGTCACCTTAATGAGGCTGATTTATTAACAGCGTATGTACTTTGAGTCTGTGCTTGCCCAGGCCACCCATTACCTGCAACCCCTTGGAGAGACACGTCTGAAACAACCGCTCCTGGAGCTGCTGCTGCTGCTGCTGCTGCTAAGTCGCTTCAGTCGTGTTCGACTCTGTGCGACCCCATAGACGGAAGCCCACCAGGCTCCGCTGTCCCTGGGATTCTCCAGGCAAGAACACTGGAGTGAGTTGCCATTTCCTTCTCCAATGCACATGACCTGAAGCTTTTTATAATAATCATGTAACTTTCATAAGAGATGTCAGATGAGTCAGAAGGAAGAATGAACGCTGGGCCTACCCTGCTGCCAGGATGGTTCTAGGGCTCAGGTCCGCCTGAGCCCTCCCGGGAAGGTGGGGTCGTGAGAGCTGGCCCTGAGATGACCCCAGAGCACAGCACCCTCGGCCCAGGTAGGGCCCTTCCCCAGGAGCAGGGGTTTCCTGGGAGACCTGAGGCGCAGGAGACTGGGCCTTGGGTCAGAGCCCAAGGGCCGCACCCGTGCCATCCGGCCAGGAGGTGGCGCCGCGGGCCTCCCCAGTCCCTCTGACCCCAGTCAGACCCCTTCCCAGCAGGGCCTTCAAGCTCACAGGCTGGAGCCTCCCAAGGCCGTCTACACCCGCCCCAGCCCCGCCTCTCCCACCTCCTCTCTAAACTCTAACATGAGGGGTCTTCTCGGGCACACAAGCCCCACAGAGACCTAAGGGGCAGAGACGACGAGAAAGGAGATGCCCCAGAGCGGAGCCCACCCAGCACGGGCTGAGACCCCAGTCACCTGATCCCAAGAGACAAGAATCCCCACTGGGAGGCACCCACTCAGCACGAATGTGGGTCTGTGCGCCACCTGCCAGCCTCCAGAAACCCCTCCTGGGGTCACCGAACCTTCCCAGCCTCCCCGCGGGCCTGGACGCCATATCCACCAGCCAGACCCTGGATGTGACTCTGCAGGGGGCTCAGGTCCAGCTCTGCCCAGCCCAAAGGGTTCCCCCACCATGCCTGGTGCAGCCCCCCACCCCCGCCAGGCCCACCCACCCAGCTTCACCCGTCCTGTCCACCCCAGAGGGAGCCCCTCCTGCGTTCTCCAAGGCCCCCGAAACAGCACCACAGCCAGGGATTCCCCTCTCCTGCACCCGCTGTGGCCACGGGGACCTCATGCAAATTCACCATTGAAGGAATGTCTCCCTCGTGTGCATAAGACAGCATGGGGCTCGGACCTCAAGGGACGACTCAGGGGCTGCTGGCGGGCAGGGCAGGGAAGGGCACGCTGGGCAGAGCTTGCAGACTCCAGGAAGCAGGAGCCCCAGTGCCAGGGGAGGCAGCAGGGCCTGCCCGGGGCAGGCAGCCCATTTACTAAGGCACCCACTGTGCTCGCTGCCTCTGCAAGGCTGGTCTCTCTGCTCAGAGGCTTGGCCTCCGTCCCTGCACATAGTAGGTGCCACGAGCAGTGAGGAGGGCCCAGCAGGAGGGGGTGGGCGGGGCGCTCGTGGGGAGGGGGCAGGAGCAGCAGGGCCTCGGGAACCGGCGGGGCAGGGGGCGAGCAGAGGCCCCTCGAGCCCAGGTCACGCCTGCCATGGGCCGGAACGCGGGCGGCGGGCGGGCGGGCTCACCGTCTGCTGCAGGTCCTCGATGACGATGCGCAGCACCAGCGTGTGGGCCTGGCCCTCCTCCGCCCTGGCGCCGCCCGGCTTCTGGGCCGTGGCCCGGATGGTGTCGTAGATGGTCTCCTCCTTGGAACTGTCCGAGTCCGACTCCTCCGAGGAGTCTGAGTAGCTCTGGGCCATCTCGTCCTCGCTGGACGTGGGGCTGCGTGGCATGGCTGTGCGTTTCTACACGGAGAGGGGAGGAGGGAGACAGACATCAGGGGAGGCTCGAGGAGGAAGCCGGGGGTGTGGCAGAGGCCGGTGTCGGAGGCGCAGTCGCAGGCTGGGCGACCGTGGGTAACACACACACACCTCCACACACCCCCACCCCTTCCCGGGCCCGAGCCAGGCAGGACCTGTGGGGGCCCCGAGAGCCCTGCCCCGCTGCTTGGAAACCTAGCGCTTAAAAGGAGCCCGAACTCGCTGTGGCCGCAGCCACAGCTCACGGGGACGGACTGAAGGGGCAGTGGGCGGTCTGAAACGTTCGGGAGTAAGAGGAACAGCTCGCTTTGTTTTTCTTGGAGGAAGAGCAGCAGGCAGAGAGATGCAGGCTTTGGGTCAGAAGGGTACCAAGCTCCTGCTATAATAACCCCCTCTGCTTCAAACATGGCAATGATAGGTACTGTGTAAAAATAGACCCAGCACGCAGGGCCAGGCTCAGAAATGAGATAATCTCCAGGCCCGGGAGCACAGCGGAACCCAAAGGCTGATGGGGGAGGGCCGGGGGTCTCCAAGAGCCTGTGGAGGCTGGGAGGGCAGCTTCCCCACCATCAAGTGCAATAAAAGCCCCCCGGCAATGACCCACGTGAGGGGGCCAACCGCCATCTCATTCCACGGGCGTTAGCAGGACAGAACTGGGGGCAGGCTGCCCACGAGACACCCCCAGGTCTGTGGGCAGGCGTTAGAAAGGTCAGGCTAAAACCTGCCCATGAGACACGCCCAGGACTATGGGCCCGGCTCAGAAAGGTCAGGCTAAAACCTGAGACGACCAGGGGTCCTGGGCCGGGGGGTGCGTGCCAAACCAGCAATTGCACTTCTGTATGAACTCGGTAAAGGAAGTCAATGGTCAAGTTCACGGAACAAGAAAGATGTCCCAGGCTGTTCCCTACAAAACAGGGTGTCCTGGCTAACCCAGCTCACACGCCACCCTAGTCATTCAGGGTCTGCCCGACCAAGGTGTGGTCTCTTCTTCCCACGGACAGTACACCTGAGAGCAGCGTGGACCCCAACGACTCACTCAGGGCCCCGAATGGAGTCCTGAGAAAGGGCCATTCAGACACAGTGTCCTTGTTCAGAAAGGCTGGGAAGACACAGGCCCGTCTGCAGCCTGAAGTGAGCACGACGTGAGCGATGGGGCAGAGGAACCCACGGCAACAGGAACGCCCAAGTGGGGGGCGGGGGGCAGAAAGGGGGGTCACAGTGCCTGTGACGTCACTTGTAACTTTCGGTTTCCTCGAAATAGTTCCAGGTGACGAGAGAAAGCCAGACTTCAACAAACGTGGGACACAGATGCTTGCAATGCTATTCTCTGTGCGTCTCTTTATGCTGGAAATATTTCACAGTAGAGGTGCGGGGAGAAAAGCAACGGGGAGGGAGGGGAGGAAGATGGCCACCTGTCCGACTACCCCAGGGGCTGGGGTGCATGGCCCCAGAAGCCATTCATTTTGGGGTGACGAGCCTCAGAAAAGTCCCAGGCAGGACACAGCTCAGTTAGTGCCAACTCGGCGTCCAGTCTGAGAAGGCTGATGCCCACCATCTACCTCCAGAGTTCACTTAAGGTCAGCGGACACCCATGGAAGTGCTTCTCTTCTGGGCCACCAGGTCCCAGGACATTCCCAGCCACTGATTAGACACACGAAGCCCAGTAAAGTGCAGACGCCACCCCAGAAAATGCACCCTCCCACACACCCAGGGAAAGGCAAGACCATGTCTGGGTCAGGGGCTCCCCTACCGCCAAGAGCACCCAGGCCGTCCTCAGACACGGGGTCAATAAACGCTGCTATGTCCCACCTGCAGAGGCTGCATGAGTCCTAACCCGGAGGCTTCACGTGAAAACCCCGAGATCTGGCTCATCCTGACCACCAGGAAAATCTGGCCTGGTTGAGGTCAGCCATGCAGCACCCGGGCCTGGAGCAAGCTGCAGCGACTCCCTGGCCAGCCTGCCCTCCTCCCCAGGTCCTCCCAGAACCAAGCGACTCCACATGGTCAGACCTCCTGTGAGCTCTCTTCCTGGCCAGTGGGCCTCAAGTCTAAGCAGCTGCAAACTGATCCACCCAACCCCGCAGCCTGGCCTCCTCCTCAGCCTTCTGCCTTCATACCTCCCGTGAGGGGTCCCTGGTCAAACATCTCAGACAGCAGATTACTGGTATCACCCAGGGAAGGGTTTCGTTTCTTAAAGTAAAACTACCAAGTGAAAATAGTTGCTCAGTCACGTCCGACTCTTTGTGACCCCATGGACTGTAGCCCACAGGCTCCTCTGTCCGTGGATTCTCCAGGCAAGAACACTGGAGTGGGTTGCCATTCCCTTCTCCAGAGGATCTTTCCGATTGGAGGTAGATGCTTTAGCATCTGAGCCACCAGGGAAGCCTAGAATTTGCAGAGTACATCCCATCCTCCAATAAACTTCGGTGCACTGGGGGACTCCTGAATTCACCGACAAACGCCTGTCACTTGGGTTACATATTTTTCCAACCGTACAAGAGCACAGACTGGAGAGGGCGGGGTGGGTCTGAGGCCGAGGACAGGGTCTGGCCACCCCGGGTCCTACCTTAGGAAGGTCCCAGCCAGCCGGGCTGCGACTTCCACCAACACGTTCATTCCTGCCTTTGCGCATTCACCATTTACCCAGGAAAAAAATGAGTGCCTGGCATAATTATATGCCACAAATATACTATATAATACAGAATACAGTTACAATTATAATTGTAACATGGCAACGGTTGTATGTTATTATAATATATTGTGGTAATTACATAGACACAATCATATTATAACATAATATAAATATAAATTACGTACTACATCGTTATGTGTGTTGTTTCAGTTGCTCAGTTGTGTCTGAATCTTTATGACCCCATGGACTGCAGCCCACCAGGCTCCTCTGTCCATGGGACTTCCCAGGCAAGAACACTGGAGTGGCTTGCCATTTTCTTCTCCAGGGATCTTCCCAACCCAACCTGGGTCTCCTGTGTTGGAGGCAGATTCTTTACCGTCTGAGCCACCAGGGAAGTACCATTATATAGGTGCATATATATATATAAAATCATTTCCAACAAGGTTTCCATGTTTTAATATCCTCGAGAACAGTGGTTAGGACTCTGCACTTTCAGTGCCGTGGGTTAGACAGTCAGACCATAAAGAAGGCTGAGCGCCCAAGAAGTGATGCCTTTGAACTGTGGTGCTAGAAAAGACTCTTGAGAGTCCCTTGGACAGCAAGGGGGTCAAACCAGTCAATCCTAAAGGAAATCAATCCTGAATATTCGTTGGAAGGACTGATGCTGAAGCTCCAATCCTTTGGCCACCTGATGCAAAGAGCTGACTCACTGGAAAACACCCTGATGCTGGGAAAGACTGAGGGCAGAAGCAGAAGCGGGCGGCAGAGGATGAGATGGTTGGACGGCATCACTGACTCAATGGACATGAGTCTGGGCAGGCTCCGGGAGTTGGTGATGGACAGGGAGGCCTGGTGTGCCGCCGTCCATGGGGTCACAGAGTCGGACACGACTTGACTGAACCACAGCCGTCCAGAGCAGTGTCTCTTCATCCCGCTGCACCAGGAAGCGACCTGGGACCTTGTTCTAAAAAACGGTGGTGCCAGGAGGCCTGATTCAACTGGTCTAGGCGAGGCCCCAACATCGACGTTGTCTTTATTCTTTTATATTTATCTGCCTGCACCGGGTCCGAGTTGTGGCATTTGAGGTCTAGTTCTCTGACCAAGGATGGAACCCAGGCCCCCTGCATTGGGAGCGCATCCCCTTAGCCACTGGACCACGAGGGAAGTCCCCCTGATGGACGTGGTCTTTAGATGCCCCGAGACTCTGATGCCGGGAGAGACTGAAGCAAAAGGAGAAGGGGCGGTAGATGATGAGATGGTCAGATAGCATCACGGACTCAACGGATACCAATTTGAGCAAACTCTGGGGGAAGGAAATGGCAACGCATTCCAGTGTCCTTGCCTGGAGAATTCCACGGACAGAGGAGCCTGGCGGGCTACAGTCCAAGGGTCGCAAAGAGCCAGACATGACCGAGCGACTAACCAACCGCTGCTGTTGCACAGGGCGTGGGAACAACATGCAGGTCCAGGTCCAGAGGTGCTTCTGAGACAGGTGAGACGACGGGCAAACCCTGGGATGTGCAGACGCTGGCCACCCTTGTTCCTCCAGGGTGACCCTGCAGCCGCGGCCCCCAGGCCGGTGACCCATCGTGGACACGCAGCCTGAACAGTGAAGTGTACCTGACCCCAGGGTCTTCCTTCCAGAGAACCAAAGGTGGGCTGGGGTGGTTTACGGGTGTCTGCGTCACACGGAACTGACAACCAAGGGGAAGGCGCCCGGAGTCCCCCAGACCCCTGCCACCCGCAGTTCTCACCTGGCCACAAGGAGCCAACGTCGAAACCCACTGGACAGGTCTGAGGGGAAAAGGCAGACCCCTGCCCACTTCCTCCCAGGACGTCCAGGGAGCTCAGGCCAAAAGCCCCAGCAGGCTGGTCCTGACCTTAAAAAGGAGCTTGCGTAACTCGATCAGCTGATCCACGGGAAAAGCAAACACCTGGGGAAACACTTAATTATTAACTGCGGTTGGGGCCGCGGGTGACACAGCGGGCACCCGTAAAACAACGGATACGTTTTATCCTAAGTACTTCCTAAATACTGGGCAGGACATGGGGTGTAAGGTGCTCAGTTGTGTCCCACTCTTTGTAAACCACCGGACTGCAGCCCGCCAGGCTCCTCTGTCCATGGGAGTTTTCAGCCAAGAATACTGGAGTGGGTTGCCATTTCCTTCTCCGGGGGATCTTCCTGACCCAGGATAGAACCCACGTCTCTTTGTCTCCTGCACTGCAGGCGAATTCTTTACGTGCTGAGCCATCGGGGTACTCACACGAAAACACTAACAATCTGAAATTCACACAGAAGTCGGTGTCCTGCATCTCATGGGGCAATGCCACGATGGGTGGAAGGGCTTCTCCAACCTATGGCAGGGGGGGAGCGGGGAGGGGAATGCTCCGAGGATAGGAAACTAAGGACAAAAACTCCATCTGGAAACCAGCTTCCCCAGGAAAAGTCAGTGGCAGGACCCGGAAGGGAAGGTTGCTCACCACCCGTAGGCAGACGTTTCTAGTATAACTAACCTCTGGGGGAAATACCAAGCTATACAAATACAAGTCGATAAATTCAGCATCTCTCAGAATGTGTTTGCTTCACTGGCCCTGCTGGGCGCCTATTAATAAGCGCAAAAGAAAGTAACAGTGGGAAAAGCAATTTTAACACAAACTCCACATTTTGCTGCTGAAATGTTCCAAGAAAGCACACAATTGTTTCAAGAAAACATAAAATCTCAAACTGCCTCCTGAGTCTCCTAACACCTGTGAGGAGCAGGCAGCTAAGTTTTCTTCCTGGTTCCCTCCTCAGACATAGAGAACATATGAAAGCTGACCTGGGACAGAAGACACATAGTAAAAACAGAATGACTCTACCAAGGTCAAAGCTGCAAGAGTCACACACACGAAGGAACTCTATAAACAGGCAGAGGTTCCCTCAGCTCTGGTTTATTTCATATGTGTGTGTATACATATAGGGGGCTTCCCTGCTGACTCAGATGGTACAGAATCTGCCTGATATGCAGAAAACCCTGGCTCGGGAAGTTCTCCTGGAGAAGGGAATGCCTACCCACTCCAGTAATCTTGCCTGGAGAACCCCATGGACAGAGGAGCCTGGTGGGCCACAGTTAATACACACACACACACACACACACGCAAATGTGGTTTTTTTGCAAAAAAAAGTTTTTATTCAAGAGGAATCTCAGACACCTGACATATTTAACATACCGGAAGCGAGGTTTTATGACTCTTCACCTACTCTGTACATCCAAATATACTAACCCGGCTGGTCCTCAAAGCAGTGGGACCCTGCTCGCCCAGGGGCTGCTCTGGGGTTTGTGCAGACTTGAGAACTCAACTCAAGATCATGGCCAAGGACTGGCAACAGCCTCCACCAGAACCAGTAGGTCAGAGCTAGATTCGGGAGGGGCCCAGGTTTTGCCACACCCTGGGAAAGTCACTAACAGATGACGGTCAGTTAACACAGGCTGACAGTGAGTGGGGGTGCAGAGCAGGGGGTCTGGGGCAGCAGTGGGCCAGATGGAGGCTGAAGGCACCTGGGAAGGTGAGAGAAAAGCACTCCTGTGTCTCGGCGCTCATTTAAATCTGCTGTGCTCTTCCCTCTGGGCTTCCCAGGTTGCTCAGTGGTAAAGAGCCCGCCTGCCAATGCAGGAGGCACAGGAGATGCAAGTTCAGTCCCGCGTCGGGAAGATTCCCCTGGGGAGGGAAATGGCAGCCCACTCCAGTGTTCTTGCCTGAGAAATCCCACGGACAGAGGAGCCCGGCGGGCTACGGTCCATGGGCTCGCACAGAGTCGGACATGACTGAGCACACACACACACACGCACACGCACACGCACACACACACACACGCACACGCTTTCCCCTGCACCCACACGGCACACGCACTGAGGAGGGACGGGGAGGCACCAGCGCTGCGGGGTGGGGGCTGCCTAGAAGCTTCTGCCGCACCAGACCCCCAGTAACTGCGTCAGAATCTAGGAGGCGTGGTCTAGGGATCAGACCACACCCCCGAGGACAGGGAGACACCACGATTCAGGTCACACGCCACCTCTTCAGAGGACCCCTGCTGGAAGTTGCTCCCCCAACCGCTCCTAGCAGAGGGACCGCAGCTGCAGCCCAGCTGGCACCACGCGGCATCCACTCCACCTGTGAGGGCAGCGTCCTCCACCACACCGCAGGCTGGGGCAGGTATGACTGCAGACCCCGCCCACCAGCGTGGCATCAGCCTGTCCCCCTACCACCAACGCCACATGTTGGGGCCCTGACCCCCAGCACCCCAGAAGGCAGCTGTATTTGGAGTTCGGGACTTTCAGGAGGTGAGCATGGTGAAATGAGGTCACTAGGGTGGGCCCCAGCTGACGTGCCTCTTTCTGCTGTTCACGGGCTTCTCACGGCAAGAACACTGCAGGGCTTTCCTCCCCCAGCGAATGCTGGGAAAGGTGGAAGGCAAAAGGAGAAGGGGGCGGCAGAGGGTGCGATGGTCAGATGGCATCACTGACTCAACGGACATGAACTTGAGCAAACTCCGGGAGACAGTGGAGGACAGGGAAGCCTGGTGTGCTGCAGTCCGCAGGGTCACAAAGAGTCAGACATGCCCCAGTGACTGAACAACAACAATGAACAGTCCAATGTGACTGGTGTCCTTATCAGACAAGGAAGTCAGGACACACACACACACAGAGGGACGACCCTGTGAGGACACGGCAGTGCACACACACAGGAGGGAGGCCTCAGGAGGACCAGCCCCGCCCACACCTGGGTCTGGGATTCCAGCCTCCAGGCCTGGAGACAGGGAGTGTCTGCTGTCTAAGCCCCCAGGCTCTGGGCCTTTGCTATGGCAACCACAGGGAATGGGTACTGGGTGAGGCCCTCCAGATGTTCTTAGCTAGACGCATGAACCACATTTCTGAGGAGAAACGCCATCGAGACAGGCTTTCTTCTGAAACCACTGTCTAGAATAAACTCCATGTCTGTCCCTTCCTGCGTCTGCAGATGAACTCCAAGAAGGATAGCTCTCCTCTCTCTTCCATGAACTGCTGGTATCCTCGTCTGCCCCGAGTCTCTCTGCCTAGCTCCCTAGGTCCTTCCTTTGCACCTGGCTCACCAGACTACACACACTCTCCTTCCCTCTCTCCCGAGAAGCCCCGCTGTCCACACCTCCCCGTTAACCTCTGGTGATTCTCAGCTAGTGTTCCGAAAACCACACCATCACAGACCCTCCAGTCCATCCCTGGCCAAAGGAGTTTGGGAAACGTAACTAGATTAAATAAACATGCACCAATCACTTTGAAAGTCAAAGTGCTAGCGGCTCTGTCGTGTCCGACTCTTTGAGACCCCGTGGACTGCAGCCTGCCAGGCTCCGCCACGCGAGAGTACTGGAGTGGGTAGCCGTTCCCTTCTCCAGGGGCTCTTCCAGACCCAGGGATCAAACCCAGGCCTCCTGCACTGCAAGCAGATTCTTTACTGTCTGAGCCGCCCGGAAGCGCAATCACTTGACTGCAGAATTTCCTGCACTGCTTTCTGGGTCGTCTCTCAGAGTGGCTGAGGCAATATTTTCCCAAAACCACTTAACCCCTGAATCACCTGTTCCTGGAGAGGACAAATGTCACCTCCCGCAGCAGGTATGTCCCACGCCTCCAGGGCACAGCCCGCAGAGCCCAGCTCCCTGCCGAGCACAACCGCCCTGGACGCTTCCTGGGTAGACCTGTACGGCAGGGAACCGGAAACACTCCTCTGCCCAGAGGAAGAGGGCTCCAGGGGTATTACCGCTACTCAGTATCCTTGGGCCAAAATCGATCTCCCCAAATCAGAAAAAGAGCTGCTGACGAGCCAGATGCTGAATTAAAACGTCTCCGTTGAGGATCACTGAGAGTAAGGAGGAGGATCATGCGCCTTCCTGGCGTGTTCTGTGTGGTTACTGGCGTGCGAGGTATCGAGAGGCATTCTGGGTGTGTTAACAGAAAGGCTGGGACTTGGAAGGTTCACACAATGGACCCACTTCCCTTCCACGCAGCAGAATTCCCTCAGGAGCCTATGCTCCTTGGACTATGGGAGCGGGGTCCCCACGGCTTCCAGCTCCCTGCCTCCTGGAGAGAGCCAGCTGGGTTTCCAGTTTGGGCTGCAGGGGGCTCCCATCTGAGCTTCTGCTGCAAATGCTGTTCAGCCATGTCCAACTCTGCGACCCCATGGACTGCAGCACGCCAGGCTCCTCTGTTCTCCACCATCTCCCAGAGTTTGCTCAAACCATGTCTACTGAGTCTGTGATGCCATCCAACCATCTCATCCTCTGTCCCCCTTCTCCTTTTGCCTTCAATCTTTTCCAGCATCAGGGTCTTTCCCAATGTAAAAAGGGCCACGTGATTCTACAGAAGGCCTGTTTGTTTTTTTTTTTTTATCATAGGCCCATATTTTGGTTTTCTTCCAGCATAAATGAAGAGATTCTGACCAAGCAGTGTGCCCCCCGCTCCTAACCTCATCACGAAACACGTGGTTCACTCCTCTAACACTTTTGCAGAAGCAAGAATCCATTCACTCTGAAGAAAAGCGGGCCCTGGGATTGATCAGGACATGAGGACTAACAGGTCACGACCTCCTATGCTGGGAGGCGGCCCCGCCCAGCGCTTCTCAAACCCAAGCTGCTGTTAGATAGGCCATGTGTCCTCGGGGACCAGAGGCCTGGACTCTGACAGCCACAGGGTGGATGACAGGGGGCTAGGAAAGGAAACCCCTTCAGTCAGACCCCAAGCATCTAGAAGATCAAAATAAAGGAGCATTTCCCTAACTGGAACAGTGAATCTGCCCCAATCCTGTAGCAGCCGTCAATATAACAAACACACAAGCCAACAGATAACGTGGATACACTGTTTCAGAGTTAAAAAGGTGAGGGGAGAGAACTATTTTTCAGATACTCGGTTTCTCTGCATGGAAAAGCCACAAGCACTTGGAAATAAATTATTTAAACCCGTGAAAACACTTAGCAAGTGCTAGATAAGAAATTAATTAATACACCAAGTTAACTAAGTTGCTACATTTACAATAAATAATTTAAAAATATTAAAAATGCGATCAGAGTCCCAACAAGAGCCAAAGACATATAAGAAAAAGCATCTAAAGCAACCTATGCTAGACCTTTATGGAGAAAATTAATAGGACATTATTCAGAACGACAAAACAGGAAAGAAAGACACAGGTCTTCATAGGAAGACCAGATGAATGGAGAGATCCACCATAACCATAGAAGCTAGAGTTTAATATCTTAAAGATAATAGTTCTCCACAACACACAGATTTGAGGCAGCTTCCAACAGAAACCCTGGCAGGACTGCATGTCACAAGTTCACAGAACTTATTCTGGTCGTAAAGTTTGCAGAAGAGGAGAAAGAAGCAAAATAACCAGGACAGGGACTTGCCTGGCGGTCCAGTGGTTAAGACTCCACCCTTCCAATGCAGGGGGCACAGGTTCAATCCCTGATAAGGGAACAAAGATCCCACATGCCTTGCAGCACGGTCAAAAAATAATTTTTTTAAAAATACCAGGACTAACTTTGGAAACAAAGAGATGCCAAATCCTCCTGAACAGTTACAATGCGAGATCAGGATGAGTTTGCTACAGAGACAGACACAGATCAACGGGAAGAGCGGAGAACTTGGGACGGGCCTTGCAAACATGGGGATGCAACGTGTGTCCGCGTGCTGGAAGGAAAAGAACCGGTAAGCGCACGATGCTGACATCGCGGGCCGTCCACACGCAAAGTGCAAGAAACGGCGCCCGCCTCCCCACACACGCGCCAACGCCGCACGCGCTGAAGACTGAAGCTTGAAAAGCAAAACGATCAACGTCTAGAAGGAAAAACACAGGATCTCTTACTCGGATCTGGGACGCTCGACAGACGCGGGTTTGGTGCTGCTGTAACAAATGAGCACAGATTACTGGGAAAAAACAACAGAAAGGCATTCTCCCACAGTTCTAGAGGCAGAAGTCCCAGGAGAGCCACACAGGGCCAATGCCGAGGTGTGGTCAGAGCTGGCTCGTCCTAGAGGTTCAGGGAAGAGTCCGTTTCCCCTTTCTCAGATTCTGGGGCGCCCCTACTCCTCCGCTCCCCTTTCCCAGATTCTGGGGCGCCCCTACTCCTCCGCTCCCCTTTCCCAGATTCTGGGGCGCCCCTACTCCTCCGCACACAGTCTCTGCGTTGCTGTCCCCTTGCCTTCTCCCTCCGGTACCTGCCAAGCCCCCTCTGCCTTCCTCTAATGAGGACCCCGAGACTACAGTCAGCGCCACCCCACATCGTCCAAAACATCCTCCCCACCCCAAGATCCTGAACGTCATCACCCACAAAGCCCCCTCTGCCATAATATGGTAAGTCCCCTCCATTCAGACCTTCAGGGCGCAAACACCCACAGATGCGCCGTGCAGTCCGGCAGTGTCAGGCGTGACCAAAGTGCAGCTCGCCCTCCGTCTCCCGTTCTGACCACCCTTCAGCTCCACCACCTCCCACCTCCTCTCCCTCCTTGAGTCAGAAACTCTTCTTCCCTGCTCACCCGATGCCAGCCCCTGTGCCAGCTGTTGTACTCTACCGCTGTACTTTTCAAGGCACTGTACTGTTACGATTAAAAATATTTTCCTTATTTTTTTGTTAATGTATTATTTGTGTGAAGAATGTTATAAACCTATTGTAGTACAGGACTGTATACTGATTGTTTGAGCTGGGTATCAAGGCTAACTGTGCTGGAACGACAAACAAATCAGACTTACAAACGTGTTCTCAGAACAGAAACTCCTTGGTACGCAGGGGGCTTACTATAAGGTCCCATTCGTGGGGTCCAGAGATTACAGCCTGCTATCTTTGGGGGCCAAGGCTCAGCTGACCAAAAACCTACACAGCATATTAAAAGCAGAGACATCACTTTGCCAACACAGGTGCGTACAGCCAAAGTTACGGTTTTCCCAGTAGTCATCAACAGATGTGAAAGGGGGGCCGTAAAGAAAACTGAACTCTGAAGAATTGATGCTTTCGAACTGTGGTGCTGGAGAAGACTCTTGAGAGTCCCTTGGACAGTAAGGAGGTCAATCCAGTCAATCCTAAAGGAAATTAACCCTGACTATTCACTGGAAGGACTGACGCTGAAGCTGAAGCTCTAATACTTTGGCCACCTGATGCAGAGCCGACTCATTAGAAAAGACTTGATGCTGGGAAAGATTGAAGGCAAAAGGAGAAGAGGGCAGCGGAAGATGAGATGGTTAGATGGCTTCACCGACTCAAAGGGCGTGGATCTGAGCAAATTCCGAGACACTGTGGAGGACAGAGGAGGCTGGCGTGCTGCAGCCCCCGGTTCCCGAAGAGTCAGATGGGACTTAGTGACTGAACAACCACAACAGAACTGTTACTATGTTTTTCTACTTTTTCATGTTTATAAAAATGTTTCTAATTAAAAATAAAAACTTAAAAAAAATTAAGGACTATGACATCTGCCTGTGATGGTCTTAACACCTCCTTCCTGGGGAACCAAGCACCCTCCTATTCGTCAGGGAAGACAGAGGGCGGAATGCTACATACACATAATATATATTATTAAAATGTATTATGTAAAACATACTAACGTTTATATAAAATACATTACATACGCTATTTATACATAATATTATTAAATATTAACAGACATTCAAACACTGTAGAGAAGAAAATGGCAAACCACTCCAGTATTCTTGCCTGGAGAATTCCAGGGACACAGGAGCCTGGTGGGCTACAGTCCATGGGTCACAAGAGTCGAACATGTCTTAGCAAATAAACCACCACCACCACCATTCAAACAGTATCATTTTTTTCATCGCTAAGTCATGTCCGACTCTTTTGCAACCCCATGGACTGTAGCTCGCCAGGCTCCTCTGTCCCTGAAACTCTCCAGGCAAGAATGCTGGAGTGGGTTGCAATTTCCTTCTCCAGGGGATCTTCCTGACTCAGGGGTCGAACCTGGGTCTCCTGCATTGGCAGGCAGTTTCTTTACCAGTGAGTCATCGGGGAAGCCCAGGATAAACAAATATATTATGAAAATATTACTC
This sequence comes from Bos indicus x Bos taurus, assembly GCF_003369695.1. Taxonomy (NCBI): domain Eukaryota; kingdom Metazoa; phylum Chordata; class Mammalia; order Artiodactyla; family Bovidae; genus Bos; species Bos indicus x Bos taurus. The sequence continues at coordinate 3,119,206 of NC_040104.1, read as the reverse complement.
ACAAAAACGTATAAAATTTTCACCCGTATAAATTAAGACATGTTTAACATTCCGGGGTGACATTCTCTTTTTCGCAGCACCCTAGGTTGAGAGGACCTGGGGCTGAAAGCACAGAGGGATCCGCCCTGGTCCTGCTCGGATAAGCAAGGTCCTCTTTAACTCCTGGGCCATTTCCGCCTCAGGCCAGCCTCCTGGGCAGTTTCTCCTGGGCCAAGGTCTGAAAGTCAGGACAAAGGTCTCTAGTCCCATCTAGTTCCTCTGGTTCTGAAGAGTATTCGGGATCAAACACAAAAGGCAACATCCAAGCAGCCTCTGCGGCCTGCATGGCTGGTGGTCTCCAGACTCTGGGTGCCCTGCAGCCCCCAGGCTCCTGTGGCTGGTGTGGGTCCCCCAGGCAGTTCTGGCCACCGGGCTGTGAGGCGGGTGAGGGGCCTGAGGTCCCAGCCAGGGCACCTCCCTCCTTGCTCCCCCTGCTGGAACCCCATGGGAGTGCAGCCGCACGCTGGGGCTCCCCTGGGAGGCGACACCCACCCAGACAAAGCACCCCCATGGGCCTGCGAGCTCTTAGAATCCAGTTCACGGTATGTGCCCTCTCGCTATTAACCAGCCTTCTCTTTGTATGTGAGCCACGTCTGGCTTGGCTGAAGGTGTTGGCATGAAACAGACTCAACAGCTGCCTCCAGCCTGGCCCACCTCCCAGCTGTCCACTCGGTCTGGACAAACCACAGCAGAGTCCCTGGACAGAAGGCTGGCAGAAGGCTGCTCCAGCTCAACTGCAAGCTCTGGCTTGAAGGGCTGACAGAGGCCCCTCCTAATCTACGGGTTGTGGGTTAGTTCGGTCAATCGTGTCTGACACTTGATGACCCCATGGACTGTAGCCCAACAGGCTTCTCTGTCCATGGGATTCTTCAGGCAAGAATACTGGAGTGAGTTGCCATTTCCTCCTCCAGGGGATCTCCCTGACCCCGGGGTTGAACCTGAGTCTCTTGTGTCTCCTGCATTGCAGGCAGATTCTTTACCGTCTGAGCCACCAGGGAAGCCAAACTATAGGTTACCAGTGGCAGTCAAGGCAGTGAATCTGGGAACCGGGCACATCAAACAAGGCTGCGGAGCTGAGACATCCCGGGGAGACGAAGTGTCCCTGAGATCTTAAAACCCAGCTGAGTCTGTTACAGAAAGGCATTCAGTTTTTCAGATCCAGCATGGGGGCTCCCAACAGCTTTCTGCACCAGGCATCAGGCGCTGCCTGGGGTGGGGGGAGGTACTCTGTCCAGGCGCCAAGTCCCTGCCTGCGGGAAGCTTTGTGGTCACTTGCTGGGGGACGGCCATGGCTGCAGCCTGGGTGGGGCTGCAGCTAGCCCGGTCCTGTGATCCCCTGTAATGACAGTGTTTAAGCTGAGGATGGGTTTTGTTTAATTCCTATCGACCCAGGCTGAGGGAACCTGCAACCGTGGTTTCCATTTTCTTCTGTTTTCCCAGGAAAGGATCTTAAAGAAATACCTTCCCCTCCAGGGGTTTAAAGCCACCAAGCCACCCTCCCAGTGTGAGCTGGTCCTGCACACTCTCTGGGGATGCCCCCCACTAAGTGGACACGTCTGTCCAACAGCCCAAGGGCCTTCCATGTCCCCCACAGCCAGGAGAAAGAGGTCCAAACACCAAGCCCAGAAGTTCGGTGCAACTCACCTCAGCATAGCCTGATGGAACCCCACAGAGAGATCACCCAGCTGACAGAGCTCCTCCTCGGAACCCCTACACTCAGCCTGTCCCAGGGGTCCCCAGCCTCACTGAGATTCGGGAACAGGAGGCTGTCCTGGGATGCTGGAATCACGTACCCTCAGGTGCCCCCAGGAGGTACACATGCCCAAGCAGGGTGGAGAATCTAATGCATGTCTTAGGATGTCATCCAGCTTTTTCCTGAGAGCAGAGACCCCTCGTTGTGAGCACCCCCCTGCAACACTGTCCTCTGGCTGACCCAACAACCCACCCTCCCAGTTCTCAGGACCCAGGCCAGGTCACGGAGCATCTCAGTGACCCCTGGCGGATAACCACCTTCCCTTCGTCCTCTGCTGACCTCCACGGGAGGACGGCTCTTCCACACCCTCCAGTGCCGCACAGACGGATGGACTGACAAACAGGACGTCTGAGCTTGCAGAGAACATGAGCAGGGGACGTGCTTAGGTAAGAGACAGGTCCACAAGCCACGTCTCTCCAGATGGCGGGGAAGCAGTGCGAACACAGTCAGGCAGCACCCACAGTGCTGCGGGCGTGACTCCTGACTTCCTCTCCATCCCCGCCCCACGGGGACGCGACAGCCACAACAGTGCAGGGGCCTCCGAGGAACAGCTGACGATATTAAAGAATCCACATGCATCCAAAACGTGTATCTACATAAGTCTGGACACGACAGAGGCTTCCCAGGTGGCAGCAGCGGTAAGAGTCCACCTGCCAATGCAGGAGACACAAGAGACTGGGTTCGATCCCTGGGTTGGGAGGATTCCCCTGGAGAAGGGAGTGGCAACCCACTCCAGGATTCTTGCCTAGGAAATCCCATGGTCAGAGGAGCCTAGGCGGTTACAGTCCATGGGGTCACAAAGAGTCAAATACAGCTGAGCTCGCACATGCATGCAGGGAACTAGATCTCACGTGCTGCGAGTAAAAGACACGCCATCCAAGTGGCAGAACTGACTCATTTTAGGTTCGTAAAAAGATTCGACGACATTAAATTTTCAGAAATCTGAATTTAAATACATCTGGTTAAAGTACCGTGATTTGAAATTACCATGGTCATTAATTTTAATATGTATTTTGCCTCCGAGTGGGTGATTAGACATTTTAGGAGCTCTTATGTCTGCAACCCTTTGAAAAAAAAGCTCAATGCTGAAATTTATGTTAATTTACACTTTTATGAAAATCCATCCAGGTTCTGTACACTGTGAACATATTCAAGTCTTAATTATTCAGATGATCACTCTCAATGGAACATAAATTATGTAAAAAAAAAACCTGGATTGTAACAACATGCATAGTAATTTTGCTAAACAGAAGGGAAGACGAATACATTTTATGGAATATATAGTAATTAACAAATGATGTTTATAACTTATCTGAATATCATTGGGCATCAACATAGTACCCAAGTGTACAAATAATAATTAACTCCAGTCACATTGGTATATTGCCAGCTATCAGTCATATAAAAGGGTAAATGTCGACACTTTTAAATTTATGTCACTGTGAAGGTTAATGTGTGAAAAGCAGAAGGAAAAAACATATTTTATCTAACAGCTTGCCAGTTTGATTTATGATTTTTAAATAGGAAGGACGAGGCTTGTCGAACTCCATCTGGAGTCCTGCTCCAGCCCCCAAATAATAAGACAGGCCTGCTGGGAGGTGGTGTGTGGGCCACTTCTCACACTGAGCTCTCAGCAGAGTCAAGGTGTAAAAGCTCGGAGACCCCCAGGAACAAGGGGGGAGCAGCTGCTTCTTCCGGGAGTGGGGACTGGCCCTGTGCATAAAGTCACAGGGGCTGCGGGAAAACAAGTGCCCAGCCACAGCCCAGGGATCAGCTGGTGCGCTCCCTCCCTGGTGAGGACCCTGCTCTTGGCTGCGGATGCTGTCTCCTCCCACGTCCTCCTACGCAGAGAGGGGGTGCTCTGGGTCTCTTCTTGGTGGTGCTGGTTTACTTGCTAAGTTGTGTCCGACTCTTGCGACCCCATGGACTGTAGCCCGCCAGGCTCCTCTGTCCGTGGGATTCTCCAGGCAAGAATACTGGAGTGGGGTGCCATTTCCTTCTCCAGGGGAATCTCCACAACCCAGGGGAGGACACTAATCCTACAGGATCAGGGCTCCACCCTAGTGACCTCATTTAACCTTAATGACATCCAGGGAGGCCCCATCTCCAAACACGGCCACACTTCAACTGATGACCACAAATGTTCAGTTCACACCATCTGGGAAGGCCCACCTCTGCTCCAGAGCTCCTGCACCCCCAGGCCCATGGCCTGTTTCTGGGCTGCAGGAGCGGGCGGGAGGAGAGGACCCCCACGAGTGCTCGAGGTTCCAACAGGACACGAGCGTCACCTGCTCGATGCCTGTGGGATGCGGTGCCTGAGTCAGCAGAGGGGGCCAAGGGCGCTCAGCACTTCCAGCCCAGCGCTCACCAGCCCCCGGAGCAAAGGGAGCTCACCAAGCACCTTGGCAGCCGCCATCCCCACCCGCCAGCTTCCTGCCTGACCTCGTGCCCAGGACGGAAGGACGCCCAGGAGAGGCGCCAACAGCGGGAACACAGACGGGGGCCCACAAGCACGGCTTCTCCTGGGACTTCATTTAAAAGAAACCACCTTTTAAAAAGCCAGATGCAGATCACAATTATCCTGGAACTTTCTGAAAAATACAAATGCCAAGGTATTGCTTCCCCCTGCCCTCAGAGCTCCAGATACGTTTCTACTGAGCAGCCATGTTTAAAAACAACTGGATTATATGACATCTTTCACTTGTATCTCGTTTGTTTCACTTTTTCTATTTCGTGTTCAGAGCTCATTTCATTCAGTTTATGTTTCCCCATTTCTCCATCTCTTTTTTTTTTCTTTCTTTCTCAAGCCTTATCAAGCATAGTAGAAAAGCTTTTGTGTATATATGTATATATTATAGTATGCATACATACATACTATATTTTACATACATTCTATATATACATATTATAGTATGCATAATATATATATTTTAGAAAACTTATGAATTTTTGCCTAATTAAAAATTTATGACATTTTCATTTCACTTGTTTGACTTAGTATGAATAGAACGCTAGACTTCTAATTTTAAGCAAATAGATACGCAACAAGCAACAGAGGTTTACTATAGAGCACAGAGACTGCAGTCAATATCTTATAATAACCTATAATGGATAATAATCGGAAAATAATACACGTGTATATGCGTTACCGAATCGCCTTGTTGCACACCTGAAACACTCTAAGTCAACTATACTTCAATAAATTACATATATTAAGGAAAACAAACTGCCTTTTAAGCATCTTCCCCCATATTTCGAATAGCTTCCTCGGTAAGCGTTCTTACAAGCGGACGAGCTGTGTTATCAGCGCGTGTGTGTTTCTCCGTGGGCTCCCCCATGAGAGAATGAAGCCAGGCTGCCTTCCAGAAAACCCCCCAGTTCACACCAGGGCAACGCGCAGCTCTGCAGGTCAGGGTCTGACCCCGCACGGCAGGCAGGAAGAGGCGGGCATCAGGCACAGTGGCCCCTCCACAAGCCCCCCAGAGCCCGTGCAGAGGGAGAACGTGATGGAAAATGCACGCACACACGGACTTGGGACTCTCCAAAGACACTTGTAAGGGCTGCGCTTCCCAGTCGCACGGCCTCCTGGGCTGAGAAGTGAGCATGCCGTCCCCCACCCAATGCCACACAGTCGCCCCCACGTGGGAGGACTGGTGGTAACTTGCTTGGCAGCGTTTTATAAATCTACTTCATTAGTCTTTTAAGCATTTGGACTTTTGTCAACTTCACTAACGATAAAAGGAAAATCATTCTCAACACTCATGGAGGACACAGTTTTTTGTTTTTTGTTTTCAAAAGAGTGGCAGAGGGAAGAAATCAATTCCAGAATTCGAGATCTGTTTCTCCGTCCAGCTGGGACCACGGGTGGGCGGGCCCGCTGTGATCTGAGCTTTCTGAGCGGAGTGAAGATGAATGTCCCAAATGCCGCCGAGCAGGCTGACTGCTGTGCTGGTCTCAGCGTTTGTACCGCTTCCTGATGCTCGGGAGTGAGTCATCCCCCAGGACCGCTTGGCTGCCGCACAAAGAGGGACTACTGTGGGATCCTCTCCCCTGATCAGCCAGGCCAACACCCCCGAGAACGGCTACTTCACACCCCCAAGCCAAGAGGAAACGGAAAGTGTATGTATCAGCTGCTCAGTCATGTCCGAGTCTTTGCAACCCCATAGACTGTAGCCTCCAGGCTCTTCTGTCCATGGGATTCTCCAGGCAAGAATACCGGAGTGGGTAGCCATTTCCTTCTCCAGGGGATCTTCCTTACCCAGGGAGCGAACCCATGTCTCCTGCCTTGCAAGCAGATTCTTTACCGTCTGAGCCACTAGGGAAGCTCCTGGGAAGAGAGTGGCTCTGAAATCCATTACTGGTGTCCTTACAAGAAAGCCATGGGAAGATGCAGACCACAGGCAGGAGAAGCAGGAAGATGGCCAGGTGATGATGGAGGCAGAGGTTGGAGGGATGTGTCCACAGGTCAAGGTCAAGTCAAGGTTACCAGTCACCACCAGGAGCGAAAGAGGTGAGGAAGGATCCTCCCCTGGAACGCAAGTTGATGACCCCTTGATTTTGGACTATGACCTCAGAATTGTCAAGAGAATAAATTTTTGTTGCTTTAAGCCACCACCTCACGGTCATTTACTCCAACAGCCACAGAAAACTAATATGCCAAGGATTTACACTCAAGGGAGTAGCACCATTCAAAACTCTTCTCAACTGATTCCTCTTTGGGCAAACTGCACACCCAAAATCGCACACCCTGTAACCTCTTCAGAATAAAGAGACAGTCATAGTAATAGATAATCACACTGGCATTTATATAAAGTCCCTTGGACTTCCCTGGTGATCCAGTGGTTAAGACTCTGTGCTTCTGATACAGGGGACACGGGTTCAATGCCTGGTCAAAGAAGTTCCGCATGCCTTGCAGCCAAAAAACAAAAGGCCCTTGGAAGCCACTAGCTAACAAAGTGACAGAGACGGAAACACGCAGAAGGGAGACAGGCTCTGGGGGCCTGCACAGATTGGGTCTCAACGCTGGAGCCCCTGGGCAAGGATGCAGTGAGCGCATCCACCTTTACAGCTGCTGTTCCCTCCGCCTGGAACGCACCCTTCCCTGCTCCCACTCCCAGTCACTCGGAAACGCCCTCCCTGACTGCCCTTTCTCAAGCTACAACACACACACAAACACAGCACATGCTTCCCTGGCTGAAATTAACACCTTGGTCTTTGTAAACCTGTGTATTTTTTGTCACCAATTTTTTGTCACCAGGACAGCCAGGATGGAACCTGCTATTTGTATTGCTGCTTCTTTAGCACCTAGTCCAACTGAGGACAAGTTTGAAAAATAATAAACAGTCATGGGGTCCGGGACTGTAGCTGCTGCTGCTGCTGCTGCTGCTAAGTCACTTCAGTCGTGTTCAACTCTGTACGACCCCATAGACGGCAGCCCACCAGGCTCCTCTGTCCCTGGGATTCTCCAGGCAAGAATACTGGAGTGGGTTGCCATTTCCTTCTCCAATGCATGCATGCATGCTAAGTTGCTTCAGTCGTGTCTGACTCTGTGCGACCCCATGGACAGCAGCCCACCAGGCTCCTCTGTCCACAGAATTCTCCAGGCAAGAGTACTCGAGTGGGACTCCTTCTCCCTGGGACTGTAGGGGGACCTGCAATCAACACAACTGAGGCAGCACAGTTCTCTCCAGAAAATATAAAACCTCTTACCCTTGAGCCTCAGAGATGGGGTGACCAGGAAGCCCAGGCTGACAATGGTGGTCATGCAGATGCTGGAGCAGTGAGAGGGAATGTGACAACAGAGCAAGGGGGAAGGCACACAAGTGGGGAGAAACAGAATCCAGGCCAGACGGAGGGAAGTGGAGGCAGGAACTCAACACAGGGGCAGAAGAGGCAGAATACAGAGAGAGAGAGAAACCTCCACTTCCAGGCAGATAGAGCAACAGGTGCTGGGTTTAGCCTCCTGCCTGAAACCACCGAAATGTGCTCAAAATATATGATAAATGGTTTTCAAACATGCAGGACCATGATGCTAGAGAGCCAGGAAACAGACCAGTTGAGTCCTGGAGCTGCTCTGAGCCTCCTGCATTCACAGTGTCTGGGCCACGGTCTGAGAAGGGACCAAGTGACGCTGGGCGAGTTCCCTGAGCGGAGGCAACAGGCTGAGAGCCCAGGGGGGCCGAGGTGACAACCGCCTCAGGAGGACAGAGAACAGGAGAGGACAGACTGGAACACAGAGGCCACGAGAGACCTGCAGTGGGTCCTTGGAGCGTTCTGAAGGATGAGATCAGACCATACGACGTGACCAACCTACCAGGGGAACTACAGCTCACAATGAGCGTGAATCACACAGGTCCAGGAACACTGCCTGCTCCCACTGGACAAACTGGAAAATCTCATGACTTATGGGACACAGAACACACAGAGGGCTGGCCTCAACAGTGGGAAATACCCAGGCCCAGACTGAATGCTGCTGTCACCCGAAGAGCAAGTACAGGAAGCAAGACCTGAAAGGATCAACTGTCTTTAAACAATTTAACTGAATACTAACAAAGAACTCAATAGAACAAAGTTCAAGAATATTTACACAAATTCAAAAATACAGACTCAACAAGAAAAATCCTCAGTTTACAAACCTTAGCAATAAAAATATTACTATATTAATGAAACAATAAAAAATGATCAGGTATGCAAAGGAGCAGGAAAGTATGAACCATAATGAGGAATACAACCAACCAACACAACTAAACAAGACTGAGTCAGATGTTATAATTAGCAGAAAAAGCATTAAAAATTATATTAACTGATTTGTTCATGTTCAAAAAGGCAAGCAGAGACATGAAAGATTAAAGAAAAAACTAAACCAAGTGTTCAAAGATGAAAATGACAATATCTGAAATGAAAAATACACCAGATAAGATTCACAGCAAAATGGACAACAGATTAAAAGATGATGAAATCGAAGATATTGTAAAAAAGCAACATGAAGAAAATAACAAATTATGAGAAGAGAACAGATTATCAGGAAGCTATGAAACTTCCGTCGGCTTAATACATATAGAACTAGAGTTCCTGATAACAAAGAGTACAAGAAATTATTTGAAATTTTGGCCAAAAATAATACTCATTTGATGAAAACTATAAACCCACAGACCCAAGACGCTCAATGAAACCCAAGCATAAGAACCATAAAGAAGACTACACCAAGGCACATCATAACAAATCAAAACCAAAGATAATGAGAAAAATCATAAAAACAGAGAAAGAAAAATAAACAAACACATATTATATTCAGAAAACAAACTTAAGATTGACAGCAGATTCCTGGTTGGAAACAATGCAAGTGAGTGGGCAATGGAGCAACGCTTTTAAAGCATCTTCCCAAAAAACCAAACGAGAATCACTGAAACAGGGAAAACATCTTTCAAAAATGAAGACAAAATGAAGACTCTTCAGACATATATAAAAGCTGAAAGAAGTCAAGTCTTCCTTCCAAGAGACGTTCAAAGAGAAATTTCAGGCAGAAAGAAATGATACCAGAAAAAAAAAATGAAATTACACAAAAGAATGGAGACAATAGGAAATGGCAATCACATGGGTAGATACACAAGTTTCTCTTATTTAAACCTCTTTAAATTGATGCTTTTGAATTGTGGTGTTGGAGCAGACTCTTGAGAGTCCCTTAGACTGCAAGGAGATCCAACCAGTCCATTCTAAAGGAGATCAGTCCTGGGTGTTCTTTGTGATACTAAAGCTGAGACTCCAGTACTTTGGCCCACCTCATGTGAAGAGTTGACTCATTGGAAAAGACCCTGATGCTGGAAGGGACTGGGGGCAGGAGGAGAAGGGGATGACAGAGGATAAGATGGCTGGATGGCATCACCAACTTGATGGGCGTGAGTCTGAGTGAACTCCGGGAGTTGGTGATGGACAGGGAGGCCTGGCGTGCTGCGATTCATGGGGTCGGAAAGAGTCGGACACGACTGAGCGACTGAACTGAACTGAACTGAAACATATGTATTTACAAATATGTATTTATTTATAAACATACATATTTAGAAGTTTTTAAATATGTAGGAAAAAACATATGTCAACAGAAGCACAAGAGCTGAAAAGGGGAAAAGGCAGCACATCATCGTAAGGTACTTACACTCTACATGAGCTGGTACAGTATCACTGTAGAAGAGACTAAGAAGGCAAAGACGTATGTGAGAAACCCCAAGCAACCACTAAAATAAGAAAGAGTTATAGCTAATACGTCAACAAAGGAAATAATACAGAATGATCAGATCAGATCACTCGCTCAGTCGTGTCCGACTCTTTGCGACCCCATGAATCGCAGCACGCCAGGCCTCCCTGTCCATCACCAACTCCCAGAGTTCACTCAGACTCACGTCCATCGAGTCAGTGATGCCATCCAGCCATCTCATCCTCTGTCGTCCCCTTCTCCTCCTGCCCCCAATCCCTCCCAGAATCAGAGTCTTTTCCAATGAGTCAACTCTTCGCATGAGGTGGCCAAAGTACTGGAGTTTCAGCTTTAGCATCATTCCTTCCAAAGAAATCCCAGGGCTGATCTCCTTCAGAATGGACTGGTTGGATCTCCTTGCAGTCTAAGGGACTCTCAAGAGTCTCCTCCAACGCCACAGTTCAAAAGCATCAATTCTTCGGCGCTCAGCCTTCTTCACAGTCCAACTCTCACATCCATACATGACCACAGGAAAAACCATAGCCTTGACTAGATGATCTACTAATCTAAATGAAGGCAGAAAGAGGAGAATAAAAAACAGACGGGACAAGAAGAACACAAACAGCAAGATGACAGATTGAAATTAAACGGTTACCATTTTCACACTAAATATGATCCAACTCTAAGCTGTTGATAATAAATGCACATTAAAAATCAAGACAAAAACAGAGGAAAAGAAGCTAGGAGAAAACATACCAGTTTAATGTTAATCAAAAGAAAACTAGAGAAGTTAAGTTACATTTTTTTCCCAGAAAACTGACAAGAAGAATGCTTCCCAAATTATTCTATGAGGTCAGTATTACTACCCTGATACTAAACAGAAAGCAGATTGACAGCCTTCACAAACGTAGATGCAAAAATTTTAAGCAAAACTGTGGGAAATCAAATATATAATACTTCATAACCAAGGGTGATTTATTTCAGGAACGCAAGGTTGATTTAGCATTTGAAAGACCAATCAATGAAGTTCACCATATTAGCAAACTAAAAATAAAAACCATAAGATCAATTCAACAGCTGCACAAAAAGGATTCGACAAAACCCAACATTGATTCATGACAAGAACTCTCAGCAAACTAGGGCCAGAAAGAAACACAAAAGGCATCTCAGCAAAGCCCACAGCAAACACCTCACTTCACAGTGAAAGACCGAAAAAAGTCCTCCAAAGATCATGGACAAAATAGAGAAGTCCAACTTCACAGCCTCTGCTCGATAAGAAGAAAAATGAGTAAAACACACCCTGATATGAAGGGAAGAAATAAAACTGCCTTTATTTGCAGACAACATCATTGTCCTTGCACAAAATTCATCAGAATCCTCAAAAAAAACTACTAGAACTAGTAAGTGATTTAAGCAAAATTAGCGGATATAAGATGAATATAAAACAATCCATTGTGGGGGCTTCCCTGGTGGTCCAGTAGCTAAAACTGTGCACCTTCAATGCAGGGAACAGGGGTTCGACCCCTAGTCAGGGAAGTCAATTCTACACGCCACAGCTACGACCTGGTGCAGCCAAAAGAAGTGAATAAATATTAAAAAAACAAAAAACAAAAAACAACCCACTGTGTTTCTACACGGTGGCAGGGAACAACTGGAAACTGAACCTTAAGGACGATACCATTTATAACATTGACCAAAAATACGATGTGCTTTGGGGAAAACCTGACAAAGTCTGTGAAAGACTCACACACTCAAAAGGACAACTCAATGCTGAGAGAAGACTTCAGAAAACAAGAGGCAGCCACTAGAGGACAGCCCCGAGGTGCAGGCTGTCACCAGTCTCTGCTCTGGTCTCTGGTTAGGGACCCCGTAGCACCGGGCCTCCCCTGCAATGTGGGGATGACAGGGAGCTCGGCTGACGTTCCTGGGAACAAATGTCATTATTTCCATTTTGCAGGAAAACGTGACACAGAAGCAATTGGCTCTGGGGATGCTTTTCCCAGAAGTACCCCCAGTCAGGTTGGCCCACCACACCCCCACCCCTCAAGCCACAGGGTGTGGGACGTTCTTTGTTTTATTTAAACGGATGCTGCCTACTGGTACTTTTGATCAACAGGTAAAGAGTGGAAGTAAAGAGAACAGAGGAAGTGGTTTCCACACAAAAACATGGAGGAGGTGACAAGTTTGGCTAATTGATGGTCTGGGCAGTTAAAATTGCGTTTCCTGCCAGGATGGGAGCTGAAGAAAGGCAAGAAAACATCAAGTTCCCACCCTAGGCTGTCTAACAACGCTTCCTACGAGCCCACAGCTCAAGTCCAAGTCAGAAAAACAAACAAAACAGCACCCGGGGCCTACCTGAAATAGATACAGGCCTTCCGGAAAAGCCCTGCGATGGCATGTCTGAAGAAGCCCATCAGCCCGCAGAAATAAACCACACCACACCTGCCCACATGCCAGCATGGATCAAACGAACTGCAGCCCAGGAGTTCAAGCCTCTGGAAAGTGCTGGAACTACAACCCAGTGGGCTTGGTACAATCCCTAGTCACCACCCGTGACACGTCAGTAGAGTGCTGGAGAAAAATCCCGGGTCGCCAAGGGGGTGTGGTGGGGGTAGAGGGAAGCAGTGGGAGTGCGGGCTTAGCAGACGCAAAGTGCTACAGGCAGAATGGATAGACGGTCCACGGATAGACGACACGGTTCACGGATAGACGACACGGTCCATGGATAGTTAACCTGGTTCAGGGATAAACCACACGGTCCTACCACATAACACAGGGAGCGCTAGTCAGCGTCCTGTCAATAAACCACAGTGGAAACCAATTCTGAAAAGAATGTATACATGTGTATAACTGAACCACTTTTCTGTACAACAGAAATTAGCACAACATTGCAAACCAACTGTCCCTCAATTCAAAAAGGAGAAAATTAAAAAAAAGAGAAATCCTGAGGGTGGGAGGTGAGGACAGATCATCACACAGCCCCTCCTTCCTTCCAGAGGACCGCTCGTCACAGCCCTGTCCTGGCCGCCCAGTTACTCCTCATTATAGAGCAAACCTCCACTCCTACAGGGCAGACTGGCCACACCCCTGCTTCCCCTGGAAACCCCACAAAAAAAGGAAAGTGATTTTGTTTTTAACACACAGGAACACAAAGACAGACAGAAAAGGAGCAGCTAGAACAGCAAACTAGACACTCCTTGCTGACTGAAGGCTGGCAAGCGTGGCTGGCACCAGGGGTGACCCGGTACCAGCTTGCAGCACAGAGTTCCAGGAGGGCTCAGAAGTGACCCAAGGGCTTCTCACAGTGGGCCGAAGGCAGGAAGACCAGTGCAAAGGCTGTCCCGTAGCAGCCAGACCCCCGGGTCCAGTCCTCCCACTGGGCAGCTGGCTGACTGTCCTTATCCCCATCGCATACAAGAAAGTGGACATTCTGGAGGAAGACCCTGAATGTGCAGGGGTGGGACCACGCAGGGAACAGGGTGCAACAGCAGGATTTCTGCCCCCCACCATGGCCCCTTCCCCTCACTGGGACCCTGAACTCAAGATGTCTCTGAGGAACTTAATGAACCCAAGAGAAGAGGTTCATTTCCAGATGTCGGGATTCCCCAGTGACATGGCTCCTCCCCTCCTTTGACCCTCCACGTGGGATGGCCCACCATCTACCACCTTTCCCATCACATCACCAATAATCCACCTTAAATAAACAGCCAAAGACGGACCGACTCCGAGCAAATTAAAAGTAAGATCACAAGAGAAGGCAAAGCGGCAGAGAAGCGGGTGGACGTGAGGTGCACCTCTCCCCACGCGTGGGGCGCACCTCTCCCCACGGGCGGGGCACACCTCTCCCCACGGGTGCATCAGGGTCACACCCTCAGATGCGGGAGGTCTGAGACAGGCAGGAGTCCCTGACCACCAGCAAGGGATATACAGATCCTCGCAAAAGGAAGGAGAGGAAAACAGACAAGAGTGAGCAGGACTGGACCTATACCCACGGGTGGGGGAACTGAAGCAGGGGTCAGATCCCCGCAACGGGGCAACTGTTTGGGACACAGGGCAAGCATCTGAGGCTGCTGGGGAGTGCCACAGCTGATCTGTGATCGTCTGAATGGAGTGAGAACCACACAGACAATCCTGGCCACAGCCTTACACACCCTGGACAGGGATGCAAGTCCCCTGGAGCACACTGTGGCTGGGAGCTGTCGGCTCCTGACTGCAGGGAGACGGCCTGAGGAGACACGAGGGAGATCACGGTGGATGAAAGGCCAGCAGCCATGGAGGCCAGGCGATACTGCTGAGTCAGTGAAGCCATCACTGCAGCCTTTCCCTCCCCTGGAATCCCCTGGCACTGGCAGCTGAGAACAGAGAAAGACCCCAGAGAGGATGGCCATTTGAGTGCCTGATATGCTGCATAACAGAGAAGGACCCCAGCTGGGGGGCCTTGGAGTGCCTGCTGCACCAAGCAACAGAGAAAGGCCAGTCAGGAAGGCCCTCTGAACGCTGCCAGAGGCTGGAGAAAGACTAACAGAGCCATAGCTCAGACGCCCGAGCCCACTGGTGTCCCTGCACGTGCCACCAGGGTGCCCATGATCCATGCAGCCGGCCACCTCCATGCTCACTCCTCACTGGGGCAGAGCTGCTAAAAGCTGGAACAGTGCCATATCTCCAGTGTATGTGGCCACCAGCTCCCCTTCATACGTGGCACTGCCAGGGCCCCTGCAGCCGAGGCAGCTGTGCCATCTCCACACCTGGTCCTTACTGGGGCAGACCCACATCCTCCAGCACAGCCTCAGGAGCAAACCCCTGTGGATGGCCCCCACACAGAGGTGGGGGTAAAGCCACAAATGAAGTCCAGTGGCAGTGTGGCTAAGGAAGAGGGTCGAAAGCCTTTCTGCCAGCTGTACAGGCTGCAGATCAAATTCACACAATCAGCTAGGCAGACTGTCTACGAAGCAATTCACAGGACTATGAGAGTTCCTGCAGGAGCAAAGGTCCTAGTACTGGCAGCTTCGGACACTGAGGAAAGAACACGCGGTGGGTAGGGCCAGAGTAGAGTCTGAGCTGTCCCCACAGAAGGCCCAGGGACCAGCCTAGTGATGGAGGGCCTCCTAGGGAGGCAGCGGTGGTCTGTGACTCACAGCAAGGGAAAGGCTGCTGATCGCTGAGATCTGAGAAGAACAGTTATTATCATTCTTACATTTTGATTAGAATCTTCTGTAGTTGGTTCTGGATTTTTTTTTTTCTCTTTTCTCTGTTGCTGTGATTGTTGATTTCATTATAATTATTAACGCTAAGCTTTTGAGAACTTTTGCCAGAAAAATCCCATAGACAGAGGAGCCTGGTGGGTAACAGTCCATGGGGTCACAAAAAGTCGGACACGACTGAGCAACTGAGCACCTCTACACTGGCTTTTTGCAGTTCTATGGGTTTTTTTCTTGAATATTTTTTGGGTTTTTGTTCTTTTTCTTATTGGACTTTTCCTGCTGTAGTTATTCTTTACTATATAGAGGTCTTTTTGTATACTTCTATTTAACTTTGCTTTTCTATTTTTTTCCTCTTCTTCATCTCGGGTGTTTGTTAGTTTGTTTCTTTGCTTTATTCCGCAGCTGGCAGTCTTCTTTGGCCTGATTTTCTGGTTTGTGTCTTAGTTTTGTTTTTAACTGATCGACGTCATTTTTGGTTCCCTTTGCTCACCAGGCCACTCTCTTGCACTTTCTTTCCTTTGGATCCTTCGGTCCTGTGTGTGCGTGTGTGTGTGTGCTCCTTTGGCTTTGTTATTATCTGTCTGATTTTGTATTTACCATTTGTCAGGGTACATTTTTTGTTTCTTGTTTTGTTTCATGTCTGTTTCTGTGTGTTTGTTTTAATCCCGTTTATCGCCATAACAAAAGGCTCGTGGAATCTTGGTTCACCAGCCGGGTTATCAGGCCTGAGCCTTGGGAGTGGGAGCGCTGAGCCCAGGGCCCTAGACTGTCAGAGAACTCCCAACCCCAGGGAGTATTAATTTGTGAGGAAGGCCTCCACCTGTATCCAAGGCCAGGCATCAACCAACTGCCAGCAGCACCCAGAGCAGACACATCACTCAAACAACAAGCAAGACAGAAACACAAACTCAGTCATCAGAAGACAGGATTCCCACACACCCCAAAACATACCGCCGCACACAGCCCTGCCCGTCAGAAAGAAAGAAGTTCACCTCCTCCCACCAGAATGCAGGCACAAGGCCCTCCCAGCACGAAGGGTACATAAACCACTGAACTAACCACACCCACTGAGGGAAGAAGCCGAAAGGAAAAAGGAAGACAACACTAAAGACCGGCAAACGAGGCCTGAAACACAGTAAGTCAGAAAAAAGGAAAAGACAAAAATACCGCACAGATGAAGGAACAAGGTAGAAACTCACAAGACCAAATAAACAAAGAGGAAATGCGCAAACTGCCTGACAAAGAATTCAGAGTAACGATAGTAAAGATGATCCAAAACCTCGAAAACAGAACGGAGATAATGAAAGAATTAATGTCTACATTTAACAAGGACCCAAAAGAAATAAAGAATAAACAGAGATGGACAACATAATTACTGAAATTAAAAATACCCTGGAAGGAACCAGTAGCAGGATAACTGAACCAGAAGAATGGATAAGTAAGCTGGAAGATAGAATGGTGGAAATAACTGCTGAAGAGGTCTTAGTGACCTCTGGGACAATATTAAATGCACCAACATTTGAATTATAGGGGTCCCTGAATAAGACAAAAAGAAAGGGTCTGAGAAACATTTTGAAGAGATTATAGTCAAAACCTTCCCTAACATGGGAAAGGAAATGATAAACCGAAAGAGAAACACACCAATACACATACAAATCAAATTAACACAGATTGAACACAAATAAAGAACATTAAAAGCAGTAAGGGAAAACAAACAATTAACATACAAGGAAAAACCCATAGAATTAACAGCTGATCTTTCAGCAGAAACTCTGCAGGCCAGAAGGAAGGGCAGGATATAGTTAAAGTCCTGAAAGGGAAAAATCTACAACCAAGATTATGCTACCTGGCAAGGATCTCATTCAAAACTGATGGAGAAATCAAAAGCTTTACAGACAAGCAAATATTAAAAGCGTATTTAGCACCACCAAACCAGCTTTACAACAAATGTTAAACACAAGAGAAGGAAAAGACTTACAAAAACAAACCCAAAACAATTAAGAAAATGCCAATAGGAAAATATATATCAATAATTACTTTAAATGTAAATGGATTAAACGCGCTAACCAAAAGACACAGACTGGTTGAACAGATACAAAAAACAAGATCCATACATAGGCTGTCTACAAGAGACCCACTTCAGACCTAGAGACATGTACAGACTGAAAGTGAGAGAATGAAAAAAGATATTTCATACAAATGCAAACTGAAAGAAAGCCAGAGTAGCAATTCTCACAACACACGAAATGGACCGTAAAATAAAGAAGATTACAGAGATAAGGAAGGGCACTACACAATGAACAAGGGGCCAATCCAAGAGGAGGACATAACAACTGTGCACCCACGCAGGGGCACTCCAGTACGCTAGGCATACACTGCTGCTGCTGCTGCTGAGTTGCTTCAGTCCTGTCCCACGCTGTGCAACCCCATAGACGGCGGCCCACCAGGCTCCCCCGTCCCTGGGATTCTCCAGGCAAGAACACTGGAGTGGGTTGCCATCTCCTTCTCCAATGCATGAAAGTGAAAAGTGAAAGAGAAGTTGTTCAGTCATGTCTGACTCTTAGTGACCCCATGGCCTGCAGCCCACCAGGCTCCTCCATCCATGGGGTTTGCCAGGCAAGAGTACTGGAGTGGGGTGCCATCGCCTTCTCCGAAGCATACACTAACAGACATAAACAGACATAAAACGGGAAACTGAGAGTAAAACAATAGTAAGAGGACTTTAACACTCCACCTACACCAACAGACAGATAACAAAACAGAAAATAAGGAAACACAGACCTTAAATGACACAGTAGACCAGGCAGACCTAACTGGCATCTTCAGGACGTTCCAACCAAATAGGGAAGAACACACTTTCTTCTCAAGTGCGCAAGGAACATTCTCCAGGACGGACCACGTCTTGAGTCACAAATCAAGCCTCAGTAAATTTAAGACAACTGAAATTGTGTCAAGCATCTTTCTTGACTATACCTCTCTAAGACCAGATAGCAATTACAGGAAAAAAAAAACTGTAAAAAACAGAAACACATGAAGATTAAATACAGTTCTAAATAACCAACAGGTTGCTGAAGAAATAAAGAGGGAAATAAAAAAATTCCTAGAAACAAATGACAATGAAAACACAATCACTCAAAACCTATGGGAGGTCGCAAAAGCAGTTCTAACAGGGAAGTTTATAACAATACAATCCTACCTCAAGAAACAAGAAAAATAACTAACAGACACCCTAACTTTACACCTAAAACAACTGGAAAAAGAAGAGCAAAAAAACCCCAAAGTTAGTAGAAGAAAAGAATCATAAAGATGAGGAAATGAAGGAAACAAGAGTAAAGACTAATAAAACTAAAAGTTGGTTCTTTAAGAAGATAAACAAAATCGACAAACTATTAGCCAGATTTATCAAGAAAAAAAGAAGAATCAAATCAACAAAATTAGAAATGAAAAAGGAGAGGATACAACAGACAATGCAGAAACACAAAGGATCCTAAGAGACTATTACCAGCAATCTATGCCAAGGAAACGGATGACCTGGAGGAAATGGACAGAGTCTTAGAGAAGTTCAGCCTTCCAAGATGGAACCCAGAAGAAACAGAAGTTATGAACAAGCCAAACACAAGCACTGAAATGGAAACTGTGATCAAAAATCTCCCACAAAACAAAAGCCTAGGGCCAGATGGCTTTACAGGCAAATTTTATCAAACATTTAGAGAAGTGCTAAAGCCTTTGACTGTGTGGATCACAATAAACTGTGGAAAATTCTGAAAGAGATGGG
The DNA here is from genome assembly GCF_003369695.1 of Bos indicus x Bos taurus. NCBI lineage: Eukaryota > Metazoa > Chordata > Mammalia > Artiodactyla > Bovidae > Bos > Bos indicus x Bos taurus. The sequence continues at coordinate 3,100,253 of NC_040104.1, read as the reverse complement.
AATACCTGACCACCTGACCTGCCTCTTGAGAAATCTGTATGCAGGTCAGGAAGCAACAGTTAGAACTGGACATGGAACAACAGACTGGTTCCAAATAGGAAAAGGAGTTCATCAAGGCTGTATATTGTCACCCTGCTTATTTAACTTATATGCAGAGTACATCATGAGAAACGCTGGACTGGAAGAAGCACAAGCTGGAATCAAGATTGCCAGGAGAAATATCAATAACCTCAGATACGCAGATGACACCACCCTTATGGCAGAAAGTGAAGAGGAACTGAAAAGCCTCTTGATGAGAGTGAAAGAGGAGAGTGAGAAAGTTGGCTTAAAGCTCAACATTCAGAAAACAAAGATCATGGCATCCGGTCCCATCACTTCATGGGAAATAGATGGGGAAACAGTGGAAACAGTGTCAGACTTTATCTTTTTGGGCTCCAGAATCACTGCAGATGGTGACTGCAGCCATGAAATTAAAAGATGCTTACTCCTTGGAAGGAAAGTTATGACCAACCTAGACAGCATATTCAAAAGCAGAGACATTACTTTGCCAACAAAGGTCCGTCTAGTCAAGACTATGGTTTTTCCTGTGGTCATGTATGGATGTGAGAGCTGGACTGTGAAGAAGGCTGAGCACTGAAGAATTGATGCTTTTGAACTGTGGTGTTGGAGAAGACTCTTGAGAGTCCCTTGGACTGCAAGGAGATCCAACCAGTCCATTCTGAAGGAGATCAGTCCTGGGTGTTCTTTGGAAGGAATGATGCTAAAGCTGAAACTCCAGTACCTTGGCCACCTCATGAAAAGAGTTGACTCATTGGAAAAGACTCTGATGCTGGGAGGGATTGGGGGCAGGAGGAGAAGGGGACGACAGAGGATGAGATGGCTGGATGGCATCACTGACTCGATGGACGTGAGTCTGAATGAACTCTGGGAGTTGGTGACGGACAAGGAGGCCTGGCGTGCTGCGATTCATGGGGTCGCAAAGAGTCGGACACGACTGAGCGACTGATCTGAATGCCTATGCTTCTGAAACCCTTCCAAAAAAACTGCAGAGGAAGGAACACTTTCAAACTCATTCTACAAGGCCACCATCACCCTGATATCAAAACCATATAAAGAAATCACAAAAAAATTACAGGCCAGTATCACTGGTGACTATAGATGCAAAAATCCTCCACATAATTCTACCAAACAGAATCCAACAACACGCTGGAAAGATTATACACCATCATCAGGTTGATATAAGAATTCTTGCACACCTGTTCTTATATTCTTATATTCCTGTTGATACCAGGGATACAAGAATTCTTCAATATATGCAAATCAATCAATGTAATACACCATGCTAACAAACTGAAAGATAAAAAACCATATAATCTCAACAGATGCAGAAAAAGTTTTCAACAAAATTCAGCACCCATTTATGAAGAAAAAAAAGTCTTCCAATAATGGGCAGAGAAGAAACCCACCCCAACATACTAAAGGCCATATACAATAAGACGGCTTCCCTGGTAGCTCAGCTGGTAAAGAATCCACCTGCAACCCTGGTTCAATTCCTGGGTTGGGAAGATCCCCTGGAGAAGGGACAGGCTACCCACTCCAGTATTCTTGGGCTTCCCTGGTGGCTCAGCTGGTAAAGAATCCGCCTGCAATGTGGGAGACCTGGGTTCAACCCCTGGGTTGGGAAGATCCCCTGAAGAAGGAAACAGCTACCCACTCCAGTATTCTGGCCTGGAGAATCATGTGGACTATACAGTCCATGGGGAAACCCACAGCAAACATTATTCTAACAGTGAAAAGCTGAAAGCATTTCTTCTAAGATCAGGAACAAGACAAGGGTGCCCACTCTTGCCATTATTATTCAACATAGTTTGGAAGTTCTAGCCATGGCAATCAGAGAAGAAAAAGAAATTTTAAAATACAGATCGGAAAAGAAGAAGTAAAACTCTCACTGTTTGCAGATGACATGATACTATACACAGAACACCCTAAAGATGCTATCAGAAAATTACTAGAACTAATCAGTGAATTTAATAAAGTCTCTGGATATAAAATCAATACACAGAAGTCACTTGCATCCTATACACTAACAATGAAAAATCAGAAAGAGAAATTAAGGACTCAATCTCTATTTATAAACAAACTCTGTTTCATCACTGCAACAGAAAGAATAAAATGGAATAAACGTACCTAAGGAGACAAAAGAGGAACTATACGAAATGCAGAAGCTAAGAGACACTGATGAAATCAAAGATGACATAAACAGATGGAGAGGTATTCCATGACTACACACTCAGACCACCTGAGAGCTGGAAAAAGAAAAACCAAGGCCTGGCCCCACCCCAGGCTCATGAGGGGGGGAGCCTGGGCACCTGTAATTTTTTTTTAATTTTCTAATTTATGTTCGGGTACACTGGGTCTTCATCGCTATGCGGGGGCTTTCTCTAGCTGCAGCAAGTCGGGTCGAGTCTCTAGTTGTGATGCATGGGCCTCCCGTTGCAACGGCTTCTCTTGTTGCAGCTCATGAACTCAGTTCCTGGGTTGGAAGAATCGATACTGTGAAAATGACTATACTGCCAAATGCAATCTACAGATTCAATGCAATCCCTATCAAATTACCAATGGCATTTTTCACAGAACCAGAACAAAAGATTTCACAATTCATATGGAAAAACAGAAGACCCTGAATAGCCAAAGCAATCTTGAGAAAGAAGAATGGAGCTGCAAGAATCAACCTTCCCAACTTCAGACAATACTCTAAAGCTACAGTCCTCAGTAAAGTATGGCACCAGCACAAAACCAGAAATAGAGACCAATGGAACAAGACAGAAAGCCCAGAGATAAACCCACACATCTATGGGCACCTTATCTTTGACAAAGGAGGCAAGAATACACAGTGGAGAAAAGATGGTCTGTTCAGTAAGTGATGCTGGGAAAACTAGACAGTTACATGTAAAAGAATGAAATTAGAACACTTGTTAATACTATACACAAAGATAAACTCAAAACGGATTAAAGACCTAAATGTAAAAAACTATAAAACTCCTAGAGGAAAACATAGGCAGAACATTCTCTGACATAAGTACCAGAAAGATCGTCTATGACCCACCTCCTAGAATAATGGCAATAAAAACAAAAATAAACAAATGGTATCTAATTACACTTAAAAGCTTTTGCACACCAAAGGAAGCTAAATAAGGTGAAAAGACAACCCTCGGAATGGGAGAAATTAATAACAAACGGAACGACTGGCAAAGGATTAATCTCCAAAATATATGAGCAGCTCAGGCAGCTGAATATCAGAAAAATGAACAGTGAATCAAAGAGTGGGCAGAAGACCTAAAGAGACGTGCCTCCAAAGAAGACACGCGATGGCTAACAGACACGGGAACAGAGGCTCAGCATCATCATCACCAGAGAAACGAAAATCAAACTACACTGAGAGGCCACTTCACACCAATCAGAATGGCCACCTTCAGAAAATCTACAAACAATAAATGCCGGAGAGGGTGTAGAGAAAAGGGAACCCTCTTGCACTGCTGGTGAGAATGTAAATTGACACAGCCACTATGGGAGAAAATGTGGAGATTCCTTAAAAAACTAGGAATAAGACAACCGCATGACCCAACAATCCCACTACCGGGCATATACTCTGAGAAAAACCTAACTAAGACACACGTATCCCAGTGTTCACTGCAGCCGTGCTACGAATAGCTAGGACATGGAACCAACATAGACGTCCAGCGACAGATGAACGGATAAAGGAGCTGTGGTACATGTATGCAATGGGTATTTCTCAGCCATAAAAAGGGATGCATTTGAGTCAGTGCTAACGAGGTATATGAACCCAGAGTGTACTATACACAGTGAAGTAAGTCAGAAAGAGAAAAATAATATATATTACGCATAAATATGGGCTCTATTAAGATGATACTGATCAACCTATCTGCAGGGCAGCAACAGAGACACAGACACAGAGAAGACTTGTGGACACGGGGGAGGCGGGGGAAGGAGAGGGTGGGACGAATGGAGAGAACAGCGTGGAAACACGCACATCCCCATAGGTACAACAGCCAGCCAGTGGGAATGTGCTGTATGACTCGGGGAGCTCACGTCGGGGCTCTGTGACGACCTAGAGGGGTGGGATGTGGTGGGGGTGGAAGGGAGGCTCAACAGGGAGGCGACATATGTAAGCCTGTGGCCAATTCATAACGTGTGGCAGAAACCAATACAGTATTGTACAGCAATTATCCTTCAATTAAAAATAAATAATCAAAAAAAACTTTCTAAGTAGGATCACAGAAGACCAGGGGGATAAAACTGAGGGAATCTCCAGGAGGCAAAGAGGTGGAAAACGAGAGAGAAGGGCTAACAGCGTAACAACATGACCGGGAGCAGTGCAAGGACCTCACAGCCAGACTACAGCAAACTCCGGAACGGAAGTGCAGATAACGGGTGGCGGGGCTCATCCTCCCGCCTCCTCACACCCCCTCCCCGCTGCGTCTGGGCCCAGATGTCCTCAAGAAGGACACCAGGCCCACGGGGCCCGGGCCCAGCCTAATGACCGCATCCTGCTCCTCGGCGGAGCGCTCGAGAGCTGTGGCTCCCATCTTTACTTGTTGGAACAACCCACCTCCAGGAAGCCAGCTCCCACGTGAGAAGTCCGCCGACCCGAGCCCCGGAGAGCCCCCCGCAACACAGGGACCACATTCTGGAGGGACAAGAGTACCACCAGCTCATCCTTGCCCGAAAGCCCAGCCCAGAGGGTCACGAGCAAGAAGAACAGCTGTTAAGCCCCGAAGTTTCGGGGTTGTTTCTCCAGCAGCAGCAGATGACCTGAGAACATTCTAAGTCTACTTCTTGGCTGGACTGGAATTCGCTTCAAGGGAGGAGGGTCAAGTCTGCTAACTGCTGGGCAGTGCTGGGTATGGCCTTCAACCCGTGTGCATTCAGAGAACACGCCAAGGCTTCGACGGACATCACGTCACCTCCGTAAGCTGCCACAGGGACCACCAGCAACGGGGTAGGAGCTGCATCGAAGCATCTTCAGAACAGGAGCAGAGCACCCCTCCCCATGCCGGGCTCCCAGACTCCCTCCCCATCCTGAACCATCAGGAAGGCCCAGAAAAGCCCCCACGGCTCTCCACCGCCCTCCCGAGACACATCCCTGCTCCCCGCCCCTGCAGGCTGAGGCTTTCCAACCAGGACCCGCATGGGTCCTCCAGGGAGGGAGGCGTCTGTGCAAGGCAACGGGGAAACACAGCTGTCAAAGCTGACGCATGAGAAAGCACAGGCCCGTAAGTAACTGAGAGAGAGAGAACCATGGCCGCATGAACTGCCTCGGCAACCAGGTAGAGCCGCGGAGAGCACGGCACTCAGGGGTCCGGAGGGGCTGGGCTCGGGGCCTGCAGGCACAGTGCCGGTGCCCAGGGGGTTGTCTGTTCCCCCATCAGAGCCCTGCCCACTCTCAGAGACTGTGGACAGACAACGTCACCAGACAGAGTTCAGGTCCATTCGGTCTCCTGAGGACCCTGAGCTTCTCTCTAGCAGGAGGGGGGTCACGGCCTTACTCCATCAACTGGTGGGTCAAGGCAGGCGGGGGTTCTCGGAGCACAGATCCCACCTGAAGGCTGAGACCCCAGAAACTGCCACACCACGGAGCACTGAGCCCCCGGAAGCTGCCAACCATGGGGCATGCCTGCTAAGACCAGGACCAGTCACCACAGACGAGCAGACGTGGACGAGGTCTCCGGTCCCGTGCACAAGACGCTCGGGTTGGGTGACAGAGGCAGCCGTCAGCCATCCACCCTCCCCACCACCTTGTTCTGGTTCCTGCTCCCAAGCCTCCTCCTGACCTTGGCGTTCCCGTCTCCTGCCAGATGCCCCGATGGTTCCCAGGGTTTGCCAGGCATCGTCCAGCCCCCACTGCCACTGACGAATCCCACCCCCAATTCAGCAGCATTAACCCAGTGCCCCGCATCACAGGTGGGCTGTGAGTGTGCACATAAGTGACAAAGCCCGCAGACGCAGCAGCGCCCGTCTTAACGCTGAGCCCGCTAGTGCCCAGGGAGGGCGAGTTACGTGCCCAGCGCCGCACAACTGAGACGCAGACTCTGAACCCCGATCGCCCTTCTGAATCCCTGACTGCTGGGCCTCTGCTTCTCGGGGGAGATGCGCGAAGCAGGATAAGGCCCGCGGTTCCTCCACTGCACAGACGGCAATGCCCAGAGCCCGGGGGAGGGGCTGGCTGCCTGGTCATAAAGACAAGAAAGCGGAAAGCAGAGCCTCGAGCAGGACGGGGAAGGGCCAGGCCTGTCCAGCAGGGCGGCTCTCTGTCCCCGCCCAGCACAGACCTCGTCTGCCAAGACGCTGCAAGTGGTCGACCATAAGCCCCGGGACAGCAGATGTGGTCCGGGTGGGGCCCACAGGCGCACGCGGAGAAGGGATGCAGCCAGCAAAGCTGGGTCAGCACCACCCGCCGCTGCTGTTTCTCCAGTCCAGGCTCTGGCCCGAGCCAGCCGATGGCCCCTTCCTTATATTAGAGAAAAGTCTCGTCAACACCACAGACAGGCACCCACAGTCACACTCTGGAAGGCTGTGTGCCCCTAGCATTTAATCAACAACCACGCCCTGGGGGTGGGGGTCCAGACTCAGTGAGGGAGCCCCAGGAGCCAGGATGTCAGCGGGGACAAGGGAAGTCTGAGCCACCTCTCCGGGGAACGGATGATGCGTGGCCGCTGTCCGACGCTGGGATAGTGGAACTCGCAGGTGGTCGATGGTTTTAGACCAAGCGCGGCCACCACCCTCCCCGGCGGCAGGGGTGAGACAGCCCCTCAAGGTATCTCCCCTCTCCAACGTGGATGTCCAGACAGCCAGACATGCCTGCAGTACTTGACAGAACATGGGACAGGAGACGCCCAGGGACAGGGAGACAGCTCCGGCCTTCAAGCTGGACAGAGCTGACCTCCCCAGCCTCAGCCAGGTGGCCAGAGACAACCAGCCATACCGTCTTCAACTGTAAGGTGGGGGGCCAGCCCCGATGGTACTGGAGAAGGCAAGAATTTTTTTAAAATGTATGCCACGTGCTCAGCACCACTGGTACTCACTGAGTAATCGCGATTTAATTGCAGGTGAAGTGAAGCTGTGTATTTCATCCCAGTTGGCTCCATTCTCGTGTGAGACTGCTCCGGCCGTAACACAGCCGCCCACAGCCTGGGCGCCTCAAACAACAGACCATTTCCTCCTGGTCCTGGAGGCTGGAATCCCAGACCCAGGTGTGGGCGGGGCTGGTCCTCCTGGGGCCTCTCTACTGGGCGTGCAGACGGCCGTCTCCTCCCCTCACGGGGTTGTCCCTCTGTGTGCGTCTGTGTCCTGACCTCCTCCTCTTATAGGGACACCAGTCCTATTACATATGACCACCCACGTGACCCCACTTCACCTGAACCATCTCTTCAGAGACCCCATGGGGTCGCAAAGAGTTGGACACAGCCTAGTGACTGAGCGTGCACGCAGACACACGTCTCCTAACAAAGGAAGCCATTTAGAGAAAAGGAACAGCGCGGTGCCAAATGAGGAGACAGATCAACAAGCCAAGAAACTGTAGCTACAACGACCTGGAAGACAGGAGTTCAGGTAAAACCCAAGTGATAAAATCCACCATTCGTGCAGCACTGCCGTGAACCTACACACACCCTGTGGTTGCTGTTCAGTCGCTCAGTCGTGTCCGACTCTTTGTGACCCCACGGACTGCAGCACGCCAGGCCTTCCTGTCCTCCACCATCTCCTGGAGTTTGCTCAGACTCACGTCCATCGAGTCGGTGATGCCATCCACCCATCTCATCCTCTGGCGTCCCCTTCTCCTCCTGCCCTCAGTCTTTCCCAGCATCAGGGCCTTTTCCAATGAGTCAGCTCTTCTTCAAATGTTTTGTATGTCACAATAAAGCCTTTCCTATTACTCATTTCTCCTGTTTCACTATGTCCTTTCTAACATCCCTCTTTTATCTTTTACAGCACATTTGCCCTACGGCCCATTACTTGTAGGAAGAAAGTAGAGCAAAGATGCTTAAGGCAAAAGTACCGAGAACCACCTACAGGAACTCTCACTCCAGCCACTGGCTGGAACCCAGTGCCCCTGAATGGAACGAGACAATGCTGTGACCTCCCAAGCTGGCCCCTGGAACCCGAACCTTCGTGAAGATGTCATAAATAAAGGGAAACTCAAGGCAAGGGTTAATGGGACTGGCTGCACCAGCTGAAATGGAAGAGCCTCGCCTTGATCAGGAAAATTACTTAATCAATCCACTTTTACACTTTCCGTCTTCAGTCATTACCTAGAATGTTCACTTACAAATGCAAATTGCAAGGAAATCTATACTCATTAAGGCTTTCTTTTTCTTGGGAGTTTTTATCGAGCCATCAGGAGGCTATCGGCTCATAAAGGTGACAGAAGAAGTGGGACCCAGAGAAGGCAATCAAGCCTGCCTAATTAAGTCGTGTGCGGGGCACCCGAGGAAAAAGTAGGGCACCTCCTCCAAAGTATCACACCTCCAGCGGGGGAACAGGCTCCGCCAAAGGCAAACATCCACTTCAAACAAAAGCCGTGTAGTTCACTCTTCTTTGCATGCGTGCTAAGTCTCTTCAGTCGTGTCTGACTCTTTGCAACCCCATGCACTGCAGCCCGCCAGGCTCCTCTGTCCACAGGATTCTCCAGCAAGAATACTGGAGTGAGTTGCCACTTCCTCCTGCAGGGCATCTTTCCCACCCAAGGATCGAACCCGCGTCTCTCACGTCTCCTGCACTGGCAGGCGAGTTCTTTAATGCTAGTGGGAAGCCCTCACTCTCCTTACTACCTTAAAAAGCCTAGAGAACGGAGCCTGGTTGTTTGGAAAGTATTAGGAAAAGAGAAAGGGAAGAATAAAATCCTTCTTGTGGCAGCCTCATTAGGTGATGCTGAGAGAGAACACGAGAGCAGAGGCTGTGCAAAGCCAGACACGCTTAACGTCCAAGTCACACAAGCCGCTGGGATCGGACATGACGGTGAATCTCACGGGAGGGAGCAGATTCCCCCCGGCATTCCAGCGCACAGATCCCAACGCTGCTTCACACAGCCCTGCAGCAATCCCAAGTCCACCGACTTTATTATTATTATTTATTTTTTGCCAGAAAGAGATGCCCATTCCCTGGGTTTACCTACCGTCCACAGAGCGAGTCCATCCCCCAGAGCCAGACCTGCAGTGAGACTCCTCCTGACCCCACACCTCAGAGGGACCAGGATCACCATCATATGGGAGAACTGAGCCGGGGAATACCTGCCATTTCTCCAAGGTCAAAGGGCAGCGCCTGGCCATCAGGCCCAGAGTCCTGGTCCAGCTGGGCGCCAGCATCCCCCTGGATGTCGTGTTCAGTGAGCTCTCTGCCTGAAGGTCCCCGTCCCCTTCTGGACCCCTCAGCACCTGCAGGAGTTTGCTGGGGCTGCCGAGACAAAGCACCGCAGATGGGGTGACAACGGACATTTCCTGTCTCTCCGCTTCGGGGCTGCACGCCCAAGATCGCTGTGTCAGGCTCCATGTGGGACCTGCCAGGCAAGGGGCCGAGGTCCCTCCCCTCGGCCCGTGGAGGGCCGTCTCCACGCTCACCAGGCTTCTCCCCGTGGGCACGTCTGTCTCCAAATCCCCCTGCTTATGAGGACAGGAGTCACACTGGATGAGGGCCCGCCCGAGTGATCCTGTTTTACCTGAATCACCTCTTTAAAAGCCCAGCTCCAAATACAGTCACATTCTGGATTTGGAGATGGGGGTGCTTCCCTGGTGGCTCAGATAGCAAAGAATCCCCCTACAAAGAGGGAGACCTGGGTTTGATCCCTGGGTCAGGAAGATCCCCTGGAGAAGAGAATGGCAACCCACTCCAGTATTCTTGCCTGGAGAATCCCATGGACAGAGGAGCCTGACGGACTATAGTCCATGGGGTCGAAAAGAGTCGGACATGAGTTGGCAACGGAACACTTTCTGGACACGGGGGTTAGGACACTAACGCGTGAATCTTGGTGACACAGCCCAGCCTATGACAGCACTGTCCCTGGAGTGACCAGATCAAAGGGCAGCACCATTTCTGTGTTACAGGGACGTCACCACACAGAGAGAACCCCAAAGCCTTATAACAGGAAACAGATCCCCAGCAACTCCAGGGTGGGGGAATGGGAAGGGTGGGTGGCCAGATAATTCACAGGCAAAGCTTCCCCAGGTGGCCCCCGAGGCTGCATCTGAGGCCTGTCCGCAGGTGCCTGGGCCTCAAGCGCCCTAAGAAGCAGGCACCATGGGAGTCGGCGTGGGCCCTGACTCCAGCATGGCGCCGGGCGGTCAGGGCTGGGAGTCCACTTGGGGACCCTGCAGCCCCAACCCTCCACCTTCAGCTACCCACAAACCACCTTTGTTGTTCGGATCTCAGGCCCCAAAGCTGCTCACTCCCTGGTTGTCTTTTAATTACCTCTATTTTTTAAATTCAAATCTTATTCAAAAAGGAAAACCAGAATCAAGCCAGTAAACACAACCTAACTGCTGGATCCAAAGAGCAGATGAGGGTGGGAGGGGGCTGATGCCAAGGAGAGGCCCGGCCAGAGAGACGCAGAAGAATGCAGAACCCAGGCCTGGTAAAGCTGTAAGTTACACACAGGTGTGAAGGACCTGAAGAAATGGTGATCAAGTGTCTTCAGAGCCAGGTTGGAAGTAATCAGAGGCTTCTGCTTCTGCTAAGTCGCTTCAGTCGTGTCCGACTCTGTGCGACCCCATAGACGGCAGCCCACCAGGCTCCCCTGTCCCTGAGACTCTCCAGGCAAGAACACTGGAGTGGGTTGCCATTTCCTTCTCCAATGCAGGAAAGTGAAAAGTGAAAGTGAAGTCGCTCAGTCATGTCCGACTCTTAGCGACCCCATGGACTGCAGCCCACCAGGCTCTTCTGTCCATGGGATTTTCCAGGTGTGCGGTGCCATTGGCTTCAATCAGAGACTTAAGAGAGCCCCCGCAAAAAACAATACAAAATAGCAGCAAGCAACTGAGGGAGTAGACACAAACTTCCTGAGGAGCTAGGACGGAGGATTCAAAGTGTTCACAATCCCCCACCTTCCGCACTTAAGTAGGCCCTGGGCTGCTGGGCTGCAGGGTCCAGGCCTCAGAGTCGGGCAAGACCAGACAAAGCTACAAGGGCCTGGTCCCAGCCAGACGCCCTGGTGATGGTCAACCCCGGGCCTGAGACGAAAGGGCCACACTGCCGGGCTGGTCCGGGGGTCAGTGCCCTGTAACCCCAAGAAGTCTTAAACATACGTGTGACGAGAAAAAAGATACCAAAAGCACCTAACCAGTATCACGCTGGGTTGGCCAAGATTTGTTTGGGTTTTTCTTAACATTTTAAATCCATCTGGGTTTTCTGGTAATGTCTTAAATCATCTTAAAGTGAAATAAGGTTTCACTTTTACACCCTGCTACTGCTGCTGCTAAGTCACTTCAGTCCTGTAGGACTCTGTGCGACCCCACAGACGGCAGTCCACCAGGCTCCCTTGTCCCTGGGATTCTCCAGGCAAGAACACTGGAGTGGGTTGCCATTTCCTTCTCCAATGCATGAAAGTGAAAAGTGAAACTGGACCTGTTTGTACTCATCATCCCAGTCAAAATCGGCAACAGAATGGCAGGTTTAGTCATAAGACTTTGCACCCAAAGTATAATTTAAAAGAAAGTTCAAGAATGTCTAGAATGTTTCAGAGAATGTGAGTTTCCCAATTTTCAGTATAATTAGGTTACACTTTACTAATCAAAGTAATGAAACAATGACTTTCATCCCTGAAACAGAATTTTTGTTAAAATCCATGGGCATTTGAGTTTGTAAGTGAGATCCCACTGTTATCAAAGGCCCACTCTTTTTTTTTTTTTTTGGCTGCACCCCACAGCACGTGGAATCTGAGCTCCCAACCAGGGATCAAAGCTGTGCCCTCTGCACTGAAGGCGAATCTTAACACTGAACCACAGGGAAGTGCCAAAGTCTCATTCTTCTTAAGGGATTATAAAATCACCTCGATTCATAAATAGAGTAACAGCTGTAAATCAAATTCACGAGCTTTAGGAAAGCTAAGTCTTAGGGTATGTACCTTGAATAAACTGAATATTGATTCTAAAATCACAAATAACTGAAGGTTGTCTTTGCTTCATGGGAAACCTTTGCTGGGGAAAAAGGAGGAAGTTTTTAGGGGCAGACTGCTTGCCAACAAGGAAAGCCAGCTGTCCCCTGAAAACGCACAAGCTCAAAGTTGAAAATTATGCTTTATTTGGTGGACTTTCTGAGGACTTAAGTCCGGAAAAACAGCCTCTTAGATCCCTGAGGGACTGCTCTGAAAAGGTAAGGGAGAGCCAGGTTATACAGGAGTTGTTGCAACAAAATCAGGTAGTTGGAACATCAGAAGATTAGCTCAAGTTAATGGATTTAGCGGTTTTCCCTGCATGGGAAGATGCAAGAGTTTGGGCTCATTGAAATCACTCCTTTGATATGAACCTCAGCTGTCTGGAGGCAGCATCCTGGCCCCTCAGGGTGCACCGCCCGAGCTGATGACACTTCTGCCCGCAAAGAGCTCGTGTAAAGTGTGAAATTCCGCTTGGGGAGAGGCAGCCCTGGAGTGTGCAGCTGTGCTCTCGGGTCCACACCCAAAGGCCCCGGGGCAGGCTCATCCTGCCGGGCACAGCTGTCTGTGACATCACACCAGCACTGGCGATTACATACCACTTCCCCGAATTCCACCCCACTGCTCTGCCTCGGCCACCTGCCCACCCCACCACAGCGACACGGGGCCCACGCTCCCTGTGCATCACGATCGGGGACGGCACAGCGACACGGGGCCCACGCTCCCTGTGCGTCACGCTCGGGGACGGCACAGCAACACGGGGCCCACGCTCCCTGTGCGTCACGCTCGGGGACGGCACAGCGACACGGGGCCCACGCTCCCTGTGCGTCACGCTCGGGGACGGCACAGCGACACGGGGCCCACGCTCCCTGTGCGTCACGCTCGGGGACGGCACAGCGACACGGGGCCCACGCTCCCTGTGCGTCACGATCGGGGACGGCACAGCGACACGGGGCCCACGCTCCCTGTGCGTCACGATCGGGGACGGCACAGCGACACGGGGCCCACGCTCCCTGTGCGTCACGCTCGGGGACGGCACAGCGACACGGGGCCCACGCTCCCTGTGCGTCACGCTCGGGGACCGCACAGCGACACGGGGCCCACGCTCCCTGTGCGTCACGATCGGGGACCGCACAGCCGACACGGGGCCCACACTCCCTGTGCGTCACGCTCGGGGACCGGCCTCGGTACCGCCACTTGCTGTGTGACCTTGAGAAAGCCCCTCAACCGCTCTGAACCTTCCCCCCGTCACCTGTCACACGAAGCTGTAGTTCTTGTTTTCCTGAGTTCAGACAATCGTCTGAGTTCATCAGACAATCTCTGCAGAGTCGCTTTGTAAACTGCAATTTCTGTTTCTGGCCAAAGCAGAAAGGCCAGCACAGAAGTCAGACTCAAATAAATGTAAATAGTTGACGAAAACGAGCTCTTATCCACATACAAGAGCCTCAGCAACAAACTGCTGTCCCTGAGTCAAAGTGGCCCGCATGTGCGGGTGGAAGCCTGGTGCCCGGACTGAATGGACTGGAGTGGAAGGACAGGCAGCAGCCGGCCTGCGGACGCCCCCAGCCAGGGGCACGGCAGTTCACGCCATCCTTTCCCCCTGGAGGTCCTGCCCTGTTAAGAGGTGCTCCATGGAAGGAGGAGGCCCCGAGCAGCAACAGGTGACCCGGCTCCTCTGCATGGCCTCTGGGCAACAGCCTGCAGGCAGCACAGCCTTGGGTGGGAGGGGCACACAGCGTGACCGCCAGCGAGGGTCCCCAGTGCCAGACCTCCAAGGATGCCTCCAAAGCGGGTCGGCTCACTGGCGACCCCGGCAGGACGTCACGCCTTGCCGGGCAGGACTCCAACGCCCTGTGGCTGGAAGAGACAGCCAGTGACCCCATCCAAGAGGAGCAGACCTCGGGCGAGGGCTGCCCATAACCGTGTTATCAGGAACGGTGTCGCAGGCACCAAGGATGCGAGAAAACAGCAGAAGTCTGGGGGGGAGGCCCCTCCCCCTCCCCACAGAGAGAATGGCATCTCACTGCAAAACAGATTATTCTTCCTCAAGGCGTGCCGTTGTTGTTGTTTTTTTCTCATTTGTCTTTTTTTTTTTTTTAGCAGTTTCGGGTTCACAACAAACTTGAGAAGAAGGGACAGAGACTTCCCGTGTACCTCCTACCTGCCCCCCCGGGAGGTACAGTTCCCCCACTGTCGACGTCCCCACCAGAGCGGCCCCCTGGCTACTGATGAACCTAGAGGGCACGCCGTCATCACCCAGAGTCCACAGCTTAAACCAGGGCTCACCCTCGGTCTTGTATCTTCCGTGAGTTCGGACAGATGTTTAATGTATCCACCACTGCAGCATCACGGAGAGGATTTCCTGCCCTGAAAAGCCCTCCATGCTGTCTCTACTCACCCCTCTCCACACTCCCACTCCTGGCAGCCAGTGATGTCTTCACTGTCTCCACAGTTCTGCTTTTTCCAGAATTGTATGCAGTTGGAGCTGTACACTGCGGGCTTCCCTGGTGGCACAGCAGTAAAGAATCAGCCCGGCCATGCAGGAGACGCAAGACTCAGGTTTGAGCTCTGGGTTGGAAAGATCCCCTGGAGTAGGAAATGGCGACCCACAGAAGCCTAGCAGGCTGCAGTCCATGAGGCCAGAGAGTCAGGCAAGACTGAGCACGCACGCACACACACACACACGTACACACACATGCGCACACACGCACACGCACACGCACAGGCGCACACATGCACGCACGCACACACGTACACACACTCACACACGCGCATGCACGCACACACGCATGCACGCACACGCATGCGCACACGCGCGCGCACACACGCGCACACACACGCACACACACGCACACACAGTGGGCAGCCTTTGCAGCCTGGCTTCTTTCACACTGTCACAGCATTTAAGGCTCCTCCATGTCTTCCCGTGGTGTGACAGCTCACTTCTTCCTAGTGCTGAATAATATTTCATCATCTGGATGGACCACGGTTCATCCACCCACCTACTGAAGGGCACCTCACAGCTTCCAATTTTTGGCAATTATAAGTAAAATCTGTGTTCAGGTTTTCGTGTGGATTAAGTTTTCGACTTTGACTTAATGCCCAGGAACACGATGGCTGGAACACACGGTAAGACTGTGTTTAGTTTTGTGAGAAGCTGTCGAACTGTCTTCTGCAGCAGCCACGACAGTGAGCTCCCGCTGCTCCACACCCTACCCGTATCTGACACTGTCACTCCAGCTGGGCCATTCTCCTAGGTGTGTGGTGGCATTTGGGGTTCATTTTAGCAATTTTTGTACGGAAATAAAATTCACCATTTAAAGAGGACAGCTCAGTGGTTTTCAGCTGCTTTGTACGAGCATCACCAGTGTGTAATTCCAGGCCATTTCTATCTGCCAAATGGAGACCCCCAAGCCCATCACATTCACTCCCCATTCCTTCCTCCTCCAA
Organism: Bos indicus x Bos taurus; assembly: GCF_003369695.1. Classification (NCBI taxonomy): domain Eukaryota; kingdom Metazoa; phylum Chordata; class Mammalia; order Artiodactyla; family Bovidae; genus Bos; species Bos indicus x Bos taurus. Next base: position 3,084,646 of record NC_040104.1, on the reverse strand, counting down.
ATCCCACCCCAGCCGACCCTGCCCCTCCCCACCGTGCACCCCACTGTCTCACTCAGGGCACGTCACATAAGTGGAATCGCACAGTATGAGACCTCTTACGTCTGGCTTCTTTCACATGGCATAACGTTCCTGAGGTTCATCCATGTTGCAGTGAGTGTCAGGGCTTCACGCCTTTCCATGGATGAATGATATTCCCTCGGACGGAGGGACCACGTGTGTTTATTATCCATTCGTCTGTGGGTGACGTCAGTGTTTCTGACACTTAGGATCTACTGGAAGTAATGCTACTGTGAAGACTCACACGTGTCCGTGTCTCCTGGGCAGACACGTTTGAACATGTGTTCATGCCTCCTGGGTACGTGCCTGCGAGTGGAACCGCTGGGTCTGCTTAACTCCTTGAGGACCTGCAGCCTGCCCTCCTCCATGGGCAATCACAGTGGCAGCGGCGTGGCTGCAACAGTCACTCTCTTTCATCAGTTGCCATTCAGTCCTCAAGCTCTTTGCCCCTGTGCTTATCCAGTATCGCCCCCATCTTACCAATAAGGAAACAGAGACATAAAGAGGTAGAACAAGTACCTAAACCAGAGAGCCAAGCCATGGCAGAACCAAGATGTGATGCTGGACCCAGAGTCCACTCTCTGAAATACTGCTGTGCAGTGACGGGTGAACACTGCTGTCAGGACTGTCCAGACCCTTGACGGGACTCCTGGGAGGGCACCTCTGAGCCCTTGAAATGTCCTCCTGAGAAACTGTTTATATGAGGCCATGAGCCACAACAGGTCATTTATACTAATAACATGGTTTATGGGGAGGGCCCCGGGCTTGACAGAGGGGCTGGAGACTAAGCTCAGCCTGCAGGTGGTCCACCATGCCTCTGTGACCGACCCCCAGTAAAACCCCAGGACTCCCTAATGCTCCCCAGGGAGGATTCCTGATTGGCAGCAGCTCATGTGTGCTGTCACACAGGGCTTCTGGAAGAATCAAGTGTCGTTTGCAAGAGTCCTCTGGGACAGGACAGCTGGGAGCTGGCGCCTGGTCCCCCTGTACCCTGGCCCACGACCCTTTGCATCAGCTGATTTCACCAGTGTCCTCTCTCTATAACAAAGTGTGACTACATCAGCTTGGCTGAGTCCTGGGAGTCCTTCTAGAGAATCACTGAACTTGAGGGTGGTCTGAGGGCCCCTGAACAGCCGGTTCTGTAAGCGACTGTAGCTCTCAGGAGCAGAGCTGCAAGAGAGAGGTGGGGAATCTGATACCTGTACCAGCAGGTAGGTCACCTGCATAGAAGTAAAACAGGTAAATCTAAAAAAAGAATCAAATACCACAGAGAGGAAATCTGGAGAAGCCTGCTCCCAGAGTAACCGGAGGACCAGGGCAAGCACCCTGGCTTGCGGGCACATTTCCTGGCTCGAGGTGGCTGCAGGAACAATGCCTCCCCCCACCCCCAAGGCAGGTAACGGGATCCGACTCGCTTCCCGTCTGCACTGCCCAGAACAACTGCCAACTCCCAGGTAAGGTGAGCCTGTGCGGGCAGGGACCCGGTTCCCATGGACAAGTTCTCAGGTGATGGGCTCCCCATGTGAAGACGAGGACACAGTGCTGCCCAGGACTCCAGACACACGTGTGCATCACAGACACACACTGGGCGTCTGTCCCCCGCCAGCCACTGCTGCACTTTTAGGGCAAGCCCCACCCAGGTTTCACCTGGACCCCTCAGCCGCGGCCTGACCAGAGACACAGAAGCAAGCCCGGGGCGTGCTTCCCGTCACACGGACTAGTTCCCTCCCTGGATACTGCCACGGAGCCAGTCCTGGGCAAGGGGTGCAGGATACAGAGGCCACAGAGACATCATCTCCTCGGAAAGGGCGCCCCCTCCACTGCTGGTGAGGATGCAAAGAGATGCAGCCACCACAGAGAACAGTGCAGAGAGTCCTCAAAAACCACAGTTAAGTTACCGCATGACCCAGCAATTTAGATTCCTCTAAAAACAGAAGTATCATATGATCCAGCAATCTCACTCCTGAGCAGATATCCAGAGAAAACTTTCATTCAGAAAGATACACGCACGCCTGTGTTCACAGCAGCCCTATTCACAATAGCCAAGACATGGAAATGACCTAGATGAATCAGCAGATGAATGGATAAAGATGCGGTACATATATACAGTGGAATGTTAGTCGGCGATAAAAAAGGAATGAAATTCGGGTCGTCTGTAGAGATGTGGATGGACCTAGACTCTATCATACAGAGTGAAATTAGTCAGGAAGAGAAAAACAAATATCATACATTAATGCATGTTCGTGGAATCCAGAATAATGGTACGGATGAACCTAGTTCCAGGGCAGGAATAGAGACACAGACGTAGAGAATGAACTTGTGGACACAGCAGGGGAAAGGGACGGTTGGATGAGTTGGGAGATTAGGACTGGCATGTGTAAGTTACCAGGTATAAAACAGACAGCTGGCAGGAAGCTGCACTGCAGTATAGTGAAGAGCACGGAGCTCAGTCCGGTGCTGTGATGACCTAGATGGGTGAGAAGGAGGGGTGGGAGGGAGGCCAAAGAAGGAGGGGGTCCATACACACACATGGCTGATTCACTCCACTGTACACCAGAAAGTAACTCAACACGGTAGACCAATTATATTCCAAAAAAATAAAAGGATGTGCAAAAAAAAAAAAAAATACCCAATGGGCCTGAACTACATTCCAACATCCTAGTCGCTGGATTAAATATTACTTGAATCCACTTCGTGACTATGAAAGAGCTCTGATTAGTGGAACCGCTCTCTCTAAAAACATCCAGGGAGAATGAGCGCTGGAAGGCGACTGTGTACCTGCCACTCGGGTGGAAGGAATAAATACAAAAGAGGAACAGGAGCGTAAATATTTAGAGAACGTGGAACAGCAGCCCTTCCTTCCATCCCCGGCTGTGCTTTTCTGACAGACAGGTAAATTGCCCTATTTTTCCATCCATGGCTACGGGACCACAGCAAAATTACAGAGACCGGCTCGCTACCTAGGCAAACAGGCAACAATTTGTAATAGAATAAAAATGTCAACAGAAAAAAGAAAAAAGAAAGAAAAGGGGACAATTTGCATCCATGCAAACACCCTGAGTTTTATTTCCAACTGTCCGAGAGAGGGAAAACCTCATTTGGCGGAAGGCTGATGTGTTTGTTCTGGTGAGCTACATTCTGCCTTCTCCCTTCTTCCTTCCAAGAAAAGGTTTAGTCAACGAGTTGGTGACTCCCCACAGTTCTAAAGCCTCACGGCAGCTGACCCTTCCAGGAGAACTGGACCACAGGCTGGCATCAGCCCCCGCCCAGCTGGGGCTTGTGTGAGACCCTCTGCTGGGTGCATCCCGGGGCTGTAGAACAGCAGGGAGTTCCAGAAACCAGGCTCACAATCGGATTCCCCCAACACAGCCCTTTGGAGCTGGTTCACAAAAACCATCCCCCTGTGAATGTGTGGTTAAGCCCCGGTGTCACCAAACCTAGAAAATTCCTGATGTGGCTACATGACTTTTTTCTTCTGAAACAGATTGTTATTGGTGCTCTGTGGTTTCGTTGCTAAGCATATCTGACTCTTTTGCGACCCCATGGACTGTAGCTCACCAGGCTCCTCTGTCCATGGGAGGGATTCTCCAGGCAAGAACACTGCAGAGGGATACACATACATTTACAGTCACATGAACACCACTTTACTTGCATTCACTCTCACCAGGCTCCTCTGTCCATGGGAGGGATTTTCCAGGCAAGAACACTGACGTGAGATACACATACATTTACAGTCACATGAACACCACTTTACTCTCAGTCTCATCTAACTTCTTTCTTACCAGGAAGCTGTCTCTATGAACCTCAGTAAATCCAGCCCCACCCTGAGACCAGATACTAACTCACTCCATCGGGTTACTTCCGCTCGCTCGGCATGGGCTCAGAGGACGGGAGAGACCCAGCTTCTGCTGGGAGAAGCCAGGACACACAGCCTGCTTGGCTCAGAGAAACCACCCTCCACACCTCGATGCGGGCAAGCCCTGCGCCAAAGATCTCGCTCAGCAGCCTCGGGCCTGGAGGTAAAAATATCTCAGGGAACAGAGACAGCAACGTGTGAGAGCACATAATCAGTGCCTGGGATCCTCAGACACACGACACACACCCTGGGGCCAGGGCGGGAGCCCCGCTGACCTGAGGGCTGGCCCGCTGCTCGGGGGCCAGGGTTTAGAGGCCTCCCAGGAGACTGCAGGCCTGGAGGCCTCCCTGCCCCCAAGGAAGCTGAGCGGGGCTCCATCGGGACAAAGCGTCTCTTTCCAACTCTCCAGCACACAATCTTGGACTCAGTGTAACACGCAAACACGTCACCAATTCTTTTTTGAAAACAGCTTGGTGAAGATCTAATCCACATGCCATACAACTCACTTGCTATTCAGTCACTCAGTCGTGTCCGACTCTGTGACCCCATGGACTGCAGCACGCCAGGCTTCCCTGTTCTTCACTGTCTCCCTGAGTTTGTTCAAACTCATGTCCATTCAATCAGCGATGCCATCCAGCAATCTCATCCTCTGTCGTCCCCTTCTCCTCCCGCCTTTAATCTTCCCAGCATCAGGGTCTTTTCCAATGAGTCAGCTCTTCACATCAGGTGGCCAAAGTATTGGAGCTTCAGCATCAGCATCAGTCCCTCTAATGAATATTCAGGACAGATTTCCTTTAGGATTGACTGGTTGGATCTCCCTGCAGTCCAAAGGACTCTCAAGAGTCTTCTGCAACACCACAGTTCAAAAGCATCAATTCCTCGGCACTCAGCCTTCTTTATGGTCCAACTCTCACAACCACACGTGACTACTGGAAAAAACCGCAGCTTTGACTGGACAGACCTCTGTCCGCAAAGTAACAGGCTGTCTAGGTTTGTCATAGCTTTTCTTCCAAGGAGCAGGTGTCTTTTAATTTCATGGCTGCAGTCACCATCCGCAGTGATTTGGGAGCCCAAGAAAATAAAGTCTGTCACGATTTCCATTGTTTCCCCACCTATTTGCCATGAAGTGATGGGACCAGATGCCATGACCTTCATTTCTTGAATGTTGACTTTTAAAACAGCTTTTTCACTCTCCTCTTTCACCTTCATCAAGAGGCTCTTTAGTTCTTCGTCACTTTCTGCCATAAGGATGGTGTCATCTACATATCCGAGATTATTGATACTTCTCCCGGCAATCTTGATTCCAGCTTGTGCTTCGTCCATCCTGGCATTTCACATGATGTACTCTACATATAAGTTAAATAAGCAGGGTAACAATATGCAGCCTGACGTACTCCTTTCCCGATTTGGAGCCAGTCCATTGTTCCATGTCCAGTTTTGCTGTTTCTTGGCCTGCATACAGTTTTCTCAGGAAAATACAATTCAGCAGGCTTTCCTGTGATCATGGAGTTGGGTAGACCATCACCTCTGTCCACACTAAAACAGTTACACAGTCTCAAGAACACCATAATTCTCAGCCATCACCTCCCAAACCCCCAGCCCCACCACCCCTGGCAACCACTCATGACTTTCTATCTCTACAAATTTGCCTTTTGGGGACATTTCATATAAAATGGAGTCACATGCTATAGAATCATTCAACTCTCTTTTATCTCTTTTCTTCGATTCTCTTTTGCAAAAAGCCTTGTCCTTGGCACAGTTCCATGAATTCTATGCCTGAATCACTTCAAAATACAAGACTATAATACACTTGAACCTCTCAGCATAGTGTCCATCTCAAAAAGGTTTTCATTATGGGATTTCTCTGATGGTGCAGCAATTGAGAATATTCCATGCAATACAGGGGACATGGGTTTGATCCCTGGTCAGGGAACTAAGCTCCCTGCATGCTGCAAGGCCACACACCGCAATGAAGACCCATCACAGCCAAAATAATAATTAAGAAAAGGTTTTGTTATGTCCTCAGCTTTCACTGAAGTCAAACAGTATATGAAAACTACTGGGGCGTTCCTGGTCAAATGCCAACTGAAGACACCACTTGAGAACGTTCCTCCTAGACAAGAGCACTGAGAAAACCTGTTCTCCAGGTGAACTCATACTAGAAAAGAGAGCTCTGCTAGCCCAGCTTTCCCTTTTCCCCCTGGCTGCCAGGAGGCTCAGAGATAAAGCACACATGTGGCTGCAAAGCCACGCTGTCATCCCAGGAGCTGGTCATAGCCTGATGGTTTTGGCAGAGTTTTAATGGTCTTTAACCCAATGTTACAGTCCATGGATCCCAAAGAGTCAGACACGATGGCTCAACTAAGCACAGCACAACTCAACATTAAATCAGAGTTCTCAGGGGGGCCCGTAGCAGAATCACTTGGTTAGTAAGCTAACAAGGCAGATTCCTGTTGAACTGGAGGAGGCCTTAGAACCTGCGATTTCAACAAGACGCCCAAGAGTTCTCATTCTTTGGCTCAGGTTCCAAGTCAAAAACTAAATAACACAGCCCTTTTCCTAGGACTGGGATGACCCATTTGGGTCAACAAACCCAGTTCTTCCTCATCCTCGATCATCCTCACCCCTGCGGGGAGCATCGGTGAGTTGGCCCAGGTGCTGCGTGCAGGGGCTGTGGTAGACGCGGCCGGCACGCACACACAGCCCGGGGGAAGGGCTCCGCCTGCCGAGATGACAACGTGGTCCTCAGCTGAGAGATCTGGGAGGATCTACATGATGAGCACAGCGACCAGCACGGCTTTCCCGAGACCTCATGGCCTCCATCTCGGTCCTCAGAGGAGACCAGCAGCTCCCGTGGGGACTCCGGTCCACCTGGACCCATTCGGACTTCTCGACGTCACACTCCAACCCCGGGGCTCTGTGAAGCCCGAGGTCATTCCGGCATCAGCTCTTCGGGTCCCCCTCCCGACTCGGGGGGATGTTTCCCTCCCCACCTCTCTCAGTGGGCGACCAGGTCTAACGTGTTTGGAGGAAGCGGGGGGCAGAGGAGCAGAAGGAAACCCAGGGGTGCTGGGCTCGTTCCCACAGTGGCCCCAAGACGCCCGAGGGTGCAGCTGCGTCCTGTGCAGGCCCTGGGAGCTGGGGGCATGGTCTCAGAGAGCATGCAAGGGTGGAGACGGGGAACCCTCCTGGGAGGTGGGGTCTCCAGACAGTCAAGGGGTCGGGAACAAGGAGGAGAGCCGCACAGAGCAAACGTGAGAACCATGCGTCTGGGGTGGAGCCACTGGGCACAGGAAACATGCCCATGGAAGTGTGGAGCCGCATGCTGCCATGACGGGTGGGCATGGCCTGGCAGGTTCCCTGACCCCTCAGGCCTCCTTGCTCCCTCTGCCCTGGTAAGACGTGCAGGTCCTGGGGCGGCCGGAGCAGAATGTAACCGCCCAGAAAGACCAAAGGCAGGAGGCGTGTGGGCAGGGCTTGGGGTGCCCACTTGACCTCCAGGCCTCGGAAGCAATGGAAGCGCTGAAAGTGGACATTCGTGGGGGACACTCTGAATGTGTGGAACACTCGGGGCACTTCTGTGGAGCTCAGCAGTGTGCACCCGGCGTGCGGACTCAGGCTCAGTCTGGCCGAGAGCAGGGGTGCTCGGGGCTTTCCTAAAGGAAATCAGTCCTGAATATTCACTGGAAGGACTGAAGCTGAAGCTGAAGCTCCAATACTTTGGCCACCTGATGCGAAGAGCCGACTCATTGGAAAAGACCCTGACGCTGGGAAAGACTGAAGACAGAAGAAGGTGACGACAGAGGAACTGAACTGAACTCAACTGAACCAAACGCCTCTCCCAGCAGTTTACCTGGGGGGGCGCGTTCTGCAGACAGTGACAGGGTGATGGAAGTCCTGCCCACGCCAGTGCCAAGCCCGCTCCCCAAGATCTCATCTGGGCCACGGTGACCTGAGGAAAGGGCATCACATCTTCCCGTGGTGACCAGCTAGCCATCGAGGTAAGCCTGTTCAAATCCTTAGCCCTAGCCACACACAAGGCCCCACTTCCCTTCCTCTTCACTGAAATATGACCCTGTCTCCCGACCACAGTGAAATCGGGATTCATGCGGTAGATGACCGTCCAGGGTCTGCTGTGACAAAGGGCCCCAGGCTGGGCCGCTCAGAGCAGCACAAACGTATCGTCTCCCAGTCCTGGAGGCTGAAAGTCTGGAAACAGGTTCACGGGACGGAAATCCAGGCGTCGCAGAGCTGGCTCCCTCCAAAGGCTCTCGGGGAGGGGCCTTCCAGCCTCTTCCGGCCTCCAGGGGCTCCGGGTGTCCCAGCTCATGGCTGCGTCCCCCAGCCCCTGCCTTCACGGGTCTCCTCTGCTCAGACCTGCCTGTCGTAAGGCCTCTTGTGACGGATTAAAGGCCCAGTGAGATAATCCTGGGTAATCTGTACATCACAGGACCCTTAGGGTTCATGGTGAAGGACAGAGAAGCCTGGTGTCCGTGGGGTCGCAAAGCGTCAGACACAAGTTAGCGACTGAGAACAGCTTCATGAAAACGGAATCTCTGCATTCGTCCAAGCGAGCGCTGTGACTCATGGGTGAGAATTCACTGACTCGAAAAGACCCTGATGCTGGGAAAGGCTGAGGGCAGATAGAGAAGGGGACGCACGACAGAGGAGGAGACGGTTGAAGGCATCACGTTAATTTAACTGTGCATTAACTCCATTACTCGAAAGTGAAACCCTCTGCCACCCATTACGTGACATTCTGGCTGCTCCCTAAATTACCACCCGAGGGTCATTTTCCATGTTTTTCCGAATGGCAGCAGGAGGGGATCGCTTCCAAAGGCCTGAAACTCAGAATCCACACCGCTTTGCTACGTGATGACCATCTCCACTGCAAGGGGACATGGTGGCCAGGATGGGGCCGTGGGGCGCCCACGCAGGGGCGTCCACGATGAACAGCGGCCTCTAGGACATCCGGAGGTCGCTGAAGGGCAGGGTCCCTTCACGGGACACCAGAGGATGCAGGAAAAACAGCTGAGAGGGAGATGAAGCGCGCAGAAAAACCCAGGCCTGATGGAAAATTCTGCCTCCGTTCCCCCAACCCACTCAGGACGTAGCACTTCCTGGGTTCACGAAGACTGACCCCTGAGAGACGGAAACTGCCCCCCTCCATCCACAGCACAGGACCACCATCCTTCTCCAGCTGAGAGGCCTTGGGAGGCTGCCCTGGGGCTCATCTCTCTGTGAACACCCAGCCCCCCGGGGCCCCCTGTCCTGGAGATGACCAACGCTGCGTGGGAAAGGCACCCTGGCCGGCAGAGCAAGCTGACAGCGTGTCCACTCTGGGCCTAAAGGGCCGCCCGGTCCAGCCGTTCTTCCTCTCTTCCCCTGGCACATCAGTGACCATGGCCACAGAGACGGATTCTGAGACCACAGCCCCCACCACTTGGGGCCAACGGAGAGGAGTTCCCTAAGAAGCAGCTGGAGGCCCAGCCCTGATGCAGGGTTCCCAATGCCAGGCCGGGGACAGGCAAACGCTCGGGTCGAGTGATCAAGGGGCCTTTTCTCAGAAAGGAGGCAGGAGGAGGTGAGCGGGCCTTGGTACAAACCCAGGCCCAGGGAGGTTCGACCTGGTCATGAGCCAACAAGCCCCCAACCCGGCCTGGGGCAGATGGCACCCCACAAACGCAGAAACATGCTGCCGGTGGGCTCAGTGCCCTGCCCCGGCTGCCACCATAACAAACCTAAGCAAGGCCCAGGTCCGGAGCCCGAGGGTGGGGACAAGGCCACGCAGCTCACCCAAGTGCGGGACCTTCCCGCCAGCCTGGACACCTCCTTCTCCGAGCCTGCTCCGCTGCTAGAGGAAAGGGCGGCCACAGCTTCTGCTTGAGCCACCCACGGTGTGCACCCACCTGTCAGCTCTCTGCGGAGCCACGCGAGTGAGCAGCCATGGGGAATTGGCACCAGGGGCTTCCCCACAAGGGAACTGCATGCAGCTTCTTGGACAGACAGAGGACAAGGGGACTGCAGACTCTGCCTGCTTGGCCGGAAGAGCAGGGCTGGTCCTCCCGGAGCCCCATCACCACCCTCCTGCCAGGACAGTGCCCACGTGCACCCAGGGGAGGGCGGCAGCAGGGGCCAGAGAAGCAACTCGGGGCATACGGGGGGACCACGGCCTCTCGGGAAGGCTTGCACAAGGACAGGGAGAGGGGCTGAACTGGATCTCAGGCAGGACTGGAGGCCTGAGAAGCCAGGGGTAGCAGCACCCACCCCCCACAAGCTGAAGGTGACCAGGGCTGGGGCAGTGGCCCTGACACTCCGCTCCTGCCTGGGCTATTTGTAAGCCTAGGACGTTCTTCTCCTTCTCATCGGAATCTGGGAAGATGCAACGGGTCTCAGTGTTCTTAAGCAGAAAGCAGCGATATACAAGCAGAACATAAACAGATACACAGCACGTCCATGTATTAAAATCTCGCTGGGGTGGACAATTTGGAACAAGGGTCTAAAACGTCTCCTTGGATAGGCAATACATTTTTTCAAGTCTGAAAAATATGTCCGAGCAGGAGCGGACCTCACAGACCTGCCTTTCTGGTCCCCAGGCTGGGCGGCCGAGTGTGACAGCAGAGAAAGCTCGGGGTGTGCAGAGCCAGGACCAGGAGGAGCCTCTCAGGACCAGCGAGGCAGGGAGCAGGGGGTCTCACCGATGGGGGCCCAGGCCCTCACCCAAGGATGGCGGTCAGTGCCCCTGCCTCACGAGGTCGGCCGTGGTGAAGCCCAGTATCCAGGCCACACTCTGAAAACACTGATTATAAGCACATATTACAGATAAACAACACCAGAGAGGGCACACAGGAGATGGTCAACATGCAACCAGCAATGGGCGTCAGACTGCAAGCTCAGAGCACATCTCAGCTCTGCTGAACCTCAGGTTGTGGGCTTCCCTCTGTGGTCCCCACGCTGGACACAAGCCCGCATCTCCTGGTCCAGGAAACAGCGGAGGCAGGGCGCCCGTCACACCTCGTCCACCATCCACCCTCCCAGCCAGGGCATCTCGGAGCAGAGATGAAGAGCCGCAGTCCCGGTGAGTCCCCCCACGGTCACACTAACTGGGCAGCAAGGGCAGGTGTGTACTTCCAGCACCCAGGACAACCCCCCCGCAACTCTGACTCAGGCACTGGGGCCCTGGCCATGAGGAACTGCCATCCTCTGGCCGGGGTGCCAAAGCGGGGAGGCAGTCCACACCACAGCACTGAAGATGTTCTAACTCACCAGAGGCGCTAGCAGACTGGGCCCCGCAGGAAGGCTTCTCGGAACCAGAACCGGCCGCGCTCCGATGGGTCAAGGCAAGGAGACAGGAGACATGTCCAGAGCTGTGAGAGACAACCAGGGCGCGGTCAGACAGAGGCTCCACGAGGACATGGAGGTCAGAACTGCAAGCGCTCTGATGCCTGCGAGCTGAAAACCAGCGGCTGCGTTTCTGCTTCCTGAAAGATGGCATAGACACACTTTCCCCCACTCCTCCCAAGACGTGCAACGGAAACCCCAGGATGCTGCACAAGAAACAAACCGAAGACTCTGAGGGGTGGAGAGAAGGCAGGCCAGTCGGGGCCCAGGGCTGCAGGGGGTGGAGAGAAGGCAGGCCAGTCGGCGCCCAGGGCTGCAGGGAATGGCACAGCGGTCGCTTCTCTGAGCTGGGTTTTTGCCTCTTATCCCAGATTGGCAGCTAAGAAGCCGGAGAGCCAGAAACACCAGTTGCTGTCCTTCAGTCGTTCAGTCGTGTCTGACTCTTTGTGACCCCACGGACTGCAGCACGCCAGACTCCCCTGTCCTCCACTACCTCCTGGAGCTTGCTCAAACTCATGTCTATTGAGTCAGTGATGCCACCCAACCATCTCATCCTCTGTTGCCCCCTTCTCCTCCTACCCTCAGTCTTTCCCAGCATCAGGGCCTTTTCCAGAGAATCAGCTCTTCACATCAGGTGGCCAAACGACTGGAGCTTCAGCTGAAACATCAGTAGAAGCAGGAAAAAAAAAAAAGCTGCAAAGAATGACTACTCTCTCGAGAAAAAACCAGGAAAATGGCAGCGAAACAGGAAAAAAAAAAAATTCAGACAATCACTCCACTACTCCACCTGGATGTCACAGAAGAACTGCGGCCCCCACCCTGCGTCCCAGGAGCAGAGGCCAAGGGGGGAGCCTGGACTTCCCCTCGCGTGGCCGTCACAGGCACTCAAACCTCCACGGGGAGGGAGGGGGCAGATAAACCAAGCCATGGAGCTGGAACTTTCTTCCCCGACGAGCAGGCACGCATCCTCCTCCAGTTCCAGAGTATCAACGCAGACACCACGTGGAGCCTGGATTTCCGCACACACACAGCACGCCCCCATCTCAGTGAACGAGGTCAGAAGAGGGCTGAGTCGGGACCCTCCCCGTCGCCAGCAAGTGAGGCCACGCCCACCTCGTATCCGTGGAGGCCACGTGGGAGCAGGTCCCCTCCCCCACCAGCAACAAGGGCCCTCCCCACTGGGGTGTCAGCGGGGGCCAACCGAGGACCCTGGCCGTCTGCAGGCAGTAACGAGGCAGCACGGCTTCCCTGTGACGTCCAGACAAACAGGCTAAAGCAGCAGGCTCAGCGAGGCCCGCGGCGCACGACAGAACGCACAGCTGTGCACATTTCCACCGAAAATCACTCATAATCCCCCAAACCAGGAGATCTCAGATGGGTGAAGCACAGCCAGCGGCTGGCAACGCTCAGGGGACAGGGATGTCAGCGCTGAATCTGAGTCTGAAGCGGCAAAACCAAAAATGCCTCGACACGTGAAAACAGAAAACCTCACTGAAAAACAGAACAGAAAATCCCAACAAGGAAACACAGATCTTCCCTGATATATGATGGGGTGACATCTGGGTAAACCCATCATAAGTAGAAAATATCGTAACTCAAAAATGCACATAATACACCCACCTGGACATCACAGCTCAGTCTCACCTCCTTTCAGCATTGTCAGAACACTTTCATTAGCCTATGGCTGCACCGAATGATCTAACACGAAGCCTACTTTATGACGACTTGCTGACTATCTCACTACATTTACCGAAAACTGTCCTGAAAGTGAAAACCAGAACGGTCGTCAGGGTGCAGAGCGGTTGCGCGTTGGCTGCGCACCCGTGACCACGTGGCTGGCGGGAGCCGAGGCTCACTGCTCCCGCCCACGACAGAGGATGGTTCCACATGTCACAGGCCCAGAAAGATCAAAGGTCAAGATTCAAAGAAGAGTCTCTACCGAATATGTCACTTTCACACCATCAGAAAGTCATGCTGCCGTACAACAGAAACTAACACAACGTTTTAAGTCAACTACACTCCAGCAGAAGGGCTTCCCTGCTGACTCAGGGGCAAAGAACCTGCTGCCAGTGCAGGAGACGGAGGTTTAATCCTGGAGTCGGGAAGCTCCCCTGCAGAAGGGAATGGCAACCCACTCCAGTACTCTTGCCTGGAGAATCCCATGGACAGAGGAGTCTGGTGGGCTACAGTCCATGGGGTCATGAAGAGTCAGACATGACTGAGCGACTAAATATCAACAACGCTCCAGTAAATTTGTTTTTTTAAAGAAAATACAGAGCAGGAAAAAAAAAAAAGGGTAATTGAATATCAAAGTCTAAGTTCCCATCTCAGGAAGCTAGGAAAAGGTGAGGAAAATAAATCCAAAGCAAAGGTTTGAAGGAAGGAAGGAAATAATCAAAACAGTGAAGATAAATAAAAACAAAACCAAAAAAACAATAGAGAAAATCAATGAAATGATGAGCTGGCTCTTTGTAAAAGTCAATAAAATTGACAAAACTAACCAAAACAGACAGAAAAGGCTCAAATTACCAATTCCAGGAATGTAATGGAGGATATTATTATAGAGCCTGCAGGCACCAAAAGGATAAACAGCTCCACACGCTTAAGTTAGACGATACAAACAAAAGAAACCAATTCTTTAAGAAATGCAAACGGTTACAACTCATTCTGTATGAAATAGGTAATCGGAGAAGCCCTACAGCTATTAAGAAGATTGAGTTCCTCATTATAAAACACACGCTTTTGTAAGAAAGAGGAAATCTCCACACCCAGATAGTTTCACCAGAGAATTCCGTGAAATGTTCAGAGAATTAGGATCAATTCTATACAATATCTGGAGTAGGAAATGGCAACCCATTCCAGTATTATTGCTGGAAAACTCAAGTGGACAGAAGAGCCTGGCGGGCTGCAGTCCATGAGGCTGCAAAGAGTCAGACACAACTGAATAACTGAGTATACACTATACAATATCTTCCAGAAAACAGAATCCAGTATGATCATATTGGTTCCATAAAATCAATTGGATTTTGTTTTCTGGAAGATACTGTATAGTATAAGAGACGGACATGACTGAGCGACTTCACTTTCACTTTTCACTTTCATGCATTGGAGAAAGAAATGGCAACCTACTCCAGTGTTCTTGCCTTGAGAACCCCAGGGACAGAGATGCCTGGTGGGCTACTGTCTATGGGGTCACACAGATTCAGACACGACTGAAGCTACTTAGCAGCATGATACTGATACTAAAACTATACGAAGAGAAAATCACAGGCCCATATCCGTCAAATATAGATGGGAAAAAATCTTTAACAAAATATTAACAAATAAGAGTTAAGCAATTACTGTATAAGAGAAGAATTATAGATCAAGACAAGTAAGGTTTATTTCTGGAATGCTGGGCTGGTTCGATATTTTTTTTTTTTTTAATTAACTTATGTGATATGCTATACCAATAAAGAAGGAAAATTACACAGTCAAAGCAATCAATGCAGAAAAAGCACTTGACACAATTCAACATCTGTGACAAATTCTCCCCCCACAAAAAAGGAAGAAGGGAAATTCTTCAACCTGATCAAGAGCATCTGCAAAACTTCATGTAATCAGCTAACGTTATTCCAAATAGGGAAAGACAAAATGCTTTCCTTCTGTGACCAGGAACAAGGATGTCTGCTCTAACCGTTTTCACTCAACACAGCAGTAGACGTTCCAGGTAATAGAAGAGGCAAGAAAAGAAGATATAAAGCATACAGACCAGGAAAGTGAAAGTGTTAGTCACTCAGTCGTGCCCGACTCCTCAACACTGTGGACTGCAGCCCGATAGGCTCCTCTGTCCATGGGATTCTCCAGGCAAGAGTACTGGAGTGGGTAGCCCGTTTCCTACTCCAGGGGATCTTCTCGACCCAGGTATCGAACTCGGGTCTCCTGCAATCCTTTACTGTCTGAGCCACCAGAGAAGCCCCCTGATCAGGAAGATAGAAATAAAACCGCCCCCATTCGCAGATGACAAGACTGTAAAAAATTACAAGGAATCTCCAAGACAATTGCTGCTGCTGCTGCTGCTGCTGCTAAGTCACTTCAGTCGTGTCCGACTCTGTGTGACCCCACAGACGGCAGCCCACCAGGCTCCCCCGTCCCTGGGATTCTCCAGGCAAGAACACTGGAGTGGGTTGCCGTTTCCTTCTCCAATGCAGGAAAGTGAAAAGTGAAAGTGAAGTTGCTCAGTTGTGTCCGACTCTTCGCGACCCCATGGACTGCAGCCCACCAGGCTCCTCCGTCCATGGGATTTGCCAGGCAAGAGTACTGGAGTGGGGTGCCATTGCCCTCTCCACTCCAAGACAACACTTCCTACAAATAATGAGTTGAACAAGGTCACAAAATACAGCATCAACATATAAAAGTCAACTGTATCCTCCTGTACTAGCAATGAACATGTGGACAACCAAATGTATAATCCAATACCATTTTTAACTTCTCAAAAAACTACTTAGGTGTGAATGTAACAAAACTTGTATGCTGAAGTCTACAGAAATCAGTGAAAAATAAAAGAACATCTAAGGGCTTAGGCTTCCCCAGTGGCTCAGACAGTAACTGCAAGTCGCTCAGTCGAGTCGACTCTTTGTGACCCCATGGACTATACAGTCCATGGAATTCTCTAGGTTAGAATACTGGAGTGGGTAGCCATCCCCTTCTCCAGGGGATCTTCCCAACCCAGGGATCGAACCCAGGTCTCCCGCATTGCAGGCAGATTCTTTACCAGCTGAGCCACCAGGGAAGCCCTCAGACAGTAAAGAATCTGCCTACAGTGCAGGAGACCAAGGTTCAATCCCTGGGTCGGGAAGTTCCCCTGGAGAAGGGAATGGCAACCCACGCCAGTATTCTTGCCTGGAGAATCCAATGGACAGAGGAGCCTGACGGGCTACAGTCCATGGGGTTGCAAGAGTTGGACACGACTTAGTGACTGAACTACCACCACCAACCCGAGCCTTACAGAATGACCCAGCAATCCCACTCCTGGGCGTATACACAGACGAAACTTATTCAGAAAGATACACGCGCCACCACCCAGTTCACAGACGCGCTATTCACAGTAGGCAAGACGTGGACGCAACCTACATGTCCATCAGTAGAGAATGGATGAGCACTTACATAAGTGTGGAATCTCAAAGAATGACAAAAGGAACTTATCCACAAACAGAAACAGACTCACAGACAGAAAACGAACCTTGGTTCCCAAGGCGGAAGGGGCGGCGGAGAGGATAAATAGGAGTTTAGGACTAATAGACACACTGGTTTAGTCACTCAGGCGTGTCCAACTCTTACCACCCCATGGACTGTAGCCCGCCAGGCTCCTCTGTCCCTGGGGTTCTCCAGGCAAGAGTACTGGAGTGGGGTGCCATTTCCTTCTCCAGGGGAGATAGGTAACACTATTATATAGCAAAATAGATGAACAACAGAAGCATATTGTATAGCACAAAGAACTGTATTCAATATTTTTAATAACCTACAACAGAAAAGAACTTGAACAAGAATAGATATATATCCATCTTATCCACCTATGTATAACTGAGGGCTTCCCTGGCGGCTCAGTGGTAAAGAATCCGCCTGCCAAGGCAGGAGACACAGGTTCGATCCCTGGGTCAGGAAGATCCCCTGGAGAAGGAAATGGCAACACGTTCCAGTATTCTTGCCTGGGAAATCTCATGGACAGAGGAGCCTGGCCAGCTTCAGTCCACGGGGTCGCAAAAGAGTTGGGACACGACTTGGCGTCTAAACAACAGCAATGCATAACTGAGCCACTGTGCTGGACACCGGAAACGAACTCAGCATTGTCAATCAGCAAGACTTCAATTAAAGTAAGTCAACTCAAAACAGATCACGGGGGACTTCCCTGGCGGTGCAGTGGTTAAGACGCCAAGCCCCCAATGCAGGGGGCGTCAGTTCAGTCCCTGGCTGGAGAATAAGATCTCACACGCTGTGCGGTGCAGTGTAAAAAATTAAAAATAAGTAAACAATAAATTTTACAACTTTTTGAATAAAATTTAAAAAGTTCTTAAAAGGATGAATCATTGACTTAGATGTAAAATGCAAAACTATACCACTTTGGGGGGAAAAAATTCTCATAGGAGACAATCTCTAGGCTCCAGGGTTAGGAATGCCGAAAGGATGTCAAAAGCACGAGCCACACACAGAAAAGCTGATAAATCAGACCTCAAAAAACTCAAAACCTTTCGTTCTGTGAAAAAGAGGATACAGATACAAATCACAGACTGGGAGAAAATGCCTGCAAAGTGCACATTCAACAGAGGACTGGTGTTCAGAGTATAAAGAGCTCTCAAAACTTAACAGGATTAAAAAAAAAAAAAAAAAAGACCATCCAATTAAGACAGGGAGAAAAGACATGCAGAGACATTATACAAAGGAAGGCAGCCAGATGGCAAAGGGGCACACGAGACGATGTTCAAAACACCATCAGCCACTAAGACGAGGCAAGCGAAGACCTCAGGGAGACGTCCCTACACCAGCCTGGCCAACGCAGGACACAGTAACACCCAACGCTGGGGAGAAGCTGGACAAGCTCTCACGGGGCCGATGGGAATATAAAATGAAACAGCATGCAGGGAAGTGCAGCACTTTCTTAAAAATCTAAACACGCAGCTACTGTGCAACCCAGAGACGGCATGCGTGGGCATTTATCCCAGAGAAATGAAGACCAACGTTCACACAAAACCCACAACATTAATGCTTGAAAAGTAGAAGCGAAAGTGTCAGTCGCTCAGTCATGTCCAACTCTTTGTGACCCCATGGACTCTAGCCTGCCAGGCTCCTCTGTCCATGGGGTTCTCCAGGCAAGAATACTGGGGTGGAGCCACCTCCTACGCCAGGGAACCACCAGGGAAGCCCCTCTACAGATCTGATGACAGAGAGGCCAACTCCAGAGAGCTGATTGACTGCATAATTCCATTTCTGCATAACTACTGGAATAACTTATGGAGATAGAAGACAGATTAGGGGTTGCCAGGGGCTGAAAAGCAGGTGAGGCAGGAGGGAGTCTGTGAGAGACGCTGGTGCTGATGGCGACGCTTGTACCCTGACCGTGACATTGTCAGCGTCCTACTAAATGTCGTCACTTGGTTCTGCAGGATACGACGTGTGGGGCAGACAGGGTAGAGGGTACGCAGGACGGCTCTGGATTCTTTCTTACAACTGCAATTATTGCTAAAATAAAGAGGTTCTTTTTATTTTATAAAGTACGTCGTGTAAAACAGAACAAATGAAGTTACACAGAGCTGCCTGTGACCGAAGATACGTGATTCTATTTCAAGACGTGCACCCAAACTTGATAAAACATTAGGTCCGGGACTTCCCTGGTGGCCCAGTACTTAAGGATCCACCTGCCAATACAGGGGACACGGGTTTGATCCCTGGTCTGGGAAGATTCCACAAGCCCCCGAGCAACGAATAAGGCCATGTGCTCCGGAGCCCATGCTCTGCAACAAGATAACCCACGGCAGTGAGAAGCCCAAGCACAGCAGCCAAGAGTGGCCCTGCTCGCTGCAACCAGAGAAACGCCCTCGTAGCAATGAAGACCCAGTGCAACCAAAAATGAATTTTTAAAAAATTTTAAGCTTAACAAAAGGCACATATGACCACCAGAAAACCTGACCCCTAATCTTCATAGCAGCTCTCTTCCTCACAGCCAAAAAGTGGAAGCAATCTGTACATCCAGCAACCCACGAGTACATGAATAAAACGTGATCCGGCCATGCCACGGAGCCACACTCAGTCCCGACGCTCTGACACACCACACACCGGGTGAACCCTGAAAACAGGACGCTGAGTGAAGGAAGTCAGTCACAACGGTTCCATTTACATGAAACGCTGGGAGCAGGCACACGCAGGGAGACAGAAAGCAGACAGGAGGCTGCCGAGGCCGGGAAGGTGGGGATGGGAGTCGGGGGCAGGCTGTTCACAGGTACAGGGTTTGTTTCAAGGGGGACAGAAATGTCCCAGAATTATCTGGGGTAACGGCTGAGCATTCTACCCTTCGTGTGGACTGCATGGTATGCAAACTACATCTCAAATTGCTGGGGGGAAAAAAGCGAGCAGCGACTGGGTTCTAGGAAATTTTAAAAGCACCCACTTTACAGCAATCCTCCCTGTCCCCACTGGAGAATAACTAAATTATTGAACTGTTTTAAAAGGTTAGCCTTCAGCATTCTGCAGCTATTTTTAGAAGTGCTCATCATTCCTGGGGAGATGGAAATCGTAATTATGAAGCGTCCTGAAACAGCTCTGTAACCCTGAGGACTCACCCCGGGCACAGAGTGGCCCGGTGTCCTGGGCTGGGAGTCAGGAGGCACCAGCCTGTGCCCCATCCCCAGGGACACCCTCCACATGAGCAGAGTTCCTGGAATCCAGCTGCCTGGTCTACAGCTCTACTCTGCAGCCACCCCTGACCATGTCCCAGCTAACTGTGTGAGATGGGAATGCATGAGGGTCACCCTAGCCCTGGAGATTAACAGAGCAGGCACAGAAGGCTTCCCCTGAGGGCCCCATCAGAGCACATGTCACCACCTCTCTCTGATCCAGAAAGGCAGGAATGGCCCCGTGACTACAGGTCCTTTCAAGAGGGAGGAACCTGGTTCTGCCAAAGGTGAAAAGAAGCTGTTTCATCAAAAACTAAAGTACAGGAATGGACCCAGCAATACCACTTCTAGGCGTATACTCTGAAGAAACCAAAACTGAAAAAGACACACGGATGGATGGATGTGAGAGTTGGACCATAGAGAAAGCTGAGTGCCAAAGAATGGATGGCTTTGAACTGTGGTGTTGGAGAAGACTCTTGAGAGTCCCATGGACTGCAAGGAGATCCAACCAGTCCATCCTAAGGGAACATGGATGGGTAAAGAAGCTGTGGTGTATACATACAATGCAACACTATTCAGTCATAAAAAGGAATGCACTTGAGTCAGTTCTAATGAGGTGGATGAACCCAGAGACTGTTATACAGAGTCAAGTCAGAAAGAGGAAAACAAATATCGGTTATCAACACATCTACAGGGGCTCTAGAAGGATGGTCCTGACGAATCTGTTCGCAGAGCAGCAGTGGAGATGCGGACATAAGAGGACAAACTTGTGGGCAAGGGTGGGGAGAAGAGGGAGAGGGCGAGATGAGTGAAGAGAGCAGCACGGATGCATCACACCAGCGCATGCGCTCAGGGAACTGCAGCGGGGGCTCTGGAACAACCTAGCGCGTGGGAAGAGGCGGGAGGTGGGAGGCAGATTCAAGAGGGAGGGCACAAATGTAAACCTACGTTAATTCATGTCAAAGTACGACGGAAATCAAGCCAGTATTACAAACCAATCAATCAATAAATAAATATTTACAAAAAAACCCAACCAGTACAGGAATGAACCCAGCAATACCACTCCTCGGCGTATATTCTGATAAAACTAAAACTGAAAAAGACACATGGATGTATGGATGTGAGAGCTGGACTATAACGAAAGCTGAGTGCAGAAGAATTGATGCTTTTGAACTGTGGTGTTGGAGAAGACTCTTGAGAGTCCCTTGGACTGCAAGGAGATCCAACCAGTCCATCCTAAAGGAGATCAGCCCTGGGTGTTCTTTGGAAGGACTGATGCTGAAGCTGAAACTCCAGTACTTGGGCCACCTCATGCGAAGAGCTGACTCATTTGTAAAGACCCTGATACTGGGAGGGATTGAAGGCAGGAGGAGAAGGGGACGACAGAGGATGAGATGGTTGGATGGCATCACCGACTCGATGGACATGGGTTTGGGTAGACTCCGGGAGTTGGTGATGGACAGGGAGGCCTGGTGTGCTGTGGTTCATGGGGTCGCAGAGTCGGACACAAATGAGCAACTGAACTGAACTGAACTGAATGAGAATGAACGCTCCTAGCAGAATCATGCAGAACAGTCAAAAAGTGGAAACAACCCACAGTCCACCAACAGAAGCTGGTGGCGGGCGGTGGCGCTCAGTCATGTCTGACTCTGAGACCCTGTGGACTGTCGCCCACCAAGCCCCTCTGTCCATAGGATTCTCCAGGCAAGAACACTGGAGTGGGTTGCCACTTCCTGCTCCAGGGGATCTTCCTGACCCAGGGATCGAACCCACATCTCTTGCGTCTCCTGCACTGGCAGGCAGATTCTTTACCACTGAGCCAGCAGGGAAGCCGAGACAGAAGAACAGAGGAAACGTGCTCCACCCACACAAGGGAAGAGAATTCAGGCGTTAAGAGGGACGCCGCCCTGACGCGGCCACGAGGTAGACGAACACTGGAAATGTTCTAATCACTGAGAGCAGCCAGACACAAACGCCCTCCCGTCGAACCAGCCGCTTACATGCAATGTCCAGAGCAGGGCAGTCCGCAAAGACGGAAGAAAGCAGAAGGGCGGCTGCTGGGGCTGCAAGGATGGGACTGTTCGTGGGTGACGGAACCAGGACTTTTTGTGCTAAATGCCACTGAGCTGTACACTTTTAAATGGTTGGTTTTATGTGATCTCACCTCAATAATAAAGAACCTCATTCGCAAAAGCGCACAAGGATTCGGAGTCCACTTCATGGAGAAAGGGAGGAGAGAAAACCTGAAAACAAGGCCAAACGCCAACATTCTCAGGGATGAGGAGGAAAGCAGGAAAACACCTCCATCAGCTTCTGTCCCAGCACCTTTCTGAGGCTGACCTTCCCGCGACCCTCTGGGAGTGCCAGAGTGTGGACAGCGCCTCGCCACTGTACTGTCTGTGCCACGGCTTAAAAGTCTGGGGAGGCAAGAACGTGACTTCACCTGATCTACCCATTCTCCCGACGAGAAAACTGAGGCCGGGCTCCCAGAGCTGCTGAGCAGCTCCGCCTGGACCAGAGCTCCCACTCCTGCCTTTCTGCCATGGCCCCTCCGCTCCCTCTGAAAATCGCTCATCACAAAAGAAGACCCTGTGGGTCCCTGACCTCCGGAGAACACTCTCAACTCTGCTTCTGCTCTGGCTCCATGACAGAGAGGGCAGAAGTGCAGGTGCAAACGAGCCTCATAACAGCTACCACGTGAGATCACTCAGGAGCGAAGTTAAAGTATTAATTACGCCCGCCAGCTGAACCACAGAGCCCGTGACCCCTGAAAGCGTGAAACCCCAGCTGGGCCCTCGCTCGTGAGTGTGATGGCGACCAGCAGCGGGGGGACTAGATGCAGACGGGGCTGCCCCTAACCCACCCAGGGCACGCGCCTCCCAGTGCCCTGGCCTTGGCCAGTCTACTCGCTTCAGCCAAACGGGCCAGAGCAAAGGGACGCACGGGCGCTTGCTCCCTCTTGCTGTTCTCAGGGACCCTGAGACCTCCCAGGGACCAGGCCACGCTGGCCTGCCAGAGGGGAGCAGCGAGAGCTGGATGACGCCGTTACCACCCACCCCCAGCCAACAACTAGCCCACCCTAGCGACGTGAGTGACGCCTGCTCACCAGCCGACCACGGCTGAACTCAGTGACCACAAGAAGCACCCATCCCCCTCCTGCTCAAATGGTGAGATAAATAAACCAGGGGCTGGCAAACTGCTGCGCGTGGGCCAAATGCAGCCCACGGCTTGTTGCTCTAAATAAAGTTTTATTGGGGCACAGCCATGACCATTTGTTCACAAAATGCCCATGACTGCTGTTGCTTTGTAGAGAGACTTTACAGCATGAAGCAAAAAATATTTACTCTCTGGCCCTGAAATGAGCAGTTCTCATTCTACCCTACGTTCTGCAGGCTTTTGTTACGCAGGTTGGTAGCTGACAGACCACCATCTAATTGTTACTGATCAGGTCGGGGTGACCAGCCCCACACGGTGGAGGAGCAGGTGACGCCCAAGGTCACACAGGTGGTTCACGCAGGCAGCGGCCACAAAGCAGAGCGGAGCTGTGGCTTGTCCAACACCAAAGGCCCTACCTGCCCTGCCACAGTGCAGGCTTTCCAGAAAAGGCTCCTACCAGGATCACTGATTTAATACATACTCCACCCCCACCTTCCAGGCCCTCCCCTCCCTCTTCAATAAACAACTGCAGGATAAAGTTTCAAATGAACCAGAAGCATTGCCAAAAAGACCCACTTGGAACAGTCCCCACCTCTCCCTGGAGATCCTGGGGGTGGGGGGGTGTCAGCCCCGCTGGGAGCCCCCCAGGGACCTCCCAATGCACCAGGGAGCAGAGGAGCTCGGATGGGTCCCCAAGGCTTTCGAGGACCCCTGCAGGGGCAACTGGTACCCAGAGAGGTTGCTGGGTCCCTGCCCCCACACTGTCACCCTGAGCCCCCCATAAACCCAATGCACTCACAGCTCAGACCAGAAGCTGTGCAGAGACCAGACGGGGCAGGAATCCACAACGGGGCCTGCACGGGAGGTGCCAGCAGGAGAGCGGAAGGGAGTTCACCGACTCGACCCGCACGTGGCCCAGGTCCAATCGGAACAGCTCGAGCAGACAGGTGTTGCCAACGACGGTGATGTGAGCACCTCACGGCACACGCAGGTGGATCTCCATGAGATGGGCTGGGACCTGGCACCCTTTGCCACCGTGCCCACACCTGGACGCACCTCTACTCCAGCAAAAAACCATCGGGAACTGAAAACAGCACTGCACGGGCAGTTGGGGCAAATCCTGCACGAAAGATACAAAGAGACCAAAAAACCCAACTGCCACTTCTGAAGAGCAGGGAGCAAGAGCAGGGCACTGGGCAAGCCCCCCACTCAACACCACCGAATGGGCAGGCAGACCACCTAAGCCACCCGTGTGACCCCGGACACACCTACCCTCACCTCATGTAAGCAACTAGCTCCTTCCCCCTCAGCGAAGAAGCAAGGGAACCTGCCGGTTGTTCCTGCTCCCCCTGCTGCAGCAGAGGCCCCTGTGTGGCCTCTGATCAATTTCTATTGATTAAGAAGGCCAAGAACCCTGGTCAGTAACAACAGTCTCAACTTTATGTAGGGGGTTTCATTTAATGGTCAACGTCGCCAGAGATATGTCATTACCCCATTTTCAGGAAGAAGAAACTGAGGCCCAGAGAGGTCAGCTGGCTGGCCCAAGGTCACACAGCAGTCACGTGTCAGAGCACAGGCACCACCTGCTTGGAGGACACCAGAGCATGCATGGGGGGGGCCAGTCAAATACTCCCCAAAGCTGCAAAGACTCAGGAGCAGGAACAGAGACATAAAATCACGGGAGCCCTGCTCCATCCTGGGCCGCGATACTCCCCACACGGACGCTGGACACCCCCGACCACAGCCTTGGAGGAGGATGCTCTGATCACTACACACACACATTCCTGCCAAGACAAAGGCACCGTCCAGGCTCTGGGCCTGCTGGAGTCAGAAGGATGCTCAAGAAGCTGAACCTGCCTTCATCCTCGTCCCTCCTCCCAGAGGTTGGGGGACGGGGCTACCCAAACACAGAGGCGCTGGGCAGACTTCACAGTAAGTGGTCAGCAGAGACATCAGGATGGCCAGACACTGGGGGAGAGACGCAGGACAAAACACTCACATCCCTCCAGCTCTGAGGCTGTCCTGGTCAAAGCACAGAGGCACCTGCTGGGCTCAAAACCCCAGTCACTGCACCTCTCTGGGCCTCAGTTTCCCCTTCTGTAAAATGGGTATAAAAATACTTCCTCCACCCCCAGAGTGGACTGTGAAGACGCCACGAGATCACAGGCATGGAAGTGCCTGGCACAGGTAGGCAACGACATGTATTCTGACAAAAGCTGGCAATAAAATGCAAATAATAATAAGCTACCCACAATAATGCAATAAAATGCAAATAATAATAATCAAGCTACCCACAAAGATATACATAACTTTTTTCTTATTTTATCTTATTCTATTCTATGTGATGGCATTGTTTATTACAATGAAATTAAGTAAGCCCGGTAAAGAAATCATTTTTGCCTCAAGACGTGGAGCATCGTGGCACTGGCTGAGTGGTCCGTTACCCTGGAGGTATTTCCTGTCTTCTGGGAAAGCCCCAAAGCACCCCTCCTCCCCACAGGTCACTGACCCCACAGCCAAGCACGGGTCACGTTTCACTGGGGAATCTGTGCGTTTCAGGTGACTGCACACCCCGGTGGCCTGAGCGCTGTGCAGACACTCCAGTGGAGGCCAGAAAACTGTCCGTGTGTCCAGGGGCAGCAGCGAATGTTACATAATAATAATCCTGTTCTGTCCAGGGGCAGCAGCGAATGTTAGATAACGATGCTACTACTCCCAGGCACTTCCGGTAAGAATCCAGGTGTTTTGGGGTTTTTTGAGAATAAACCCCAAAAGTTATTTCACTGGGCCTGTTCTGGGTGGAGTGTCTACACTAACCCACACAGGCCTCAGGGTTTAGGGGAAGCCGCTCAGCCCTGGGGGTCGGGGTCCCGCAGGAAACCTACTGGGACTTGTCTAGGTCCCGTCTCCTTTCTGAGGCCCAGTGTTCTCCCAAAGGCTGGACCTGGGCCCCCAGCACCAGCATTCTGGAACCCTGATCCACTCTGGTTAGTTCTGGGGTCCCCTCGGCCCCCAGTTTCTCTGAGAGGTGGGATTGAGCCCACCCTGGAGTAGAAAGCTGACAAAAGAGAAGTTCTCACCTCTCTCCCTGTTCCTCCAATGAAGTCCTACTACTGAACCCAGGAATCACCTCTGCAGAAAGGGGGCTCCATCTGAGAACAACACGGAGGGATGCCAGGTGGAAGCAGGAGGGACTTGGGGCGGGGGCGGCGGCAGGGGACGAAGAAATAAGGAAGCCGATCCCAGCCCGCAGTGAGGGACAGCTACCGAATTGAAGCCACAAATATAATTTTCAATTCCCAAGTAGCCATGTTTCAAACAGAAAAAAGAAGAAAACCAGTTGCACTGAATATTTATAATATATTTTCCGGAATTCAAGACATGTTAAACACTGACATTTCAACTTGCGGCACTAGCCACGTTTCAAGGGCTCAATAGCTCCGTGGGGCTGGCACCACCATACTGAACGAACACAGCTGATCGGCGCCAACCTGGGTGTGTCGCCCAGGAGGCAGCAGTCCCGTACGCACAAGGTAAGGCACTGGCTCAGCGGTCCGGCATCGCCTTGGACTGGCTGAGCCCGCGGGTCCGGCCTGTCTAAGCTTGATCCTCCCCGATGGGGAGCCCTGAGCTGACCCATCCCTCTGAACGGACTCCTTTTCTCAACCACAAGAGGGAATGCTTTGCAACGTGGCTGCGTGCGGTCTAGAGGAGATCCTATCGCCGAGCATCAAAGCTTCCTTCGGGGGACTGTAAACATTCATGGTGGACTTGGAGCCACATCGACAGAAAAGCAATCCCCAGACGACTCTCGAGCCGGAGCCATGACAGAGCGGGAGGGGCCGAGCCAGCAGGCCAGGGGGCGGGTCCTCCGGTGCTGAGACGGACAAACTGGATCCACACGGGTACCAGACACAAGGGCTAAGTCCTGATGGAAGAAATAACACACGAGTGCACAGCAAAACACGGAAATGATCACAAGAGAGCAGATGCCTCATGGCAATGGGCTCGGAATGACTCGGAACAGAAATCCTGGGACATCAGAAGGCAGTCAGTGAATGAATCCGTTCAGTCAAGGCCATGGTTTTTCCAATGGTCATATACACATGTGAGAGCTGAACCATCAAGAAGGCTTAGTGCTGAGGAATTGATGCTTTTGAACTGTGGTGCTGGAGAAGACTCTTGAGAGTCTCTTGGACTGCAAGGAGATCCAACCAGTCCATTCTGAAAGAAGTCAACCCTGAAAATCCATTGGAAGGACTGATGCTGAAGCTGAAGCTCCAATCCTTTGGCCACCTGATAAGAAGAGCAAACTCACTGGAAAAGACCCTGATGCTGGGAAAGATTGAGGGCAGAAGGAGAAAGGGGCAACAGAGGATGAGATGGCTGGATGGCATCGCTGACTCAACAGACATGAATTTGAGCAAACTCCGGTAGATGGTGAAGGACAGGGAAGCCTGGCGTGCTACAGTCCATGGGGTCACAGAGAGTTGGACACGACTTGGCAACTGACCAGTGGAGTGAATCAGCGATATCATGCAGGAGGCCACTCTCCAGCCCGGTGCCCTCCTCGGTCCTGTCCTAGTCCCAGATGGACCCTCAGAAGGCCACTCTCCAGCCCGGTGCCCTCCTCGGTCCTGTCCTAGTCCCAGATGGACCCTCAGAGGGGAGACCCAGATTCCCAGGCAGAAGCGCCTTTCCTCCCTGGGGGTGGGAACACTGGACGTGGAACTTCTCTGGCGTGTGAGGTCACCCCTGCCTTGTGGAGACACTCAGGAGGAAAGATGGGCCTCTTCCTGTAAGAAAGTAATCTGGCTAAGGAGAGTGGTGAGAGAGTCTCAGCTTTGCCATCCTGAGACCAGATGGGCCTTGGGCTGCTCACTGCTTTAAAACGTGACTTCTGAAAGGAGGGGCTGGAATACCCACATTCCCGGCAGCATCACTCGCAACAGCCAAAAGGTGGATACAACGGAGTGTCCATGGACGGATGAACAGATACACAAAATGTGGCCCATCCACACAACGGAAGGTGGTGGTGCTTGTTCAGTCGCTCAGTCCCATCTGACTCTTCTGCAACCCCATGGACTGTAGCCCGCCAGGCTCTTCTGTCCATGGGATTTCCCAGGCAGGAATACTGGAGTGGGTGGCTATTCCCTTCTCCTGGGGATCTTTCCCATCCAAGACAAAACCCAAGTCTCCTCGGCAAGTGGATTCTTCACCACTGAGCCACCAGGGATTATTAAGCCTTAATATGCTATGCTATGCTAAGTCACTTCAGTCGTGTCCGACTCTGTGCGACCCCATAGACGGCAGCCCACTAGGCTCCCCCGTCCCTGGGATTCTCCAGGCAAGAACACTGGAGTGGACTGCCATTTCCTTCTCCAATGCATGAAAGTGAAAAGTGAAAGTGAAGTCGCTCAGTCGTGTCCAACTCTTCGCGACCCCATGGATTGCAGCCTAACAGGCTCCTCCGTCCATGGGATTTTCCAAGCAAGAGTACTGGAGTGGGGTGCCATTGCCTTCTCCGATTAAGCCTTAATAAGGAAGGAAATTCGGACACAAGCCACAGCATGAATGAACCTGGAGGACACTATGCCCAGTGAAATAAGCCAGACACAGAAGGAGGTACTGTATGTTTTTACTTACATGAGGACTACAGTCATCAAATCCACAGAGACAGAGAGCAGGATGGTGGGGGCCAGGGGCTGGGGGAGGAGACGGGCAGTGAGTGTTTATGGGGACAAAGTGTAGATGGACGATGGAAGGCTCTGGAGATGGATGGTGTGATGGTCGTATGACAGTGTGAGTGCTCTTAATGCCACTGAGTTGTGGGCCTAACATGGCTCAGTCAGTGAGTCAGGTCAGTCACTCAGTCATGTCTGACTCTTTGTGACCCCATGGACTGCAGTACACCAGGCTTCCCCATCCTTCACCATCTCCTGGAGCTTCTCAAACTCATGTCCATTGAGTCAGTGATGCCATCCACCCGTCTCATCCTCTGTCGTCCCCTTCTCCTCCTGCCTTCAATCTTTCCCAGCATCAGGGTCTTTTCCAATGAGTTGGCTCTTCGCATCACGTGGCCAAAGGATTGGAGCTTCAGCTTCAGTATCAGTCCTTTCAATGACTATTCAGGACTGATTTCCTTCAGGATGGACTGGTTTGATCTCCTTGCAGTCCAAGGGACTCTCGAGTCTTCTCCAGCACCACAGGATGGTGGGGTCCAGGGGCTGGGGGAGGAGATGGTGAGTGAGCGTCTTAACGTGGTTAAGATGGTAAATTGTATGTTACATACATCTTAGCACAACTTAAAAATGTTAAGTGCAAAAAAGTGCTTTCCACATCGATTTCCATCCAATTCCTTACTTCTCACTTACAGCTTCCCTCCCTGCCTTCAAGTCAGGCTCAAATGCGGCTCCTCCGGGAGGCTCACCGTACCCACCCTCCATCCCAACCCCCTCAACAGGCTCTCCTTCCCACTGGGCCACGGAGGTGCCTCTCTGCCAACCCTCTTCTCACCGTCTGTCTCCTCCGGCTACAGCTAACACTGAGAGAGCAGAAAGGAGGCGATCATAAAGGCGAAGGTGGAAAGTAATGAAAACGAACGTAGAAAAACAGAGCAAAACATGAGACCAAAGCTGGTTCTTTGAAAAAGTCAATAAAGTTGAGAAACTGTTCATTTAGAATGATCAGGACGGGGAAACACTCAAATCACCAAACTCAGAAATGAAGGGGGGACACTTTTACCAGCCTCGAGGGAACACAGAGGAAGACAAGGGAGCACTATGGACGACGGAAGGACAATGGATTAGATGCTGAGAGCAATCAGACAGATTTCAGTGAAATGCAACCAACCACCGGGACTCAAGAAGAAAAAGAAGGCCTGGGCACACGCAGACCAGGCAGGGAGCCAGTTACCAAAGTCAAAACTTCACACAAAGCGAAGCTCCGGCCCAGGCAGCCTCACTGGTGAATTCTACCAAACATTTAAAGAATTAATTTCTGAAGAACATACAGGTTCCTCCTATCAGACCAGCACTATTCTTAACAGCCAAGACACGGATGCAACCTAAGTGTCCATCGACAGAGGAACAGACGGAAGGTGTGGTGCACTATACAATAGAATATTGCTCAGCTACTAAAAAGAACGACGCAACGCCGTGTGCAGAAACACGGATGGACCTGGAGGTTATCACACCAAGTGAAGGCAGAGCAAGACGAGTATCGTATGATACCACTTCCATGTGGAATGGAAAACACAGCACAAATGAACCTGTCTATGACACAAAAACAGCCTCACAGACACGAAGCACAGACTTGCGGTGGCCGGGGGCGGTGTAGAGGGAGGGGAATGGAGCTCGGAGCTTGGCTTAGCAGACGCAAACTATTATATGTAGACTGGACAAAACACAAGGTTCTCCCAGGTGGCTCAGCGGTAAAGAATCCCCCGGCCAACGCAGGAGACACAGAGAGTGGAGTTTGATGCCTGGGTCGGGAAGATCCCCTGGAGGAGGAAATGGCAACCTGTTCCAATAATCTTGCCTGGGAAATCCCACGGACAGAGGAGCCCGTCGGGCCACAGTCCGTGGGGTCGCAAAGAGACACAACTGAGCATGATACATCTACACGTGTATTGTACGGCACAGGGAGCTATATTCAATATCCTGTGATAGACTATACTTATATACATGGAAAACACCAAAAAAGGATTTATACATGTGTATAACTCAATCACTTTGAGGTACAGCAGAAATTAAATTTACAGTGTCATAAATCAACTATACTTCAATTTAAGAAAAAAGAATTAATACCAACTCATTGCAAATTCTTCCAAAAAATAGAAGAGAATACACCCCAACAATTTTATAAGGCCAATATTACCATGATACCATCCCAAGACAACTACAGACCCATAGCTCTTATGCACATACACACAAAAAAGCTCAGCAAAATTCTAGTCAACTGAATCTGGCAGCTTACAAAAAGGATTATAAACCATGATCAAGTGGGATTTATCCCAAGAATGCAAAATTGGTTTAATATCGAAAAATCAATTAATGTAAGACACCATATTAATAGAATAAAGGACAAAATGCAGCTGATCCTCCCAAGAGATACAGAAAAGGCTCTTGACAAACACAGAGCCACTTCGCGACGTAAACGCTCAGCAAGGAAAAGAGAACCCCTTCAGCCTGACAGAGGGCATCCGCACGCCACACGTGATGGTGAACGGCTGGAGGCTTCCTGAGACCAGGGGCCAGGCCCGGCGCGCCTTCTCACCACCTCCTTTCAACGGTGTCCCGAGGGTTCCAGCCAGGGCGCCTGGGCAAGACAGTGAAACAGAAGCACCCAGGCTGGAAAGGAAGAAGTGTGGGAAGACCTTTCCTCTCAGATGAAGTCTGCCTCCCTCCAGGGGGCTGCCCCGGCCCCCAGCCGCCTCTGTCCACCCGTCCCTCTGCACGTGGTCCCCCTCCGGGATCAAGACACAGTCTTCTCACCTAAGGAACTGCCTGGCTCCCCACTGTCACCGCCACATCATCTAGCTTTCCGGGTGGCTCAGAAGTAATGCAGGAGACGTGCGTTCGATCCCTGGGTCGGGAAGATCCCTGGGAGGAGGAAGTGGCAACCCACTGCAGTATTCTTGCCTGGAGAATGCCATGGACAGAGGAGCCTGGCATGAGGCTATCCATAGGGTCGAAAAAGAGTCACACACAACCCCCGCTGTGGATCGAAGCAGCTCTGGCCTGGCTGAGCCCACGTCCCACCACCAGCAGGCCCGTCCCGTGGGGTGGGGACTGCTGATGACCTCCTGGACCAATGCCACACTTTTCACTGTCTTAGCTTGTTTTGCAAAACAGCTGTTGTTTTTGTTTTTCATAAAAAGACGTTAACTACATTAACATATATGGGTTTAGCTACTGTCATTTTTAAATGCACTGTTAAATATTTTTAAATTATCTTTTTAAACTTCTAACAGTATGTGTGTGTGCATGTAAGTCGCTTATGTCGTGTCCAGCTCTTTGCGACTCTATAGACTGTAGCCCACAGGCTCCTCTGTCCATGGGATTCTCCAGGCAAGAATACTGGAGTGGGCTGACATACCCTCCTCCAGGAGATCTTCCCCACCCAGGGAATGAACCTGCATCTCTTACATCTCCTGCACGGGCAGGCAGCTTCCTTAGCACTAGCACCACCTAGGAAGCCCTGCCAATAGGATACATATCCATAGATACAACCCACATAAACAAAAGGCTCTCAGGGGTCCCTAGCACTCTTCAACGAGGGGAGTAGGATCCTCAGACCTAAAGTTTGAGCAGCCCTGTGCTACCCTGCTGCATTCATCCTGCAAGGAGCAGAAAGGGAAGCTTGGCCATCATCCCTAAGATGACAGGGGGTGGGAAGGGCTGTTGTCATTCAGTCGCTGAGTCATGTCTGACTCTTTGTGACCCCAGGGACTGCAGCACGCCCGCTGTCCTTCGTTATCTCCCAGAGCTTGCTCAAACTCATGTCCACTGAGTCAGTGAAGCCATCCAACCATTTCACCCCCTGTCACCCCTTCTCCTCTTGCCCTCACCCTTCCAGCATCAGGGTCTTTTCCAAAGAGTAAGCTCTTCACATCTGGTGGCCAAAGGACTGCAACTTCAGCTTCAGCACCAGACCTTCCAATGAACATTCAGGACTGATTTCCTTTAAGATTGACTGGTTTGATCTCCTTGCAGTCCAAGGGGCTCTCAAGAGTCTTCTACAGCACCACAGTTCTAAAGCATCGATTTTTCAGTGCTCAGCCTTCTTTACGGTCCAGCTCTCACATCCATACATGACTACTGGAAGAATCGTAGCATTGACTGCACAGACCTTTGTCAGGAAGTGATGTCTCTGCTTTTTAGTACACTGTCTAGGTTTGTCACAGCTTTTCTTCCAAGGAGCAAGCATCTTTTAATTCCATGGTTGCAATGTCCACATTGATTTTGGAGCCCAAGAAAATGAAATCTGACAGTTTCCATCATTTTCCAGTAATTTCCCCCATCTGCTTGCCATGACATGATGGGACCAGATGCCATGATCATAGTTTTTTGAATGTTGAGTTTTAAACCAGCTTTTTTACTCTCCTTTTGCCTTCATCAAGAGGCTCTTTAGTTCCTCTTCATTTTCTGCCATTAAAGTGGTATCATCTGCATATTTGAGGTTATTGGTATTTCTCCTGGCAATCCTGATTCCAGCTTGTGATTCATCCGTCCCAGCATTTTGCATGATGCACTCTACATATAAGTTACATAAGTAGGGTGACAATATATAGCCTGTCGTACTCCTTTCCCAATTTGAAACCAGTCTGTTGTTCCATGTCCAGTTTTAATTGTTGCTTCTTGTCCTGCCTACAGATTTCTCAGGAAGCAGGTAATGTGATCTGATATTCTCATCTCATTAAGAATTTTTCACAGTTTGTTGTGATCCACAGTCAAAGGCTTTAACATAGTCAATGAAGCAGAAGTAGATTTTTTTTTGGAATTCCCTTGCTTTTTCTATGGTTCAGCATATGTTGGCAATTTGATCTCTGGTTCCTCTGTCTTTTCTAAATCCAGCTTGTACATCTGGAAGTTTTCGGTTCACATGGTGTTGAAGCCTCGACTGTAAGATTTTGAGCATCACTTTACTATCGTGTGAGATGAGTGCAACTGTGCGGTAGTTTGAGCATTCTTTGGCATTGCCTTTCTTTGGGACTGGAATGAAAACTGACCTTTTCCAATTGAGAGAGTCAGTTCCTAGGGAGGTTGATAGGGAGTCTAGGGGTCCCCAAGGAGACAGAGGTCTGAAATTCTCAAGGAGGAAGAAAGGACAAACTTTTTTTCTTTCTCCACATTCCTTAGGATTATATAACAATAATGTATCTTGCCTAAGGAGTGTCTTTGGATTCAACCTTCTGTTATCTTAAAATGTTAATTATGGGAGTAGACCTGGTCTTTACAAGGATGTATCTTGCCTGAGGACAGTGTTATCTTAAAATGTAAATTATGGGAGTAGGTCTGATGAGGCCTTTACAACCTCCAGACGTTCTTTGGATTATATAACTTCATTGTTAACACTAGCAAGGGGGTCCTCTTTCTGCCCCCTTCTGATGCCTATGTCAGAAGCTTTTTCTATCTCCTTTATACTTTAATAAAACTTTATTACACAAAAGCTCTGAGCGATCAAGCCTCGTCTCTGGCCCCGGATTGAATTCTTCTCCTCCGGGGGCCAAGAATCCCGGTGTATTCGCGTGATTCAACAACAACCTTTCACAATCCTGTGGCCACTGCTGAGTTTTCCAAATTCGCTGGTATAATGAGTGCAGCACTTTCACAGCATCAGTTTTTAAGATTAGAAATAGCTCAGCTGGAATTCCATCACCTCCACTAGCCTTTTGTTTGTAGTGATGCTTCCTAAGGCCCGCGTGACTTCACATTCCAGGATGTCTCCCTCTAGGTGAGTGATCACACTTTTATGGTTATCTGGGTCATTAAGAGCTTTTTTGTATAGCTCTTCTGTGTATTCTTGCCACTTCTTCTTAATATCTTCTGCTTCTGTTAGGTCCATACCATTTCTGTCCTTTATTGTGCCCATCTTTGCATGAAATGTTCCCTTGGTATCTCCAGTTTTCTTAAAGAAATCTCTAGTCTTCCCCATTCTATTGTTTTCCTCTATTTCTTTGCACTGGTCACTTAAGGCTTTCTTATTGCTCCTTGCTATTCTCTGGAACTCTGCATTCACTTGGGTGTATCTTTCCCTTTCTCCTTTGCTTTTTCACTGCGCTTCTTTTCTTAGCTATTTGAAGGCCTCCTCAGACAACCACTTTGCTTTCTTGCATTTCTTTTTCTTGGGGATGGTTTTGGTCACCACCTCCTGTACAATGTCACAAACCTCTATCCACAGCTGTTCAGGCACTCTGTCCACCAGATCTAGTCCCTTGAATCTATCCATCACCTGCACTGGACGATCATAAGGGATTTGATTCAGCTCATAGCTGAATGGCCTAGGGGTTCTCTTTATTCTCTTCATTTTGAGCCTGAATTTTGCAATAAAGAGCTGACGATCTGAGCCACAGTCAGCTCCAGGTCTTGTTTTTGCTGACTGTATAGATCTTCTCCATTTCTGGCTACAAATAATATAATCAATCTGACTTCGGTACTGACCATGTGGTGATGTCCATGCGTAGAGTGGAGGGAAGGGAGGGTCCCTAATTCTGCACCGTGGGGTGGACGGCTGCCTGGCGCAGGTCCTGGCAGCCAGGCTGGCTCCCTCCACCTTGGTTTACTCCCCCAGAGAATGGGCGTGAGGACACAAGTGCCCCCTCTGGGGACTGCATCACGGACGGGGCGCGTCCACACGGTGAAGCCTGCGGGCCCACATGCTCGCTGTCACCCTGATTTTTTTTTTATTTTTTATTGAAGGATAATTGCTTTACAGAATTTTGTTGTTTTCTGTCAAACCTCAACGTGAATCGGCCACAAGTACACATATATCCCTGATTTTCACGACGTAAAGTCATCAAAATGGGCCACGAGAAAGAGAGACGGAGGGAAAGACGACTCTGGGAGCCCATCTGGCCCAGCAGTGGCAGTGACTGCCTGGATCCCCTAATACGCCCCTGAGCCTGGTCTGAGTGGGTGTCCGCCCCCCTCAACCCAAAGACCCTCACCAGAAACAGGCTGATGGAGAGACCGCAGAATCCAGACACCCCTGCCGTCACTCACCGGCCCGGGACACGCCCAGAAGGACCCCGAAGGATCAGGACACACCCACACAGGCAGCCCCCACGCAGTTCTGGACCATTTCCCTGCAGGAAAGCCAAGAAGCCTTGAAACCCTAGGAAACCCAGAGCGTGCCAATTACCACCCCATGTCTGGAGAAATCATTAACCACACCCACCAGGCTCGCCACAGCCATCTTCAGGAATTCCACCCCCAGCTTCACCTGGACTCTGCGTTCAACAACAAAACCATTTAACCACAGCTGAAGGTTTGCCCCACCCCCCTTCCCCGGGCGCCAGCTTTGTGAACACCCCGGCAGTCATCCGGGTGGAGGTAAATCCACGTGCCACCTGCCATGACCCGGCATCCTGGAGGCGGTGGCAGGGAGCGGCCAGACTGTCCCCGGGTCTGAACCCTCAGGGTGAGGCCAAGAAAGAGCGGGCCAGTGGCCTGCCTGGGCGCTGGACATCCGCGTGGGAGGGGAAGTCTGGACCCACTGATGCCATCCAGCCATGTGACAAGGGCTACTCTGAACCAGTGCCCTCCCATCCCTGGGCAACAGAGAAGCAAGACCTGGTCCTTTCCTGGGGAACTGCCTGCCTGGTGACGGGTCCCCCATGCAGCACAGGCCAACACCAGTGTTTGCCAGACCCCTGTCCAGGGTGATGGGGGCGGGGATCAAGAAAATCCTGAGAAACGAGCCGCTGTGCCCTGGGCTTTGAGGGGCACGGTCAAGCGGGCAGAAGCACCCCTTCACCACTCACCCAGCCTGCCTCCTCCACAGGGCAGGGGGCCCAGAATTTCCAGGAAGGTTCCAGGGCTCATTTCCCTCCTCCAAGCCAGGCCCCAGCAGGTGTGACCCTCTACCTGGGCCCCTCCCGGGACTCAAACTGGAGAGCCATGGTCCCGCGGCTCCGTCCTCCCCTTCGCCAGGCCCAAGCCACGCCACAGGCCCGAGAGCCCCGGGAAGGGTCCCGGGGGGAGCCGCTCCCCGCCCGGCCAGGACAACAGGCCCTGCCTCTCTCTCTCCTGCGCAGCCCTGGAAGGAGCCCTGAGTGAGCAGTTTGGGGCAAGACATCCCGTCCACAGCGGGGAACCACCTGCCAGAACCCAGAGGTCTGGGCTGAATCTTACCCACCCCCTTCTCCTCCCCTGCAGGGGCTGCAAAGTAAAACCCTTTTCAAGGGGCCCAGTCTAAAGAGAATCAGTCTTCCCCGAAATCACTCTGTCACAGAAGGGCCTGGGACACATCCCTTTCCCCAGCAGCCCCTCCCATCTTTTACCTACCAAAAGCCTTCCAGCCCTCTCTGAATCTTGTGGGGAGCAGACTCCCAAACCCCAAACAAAGGCTTTAATTCAAACACCTGAAACATCCACCTCCTGATCGCTAAGAGAGGCATTTCCAGCAATATTTTCCATTTCTAAAAATCTGTAATGTACTTACACTGCTTGATCGCAGGGCTTTCTCAATCCAAAAGGGATTTTTTTTTTTAATACTTAGCAGCTTGAGGTCACAGGAGAATTTTAAAGTCAATGTATGGATATTTTCCTTGCAGAGAACTACGCTTGATCAGTTAATAAGAAACCGACAAGCATGAAGACCCATAAGCTGGAGAGGACTCTTGGGAGTCCCTTGGACAACAGGGAGATCAAACCTGTCAGTCTTAAAGGAAGTCAACCTTGAATATTCATTGGAAGGATGGATGCTGAAGCTGAAGCTCCAATACTTTGGCCACCTGATGCAAAGAGCCGACTCACTGGAAAAGATGCTGATGCTGGGAAAGATTGAAGGCAAAAGGAGAAGAGGGTTGCATAGGATGAGACAGTCAGATAACATCCTTTACTCAATGGACATGAATCTGAGCAAACTCTGGGGAACAGGAAGGACAGGGAAGCCTGGCATGCTGAGTCCATGGGGTTGCAGAGAGTTGGACACAAGTCAGCGACTGAACAACAAAGATAAAAGTCTACGACATCAGGGTAAAACGCCTCGGGAAGCAGGGGGTATAAATCCAGGAAAGGAGAGGAGCAAAGAGCATCCCCTATAGGCCCTCAGTTACCTATCAAGAAAAGGTGGGTATCAAGTCACACTTTAGGCTGCAGTAGATACGGTTAAAGTCAGGAACAGTTCCTTTCCAAATGTCAGTGTTCACTCCCCAGACCAAGCTCTACATCCTGGGCAAATATTTAAACCTATGAAGCACAACTTTAGAAGCTGACTTGAAAACGCAGTGGGGGCACTTTCCTGGCGGCCCAGTGGCAAAGAGTCCGCCCTCCAGCACAGCGGGTGCGAGTTAGACCTCTGGTCGGGAGGCTAAGACCCCATATGTCTCTTGGCCAAAACACCAACACACGTAAGAGAGCATCACAGTCAATAAAGACTTTAAAAATGGTCCACATCAAAAACTCTTCAAAAACAAAAACACGCAATGCTCTGGATGCTTTATTTGCAGGGAGAGCTGGCCAAAGTGAGTAACACACTCTTTGTGGAAGATAAGTCTGGACAATCCAACAGCGTTAAGTTTGGGTACAACATATAACCCTGGACTTGCCCAGCAAGAGACAGCAGAGAAACAGAGTGTTCTATGACCAGGTGCCCACTGACGTGTAAGGAATTCCAGGAGACACCTGAGTGTGGGCAGGTGTGTGACGACATCGTAGCGTGGCGACCTGGGATGCCCTGAGACCCCTTCAGGCCCCCGACGACGCAGGGACATAGGAGGAGTGTCATAGGGACACTCGGATGTTGGCCTTTCCTCCAGCCCCGCTGCATTCTCAAGGAAATCGTGGATTCTCAATGAGTGGAAAGCAGAAGCCCGTGAGAATCTCGATGGCTTAATGAAGGGATTTGTGTGTGTCGGTTTCTAACGGACTCATGAATCATAATAAAGATGACTATAAAAAAATAATAAAAAAAAATAAAGATGACTATATACCTAAGAAAAAAGACAAGAAAGAAGGAAAGAAAGTGGGAGGGAGGGGGAAGGAAGGATGGATGGTACGAAGGTGTAGAGAGAGGTGGGAAGGAGAGGAAGGAAGGAACGGAGGCACTCAGCAGCTTTGACCTCTGGAGCCCGTGGCTTCATTCAGTCCAGAGAGTCAAAGGAAGCACTCCGGAAACCTCCCCAGGACCGTTTTCAAGCCCTGTCCCGCCCCTCCCTGCACTGGCTTCTGCCTCTACCGCCCCCCCCAGAAGGTGACAGGAGCCTCAGCTGGCCCATCCCAGGGCACATCCATCAGCTCTGACCCAGTGCACTGGCCCGAGCCCCGGGCCGGCTCAGGTCTGCCCGGTGGGGACGCAGGCTCCCCTTCCCCTTCCATCAAGACTGGAAGCCCATTCAGTGGTGGCTAGGCCTGTGCTGGATGTATCCTTGCCACCAGAGACCCACTTGAGAATAACCACGGGAGCCAGTGACAGTAACATTTTGAGCCCTTTCAAAGCATTTCTTGTATCTGCTTTCAAAGAAAAAAAAGGTCTATCACATCAGGAAGTGTGATCAGAAACTCTGGTTTTCACTTGCTGGCTACAGTTTTTCTCACACCATAGTAACAAGAGAAACAAACTTCTAACGGGATGAGTCTTCCCACTGGGTGACGTGTGCGGTGTGGGGGCTCAGGGCTGGGCTCTTCCAGGCTGCCTGGTGCGACCCCGGCTCCCATATTCCCTTGCTGTGTGGTCTGGGGCAAGAGGCTTCACTCCTCTGGGCTTCAGGCTCCTGATCTGTAAAATGGGAATAACCGATTGCACCAACCTCTTCATGGACCTTTTGCTTTGTTTGATGTGGACCATTTTTTTAAAAAACTTTATTGAATTGGTTACAATGTTGAAGCTGAAGTTCTAATACTTAGGCCACCTGATGGGAAGAGCCAGCTCATTGGAAAAGACCCTGAGGCTGGGTAAGATTGAGGGCAGGAGGAGAAGGGGCGACAGAGGATGAGATGGTTGGATGGCCATCTCGAGGGACACGAGTTTGAGCAGACTCTGGGAGACGGTGCGGGGCAGGGAAGCCTGGCGTGCTGCGGTCCACGGGGTGGGACAGAACTGAGCCACGGAACAACCACAACAACATTGTTTCTGCTTTGTGTTTCAGATTTTTGGCCCCGAGGCATGCGGGATCTTAGCTCCCCGACCAGGGACTGACCAGGGACTGAACCGGCATCCCCTTCAATGCAGAGCGGAGCCTTATCCACTGGACCACCAGGGAAGTCCTTCTCTTCCTGGAGTCTCAGGAAACTTGGATGAGGTCATCTACAGCAAGGTCCAGCGCCATGCTGGGCAGATGGGGAGAAACTTAGAGTGGCCAGAGTGAGAACCAGAGCATTCCTGATAGCTCCCAGGGCATCACAGCCATGATCTGACACCCCAGGCCTCGGCCAGGTGTTCTGCGATTTCTTCCTTTCCCAGACTGGGCTGGGGACGCTCTCGGTGCCCTACAGCACCCGACGGCCACCTGCATCACAGCTCCTGTGCTAACCCTAACCCTCACATCTCCCCTCCGGCCTGGAACCTCGGGGCGGCCCCCTGCCCCCAGCCCCACAGAGAAAATCCAGTATAAC
Source organism: Bos indicus x Bos taurus (assembly GCF_003369695.1). Classification (NCBI taxonomy): domain Eukaryota; kingdom Metazoa; phylum Chordata; class Mammalia; order Artiodactyla; family Bovidae; genus Bos; species Bos indicus x Bos taurus. Next base: position 3,044,591 of record NC_040104.1, on the reverse strand, counting down.
CTAGATCACCTCTGAATGAATGCCCAGTCCTTTATTCGGGTGGGCGGGTCAAGGCCAGATCACAAGGGTCCCCCGGCCTGACTCTGAGCCCTTCACCCAGTCAGTGTCCCAGGTGAGGATGAGGGGGCTTCCAAGACAAAAACCATCGGGCCTTTGTTTGGGGTGTTTTCCTCCTCAATCTAGTCTTTCCCACAATGCAGAGGATTCAATAAAATGGCCCCGGGGGTGACTTGGAAGATCCTAAATGTTCCCTCCCTGGGGCTTGGGACAGTGTGAGGCGCAGGGAGTCTGTGCTTGTATGTTTTTCTCCAAGCTTCTCCAGCCACACACTCCCCCACCCATGACTCCAGGAGCAACTCCCGAGCCCAGGTCTGCAAGCCTTTTGCCAAGCTGGGCCTCGGGTTTACCAGGCAGAAGCTGGAAGCCTGCGGAACTGAGTTCAGCAACCAGGACCTGAGATCCACAGTGAAGGCGCCCCACAGTTCCCTCAGCACCTCCCAAACTGAGCCCCACTTTGGAAAAGCCTCCTGCACTCACCCGAGGTGACAAGGACACCAGGACTCTACCATCTGGAAATAGAGGGCGTAAGACAGAATTATTTTCCTATAAAAATCAGTGTGACTACTGTTTTCCTGCACATTGGTTAACTCCCCGCACCTTTCTCTCATTTCAAGCTTTTTCTTCCCTCTTTTTCATCACTGATGAAATACAAAATGCAGCGCTATCTTGGAATGCCTTCCTCCTCCTCCTGGTGGCATGCCTCACACTTGACCCCATGGTCCAGGGCTTCTCCTACATAGGGGTCCCCCAGAGGCCTGGACCAAATCGCCTGCCCGAGGTGACCCCTAGATGCCAGTAAGGGGGCTGTCCCCACAGCCCCAAGCACTTCAGAAAAACTAAAGAGGGAAAACCTCAGGGAAACACACCTGCATATGAATAGGGCTTTCTAAAGCAATCGTGCTGGGAGCCAGGAGGCAGAAAGATTCCCTCCCCTCCCCCACCCCCCAAAGGGATCCAATTCGTTCGGAGCGGCCAAGTGCTGTCAACATTGCCCACAGGGAAGCACCTTTACAGGCAAAATCACTTTATTCGTCAAGGACTCCTTTTGATTCCAGAAGAATTACAGCCTCTTCCAAAGGAGCCCAAAGAAGCACCAGCTTTCCACTCAATTTTTTCTTCTTGGAAAAGCAGAAATTCCCCAGCACAATAATGGAACTGGCTTCCAGGAGAAGACTGCGCCCCAGGAGTTTTACATCCAGCCACTTGCAAAGCGGCCTAATTCCTATTAAGACAGGGTCGTCCTCTGGCCTCCTTAAGGATTCTGTGACTTCCTGGGCAAAGGTCCACGCTACCACTTATAAATCCCCCTTAGGGCAAGGCAGCGGCAGAGGATGAGATGGTTAGATAACATCACCGACTCAGTGGGACATGAATTTGAGCAAACTCCAGAAGATAGTATTCTTGCCTGGAGAATCCCCATGGACAGAGAATCCTGGCCGGCTATAGCCATGGGGTTGCAAAGAGTCAGACACGACTGAGCAACACACACACACACACACACACACACATATACACACACACCCCCAGAAGACAGTGGAGGACAGAGAAGCCTGGTGTGCTGCAGGCCATGGGGTCACAGAGTCAGACACGATTTAGCCCTCAGTGGGTACAAAGTTCCAGGCACACAGACGTTCAACCTTTTTATCAAATAGCACCCTTGTTATCGCGGACAAGTGGTTTGAAAACTCAGGTCTCCAAAAGCAGCCACTTCCGGGGGCTCTTCAGGACATCCCGAAGCCCCCAGGCGCGGAACAGGTGGTCACCAAGGATTCCTGACCGCGGCCACCAGGACACTGGCATGGAGCCCGGACCCAGCACCCACGGGCTCTCCCTGCGGCCGGGTAGGCCGAGCTGGCCGAGCCGAGGGCAAGTCCCAGGCAGAGACCGAGCCGCCATCCCTCCGCGGACGACTTCCGAAATTACCTCCCTGCTTCTTGGAGCTTAATTTAATTAGCGGATTGACCTCATTAACGTTGGAACTTGAGTTTCAAACAAAAAGAGGTCATGAAACTATCCAATTTACTACCTCGAACTTCCACACGGGAACCGCTTTATTTTCGGGAAATCTCTGAGGATCCCTGGGACCATGCCCATAGCTGCTGCCCACCGGGGCCCCCAGGTACCCCGGGCTGAGCTCCCATCCGGGGGCCCAAGCGACTTCTCAGATCCAGCCGCCCAGGGTCGCTTTAAAAGCTCCGCCTGGAAAGCCCACTGTCACCAGCAGCGGCCTCGCCCCCTTCGGACACCCCCAGCCCCACGGAAACACTGACCTCGCCAACGCGCCCACCCTCCCATCCCGTGCCGTGTGGGCGCACCTACGCGCGGGAGGAGGCGCGCCGCGGTCCAGCACCCTCCGAATTCCAGCGGCGAGGTCCACCCCGTCCCCGGCACCTTCCGAACACGGGGCCAGGTCCACCTCGGCCCCCCACCCTCCGATCAGAGGCGGCGAGGCCCTCCACCCGGATCATACCTGCTCGCAAAATCCAGCGGCCCCAGCTCAGGCGGCGAGTGCGCGGTAGCGATCTCCAGGCGCCCCCCGCGGCCCGGACACCTTGCGGAGGCGCCAGGGCCACGGCGCTGCGCGGGCGCAGCTGCCCGGCAGCCGGGGAGGGATGCCCGGGCGAAAGTTGCCAGGGAAACTTGAGCAACTCGAGCGCGCCGGTGCCAGCCTCCTGCATAATTCACGGGCGGCGGCGGCGGAGCAAGGGGGGCCACTCACCTGCCTCAGTCGGGCCCCCCAACCCGGCTGGGGCGCGCGGCGGGCAGAGGCCGGGCATCTGGCGGGGGCTCTGCTCGACCCCGGGGACCCGAGGGTCCATCCACGACTCCCGGGCCTGCGCCAGATGCGCCGGCCCCGGCCTCGCCGAGCCCGCTGCTCCAGCCGCGCGCACCTGGATGGGGGCTCTGGGAGCCGGTGCGGGGCCGGGGTAGCCGAGGCAGGGTCTCCGGGGACCTTGCGACCGCGGCACGGGTCCCCGCCCCCCGCGCGCCCTCTGGCGGCCCCGTGCCAGTTCCACCGCCAGGCATGCGGGCCCAGCTACCCGCGCCAGTGGGCGGCGACCTAGGGCAAGGAGACCCCGGGCAAGAGGCGGAGGTAGGTCCATCTGCGGTGCCCCAAGGGGAGGCGCTAGAGGTGAAGGGGGTTCATGGGCGCGGGGGACGAAGAGGGTGCTCCTGCGCTCTGCCCCACGCCGCTTCTAAAGCAGTTTAAATCGACCCCTAGTCCCGAACGAAACAGTGGGGGCGGCTGGGTGGGGATGTCTCCATAGAGAAGTGAGTCCCACCAGGACTCGAAGGACCCTTTCCCAACCCCCCACCCTCAGCCTCTGTGAGTCCAGGACCGCGCTTACCCAGTGGTTGGTGCTCCTGGACGCCAGAAGCACCCACAGGGCAGCTGATCCGCACGGCCGGGCTCCTGAGGGACCAGCCACTGTCCTTCCCGGCCACACACGGTGCCCCCCGCCACCCCCACCCTGCAACCGCAGCGCCCCGCGATGCCCCCACCCCACCCCCCGCCGCCTCCGCCTCACCTGGCTCGGGGCGCGGCTTCGGGAGTCCGGGCGGGTAGGAGCCCCCAGGGAAGGGCGGGCGTCTGCGCTCTCTGGGCTCGGCCGCGGGCTCCGGAGCTACGCCGAGCCCAGGCTGGCCGGAGCGCGGGAGCCGCCGCGGCCGCCGCCGCCGCCGCTGCTCAGGTGTCCGGGTGGTGAGGGGGTGGGGGGACGCCGCGGCCCCGCCCCGCGCGGCAGCCGGGCTGGGGGCTCCGGGCAGGGGCGGCCGGACAGCCCTTCCCCCGGCCGGCCGCGAGCGGTCGGGGCCAGCGAGGGTGGGGGAGGGGTCCCCTTGGCGCCAAAGGACGCGCGCGGCCCGGGACTCACGTGCGCCCCTCGCCCGGGGTCTCCTCCCGCCCCGCGGAGGCCGGTCGACCCCGCCCCACCTGGCCCTGTCCAGCTGCAGCCCGCGGTGGCGACTCGGCCGCGGCGTGCGGGGTCTGTTGTAGCAACCCGGGGCCGGCGGGCGCCCGGGGCCGCCTCCGCCCGCCGCCCCGCCCCGCCCCGGGCTGCGTGGCTCGCCGCCCCCCCAACCGGTGAAACCCAGCGGACCTGAATGTCCCAGGATTTTGTAAAGCCCGGTTCCTTCTGCGCGGCCGGCTCCGGCCCGGGAGCGTTTTCTGTTTACAGGGCTCGGAAATGCAGAGCCGCTCGCACCTCCGAGGGTTTGCGGGGCAGATGCAAACTTTGTGCCTGGGCAGCGCGCCGCCGTCCGCCTGGATGGGCGCCTCCGTGCTGGGCGGGCCGACCCGCGTCTCGGCCCGCGGCCCTCCCAGCCATCCCGGGTAGGGGAATTAAAGCCCGCGGCTCACAGCAGGCACCCTCTGGGGAATCCTGTTATTATCCAGGACCCCGGCAGCGCTAGGTTTGCCAAAACCCCAAGACGGATGTCCTAAGCCCCTGCCCCCCAGCCGCCGGCTCCGAGCTGGGAAGGTGGCTTTACTCCTCCCAACCTGGGGGTCCGAGCCACCGGCTCAAAACTTTTCTCAAGACCCTGATAATTCACTGGTCACTCCACCTGTCTCTGAGGACGCTAGGGAGGTTTCTGAGTCCTGAGATTGCCAGTATTCTGCCAAGGGAAAGCATTTCCGCCCGCCAAAGTGTGGACGTTTGTGGGGAGAGGGGGTGGGTGGTTGGCAAACACCAGGGTCCGTCCGGGCTGTGACGTTCAGCAAGCCTTCCCCTATACAAAACCTCAATCCACGTCTCCCAATGAAGAATATATACGTGTGTGTATAAATATATATATATATTTTTTTTTTAAGTCAATTTTATAGGACATGCCTGAGAGATCTGCATGGGCCAGTGACTTCAACATACCAAAGGCAAAGTTAAATATTTGCTCTAGATATCTTTTTTTTTCCTGCTTGCGTAATTGTCCCACATTTCAAAGAAGTCTTTAAAAGTCTTTAAAAGCACTTAGATTAAAAAAAAAGTTGTGTTTAGGGCCTGATAAGTTCAGGACACATGGGGGTAAAATACTGGAAGTCCTTTAGGGCAGCTGACGGATGCAAACTCCTTTCTCTCCTCTGCTCCCTTAAGCATGAGATCTAATAAAATATTTGCTGAATGAATAAAGGAGGCAATCAATCCAATAAAAATACTCCTTCAAACCGGAAGAATGAAGGCCTGGCAGGATCCTGCCAGTGGAGTGTCTTCTGCCTGGAAGCAGGGGATTGTCGTGGGGTGGGGGGCAGTTGGTCGGCAGAACCTTCTCCTGTTCTCTGGGTTCCTCTGTGGTGGGTCTTCTGGGAAGTTACAGGGAGTAAGGGGGTGGGAAGAGGGCTCTCTTCCACCCATCCCCCGCCATCCCAAATAAAACACGTTACTGATGTTTGCCACCGCTGTATTTAAAATAGATAACCAACAAGGACCTACTGTGTAGCACAGGGAACTCTGCTAAGTATTCTGTAATAATTCTATGCAGAAAGAATTTGAAAAAGAGTGGATCCATGTATACGTAGGACCGTATCATTTTCATGTACCCCGGCAACTAGCACAGCTTAGTCAGCTCTGGGCGCTTGGTTGCTCAGTCGTGTCTGACTCTCTGCAGGCCCCATGGACTGCAGCCCGCCAAGCTCCTCTGCCAGCGGGATTTCCCAGGCCAAAATACTAGAGTGGGTCGCCATTTCCTACTCAAAGGCATCTTCCAGACCTAGGGATCAAACCTGTGTCTCCTGAGTCTCCTGGACTGGTAGGCGAGTTCTTTACCACTAGCACCACCTGGGAAACCCTTCAACATAAAATAAATTTTTAAATGGCAATTTTGCCCCACAACTGGAACTCAAGTCCCTACCATATCACTCCCCCCAATCAAATTCCTGCCCAGATTTCTAGAACCACCCTGCAGATGACGGAGGAAGTGGCTGTTATCACGGAGGGGGCCAATGCCAGAACCTGTCTGTGTTTAAGAAACACTTCCCGGGGGGCCCAGGCCTCCACCGGCCTGTCCACTTCCCCGGGGGCCCAGGCCTCCACCGGCTGTCCACCCCACTGGACACCTGTCGGCCATCCCCTCCAGTCCCTCTGATCTGTTTGTTGCTTGACAACAGGGCTCTGTGCGAGCTGCATCTTTTGGCATTTTAAGGACAGTACCCTGCTTCCGTCCCAGTTTCTCTGTGTCCATTTCAGTATCCAGTTCAGCCGTGCACCGATGAGACAACGTCCTTCCAGGCTTCTCTTGTGAGAAGACTGGGGATCCAAAACCCATGCAGTGGTGTCTTTCCTCACTCATCAGTGCCCCGAGAACACGTAGGGGGCACCCTCAGCCCTGGAGAGCCGGGGCTGCCAGTAGTTTGCCCCCTAGACATCCTAGATGGAAGCGGTCTTCTTCCTGGTGGACCCAGCGTGGTCACGTCTCAGAGTGCCTGAGCTCCATCTCAGGTAGGAAAAGGGAAGTCATTCTTTTTCTTCTGGGACTGTCTGTTTTTGTTTCTGGAAGCTGCCTTTTCCTGGACCCCACCCCCACCCCCAACACGTCTGATGATGTGTGAATGGAAGATGTGACATTTTCCACCTCTGAACGTTTCTTTTTTCCCTGTAAAACATGAAGTCTCTGGCTATCAGTCACTGTATTTCTATGTTGTAGCCCTGAGCACGAGGCAGGCCAGGATTTCCCAGAAAGAGTAACTGCTTTACAGAGAACTAGAAACTGGGGCATCGTACCGTGAAGAGATGCGAAATCACCCAGCTCCTCTGTCCGGGGAAAAACATTATAAATATTTTGTGGCTTTGATTAACCCAGATGCATTCAGCGGCAGGCCTGGTCTGTCCCTCGCTTGGAGAAGTTCCTGGCTTTGGGATGTTGCAGGCCAGCATCCTTCTTCAGAGAAGAGGTCTTAGGCTGCCCAGGTGAGAAGGAACTAGCTGAGCTCTCCAGCTTAAACTAGGGGGCAAGAAGTTATGGTTCTCATCAGAGAAGACGAAGTCAGAGCCAGGTAAAAGCGGGCACTCCAGCCAGCAAGTTTTCCCCATTCCCCCATCTTTGCCAGACTCCTACACTTCTACAATTTTTTCCCCTGTGTTTTCCACAATAACAAGAGATGTACTTCCCTCATGTTCCCCCCACATCAAATATTGGACCACTCGTCCATTTCTTTGTAATTTCATGACAGTTTCTGGCTGGGTCCCACAACCTGATGCTATGAGAACACACCCAGATCTTACACATCCCTTAACTCCCAACCGACATGCCTCCCGTGCAACCCTCTGTCTCAACTAGGAGTTTCATTACTCTCCTTTAATTTTCCACAAAGTTATTTTCCATGGACTTGTTTTGAAAAGCCTACTGGGACTGATGTCTGAACAGAGAGTCGGGGTTGCTCACGTGGCAGGCACCCAGGAGGAGTTGGCTGCTCCCCTTGGGACCTGTGATGGTGAGAGAGGCTGGTCAGAAGCTTTTCCTGCTGGACTGGAGGATGGGGGAGCCACGGGCAAGGGGACGAAGGCCTTCCTCCAGGCCCGCGTCTGCTTGCTTTTTGCTGTAGCACATTTGCCGGGCCTCCTGCGGGCACCAGTGCAGCCTGAAGCTTGCAGGAATTACAGCCCCAGGCGCCAGTGCAGCCTGAAGCTTGCAGGAGTTACTGCCCGGGGCTGGAGGGGGCAGTGCTCAGCCTTCCAGGACCATCCTGGGAGGTTGGAAATGGAGAGTCTCTGTGTTCCCCGGAGAGTGACCAGTCCTGCTGGGGACGCTGAGGCCTCTAAGAGGTGCTGTTGGGGCCTCCCATGCTTACGGCAGAGACCACAACAAAACTCCTTTATCTGGGGGTTTCTTCTTCTGTGTCTCCCTATCTTGATCCCCTCACTACTGATTCCAGGTACCCACTCTCAAATACAGCATCTCTCATCTGAGTCCTCCCAGACAAAGCTTTCTGGGAAACCCCAAATAAAGTGAATGCTGTCTGTGATCCTGTGAGGTGTCCCTGAAGGTGAAGCCCAAAGGGACAGTTGAGATCAGCCTGGAGGCAGCATGACCTGAGACTAGGGAAGGTCCCTTGAAGGAGGGAGGGAACCGGTTCCATGCATGATAGCAGGAGCTGCCGGAGGCTGTTACTGGGAAACGAAGCCTGTCGGAAGGTCCCCCTTATAACCAGCTCAGAGGCTCTTGAGGTTTGCTCAGCAAGCAGGCAACTTAGGCAAAACCTTTTTAAATTATCTACAGGTGGAATACAGCAGGGTTCTGGAGAAACAACACACTATAACCAAGTGAGGTTTATTCCCATACGGCTGGAAGGTTTCACTCTAAGGAAATCTATTAGGAGATACGTTTGATCAAACCAAACTTCTTAGTCAACAAAAATGAATTGTTTGAGACTGCTTTGATATTGTCCTATTTTAAATACCAAGCTAAAGCCAGGGTGATGTTCAGTGTTAAAAACTGAATCATTTTCATTTGATTCAGGAATAAGGTACGAGAGCTTGCTAACATTACCAGCACTTAGTATTTCTCTAGGAGTGCTAGCCAATGAGATGGGATAAGGAAATGCAATAACAAATATACCTATTTGAAAAGGGAGGGAAACTTACCATTTGGGGAGGTGATATGATTTTCTAGATGGAAAATCTAAGGAAATAAACTGAAAGCTCATGAAAGAGTTTAGTAAGGGGACGATAGGTAACGAGTAACTTTTCTGTTTATGAACAATAGGCAGTTGGAAATAGAAACCAATGACATTCTTGGAGTCAACAGAACTAAAGGGAAAAATAAGTACCAAGACAAATATAATGAGGACTTTGTGAGACTCAGAGGGCGGAAAACGAAAAATTGTCTGAAGAGAATGAAAAAAAACTAGAATAAATAAAGGACAGGTATAGGGTTGTGGTTAAGAACAGTTCAGTTCAGTTCAGTTCAGTCGCTCAGTCGTGTCCAACTCTTTGCAACCCCATGAATTGCAGCACGCCAGGCCTCCCTGTCCATCACCAACTCCCAGAGTTCACTCAGACTCACGTCCATCGAGTCAGTGATGCCATCCAGCCATCTCATCCTCTGTCGTCCCCTTCTCCTCCTGCCCCCAATCCCTCCCAGCATCAGAGTCTTTTCCAATGAGTCAACTCTTCGCATGAGGTGGCCAAAGTACTGGAGTTTCAGCTTCAGCATCATTCCTTCCAAAGAAATCCCAGGGCTGATCTCCTTCAGAATGGACTGGCTGGATCTCCTTGCAGTCCAAGGGACTCTCAAGAGTCTTCTCCAACACCACAGTTCAAAAGCATCAATTCTTCAGCGCTCAGCCTTCTTCACAGTCCAACTCTCACATCCATACATGACCACAGGAAAAACCATAGCCTTGACTAGACGAACCTTTGTTGGCAAAGTAATGTCTCTGCTTTTCAATATGTTACCTAGGTTGGTCATAAGTTTCCTTCCAAGGAGTAAGCATCTTTTAATTTCATGGCTGCAGTCACCATCTGCAGTGATTCTGGAGCCCAAAAAGATAAAGTCTGACACTGTTTCCACTGTTTCCCCATCTATTTCCCATGAAGTGATGGGACCGGATGCAATGATCTTCGTTTTCTGAATGTTGAGCTTTAAGCCAATTTTTTCACCCTCCGCTATCACTTTCATCAAGAGGCTTTTTAGTTCCTCTTCACTTTCTGCCATAAGGGTGGTGTCATCTGCATATCTGAGGTTATTGGTATTTCTCCCGGAAATTAAGAACAGAGACTGTTAAACCAGGCCAAACTCCACGCTTACTAACTGGGTGGACTTAGCCTTATCTCCTGGCTTCCCAGGTGGCACTGGTGGTAAGGAATCTGCCTCCCATTGCAGGAGATGCAAGAGACACAGATTCCATCCCTGGGTCGGGAAGATCCTCTCGAAAAGGAAATGACAACCCACTCCAGCATTCTTGCCTGGAGAATTCCATGGACAGAGGAGCCTGGTGGGCTACCGTCCAGGGGTCACAAAGAGTCAGACACAAGCATGAACATACACAGCCATGTTTCCCATCCTGTCTACATACTGTAAACACAGATTCTTCACAGACTAAATGTCTGTTTAGAAAGGAATAGAAATCTTTAAAAACACTAATTGAAAAATGGATAAATGACAGAAAAGGACAGGTCTTCTCAACAAATAGAGCTGAAATAATTGAACATCCATCTGGGGGGAAAGGGAACTTCACACCTTATAAAAATGATCTCAGAATTGGGGCTCAATATACAAGATAAAACTAAACAGCTTTTAGAGGAAAAGCTAGGAGAAAGTCTCTTCTGTCTTGAGGCAGGCAAAGGGTTTTTACTTATGACAACAAAAGCATGATCCATAAAAGAAAAGAAAATGGATACACTGGACTTCATCAAAGTTTTTAAATTTTGCTCTTTGAAAAACATGCTATAAAGAGAATGAAAAACAAGACATAGACTGGGAGAAAAGTCCTGAAAGTCACAGATGTGCCAAAGGATTTTTGGATCCGGAATACTTGAAATAAGAGCTTGAAAGTCTCAGGAATAATCAAACAGGCTGCCTAAGGAAAACATGGGCAAAAGATGAGGATATTCAGAGGGCAAGTGAGCCCATGAAAAGATGCTCAATCTCATTAATCATTACAGAAAGACAGACTGAAACTACACACCTACTACAATGAATAAAAAGAAAATAGTGCTGAAGACATGGAACAGCTGGAACTCTCACACACTGTTGATGGCTACGTAAAAGCAGACAAGCTCTTTGGACAATAGTTGGGCAACTCCTCCTGAAATTAAACATATACTTAATATATTCGATCCAGGTCCATATAGTCGAAGCTGTGGTTTTTCCAGTGGTCATGTATGGATGTGAGAGTTGGACCATAAAGAAGGCTGAACACCAAAGAACTGATGTTTTCGAACTGTGGTGCTGGAGAAGTCTTAAGAGTCCCTTGGACAGCAAGGAGCTCAAACCAGTCACTCCTAAAGGAAATTAGTCCTGAATATTCATTGGAAGGACCGATGCTGAAGCTGAAGCTCCAGTACCTAGGCCACCTGATGCGATGAACTGACTCATTGGAAAAGACCCTTATGCTGGGAAAGATTGAAGACAGGAGGAGAAGGGGATGACAGGATGAGATGGTTGGATGGCATCACCGACTCAATGGATATGAGTTTGAGCAAACTCTGGGAGACGGTGAAGGACAGGGAAGCCTGGTGTGCTGCAGTCCATGGGGTCACAAGTGTCTGACACAACTTAGTGATTGAACAACACGAATTTACCCAACAGAAATGGAAAATGCTACTGAATGGATGTTGGTAGCAGCTTTAGCGCTCCAGGCAGGGGACCTGGAGGCCCCTGGGAGCCCTGGTCTCCCACCCCAGGCCCTCACATCTCCAAGTCCCTCACATTCTCCTTCACCTGCCCTGCATCCAGCGTGCCTCCCCAGCTCAGCAGGTGCCTGAACCCTGACCTCCGTCACCTGCGCTGGCTCTGAGCCTCCTCCAGCCCTGCACCTCACCACCCCCCAAGGCTTGATGGGATTGCTCCCCTGCTGTAACTCCTGGAGGCTCCCAGACCTCCTGGATCAGCTCTAGGCACCTCGTGAGGTTCTCAGAGACCTAAGCCTCTGTCCCCATCTCCTCCAGAGCCTGGCTCTCAGGCCTCTCCCTTCAGAGAAACTTGATGGCAAACAGACTCTGGGTCCCTCCCTGGGCTAGAAATCCTGGGGGTGCGTGGCGTTTCCTGTCCCCAGGGCATGTTTTTGGGGGTTGGGGGTTGGAGTTTGTGGCTAGGGGTTGGTTCACACTCTGGCCCCCTGCACGGAGGGCCAGGAGAGACGAAAGGAAGAGGCAGCCGCTCCAGACAGGCAGGAGGCATTAGCAGGAAACGTACATACAGACGCGTACGCGAAACCCGCGTGTCTTCATGACCACCTGCCAAATCCTGAGGTTTATATGGAGCTCAGGGCTCAGTCACGCGCACTGGCCAGTGGTCTCAACACCACTCTCGTCTCTCAAAGCCGCACCCTTGAATGTGGCTCCCACTGCGGGCCCAGGTGGGCAGAGGACACATTCAGGGACAGGAGATGGGTGAGGGACAGCCAGCTGCCTGGGACTGGCTCATGGTCCACCAGCGGCCACGTCCTCCGGGTGGCCTCCTCCACCACCGGGTCTCTAAGAGGCGTGACGGAGCTGTTACGAGGGACTAGCGTTTGAGGTGCTGTAGCTTACAGGGCTCCCCTACACCCATAAACATCTCCAAATCCCGATCCATCATGGAGAGGGGACATGCCCCGACAAAGAGCACAGGCCACCTTGGCTCAGGGGCTCCAGATGGGTGGGGCCATCCAGGAAGTGTTCCTGTTGACTGCACCGTTGGGTCTCTTGTGTCCAGAAAGCAAACCCCATGACAGTTGAAGTTTCACAAGTGTGCAGAGCTGATAGATCACTTCCAGGCATCCAGTACTCTGAAGGCAATCATATTTAAAAGAGTAAAACACTTTCAGATAAGTGAGTGATGGCTTCAGCGAAGAATCTGGCCTGCCGCCACTGGCTGGGCAGTAACCGGAGTCACTTGGTAGATTTCCCGCTTGTAACAAAGCCTTCTCCCTCCGCCCTTCCCAGGTCAGAGTCAAAGAAATTAATTCTAGAGGGAAGAGGTAACATAAAAGTCAAAAGAAAATGTCAGCGGTGAATTGTTTGACTTTCTGCGCAAGAGATGGATGCTGTCTCCGCTGACAGCCTGGATTGGAGGGTCCGGATGTTCTAATTTCTCCCAGGGTCCATGCTTAGGACAAAGGAAGCAGAATACGGAACCATTTTATTAACGGATTGAACTTTCTGTCTCTGGACTGCGGCGTGCACACAGGATGGTGTGGGTAGGATCTGCAGGGTTTTAGGAAAACAAGATGCCAGCTACTCGACCCCCATCTCACCCGCTTGGGAGGGGCTGGGTGTGGGGGCCTCCGATTGGGGCCCATGTCCGGGGCTCACAGGCTGGAGTCAGGGGAGCCCCAGAGTCCCAGCTGAGGCGTCTGAGTTCCTCCTGCTGGTCTGCTGCCCAGGGGACTGGAAACCACACCACCCCCGCTCAGGGCAGGCCCCCACCGCAGCAACCTACTGTGCCAGACAAGCCTGGGCCACTGCAGTGCTCGTGACTGGGTGTCAGGGGCAGCCAGGGAGTCTGGGCACCCCAAGAATCATCTCACACTCTCCAGGGGAGCCTCTCCTCTGGGGAACACTGCTCCGTGGTGGGCTCTGAGACCTCAATTCTTGGATTGTCAAATTCCTCCAAAAACATGGGTGATAATGGCCCAGACAGGAGAGAACCTGCCTGCAACGCAGGACACCCAGGTTTGACCCCTGGGTCAGGAAGATCCCCTGGAGAAGGGAATGACAACCCACTCCAGTGTTCTTGCCTGGAGAATCCCATGGACAGAGGAGCCTAGTGGGCTACGGTCCACAGGATTGCAAAGAGCTGGACATGATAGAGTGACCAACACTTTCAGTTTCCAAAATTTGACCTTCAGTGTGGGAATGGGGAAATGGTGGAAGCTTGGAGGCTGGAGGGAGCCTGAAAGGAGATACATGCCCTTACCCCATTGCACTGTTCTGAATTGACCCGATGTTCCCCAGGGAGGTGGAAACGTGGAGCTGCACAGGGCTGCGAACAGAGATTTGCATTAGTGATCACGTAATTATCGTTACTATTGCATTATTATCTTTGTTATGTTATGTTACACTGTTTTTTAACATTGATGCATTGTTGTTATTATTGTTAATTATTAAAATAATCAAACCAGTCAATCCTAAAGGAAATCAACCTTAAATATTTATTGGAAGAACTGATGCTAAAGCTGTAGCTGCAAAACTTTGGCCACCTGATGCAAAGAACTGACTCATTGGCAAAGACCCTGATGCTGGGAAAGATTGAAGGCAGGAGGAGAAGGGGGCGACAGAGGATGAGATGGTTAGATAGCATCACTGACTCAATGGACATGAGTTTGAGCAAGCTCGGGGAGATAATGAACGAGTGGCGAGCTGCAGTCCGCGGGGTTGCAAAGAGTCGGACAGACTTAGCAGACTTAGCAACTCAACAACAGCAATCAAAATGATAGAGTAATAGAGCAGCAGATTTGTGTCAAGGCAGACAAGAAAGATACAAAGTACCTCTCAGGTGGAAACCATCTCGCCCTGTCGGAATGTATCCCCCAACTCCCTGGTCCAGGCGCATCTCTGAGCATGGGGGAGGCCTGAGTTTGAGAGGAGGAGTCACAGAAGGGGAAGGAGGAGAAATAGGAGCCAGGGAGGGGGGCGTGGGTGCAGCGGAGTTGGGGAGGAGAAGCTGGGTGGGGAGGAAGGTGGGCTACACAAACTTCCTTGATTCCAGAACTTCTCTGATTTGCATTGTGGACAGTAGCAGCTGGTGCTAATTGTGACCTGCACCTTTGGGGACCTCAAACCACCCCATCCACACCCCATTGACAACGTGAAATTGTGTGGCTGTTACATATTTGACAAGAAGGGTCAGTGGAAGTGTACATTTCAGGAGTCTCGGAGACGGAGAGCGGAAGCCCCCTTTAAGAGAGGGGACGCCTGGTGGGCGGGTCGGGCTGGGGTTGGGGCTCACTTACGCTTGCTGAGCCCCACAGCCCTTGTGTCAACTACGGTAGGTGTTAGTGTGTGTTTCACGGCATTTTACAAGGGTAAATGAAATTGTGCACAGGAGGCAGCTAAGACAGAGCCTGCCACAAAGACAGAGCCTGCCACAAAGACAGAGCTCTTTCAACGCTAGCTGGTGTCGTAATGAAGACCATTGGAGAGAATTAAAGATACTTGATCTAGAAGTGGAAGGAAGCTCTAGGGCTGCTATCGAGTCACTGATGAGATGGCTGGTGGAAGTACAATTAGGCTTTGTCTCACTCTTGTAATTTGGGTTCAGCACAAAGAACTGTCCTTGACATCGGGTCAACAATCCCTACAGCATTGTCTTCAGGGTCCACTTTCAAACTCAAGAATCTAGGGTGGAACATATGGGAACGTTGAGGACTGACTGGGAAGCATGTTTCAGAATTCTGAGAACACAGATTTGGCTTGCTAACAATAGTAAAATGAATAGACACCTAAATTACATTTCAATTAAAATTAAGGGAAGCAGTGGGAAGTTGGGGTTAGCAGATGCAAAAAACTACCTTATATAGGGTGGATAAACAGCAAGGTCGTATTCTATAGCAATACAGCCACTCAGTCGTGTCCGACTCTTTGCAACCCCACGGACTGCAGCACGCCAGGCTTTTCTGTCCATCACTATCTCCCAGAGTTTGCTGAAACTCATGCCCATGAGTCAGTGATGCCATCCAACCATCTCATCCTCTGTCACGCTTTCTCCTCCAGCCCTCAGTCTTTCCCAGCATCAGGGTCTTTGCCAATGAGTCAGCTCTTAGCATCAGGTGGCCAAAGGATTGGAGCTTCAGCTTTAGCAGTCAACTATATTTCAGTGAAATTTTTTTTCAATTCCAAAAAATGAAAGAAAAAATGTTTTAAGTAAATGACTTTTTTTAACAGTAGTAAAATCTCCCCTTACACTTCTTGCCAAGGTCTCTGCCAAGCAGAACTGGGTCTGCCCACCCAGCGGCTGAACAACAGTAATGGTTGATTGACAGTGTTGTGTTAATTTCTGCTTACAGCAGAGTGATTCAGTTATACACATACATGTTACTTTTCATATTCTTTTCCTTTACAGTTTATCTCAGGATGTTGACTGCAGTTCCCTCTGTTCTCCCAGCCCCGGGAAGCCACGGTCTCACGTTCTGGGAGCCGCGGTCTTTCTCGACGGCTGCTGGACGATCATGCCGGGTGCTTCCTTCTTGGCCGCAGTGAGTGTAGCTGGCTGCCCACCTCATGCAGGCCCATTTCAACCTGGATTCTGTCTGAAAGACAGCGCATGACTGTGCCCGCCCTGGTGGAAAGTGTTCATGTCCCCATTCATCCACTGGACTAAAACAGTCTCCCTGGTGGCTCCTGGAGGTCTGAGGTCCACCAGGGCACATCCCTCTGGAGCCTGGTCAATCCCCCTGCAGGAACGCATTGGACTGTCTCTGGGGGAGCCCCCTTGACCGCTGCACGGGGTCTGGTAGAAGTGAAATGGGCCCAGTTTGGATTCTGTAGGGGGCCTCCCCGTGTTGACTGGAGGAGTGAGCAAGGAACGCAGATGGGCTTCCTAACCCTCCGAGGGCGGTACTCTCCGAGAACAAATAGGGGTTTCAGCCGACCCTTGGACCACCCAGAGGTCCTCCCAAGCCTGGTTCATTACGAATGATTAATGCGCTCCCTCCACGAGTCTTTTCACAGATAGGCCCTGGCATGAAGGTTAATTGGTCCAGTAATAACTTAATTACGGAAGGCACATTACAAAGAGTTATAACCAGTGTCTTCCACTTAATTCCTTCCCACGGATTCCCTGAGTGCCTTTTAGCGTGAAAGCTGCAGAGTTTACATTAAGAGCAGCACAGGCCGGGAGAGGACTGCATTTTGCCACCATAAGAAACGCGAAAGAAAGAGGAGCTTTGAACCTAAGTGAAGACGGACAAAAGACGCAAAGGCAAATGTGGAATTTGCCACGGTTCTGCTTTTCAGAACCACTGAATATAGACTCCATACCTGAATTCTTTTATTCGGTTTTATTTTTGATTCCATAATGAGAGCTTGCAAGGTGACGGGTTTTTGTTGCCACGTGCGTTGTGAAAAAATAGCAAATTAAGCGGAAGGCACGGTTGGAAAAAATTGAAGCAGCGAGATGGAGCTGGCTTTTGTCTGGCTTAAGATTCCCCAGGCCGAACCCTAGGGGAAGATGGAGGGTGGATGCCATCTCCGGGGTGAGAGGTGGGTCCTGTCGTGCGAAGGCAAAGGAGAGGCTGTGTTCTACCCACTGGCCACGACATGGGGCTGAAATACCGTCCCACGTGGAACCCTGACTTGCTTCCAAAGATTTAATTTCAGCTCTTAGTTGCTTTATTTTTGACATGTCTCCCTGGGTTGTGGGATTAATAACTATTGAAACGGCTGTGAAAGAGCCCCCCCAGCACACTGTGGAGAAGTGCTGATGGTCATTGCACGAGGAAAGCTGGGGGCTCATTGGGTTGCTGAGGCTTGACAGACAGTCTGGTGGCCCCTGAAAGCTGGGGGCATCGTTACCCCAATTCTAAGACGTGGCTAGAAATGGGAGTCTGAGACCTGTTAGCTGCACAAAGGTGCCCACCTGTGGGGCCAGACAGGCTTCAGGGACAGCTACCCGCCCCGTCCAGCGATCCAGTGTGGGGTGGGGGCCCCCGCTGAGCTTTCTACGGTGGGGACTCCATCCTGCACCAGTGCAGACAGACACAGGGCTGCCAGCAGGGAGCTGGGTTTAGATCAGAGAGAAAGAAGATGGCAGGGTAGGCTCGTATCTTTTTTATTGACATAATAGATGAAGAAATATTTCTTTTAAATGACCTGGTCGGAGATCAAGCCTTCAAAAGAGGAGAGAAATGTGGTGCTGGGGGCAGCCAGGAGGGACGTGCATCAGCTGGCGCAGGCTGAGTTATGCTGTGATAACAGACGCCCCAACCCCAGCTGGCTTCACACAATCACAGGGTGCTTCCCCATCGCCACTGTGGGTCTGGGTGGCTTTCCAGAAGAGCTGTCCTTCACGTGCCTCTAAAGGGAGAGAGCCCCCACCAGCCCCCACCGCCTCTGCGTCTGCCGATGCATGTTCCTTGTCGACTAAGGAACGTTGGTCACATCGCCGTGTCCCACCTGAAGGGGGCTGGGAAATGTCGTGTCCTCTGGGATGTGTTCAGGAAAGGCAGGAGAACAGGGAACAGCATAGACCAGCCTCAGTGGTGCTTACGGTGAGGCCATGTCTTATACAGAAATGCAGGAACAACCTTAGGCACCGAGGCTTCATTCATGGCATCCAACACTCAGTGGATTTTTCTGATGGGGGTCATTTCCTCTCCCTGGGAGCAGGCAATATACTCCCCTCCTGTATCAGTAAGAAAGAGAATATTAAACTCACAGGCATGCACATGCTTCTCAAACAGTGGCCTCAGAATGTATAGCGTCGAAGAGCTTGTCTTGGAGCCAAACAGAGCTGCGTTTGTTACCTACCAGGAACGTGGCTTTGGACAACTAAATTAATCTTCTAAGCCTCAGTTTTCTTATCTTTCAAATGGGAGTAATAATGATGACTATTTTATCTGGTTGGGTGAAAATTGGAATAATTCAAGTAAAATGCTCATAATAAGTGCTCAAAAGGTGACTTATTCTTAGCTATCCATGATGGTATTATTATTAGCACAAATTATATTCTACTCACTAACATGCTCACTTTTCAAGCCCAAAAACCAATATGGAACGAACCCCAGCTTCCTTTTCCTTTCTTCCCATGTGTGTGCTGGGTTGTCTTTTTGCTCCGTGAACAGCTACTGCCACCCACCCTGCCCTTCCTCTGCAGGGGGAGCACCCCTCCCCACCCTCTTGATTTGTTCTGCTTTGTCCAGTGGGTGATGCGGCTGACAGCGGAAGTGCAGCCTGGGTGCCCGCCGGCCTGCCACCTTCTTGATGTCTACAGAACAGACCCCACACGTGCTGCTCCCGCAGCCTCAGTGCCAGAATGAGGGGAGCTAACCTGAGCCTCATCCGACCCACAGCCTGGACCCAGCCCAGCAGAGCCCAGGAGGCCTGGAGGAGCCAAGGCCACCCCCCACGCTCCAGTGAATAAGAAACACACACTTCAGGGCAGACAGCCACGGAGAGTTCAGGGCTGCTTGTTACTGTGGGAAAAACTGGCTGATACACTTAGAATGGGAGAAGATCTTGAGCCCTTGTCTGGATCACAGACTGACCGTCCAGATCAGCATTAAACAAGATGGATTTGCTAACACAGAAAGACATCTTCCATCTGCTGTAGCTTGAAACATGGTGTTTGAAAACGTTTGCTATTATATGTTTTTTCATAACTTCACACTCATGTATACCTACTTAAGTGCATAAAAAGTCACCTGCGAAAATAAATTTTAAAAGATGAACAATATTTGCCTCTTAATATTGGAAATTACAGGTGATGTCTCAGAAATCATGTTCTGCATTCTTTTTAAATTATAAATCTATTGTACAGATGGTAAAAAAAAATATTCCAAGCATTATGAAAGGGATATACAATTTAAAAAATCAGTTTTTCCCCTGGTCTGACCCCTAGTCTCACTTATCAGAGATCATAATTTCTTGGTGTCATTCTAGACATTTTCCATAGTAGCCATATTTTCAAATGACTCTGATTCACTATCTAGCTAAAAAGCTAAAGTTTCACCAGAATCTCTGAGTGAAAGAACTTATGGTTTAAAATAATATTATACCCAGGACTAATTCTTAATGTCCTACACAGAACTAATCTGTTTCTCATTAAAATTAAGGATCAAAAGTTAATCCCCACATTTCTAGAAATAAGAAAACTCTTTGTACCCTTACCTGTTTACCGAGTTGAAAGGTTTATATTCATCTTTGAAAAATTAAATCTCATTTAATGCAAGAATGCAGGATTATCTATTGTGTCATTAGATCCATTTTGAAATCGTTTGTAAAGGATTTTAAAGAAAGGAAAAAAATTCATAAGGACTGGTCAGTTCTCCAGCACTTCCAGGCTTACCTTGTAGCTTAAAAATTTTTCCACTTAGTGGAATTTGCAGTTAAGAGATGATGCCATGTGAATGGAAAGAAAAGTAACTTGACACATTAGGTTCTCTGGAAGTTTACTATGTCTTCATCTCTGTGATCCAAATATACTGCTCATGGAAGCAACCAAAGGGAAAAAGTCAAATAGAATCAGACACGATCAATATGTGAAACGGTCATATGAACTTGACAAGTGAGAAGTAGGTTCCCACGACGACAGGCGTGTGTGTTTTCAGTGGAGCGTATTTCCCGATTTGAAAAGAGTTTCAAGTGATTGAAAATGGCTAATTCACCCAAGGAACAGGGCCTGCCTTGGGGTCGGGGGAAGCCCCAGGCTCTCAGGGAGGCAATGTCACCACCGAGGATGTAGAGGTAAGACCTGTGGAATAAGGCGTGGGTCCAGCTCGGGGCAGGTTCCGACTGGGGTCTGCACTGGCCGATCGAGTGGAGGGTGTCTGTGCTGTCTTTCACCAGGCTTTTCAGTCTCCTCTTCTTGATCCATGATCCCCTGCGGGTCTCCAGGTCCTCAGGAATCCCACCCACCAGGTCTGCCTTCTCCTGGAGACTCATGAGTGAGGAGCAAAGGGACGGAAGATGAGGAGCTTGGAGTCAGAGCTGTGGCCGCCTTGGAAACAGGGTGGCCGCTTCTTGAAACTTTAAACACACCCCTCTGAGGACTTCCCTGGTGATCCAGTGGCTAAGACTCCACGTTCCCATGCAGGCTTCCCGAGTTCAAACCCTGGTCAGGGAACTAAGTCCCACATGCCACCACTAAAGTTTAGACCCGACACGGCACCCACTCCCCGCCAAAAAAAACCCATAATGAAATAGCATTTTAAAAAAGAAAATAAACACACCCACTCCGTATGACTCAGCCACTCCACCCAAGGCACTTCCTCAGGAGAAACAAAGGCACGCGTCTACACAAAGGCAGGCGTGTGCGTAAATGTTTACCACGGCTCAATTTGTAAAAGCCGAAAGCTGGAAGCTACCCAGACATCCACCAGCAGGTGAACGGGTAAGCCAAGCATGGTCTCTCCACACCTCAGAGACAACTCAGGAATACAGAGGGGTGAGCTATAGGCAGTTTGAAAATAATGAAGCTCAGAATCAAAAGAAAAAAATCCATCCTGTCTGATTCCATTTATACAAAAGTCTAGAAAATACTAGAAAAATCTATAGCAGCAGGTGACAGGCAGTTGCCTGGGTGGCGGCTACCTGGGAAGAGAGGACCACAAGGTGGGGACGGGGCTTTAGGGGGCGCTGGCCGCGGGCACAGTTGTGATTTCAGCGCTGGTTTCACGGGTGTGCACAGCACACTCGTGGTCCTCACGTGGGGACGCGGTGGCCCCTTGTGTGGCACTGTCTGGAAACGGTTCTCTCGTCACATCTGGGGACAGGTGTCTCCCAGACAGAGGCCTCCAGGGACACTGCTAACCATCCTGTAACGTGTAGGACAGTCCCTCCTCCCCCCACAATAAGGAACAGTCCAGTCCCAAATGCCAGTCGTGCTGAGGCGAAAACCCTGGTGTGCAGATTTGTCAAAACCCACCAAGTTGTACATTAAGCTGGGGCAGTTTATGGTACATTATCTTCACCAATAAGGTTGGAAAGTAGTGAGAACCCAGTGCAGCCACTGGCCGGCTGTGTGATGTTAGGCATTTGGCTTCACCTCTCTGTGCCTGTCTCTGCTCTGAAAAACCTCCCAGCTTTGCTTAGCAGGAAATAAGGTCCTGAGACCGAATGGCTCCCTGTCTCAGGCATAGGGTGCTGACTTCTGCCACCAGGGGAGGAACTCAATAAAGCATCCATGGAAAAGACATTTCACTGGACTCCAGTCCTACAGAAACCAGCAGACCCAGTAAAAACGACCCAGGACTCTTTAGGCGATGGCCCCAGGCCCGTGGGGGCAAAGGAGAAGCCCCGGAAGCAGACTGGCCGTCCCTTCATCTGAACGCAGCAAGGACCTTGAGATGACCTTGAGGCCTGACTTTCAGTCTGACTCCCAACAGGAAATAATGATTCTGATACGATTTAAGGCAGAGATAGATTAATTGGCAAAGATGATTGTTCACTGGGCTTCAGCCACAAAAACACTCAAGAAAATTGAAGCAGCTTGAAGGTCTGATCAGAGTCCCCCTCTCGAGGGCTGCCCTGGAGTCTGGGCTCTGTGCCGGGCGGGACCCGTTCAGGATTACTCACCGGGCACATTTCTGTAGTTTAGACCCAGTAATCACAGCTTTACGCCCGCTGGGCCCCCCCTTTCCCCGATTCAATTGCACCCTGAGGAAGATAAATAGGACAGGGCTTGGGAAGCAGGAAGCCAGAGTGTTCAATCAGCTCTTTGTTCGCTGGGGAGACGGGAGGAGGCTGCGGTGCAGCCAGACACCACACCTTTGTCCCCACACCGTCCTGGGGCCTTTCAGAATCCAGCGCTGGGTGGGGGTAGGGCCGCTCTCCCCGCTGGGACAATCCGTGGCACCTTCAGGCCCCCTTCTGTCCCAGAGGGTGCCAAGAGCTGTGTGTCCTCTGGACCCCAGGCACCTGCTGATCGCCCCCCGAGGTCAGCTTTCCCTAAAAGACGTGGCAGCAACCGAGAGCATCTTCAAGAAGGCAGCCAGGGCGGCAGTGGGCCCCAGGGAATTCCAGGATTTCCCTCCCACCCAGACCTGTGGTCCTTTGGGAACAAGGAGGCGATTTCTGGTCCTTTAAAGTCGAGAGAGAAGCCCATGCTTCTGACCATGCCCCGGACTTACCGTGAGGCCTCCACTGTCTGCAGGATGAATCCTGGGCCTCCCGGAACAGAGGCAGGCAGTGGCCTGGCACCAGCTCTGGGCCCCGCTGAGGCTCACGGCCCTCCAGCCTTGCCCGCTGCACTCCAGGAGAACCACACACACCCTAGGTGATCCCGTCTTTACTGACAGTGTTGCCTCTGCTGAAGATGCCCTTCCCACTGACCCTGGGCAATTCCAACCCCATGGGGTCCTCAGGACTCTTTTGGGACAGGTGTCCCTCTGGGCAGCCTGCCTTGATGTTCCAAGGCTGGGTGACATTCCTGGAGACCACACACCCCGCATTCCTCCACCTTCTCCGGCAGAGGTCTCTCCCCTGTTAGACTGAGGGAGTATCCGCATCTCGGTCGCTTCTGAATCCTCAGTACTGGCTTTTATTGTCTGGCTCAGAGGTGTCCCCAGTGCTGGGTGCTGAATACACCTGCTCAGTGAGGGTGGAACGAAACTGGCCTTCTTTCTTTCTTTGTTTCTCTTTCTTTCTCTCGCTCTCCCTTTCTTTTAGCGAAGTATGGTTGCTTTGGAATGTTGTCTTAGTTTCGGTTTGTGCAGCAAAATGATTCAGTTAAACACACACGTATATGAAAAATAAAAGCGTTAGTCACGCAGTCGTGTCCGACTCTTTGCAACCCCACGGACTGTAGCCCACCAGGCTCCTCGGTCCATGGGCCTCTCCAGGCAAGAATACTGGAGTGGATTGCCATTCCCTTCTCCAGGGGATCTTCCCAACCCAGGGATGGAACCTAGGTCTCCTGTATTGCAGGCAGATTCTTTGCCAAATGCGCCACTAGGGCAGCCCATATATACACAGCATATATATTACATATACATGAAGAAGGAATTCATAGGGCCTGGACTCCATCTTAGGCCTGTTCATGCTGATTGTGCTCGGCCACCTTTCCAATGACTCTGAACTCTGTGTTTAGTGCCTATGAAAAAAACAACTGAAGGATAAGACCCCCTCCAGACAGGGGAACCTTGAAGATCGTATCTAGGTTACTCATCACCTAAGAGAAACCATACACTAATCACCCCTTCCTTCAGACAGGCCATAAATTTTTCTGTACCCATTGAAGTGTAACCTCAGGTTTATTGATTATTGGCTAGTTGTTCGACTGTTTGAGCACATAGCACGTGAATGATGGGGTTATTGGGATTGTATTTTCCTTGGTTTATGTAAGTCTCAAGGAATTTGGAGTGGTGGGTTCAGACATGAACACATGGGATATAAAAGATTTTCACAAATGCTGGTCGGGGTCCTCGGCTAAGAGGAGACTCTGCCTTGGGCCCGCTGGTGTAATAAACTGCACTCCACCATCTGCATTGTCCTTCTGAGTGAGTTTGTTTCCCGGAACGCGTGGCTACTATATATATATATATATATATATTCTTTGTCAGATTCTTTTCCATTATAGGTTATTAGAAATTATTAAGTTTCTTCTGTTTTACAGAAGGTCCTTGTTATTAATATTTGTCTATTTTATATATAGTAGTATGTATCTGTTAATCTTAAACTCCTAATTTACCCTCCCCCCCGAAACTAGCTTTCTTAAGGAATCTCATGACCTCAAAAGCCCCGCAGAAGGAGGGGCAGCTGCAGGCCTGTCAGCCCTGCGGGGAGGCAGAGGCCAGCTTCTCAGGGCCAGTGTGAGGAACAGTGAGGAACAGGCCCGGCTGGTTGGGTGGGTTGTGTGGGGCAAGAATCAGGAAGAAGGACGTTGTTCTTCATAATCCAGCTTGTTTACTGCAAACAATAAAACAGGGCAGGATTGTTCGGAGATGCCGGACGGGCTCTGTGAGAAAGACCCCACTGGACCAAGAGGTCTGTTCAGGAATGCACGGAGCCTGGGAAACCTAGAGGGAAGCAGGAGCTGGGCCAGAGGGCACAGGGATGGGGCCTGGCTGCCGTGTGCCTGGGCAGCTTGGCGCCGGCTCAAGGGTCAGCTGGACGCTCTTCTTCCCAGCGCTGTGGTCCAGTGTGTGTGAGGGTCGAGTTTATGTGTCCGCTCAGTTGGGCCACGGGGGCCCCGAATATTGGGTCAGACATGAGTGTCTGTCTGGGAGAGCGTTTCTGGACAAGACTGGCATGTGGATCAGCAGACTGAGGCCGGAACATCATTCGCCCTGAAGTGGGTGGGCCAGGTCCAATCAGTTGAGGGAGGCGCTGATTTGAACAAAAGGCTGAGGAAGGGAGCACACACTCTTTCTTCCTAACTGTCTCAGAGCTGGGACATTGGTCTTCTCCTGCCTTTGAACTTGGACTCAGACTGGAAATTGCACCCTTGTTTCTCTGGGGTCTGCCCTTCTGAGCAGCCATAGTCACGGGGGCCAGTTCCTTATAATTCATGCCTTCGTGTGTACATATAGCCACCCTGTTGGTCTTGATTCTCTGGGGAGACACCGAAGTCCCTGAAGTTACCTGTGGTGGGGAATCAGTAAGTTCTACAAGCCAGCCCTTCCCCAGACCCCAGCCCTCCCCTCACCAGCAGCACACAGCAGCCCAGGGGCAGCCTGTCACCTGGGGGCTTTCTCAGGCCAAGCAAGGCTGTGGGGTCCTCCCTGGGCCCTGCCCACGGGTGGGATGGCTGGATCCTGTGGTAGCTCCATTTTTAATTTTTGGAAAAACTACCACACTCTTCTCCACAGTGTCTGTTAAACTGAAAGTGTCATTTACTCGGTTGCATCCGACTCTTGGTGATGCCATGAACTGTAGCCCGCCAGCTCCTCTGTCCACGGGGTTCTCCAGGCAAGAATACCGGAGTGGGTTGCCATTTTCCTCTCCAGGGGATCTTCCCAAATCAGGGATCAAACCCTGGTCTCCTGCACTGGCAGGTGGGTTATTTACCATGTGAGCCACCAGGGAAGCCTAGACCAATTTCCATCCCCACCAAGAGTGCACAAGTTTCTGATTTCTCCACACGCTGGCTGACACCTGTCACCCCCTGTCCTTCTGACAGTGGCCGTCCTAACAGGTGTGAGGGGCACGCACTGCTGTTACGAGCTGTCTCCATGTTGCTGTGGGCACACCTGTGCCGAGGAGCTGTGTCCATTTTCCACATCACGATGTTCTGACCTAGCACTGACGGCGATGCCAGGCTGGCCCACGGCCTCCCTCCCACAGGCGGGGCTGCGCGGGTCCCTGGTGTGAGTCCTGCTGGGGAGGCTGCAGGGAGAGTTTCTCTCGTGTGCACCTCCTCCAGCCTGACTGCTGGGCTGCCGACCCAAAGAGTCCTGTGCATCCTTTCCAGCCTGGTGTGTTCTGGGTCTGCCCCCACGGTGGGCACTCTGGAGGGTTCTGCCTCCCCACCACCTCCCCAGCGCTGGGCATCAGCCACCCTCTAACCCTTACAGATCTGCTGGGTGTAGCAGGCATTCCCAGCTCACATTTGCATTCTCTGAGCATGGGTAGGTTTGATCATCTCGTCTCTGGTACGTGTATCATGCCATCTTCCCTTCTGTGAACCGTTCTCCCGTAGACATCAGCCTTAAAGCACCCTCCATGCCTTCTGTCACTGAAACGGCAGGAACCCCGGATACTTGTTACTGAAAGCAGACTTGTGATGGGAGCAGTGCTCCACATGCAGCTGGAGGTCAGGTCCAGCCCGACAGCTGCTTCCCAGATGCTCTGTGCTGCTGCAGCAGAAAGTGTGCAAACTTGGTCCATGGCCTCTGGGATGCAGCCAAGGAAGGGGCCTGGCTGGGTAGCCCTCGGGATGACACAGCCCTTGTGCCCCACGTCCTGTCCAGGCAGAGCCACAGGCCTGAGCCTGGCCAGGCTCATTCCACTCACTTGGTGGTCAGTCCAGCTGCTCCTTGAGCTGTTGACAAGCAAGACGGGGCAGTCACTCGGTAGGCTGGCCAGCCACCATCACGGCAGCCAGGCACATCTGGTCTTCAAAGCCCAGCTCTCAGCACAGGGCGATTCGTACAGGATTTTTAAAGGCTGGATCTGAAAGAAACCAGATAGTGAGATTCAAAAAATGTCCAGTTTAAATTGTCGTCACAGTTATAAAGAAGGAAATATTGCCATTTGCACCAACTGGGATGGACCTGGAGATGATCATACTAAGTGAAATTCAAGTCAGACACAGAAAGACAAATATCATATGATCCCTTGTAGAATCTAAAAAAAAAAAAAGATACAAATGAATTTATTTACAAAGCAGAAACAGACTCAAAGATTTAGAGAACAAACTTACAGTTATCAGTGGAGAGGAAAGGGTGAAGCAGGAGAGATTAGGAGTTAGGGATTGATATGCCCACACAGCTATGAAAAAAACTTCCCTGAAAAATAAAAAGTGAAAAAAAATACAAATGAATCCCTATGCAAAACAGATTCACAGACATAGAAAACAAATTTACCAAATGGAGAGGAAGGGAGGGGCAAATTAGGAGTAGGGAATTAACGGATACAAACTGCTATACGTAAAATAGAGAAGCAGCAAGGATTTACTGTAGAGCACATGGAATTATATTCAGTGTCTTGTAATAACCTATAGTGGAACTTAATCTGATACAGATAAATAGATGGATAGGGCTCCCCTGACAGCCCAGCTAGTAAAGAATCCACCTGCAGTGCAGGAGACCTGGATTCGATCCCTGGCTTGGGAAGATTCCCTGGAGAAGTGAAAGGCAACCCACTCCAGTATTCTGGCCTGGAGAATTCCATGGACTGTATAGTCCATGGGGTCGCAAAGAGTCGGACACGACTGAGCGACTTTCACTTTTTCATATATATTTATATATGTGTGTGTGTATATATATATATAATTGGATCACTTCGCTGTACACCTGAAACAAACATAATATTGAAATTAACCATCACAATGTTTTAAATATATATATATAAAATAAAATAGAGAACCAAAACGTACAGCACAGGGAACTCTGCTCAGTACTCTGCAATAACCTAGCTGCGAAGAGAATTTGAAAAAGAATAGCTGTATGGACATGTGTAAATGAGTCGTTCTGCTCTCCACCCGAAACTAACACAGCATTGTTCATCAGCTATAGTCCAATATAAAATAAAAATAGATAAATTGTCAACATAGCGATGAAAGCCAAATCGAGCGCTCAGTGCCTGCAGAGGAATCCCCCAAGACTTCAGCGGTGCCGGAATGGATGATGAAAGGCGGAAATTCGGGCCAGCTGCTTCTGGAAACCTGTCCCGGGGACCCCTCCAGCTGAGCGGGTGACACCGACGCCAGGCTGGGGCACACCATCCGCCTCCACTGAGGTCCCTGGAGTGGGACTCCACAGACCTCCCCACCTCCGCAGACTCCACAGACCTCCGACACTGTGTTAAGGTCAGGTCCAGGGCTGTGACCTCGTCCCTCCATCTGGGAGAAGCAGACAGCAAGGTGGGTCGCCACCCTGGAGACGGGAAGCCCACGGTCCACCAGGAGATGGTGCCCCTCCTCCGAGTGTGCAGCCTCTTCTCCTATCCCTCTCCCAAGTAAGCTTGCCAGCAGGTAGATTATGTGTCCCAAATACGGCAGGTAATACACTTACACTAAAAAATCATTTGTTCCTTATCTGAAATTCAGATTTGGCCATGCACTCTGTTTTTAAAAATCTTTATCTGTAAGTCATCCTCTTTGCCTATTTCATTTTAGGTTCACAGCAAACTTGAGCAGAAAGCACAGAATTTTCCTATCCTGTATACCCTCTGTCCCCGTAAAAACCACACAGAGCCCCCCACTATCAACACCCCCCAACCCGAGGCACAGAGCGCTGGAGAAAGGAGGCTTTCAAAATGTGGTGCCAGAGAAGACTTCCGAGAGTCCCTTGGACAGCAAGGAGATCAACCAGTCCATCCTAAAGGAAATCAACCCTGAATATTCATCAGAAGGACTGATGCTGAAGCTGAAGCTCCAATCCTTTGGCCACCTGATGTGAAGAGCTGACTCACTGGAAAAGACCCTGATGCTGGGAAAGATTGAAAGCCAAAGGAGAAAGAGGTGGCAGAGGATAAGATGGTTAGATAGCATCACTGACTCAATGGATATGAATCTGAACAAACTCCGGAGATAATGGAGGACAGAGGGCCTGGCAGGCTGCATGCAGTTCATGGGTCACACAGAGTCGGGCGTGACTCAGCGCCTGAAGAACAGCAGCAGCGGCTGAGCCTACAGCGACACGGTGTCATCACCAAAGCCCCCGGCTCACCCCAGGGCCCACCTGGTGTTGCATGTTCCGTGGTTTTGACAGACATACCATGACGCGCATCCACCTGGATTAGGGTGGACCCTCAGTCAGTGGCCAGTGTCCTTAGAGAGGAGAAAGGAGAAGGTGATGTGAGGACAGGCAGAGACGGCAGGGAGGCGGCCACAAGCCGAGGAACACTGGCCCTCGGCAGCATCTGGGGGGAGCCTGGAAGGGACCCCCTCAGAGCCCCCGGAAGGAGGCAGCCCTGTCCACACCTTGACTTCACGCTTCTGGCTTCCAGGCCATGAGGGAATCCAGTCCTGTGGTTTCAAGCCTCTCACTTTGCGGTCATTGTCACAGCAACTGTAGTACCCCCAAACAGAAAATGTACAGGTGAAGTGTGGGTGCACGGGGCCCCTCCAGATGAGCCAGCCAGGATGGGACAAACCCAAAACCATTTCTTGGAGTGCAGACCAAGGAATACGAGGACTGAGCTGTTCATCACAGCAGGCAAACCAGAAAACAAGGGGGCTGAAGTGTCCACACGGCGCAGACAAAAATGTGAAAAATGTTGTATTTCACGTTTCTGCCTGTTCTGCCACCCAGACGGTGATCAATGAAGATTTTTCTTTTTTCTACCGAAAAAGAACATGTTGCATAAGCTCAAGTTTCTAGGGGCCAGAGAAAGACAGAACAACATCATCTCAAGCTCTTTCTGGTCAGCCAAGTTAGTGGCCCCAGCTCTCCAAATGATATCAGCGAAACCCCCGAGACTGTGGATGTCTGCTCACCCTGGCGGGAGGCAGGAGGCCGGGCCATTCTGATGACCCTGGGGCGGGGAGAGGGGCAGGGACAGCTCCCTGCAGGACAATGAGACAGGCGCCCACAGTGCAAGTTCAGCGCAGGCAGGAGGTGTGAGCAACGGTTTGGAATTTATCTGCACCAGTGGTTTTCCCAGAAACTGCTTTTTCTTAAGGAACATGAAGAACATTTCTAAGGATATGTCAGGTCTCTGCTCTCAGCCTTTCAGAATGTCTCCATTTGCCAAGGTGATGAGCTCAGCCCCCCTCTGTCAGTGACCGCTGATGGTGGCAGCTGGGGAGTTTCCAGGGCAACCTCGACAGAGGAGTGCAGCTCTGGTCTGGAGGCTGTGTGTTAGATGCCAAGAGATGCCAGGATAAAAGGCCCACCCCAAAGAGCTCTCCTCTGCCCATGGATCCTGAAACCCCCTCCTCCAGGGAGCCCAACAGGGTAAATCACTTCCTCCGTAGCTCTCCCTAAACACGCACTTGTGACTCTGTTATGACACACGGCACGCTGTGAGGGGCCCAACCCTGTGTGTTCACTGGAAGGACTGACGCTGAAGCTGAAGCTGCAATCCTTTGGCCACCTGATGAGAAGAGTCTACTCTTTGGAAAAGGCCATGATGCCGGGAAAGAATGAAGGCAAAAGGAGAAGAGGGTGGCAGAGGATGAGGTGGTTGGATGGCATCACTGATTCAATGGACATGAGTCAGACTAAACTCTGGGAGAAAGTGAAAGACAGGGAAGCCTGGTGTGCTGCAGTCCATGGGGTCGCAGAGTCAGACACGACTTAGCGACCGAACGACAGAGGTCCAGTCAGGAGGAAGAAACCTCGCAGTCGTTTGAGCAGAATTTGCTCAAGAAGTAGGTGGCGGGATGCTGTCTGGGGGTCGAGCTCTTTAGATCCGGTTGATGGGGGCCCCGTGAGGACTCTGAGGCTGTTCCAACAGGGGAAGGTGGAAACGGGGAACAGCTGCCCCTAGAAGCTCAGACTCCGACCTCCAAGGAGGAAACATTGGCTGGCCCAGTGGGTGTCGCAGAGAGGGGTACAGGGTCACTGGTTCTGCCAAAGCCCAGAAGTCCGCAGACCGTACCAACTGCGTCATGGGAAGGACCTGCCGTAGACAGAGGGCAAAAGTGTTGCCGGGAGATGCAGCCAGAGGCAGAAGGCACCTGCAGTCCTGCAGCCTCCCTCGGGCAGCCCCAGGCGCACAGCCTCCCAGGAGTGATGGCGTGGTTGGTGGATCCCCAGCCCTGGATTCACAAAGTGCTGGGAGCCCCCTGGTTTATAACTGGCTCGGTCCTCCCCTTCGTCTATTCAGACTCTACACACATCTGTAACATCCCTCAGTTCAGTTCAGTTCAGTCGCTCAGTCATGTCCAACTCTTTGCGACCCCATGAATCGCAGTACGCCGGGCCTCCCTGTCCATCTCCAACTCCCAGGGTTCACCCAGACTCACGTCCATCTAGTCAGTGATGCCATCCCTACCGAAAGAAAAAAACAAACTGTGTTTCTGCTCACAAAGCTTCATGCAACTGATATCCTTCACACACATAAAGATTTTCTCATTCTTGTCCTGGGAGGGGGTCACACCACCCCTCTGGGCTATGCCAGGAATTTCTCAAACCCAGCCCTGGTTGGTCCTAGTTCCCACGGCCGCCGCAACACATGGCCACAGAGTCAGGTGGCTCCAAGCCGCACGGATTTATGTCCTGCAGTTCTGGAACTTGGAAGTCTGGCAAGGGTCTCTCTGGGGCTCCTTGTCTCTTCCAGCTTCTAGAGGCAGCCGGCCCCATTTCTTGGCTAATGGGCCCTTCCTCCACCTTTAAAACCAGAAATGTTGCATCTTTCTCTCTTCGGAACCCCAGAATCCTGTCCAGAGCTTGACGCAGCCAGATGTTGAGTAAACGCAGGGCGATGGGCCCCTGTGAACGCAGCCGTGCCCAGGTGTGCTGTTCCCAGGAGGCCGGTCGTGAGCGTCCAGAGAACCAGCGCTGTGTCTGCACTCCGGGAGGGCCGTCCCGCTGGAACCAAGCAGGGCGAGGTCTATGTGCCTGAAGCCAGCACTGAAGACTAAGGCCCGTTTTTCTGTTGGACAGATGTCACTGATAAGGCATTCAGAACAGCACACCGCTTTTGATGAGCAGTGATCAAAAATTCATACCCTAGTTCTCTGTCAAAAAGCGGAATAGGGGGCTTCCCTGGTGGTCCAGGGATTAAGAACCCGCCTTCCAATGCAGGGAACTTGGGTTTGATCCCTGGTTGGGGAACTAAGATCCCACATGATGAGGGGCAACTGAGAACACAACCCACACACCGCAACCAGGGAGAAGGCCATGTGCAGCCTCGGAGATCTTGTGTGCCGAAGCTAAGCTCGGAAGCGGCCAAAAATAATGAATAAATCAGTAAATACCTTTTTAAAAAGTAGAATGGAACTGGATACAGAATGAACAACAAGGACCTACTGAGCAGCACAGGGAACGTAGCCAGCAGCGTGTGGTCTAACGGAGAAGAACCTGGAGAAGAAGACACATGTGCGCGTAGTTAAGTGATTGTGCTGACAACACTGCAAATCAACGACACTTCAATTTTAAAAAAAGAACAAGAAAGGAGGAAAAGGTAGGAGGGAGAACGTCACCCCCTCCCAAGTCCTCACCTTGGTACAAGCAAATGTGACCTCATTGAAAACGGAATCTTTGCAGATGTAATAAAGCTCAGGATCTCAAGATGAGATGGTCCTGGATTTGGGGGGGCCCAGATCCAATGACGGGTGTCCTCATGGGAACTGGGGACAACGCGGAGACACAGAGGGAGCCACGGTGGGCATGGCGGCAGAGACTGGAGCCGCGGGTCTGCGTGTCCAGGAATGCCGAGGGTCGCCGGCCAGCCCCAGAAGCTGGACGAGGCAGGGACAGGTGCAAGACCTCCGGGAGCCTCCGGGAGCCGGGCCAGCTCCCAGCGGTTCCGGACTTGTGCTCACAGCTGTGAGAGGACAGTTCCTGGTGTTTCTGAGCTGCTCGGGTTGTACTGATTCGTTAAATTAGACACAGAAGAGGACACCCGTGCCTCGAGGGACATGAGACTAGGAGAAACGGCACGGAGGGGCCATCCTGGGGGCTTCGGGCAGCACAGGGGCTGTGGGGAGGGGCCTCAGGGCTGTAGGGGAGGGGGCTGCGTCCCCAGGAAATACCTGCCCCTCACGGGTGTGTCCAGGGCAGTCCTCTTTGCTGGGGGCCAGCTCGGGCCAGTCAGGAGAGCTAAGACAGACCCGGCCCCAGAAGGGAGGGCCCAGGCCGCCACAGCCCGAGCCTGGGATGAGAGACTCTGTTCCTCTAAGTGGGGCCAGTCTTTCCTGCCTCCTAGACAGAGGATTCTCCGGCAAACCCAGCAGACAGAGAGGCTGTGGCTTCAGAGTCTACCAAACCAGTCACTTAGGGGACAGTGGAGAAAACAGGATGGTTCTCCTACCAGCGTGGACCCCAGAATGGAGACCCCCACAGCCTCAGATGCAGGACATCAGTGCCGAGACCCATTCAGAATGTCTTTGCTCCATGGAGGAAAAAGGAGGGATCAGGAAACCGCAAGGAAATGAAAGGGATGCCAGTT
This sequence comes from Bos indicus x Bos taurus, assembly GCF_003369695.1. Lineage (NCBI taxonomy): Eukaryota > Metazoa > Chordata > Mammalia > Artiodactyla > Bovidae > Bos > Bos indicus x Bos taurus. The sequence continues at coordinate 3,011,520 of NC_040104.1, read as the reverse complement.
GGGGATAGGGCGCGGGGGTGCGGGGCGGAAGAGCTATCCTGGAAACACACACGTCTCAGGCCCCTTGAGAAGCAAAGTGATGGAGCAAGCTTGGCGAGGGGTCTGGACGCACCCAGGGGAGAACGGAAGTCAGCCAAGTTCACAGGAGCTGCTGCTCCCCACTTGTGGGTTGGGTGATAAATGCATTTTTAAAATGTGGCATCCTTTTCAACAAGACTTTGAAGGACACAGCACATATGAAAATCTGGAACAGGGTGAGCATGAAGCCAACGGGGCCTTTGGATGGTCGACTCAGCGCCCAGGGTCATAGCGTAAGAAGGGGCCGTTGAATGGTGCCCCTCTTGTGTGTCTGCCCCTCCCCCACGGCTGCAGGGTCTTGAACCCCTCGTCAGAACCTTGTTCTAGGAATCTGTTACTGAACAAGAAGCCACCCCAGAAAGTAGAGTCTGCAAACCACAGCGTCGTTTATTTTTCTCTTCTGAGCATCAGCAGGGGTGACCGGGCTCACTGGGGTCCTTCGTGTGTTGCAGCCAGCCGGTAGCTACCCTGGCTTTTCTCGGAGGCGTCCTTGCTCATGTGGTTGGTGTGTGATGCCAATCTGTCTTCTCCACGGAGTCCGGGCTTCCCCACAGCCTGGCAGCTGGGTCCCAAGCAGGGATGAGAGCCACAGAAGCTGGACTGCCTCTCAGGACCTAGCCTCTGGCCCCAGAAGTCACGCAGCCTCTCATCTGCTACATTCTGCTCATTAGACGCAAGTTGCTCAGACAACTGTTATTCAGGGCATGAAATTCGGTCCCAAGTCTTGAGGGTGGGGCATCGAAGGATTCGCATGCATATTTTGAGCCGTCAGCCTTTCCTTCTGGCTTTTTGGGAGGAGGTGAGGTGGGCCAGCTCCGGCCTTTCAAGATCACAGAGGGAGCCCTGGAAACAGCCTCCAGGAAGTAGAGAGCCCACAAGTCAGTGCAATGCCGTCCTGTGAGCTGGCCCCTGAGCCTCAGTCTTCCCATCTGCAGGGTGGGTGGAGCTGGGGTGCACGAGTCCTCAGTTCACACCCCACTCTCTCTGCCCCCAAACCCGCACGGTGCCCGCCACACCCCTGGAATCTTCACCGAGACCCCGTATTCCTTGAGGTTTAAACATACATACCTGAGAGTTCCACTCATACTTAGGTTTTTCTTTAACCAAACCAAGCTCTCGGTTGCCTGCTCTGCGGGCAGGACAGCCAGAGCTGTCTTCCCCCTGGAGCTTGCAGTGGCCCTGGGGACTCCTGCAGGCTTGGGGCCCAGCGCTGAGTGGCAGGTTCAGGCCCAGCCCTCCCTCTCCCAGGTCAGGGTTATGTAACCCAGCAGGAACTCCCGGGCAGCCTGCACGTGGAGGTAGCAGAGGGCAGGCACTCCCTTGCCCACCCCAGCCTGCCGCAGCTGCTCACAGAAGGGCCCTCGGGGTGACCGGGGGATGCTGGGAACCAGAGCAGGGCAGCGGGGGCAGAGGAGTGGAGGCCTGCTCCTGGCGGGGAACCAGGGGGGCCTCAGACCCCCGCCGTTCACTCTGCATAATAAGCAGTTTGCTGAAATCAGCGCTCTTCCCCCTTGATGCTGGCCGGTTAGCCAGCAAATGAATAATTTTTGATCATTATGGACTAATTTCTAAACGAGCATTATTGGAGGACCAGATTACTGCATGCTCATGCCCTGCGTTGGCCTGTGAGTCTACAGCAGCTCCAGGCGACTTTCTGCTACAAAGTCAATTTCAGAAGACCCTCAAACACCCCCCGGGGGGGGTGGGGTTAAGATCCAGCCTCTGTGAATAGGCTCCCTGCCCCCGACCAAGTCAGATACCCTGATGCCCCCCAGGATGGAGGCCTGACATGCTTATTTGGAATAAGAATAGGCTGACTGGTGGGATCACCGAGAAGGTAGAGGCTGGGTTAAGGAAAGCCGTCCATTCAGGTGCTGCTCTGGGGAGCTGGTCCACTGGCGTGAGTCCACAGCGTCAGGCCACGTGGACACTTGGTGCCAGGGAGTCCCAAAAGTCCTTCCTGATCTTAGGCCAAAGAGGGGAGGGTGGTCAGAGAGAAAACACGCTGGACTGCTGGGCAGGAGGCCGGGGTGTAGCCCTTGCTGTGACCTTTACTGAGGGTCTTAATCTCGCCATGCTTGTCATGTTCCAGAATGGACTGCTTCCCGGTCCCAGGGCACCACTCTTCACTCTGTGGACTCAGCGGTGATCCAGAGGAGTCTGCCTCTGCCCCCGTCAACTCTCAGTTGCCCCCTCAGTCTCTGGGGAGACGGAGATTAAACAGACAAGTGGATGTACAACTCCTTAAAGTTGTGGTAGACTTTCCAAGGCATCCCAAAGCTTTTACGAAAGCGTTCTTGCTGTTCAGTCACTAAGTTGTGTCTGACTCTGAAACCCCATGGACTGCAGCACGCCAGGCTCCTCTGTCCTCCACTATCTCCTGGAGCTTGCTCAAATTCAGGTCCACTGAGTCGGTGACGCCACCCGACCATCTCATCCTCTGTCATCCCCTTCTCCTCCTGCCTTCAATCTTTCCCAGCATCAGGGTCTTTTCCAATGAGTTGGCTCTTTGCATCAGGTGGCCAGAGTCTTGGAGCTTCAGCTTTAGCATCAGTCCTTCCAATGAATGTGCAGCATTGATTTCCTTTAGGATTGACTGGTTGGATCTCCTTGCTGTTCAGGGGACTCTCAAGTCTTCTCCAGCACCACAGCTGGAAAGCATCGATTCTTCAGCTGCACTTACCCGTCTCCAGATGTAACACAATTACACTTCCCTCTCACTAAGTCTTGCTCATCACCTGTTCCTCACTCTGGGTGCACCAGGATCCTGCTCTCCTGGGCCGTCACAGATGCTGTATAAGAGGAGACAACACAGAACGGTGGGCAGGCATGTTGCCCACCTCTCCTTTGTCACACACGGGCTCCCCTCTGACATTGGACTTCAGTTACCAAACACACGTTCAAAGATAAATTCTTGAGAATTTCAAGTCAGCAATGACCAAGGTGCGGCCCTTCTAAGACGTGCCAGCCCTGAGTCCTGGCTATAAGAACACATGCCAGGGTGCCGTTGTGTGCCCAGAGAGGGACGTCACAGCCCCAGGATCACATTGAGAAGAGGCGCAGAGTGGAGCCGGGAGAAACACAGGGAAGAAGACGTGGAGACACAGTGACTGCCCTCCAGTGCTCGGCTGGCTCTCAGCTTCCAGCCACCTGAGCCACTGGCTTCGAATCGCTATGAGCTGAGTCTCCTGCTTCTTGGTCCCCAGGTGTCGATTTCCCATCCATGGGGTGGAGACGCCGCGTTCCCGCCCTGCCTGACAACGCAAGGCTGCTGGGCTCTGTGAAAAGGCGCTAAATGCAAGGCTGGTAAGAACTGTGCACGCGGAGATTACGGTATGTCTCCACCAGATTATCGTGGACCTGACCTAGCAGAGCAGAGAAGGCACTTCACACACAGCCTTTTTCGTTTTGAGACAGTCTGTTCATTCCAGTGGCAGCTGGTTTTGAATGGCGCTTGAGAACCCCCGCTGGTCCGGGACCTGAGATCCTAGACAAAAACGCTCACAGGTGTCTCTGAATGCTTGCTATCCTCGGGCAGTTTCCCTGAACCACTTGAAGCCAAAAGGCAAGGACTGTCTCACAAGTGTTCTGAGGCTGTCATAACATCTTCCCACACACTGGGGGCTTAAACCATCACAAATTCATCCTGCCTTAGTTTTAGAGACTAGACGTCTGGGGTCGGGGAGTCCTGGGGCCGTGGTTCCTTTGGAGACTCCACGGGAGGGTCATTCCCGCATCTTCCAGCCTCTGGGGCTGCAGGTATCCCGGGCTCACGGCTGCATCCCTGCAGGCTCTGCCTCTGTCTTCACTCAGCCTCCTCCCCTCCCTGTGGGTCTGTGTCTTCTTCCCTGTCTCTTGTTAGGATGCCGGTCATGGCTTTCAGGGCCCACTCAGGTGGTGCAGTGGTAAAGAATCTGCCTGCCATTGCGAGAGACGCCAAAGAGGCAGCTTAGATCCCTGGGTGGGGAAGAGGAAATGGCAACTCACTCCAGTATTCTTGCCTGGGAAAGCCCATGGACAGAGGAACCTGGCCTTCTGTAGTCCATGGGGTTGCAAAGGAGTTGGACTGAGTGAGCACACACATACAAGTGATGCGGAGTGATCGCATCTCAAGACCTTTAACTTCATCACATCTGCAAAGACCCTTTCCCCACACAAGGTCACATTGGCAGGTTCAAGGGTGAGTTGGTATTGTTGCTCAGTTCCTAAGTTGTGTCCGATTCTGTGCAATCCCATGGACTGCAGCACGCCAGGCTCCCCTGTCCTTCACCATCTCCCAGAGCTTGCTCAAACTCATGTCCATCGAGTCAGTGATGCCATCCAACCATCTCATCCTCTGTCGTCCCCTTCTCCTCCTGCCTTCAATCTTTCCCAGCATCAGGGTCTTTTCTGATGAGTCCGCTCTTTGCATCATGTAGCCAAAGTATCAGAGTTTCAGCTTCAGCATTAGTCCTTCCAATGAACATTCAGGGTTGATTTCCTTTAGGATGGACTGTTTTTATCTTCTTGCTGTCCAAGGAACTCTCGAGTCTTTTCTGGCACCACAGTTGGAAAGCATCAAGGACATGGGTATTTGGTGGGGGGTTACCATTCAGCTCGCCAAATCGGCGGCTCACTGAGGGATGCTCCCAGGAAGACTCGACTCCACTCTCCAGACCCACTCTGGCCAGAGAAGCTGGTCTTGGCCACGCTGCCCATGCAGGGAGAGGCCCCTTGAGCAATGCCAGAAACAGCTGCTCTGAGTCCCAGGCTGGATGTTGCTGGGAGAATTGTTGTCTAGTCTGACCAACTTTTCCCTTTTTAAATACTGTTCATCCTCAAACCTTTAGAGATGGCTGCTAGGTGGGGGTTAAACTGCAAAGTGGTTTCTCAAACTCTGCCCTCCTGGCATCCGGGGCCGGGTCGTTCTCTGGGGTGAAGGCCATCCTGTGCACTGGGATATTCAGCAGCATCCCTGGCCTTGACCCACCAGACCCAAGTGACACCCCCCAATGCTGACAATCAAAGATGTCTCTAGATAATTGCCATTGTCCCCTGGGGGGCAGAATTGCCCCCGGTGGCGGGCCCCGGGCTGCAGAAGGCGTGGTGGAAACAGCCTACCAGCCTGGGGTCTGGAGGAGGGGCATGCACTGACCCGCCGTGGGACCCTGTGCTTGTTCTGGAAGATTCTGGCCTCGGGCTTTCATTATGGGAACATAAACACTCAGTGACATTTTGACAGAGCCAAGCTCTGTGTGTAGAGACCATCGAGGGAGCTCCCTGCTTGGCCAGTGGCTAGGAGTCAGTGCCCTTCCTGCCATGGCCTCGGTTCAATCCCTGGTTGCGAAAATGGGACTCTGCAAGCCGAGCTGGGCAGCAGAAGGAAAAAAAGGGACAGTCACGAAGAAAACAGGTGCTCAACAAGGGGCATTCCAGGTTTGGGGTTTATTTTGTGAAGTGTACCATCTTCATTGCAGCCTGCACCCAGCCCAGTGCCAGGCAGCCAGGAGCTGCTCGCTAGGACGTGTCTCCCTGGGCTCATGGTCTTCAGGCGGGTCCCCAGCTTCTGGACACCAGGCCCCCTCACTTCCTGACATTCCATTCTACACGTGGGATGTGAAACGGAATGGGGAGAAAGCTGACCCCCCCCGAGGGGTCTGGAGGCTCCTTCTCGTCCCCAGGCTGCCTGCAAGCCCTCCTAAACGTGCCCTCGGTTTGCACTTTGAGAAGATGCTTCCGGAATGTGGACGGCTGGCCTGGAGCCACACTCCTCAGTGTGAATCACCAGAATTTCCCTGGGAACTGGCCTCCACCCAACAGCACCCCAGATGGGCAGAAGCCCTCTGACCCTGCCATCCGGATGCCACTGGACTTGAACCACTGCCCACTCCAGAAACCGTGGATCTGCACTGCCATTCAGGCACTCTGTAGCTGGGTCAAGAAAGGAGCAAAAATTGTAGAGAATTTAAGGATTCCTTTTTAAAAAATCCACCACATTGATGTACGATGGACATTTTCTTCCTTTAAAAAAATCTCTCTAGAACAAATGGCCAGAGGTCTACCCACTAACAGAGTCTCACATGCAGGATATAGCATCCTTGACAGGCGGTACAGTGTCGTACAGCAGACGCCCAGGACTTATCTTGTATAACCGAAACTTTACGCCTCTTAGACGTGTCCCCGTTTGCCCCTCCCCTCCACCCCAGTGACACAAATTTGCCCTCTATCACTGAGTTTGATTATTTTAGAGAACTCATAAAAGTAGAATAATAAGGCTGTTGTTCATCTAAAACCAACTCATTTCACTTAGCAAAGTGTTCTCAAGCATCGTCTAGATTGTTGTCACAGCAGGGTTTCCTTCCTTTTCATGGGTGAGTAATATTCCACTGCATGCATAAACCGCACCTTCTTTATCCATTCGTTAGCCGATGCACACTTAGGTAGTTTATTTAGGTAGTATTATTTTGTGAATAATGCTGCAGTAAACATGGACGAACAAAGATCTCCCCAAGATCCTGATTTTAACACTTTTGGGTAGATATCCAGAAGTCAGATTGCCGGATCATTTGGCAATCTTGTTTTTAGAGAATTCTGTGGAAGCTCCATAATGTTTCCCTCAGCCATCGCACCATTTCACATTCCCACCAGCAGTGCAGAAGGCTGCGGTTCTCCATACCTTCACTAACACTTACCTTTCTTTTGATAATAGCTGTCTTAGCGGTAATAAGTCATTGCAGTTTTGATTTCCACTTCTCTGATAATTAGTGAAGTCGAGTGTCTTTTCACATGTATGTTGGCCATTTATACATCTTCTTTGGAGAAATATCTATTTAAGTATTTAAGTTTTGAACTGGTTTATTAATGTTTTGTTTGTTTTTAATTAATTTATTTATTTTAATTGGAGGCTAATTACTTTACAATATTGTGATGGGTTTTGCCATACATTGACATGATTCAGCCATGGGTCCCTCATCCTGAACTCCCCTCCCACCTTCCTCCCCACCCCATCCCTCTGGATTGCTCCAGAGCACCAGCTCTGAGTGCCCTGCTGCATGCATCGAACTCGCTTTGGTCATCTATTTTACAGACGGTAATGTACATGTTCCGCTGCCACTCTCTTAAACTGTCCCACCCGCGCCTTCTCCCACAGAGTCCACAAGTCTGTTCTTTACATCTGTGTCTCTTTTGCTGTCTTGCATACAGGGTTGTTATTACTGTCTTTCTAAATTCCATTTATATGCATTGATACACTGCATTGGTGTTTCTGCTTCTGACTTACTTCGCTCTGTATAACAGGCTGCAGTTTCATCCATCTCGTTAGAACTGACTCAAACGCATTCTTCTATATAGCTGAGTAGGATTCCGTTGTGTGTATGTACCACAACTTCCTTACTGAATTGGTTTAGTTATTCTTTGTTTCTTGCTATTTAGTTGTAGGAATTCCATATAAATTAGGGGTATTAACTTCCTCTCAGCTACATGGCTTGCAAATACTTTCTCCCATTCTATGGGCTGAATTTCTACTCTGTTGGCAGTTTCTTTTGTTATACAGAAGATCATTTTTTCCATCTTTCTAGATCTGTCCTTCACTCAGCAATATGCACATAAGATTCCTCTGTGTCTGTTTGTGGCTCTGTAGATTATTCCTTTTTATTGCCAGATAGTGTTCTTCTGTACTGACGTATGTCAGTTCCTTTATCCATTCCTCTATTAAGAATACTTTGGCTTCTTCCAGTTTTGGGTGATAATGAGTAGAGTTGTAAACTTTCAAATGCAGACTTTTGCATGCACATAAGTTTTGAATCAGTTGGAGAAACACCCAAGATACACTTCCTGGGTCACGTGGGCTTCACAGGCGGCTCTAGTGATAAAGAAGCTGCCTGTCAGTGCAGGAGACATGAGAGACGCACGTTCAATCCCTGGGTTGGAAAGATCCCCTGGAGAGGGGAATGGAAGCCCACTCCAGTGTTCTTGTCTGAAAAATCCCATGGATGGAGAAGCCTGGCGGGCCACAGTCCATGGGGTCGCACAGAGTCAGCCACGGCTGAGCGCGCACACATACTCTTACATATTCTGTCTCTTCACATTTCTTTTTTCTCTCTGAGTTTCGTTTTATAAGGTTCTCTTGCCCTTTCTCCAAGTTCAGATTCTTTCCTCTGCTGCCTTACAGCTCCTGACGAGCCCGCTGGAGACATTCTTCATTTTTGTTGCCGTGGGTTTTGTTTCCAGTGTCTCCTTTTGATTGGTTCTTAGAGTTTCCATCTCTCTGCTGACATGACCCATCTGTTTTCAGCTGACATTACCCAGGTACTATCTACTTTTTCCATCAGAACCTTCATGTATTAATCACAATTGTTTTAACTCCCCCGTCAGCAAATTCTAACATCTGTGTCATATCTGAGTCTTGCTCTGATGGTTGCTCTGTCTTTTCAGGCTGTGTTTTTTTCTTGCTGCTTGGCAGAGAAGGGAACGGCAACCCACTCCAGCATTCTGGCCTGGAGAATCCCATGGACTGTATATCCATGGGGCCACAAAGAGTCGGACGCAACTGAACGGCTTTTCACTTCACTGGCTGATGCTACAACTATGCTCCTTCTTTGCCAGCCCACACCAGCCTGAGACCTTCTTCCTACATTCTGGGAAGCCCAGCCAGGACCCTGACCCAACCCAGGACTGACAGGGTTGATTTTGCCATCTGGTAAACCTGAAAACAAACAAAGAAAAAACTCCTGCCCCTTCTACTTTGAGGAGAGTGTTTGACATCCCTTCTTCTGTCCCCAACAAATTCCAAGGGAATCAGAGTCAGCACACAAAAGTCCTCTTTCATCAAAACGGAAGCATGAGCAAAGCTGGAGTAACTTCCTCCAGTTTCACAGGGAGTGGTGAGCTGGGAGCCCAGAATCCTGCATCCTCACCTGTGAGCGAGGGAGGGATACAGCTTCGTCCAGCTCTGGGCTGGGAGGGAGCCTGGGGTCTGTCCGAGCCATTGCCTCCCCCCGCCTTGCCATTTATCACAGCTCTGGCCATCAAGGGAGGAAACCACTAGGTCTCCAATGCTCTGAAACCACAGCACGTCTGCAGCTGCTTACCCAGCCCTGGAACAGGCACTGCAGGAAGAAAAAGTCTCTCTACTAAATTCCCAAAGCCTGCTTCTAGGAGCGTAAATGTTCAGTAAACATTAATATTCCAAAAATGCACCTCAACATATGTTAAGAAAGATGCAATAAATGCTAATGATAATAGTGTTAATTATAAGCCTGAGTGCTCGGTACAAGCCGGCAGGGCTTTAATCCTCGACGCACATGACTGGGGTCTCTGAGCCCCTCTCTGCACTGGAGCTCTGAGCTCCACAAGGGCCGCGGGGTGATGCTTTTGTTCACTGCTGCTTCCCCAGCCCTGCGCTCTCTTCTTCTGTGGGAAATGATCACAAGGCAAGACACATGAGGAGAGCTGCAAAACCCCCAGGACGCCTGAGCCTCGGTGTTGTGAATGGTCATGCTGGGGAACAGTAACAGAATCCAGGGTTGGGGAGCTGGGGTCCATTGTGCCTGCACCTGCCTTCTCAGAAAGCACCAAAGCCCCCCACATGCAGGGGGTCCCCTACCCTCTCAGCCTCAGTGACCCTTTGCTTATAAGGTGAGTAAATGAGATGGTTATCCAAAGCCTCACGTCTTAGGTCAGCTGCAGTTACAAAGTATCAAAAGTATCATAGACTTGCCGGCTTAAGCAACAGACATATGCTGTTTTCAATCCTGAGGCTGGAACTCAGGGATCAAGTATATCTGATGGGAGCTGTCTTCCCAGCTTGTAGACCACGCCTTCTCACCGTGGCCTCACACGGCCTTTCCTCCTAGCATGCACGGGCAGAGAGAGAAAGACAGTGAGCCAGAGAGTGTGGGATAAAGACACTTACCCATCGAGTCAGGGCCCCAGCCTTACAACCTCACTTAACCTTATTACTTCCCCAACTCCAAATAGCCGCTCAGGAGTTAGGGCTTCACCATATGAATTTGGGGACACAAATATCCCACCCATAATACATGACAAGCGGGACTTCCCCGGTGGCCCAGGGGTTAAAACTCTGCCTTCCAATGCAGGGGACCCGGGTTCCATCTCCAGTTGGGGAACTAAGGTCCCACGTGCCGCAGGCAACCAAGCCCATCACCACAACTAGGGAGAAGCCCCCACACGCTGCAACCAAGATCTGATGCAACCAAGAACTTAAAAAACCAAAAAAAACAACAAAAACACATAACAAGCAGCGTGTGCACGGAGGCTCTTGTGCACTGATTACAGGCAGCTGGTGGGTGGAGCCTGGTTGGGGGCAGACAAGGGTCTCATCCAGGCTGAGGTCAAACTGCATGGTGACATGGGGAGAAAAGGGTTTGCAATGAGAACCGTCCACTCTCCAGCTGATCTGGGGAAAGCCACTCACCCCTCTGCCTCAGTTTCCCCATCTTCAACGCGGATCCGCTGTCTCCTGGATACTGAAGTCTCTAGAGCCAGGCTGTGCACTAAGTGTGCGTCATCAGCAGCCCCGTCGCAGGCCATCTGAGGACCAGGACTTGTCAGCTGAGGGTCGGCTGCACAGGGCCCAGCGACTGTCCCGCTGGTCCAGTGTGGCCACCAGGGGGTGACCAGGCCATCTCTTGCCTCTGTGTCAACAGTTTCCAGTGAGCCTTTGGCCACGTGGCAGGCATCCACAGACTGGCTGCTGGGCCCGTTACAAACGGCCTGGAAGGAACTACAAGTCTGACACGCGCACTCACCCTGCGACAGGGCTGGAAGAAGCACACTGACCTCGCGGTCACCCAGCTTCTATCCGGCTGTCACGGGAGCCAGGCCACACGGGAGCCAGGCCACACAGACTGGACGCATCTGACGCCGTTGACGGCTGTCGAATAAGGCTCCGGGGCCATCAATCGGGGCCATGTGCTTCTGCTGGGTGTAATTAGCTGCCCTGCTGAGCTTGCCGGGTGCTCTCCGGCCGGCAGCGTTGACCGCGGGCAGCTTCGGGTTCTGCTTCTGCTCCCAGCCCTCGGGCCCAGCCCCCCACCTGTGGGTCCCACACAGAGGCCCCCATGCCAGGTCCTGGGTCCCCAGCTCAGAGCCTCCTGACAGCAGAACCATCCAAGAGAGGGCCCACAGCCAGGGGTCCGAGAATGGACCATGAATTTCGATTCTCCTGTTGGGTGTTTTCAAGGACTTCTGACTTCCGTGGCTGGATCAGCTTCCATCAGACACTGTCCAGGTGTATCAAGGAGCGAACACACACCCCTTTGTTTTGACCTGGGTCTCTATCTCTTTACAGCAGATCCAGGTCTCAGCCCAGAAGCGTGAAGAGATCACATGTCTTCATTTCCTTTAAATCAGCCCCAACCTGCCTGGCCTCCAGGTGCTGGGCAAGCAAGCCCTGCCGGGCTGAGACCCCTCCTTCCCCTCTTCCCCCATCACCATCTCCCAGGGCGTATCTGAAGAGACAAGCTGTTCCCAGCTTTTCACGAGCGCCTGCCGTGTGCCAGGCGGGAGCTGCGGGATTCCTCTAGCAGCATCTCTTCTAAAAAATGTTTAATAAAAATAAGTATTTTTGAAATACAAAGAGCTGTACATAAATTAACAACTTGATGAGCTTTAAGATATACACCTGGGAACCCATCGCCACAATCTACGCGACGAAACTCATCCATCGCCTCTGAAGCTTCCCCTGCTCTGAGTTGTCACTTGTGACAAGGACACTTAATATGAGATCTACCCTCCTAGCAACTTTGTGTGTGTGTTTGTGAATTAGTCACTCACTCATGTCTGACTCTTTGTGATCCCATGGACTGTAAGCTCCCCAGGCTCCTCTGTCAATGGGATTCCGCAGGCAAGAAAACTGGAGTGGATAGCCATTCCCTTCTCCAGGGGACCTTCCCGACCCAGGGATCGAGCCCTCTGGAAGCACACAGCTCTGTTGTCTACAGGCCCCGGGCTGGACGGTCGCTCTCTAGGACTCATTCATTCATCCGGCAGAACTGAATCGTCACACCCTTTGTAAAGCTCCTCCAGTTTCCCCTCTCCTATCATCTCTTGGGTGTAGGATTAATCTCTCTGTGCTCAAGGTGAGGAAACAGAGGCCTGAAGATGTTTGGAGTTGGGACTCGAAGGGGAGCCCCGGGCTCTGAGGCTGGCAGGGAGTTCCTGGGATAGGTGGTGTGAGTGAAAAATATTGCTGCTATGTCAGTAAATAAAGCGTGTGCTGCTGCTGCTACTGCTAAGTCACTTCAGTCGTGTCCGACTCTGTGCGACCCCATAGACGGCAGCCCACCAGGCTCCCCCGTCCCTGGGATTCTCCAGGCAAGAACACTGGAGTAGGTTGCCATTTCCTTCTCCAACGCAGGAAAGTGAAAAGTAAAAGTGAAGTCGCTCAGTTGTGTCCGACTCTTAGCGACCCCATGGACTGCAGCCCACCAGGCTCCTCCATCCATGGGATTCTCCAGGCAAGAGTACTGGAGTGGGGTGCCATTGCCTTCTCCGAAATAAAACGTGTGGTAGCCATCAAGCCATCACCCGCCTGGCTGGAAGGTGAACCCTAAGGAAACTCAGGATGAGAAAGCACAGGAAACTGGCCCCAGAGAGATAAACTGCGTATCAAAGGAATCATTTCAGTGAGCTCAGACTCTTGCATCTTCCCATTCAGAGAAAAGCACTAAATTCCTTAACTTGAGGTGTCTATTGTTCAGTTGCTAAGTCATGTTCCACTCTTTGCAACCCCATGGACCGCAGCACACCAGGCCTCCCTGTCTATCACCAACTCCCTGAGCCTACCCAAACGCATGTCCATTGAGTTGGTGATGCCATCTAACCATCTCATCCTCTGTCGTCCCCTTCTCCTCCTGCCTTCAAGCTTGCCCAGCATCAGGGTCTTTTCCTATGAGTCAGCTCTTTGCATCAAGTGGCCTAAGTATCGGAGCTTCAGCTTCAGCATCAGTCCTTCCAATGAACATTCAGGGTTGATTTCCTTTAGGATTGACTGGTTTCATCTCCTTGCAGTCCAAGGGACTCTCAAGAGTCTTCTCTAGCATCATAGTTCAAAAGCATTAGTTCTTCGGGGCTCAGCCTTCTTTATGGTCCAACTCTCACTAAGAACCATCTTTTGTTGCAAAAAGCCCTATATATTCTGGTTTCCCCCACAACTCATCAGAGGAGCCCCTCAGAATTATTTGAGATGCTATGTCTGGGGCTTAAGTCCTCAGATCTGTCGGTCAAATAGAACATAACTCTATGTGTTTAGGCTGTGCTTTTTTTTTCAGTCAGTAGTGGGGAGTGGGCACAGAAGTTAGCGGAAAATAGCAAGTGTGCCAGGACTAGCCAGGAAAGGGGGGTCAGGCTTCACACTGGAGCTTGGGTGGGGGAAGGGAGATTGAGGGAGAGGGAGGGTAGAATCTCTGGGAAGGAACAGACAGGCGCTGTGGCCGGGGGACCCAGAGTCAGGGACACGCTTCATGCCTGCCTGCTATTCAGCTCTGACCTGGTTCCCCACCTGCAGAAGGACCGGCCAGCTCTCCCACCAATCCTGTCTTGGGCCCCCCTGGGAAGTGCTCTTGTGCAAGGGGTGGTAGGTGAGGCCCCAGGACTGTCCTGGGTGCTGGGCAGTGGGCGGCAGGACCACAGCGGGGTGAGGGGGGCAGATCCTAGTCCCCTCCCCCACTGACTTAGGCTGCACCAGGGGCCCTGGGGATGGGGGCCCTGGGAACGGGGGCAGGGAAAGCTGCCTCTTTCCAGCCCACACACTGGAGGACGGGGCAGCACCCAATTCAGTCCCCATCCTGGGCCTCCGCATCCAGCCATGATGCCAGGCATCCCCTATGCTGCCCCTCACCCCCCACCCTGGATGCCCGCTGAAGCTGAGAGGAGAGGAGGGCTCCCTTCTCCATGAGCTTCTTGCCCTGCAGGGCTCTGAGCAGGGGTCAGGCCTGATGGGACCCTGGTCACTGGTCATTTCCGCCATGGCTGTGGCTGCAGCAGCAAATGGGACCACCTAGAGCTTTTGTAGGCTCTTAGCCTGCATTAAAGGCATTAAGAGCATCCTGCCTTGATCCTGAAGATGGATCCACGAAATAACCGTGAAATGAGATGGAAAAAGACAGGCCGGCAGTTCCCTTTTCTCTAATCTCCTTATTTGAGCTCAATTTGATGTCCAAACAGACCCCGATGCCGACACTGCATTTTGCCAAAGAGATTTCTAAGGGTGAGGTAAGAGATTAGGCAGTCTCACATTCGGAAGCGTGTGCATACATTTGCATATTATATGCATCTATTATAACGGCTTGTAAGTTGCATAATCAACCCAAAACAATCGTTTTTTGTCCTGCCGCATTTGTATTGTTTCTTGCAAGCGACATGAATCCTGATACCTGCGAGCTCGACAATGGGATCACACTGAAGGCTAGGCTCAGAGTTGCCAGCGAAGCTCCTCTGGGAAGAAGTACTTTGGGATCCAAGTCAGGCAGGGGTCCAAACACTGACGGCAGGTTTTCCTTTTAGTCTAGTCTGCACTGCACCCCTCCTGGCCTGGAGTTAAGAGCCCATGAGTAGTCTTAGCACCACGAGGGATTCCGGGTTGATTAGCCTCTTTTGCCTGGGGACCCTAATCTATAAAATGGACACACTTTCAGGACGTCCTTGGTGGTCCAGTGGCTAAGATGCCCAGCTCTCAATGCAGGGGGTGCGGGGAGGGGGCCGGGTTTGATCCCTGGTCAGGGAACTAGACCCCACATGTAGCAGCTAAGAGTTGGCAAGCTGCAGCTAAAGATCATTCATGCTGCAACTAAGACCTGGGGCCGCCAAATAAATAAAGTAAAAATATTATTTTTTCAAAAAAGGACACAGTTTCAAACTTGGCTTCTTCTCTGTGTCTCAGGTTGCTAGAAAAATCCCCAGAGGATTCAGTTAAGTTTCCGTTGCAGGAAACAAATACCACTCTCGATTTAGGTTTTAAGACAAAGGATCCTGGTCCGGCTGGAGTCACAGTCCCAGGCTGGGCCTCCAGGCGAGCCTGTCTGGAAGAGCCCAGTCAGGACGCTGCCTTGGAACTGCTGATTTCTCGAATGTCCCCTGGGACTGGGATGTGAGGGTCGGCTGCTGCCATCTGCACAGCCACCCCTTAGCAGCCACGAAACCAGCGGCCAGGCCACAGCACCCACAGCTCCACGCTGCGTCCATCAGCAGGAACACAGGCCGTTCATGGCTCACACACGGCTGTAACTAGACACTGTGAATTTGCTTTCAGCCAAGTTTTCATTCAGAACCCCAGCTGCACGTGATCTCGGGTGGCCTCAACCTGCAGCAGCATGAAGCAGGGTTTCGTTTTCCCGGCCAGAGGATGAAGTCAGGCCATGACAGTAAGAGTGCTAAATCCCGGCCTGTAGACCCCCAGGGACAGTGGTCAGCGAAAAGGCCCTGGCCCATCACCTTCGCAGAAAATGAATTTCTACAAAGAGGCAAAAAGTAGTGAGACAAGTAAAGTCTCTGTGCTTAGTTGCTCAGTCGTGTCTGACTCTTTGCAACCCTATGTACTGTAGCCCACCAGGCTCCTCTGTCCATGGGATTCTTCAGGCAAGAACACTGGAGTGGGTAGTCACTTCCTTCTCCAGGGGGTCTTCCCAACCCAAGGATCAAACCCAGGTCTCCCGCATTGCAGGGGAATCCTTTACCGTCTGAACCACCAGGGAAGCCCAGTAAAGTCTTTACCAGGAAGAAAAGAGTATGTGTGGATAGGCACAGAGGCGGTCTCAGTGCAGAGTCGCGCCCTCGAGGTGGTTTGGATCACTTATTTGGGGCGTTTCTTCCGGGTCTCCTCTGTCCAGTCATCTGCTTTATCTGGCTCTGCTCCATATTTGGTTCATCTCAGGGTCCTCGCCTGTGTGCACGCATGCAGCTCTTAGCCAAGGTGGACTCTAGTGAAGAGGCCTATGGGTAGTTGACATCACTCCCTTTTTGACCTTCAAGGAGCCTTTCTGCACAGGTAGTCGGGAAGGTCTCCTGGACCTAAAGAATGAGGAATATGTGGTCTTTTGTCTCTTATCTGGGAAGGCTCAGGTCCTCTCTCTTCACTCCTGCTATTTTGGAGCATCTGTCCACAGGGGAGAAACAAGCTGCTCAGACTGGAGCCCGCCTGCCTCCTGCCTCACAAGGGAGAAGAACCTGGGGAATGTAGTTTTCAATTTCCCAGCTTCTGTAATACAGGCTGGCTCCCCAGAAGGCAGCTGGAATGGCCATGGGCCAATGCACCAGGCCAACCCCACCTGGTGAGCTGGGCACTGCCGGGCCCAGGAAAGGCCAGTGCATCTCTGCTCACTCTGGCTCTTTCTGCTGCAAATGGCCTTTCCTTACATCAGGACTGCTCTCAGATCTGGGAGCAACTGAGTGCTGGGTGATGGGGAGCCAGGATCTGCAGTCAGACCTGGGCTCCACCTTCCCCATTCTGCAAGTTACAAATTCTCCAAACCTCAGTTCCCTCTCTGAAGTGAGTGGGGTCAAGAATTTCTATACAGGGGCTACTGGGAGAAAGAGAGGAGCTGGTCCTTCGGGCACCAGGACCAGTGGCCACACACAGCGAGTGTTCAGTAAACTTGAGCTGAGCTGGCTGGCTGGCCATGAGGACTAGGTCAGCGTAGTGCTGGATGGAGGGCGGGTGTGAGAAATGGAATACTTCCTGCCATATCAGTACACAAGGATGTCAGAGTCACTGTTGATGCCAGCCTTCCAGGGCATTCAGCCATCAAGTTGCAGCCACTCCCTACGGTGAGCACTGAGGCACTCTGGGTGTGAAAGATGCATGATGCTGGCCCCAGATAGCTGAGATGCATTTGAAAGGCACGATGTCAGTGAACCCAGACACTTGCATCTTCCCATATATAGTGTACGTGCGTGCTAAGTTGCTTCAGTCGTGTCTGACTCTGTACAACCCTAAGGACTGTGGCCCACCAGGCTCCTCTGTCCATGGGGATTCTCGAGGCAAGAATACTGGAGTGGATTGCCATGCCCTCCTTCAGGAGATCTTTCCAACCCAGGGGTCACACTCATGTCTGTCGTGTTTCCTGCATTGACAGTTGGATTCTTTACCATTAGTGCTACCTGGGAAGCCTCACATACATAGAAAAGCACTCAACTCCTTAACTTGGGATGTCTGGTTTCCTGGGAAAGTGAAAGTCGCTCAGTCGTGTCCGACTTTTTGCGACCCCGTGGACTATAAAGTCCATGGAATTTTCCAGGCCAGAATACTGGAGTGGGCAGCCTTTCCCTTCTCCAGGAGATCTTCCCAACCCAGAGATTGAGCCCAGGTCTCCTGCATTGCAGGCAGATTATTTACCAACTGAGTCATAAGGGAAGCCTAAGAATACTGGAGTGGGTAGCCTATCCCTTCTCTAGCGGATCTTCCTAACCCAGGTATTGAACTGGGGTCTCTTGCATTGCAGGTGGATTCTTTACCAACTGAGCTATCAGGGAAGCCCCTGGTTTCCTGTAATTTGCAATAATCTCTTGATGTTCAAACTACCCGCCCTTTGTGGCGAAACTTCTACATAACGTGGCTCCTCCCTCATCGTCTCCTTGGAGCAGTCCTCTCAGGGTCACTTGAGATGTTGCCTCCCGGGCTTAAGTCCTGAAAATTTCTGCCAAAGAAAACATAACTCTCAACTTTTAGGCTGTGACTATTTTTTGACAGTACGGATCAAGGAGCCTAGGGTTTGGACCTTTCAAGTTGTCCCCAAACAGGTTTCTCTCTGCTTCCATCCTCATCTCGGACACAGCCATTGGCTCCCAGGGC
Organism: Bos indicus x Bos taurus; assembly: GCF_003369695.1. NCBI lineage: Eukaryota > Metazoa > Chordata > Mammalia > Artiodactyla > Bovidae > Bos > Bos indicus x Bos taurus. Next base: position 2,993,654 of record NC_040104.1, on the reverse strand, counting down.
TAAAAGCACCCCAGCAGGACACCCTTAGCCCCAGGCTGGTGCCGAGAGCTCATAGTGGACTCCAGGAGCACCCCACCCGTCTCCACCGAGCTGGTCTGAGAGAGGACGACGGGCACTGCCAGCCCTGGCTGTGCCAAGCGCACTGAGCAGGACCCAGATGCTAATTATCTCCTGCTGGCCAGCCTGCTCCCCAGGCACCAGGGCGCCCCCGCTGGCCCTGCTGGCCACTGGCCTCTGTGCCGGGCCCATTAGCCAGCCCCCCCTCCATTTCACCTTCACTGTCCCAGAGGAATGATGTGTGGGCAGGTCTCAGGGAAGGTCAGTGCCACCGAGCTCCTGCCTGGGGGTTCTCTTTGCATTCTCTGGAAGCGTCTCAGAGGGTCCCCACATGAAAGTGACTCTGAGAAGCCGCCTGCAGGCCCAAGGGCACACCCAGCCCCCAGCACCCCCGAAGCTGAGCGCCCCTCCAGCTGGGAGCTCTCCCTTCCCCAGCCCCCTCCCTCTGTGGCCCCGCTGGATGCTCGTGAAGCAGGACACCTTCTTGGCCACCCCGGGGACTGTAACTGCAGATGCGTGGAGGGTGAGTGGCACAGACCCAGGCGCTGCTCAGTGACTGACCAGCCACTTCAGCACTGGAGATGCTCCACGCGGAGAAGCCCTGCTGGTTCTGAGCACGACAAGGCCCAAGCGAGACCCCATGACGGGTGCCGACTGCACAAGGTGGACAAATGTCGGAAACTGCGCTCCAAGACCCACAACGCAGGAGGCTGCCAGCCTTCGAAAGATAACGTGCGCACGGCGGTCCCCCTGGAGCCGGGCACCCAGGAAGAGCTCTGTCTGAGGAAATTGTTGCTTCAGAGAAACGAACATCCAACCGATAGCTCAGCCTCTGGGGTGTGCGGGACAGGACCACCCATCTTCCATGACGGGCACCACTTCCCACACTGCACCGCTTCACGCTCCCCGGACGCGACCCTTCTCCCGGTTCACCACTTTGCCCGGATCTCTTCTGTTTCTTTTTAAAGAATTAATTCAACGTAACCAAGTAGGGCTAATCCAAGAATTTGAGAGATGATTAACACATATCAAGACAGCTCCACATATTAACAGCTTAAAAAATAAAACCACGAGGCCATCTTGAGAGATAATGAAAAGCACTTGCAAAATTAGCCACGCTTGAGAAAAGAAATCAGTAAATGGGGTTAGCGGTAAGCATATACTTGTTTCCATGAAGAGCAGCTATTATTTTCAATGAAAAACAATACATTTGTAGTTGAAAAATTAAAAATCCTAGTTGGAAGAAGAAGAAGAAAAGCCACAAAAGATAATATTATAATAAAGGGAGATATTTAATGACATTATTTGCAGAGTTATGCTTGTAATATCTAAGTTATCGAACTTTTAGGTAGGGGTAAAATCTCAATTTAGCAACTACAGAAAGAAGTAAAACTTTGCATTAGAATTAAATAAATTTCAGTGTAATGGCCTATTTAAGGTCAATATCAGAAAATGTTTAGTGTGTCTATATTCCTGGGTCTATTACTAACATGCCGCCTCGCATCCAGAGTTTGGTGCTGGGAGGTGAGTGCTGTACTCCGCAGAGTCTGGGACTATAAGCCTGCAGCCCAGCTGCACTTCACCTCCCTTATGCTGTGACATAACACTCCTGTTAATGCAGCCCAGGTTGGGGGTGGCTCATGCTGCAGTCCATGGGGTCGCAGAGTCGGACACGACTGAGCGACTGAACTGAACTGAACCTGGCATGATTAGCAGCCCAGAGCTTGCAGTCGATCATGCACAGAGAGGTGAGGACCTGGCCTCCACAGTGGGGTGGGCGCAGGGTCACTCTAGGCCGGTGCCGGCTTCTCTGTGCCGCTGCAGCACCCGCCCTCAGTCGCTCTGACTGCCTTGAGACGTCCACCCTGGTCAGCTGGCTCTCCCAGTCTCCCACATGCCTGTCACAGAGCTCAGGCTGAGCAGGGGCTGCTGGCCAGGGTGGGAAGGAGGGCGGGGTGGGGTAGGGTGAGGGGTGTGTCTGGGATACCGGCTGCCTTCTGAGAGCCAGCATGGTGAGCTGGGGGGTGGGTCATCTGCTGAGCACAGACAGTCTACTGACTTTAAGAGCAGACACTGCAAAACCTCCCTGTTCCAGACCCTAAACAGAACCCAGAACTTGGAGTCCCAAAACCTGCTCTGCCTCACCATGGGCCGCCAGAGGATGCTTCCAATCAGCGTCGCAGTACGCAGAGCCCCACGGGGAAACCCCAGGTTACAAGCTTGCAGCTGAGAAGACATGAGCCAGAGGCCGGACATCTCTCTCCTTCATCTCAGTTGATGTTTCTGGGAGAAACAACGAGGAAATACTGGATATACAAACGGCAAAAATAAGCCCGAGCAGCACGCACACGAGATGCACATGGTGGATCACACCACCGGGGGCGGCCTCCCCAGCGGGGGGACCCTCTGTCATCCTCGCTGGATGGTTTTGAGGAGGCGGGTGTTACCAGTAATCACGTGGCATCAGGTACAAAGCAGGGGAAGTGAAAGTGAAAGCCTCTCAGTCGTGTCCAGCTCTTTGCAACCCCATGGACTATACCGTCCATGGAATTCTCCAGGCCAGAACACTGGAGTGGGCAGCTTTTCCCTTCTCCTGGGGATCTTCCCAACCCAGGGATCGAACCCAAGTCTTCCGCATTGCAGGCAGATGCTTTACCAGCTGAGCCCATCAGGGAAGCCCGTAAAGCGGGGATGGTGTTGGCAAACCAGGACCTGTGGCCGCTGTGCTGTCCGTGCAGTTTGCAAGGATAATAAACACGGACAGGAGGGCTGGGAAACCGGGACAGCACCGCCGTCTGAGATCCGCGATGTGGTGGCCGGTTTGTTCATCCCACAGGCTGCTGAGCTCTGGCTGTGTGGCCTGGGGGCAGTTACAGAGTGAGACAACCTGTGGCTCGTGTGCCCTCCCCGCAGCCAGCTTTGCAGAGAGGCAGCAGGTGGAATGGAGAGGACAGGGCTTCGGACGCAGGCTGCCTGGGTTCAGGTCAGTTCCCAGCCAACAGCGCACCAGCCGAGTGGGGAAGGTATTCGTTGGCGTGGATTTTCTCCTCTCCTGCCCTCCTGGGTCTTGGTGGGGAGGACAGGCCCCACCGAGGACACAGCAAAAGCTGAGCTCTGCTGAAGTACAGAGATGAACCACGCACTCCTGAGGTCAGGGAAGACTTCCCTGCCTGCACATGCGCAGGAAGGCTTCTTGGGGGTCGAAAAGGGAGGGGGCCCCACCCCATGATAAGTGTGGACATGCACCCATAGACTTCTGCGGAGGGAACCATCTTAGAAAACAGCTGTGCATGCATCTTGGGGAGGGTCTAAGACCAGTCAGGTGTGGAGAAAGAAAAAGTTAATTGGCCATACGTAGGAAAAGACCCGGAGGACTGTCCTATAAAAGGTGATGTAAATCACCTCTGTGCTGTGCTCCTTACTCAGGACACCTGCGCTCCTCTTTTGGTGAGTATCTCTCCTGTGCCTCTGACATAAATAAATAAAACTGTTTCTCTGTGTGCTCTTCCATATATTGTACTTCATCTCTAATAATAAACTTTGTATCTGTTTTACAGTTTTTTGCCTCCTTGAAACATTCTTGGTTTCAGACAGAGTAAGACTCAGGGAACTTTGCTTCTAGCCTCTAGCCCCTGGTGGACTGGAGGCTAGGTTCAATCCCTGGACAGGGAAATAAGATCTTGATTCAAGACTACTGTCCCTCTGAGAACACTATGACTAAAGCTCAAAGCACCAGAACTTGGCTTTACCAGGCTTCCTGGGATCCGGGCGTGGGAGGGTGTTCTGATCCAGCCAATCATATGTTCTGCCTATGAGCTACTTAGCCAATCAGTTGCATCTGCTCAGAATCATGTGGCCAATCAGATGGAACTGTCCTAAACTTCTCAGCCAACCTGATAGACTTCCCCTGAACTTCCCAGCCAACCAGATGTGCCTGCTCTGAATTACTTGGCCAGTCAGGCGTGACTATTCCGATCTGGGCCAGTCTGCAGGCATCCTGGCTGGGACATCCGGGCTTCAGGGTCTTGACTGCGGTCACCTCGCCTGACCTGTTCTGAAACTCTGTCTGCACACCTTTGGAGCCGCGTATTCCCTTCCTCCTATCAGCGTTGTGTGCTGGGCCTCATTTTTCTAATCCATTTCTGTTCTGTGTATATTTGTCATATCCATTTTTCCCTTTTGTTGAAGAAGTCGTGTCTGACTCTATGACCCCACAAACTACAGCACACCAGGCTGCCCTGTCCTCTACTATCTACCCAAGTTTGATCAAACTCCTGTCCACTGAATCAGTGATACCATCCGACCATCTCATCCTCTGTCTCCCCCTTCTCCTCCTGCCCTCCATCTTTCCCAGCATCAGGGTCTTTTCCAATGAGTCGACTCCTCACATCAGGTGGCCAAAGTACCTGGGCTTCAGCTTCAGCATCAGTCCTTCCAATGAATATCAGGACTGATTCCCTTTAGGATGGACTGGTTTGATCTCCTTGCAGTCCAAGGGACTCTCAAGAGTCTTCTCCAGCACCACAGTTTGAAAGCATCAGTTCTTCGGTGTTCAGCCTTATTTATGGTCCAACTATCACATCCATACATGACCACTGGAAAATCCATAGCTTTAACAGGATGGACCTTTGTCGGTAAATGGTGTCTCTGCTTTTTAATACACTGTCTAGGTTTGCCATTGCTTTTCTTGCTTATAACCAAAGCACCTTGACTAATACACTGTGTGAGCTTGGGTAAGTCTTGCCAATCTCTGAGCCGATAGTGGTTATTCTTAAAATGGGATGAGAACCCCCGGCAGGATGGTTAAGACATGTGCTGTGTGTGTGCTCCTGGGCCACCTGCATGGTCTGGAGGACCTGTGAGAGCGGTGTGGGCAGGAGTGCAGCTGCAGAAGCCAGCTTGCTAAATAATAGCTTGTTAGCCTACTTATTAATCTCCTTTCTGTCAAGAGGTTAACATTTTCAGAAATAAGAAATGTCTATCAGAAACAATATGTCAAACCATTTAAGAGGATTTGGTTACCTGATACTCTGGCCACTGGGTGCAAAGAGTCGACTCACTGGAAAAGACCCTGATGCTGAGAAAGACTGAGGGCAGGAGGAGAAGGGGGCAACAGAGGATGAGATGGGTGGGTGACATCACTGACTCAATGGACATGAGTCTGAGCAAGCTCAGGGAGGCGGTGGGGGACGGGGAAGCCTGGCCTGCTGCAGTCCCTGGGGTCCTGGTGTGCTGGCATCCCGGCATGCTGCAGTCCGTTTAAGAGCCCACGTGAGGAGCTTTGCTTCCCAGGTAGGTTTGCCAGCTAAAATACAGGACCCCTGGTACATTGGACTGTCTGACAAATGACCATTTTGATTTTATCATTATTATTACTTTTGGCCACCCCTCATAGCTTGCGGGATCTTAGTTCTCTGATCAGGGATTGAACCTAGAGCCCAGAAAGCACCAAGTCCTAACCACTGGCCTGCCAGGAAATCCCCAGACAACCATTTTTTACAGCATAAATATGTCCCATGCAATATTCAGGACACACTTCTACAAGCGCGGTGGTGGCTTGTCTGGGATGCCAGGGTGCCCGGCTGCCCTGCGCTTTTTTCTGCACCTTGGCTTCCTCGGGAGTTCATCTCCCACATCCTCACTGGGCCTGCACTTTGCAGGGGCTCTGCTGACCATCACTGGCTATTACCCGATGCATCCCTCAACGCCTGTTGCATTCGCTCCGAGAATATTAGGTCAGGCCATTTCGACAGCAACGAGGAACATATGCGCACCCACAGCCATGTTCCAGAACCAATGGTGTCTCAATAATGAAATTGCCAGCACTCTCACGCACCTCACCACAGGGAGTCCAGTAGGAAGCATAAACACCCTTCTGGCTCATTATGGCTCATTTTCGCATCCCAAAGAGCCTGTTTCTCAGCGGGTGCCTCAGATCCTTCCCCCACCAACCCAGCCCCGTCCCTCACAGCGCCGCTCAGCCCAGGTCCGTTATGCACTCCCCTCTGTCCACTGCGGCCAGAGCAGAGAACACATTTGCTCGACAAGCCTCAACCTGCTAGTCTGCTTCCCCCAGACAGACACGGACGCTTCACGTGACGTCTTACTGCATCACCCAGGGAGGAAGACCATTTCCTGGACTGGGCTGCCTGGAAAAGACTCTCCCTCCCAAAGTGGCATGTGGAGGGTCGGACCTGGTGGAGGCCACGTGGTGACCTCCAGCCACGTGGAGAACAAAGCCGAAGGTGCCTGGGTCAGAGGCGCCCCCTGCCTGTGGGCTCTGTCTGGAGGCCGCAGAGCCAGTGGCTCAGACAAGATTGCTGACGGTGACTGTGGGCCTCGGGGACCGCATTTCGGGAGGCTGGTCAGCATCTCCGGGGAAGCATCTCCTGTGCTTCATTGTTCTGCAAAGCTGATACAGCAGTCTTGAAAGGAGTGCCCGCAGCAAGCGCTCTGGGGTTGTCCCGGAGCAAGATTGAGGTTGATTTACTGTGATCGCTCACGGGCCTCTGTGATGCTGGTTCTGAGAATAGGTCACAAAACACATAGACGGTCATGCCCCCAAGAGTCCTCACTGCCGCGGATTTTAAAGCTGCCAGACGAGTTCCTGATGTGAACCTGGCCAGGCGGGTCCGTTCAGGCCTCAGTTTTGCTGTTCTTTCATCAGTCCACTCAAGAAACATTTCTTGGGCCCTAACACATGCCAAGACTCCTGGGCTGGGGCAGCTCTGGCAATGAGGAGGGGCGGGGGGGACCATGGGGTGCAGTTGATTGTCAGATGAGGAATTCCAGGCCACGCGTGATGGAAGCAATCAGACGCAGCAGAGCTGTGTGCGGAGCGGCCCTGAGAGGCAGACGCAGGGCCACACGGCTGCCACGGAGGGGTGCCCACGGGTCCCACCTCACGCCCCGTCCTGGCCTCCCGCCCCACCCGTGTCTTCACTCTCCCGGGGTCCAGACCTTTCCCCCTGTCTGTGCTGTTTCCCATCCCGGGAGCTGGGGCTGAAAAGTCCAGTTCACACGAGCGATTCTGGCAGACATTGCCGCATATCTGGAAGGCTCCCTCCTCTGCAGCCTCCTAATCTGGGTCCCACGAAGGGCACAGGGGGCGGGGGTGGGGGTGGCGGCACTGGGATTTAAAGAAGGAACAAGGAGGCCCTGGGTGGCTGGCTTTGAGACATGAACTTCAGGAACTGCCGTGAGCGTACAGATGCTGTCGGCTGCAGCCAGGGGAGAGGGAGCCGAGGCTGCTGGGGCTTTCCAGACGGCGCGCCTTGGCCTGGGGGGCACACGGAGGGGCTACCATGCTCCCCCCTGCCAGCCCCAGACTGGCACACGCTGGCTCAGCCCCGGTCTGTATACTGACCTGTGGGGAGGGGACACCCTGGCCCCCGCTACTACAGGCATGGTCTGTGGACCAGCCGTATGGGCATCACCTGGGCGTTTGCTCCAAGGCCAAATGCAGGCCCCACCTCCGGGCACAGGACTCAGTGGTGGGCCAAGGTGGGATTCAAAAGGGGACCGCAGAGGAGAACCCCCTGGGGGTCCAGTGATTAGGACTCCACGCTGTCCCGCTGCCGAGGACCTGGGGTCAGTCCATGAGAAGTGAGAACTAATGGGAACTAAGATCCCATAGGCCACGTGGTGCAGCCAAGAACAAACGAAAAAGCTTTAAAAAATGGGCTGCAGAGGGAACAGCGTCATCTGTTCATCAGACACACATGCGAGGGGGGCTAGCGCGGTCGTGGGCATGGGACAGGGCTGAGGAAGAAAAGACTGATGTGGTGATTGAGCACAGTGATGAGCAACACTTGGTCCCCCCCGGGGAGGGCTCGTGGGTTAATTGCTTTATAACCAGGAATTACACGATTTTTCCAGGACCAGGCTGAGCTTCCCTCTTCTGCCTCAGGCTCATCCCCTGCTCCTCCCCCATCCATTAGTTTGCATCTCAAAGTGTGGCCCACTGTCAGCAGTACCACGCACTCATCACTCACTCGGGAGCTTATTAGGGAAGAAGGCTCCTGGACCAACCCCAGAGCCATGAGTCAGAATCTCCGGGTGCTGGGTCAGAGATCCGGTTTATAAGCCCGGGCTTAACGAGGAAGGGATCTATTCTCCCCACGTCCCGAGAAGTGCCAGGCAGACCATCGAGGGGTGGAGTGCGACCAGGATGCTTTCTGGCGAGCTGCTCAGGCCTTGTGTGCAGTTTGTCCTCCTGCTGGTGGTCGTGCGTTTTAGGCGAACTGTCCCCTTCGTGTGGCCCAGGAAGGAGGAGAGAAGGGACTGGCTGGGTCCAGCCCTTGTAGCCCCTTTTCCAGAAGCTCCCCCAGAACATCACATCTTGTTCATGTGGCTGTAGCTGGAGGGACGGGAGCTGGGAAACACAGCGTTTGAGCTGGGCTGGAGGCCACCCCACCCCACTGGGCTTCTGCTGTAAAGAGGAGACTAAGTGTGGGTCCCGGGCACCCCCAGAGTCTGCCTGTGCACACTCACGTGTGGGTCCTCTCCCCTCGGCTTGCAGAGCTGCGGTCCTGTCTTCTCTATGGGGACTGGGAGGCATGGAACAGGTCCGACCAATGAACTGTGCATAGAAGTAGGTCAAGCATTTGCAGTGCGGGCCTGAGACTCTCCAGGGCTCTTTCCATCTGCACGGCAGCTGGCGGGGTTTGAGAACACAGCTGCTTCCGAGCCCGGGGCCCCGAGTGGCTACAACAAACAGGCTCTCTGCTCGTTGTTCCCGATCCCTGCTGACGCATGATTGACATGCCGCCTGAGCAAAGAAACCATCTGGCGCTGTTTAAACCCCTGGGACTTAGGGGGTGCTTGTTACTTCAGCATAACCTTGGTTACCCTGACTGATATCATTCTTCTCAATACATATCAATAGTCCCATAAGGCGACTTAATATTTTCAGACAGTTGCTTACATATACTTTGTCCACTCCACTCGCAGACTTGTCCATCTTTCAAAACTCCAGTTGCGTGTTCCTGGGAAGCCTGTCCTGACCTCCTCAGGGTGAATGGGCCCTGTGCCTCCCCGCTTCTTGGCCTGGTGCCCCGCGAGAGCAACGGCTCCTTGGCTATCAGCTGTCTGCACACCCTGACCTCTCAGTGCGCTGTTTCCCAAGGGTTGGGATCAGGGTTTACTCATCTCTAGATCTCAGCCTCAGAACGGTGCCTGGCACGTGGGAGACCCTCGAAAGACACGTTGAATTGAACTGAAACAGGACACACGCAGACAGACAAGTGCACGGGAGATCAGTGGTGCACTTTGCCTGCTTGTGCGCCTTGCTCACACGCCTTCCTTTGCTTGCAGTGTTCATTTCATCTTCTAAGTCCCCATCTATGCCCCATCTAAGTCCCACATCTATTATGTGCACACCCACCCGTAAGGGCACTGCCTTGTACAGAAAGTCATCAATCACCCAATAACTATTTATTAAGAAGCTATTATGTACCAAGTATGTGTCTAGATTCTTAGTCTGCAGTGATGAGCAAAACAGACAAAAGTATTTGTATTCTACTGGACGAGATGGCAAGAAAAAGCACATTAGGATGTCAGATTACGTGAGATTCGCCAAATGCCCTGAAGAAAGGTTAACCGGGGAAAGGGCTGGTAGGTGGTAGGTGATGCTGTGTTCAGAGGAAGGTGAAGAAAAGTCTGGGACTAGGGGACGTTTGAGCTGACATCTGAAGAAAGTGAGAAATTCACCAGGCAGATAACGCAGGGCAGGACATGTCCAGAGGAACAGTTTCTTTAGACAAACAGTTTAGGCCAGTGCCAAGGCCGGAAGTGTGAAGAGCAGTGAGTAATGGGGGGACTGAGGCAGGGAGGCTGGGGAGGTGGGTGGAGCCACAGAGACCCCTCTGGCTGAGAGTCAGAGGGTAGGTGGGGCTGGGGGTGACAGACGTCGGAGACTAGGAAGAGGTGATGGTGGCCAGTTTGATGGAGCCTGTTAGGTGGCCAAATGGCCACGTGGGGGACGCTATTTGATAGTCTGGGGCCCGTGGAAAAGGGCAGGGCTGGGGGAGCTGAAATCTGAGGGCCTCTAACATCTCTGGATGCTAAGTCAGTGGCTGGACAGCATCACTGGGAGGGGGTGGGGAGGGCTAATAGATAAGAACAGAGACCCAAGCGCAACCCTAGGGCCACAGGTAAAGATGGGAAGAAGAGGAGGGGTCCCTGAAGAAGGAGAAGGACTAGCCAGGAAGGTATGAGTAGAGAATAAACAAAACACAGAATCAGGACGCTCATTTGAGTATAAAATGAACCCCCAAGGTTTTCTCTGACTTGCTAATTAACAAAGACATCAGTCAGATGTTACAGCCAGGAGAATTTAAAGAGCATTATAGAGGACGTAAGGCTTCCACAGACAAACTTACATATATTCCTGGCAGTTCTGTCTACAGGGCGAAAACCAATTTCATTCCAGCAGCGGCAACTAATTTGCATTTCCATGCCTGCGAATCATTTTCATTATTCTGTTTTCCACAACAGTTTTGTGCAACTTGTAAAAGAGCTCGAGGAAAAATAGGGGGAAAAAAAACCAAACGGACAGGTGCAGCCGACAGGCCACTCAGGAAATTGGTGGGGAGTTTTGGTGATTGTTTTTTGCCCATTTAAAGTCTTTGCCTATTTTTCCTGATGCAGGAGACCATGGCGCCTTAGAAGACACAAAAGCTAAGTGTTTCCAGAAGGAATGATCCGCGCGTCAAGTGCTGGAGGGAAGGCGAGTTGAGAGTTGGCTCCTGGATTTGCCCAGATGCAGCGGTTGGTGGCGTGACAAGGGTGGTTTTGGTCCATTGACGAGAAGGGCAGCTGCAATGGGGGCAGGGGGCATTCAGGAGACGGTGGGAGGTGGGGCAGAGGAGCCAGCGAGACTAGACCCCTCTAGGGAGGTGATCACAGACTCCTCTGACCTGGAGCAGAGAACGGCTGGAAGAAATAGCTCTTCTGGGGCTGGTCCTTATCACCACCACCCCTGGGGACTTGCTGCTTTCTTGGGAAAACAGATCCAAGCGGCCACAGACCACCTGTCCTAGGAGAAAGAGACCAGCACCAAAGCAAAAGCCCAAGGGCAGAGGGGAACTAGCTCCAGAGGATGCAGACAGCATGACTCCCCAGGGTGAGCGTCCTCCCAGAGGCTGCAGATAGCGGAGCCCCCTCCAGACCGGGGGGCGTCCAAAAGGGTGCCCTTGTCCTGTAGGCTCCAGACCAGGGTGCCACCTCACCATCGCCCTGCCGCCACCCCCCAGCCCCGGGTTCCCATCCTGCTCCGTCCCCTCCTCCCTTGCCCGCCCCTCCCTCCAACTGTTGAGTCACTGCGGCTGTGAACACAGCACTCCCGGGGCTCACAGCTATTAAGAGTCTCGGCAGGAGGCGCGCCCTGCCGGCTCGGGGCCAGAGTCTCTGCTCTTTAAGCTGCCATGTCCTTGGGAGAGAAACGTGTTGGAAAACACGGTCGTGCGTGCCCCCAGCTGAAACGTGGTGTTTGGAAACGTGTGATTTTTGTTTGTGCGTTTGCCTCTGAGAATTCGCTGTCACATCGAGGTTTATCTTAGAGAGAGAGAGAGAAAAAAAAAGAGGGCAAGAGAAACTGTGAGGAAGAGAGAGTGGAAAGGCAGCTGGCCACCGGGGAAGGCGTGGCTGGCTGGGCCTCCGGCAGGGGCTTCTCTGGAGGCCTGTGATCTCCGAGCTCCTGCTTTGCAGAGTCACAGCCCAAACCTCGGGAGCTGGGTTCTCTTCTCACTTCACGGAGGAGACTGGGGCCCCCGGGGGTTTGCTAAGATCCTGAGTTGGGAGTCGCTCGTGTCTGAGTGGCTGCCAAATGCCAGCTCTGGTCCCATCACTACCTCCCAGGAGAGCCGTGAGTCAGTGGTGCTGCCTTTGAACCAGGAGCAGGGTTAGACTTTCTGGAAAAGTGAAACGGGCGGGTGGGAGACATGGTGTTGAAGAATGAGAGCGGGGCCAAGGGCTAGTGAACGTGAAAGCACAGTCCTCAGTCCTGCCCGGCTCCCTGCGACCCCGCGGGCTGTAGCCTGTCAGGCTCCTCTGTCCCTGGGATTCTCCAGGCAAGAATACTGGAGTGGGTGGCCACTTCCTTCTCCAGGGGATCCTCCTGACCCAGGGGTCAGGCCTGAGTCTCCTGCATTGGCAGGCAGATTCTTTAGCGTCTGGGCCACCAGGGGAGCCTTGGCCAAGGGCTGCGTTCCCTGTAAATGTCTTCAGTGGGGATTCCATGTCATTCCTGTGTTTGAGCCAGCACAGGGGTCACGGGTCCTTGCCTGGCCCCAATCCTCCTGGGGTTCGGAGCCCCCAGCCCCTGCTACGGTGAGTCCCAGTAGTGCTCGGCCCCACCCTGCACATCCACGGTCTCCCCTCCTGTGAGCAGGGAGACTGTGATGCTGTCCAGGTGAGCCTGCCGGCTCTCAGGAAGATGATCAAATGCATCCCCTCGACTGCTATGACAGTGCCCACCAGCCCCTGGCAGCAAGCATGGGACGCGGGCAGAAGTCAAAGGGGCTGGACCCTGGCTTCTCGGCTAAGAAGGCAACGTGAGGACCAAATCGTGAACCCAGATCTCCAGCGACTCCTGGGTCTCAGGGGCACCTGCCCCCCAGGGCAGCAAGGTTTCCTTCATGGTTTTGGAAAGTTTAAAGGCAAAAATGAGGATTTAAAATGTCATGACCACTATAGATGAGAAAATCTGGGCTCTTCCAGAGATGCCCTTGCCAGCTTCTAAGTGCCTTGTCATACTCTCCCCCTCCTAGAAGGCAGGGGCTTATTCTTTTTCATTCCTCCTTTTTATATTTCTGTAAGTAGAACATGCATGTATGTGTATGTGAGAGAGTGTGTGTGTGTGTGCAGATATACATTTAAGAGGATACATATGTCAAATATTCCTGCAGGAGGGCAAGGCAACACACTCCAGTACTCGTGCCTGGAGCACGCCATGGACTGCAGGGCCTAGCGGGTTAGGGTCCACAGTGTCACAAAGGCAGACATGACTGGAGTGACTTACTACACACGCAGCGTGTCAAACGTTGCTGAAGGGCTTGTAAACAGCTGTCCCCACCTCCACCCCAACTTCTCAAAGGCGTTGGCTTTCAACTCTTAGTTAAGTCTCTAAGTATTGAATACTTACATCATCTATGCTCTTAAAGAAATACATTGCTTTCATCACAGTCTCTAGATTCAACAGCTTTAGGCAGTATTACAGAATGCTGGGGTACTCGCCTCTCTCTAAGTTACCGCTTCCTCTCCCAGTCCCTCAACGTGGCTGTGGCCCAAATTTTGGACCAATCGCTATTCTGCATTTTCATTATTGCAACTAGGTGATTGTCATTTGCTTTTGAGTCAAGCGTAACTGGTTTTTCTTTTTTCTTACATAACTTTTAGTTTTTCCTGGAGTTAATACTTGCCTTTTTTACCTGTAAGTTGCTTGGGTTGTTTTTTTTAAATCATATCTCCTCGTGGCTAAGTCCTCCCGCACTCCAGCAGCCTCTCCACCAATCTTCCCCGGCACCAAGGCCATCAGGGTGCCCTTTTAGCTCCATTTTTCCTACACCCTCTCTTCTGGGATCCCTCCAGCCATTTGATTTACTCTGGATCTTTGCTCTCGAGGCCAGGGATGGGGGCCTGGTGGGGAGAGGGGTCCCCGTACCGTCTGCAGGGACTGAGGCAGTGCTTTCAGAGTCTCACTGCACCCCCGCCCTGCAGATTTGGTGAAGACGTGTGCTGCGGTGTTCCCGGCCATGTTCTTTCCTTTTGCAACATGTTTTAATCTGTAGGCCAGGCTCAGCTTTGGCACGAGCGAGCACCTCTTTGAATAACTCCAGGGAATGGCACGCGTCCTGTGACTGCTGCCCAGCTTGCCTTCTGTTGCTCCTCCTCCCTCGGTGTGCCCCCGCCTGACGGCCCCTCCACCCTGTCCCCGCCAGCGAAACCCCCAGCCTCCTCTCTGCTGAGGGCAGCCTCTGCCTGTCTTCCCCTTCATGACCGGCTTTCTTTCAAGCTGCTACCTCCCTTTCTTCCCACCACGGCACACGGCTCGCTGGACCTACCAGTCTTTCCTTCCCTTGGAATGTGAGCTGCCGAAAACCCAGGGAGCCTCCGTCACAATGCTTTGCCCAAAGCCCCTATTCGATAAATATTTCACAAACACTGATTGGCATCCTCTGCGTGTCCTGGCGAGGGGTCTCCAGAACCGATCTCCACCCAGATGGTGCTCTCAGAAATCAGGAAAAAAGGATAAAGGATGTCTCTTATTCTCATAGATCTTGGCAAACATCTTTCATTCAGTATTAACTCTGTGTACGTTTCAGCTCAGCCAAAACTAAGTCTCCCAGGAATTGTCTGAGATGAGAAAAAACAATCACTCGAACTCCCTGAATTCTAGAGCTTGTGGGCTCTTTCTTCCCGTCCTACCCTTCCCCCTCCTCCTCCTTTAATATTTGTCACTTATCTTTAAAGAGATTCTCGGCCGGGTTTGGGCCAGTATTGACCAAGCACGAGTAGAAACATCTGGCCTCAGTTGTTTCCACCAGAATTTCCCCCAACTTCCTGCTGCATATTCCAGGCTGCCATGTCAGTGCAGGGCACGAGGCTCCCTGGGACGGATGCACGGCAGCCTCACCGCAGAAGGGTGGACGGGGCCATCCTTCATGCCTGTGCCAGGTTATTCTGCCCCCAAATTGCTGACAACTTTTGTCCTGCCTTTAAAGACAATTTAGCCAATTTTTTTTTTCTCAAAGATTCCAAGATATTGAGAAAAAGATTCCATTGTGGAAGTGTCACAGGATTGGGACTTATTGTCTTCCCTTATTACCAGCTCGCTCGATGAGACTCTCAGGCTGTGGAATTAAGGCCTTTCTATTTTTGATGCCCCATTTCTCAAAATAGGTGGTGCATGAGCCTACTTGCTGGCCCAGATCGTCCACCTGGGCCCTTGGGTTTGAGGGGGTTCCTGCCTCGACTTCCAACTCAAGCCTTGGTCCAAATCCATGCAAGGAGCCCAGGATATGTCCCGAATTCACCAGACCCTCAGGACCAGACTCGAGATAGAGTTTCATCCCAGGACCCTAGGAGAAAGACATGGGTTGGCTTTTTTGAGTCATCCATTGAGTGACACAGAAAATGTAGAATTCTCTGATAAAGTTATAGGCATGCTCGGAAAACTATAAAGTACTTTATCCCTACTGTTGATTGTCTAATGAAGCATCTACCCCACCTGGAATACTTTGTTTCCTTAGGTTTGGGCTCCCCGTCACCTCTCCCAGGATGGTGTGGCTGACCTGGGGGTCAGAGAGTGGGCCCTGGCAGAGGTGATCGAGGGGTGCTTGGATGGCCACTCGGGAGCATGATAAAGGCCTCCCACATTTTGGCTGAGAGCTCAGATCAAATGGCCTCTAAATTCCCTCCAGTCCTGGCATGCTCATTCACTTTAGTCCTGTCCAGCTCTTTGTGACCCCATGGACTGTAGCCCACCAGGCTCCTCTGTCCATGCGGTTCTCCAGGCAAGGATACTGGGGTAGGTTGCCATGCCCTTCTCCAGAGGCTCTTCCTGACCCAGCAATAGAACCCTCGTCTCTTGCGTCTCCTGCATTGGCAGGCGGGTTCTTTACCACTAGCGCCACCTGGGAAGCCCAGTCCCGAGGCCTCAGCTTTGCTGGAGGCTGAAGGCATTAAGGATTTGCTCTAGCTCAGACGCGCCCAGTCCACGCCTCGGCCACTGACCCCTGCTGTGGGCTGCTCTTCCTGGTCTCCCACTCTGTTCCTCGGTGACCCAGACCTGAGGATGGGGAATGGATTCACTGACATTCACCAGTGACTGAGCATCTCCCCAGAGCCAGGCCCTGGGCAACAGGCTTATTATCTAAGGCAGAAATAGATGGATGGGAAGCCCCAAGGGGGCCCTGAACCAGCCCCTGGGTTGGGAGGGAGAGAGTAGTCCCCCCACTGCAGGCTTGGAAGAAATCCCTGGTGTCTGTGCTCTTGGTATCTGTGGAGAGACAGTAAGTCCTCTGAAATATTAGGTGGAGAGGGGAACCAGTATTTTTACAGGCTCAACTGAAAGTCGCGGGGATATTGGCCGGCCCTGTCTCCCTGCTCCCTGGCAAGGAGGTCCAAGCTTCCTTAACAGAAGGCAGCAAGCTTGCAGTTACTTTATCTGTTGCTGCTGTTCAGTCACTAAGTCGTGTCTGACTCTGTGAGACCCCGTGGCCTGCAGCACGCCGGTCCTCCCTGTCCTTCACTATCTCCTGCAGTTTGCACAAATTCACATCCACTGAGTCAGTGATACTGTCTAACCACCTCATCTTCTGCTGCCCCCTTCTCCTTTGGCCTTCAATCTTTTCCAGCATCAGGGTCTTTCCTGGTGAGTCAGCTCTTTATTTACCTGATGATTTATTTTTGTCTGTGTCCCTCACTTGGAAGCTCCCTGTGAACAAGGACTGTGATGGCTGTGATTTCTTGGTGCCCGAGAAAGGTTCTCAATGTCTATTTGTTGAGTGGATGGGTGGATGCATGATTCGAATTTTAAAAATTAGAAGGCTTACGAGAAAATGAAGTTCACCTCCATATGCTTCTCTCAAATACCAGCCGCTGCATTGCAGCTCCGCTTCTCGGAGGCCTGCTGTGCTTTCTGGAAGGCGCGTCACTCACCTCTGTGTCAAGGAGACTGCGGGAGAGTTTGTGTCAAGGAGACTGCGGGAGAGTTTGTGTGGACGGAGGGAAGGGGACAGGAGGTGCCGAGTCCCAGCTTTGTCCTGGCGATCAGGGCCGTCTCTTTCCTTCTCTAATTTCCCTTATCATTTCTCCTTTGATCCATGGGTTATTTAGAAATGAGTTGCTTAACTTTCAAACACTTGAGTTTTTCTACTGTTCTCCCAGTTGTTAAGTTCTAATTTAATTCCATTGTGGCCACAGGTCACCTGGATATCCCAGGATAACTGGTGATCTATTGGGAAGAAATGAAACTCATCATTTACTGCACATTTATACACAAAAGTTGGTCTTCCCAGAATCCACCTGCCAATGCAGGGGACTCGGGTTTGATCCCTGGTCCAGGAAGATCCCACATGCTGTGGAGTAGCTAAGCCTGTGTGCAACAACTACTGAGCCTGTGCTCTGGAGCCCAAGCTCTGCAGCAAGAGAAGCCACCGCGATGAGAAGCCCGCCCACCACAACCACAGAGAAGCTGAGCTCACTGCAACTAGAGAAAAGCCCTCGCAGCAGCGGAGGCCCAACGCAATCAAAAAATAAAAATAAATAAGCAAATAAATAAAGTCACTTAAAAATAAAAATTAAAACAACACCTTAAAAAAAGAAAATGAAAGGAATGCCCACAAATGTCAAAAAATATTCACAAAATACGTATCTCACCATAGACTCGTATCCAGCCTATATGAAGAACTCCTGTGTGCGTGCTAAGTCACTTCAGTTGTACCCGACTCTTTGTGACCTCATGGACTGTAGCCTGCCAGGCTCCTCTGTCCATGGGATTCTCCAGGTAAGAATACTGGAGTGGGTTGCCATGCCCTCCCCCAGGGGATCTTCCCGACCCAGGGATGGAACCTGTGTCTCTTACCTCCTTTGCATTGGCAGGTGGGTTCTTTACCACTAGCACCACCTGGGGAGCCCCAAAAGAACTCAATAGAAAGACAAACAACCGGAATAAAAGTGGGCAAAACACACGAACAGACACTTCACTGGCGTCCAGCACTGCCCAGAGGTAAGTTTCAGCTGCCCGCTGAGCATGCCCAGGCTCCTGGTGTTGGCCCTTGGTTTTCTTGGTCAGAAAAGAAAACTCTGCCCTCCTCCTCTGTCCACGTGCTTGAGCAGATGTCACTTCCCGTCTGGTCCCTGAGAGAGGCCATCAGAGCATCACATTCCTCTAACACAGAGTCTGCTTGGAGGCAGGCCCATGGCTCAGAGCCAGGGTCAGGCAAGTCCAGGACCTGGAACCTGGTGAATCTTTCATCCTCACGGACCTGAGCTGGGAAGGTAGGGTCCAGAGCTGCCCTTGTTGGTGGCCAGCTTGCCAAGCCACCGGGAGAGCCAGCCTGAGAGGCAAGAAGCAGAGATGCTGCTTGAGTTCCTGGATCCAGCCCAACCTGAAGCCCAGTTGGGAGATTGCACACATGGCCACACATCTTTCCCACCTCTGTGACTTTAGAGTCCTCCCAATAAGTCAAGTCCCTTCATCTACCCACTTGAATCTCGGCTGGCTGGGCCACCTGACCTGCCTGGGTCAATGCAACAGTGGAAAATGTGACCCAAGCCGAGACCGGGAAGGTGGTTGTATGTAGACCCGTATGTAGCACGCCCACGGGAGTTCTTTACATAGGCTGGATACGAGTCTATGTATGGATAGGAGCAGGTGGACCTGCCCTTGGGCTGCCTGCGAGGCAGTGAGAGACACATGGCCCAGTCACCCCCATCATCTTGCTGGCCTTCAGCTCCAACTGACCACCAGAGCCACCTGGCCTCCACGTGACTTAGGACATCCTGGACCACCAGTCCCCAGTCTAATGGCCTCAGCCAAGGGCATACTGTCCAGTGGATGTACAGCCTCATGAGCAATAACACAGTGGGGGTGGTTGAGTTTGGGGACGCTTTGTTACACAACACATCTGCCTGAACTTAACTAATACCCAGAACTGATGACTGGACCTTTCTCTTATGCAAGACAAAACGTAATCTCTTTTTTTTCCGCTTTGGTTTGGTTTAGTTGGGATTACACCTCTTTTCAAGAACAAGCCCAGAGCTCTCTCTCCACCTCCATGTCACCTTGGCAACAGCTGAAGGGTCTCATGCAAGCATTTATTTCAAACTTCCACACCTGGCAACAGCTGAAGGGTCTCATGCAAGCATTTATTTCAAACTTCTTCTGAATCTACATATACGTGAGTCTCTCTATGAATTTGGATCTATAAACATGTTCAGACTAAGCCGTCGTGGTGCTAGCAGTAAAGAACCGGCCTGCCAATGCAGGGCATGTGAGAAAGGTGGGTTTGATCCCTGGGCTGGAAAGATCCCCTGGAGGAGGGCATGGCAACTCACCCCAGTGTTCTTGCTTGGAGAATCCCATGGACAGAGGAGCCTGGTCCTCCTCCGTCTACGGGATCACAAAGAGTCAGACACAGCTGAACAAGTGAACAGCAACAACGAGAGGTCTTACTCGAGACGGGGACGCCTGTGCACAGAGGAAGCTAAAGAGAATATTCTGACTGTGATGCCACTCGTACCCACACCTGCCACCTGCCACCCTCCTGTGGTTTTAGGTCGACGTTCCCTCAAAGCCCCCTGCTTCTCGACTCCTTCCAGGAGTTTCTCCCCTTGGCTGGGGACATGTGCAGACTCGGAGGTGACGTGTGCACGCTTTCACCTGGGTCCTCTGAGAGTGACCCGTTTCCTCTTCGGTTCTAGGACGAGCCGGGCTCACCAATTAATCACGGTGACCTCACTCAGCACAGCACCCTCCTCCACCTTGAAACAGAGGAAGCCCCATCAGGATGGACCTGCGAGGCTAGGAGTCTCCCAGCACTGTGACGGGTGGCCTGAGTGGGGTCCCCCTTCTGGGGGAGACTCCAGACCCAACTGGGCCAGTCCTTTCTGCTCTCCTCTCAGAGGCAGATCCTAAGGCTTGGGATGGGAAGACTCATGGGAGTCACTTCTAGAACCCACTGATCTAAGGATATGAATGAGGGACCAACTCAAGAGAGCCAGACTGTCCCCACACTGTCCAGGGTCTGTGTCCTCTAGAGCCGGGGTCTGGAGACCCGCAGTCATCTACATATTCACCTCCTGGAGATCTGCTTTTCCCATCCCAAAGACGGGGCCCTGTCACTCCCTCCCCAGGGGATAACCTGAAGTCACGCACAGGAAGCGCTTGGCAGAGCACCTCCCCGACACGGTACGATCGGCAATCGGGGGATGACGGGGTTGTTGCCACGTTGTCACTGTCACCACCAGCATCAGACCTTATTGTCGTCATCACTGTTCTTACAACTGGTCTCGGGACATCACTGAAGAGCGCAGCAGAGCAGTAATAACCAATATCTCTTAATGTGCCAAATTGCACTATTGGTAAAGAACTTGCCTGCCAATGCAGGAGACTCAGGAGACCGGGGTTCTATCCCTGGATGGGGAAGATCCCCTGGAGGAGGGCATGGCAACCCACTCCAGTATTTTTGCCTGGAGAATCCCGTGGACAGAGGAGCCTGGAGGCCCACAGTCCGTGGGTTCACAGTCGGACATGACTGAAGCGACTCAGTAACAGCAGCAGCACAACTTGCAGAGCGCTTGCTTCCTTTGGTTCCTGACAGCACACCGGGGGAGCACAGCCAGTGCCGGGAGGAATGAGGGTCAGAGAGGTTGATCCACTGGCCCCGAGTCACACAGCCGGCCAGCAGCAGAGCCAGGGCCCGAGGACTCGGGGAGCCTGGAGCGGGGTGTCCATCCCTGGCCGTGGTCAGCATGGACTCTGGGTCGGGCTGCAGCCACAGAGGCTTCCTGGAAGAGGGCTTCCTGCTTAGCCTGTTACTGTGACCTCTCAGTCTGGGCTTGATAAAGGGCGTCATTAGTGAGGATAATTGCCCTGTATTACTTTCCACCACGGGCCTCATCGTCACACCCATACAGAGAAGCCTCGCACCAGAGGAAAGGCGACGAGAACATCCCGAGTCTGCAGAAAAGACAGGAGGGGCTCTGGGGCCGGGGTGGGAGGGGCAGCCCGCACTGAGGGGGCTGGGTGATCTTCATGATGCTTGCCCGCAGGCCTGCCTGCTCATCTGTCAATCTATCTGCTTGTCTGCCTTTCGATCTATAATCTATCAATATTTTCCTATCTATTTTTCTATCTTCCTATTTTTCTATCTAATCCATCCATCCACCCACCCATCTATCCAGCCATCCATTATCCATCATCCACCCACCCACCTATCCACCCATCCATCCATCAACCCATCCACCCATCCATTCACCCATACATCTATCCAACCCTCCATTCATCCACCCACCCACCAACCCACCTATCCATCCATCCATCCATCCATCCACCCATCCATCCATCCTTCATCCATCCATCCACCCATCCATCCATCAATCCATCCACCCATCCATCGATTCACCCACCCATCTATCCAACCACCCACCCACCCATCCATCCATCCAGTCCTCCATCCATCCAATCTGTCTCTCTCTCAAGCTAGCTAGCTAGCTAATCCATCTATTCTCCCAATCTAGCCCTCCATCAGAGGCATCTCTACGTTGGTTTGGAGAACAGGGTCACAGAGCAGAAAGTGAGGCCACCTGCGCAGGGGGACAGAGAGCCCCATGCTGACCGCCAGAGGATGCCGGCTTGCATGGAGGGGAGGTGAGTCCCTGGGATGCTGTTTCACAGGTGTTGTGAGCTCAGAGCTCAGCTGTGTGCTGCGTGCAGGGCTCTGTTAGGGGAATCCAAGCTGAACCTGGAGCGCCGAGAGGTGGAAACCCGATTCGAGGGCAGCCTCAGGCTCCGCTGCTCCTCACAGGCTCTCCTCGTCCACAGACCAGCTGGGTGAGCTCGCAGAGACCACCCGTCTGCCGTGATTTCTACACTTGTTCACCCCCAACACCTGTCCCCACATCGCCACCTGAGCCAACAGCCATGAAGTTGCTTCCTAAGCTGATCGGGGTGTGTGGGGCCCTGCTCGAGACACCCAGCTGCTCGGTCAAGGGCTGTGGGCCCACACAGCGCCTCAGGTGGGCTCTGCCTGTAGCCTGTCGAGTGGGAGGAGACTGCAGGGGTGGGTGTGCACGCCCCTTCCCGTAACAAAACCCTGGTCCTTTAGGATGAAGCTCAGTCCATGGCCCGCAGGTCCCCTTGGAGGGCCCAAGGAAGCCGTCAAGCCATCTGGAAAGTTCTTGAGCTCTCTCAGGTGGAGGTGAGTCTGTTCCCCAGTCAGTGGAGCAGCTGGACGCCCGCCCAGCTTTCAGAGCCCCGCGGACCCCCGACCCGGGATGGCTGCTCAGAAGCACCCAGCACTGTCTGGCTCTGAGCTGCCTGCGGCCGCTGGACCGTGAGAAGGGGCTGGGGCGTCTGTGCCCATGTCCTTAGTGCCTGAGTGATGTTGGGGACCCAGTGTCACCGCTGGGCCAGGCGCACGTTCCGTACGTGACTCCCACTCCCAACAGCTCTGCAGGGCCTTCCCACGGTTCCCAGTCACCAGTGAGGCTGCGGGTCCAGCAGCTCAGTCCGGGCCCTGCCGTGCTGCCCAGCAGTGGGGCCGAGCGTGGCCTCTGAGCTGCCGTCTCTGTCCACCCGGCCGCCCGGCCGCCTCTCCTGGGCCTCTGCTTCCTCTTTCGTTCCTGGAGATTCTGCTGGCTCGTCCCTTCGATTCTGGGAGGCACGGAGCCCTTAGTGGGGGCGCCCTTCCAGGCATGTCACAGGCTGGATTGTGAGTCTCCAGGGGCCTGACGTTGTCCCTAGCCTGCAGATGGGAGAACTGAGCCCCAGAGGGGCTGGGATGCCAGACACCCGGTTGCCAGTGTGTGAAGCTACAGGTCAAATGCAGGACGGCTGGGCCCAGTGCTCTGCTTCCCGCCTACGATGCTAGGACTCTCACCTCCTCTCAGCATTCAGCTCTATGTGGACCGCACCTGACGCTCGACACAGTGGTCGGGCGGGATCTGCACTCCAGGTGAGCAGCCTGGGACCGGGGACCCTTCGCTGCAGTGTTTGTGCCTGGACAAACGTCTCCTCGAGCAACACGGTACAAAGAAACTCTGTGCTTAGCCACTCAGTCGTGTCCGGCTCTCTGTGACCCCATGGACCGTAGCCCGCCAGCTCCTCTGTCCAAGGGGATTCTCCAGGCAAGAATACTAGAGAGGATTGCCGTGCCCTCCTGCAGAGGATCTTCCCAACCCAGGGATCGAACCCAGGTCTCCCGCACTGCAGGCGGTTTCTTTACTGTCTGAGCCCCCAGGGAAGCCCACAGAGAAGCTCTGAGGGGCTAAAAATAACTAGCATGTGCTTTTCATTTGCTTGTTCAGTCGCTCAGTCGTGTCTGACTCTGCGACGCCAGGAACGGTAGCCTGCCAGGCTCCTCTGTCCATGGGCTTTCCTAGGCAAGAATGCTGGAGTGGGTTGTCCTTCCCTCCTCCAGGGGATCCTCTCAACCCAGGGATCGAACTCGCGTCTCCTGCATTGGCAGGTGGATTCTTTACCATCTGAGCCACCAGGGTTAGTTATGTGCAATTGGGGCAAATTCTGGACAAAAAGACACAAAGAGACCCAAAGCCCAACTGCCACTTTTGAAGAGCTGGAAGCGAGAGCAGGGCGCCGTGCAAGCCCCCTCAGTCGGCACCACAAAAGGGCGGGCAGACCACCCAAGCCACCCTCTGGCCAGCTCCCCGACACGCCCCTATCCTCACCTCTATCAGGAAGCAGCTCAGCCCCCTCGGGGGAGGGGCCAAGGGAACCTGTTTCTGTTCCCGCACCCGCCTGCTGCAACAGGGCCCCAGTAAAGCCTTGCCTGAGTTTCTTGTCTGGGCTCTAGTCGATTTCTACTGATTAAGGGGGCTAAGACCCCTGGTGGGTAGCATAGGCACTGGTGTGGTCCAGGCCTTGCACTTGGATGGCCTCAAATGGTTCCCTGGTCGCCTTCCTGGCAGGGACGAGCCCTCCTCGTGGCTCCTGCCCACCACCCTCATCAACTAGCCACCGGAGGCTGGGACAGGTTCCCTAGGGCAGTGTCGGGCCAGGGCCAGACACAGCAGGAAGATGCCTTGATGGGGCGGTGGGAGGTGTTCACCCTCCCTCCCGAGGGTCTCTGTCCTTGGAATTTCCTGCCAGAGAATGAACTAGGTCAAGCTTCTTCAGTGAAATAAGCAGCCCCTCTCCATGTTTCAGGGAAGACTCCAGGAGCAGTGCCGGTCCATGTCGTTGATGAGCTTCCTGTGATCTCCAGACGCTCGACAGCTCCGCCAGGACGCGCACCCCCGCCGGCTCATAGGCCTTCACCTCCGGATGCTGACTCCCCACCCCCACCGTCTTGGCCCTGCCCCCCATCCATCCTCCTGCCACCGGGAAAGTGGTTCTGAAAGGGAAGCCTGGCCAGGCTCCCTCTCTGTAATGGATGGGGGTCCTAGCCAGAGACATAGGGGGCCCGGGAATGGCCCCGACCTTGGCGGGGAGGACCAGCGACTGGGGAGGGGCACTGTGTCCGCGCCAGGCAGTGTCGGGAGGGACCTGGGCCTCAGAGGCAGGAGGGGGCTCCGCGCAGCTTCGCTCCTGGTTCCCTCACGCCCCTCAGGGCCCCAGCTCAGGGGCGGCAGCATCTCTCCAGCTCTGAATGAGCCTGTGCTTGCTGCCTGATGGGCGCTCGGGGAGTCTGCCAAATGAAACGCGCCCCCGCCCCACCAGGGTGACCGGGACTGGCGTTCACCGAGGCTGCAGGCTCCCCGAGCCCTCCTCGGCCAGGCCGCACCCTCGCTGTGATGGGGCAGCCACGGCCCCCCGGGGAAAGCGGGTCCCCACGAGGCCTCCCCCAGGGTGACCAGCATTCACTTGGGTGGGCAAGGCCAGAGAGCTGCGCCCCACCTCCCACCCCCGGGTCTGATTTGAGATGTTTGTCAGGGACGTACTTGTGGAGTTCACCCCTCCTTGTCCCTGGTGGCTCAGACGGTAAAGCGTCTGCCTGCAATGCGGGAGGCCTGGGTTCAACTCCTGGGTTGGGAAGATCCCCTGGAGAAGGACATGGCAACCCACTCCAGTACTCTTGTCTGGAAAATCCCATGGACGGAGGAGCCTGGTAGGCTACAGTCCACGGGATCGCAGAGTCAGAAACGACTGAGCGACTTCACTCACCGAAGGCACAGACACACGGACACACCCACTCACACGCGCCCTCCTGCTCCTGGTCAGGGCCTGGTCAAAGGTGATTGCCCACGGATCTTCAGCAGCTTGGCCGAGAGCTGGGGACGGCCCAACCTGCAGCCTGGTGTCAGGGCGACACCTGCTGGTCAGTTCTGAATGGCGTCCCAGGCCCTGTGTGCCTGCCAAGTCACTTCAGTCCTGTCCAACCCTGTATGACCCCAGGCTCCATAGCACGCCAGGCTCCTCTGTCCGTAGGATTCTCCAGGCAAGAACATTGGAGTGGGTTACCATTTCTTTCTCCAAGGGATCTGCCCAACCCCGGGATCGAACCCACATCTCTTAAGTCTCCTGTGTTGGCAGGCGGGTTCTTTACCGCTGAGCCACCTGGGAAGCCCAGCCTGGCCCTGACTTGGGCAGAGACCTGGGTGCTGCTAACTCCAGGCCCGGCCACTGCCCAGGCATCCCGAGTCTGGGTTGGGGCGGCTGGGAATCTGCATTTCCACCAGCCCGAGGTCCTGCTGCTGCTGCTGGGCCTTGCTGAGCTGGGCAGAAACTCAGCCAGCGACGGACAGTGAGCCAGCCGGGAGCGAGTCAGCACCTCGAACTGATGCACAGGCCAGGAGATGGGGGGGCTGCGTGCGTGGGGTGACGAGGAGGGGGAGACGGCAGGGGACGTGGTTCGGTCCCCAACACAGGCATGGTGCCCTTCACAGCGACTCTGGGTGGCCGGCCTTCTCGCCTTGAGAGCTGGTTTTCGCCCTGGTCTTGGTCCCCCAGGGAGAAGGTGGATGAATTGTGCATCCCTCCTTCCCACACACAGCACCCCGACCCTGCTCCATGCGGGGAGGGTGGGGTTTCCATCTTGCAGGAAGTGGTGGGAGGTGCCAGGGAGGACTATGAGCTGGTGCCTGCAGTGAATTCTCTTGAAATCTGCCTCATTTATGAATCTGTCTCTCAGGGAGCTGGCTAAGTCCTGGTTCTAATCAGCCCCTCCTCAAGGGAAAATGTTCCTGAGTGGCCTCTGTCTTTGGAAAAATACTCAGATTCTGGGCTTCTCTGGTGACTCAGACGGTAAAGAATCTGCCTGCAATGAGGGAGACCCAGGTTCAATCCCTGGGTTGGGAAGATCCCCTGGACAAGGGCATGGCAACCCACTCCAGTATTCTTGCCATGTAGAAAGTCCATGGGCAGAGAAGCCTGGTGGGCTACAGTCCAGGGGTCGCAAAGAATTGGACACAACTGAAACGACTTAGCACACGCACCCAAGTGCCCCGGTGACTTGGGCTGGACTCTGGACTCCTCACTGTCTGCGGCCAGAGGCGGTCAGGTGGTTCACCTCTGCAGGTGACAGTCGGCAGCTGACGGGCTGGTGGTCAGCTGGAGTTAGGGGTCCCTAGGCCTTGCATCGCCCATCGTCCCAGGTGTGTCCAGCAGTTACCAGGTGGCGGCTGCAGCGTTTCTAAGGGCAAGCCCGCTGCACGTGTGCTGCTCAAGCTCCTGCCTGCGTCCCCTTGCTGTTGCCCATCGCTCATTGGCCCACATTGGTCACATGACACACAGACTCCTCCCCCAGTGGGAGGGGCAGGGTCTGTGGCCGGTCCGCCGTCCGCCCCCGGCAGGCGCTCGCAGGACGCGGGGTGTCTGTTGCCTTGTCCTGGGTGCTCTCTCGCCAGCGGGTGCTTGTTTCTTGTGACCCTAATGGTAAGGGTTCGCTTTCTGCGGCTTCTCCTCCTCATACGGTGGTGGAGGTCCCCTGAAAGTATGGCAAGTGCATCCGAAGAATCGGTGCTTTCGAACTGTGGTGCTGGAGAAGACTCTTGAGAGTTCCTTGGCCTGCAAGGGAATCAGATCAGTCGATCCTTAAGGAAATCAACCCCTCAATATTCGTTGGAAGGACTGAAGCTGAAGCTCCAATACTTTAGCCACTTGAGGTGAAGAACTGACTCATTAGAAAAGACCCTGATGCTAGTAAAGATTTAAGGCAGGAGGAGAAGGGGACGACAGAGGATGAGACAGACGGTTGAATGGCATCACCAACGTAATACCCATGAGTTTGAGCAAACTCCAAGAGATAATGAAGGACAGGGAAGCCTGGCAGGCTGCAGTCCATGGGGTCACAAAGAGTCGGACAGAACTTGGCAACTAAGCAACAACAATCCATTTGCCCAGCTCCAAGCAACGGACCTGGGGAAATGCAGCTCACACACGCATGCTCAGTCACGCAGTCGTGGCCAACTCTTACACGACCCCATGGACTGTAGCCCACCGGGCTCTGCTGTCCATGGGAGTTTCCAGGCAAGAATACTGGAGCAGGTTGCCATGCCCTCCTCCAGGGGATTTTCCCGACCCAGGAATCAAATCTGTGTCTCATGTCTTACTCAGTGAGTGTTTATTAAACAAGCCATTGAATTTGTTGAATGGAATTGAGAGTGAAAATGGCTGCAGGTGAGCAATATATTAATTAGACCCAGGATCTGAAACTCCAGATGGGCAGCATGCAAATTAGTAGTGCTTTTCAGAGCAGTACTTTAGATGCCAAGCTCACGGTGATTTGACTCCCCACCAATGTTCTGGGGCACCTGCTCTGACCCGGGGGCATGTCCTGCAGACCACCAATGGGGAATGTTCCCACCCTCCCTTGGGTCATAGCCCCACTGAGAAGCTGATGAAAACAATGGACCTTCTCCCCAGAAAGCACACTCCTGTGTTGTATGTACTGGGGCTCTTGCAGGGAACAGGATGCCCTCCAGCTGATTTTAGTCGAAAGGAGATCATCATGGGGTATCAGGGCACTGGGGTCACAGGAGATGCTGAGGAAACAGATTCTGAGCTGTGGCCTCAGGAATGACTCTGGAAACATAACTGGGCCAAGCAAGCGGCTCCTTGCTCACTGGAAGCCCCCTGCCTGGCTGGGAAGCTGCTGCGACATCCTTTGAGCTTTAGAGTCAGGCCACACTGTTGCCATCAGAAAACTTCCAGAAACCGCCTGGGTTGGGAAGCTGCCGATAGGAAAGCCACACATCTG
This sequence comes from Bos indicus x Bos taurus, assembly GCF_003369695.1. NCBI lineage: Eukaryota > Metazoa > Chordata > Mammalia > Artiodactyla > Bovidae > Bos > Bos indicus x Bos taurus. Next base: position 2,965,713 of record NC_040104.1, on the reverse strand, counting down.
TGCTCACCTGCAAGGACATCCAGCGGTGGTGGCACAGCCTTTGCCTTACGAGCACTTTCAGCTGGATGGAGATGTATCCTTGGGTCACGTACACATCACAGCTGTACCACTCACTGCAAGGGAGTGTGGGAAGTGCAACCAGGAGGATGCTAGGGAGGGTTAAGATGAAGGGTGGTCTTCACAACTCTGCTCTGCACTCTGCATCTCTCTCTATTTCCCAGACAATACCAGCTCCCCATCCATTTACTGTAGGAGACAAACCCCAGGTCAGTAACTTTAAGGTGCAACAGTTCCAGTAGTTCTTACGAGTTCAGAATCAGAGCGAAATCTTTCCTAGAGCAAAGCAGGCAGTACTGTGAGGCTATGATCATTGAGTCTGGATTTCTGAACTTGTCTGTGCCTTAAAGAGAGCAGAGACAGGGTTATCGTTGTGTATTTGTTTTTGGAGAAATGAGTTTATGCATCTTTCCACAGAGTGCCCCCTCCTGGACGCCCACCCTCCTGCTCACAACCTTCCTAAAGAAGGCCGCATAAAATGTCCATGAGGGCAGATAAAAGAATTTCTCTGAGGATTTGTGCATTTCTTCCAAGTTGTCCATTCTGTTGGCATATATTGCTGATAGTAGATCCTTTGCATTTCTGTGTTGTCTGTTGTGATCTCTCCATTTTCATTTCTAATTTTGTTGATTTGATTTTTCTCCCTTTGTTTCTTGATGAGTCTGGCTAATGGTTTGTCTATTTCATTTATTTCCTCAAAGAACCAGCTCTTAGATTTGTTGATTTTGCTATGGTCTCTTTTGTTTCTTTTGCGTTTATTTCTGCCCTAATTTTCATGATTTCTTTCCTTCTACTCACCTTGAGGTTCTTCATTTCTTCCTTTTCTAGTTGCTGTAGGTGTAGAGTTAGGTTATTTATTTGACTTTTTTCTTGTTTCCTGAGGTAAGCCTGTATTGCTATGAACCTTCCCCCTTAGCACTGCTTTTACAGTGTCCCATAGGTTTTGGGTTGTTGTGTTTTCATTTTCATTTGTTTCTATGCATATTTTTATTTCTTTTTTTATTTCTTCTGCGATTTGTTGGTTATTCAGAAATGTGTTGTTTAGCCTCCATATGTTGGAATTTTTAATAGTTTCTTTCTCCTGTAGTTGACACCTAATCTTACTGCCTTATGATCAGAAAAGATGTTTGGAATGAGGATGGGGAACCGATGTACACCCATGGCTGATTCATGTCGATGTATGGCAAAAACCACTACAATTTTGTAAAGCAATTAGCCTCCAATTAAAATAAATAAATTAAAAAAATTTTAAAAAGATTTTCTCTAAGTTTACTCAGGAAGAGAGAGGCTGGGGATGGGAGGAGAGGGGAGAGATGTGACCACTCGCTTGTTCCCTGCATGTGTGCGTGCGTTTGTTTTGTTATGTACATTCATTTTACTTTCTAGATTCCACATATAAGTGATAACATACAGCATTTGTCTTCCTTGACTTATTTCACTAAGCACAATATTCTCTAGGTCCAGTCACACTGTTGCAAATGGCAATATTTCTTTCCTTTTTACAACCAAGGAGCATTCCATTGTATATCCCTTCTTCTGTTGACAGACACCTAGGTTGCTTCCAGGTCTTGGCTATTGTAAATAATTCTGCTACGAACATTGAGGGTCACGTATCTTTCCAAATCGGTGTTTTCATTTTCTTCAGGTAAATGCCCAGGAGTGGAATCGTGAGATCATACGGCAGTTCTGTTTTTCGTTTTTTGAAGAATCTTCATACTATTTCCCACAGTGGTACACCAACTTACATTCCTACCAGCAGTGTACGGGGTTCCCCCATTTCCACACCACTCCAACATTTGTTATTTTTGGCCTTTTCGATATTCAAAACTCAACTCAAAGTGAATTAAAGGCCTAGTGAAGACCTGAAGGGCTTGCCAGATGGCGCTAGTGGTGAAGAAGCGCTAGCCAACGCAGCAGAGGTAAGAGACGCAGGTTCCATCCCTGGATCTGCAAGACCCCCTGGAGGAGGACATGGCAACCTAGCCCAGTGTCCTTGCCTGGAGAATCCCGTGGACAAAGGAGCCTGGCGGGCTACAGTCCACGGGGTCACAAAGAGCTGGACACGACTGAAGCAGCTTAGCGTGCATGCACACATAAGACCCAAAACCACAAAACTCCTAGAAAACATAGGTAGGACAGTCTTTGACATAAAATGTCACAATATCTTTTTGGTCCCATATCCTAAGGCAAAAGAAATTAAAGCAAAAATAACACAAATGGGACCTAATTAAAGTGAAAAGCTTTTGCACAGCAAAGAAACCCTTCAACAACTCAAAAAACAGCCTATGGAATGGGAGACAACGTTTGCAAATGATATGACAGATAAGGGGTTAATATTCAAAATATACACACAGCTCATAGAGCTCAATATTTTAAAAAGTCGATTAAAAAATAGGCAGAAGACCTGAATAGACATTTTCCCAAAGAAGACATACTGATGGCCAACAGGTACATGGAAAGTTGCTCAACACCAGAGAAGAGTTTGTATCGGAGAAATGCAAATTGAAACCACGAGATATCACCTCACACCTGCCAGAATGGCCGTCACCAGAAAGACCTCCAGGGGACTGCGATGCACTTTCAGCTTGAGAAGCCCTGGTTTATGCCAATGCCTTATGCTTACAGACAGCTTTATCATTTGTGTATGCCGTTTCTTACTCATTCTTGTAACAGCTCTGCTCATAGAGACAGAGATGCGGTTGTTGTTCAGTTGCTAGGCTGTGTCCAGCTCTTTGCAACCCCATGGACCGCAGCACACCAGGCTTCCCTGTCCTTCCATCTCCCAGAGCTTGCTTAAACTCATGTTCATTGAGTCGGTGATGCCATCCAATCATCTCATCCTCTGTCACCCCCTTCTCCTCCTGCCCTCAATCTTTCTTAGCATCAGGATCTTTTCCAATGAGTCAGCTCTTCACATCAGGGGGCCAGTTTATTGGAGCTTTGGTTTCAGCAACAGTCCTTCCAATGAACATTCAGAGTTGATTTCCTTTAGAATTGCCTGGTTTGATCTCCTTGCTATCCAAGGGACTCTGAAGGGTCTTCTCCAGCCCCACAGTTCGAAAACATCAATTCCTTGGTGCTCAGCCTTCTTCATGGTCCAACTCTCACATCCATACTTGACTACTGGGAAAACCATAGGTTTGACTAGACAGACCTTTGTTGGAAAAGTGATGTCTCTGGTTTCTAATATGCTGTCTAAGTATGTCACAGCATACTGTTCATAGGGTTCTTGAGGCAAAAGCACTGGAGTGGTCTGCCATTCCGTTCCCCAGTGTAAGAGACGAATGAGGCAGACACAGAGATAAGGACAGAAACAGAGACTGAGCAGATGGTCAGAAAGGATGGTGCTGGGTCAAGGGAAGTTCAGGATGATCATGTGACCTGCCTGACGTCACAGGTCACAGCTTAGCCATGACCTCGAAGTTCCTCTTTCTCCATCATGCCATTCTCCTTCAGAAAGGAGGGATTTGTGTGAAAGGAGAAGCCAATGGTATCTGCTTTGCATTATGTAGATTTTTCCTTCAAAGTTCAGGCTTCCATCCCACATAGGGTGAGCCAAAATGGCACTATGAGCCTGAGGTTGCAAGTCACGCTGACTGTGATGACGCACTGTGCCCTGAGCCTGTGGCCTGCTCCAGGTAGACCAGCTCTCCATCCCGCCCTGTCCCCGTCCCTGACTGCTGAGCCTGGCAGTCCGTCCACCTGGTGAGAGGCGCAGAGAGCAAACTTGATACTTGCCAAGTGGGTTCAACTGCTCCACAGCTTAGCTTTTAATTTTAAATTATCCATTTTCCCCTGACATTATGGCTTTTTCTCAAGGGACACCTAATCACAGATTTCAACATTTTCTATAAATCAGTGAGCTTTGGTGCTGGAAAATCTAACATGCACCCCAACTTTGTCCAGAGTTAGAAGACATCTGGAAGATCATCTGGGTCTGTCTCTTTATGGAGATACAGAAACAGCAAGTTGCTTTGCTCACTAAAATGTTGGTAATTAAGAATACCAGTATGTTAAACCAGTCTTCTCATCGAGAAGTTTTTAGTTTAATGCAGTGTCATGATTTGCATTTAAAAAGCACTGAGTTTTAACAATGACTTGAACAGAAATAAAACATAAGAATAAGATTACAGTATTATCTTTATTTCAAAGCGGCAAAAAGGTTTCTCCGGAAGCATTTAACTACCACATTTCCAAGTCAAGCTCCTTGTCTTCCAAAGCCTGAGCAAACTTGAGTATTACATAATTCCTTAGCATGCTACCAGCTCTGTGAAACCTTTGAACTCCAGAACTTTTTCTGGACTTCTCTTTAAAACCTCTCTTTAAATATGGTTTACAGTAACTCTTGGTGAATATTTAATAATAACGATAATGAAACAAGTGTTCAACCTGAGGCATGTGGGATCTTGGGAATCTTAGCTCTCTGACTAGGGATCAAACCCATGCCCCCTGCATTGAGGGGCAAAGTCTTAACCACAGGACTGCCAAGTAATTCCTCAAAAATTGTGTTTTATTCATACATAGAATGTTCTTTGGCAATAAAATATAACAAACTATTAATAATGCTATATCATAAGCAAACCTTAAAATATCATGCTCAGTGAAAGAATTCATTCATCAAAGACTACATATCATACGGTTCCATTGTGTGAAATATCCAGAAGAGCTACATGAATAGAGACAGAACACGGACTGGTGATTACCTGGGGGAGAAAGAAATGAGGAGCAGCTGTTCAGTGAGCCCAGGATTTTCTTTCGGGGTGATGAAAATGTTTTGGAACTAAATAGGGGTGGTAACTGTACATTTTTAATGTACCAAATGTTACTGAATTGTATACTTTAAAATTGTCAAATCTTTATGTGAATTTCACTTCAGTTAAAAAAAAATAAAGGCTGAAAAAAAGACAGAAAAAAATAAAACAAGTGCTCAAAAAATTTACTGAACACTTTTTACCCAGAAGGCAGTTTTCCAGACCCCTTATATGGGTCAGTTCTTTGGATCCACTGCAATTCTATTGTCTTCTCCACTTTACAGCAGAAGAAACTGTGCTATAAAGTTAGTAACTTGCATAAGGTCATACAGCTTGTTTGAACCAGACTTCAAATCCGAGTGTTTCACCGCAAACTTGTACACTTATGAGGTGTGACCTCAGTATTTAACAAATGAGTGAGGGAGGGATGGATGGGTGGGTAAATGGATGGATGGATGGATGGTTGAAGGAGTGGATGGATGGACAGATGGAGGAGGGGAGGGAGGGAGTGATGGATGAAGGGGATGGATGGATGAAGGGCTGACTGGCTGGGCAGATGGATGAAAATAAAGAACAAGAAGGAGTACCCTTGGGTCACCTCTAGCCTGGACTCTTCACCCCTGAGCATCCAGCACCAAGTGCACAGATACAGGCTGGGCCGGCCCAGGGACGGCTCCCAGGGTGACAGTGTCACCCTGAGTGAGCTGGGAGGGGCTCGCTTGAAATAACCACCAGTCGGGAAGTCCCGGGAGTGACGGGACAGCCCCAGCTGAACCGTCTTCCCTCGCTGCTGTTGTCCAGACTGGAGCATAAACAGCCCCCTAATCTGAGCTCCGAAGAGCTGCCCAGGGCACGCGACACCTTGGGCTCAGATTGGGAATCCAGCCAAAGGCAGAGACCAAACTCTCCAGGGGCAGGAGAGTCATCAGGGGGCTGAGTTTACAGTTATTTACCCCAATCTCTCAATTGGCTTTTAACAAAGCCATTTTCAGCATCCAATTAAGTCGTAATGGACTATTAGGATCACTAATTGTTGTGTATTTAATAGGAGAAACTCATTCTCGAGTAGTTAATGTAAATCACTTGCTGAATGCGGACAGCTACACTCCCCAGGCAAGCCGGATTTCTGTGTGTGAAGCCATAAGTTCCCCTTGGCTCACCCTCCCTGAATGGACTTTCCACCTCTCCAGTCAGACACGCCCTCTGTTCACAACTGCAGGGAGGGTTTTGCTTCTGTCCCGTGGAACACAAGATGGGAATCTTCTCTCTAAGCATCCCACCAGCATCACCTCCCCTCCAACCTGCACTGGAAGCCTCTTTTGGCTATTTGGGGAGTTTGGAGAGCAAGGTCAATGCTTTTCTCTATCCCGAGCATGCAGCTTGACACCTGCTATAATCGCTGGCTGTATGATGAGAACAGAGGGAGGAAAGACTAGGGGGTGAGGATGCTCCCATATCCACAGCCTGTGCCTGTTCTGGAGGCTGAAGCATGGGGACTGGAGAGAGCCGCCGGAGGCCTTCTACTGCAGGTGGCATTGCTAGACAGTCTGCCTGGGCTCACAGCCCTGGTGGTGACGATGTCAAGACTGAAAGCCCTACCAGCAGGCACCAAGGCCCTTTCCCCAGGAAAATAAAACCCCACCAAACCTGCCAGCTATGTGACACCCCGTTTCTCAGATGGAAGAACAGAGACTTTAGAGGACCTCCTGACTTCAGCCCTCCCCACTCCACTCCAGGTAGAAAGGGGCTTTGGGGTGAATGAGAAAATAAGAGAGTGAGTAGATAATATACCCCCAGGAGGAAGTATGTTCTAAAGCCAGGTATTTGGAAAGATCGTTGTTGTTCAGTCGCTCAGTCTCGTCTGACTCTGTGACCCCATGGATTGCAGCACACTAGGCTTCCCTGTCCATCACCATCTCCTGGAGCTTGCTCGAACTCAGGTCCATTGAGTTGGTGATGGTTGGTGATGTCCAACCATCTCATCCTCTGTCATCACCTTTTTCTCCTTGGAAAAGATTGCTGCTGCTAAGCTGCTAAGTCACTTCAGTCGTGTCTGACTCTGTGTGACCCCATAGACGTCAGCCCACCAGGCTCCCCCGACCCTGGGATTCTCCAGGCAAGAACACTGGAGTGGGTTGCCATTTCCTTCTCCAATGCATGAAAGTGAAAAGTGAAAGTGAAGTCGCTCAGTCGTGTCCGACTCTTAGCGACCCCATGGACTGCAGCCTACCAGGCTCCTCCATCCATGGGATTTTCCAGGCAAGAGTACTGGAGTGGGGTACCATTGCCTTCTCCATGGAAAAGATTATCCAAGTCTAAATCCCAGTGCAAAATTCCGTCCCAAATACACTGACAAGGAAAAGGATTTTATTTTTCTATATTTATCCACAACACCTAAGGTTGGTTCCCAGACCTCTTCTGTTCTGAAAAATCATCTTTAACTACAGACTAGATTAAATAAAATTAAGATATACTGGCTTCCCAAATGATGACTCTGTGATAGATTTCAGGCTTGGTTGGTTGAAGCCGTGCTGTGAGGCATCAGAATCTCCTCTGTTTCCCTTTCTCTCTCTCTGTCTCTCTCCCTCGTCCACCCTTCCCTTCTCCTCTCCGCACCCCAGGATCTTCTGCAATGGTGTGGTTCTCATGCGGGCTCTCCATCGTGGCAGCTTGCAGTCGGCAGCTCTAGGCTTCTATCTAAGAGGGCAGCTCCCTCCCAATGGGAGCTGCTATCCGACAGCTAATGTCCTGGAATTGAGTCTCACTGACCCAGCCTGGGTGACATTCCACTGGGACTGGTCAGCCAGGCTCTGGTCATATGCCCATACTTGCAGGAGAGGGTAGGTGTAAACTTCATCCCAACCACCCCAAAGGAAGACGCAGAGGGAGACAGAGGGCTGCACCACAAATGTATCAGTCCTGTCCTGACATGCTGTGCTCTGTATCCTGGGGACCTCGACCAGCCAGGACCACATCCCAGGGTGCTGGGCAGTGGCTCTCTGAGAAGCACCGAGACTCAGGCGTGGCTGGGCCATGGCCCGGGTGTGCTGCTGGCTGTTGTGAAGGGGGCGGCTCTGGACACCCCAAGTGGGAGCCCGTTGGGGCGGTCCTCGGTATTTTTGGTATTTTCTCTTCTGAATGACACTTGGATCATCTTGTCAAATTCCACTCAAATCTCACTGGAATTTGATTAGGGTTGCACTGATCTCTAGGTGAACTGGGGAGAACTGACATTTTATATATCGTTTCTTACCCTCAAGCATGTTATTTCCTCCCTGTACTGGCGTCTTCTTTAGTAAGTCAGTAGAAGCTTACGGTTTTCTTAATGTAAGTCTCGTACGTTTCTTGTTCGTTTACTTTTCTTCTCTAGGTATTTTACAGCATTTGTTGTCCTTTCTCAATCTTATTTTCTAATTGTTTATTGTAGATTGCATCATGCACACTTATTTTTGGCTCCCAAGAGATAAAGAAAGATTCAGTTGAGACTTAATTATAACAAAAAAGGGTGTGTGGTTTATGTCATTAAACTGAAAAACTGAGGGCTGGCTGGCTTCAGGCATCAAAGGATGAAACCTCTGCCCCTACCTGTGGCCTCCATGTACATACCGTTTAGGGAAACGCCAGCTGCTTCAACAGATGACCCTTGGTCTTGGCAGCTTAACCCAACACAAGATGAGTCTGTTTACTGATCATCTGAGAGTCTCAGTGCCTCTTCTCTGAGCTGGGATTCCAGGACCCAGCCTCCCTCAACCCAGGGCTCCCAAGGTCAGCTCCAATCTACGCAGGAGGCAGGGAGGAGGGGGTAGCGCTTACGTGTCTACACGGAAGTTGTCAGAGTCAAAGGATGAGGAAAAGCAAAATGCAGTCCAGCCACACCTTGGGACTCACTCAGTGACAAAAAGGCAGGAATTTATAGACACAGGCTGCAACGCAGATGCAGCTTGGAGATACAGCCCGTGAAAGAAGCCACATAGGGAAGGCCAGTACTGTGCACCTCCACGTTTATGAAATGAATAAGGGTGTCTCCATAGGGACAGAGAGCAGGTGAGGGGTTGCCAGGGGCCAGGGGAGAGGAGGATGCAGATCAGATCAGATCAGATCAGTCGCTCAGTCGTGTCCGACTCTTTGCGACCCCATGAATCGCAGCACGCCAGGCCTCCTTGTCCATCACCAACTCCCGGAGTTCACTGAGACTCACGTCCATCGAGTCAGTGATGCCATCCAGCCAACTCATCCTCTGTCGTCCCCTTTTCCTCCTGCTCCCAATCCCTCCCAGCATCAGAGTCTTTTCCAGTGAGTCAACTCTTCGCATGAGGTGGCCAAAGTACTGGAGTTTCAGCTTCAGCATCATTCCTTCCAAAGAAATCCCAGGGCTGATCTCCTTCAGAATGGACTGGTTGGATCTCCTTGCAGTCCAAGGGACCCTCAAGAGTCTTCTCCAACACCACAGTTCAAAAGCATCAATTCTTTGGCACTCAGGTTTCTTCACAGTCCAACTCTCACATCCATACATGTCCACAGGAAAAACCATAGCCTTGACTAGACAAACCTTTGTTGGCAAAGTAATGTCTCTGCTTTTGAATATGCTATCTAGGTTGGTCATAACTTTCCTTCCAAGGAGTAAGCGTCTTTTAATTTCATGGCTGCAGTCACCATCTGCAGTGATTTTGGAGCCCAGAAAAATAAAGTCTGACACTGTTTCCACTGTTTCCCCATCTATTTCCCATGAAGTCATGGGACCGGATGCCATGATCTTCGTTTTCTGAATGTTGAGCTTTAAGCCAACTTTTTCACTCTCCACTTTCACTTTTATCAAGAGGCTTTTGAGTTCCTCTTCACTTTCTGCCATAAGGGTGGTGTCATCTGCATATCTGAGGTTATTGATATTTCTCCTGGCAATCTTGATTCCAGTTTGTGTTTCTTCCAGTCCAGCGTTTCTCATGATGTACTCTGCATATAAGTTAAATAAACAGGGTGACAATATACAGCCTTGATGAACTCCTTTTCCTATTTGGAACCAGTCTGTTGTTCCATGTCCAGTTCTAACTGTTCCTTCCTGACCTGCATACAAATTTCTCAAGAGGCAGATCAGGTGGTCTGGTATTCCCATGTCTTTCAGATTTTTCCACAGTTTATTGTGATCCACACAGTCAAAGCCTTTGGCATAGTCAATAAAGCAGAAATAGATGTTTTTCTGGAACTCTCTTGCTTTTTCCATGATCCAGCAGATGTTGGCAATTTGATCTCTGGTTCCTCTGCCTTTTCTAAAACCAGCTTGAACATCAGGAAGTTCACAGTTCACATATTGCTGAAGCCTGGCTTGGAGAATTTTGAGCATTACTTTACTAGTGTGTGAGATGAGTACAATTGTGCAGTAGTTTGAGCATTCTTTGGCGTTGCCTTTCTTTGGGATTGGAATGAAAACTGACCTTTTCCAGTCCTGTGGCCACTGCTGAGTTTTCCAAATTTGCTGGCATATTGAGTGCAGCACTTTCACAGCATCATCTTTCAGGATTTGGAATAGTTCAACTGGAATTCCATCACCTCCACCAGCTTTGTTCGTAGTGATGCTTTCTAAGGCCCACTTGATTTCACATTCCAGGATGTCTGGCTATAGGTCAGTGATCACACCATTGTGATTATCTGGGTCGTGGCCATCTCTTCTTAATATCTTCTGCTTCTGTTAGGTCCATACCATTTCTGTCCTTTATCGAGCTCATCTTTGCATGAAATGTTCCTTTGGTATCTCTGATTTTCTTGAAGAGATCCCTAGTCTTTCCCATTCTCTTGTTTTCCTCTATTTCTTTGCATTGATCGCTGAAGAAGGCTTTCTTATCTCTTCTTGCTATTCTTTGGAACTCTGCATTCAGATGCTTATATCTTTCCTTTTCTCCTTTGCTTTCGCTTCTCTTTTCACAGCTATTTGTAAGGCCTCCCCAGACAACCATTTTGCTTTTTTGCATTTCTTTTCTATGGGAATGGTCTTGATCCCTGTCTCCTGTACAATGTCACGAACCTCATTCCATAGTTCATCAGGCACTCTGTCTATCAGATCTAGGCCCTTAAATCTATTTCTCACTTCCACTGTATAATCATAAGGGATAGGGATTTGATTTAGGTCATACCTGAATGGTCTAGTGGTTTTCCCTACTTTCTTCAATTTAAGTCTGAATTGGGCAATAAGGAGTTCATGATCTGAGCCACAGTCAGCTCCTGGTCTTGTTTTTGCTGACTGTATAGAGCTTCTCCATCTTTGGCTGCAAAGAATATAATCAATCTGATTTCGGTGTTGACCATCTGGTGATGTCCATGTATAGAGTCTTCTCTTGTGTTGTTGGAAGAGGGTGTTTGTTATGACCAGTGCATTTTCTTGGCAAAACTCTATTAGTTTTTGCCCTGCTTCATTCCGTATTCCAAGGCCAAATTTGCCTGTCACTCCAGGTGTTTCTTGACTTCCTACTTTTGTATTCCAGTCCCCTATAATGAAAAGGATATCTTTTTTGGGTGTTAGTTCTAAAAGGTCTTGTAGGTCTTCATAGAACCGTTCAACTTCAGCTTCTTCAGCGTTACTAGTTGGGGCATAGACTTGGATTACTGTGATATTGAATGATTTGTCTTGGAAATGAACAGAGATTATTCTGTCATTTTTGAGATTGCATCCAAGTACTGCATTTCAGGCTCTTTTGTTGACCATGATGGCCACTCCATTTCTTCTGAGGGATTCCTGCCCGCAGTAGTAGATATAATGGTCATCTGAGTCAAATTCACCCATTCCAGTCCATTTCAGTTCGCTGATTCCTAGAATGTCAACATTCACTCTTGCCATCTCTTGTTTGACCACTTCCAATTTGCCTTGATTCATGGACCTGACATTCCAGGTTCCTATGCAATATTGCTCTTTACAGCATCGGACCTTGCTTCTATCACCAGTCACATCCATAGCTGGGTATTGTTTTTGCTTTGGCTCCATCCCTTCATTCTTTCTGGAGTTATTTCTCCACTGATCTCCAGTAGCATATTGGGCACCTACTGACCTGGGGAGTTTCTCCTTCAGTATCCTATCATTTTGCCTTTTCATACTGTTCATGGGGTTCTCAAGGCAAGAATACTGAAGTGGTTTGCCATTCCCTTCTCCAGTGGACCACATTCTGTCAAATTTCTCCACCATGACCCGCCCGTCTTGGGTTGCCCCACGGGCATGGCTTAGTTTCATTGAGTTAGACAAGGCTGTGGTCCTAGTGTGATTAGACTGACTAGTTTTCTGTGAGTATGGTTTCAGTGTGTTTGCCCTCTGATGCCCTCTTGCAACACCTACCGTCTTAGTTGGGTTTCTCTTACCTTGGGCGTTGGGTATCTCTTCACAGCTGGTAACGGATGCAGGGGGGCTTGGGCCTCTAGGTGGGAACTACTTCCGGATGCTCGTGCTGACTTTCTTTCCTCATTCTCTGCCCCTGATCTCCAGTGCCCCTACTTGGGGTTCTTTACCTATTTAAATCCATCCCTGTCAAATGACCTTGCTCAAGTTCGTGAACCTCTCTCTCAACTTTGGCTCCTGCACCACGAAATCAGCTCAAATAAGCCAATCTCACAGACTTATTTCTTGAAAAGCAAAGTCTGTAATATCTCTCTTCAGCAATGACCAACAGCTTTCGCATGTTATTTTTTTAAATATAGATATTTAAATTTACCATATACATACTATGTGCACAGTTTTAAAGGAATAAAAATCCTACACTCTAGAACATAAGACAATACACAGAGCAAAGACTGGCGATACTATACAGATGGGATTAACAAACATAAGTAAGAAGTATATGATTCTTGGCTTTCCAAGTAGCACCAGTGGTAGAGAACCCACCTGCCAGCACAGGAGACAGAAGTGATGCAGGTCTCATCCCTCCCTGGAGGAAGACATGGCAACCCACCCCAGTGCTCTTGCCTGGAGAATCCCAGGGATGGGGGAGCCTGGTGAGCTGCCGTCTATGGGGTCGCACAAGAGTCGGACACGACTGAAGTGACTTAGCAGCAGCAGCAGCAGCATGTGGAATAAGTGAGGAATAAATACATGAAGGATATGCTTTCATGAACTTAACTGTGCTTTCAGGAACCAGAGCATCCATGTTGTTCCTGCCATGTTGGAGGTCAAGTTCATGTCAGGGGGCCCTCCCCAGCCCCCATGGTGGTCTGGGGCCATGTGACTTGCTCTGGACAATTAATTGTGGATAGATGTGCCGCATGTACCTTTGCCGCCAGGGAAAGTTCCTCCAGGGCACCCATATGTGCACTCACAGGGCAAGACAATGTTCCAGATGGTGTCAGCTGTCAGCCTGATTCCGGGGGTGAGGGTGAAGCAGGAGCAAGTCCCTGGGACCTTCAATGGACTTGCAACACGGATGAGAAACAGACTTTTGTTCTGTGGCACTGAGTCTTGGGGGATGTTTGTTTCTTCAGCACAGCTTAGCCACGCTGACAGATACACAGTTGCCAGAGATCCCCTCCGCTCATTACTCTGCTCTGATGCAGAGACAGCCCTGTGAGCATTTCCCAAAATGCTGCAAGCCTTGCTCAAAGAGGCTGTCTATTCTTTATTGACCCTTTTAATCGAAGTCTGGGGGAGGAAAGGCCATGCCCACATTTGAGTTTGTTGTGAGCTCTGATCAGTTCAGTCAAGCTGAGGTTCTGCCTGGAGCTCGTGAGACAGCTGATGTGGTCCAGACAGCCACGAATCAGAGGGTCCTCCTGCCGACGACGGAGAAGCCCATCTCCCTGTATTCCTCTATGGTGACCCACATGTCCTTGAAGGTGGAGAGCGAGCACAGCATGGAGCCACCTACCCACGCACCGTACATGGAATACGGACAGGTGGACGCCTGCATGGGGGCGGAGGAGGGAAGGGAGGAGGGTGAGGCAGGAGGGAGGGTCAGAGGGGAGAGAGGGAGAGAAACCTGGATCAAAATCCTAACAAACTGGGGATCAGAATGCCAATCCCTGAGCGAACTTCACAGGCAGTCATTGCCCCCTGGCCCCCCAGGAAGTACAGTCTATTCCAACCTTTAAAGATGCTCCGTGGCCCTCATCCCGCTGCTTGTAGCTTAAAATTATAGGATAAAAGGAATAAGAACACCAAGGACTCACAGCTGACTCTTGGATTCACTCTAAAATGCATGACACACTTGATGTGTGTATTAAGACTATGCAAAAGGCACACGTTATTTTGTAGAAAAAATACAACTTAGCAAAAAAAAAAAAAAATCCAAGCAATCAGACCACGTGGAGAAGATCTCATCCACCGCCCGAGGCATCACACCAAGACTTTCTCTGGTTTTCGCTGCTCTTACTTTTACGCTGACATTGGCCACCCGAGGCATCACACCAAGACTTTCTCTGGTTTCGCTCTGCTCTTACTTTTACGCTGACATTGGCCACCCACGGGGCAGATAGTGGTGTTTCTTCTCCAAGTCACGTCACCCCTGGATTGAGCAGGTAAACGTCTCCACACCCACTTGCCAGGTGGCATCACTGAGGCTCTGAAGGACAGTTCACTTGCTCAAGGCCAGATGGTGTCATCCTCACATGTTCACTGACTTTCCTTAAGGCTCTTAGATACGTCATAGTACAACACGTTTATTCTCCTAAACAGCGAGGTGAACACTACTGCAGGGCAAAGGGATTTAGAAGGAGGCTTTCAGATACCCACGGTCCAGTTGGAAGTGGGAATGAGGGAAGATGAGTTATCAGATTCAGTCATGGGGAAGCTTGCTGACTCTATTGCCATAGAACCATGCTTGGCTTGGAAACCATCTGCTACTATTGGTTAAGACAAGAAAACTGCTAAAATTTTAAGGGGAAAGAAAAACAAGGAGCACATTCAGGGTCAGGCATCAGGCAGAGAAAAGAGCTGGTCACAGGTGCCTGGGACCCTGTGTTCTGACTTTTTTTCCATCAATAAGCTGCCACCCTGGATGAGCCACAGGCCCCATCTACGTCCTGTTTAAACAAGCAAACAAAACCAGGCAAAGGTGTCCACAAAATGAGGTCTGTTCATTCAAAAGAGAGCAAAGCCCCCAGCAGAAAAAAATGGCCAGAAGTTTGGAATAAGTGATTACAAAAATATAAAAGAAGATAAACAAGAAGGTATATAGCACAGGGAACTATATTCAATATCCTGAGATAAACCATAATGGATAGAATATTAAAAAATGAATCCATGTGTATCACTTAATCACTTTGGTGAATAGCAGAAATGAACACAACTGTTCTTCAATTTAAAAAAAGAAAAAGAGAAAACTACAGACAACTAGGAAACCTGCCAAAGACTCACCTTCATTAGTCATTAAAGAAACAAAATTAAAGCAGTTATTTTTCATCTACCCACTTGGGAAAAAGTTTTAAAAATGATGGACCCCATTGGAAGGACTGATGTTGAGGCTGAAACTCCAATACTTTGGCCACCTGATGCGAAGAGCTGACTCATTTGAAAAGACCCTGATGCTGGGAAAGATTGAGGGCAGGAAGAGAAGGGGACGACAGAGGATGAGATGTCTGGATGGCATCACTGACTCAATGGACATGAGTTTGGGTGAACTCCAGGAGTTGGTGATGGACAGGGAGGCCTGGCATGCTGCAGTCCATGGGGTCGCAAAGAGTCAGACATGACTGAGCAATTGAACTGAACTGAACTGAACTGATGCTGAAGGAACAACGTCGGTGAGACACTGTCTCCCTGGCGTTCACAGGACTAGAGGCTTGCTTTTCTCAGGGGCACCTTGGCCGTAGGTTCCAAAAGCCTTACCAGTGCATATATTTCTGGCTCAAGAAATACCCATCTGGAAATGGATTCTAAGGGGAAAAAATTCTCCTAAAGAAATAAGAGGAAATCACGGCACTCAAACATTGTTATAGCAAGATTTAGGTTGTCAGGAGAAGCTATTATTTTAAACGTTGGCCCCATGGAAACCAGCTGTTCTCTGAAGGGAGATGAGTCTGTTTTAGGGAGAGCATCCTTCTGTTCTTTAGGGGGCAATATAATGAGCTCTGTTGATGACTAAAGGTGAACCCACATCCCCTTCTCTTCCAGAGATGTCTAGATGGGAGAGAACTTGGGCAGAGACAGAGCTAAGTTTTAATAAAGTTACAGAAAAAGGGTGATGTCTTCAAGCTTCATATGGAGAAGTTTTCGGGGTGGGGGGCTGGGGGGGTAACTTGAGGGCTCAGAAGAAGTGGGGATGGGAGAGTTTGGTTCAAACCTCAGTCCAGCCACAGGCTGGTAGGCAAAGCCAGTGCATGACAGAGTAAGGGGCGCTCTTTGCAATGGTGGTCAAGAAACACAGAGAGACGTACACATTTCCATTTGTTTTCCATTCTGGCTAAGCTTGCCTTCCTTTCTGGTTTAGGGTTTTCCCCAGGGGCTCAGATGGTAAAGATTCTGCCTGCAATGTGGGAGACTGGGGTTTGATGCTGGGTCGGGGAGATCCCATTCTCCAGGGAGGGAATGGAAACCCACTCTAGTATTCTTGCTTGGAGAATCCCATGGACAGAGGAGCCTGGCAGACTACAGTCATGTCCAAACAGTTGGACATGACTGAGTTACTAACATTTTCACTTCCTGGTTTAATGCAAGGTTTTCACAGGTAAGAATTCGGAGGGTCAAGAGGAGGAGCAGTGGAAATGTATTCTCAAGGAGAGCAGAGGACATCAGAGTGAGAAGCCGTGAAAGATAAGAGCTTTCTAATACTTATGTAAATGTCTCATCTCATGTGAGATGGCTGCAGCCTTGGGAGGTGAGGAAGCAGGTCAGTAACAATTTTCCAACATCACCTATATTTATGTAGCATCATACGAAACTGTATAAAGAAGACGGCAGCCTTAGGAGCGCAAAGGCTGGGGCACTGTTCTTTAATATAAATGTGTGCCCTGGTGGATCCTATTTTATGATGAGGGTTCCAGTCTTAAGAAGGAAGGGATGGGATTAATTTTCCAGTATTACATGGATTTGTATAATAATAATGTAGTCCATCCTAAAGGAGACCAGTCCGGGGCATACATTGGAAGGACTGATGCTGAGGCTGAAACTCCAATACTTTGGCCACCTCATGCGAAGAGTTGACTCATTGGAAAAGCCCTTGATGCTGGGGGGGGATTCGGGGCAGGAGGAGAAGGGGACAACAGAGGAAGAGATGGCTGGGTGGCATCACCAACTCGATGCACCTGAGTTTGGGTGATCTCCGGGAGTTGGTGATGGACAGGGAGGCCTGGCGTGCTGTGATGCACGGGGTCGCAATGAGTCGGACATGACTGAGCGACTGAACTGAACTGAACTGAATGGAGCTTTATGTATAATGTATATACAAGAGGGCTGCTGACTTTGGAAGGGAGGCCTGTATTGATTATACAATACCTGATCCATTTACCTTTCCATGAAATTCCTGAGTCTTCCCTGTTGCCCCAATAGCTCTGGAGGAGGAGGCATAGAGACCAGCCAGAGCAAGGAGCACTGCTGTGCTTGGGGGACAAGCCTCGGTCCTCAGTCTCTGAGGGATGAAGAAGGCCCCCATTTAACCAAGAGCACGTGGGTGGCCCCATCCCTCCAACCCCCAGCCACCCAGCCTGAGCTCATGCTGAGCTGGTTCCTTACAATTAGAGGGAGAGATAGGAAGATGCTTCTTCATGGCACAAATTGGGACTGAAACTCCAAACCCAGTGTATCAGTTCAGTTAAGTCACTCAGTCATGTCCGACTCTTTGTGACCCCATGGACTGCAGCACTCCAGGCTTCCCTGTCCTTCACTAACTCCCGGAGCCTACCCAAACTTATGTCCGTTGAGTTGGTGATGCCAACCAACCATCTCATCCTTTGTCATCCTGCCTCCCACCTTCAATCTTTCCCAGTATTAGGGTCTTCTCAAATGAGTCATTTCTTTGCATCAGGTGGCCAACGTATTGGAGTTTCAGCTTCAACATCAGTCCTTCCAATGAATATTCAGTACTGATTTCCTTTAGGATGGAACTGGTTTGATATCCTTGCAGTCCAAGGGACTCGCAAGAGTCTTCTCCAACACCACAGTTCAAAAGCATCAATTCTTTGGCACTCAGCTTTCTTTACAGTCCAACTCTCATATCCATACATGACTACTGGAAAACCCATAGCTTTGACTAGGTGAACCTTTGTGGGCAAAGAGATGTCTCTGCTTCTAATGTGCTTCCAACTCTCATATCCATACATGACTACTGGAAAAACCATAGCTTTGACTAGATGAACCTTTGTGGGCAAAGAGATGTCTAGGTTGGTCATAGCTTTTCTTCCAAGGAGCAAGCATCTTTTAATTTCGTGGCTGCAGTCACCATCTGCAGTAATTTTGGAGCCCCCCCAAAATAAAGTCTGTCACTGTTTCCATTGTTTCCCCATGTATTTGCCATGAAGTGATGGGACCAGATGCCATGATCTTAGTTTTCTGAATGTTGAGTTTTAAGCCAACTTTTTCACTCTCCTCTTTCACTTTCATCAAGAGGCTCTTTAGTTCTTTGCTTTCTTCCATAAGGGTGGTGTCATCTGTGTATTTGATATTATTGATATTTCTCCCTGCAATCTTGATTCCAGCTTGAGCTCCATCTAGCGTGGCATTTCATGTGATGTACTCTGCATATAAGTTAAATATAGATGACAATATACAGCCTTGACATACTCCTTTCCCGATTTTGAAGCAGTCCATTGTTTCATGTCCAGTTCTAACTGCTGCTTCTTGACCTGCATACAGATTTCTCCAGAGGCACATCAGGTGGTCTGGTATCCCCATCTCTTTAAGAACTGTGGACAGAGGTTTGTGACATTGTGCAGGGGGCAGTGATCAAGACCATCTCCAAGAAAAAGAAATGCAAAATGGTTGTCTGAAGAGGCCTTACAAATAGCTGAGAAAAGAAGAGAAGCTAAAGGCAAAGGAGAAAAGGAAAGATACACCCATTTGAATGCAAAGTTCCAAAGAATAGCAAATAGAGACCAGAAAGCCTTCCTCAATGATCAGTGCAAAGAAATAGAGGAAAACAGTAGAATGGGAAAAACTAGAGATCTCTTCAAGAAAATTAGAGATACTGAAAGGTTGTTGCTGAACCACGAAAGATGCCAGGATTCTTGGCCTCTGGAAGAGAATAATTCAATCCAGGGCTAGAGATGAGGCTTTATCGCTCAGCACTTTTGTGCAATAAAATTTAATTAAAGTATAAAGGAGATAGAGAAAGCTTCTGACATAGGCATCAGAAGGGGGCAGAAAGAGTACCCCCTGCTAATCTTTAGCTGGATGTTATATAGCTACTCAGTTCAGTTCAGTTCAGTCGCTCAGTCATGTCTGACTCTTGGCGACCCCATGAATCGCAGCACGCCAGGCCTCCCTGTCCATCACCAACTCCCAGAATTCACTCAGACTCACATCCATTGAGTCAGTGATGCCATCCAGCCATTTCATCCTCTGTCGTCCCCTTCTCCTCCTGCCCCCAATTCCTCCCAGCATCAGAGTCTTTTCCAATGAGTCAACTCTTCACATGAGGTGGCCAAAGTATTGGAGTTTCAGCTTCAGCATCATTCCTTCCAAAGAAATCCCAGGGCTGATCTCCTTCAAAATGGACTGGTTGGATCTCCTTGCAGTCCAAGGGACTCTCAAGAGTCTTCTCCAACACCACAGTTCAAAAGCATCAATTCTTCGGCACTCAGCCTTCTTCACAGTCCAACTCTCACATCCATACATGACCACAGGAAAAACCATAGCCTTGACTAGACGGATCTTTGTTGGCAAAGAAATGTCTCTGCTTTTGAATATGCTACTAGCAGTCTGCTAATTAAAGAAAGGAAATGTCTCAAAACAGAGGATGGCACCGGGCGCCTCACCCACAAGATGCATTTTGAGACCCTTGGCACCAGGTGAGTCAGCCTGGGCCATAAAATGATTGACGTGAATCTTGAAGAAAGGCAGATTTCCATACAAATACATAGTTTCACTAACATAGATTAGGAGAACAATGTGTGAGTATAACATACTGGTTTGTCAAGTCAGTTCTGAGCCTTTAGGCGGAACCTACTTGAAGACAGAGTCTGGGGTAAATGCATAAGTACATTAACATAGCTTAAGACAAACATTTCCATAAGAAAAAGGCATTGGTTAGCTCAAGGTTTGAGAGGGGTTAAGTTCAGGTGGAGCCAGGTGCCTTTCTGGCAACACAGAATTTTAAGAGAAACCTCTTTTTAAACTTGCAGAGACAAGGCGGGGAAATGTAAACTGGTTAGTTTCCTCCTGCTGCTTAAGAGAGCGGAGAAGGCAATGGCACCCCACTCCAGTACTCTTGCCTGGAAAATCCCATGGACGGAGGAGCCTGGTGGGCTGCAGTCCATGGGGTTGCTAGGAGTTGGATACGACTGAGTGACTTCACTTTCACTTTCCACTTTCATGCATTGGAGAAGGAAATGGCAACCCACCCCAGTATTCTTGCCTGGAGAATCCCAGGGATGGGGGAGCCTGGTGGGCTGCCATCTATGGGGTTGCACAGAGTCGGACATGACTGAAGTGACTTAGCAGCAGCAGCAGCAGCTTAAGAGAGAGATTAAAAAATGTCTGACACTTGCAGCCTATTTCCTCCATTGGAGACCCCTGGCCTTCCTGCCTGTTACCCTCTCAATACCAAAGGAACATTTCATGCGAAGATGGGTACAATAAAGGACAGAAGTGGTATGGACCTAACAGAAGCAGAAAAAACCCAGCGCGTAAGCATTGCTTCCAGAACTACTTTTATAAACAGGGGGGAAAAAAGAAAGAAAAGGTTTGAAAATGGAGTCAGAAAGAAGCCCACGTGAAAAGGCTACAGGCTCTGTGATTCCAACTACACGAGCTTCCAACAACTTGATTCCAGCTACATGGTGTTCTGGAAAAGGCAAATCTATGCAGACATTAAAATCATCCATTGTTGCTCGGGGACGGGGGAGGTGGGGAGCAGTGGGCAGCGCCCAGGGCGTTATAACATGAACTATCATGTGACAGCCACCGAGAATGTGGAATCACGTCCTCTACAGGACAGGGCGTCTGCGGGTGCACGACCTTCTACATTCCTCAGAGCCCATCAGACGCACAACACCGGGGGTGAAGCATAACGTCAACTCCAGACGTCAGCTGACAACAGTTGGTTCATCGGCTGTAACCAATGCACCGGAAGAAAACAACGGGTAGGCTCACGGGGCGACTGGGTGCACAGGGAGGAATAAGTGGGAACTCGCTTTCTCTTCGGTTTTCCTGTAAACCTAAGACTGCTCTTAAAAAATAAAGGCTGTGAATTTGAAAGTAAACAAGTAAAATTTACATGGTGGTGAGAGCATGGCAGGAAGCCCCCTGGCAGGGGTGGAGGGTCAGGCAGGGGAGGGTCCCTGGCTTCCTAAAGCCCGAGGTGCATGGAAGCCGGCCTGCTTTTTGCAGGCCTGGACCCGGGAAGTGGGGGTAGGGGCGGGGGAAGTGGGGGGAGCCTTTGCGTCAACCTCTCTCTGCACCGTCAGCTTCCTCTCCCTGCAGATCAGTTAGGTAGCTCTCCTGTCTTAAAACCACCGCCACCACAACTGCAAAACTCCCGATCTTGCGTCCCAGCTGTTGCCCGGCTTTTCTGTGCTTCTTTGCAGCAGAAGTCCTTCAAGTCCCCTCCAGACATCGGCTTTAAAGGCCCTCCAGGTGGTCTGTCTCACCGGACAGAAGATGCTGAATTCCAGGCCCCCAGGGGCTGGTCGTCAGCTTGCCCCACCTGCCAATGTGGCAGGAGTTCTAGTCCGGCTTTCTGCTACCAGCAGGGCTGCCCACTCTCGTCCTTTCCTGCCTGCACTCTGGAGCTCCGGTTCCTGGGGGCACCCCTGTTCCTCCAGCCTCTCCCGACGGACCGAGGGGGCTGCACCCCTGCCCCTGGTCTCTAGCCCCGCCTCTGATGAAGTCTCCAGTGTGGAGCTGGAGCCCAGCCTCCTCCCACCTCTGAGCTCAATCCCTCCTGAATTCTGCTCCCCGACAGAGAGGAGAGATCCCAAGTGGATGCATCCAAAGCGCCACTTCAGACTTCCCCTGACTACCCCTCTGCTGACCTCGACCATCTCTGCCACAGTGTCTCCATCTCCCCAGTGTTCAGGCTAGAACTTCAGGACCCGCCCAGGGTTCCTCTGTCTCACCACTACTTCACGTCTCCCCCAAAATCTTACTGCCTTTGCCTTGAGTGTGAGCTCAAAATCTGGCCACCTCCCCACACCCTCCGTGCTGCTGACCCCGAGCCACCAGCGTGCCTCACCTGGACCCCAGCATCACCTCCCAGCTGCAGCCACATAGCCCACTCCCCGTGCAGCAGCCTGGCCCCTCCAGAGCCTGGCCTGATGTTGTCACGGCCCTACCCAAAGCTCCTGCTGGTTTCCAGTCTCCCTCACGGTAAAGTCTCGCGTGGCTTCTCTGACCCTGTTTACCCCGCTCCCTCTCTCAGCCCAGCCAACCTTTCTCAGCATTTCCTTAAGAAACCAGCCTCTGGGCCGCTGTGTGGGCTGTTCCCTGGGCCTGAATGCTCTTCCCCACATATCCAGCTGCTCCCCTCTCCTCCTTCAAGTATTCACTCAACACGGCCTTTCCAGGAGTGCCCCTGCCCTGACCTCTCTCCCCTTCTTCCTTTCTGTCTCCCCACCCTGAGCCTCATAGCCCTTCCCAGCATATTACCTCCGTACATACGATCTATATTGCTTAGTCCTCATCACTGCCCCCACACACTAGAATGTAAGCTCCCGGAGTTTCGTCGCTTTCTGTTAACTGAGGCTTCTGCAAGCGCCTGGCACCTCAGAGGCATTCCAGGAACATCTGTGGAATAAATCGCTGAGCCCCAGAGGGTGGGTGGAGGAAGCCTACCTTCACATTAATCTTCGGGGAGACCAGGGTGGATGTTTCTTTCTGCAGCCGGGACCTCAAGCCAGAGCAGGTGCCCGTACCTCCCGACAGGATGATGTGGCCAAAAAGGATCTTCCAGAAGGCAGGGTTGCAGGAGCTGATGCACTCGAAGGCCTTAATGTGAATGCCCAGATTGTTCCGCTCTGCCAGGACGGACGGAACAAGGAAGAGACTTAGGGGATGGCTGCACCCCTGGGCTCCTCCCTTCCCCGGCAGGGACCAGGGACGCAGGGCCCCCCGAGTCTCAGGCAGCTCGAGTGCAGTGGACAAACAGCACCGCTGACCGCGAGGCCCCTACGGGTTCAACACAGCAAAGTACATGAATGCCCAGCGCAGCCGTGGGGCCCACCACTCACGACTGGAGAAGTACACGTCAATTCTCCTCGCTCACCCGGAAGACCTTGCATTGAAATGTCACCGACAGTTATTAATTTTTAATTTTTAAAAATTCTTTAGATTCATTTTTATTGGGTATGGTTTCTTTACGATGGTGTTTGTCCGTCTCTGCCGTTCAGCAAAGTGAATCCGCTATACGCACACATACGTCTCCTCTCTGTTGGATTTCCGTTCCATGTAGGTCACCGAGGAGCACGGAGCTCTCTGAGCTGTATGCAGGCTCCCACTCGTCGTCTGTTTTACACACGCGTCAGCAGCGTGCTCCCACGCGTCGTCTGTTTTACACACGCGTCAGCAGCGTGCTCCCACGCGTCGTCTGCTTTACACACGCGTCAGCAGCGTGTAAACGTCAGTCCCAGTCTCCCAGCCCACGCCGCCCCCTTGGTGTCCGTGTTTGCTCTGTTTGTCTGTGAGTTACCCGTTTTCAGTGCGTCGGCATTGATCGCCTTACGAAAGGACTTCTGTAGCTGCAGGCTCTTGCTCCGGTGGCCTTGCAGAATTATCCTGGTCCTTCCTCTCCGGACTCAGCCCTCGCCTATATGGCCTCCGATGCAATGAGACCAGACCTAAAGGATATGTGCGCTGTGGTCCCGTCTGTCTGAGAGTGTGAGGTGCTGGGAGGGATGGCGGGTGCCTATCACTGTGGCCTCAGCTGTGACGGTACCGACGTGTGACCCTGGGATAAGGACCGAAAAGTCGAATTCACAGGAGCCGTGTAGACGTGTGCACCAGCAGCTACTGTCAAAGTCACGGTTGTGCCCACAAAGCTGCAGTCTACCTAGACCCGGAAGAGAACTTTCATCCTGCAGGTGAAACTTCATCCAACGGCTTCTTCATTTCCCCTTAATATCTGGAGGCATGTGCCATGTTTTAAACCTTTACCCCCTACACAACCCGTCAGAGAACACAGAACCCGGCTCACCTGTACTAGATAAAAACGCTGGGTCCTTGCTAGGTACTAATTCTGGGGAGGTTTCCTTCTCCGTTATTCCGCTTTGTCCCTTATTAATGTAACCAGTTATCTTTAAGTTTTGATTTCAGGCAAGAGCTGGCTTTCCTTGACTACTTTGCAGACTTCATTTTCCCAATCAAAGGGAATTTTATAACTCATCACTTTTTTTTCCTGTTCTCCCATGTCTGCCAGAGAGCTTTGTCAGCTCAACCTTCATTTAAAATCTCTAGATCAGCCAGATTTTTAAAGTTTCCTTCAAATTCCATGGGTTTTGCTTCTTTGCTTTGTCTCAAATCTATATTCTAAAGTATTTTGTAAGTAGGTAGAGTATAAATAATAAATAATGAAAAAGGCTTGCTGTCCAGGGCAGTATCTCATCACATCTGATGGACGAGCTAACACTTTCTAGTAGGTCTCTTCATCTGTAAGATGAAATAATGTGAGATCTGGGGAAGGCTGAAATGGTCAGCAACGTGACGGTATGTTGTTAATTGCTGTTTAGTTGCTAAGTCACGTCCAACTCTTTTGTGACCCCCATGGACTGTAGCCCACCAGGCTCCCCTGTTCATGGAATTTCCCAGGCAAGAATACCGGAGTGGGTTGCCATTTCCTTCTCCAGGGGATCGTCCCGACCCAGGGATCGAACCCCGGTCCCCTGTATTGGCAAGTGGATTCTTTACCTGCTGAGCCACCAAGGAAGTCCTGGAGACTTTCTTAAATAGTGGTAAACTGTGTTTTGGTGCTTAACAAGTGACGGTTGATATCAGGGGACCTTTTGAAATGAGGTGTCAGCTTGCTATTATTTGCTACTCAAAATAGAATGCCCTCCTGGCAACCCATCTCCTGCCTTGCGACGTGCTCATCTGTCTGTCCCCCTCCACGGACTCACCTATGAGGTCTGGCTGGAAAAGCACTTCAGGGCAGAAAAACCTCTCCCTCCCAAGGTCTATCTCCTGGCCGTCAGGCAGCTGACACTTTTGCGGGTAGGAGGGAGAGTTGGCTTCTGCCTTCTCTTTTTCAAAGTCCAAAGCCACAAAACAATTTTTCTCTTTCAGGTCCCGTGCACACTCCCGGTCAGCTGTGGAAGAAACAAAAAGGGTCTGGCTGTGAGTTGAGTTCACGAAAGGATTTGTTTCTCCAGGAGCCTCCTTCTAAAGCTTCAGTTCCTTGCAGGTGTGGGGACCAGACAGAACTGTTAGGGGAAGCACATCGATTGAAAATGCCCACCCTGGCCAGGCTACCAGGCCTGGTTACCACAGTAACCATTTGCATGAGCTGTTTTACGACAGGAGGTCCTGGTAAGGAACAGGGAACTAATAAGCCTCCACCAACCAGAAGAGTTCGGGAAAGGTCAAAAGGAGACACCACCTGTCCGACCACCTCCCAGAATCCTTCTCTCTGGCATCCATCTCGGCTGAACAAGACATGCACCACCAGGAAAGACTTAGAGTCAGAAGATTGGCTAAGGACAACCCGGAAACTAATCCCATCACCATAAAACCCGAGACTGCAAGTCATGCGGCAAATCTGTTCTCCTGGGTTCCCTTACCCTACTGCTCTCCACCCGGGCGCCCTTTCCCAATAAAATCTCTTGCTTTGTCAGCAGATGTGTCTCCTCGGACGATTCATTTCCGAGTGTTAGACAAAGCCCAGTTTCGGGCCCTGGAAGGGGTCCGCTTTCCTGCAACAGAACCATTGCAGAGGCAATTTCTATTTTCATCTCATATTCTAGTACCCGACTTCACACAGCTCAGTGTAAAGATTTTGCCTGCAACGCAGGAGACTCAGGTTCTGTCCCTAGGTTGGGAAGATTCTTTGGAGAAGGGAATGGCCACCCACTCCAGTATTCTTTCCTGGGCAATCCCATGGACAGAGGAGCCTTGTGGGCTACAGTGCATGCAGTCTCAAAGAAATGGACACGACTTAGTGACTAGACAACAACACTCGAGTGCCTGCTGATCTGTAACGTGTGTTGGGGCCGGGTCTGTGCTTGAGAAGGGTGGACTGGGGATGTTCCGAACTAAAATGCAAATGTTTGAGAAGTGTCTTCATTTTATATGCTCTGTGCTTGGGGGGCTGGATAATCAAGTTCAATTTTATTATCTATTAATCTGGGAGGTGATGGTGCTCGTATCCCTACCTGCTACAAATATTGCCTCCGAACAGTTCACAACTGCCCCCTCCTCTGGAGAACTGCCCAAGACAACGGAAGCCCCCTATTCCAGAAACATCCCACCTTCTGGACTGCTGACAACAGGTTTCAGACTCAGCTACATCTCCTGGTGTTAGACTTCTATTTTTCATCCACCATCGCTTTTGAGATTGGTCCAGAGGGCTCTCCCTGCGCCTGCTCACCTGGAAATCCCGCTGGTCCTTCAGCCCATGGACATCTGACCTCTACCTTCTCACTTTGCCTAAACCAGGATGATGAATCCGTCACTTGGTAATGGCAGAAGTGGGAGAAGTGAGAGTTGAAAGCAGACTTTTTCTTGACTTTTTTCCCTCCAACAACTAATGCTGTTGGTCACACCCTTCTCTTTCCTTGCCTCCGGGGTAACACCTTATAGTTTCCCCTTCTTTGCCTGGTTTGGGCTTTGGTGAGACAAGTACAGGTTCAAATTACCTCTTCCACCTCTGCCATTTACCAAGTGCCAAGCTTCCCTGATAGCTCAGTTGGTAAAGAATCTGCCCACAATGAAGGAGACCCTAGTTTGATTCCTAGATTGGGAAGATCCTCTGGAGAAGGGATAGATTACCCACTCCAGTATTCTTGGGCTTCCCTTGTAGCTCAGCTAGTAAATAATCCACCTGCAATCCAGGAGACCTGGGTTTGATCACTGGGTTTGGAAGACCTCCTGGAGAAGGGAAAGGCTACCCACTCCAGTATTCATGGCCAGAATTCCATGGGCTGTATAGTCCATGAGGTCGCAAAGAGTTGGACACAACTGAGCAACTTTCACTTCACTTTCAAGCTCATTATCCTCTTAACCTTCCCTCTCCTTGTCTTCAAGAGTGGGACTGATCCTCCCTCACAGCATTGCTGTAAGGATGAGATGAAATAATGCATATGTGACTTTGCTAAGTGTGAGGTGTCAGTAACAGGTATGAGACGATCCCAGCCGATCCTTACCACTGCCCAGTGCTTTCCTCTAATTGACCCACTATTCTTCTGGGTTCCGTACTTTACAGGGTTTGGACATAGACCTCTGGCCTGAGAAGACCAGAAACCGCAAGGTGGGTTAGAGGCTTGTTGGGAACGGGTGTCAGGTAGGGTCTACAGGCTGGGACTTAGTCCAGGAAGTGGATGAAGAGTGGACAGGCACCTCCCTGTCCGGAGTCCTTGGGTTCCCTTCTCAGCAGTTATACCTACGAGTCATGGGAAGTTGAGTCATCTAACTTTCCTAAACCTATTCCTCTTGCAGTGGAGGTAACTGTTTCTACCCAGGGTATTGAAGCATAAAGCAGTGAGAGAATGTATGCGGACTGTTTCCTTAGCCTGGTGCCTTTCACAGGGTAAAGTGAAAAGTGAAAGTGAAGTCGCTCAGTCGTGTCTGACTCTTCGCGACCCCATGGACTGCAGCCCACCAGGCTCCTCCGTCCATGGGATTTTCCAGGCAAGAGTACTGGAGTGGGGTGCCATTGCCTTCTCCAGTAGGGAGTAAGTACCCTCTTACACAGGGTAAGTGCTCTGTAAAGCTTAGCTCATCAGCATCAGCGTCACCATCCCCTCACCACCATCACCATCGCCTTCACCACCACCATTATCATGACCACCACCGTCATCTCCATTACACCCGCATGACCGCCTCCATCACCATCATATCCTCATCTTCACCATCATCCTTGTTGCCATCATCAATGCACTAAATGTCCCTAAACACATATGGCATTGCTTTTTAGAGATAGAATGATGAGAAAGTAGCCTTTGCTTTACAAATTGAGGGCTGTGGGTGCAGGAAGCTAAGGAGGCCATTACGGCCCGAAGACTGGTCCACCTGGCTGAGAGGAGCAACGTCCCACCTGTGCTCACAAATGAGTGCCCGCTTTCTGACAGCAGATGCAGGAAGTACAAGGTTAGGTCTTGGCCTGCGATGTCCATGTGGAAGGTCGACTGATGCAAAGGGCAGCCGTCAATGATGGGCACAAAGTATGTCATTCCTTCTCCAGATTCGATTGTCATTCCTGGGTGAGAAAACACACGGGCATCATGTCAGGTCCAGGGCATTGCTTATCAGTTGTCAAGTCTGCTTGAAGACATGGCAGAGGAGCAGATAACCAGATGGGAATCTGGTTAAGGGATCTGAGGAGAAAACTTTCTTTCCCTGCAGAAGAGTGTGCTAGGATAGTGCCGATCTGGGCCAGACCAATGGCTGAATGTGCTGGAGAGGAAGTCTGCAGGTTTTCTAATTAAATCAGACGTTCAGGTGTTAGTCTTTTCATAACTGTTCACGGGGTTTGCCATTCCCTTCTGCAGTGGACCATCTCAAGGCTGTATATTGTCTCCCGGCTTAATTAACTTATTGCAGAGTACATCATGTGAAACGCTCGGTTAGATAAATCACAAGCTGGAATCAAGAATGCTGGGAGAAATACCAACAACCTCAGATATGCAGATGATACCATTCTAAAGACAGAAAGCAAAGTAGAACTAAAAATCCCCTTGATGAGGGTCAAAGAGGAAAAAAACTGGCTTAAAACTCAACATTCAAAACACAACCATCATGGCATCTGATTCTATCACTTCATGACAAACAGATGGGGGAAAGTGGAAACAGTGACAGATTTAATTTTCTTGGGCTCCAAAATCATTGTGGATGGTGACTGCGGCCATGAAATTAAAAGATGTTTGCTCTTTGGAAGAAAAACTATGACAGACTTAGACAGTGTATTGAAAAGCAGAAACA
Source organism: Bos indicus x Bos taurus (assembly GCF_003369695.1). NCBI lineage: Eukaryota > Metazoa > Chordata > Mammalia > Artiodactyla > Bovidae > Bos > Bos indicus x Bos taurus. Next base: position 2,936,724 of record NC_040104.1, on the reverse strand, counting down.
TTACTTTGCTGGCAAAGGTCTGTCTAGTCAAAGCTATGGTTTTTCCAGTAGTCATGTATGGATGTGAGAGCTGGACCATAAAGAAGGCTGAGCACCTAAGAATTGATGCTTTTGAATTGTGGTGTTGGAGAAGACTCTTGGCAGTCCCTTGGGCTGCAGGGAGATCAAACCAGTCAGTCCTAAAGGAAATAAGTCCTGAATATTCATTGGAAGGACTGATGCTGAAGCTGAAGCTCCAATACTTTGGCCACCTGATCATAAGAGCCAACTCAGTGGAAAAGACTCTGATGCTGCTAAAGAGTGAGGAGAAGAAAAGAGAAGGGGATGACAGAGGATGAGATGGTTGGATGGCATCACCAACTCAATGGACATAAGTTTGAGCAAACTATGGAAGACAGTGAAGGACAGGGAATCCTGGCATGCTGTAGTGCACAGGGTCCCGAAGAGTACGACATGACTTAGCAACTGAACGACGGCAAGGGCATGGCACCAGCATGTTCTTATTTTAAGACTTCGTAAGCTAGGAAAAGGCAACCCACTCCAGTGTTCTTCCCTGAAGAGTTCCGTGGACAGAGGAGCCTGGCGGGCTACAGTCCACAGGGTCACAAAGAGTCAGACATGACTGAGTGACTCACCCTTTCAGAGCTACAGCAATCAAGAGAATGTAGTATTATCCTACAGCTACACAAACAGATCTGGAGGAGGAATGGCAGCCCGCTCCAGTATTCTTGCCTGGGAAACCCAATGGACAGAGGAGCCTGGTGGGCTACAGTCCAAGGGGTCGCAGACAGTCAGACACGACCGAAGTGACTTAGCACACACGAATAGACTGATGAAGTAGGACAGAGAACACAGAAACAGACCCCCACACACAGACAGCTGGTTCTCAAAAAATGGGCAAAGGCAATCCAGTGAAGAAAGCATGGTCTTTAAACAAATACTGTGGAGAAGATGAGACCTCCACACACACACAAAACCTCACTCATACTTCATACCATATACAAAAATTTATTTGAAATGGATCTAAATGGAAAACTAAATGACAAAGTCTCTAGAAGAAAACAGCAGAAAACTTTTTGGGCTCAGTGTGTATTTCTTAGATATGACACTGAAAATAAGATCCACAGAAACTAAATTGATAAATTGATCTTCATTGAAGTTAAAAGCTTCTGCTCTTCAAAATACACATTGAAGAGGGTGAAAAGTCATAAACTGGGAATCAGATCAGATCAGATCAGATCAGTCGCTCAGTCGTGTCTGACTCTTTGTGACCCCATGAATTGCAGCACGCCAGGCCTCCCTGTCCATCACCAACTCCCGGAGTTCACTCAGACTCAAGTCCATCGAGTCAGTGATGCCATCCAGCCATCTCATCCTCTGTCGTCCCCTTCTCCTCCTGCCCCCAATCCCTCCCAGCATCAGAGTCTTTTCCAATGAGTCAACTCTTGTTGCAAAACTTCTGTCTGATAAAAGACTTGTACCCAGAATACAAAAAGAATTCATAAAGCTCAAAGATAAACAACTCAATAAAAAATTGGGCAAAATTGAACAGTTTGAAGTAGATCTACGGATGGTAAATAAACACATGAAAAATGCTCAATCTGATTGGTCTTCAGGGAAATGCCAGTTAAAACCACAATGAGATACCGCTGCACACCTGTTCAAAAGCAGAACTGAAAGCTTGACCCCATCAAGGGCCCTGGAGGAACCAGGCGCCTCACAACGGCTGTGTGGGGCCACACAGAATGGCCCGCGGAACACCACGCTGCAACTAGCCTGGCCGAGTTTTTAAAAAGTTAAACGTCCACCTACCATATAGCACGGTCACCTCCCTTCCAGGTATTTGCCCAAATGAAATGAAAACAAGTGTCCGTGCAAATGTACACAGATGGACACCTGTATACAAATGTCCACAGAAAGTTTATCGATAAGGGTTCCCAACTGGAAACATCCCAAATGGCCATTCCTGGGTGAATGGATGAAGTGTGGGCACTCACCCAAAGGAGCATTACTCAGCAGCAGCACGGGATGAACCGTTGATACAAACCACAACGCGAGTGAGTCTCCAGATAGTCCCGTTGAGTGTAAAAAGCTTTACAGGAAAGGGTACCCACTGCATAATGACACTTCTACGAAACTGCAGAAGATGCAGACCCCCGTGTGGGGACAGACGCCCGGAGGAGGCAGCGTGTGGCGGGGGAGGGGAGTATTTGGGGGTGATGGACAAGTCCGTCCTCTTGACTTGGGGGTGGGTTCAGAGTGTATTCACACCTCAAGGTGTATCCAGCTGTGCGCACTGCAGTGCAGTACATGCCAATCATACCTCAGTAAAGATGCTCAGGAAAAAAGTGCTCAGTGCGGGAGGTGGGGGGGAAAGTTCAACCAGGAGGGATGAAAAGGGCTCGTAAGTGGCTTTTATGCATTTTTCTTTTCTTTTCTTATTTGGTGAAAGGGAGTGGGCAGCCAAAGGGATGGGCTGGGTGTGGGCTTGGGCTCCCAGGGGCGGGCTTCCTCGGGGCCACTCACCAGCGGTGTGGCCAGAAGCATAGAGAGAAAGGACTCCTTGGTTGGCTAAATATAAGGCAGGCACACTGAAGGTCTCAAACAGGATCTGCGAGAGGCGTGGAAGCAGTCAGGGGGCGGTTTGCCTAAATTCCGTGCGCACACGAGTCCCTCTGGCCAGAGGAACATGACTCCCCCAGAGGGATCCAGACAGCGGGGTCAGGAACGCCCCTCTTCATCCCAGCCCTGCCCTGACGACCTCTGTGACACCCTGTCTCCCTGTCTACAGAACGGGCCACACCCTTCCCAGGTACCAAAGGGTGAGCGCCTTCTGTGCTGTCTCAGGACCTGCTAGAGAGCATCACGCCACCTTGTAAGCCACCGTTTCCTCACGGTGGGGAAAACACAGACTGCCAAAGCTTCTGAGAAGCCATTGCCTGTCCCTCCACTGAGTACACCCTTCTTTCCTCTCTCCGAGGGTGGGCAGACCCATGCCGACCAGGGTACTGGCCTTCCCCAGTCAGTAGAAATCGATCAGAGGCCAGACAAGACATTCAGGCAAGGCTCGATCGGGGTCCCTGTTGTGAAGGGGGCGTGGCAAGAACAAGCAGCAGGTGCCTGGCTGCCCCTGAGTGGGGATGAGCTGCATCCTTAGGCGGGGGAGGCTCAGGGTATGTCCAGGGGTGAGCAGAGGAGGGGTGTAGGTGGCTTGCCCGCCCCTCCGTGGTGCTGAGGGCAGGGGGCACCCGCAGGGCCCTGCTTCTGCCAGCACTACCCACTTTCTGTCAGTTTTTTTTCTTTTTTTGCTGCAGGCTCTTCAGAAGTGGCAGTTGAGTTTTTCAGTCTCTTTGTATCTTTGGGTCCGAAATGTGTCCCCAGTGCACATGCACGCAGCTATTTTTGGTGTTGTATAGTTTCTTTGCTGGAGGAGAGGTGTGTCCCAGCGCAAGCACCACAGAAAAGGCCAGGTCTCAGGGCCTCCCGTCTCCAGACGTCATCGAAATTCCGACACTTGGACTTGGGACAACTCGCTTGTTTCATCACAACGGAGCAATGAAAGCTAACGGCTATTGTGTGTCAACTAACAGGCCAGGCACTTAGTCCAGACATGGCTTGGTCAGGAAATCTCTCCTGGGTGCCATGTACGGGGAGAAGGAGCGCACAGAGGAGGCAGAGCCTCGTGTTTATGGCCCACGGTGGCGGCCCCCTGATGGGTGTGACGTAGGATCCCCCCAACCCCATCCACATGAGCGCCCAGCAGGCAAGAACGTGAGGGAACAGGTGGCAGGAGTGGGGCACGGGCTGCAGAGCACGCCGGGCACCGCCTCTGTGGCCCTGGTGGGGTGAGTGAACAATTTCCCAGCAAGATGGTGACACTGTGTCCACAGGACTACGGGTTCTTTTTTTTTTAAGTTCCCTCAAGTCCTTCCTAAATCTTTTCCTTTTGGTTTTTTCTTTTTTCTTTTTTTGGCTGGGCTGGTTTGCTGCATGCTGGCTTTGGTCTGGGTGCGGGGGCTCCTCTCTAGTTTCATGGCGGTGGCTTCTCTTGTTGCAGAGCCCAGGCTGTAGGCACACGGGCTCAGTAGCTGTGGTGAACGGGCTTAGCTGCCCCACGGCGTGTGGAATATTCTCAGACCGGGGATCGAAGCTGTGTCCCCATTGAGCCTGTGGTTGTGTTGGCAAGAGGATTCTTAACCGCTGGCCCAGCAGGGAAATTGTATCGGTTCTTCTGATGGCGGGACTCACCGTGGTGTCACTCGGATGGATGGCAGGCAGGCTTCGTCACGTGCAGCTCCAAACCAGGGACAAGCACCAGGCTGTGCCATGGGGGTGGGACGGGAGTACACCAGGAACAGGGTGAGAGGGAGCTGTCGGGGACAGAGCACCGGTGGCCTGCGGGGTGGTCTGCCAGGTTGCAAGGGATCCTTTGGGTCAGCTCGTTTGGCTAAGGTCATGGGCTCCTGTGCATAGAAGCAGACCTTAACGGTCTCGTATCCGGCTCTGAAGCAATTAGGGCAGGTGTATAGCACTCCAGGACTCTTGCCTGGAAAATCCCATGGACGGAGGAGCCTGGTGGGCTGCAGTCCATGGGGTCGCTAAGAGTCGGACACCACTGAGCGACTTCACTTTCACTTTTCCCTTTCATGCATCGGAGAAGGAAATGGCAACCCACTCTGGTGTTCTTGCCTGGAGAATCCCAGGGACGGGGGAGCCTGGTGGGCTGCCGTATGGCGTCGCAGAGTCGGACACGACTGAAGCGACGCAGCAGCATAGGGCCCTGGGGTGTGTGACAGGACCACAGTCAGAGGGTTGGGGTGTGGGCTTAACTCGCTGCCCAAGAGGGAAATTAACCAGCCTCTAGCCAAGACCCCAAGCCAGGTCAAGACAGCCTTTTTAAACAGCATTATACATCTCTAGCCAAGACCCCAAGCCAGGTCAAGACAGCCTTTTTAAACAGCATTATACATCTCTAGCCAAGACCCCAAGCCAGGTCAAGACAGCCTTTTTAAACAGCATTATACATGGAACACACACCACTGAGTGTGTGACTCACAGAGCGTGCTACCCTCTAAGGGGATTATTACAGAGCAGGGTCTGGGGGCTTGATGATTTACCATGAGAGGTGAGAACACACGTCCGCATGAAGATTAGCCTGTGAGTCTGTGCCATTCTTGGGCTCCCCCCACAACTGGATCCTGGAATTTGGATCCTAGTGGAGGTGGGAGGGCAGCTTTTACGATTCAGCTAGAGACCCTTCCCCTTAAAAACACAAAGGAAAAACCAGCTCCACTCCCCCTGGCCTGGCAAGAGCTTGGAAGGGTCTTCAGGGAACCTGAGGTCAAGCCCCCATTTCATAGATGAGAAAACAGAGGCCTAGGGACAAGAACCAGCATTTAGTGAGTGCTTGATGGTGCTAAGCATTGGGACAAGCGCTTCACAGAGTTAACTCATCTCATTTCCATGGCGCCCCCAGGTGATACCGTTATCATCCTCTGAGGGGGCACCAGGACACCGAGAGGACCAGTCACCCACCCGAGGTCACGGGGCCAGCACTTGGGGGTCTCAATGCCAGCCCACGCCCTTCCCTGTGTGCTGGGCTGACCCTACACTGGTTTTTCTCCTGGGACCTGGCCCCCAGAAATCCTCTTCAGATACACATTTATTCTCGGAGGAGAACCAGCCCCGCAGTCCTCAGCCTGCTTGTCTCCAGGAGGAGACCCGGTTGTATCAGCTTCTGGACGGAGGGCCAAAGGCAGGAAGAGGACCGGCTGGAAGGCTGGGGCAGGACAGGGAGCTTGGTGCAGAGCTGCAGGTGTGAAGCCCCCTGTCCGCAGGGAGGGGGCATTCTGGGCCCCAGTGCAGCCGCCACGGCCGGCTGCCCGGGTTTGTCTGCAGAAGCCCCCGCCCTTCAGCACTGCTCCATCCTGGGCTGCGCTCCCAGGTCCCCTGCCCGGGGTGACCCACGGGGATCTGCCCGTGGGGGTCCCGAAGGGGAGACGAGGAGGTGGGAGAAGGCACTGGGCTGCTGGCGTGCCCACGTCCTCCCTCCTGGCCCCTCTGGCTGCTGGTGCCCCCTCCCTCCTGGCCCCTCTGGCTGCTGGTGCCCCCTCCCTCCTGGCCCCTCTGGCTGCTCGTGCCCCCTCCCTCCTGGCCCCTCTGGCTGCTCGTGCCCCCTCCCTCCTGGCCCCTCTGGCTGCTCGTGCCCTCCGGCTGCCCACTCAGCCCCGGCAGGTGTGTCAGCTCATCGCCAGCCCAGAGCCCTGAGCCTCTCCTGTGCCTGTTCTGAGACTTGGGCTCACCCATGTCTGTTGGCTCTTCAATAAACTCTCACCAACGCTACCCCATGTGGGCATCCTTTGGTTTCCTGCTGGGATCCTGATACAATTAGGGAGTGAACTCAGAGACAGTCGTGGCAGAAGGGCAGGGAGCGGGCCTGGGGGTGGTGGGAAAGTGCCCGAGCCAGGCCTTGTGGCCGGCACTGCAGTTAGTGCGAGGCTGGTCAACTTGCCTGGGCACAGGGGGGCCAGACATTGGGTCAAACATGGGTCTGGGTGTGTCTGAGGGTGTTTCTGGATGAGACTGGCAATTAAGTTCATGGGCTAAGTGCTGTGCTCAGTCGCTCAGTCGTGGCCGACTCTTGCAGCCCCATGGACTGCGGCCCGCCAGGCTCCTCTGTCCATGAGATTCTCCAAGCAAGAATACTGGAGTGGGTTGCCATTTCCTTCTCCAGGGGATCTTCCCCACCCAGGTACTGGACCTGTGTCTCTTAAGTCTCCTACATTGGCAGGCAGGCTCTTTACCACTAGCGCCACCCACAGACTGAGCAAAGCAGATTGCTTTTCCCAAAATGAGTGTCGTAAAAGTGAAAGTGTTAGTCGCTCAGGCACGTTGGACTCTTTGTGACCCCATGGACTATAGCCCGCCAGGCTCCTCAGTCCATGGGATTCTCCAGGCCAGAATACTGGAGTGGGTAGTCATTCCCTTCTCCAGGGGATCTTTCCGACCCAGGGATCAAACCCAGGTCTCCTTCACTGCAGTCAGATTCTTTACCGCCTGAGCCACCAGGGAAGGTGGCTCTCATCTAATCAGCTGAAGGGCTGACTACAACAGAAGACCTGAACTTCCCTGAAGGAGAGGGCATTCCTCCTGCCTGACTGCCTTTGAGCTGGGACATCGGGTCTTTTTATTTCCTAATATATTCCTTATTATTATTTTATTTATTTTTGGCTGTGCTGGGTCTTTGTTGCTGCTCGGGCGTTTTCTAGTTGCAGCCAGCACAAGCTTCTTGTTACTGTGGCTTCTCTTGCTGTGGAGCCCAGGCTCCAGGGTTTGCAGGCTCAGTAAGCGCGACTCCCGAGCTCTGGAGCACAGGCTCAGTAGTTGCAGCACACGGGCTTCGTTGCCCGAGGCATGCGGAATCTTCCCAGATCAGGGATCGAACCGGTGTCTCCCGTGTTGGCAGGCAGATTTTTACCACTGAGCCCTCAGGAAATCCTGGGACATCAGTTTTTTTGTGGTTTTCGACTGACTTAGACCACTGGCTGTCCTGGGGTCCATCCTGCTGGCTGCAGATGCTGGGACTTGCCGGCTCCCATGATCCTCATTGACTCTTTATAATAATATGTATTTCTCCTTGTTGTCATTCAGTCGCTCAGTCATGTTCAATTCTTTGCAACCCCAGGGACTGCAGCACACCAGGCTTCCCTGTACATCACCATCTCCCAGAGTTTGGTCAAACTCTTGTCCATTGAGTTGGTGATGCCATCCAACTATCTCATCCTCTGTCGCCCCCTTCTCCTCCTGCCCTCAATCTTTCCCGGCATCAGGGTCTTTTCCAATGAGTTGGCTCTTTGCATCAGGTGGCCAAGGATTGGAGCTTCAGCTTCAGCATCATTCCTTCCAGTGGATATTCACTGGAGGGTTGGTTTCCTTCAGGAGGGACAGGTATAAATCCCTTGACTCTGTGGGTCTCCTCCACTGAATGTCTATCTCCTCCTGGTTCTGCTTCCCTGGGAAGCCCTGAACAAGACTGTCTGGAGCAGTGCGTTCCCTCGGGGGAAGGATGCTTCTGTCTCTCTCTTTTCTCTCCAGCTCACACGGGCCCCTTCGGGCACTGGGCATTCTCAAAGCTGCTGTCTGCTGTGGCAGGACTGAGGCTTATGCCAAGTCCACGTGCCTAGCATGGCCCACCACCCACGTGCAGGGGAGGACTCGTGGGAGCCCCCGAGCCCTGTGTTAAATGAGGCAGGGCTCACATCTGTGCTGCGGTGGACGCCGCTCTGTTTCTGGGCCGCGGAGGGAGCCTCCTCCCTGGGCAGGTGGTGCCTCCGGCCGCTGGGCATGCCTGCTGGGTCACCGCTCACCGCGGGAAGCGCCGCTGGGCTCCAGGAGTCCGAGCCAGGTGGCAGAACCTGGCTGCTTGCTTCATTAGCTCGCTGACGTCCTCACCGCTCACCGCGGGAAGCGCCGCTGGGCTCCAGGAGTCCGAGCCAGGTGGCAGAACCTGGCTGCTTGCTTCATTAGCTCGCTGACATCCTCATTAGGCAGCCGTTGCAGCTCTTGCCCCACCTGGACCCCATACCAGCCCTGAGGAGGGCTCTGCCATCTGCACTGGGGGTGCATCCCCTTCCCCACCAGCCTTGATGGGCTCCGTCACCCAGTTCAACCCAGTTCAAGCTGAGGCAATCCAACCAGCACACATCACCCACTCCTTGGGGTTGGGGGGCAAGCCAGGGGTGAGGCCTAGAGGTGGAGGAGGCCCTGGAGCTTTTAAGTCAGGCTTAGACCCGCAGGCCGGACACACCGGGCATCAATGCTGAGAACACACTGCAAACACAGATCCCGGGGGTTGGGTGTGTCCACAGGCCACTCGCTGTGCAACCTCAGCCAACGACTGCCTCGGCTCCTGGAAGCCCCAGTTTCCCTGCCTGCCCAAAGGGGCACATAAGCGCCCTGCACGTAGCGTGGCTGCAGGTCCAGATGAAACCATCCAGCTTCAACAGCTTACCTGTGCTCGATGGTTTGTGAGCCCTCTGGTGGAAGCTGTCACTCTTGCTGATACCGAAAGGGTCAGGTCTCGCTGGCGTCTCTGTCTCTCCCAAGGTTGGGGAGGGGCCCCTGCCGCCCTCCACCAGCCTGCTCCCTGACCCCCGAGCTCCCCTCCTGGCCTCTTACCTGTGACAGTCTCTCTTTACTGGATATGGAGTTCAAGGGCGGCTCTGCCATCAGCAGAGGGTGCTGCTCTGGGGCGACGTGGAGCATCTGGTAGAAGGAATAGTGCCAGATCTGACGAGAGAGGGGGCGCGACTGTCAGCGCCCCGCAGCCCCCACCCCGGCCCCTACCATTTCCCGCCCAGGAGGAGGCCAGCCGCGGGCCGTGAGGACCGCAGGGAGGCCCCACAGAGAGGCCACGTCGAGAGGGGCCCGCTTGCTGGCCCTGCAGAGCAGCATCTCAGAAATGGGTCCTCCGGCTCTAGTCGAGCCTTCGGACGCCAGAGCCCCAGCCAACACCTGCCTGCAACCCCATGAGAATCAAGCCAGAACCACCCAGCTAAGCTGCCCCCGAGTTCCTGGCCCACGGAAACTGTGGGAGGTAACCGGTGACCATCCCTGTTTCCAGCCACTCCGTGTCGGGATGACCTTAAGCCTTGGATAGTTAACGCATCATCCACGGCAATGTGACCCTGTTCAACTACATACGGAGCCCTCAGCTACTGAGAGAGTAGTTCAAGGCAGCTGTGTCCATCCCATCCATACTGCACTGGACATGGTTGGATGGCATCGCCGACTCAATGGGCATGAACTTGGGCAAACTCTGGGAGATAGTGAGGGACAGGGAGGCCTGGTGTGCTGCAATCCATGGGGTCACAAAGAGTCAGACACGACTGAGCGACTGAGCAACAATAGGAAAGATACACGGAGCGCAAACTTCACCACTGTAAGCTTTTTCCAGCTGTGCAGTCCAGGGCACTAAGTGCATGAACACTGTCGCACAACCATCGCCTCCGTCCATCTCCAGAACTTTCTATCTCCCCGAACTGACACTCTCCCCAGTAAACACTAACTCTCCATCCCCTCCCCCAGCCCCTGGTCCCCAACCTCCCACTCTCTGTCTCCATGAATTGGATGACCCTCGGTCCTCATAGAAGTGGCGTCGTACGTTACTGTCCTTCTGTGACTGCCCCATTTCACTGAGCATCCTGTCCTCAAGGTTCACCCCCGTTGCAGCTGTGTCAGGATTTCCTTCCTTTTAAAGACCAGATACAGTTCCACTGTGTGGAAGGGCCACGTTGCGTGCGTCCAGTCATTCACTGAAGGACACTTAGATCATGTCTACCTTTTAGCTGCTGTGAACCTTACTGCTATGAACACATGTGTACAAATATCTCTTCCTGGCCTTGCTTCCAAGTCTTTGGGGATTCACTCTGAAGGGGGATTGCTTCCCTGGTGGCTCAGACAGCAAAAATCTTCCGGAGACTGATTGATCTACAGGATACCCTGGGTTCGATCCTTGGGTCGGGAAGGTTTCCTGGAGAAGGGAATGGAAACCCACTCCAGTACTCTTGCCTGGAGAATTCCATGGACAGAGGAGCCAGGTGGGCTACAGTCCACAGGGTCTCAAAGAGTCGGACACGACTGGGTGACTAGCACACTCACGTTCACGGTGATTCTAGCATGATTGATTTTTGGGGAATCATTATATTGTTCCCTATAGTGACTGCACTGTTTTACATTCCCACCAAGAGTGTCTGAGAATTCCAAATTTCTGACTCCTCATTCTCACCAACATTTGTCATTTGGTGGAGGGTGAGGGGTGAGGTGTTTATTTGTTTTTAAGATAACAGTCATCTTAATAAGTGTGGAGCATGTTTCAGATTTTTTTTTAATCCATTGTCTCCTTTAATTCTCACATCAGTGTTACATGGTAGGAAAAGTTATATCCCTTTCCTACAGATTAGGAAACTGAGGACCAGAGAGCCAAATTACGGGTCCAAAATGATGCAGGTCATGCATGATGGAGACGGGATTCAGGCCCAGGTCTGTGGTTCTAAGACCTGTATGGTGAGTACTGCGATGTAGCATCTCCAGAGACCCAGAGCCGGGAGATGCCGGGAAAGCCCTGGATGTTGTCTGTACGTCCCTTCTGAGGTGCCGGGCAGCAGGCCACCCCAGGCATTGGTGGGGGCCCTTGAGCACAGCCCACCCAACAGCAGCCACTGCCTACCTTCTCCATGTCGTCCCAGTTGGTGATGGCAGCCCTAGAGACGGGGTATAAGAGGTTGAGTTTCCCTTGGTTTTTCGGAACCTCATTTCCGATGAACCAGTCTTCCTCTTCCATTCCCACCAACAGCTTCTGAAACACACAGGCCAGGCCACGTCTGCCCTCAGCAGCATCTCCCTTGACTTGGGTCTGTGGGTGCACAGTGGACGGCGGGGAGCCCCAGCGTGATGCCGGGGCCACTCCGGGTCACAGCACTGCTGCTGGTGGCCCCCTCAGACCCCCACACTGTGTCAAAATGCTGCTAAGGGGTTTCAGCAGATGACCAGCAAGCAGAAGGTGCACCCAGGAACCCCTGCTGGGACGGGCTCTTGTCCGCTTTGTAGGTGAGGAGACTAAGGCCACAGAGAGAGGGGTGGGAAGGAAGGAGCTCTGGAAGTGGGGGTGGGGGCGGACACACTGGCTTCTATCTTTGCTTTGGAAAGTAAGCAGGGCGAGTCTCCAATTTAATATAATCCGTTATTTGGGGGAAGACAAATCTACTTTCATGCAGGTTAAACCATGCATTCCATCATTTGGAAACGATCTGAGAGTCAGCTCTGTGTTAATCTGAGTCCACCAAGAACCAGACACCAAGAGGAGATGAACAGTACAAGGATTTTATTCGGGAACACGCAGATGAGGAGAGACACAGGCTGTCGTCCGATTCTGAGGCCAGGACAGCAGGCTGGATGGGCAACCTGGAGAAGTCCTTGAGCCAACATCATTCATCAGGGTCATTCATTCATTCGTGTCTCCCAGAAGTGGGTCTGCCTGGCTGTCCCTGCCGTGCTCCGTTGTTGGCTACGAGTCATCTGTGGGCAGCACGGCCCTGGTGTCCCGGGGCAAGCTGGTGCTGGTGTGGAGGCAGGGGGCTGCGGTGGTGTGCTGGTGCACGCGGGCCATGCTGCATGGTGCCAGGCTGCGATGGTGCATGCGGCAGTGATGCTGGTGATCCAATGGCCTGGTGATGCCAGGCTGCCCTGCTGCAGCGGATTTCAGAGAAAGGCCCCTCAGGGAGCACCACAGCTCCTCCGCACAGAGCTCTTCCATCTCAGGAATTTGTATTTTAGGCGGAAGAGGCCGTGCGCCTCACGCATGGAGTCTGCTCTGTCTGAGCTCCGCTTCCTTCTCTGGCCGGTATGACAGTGGCCGGCCACAGTGTTGCCAGGGATGAAGTCTAGTAAGTCTGTGGCTTGGAAAACGTTTTATAAACCGAAAGTATCCGCTGACACATTGGGCAGATTTCAGCTCAGCCCAACCTTCATGAGAAGGGAGAGGAACCAGGGGTGCCTGTGGGAATGAGGAAGAGGCAGCCTCGTCCTGGTTCAATGTGGATGGAGCTCGGGTCTGACGGCTGCTTTGGTTACAGCGGTTGCGTGACTCTGGGCAGAGCCTGTCCCACCCCTCCATGGCCAGAGGTCCCCCACGAGGGGTCTCCCTGCCCTCCTGCTGCCACACAGAAGGGCCCGGGAGGGACCATGGTGTGGTTGGCACAGATGGAAATGAGCCCACGCGGAGCATCCTGCCATGTGCCGACCCCTCTTGGAGGCAGAAGCTTCACCAGGGACTTGCCCGAAGCCCGGACAGGTGGCACCAAGATGCCTTACAGAACACGAAGACTGAGAACCCAGTAGGCTGCGGTTCCGATACAGGGTTTGCTGCCTGATCATTCGTCTTGGTCACACGGTGCCATTTTGGTGAGGAATTTGAACTTTTTTGCAGTAATCTTGTGCCTCCCCAGGTATGTAACCTGCACTGTTTCTCATTGAACCTCTTTGTAGAGTGAACAGGTATTACACCCTCCCTGGGGCTGTAGCATGTTGTTCTGTGGGCCAACGTTAATTTTTTTTTTTTTTTTTTTTTTAGGATTTAGGCTATTTCTTTATTTCTTTCTTTTAGTTAGAGGATAATTACAATATTGTGATGGTTTTTGCCATACATCAACATGAATCAGCGTTAGCTATAACCCCTCCCTCTTGAACCCCCTTTCCCACCGCTTTAGGTTCAGTGTTAAGTTTGACCTTGCAGGACAAATGATCACACCTGTTGGGGCAAGAGATGTCACATTGAGGGCTTCAAACAGAGGGACTGAGTACAGGGAGGCGGTTACACCGCGCTGGGAGTCTGAAAGCGCAAGAAGGGCAGAGAGTAGGACCCCCTGGAGGCCGCCTGACTGTGGGAAGAACCGGGCGGTGGGTTTGCAGAACAAAGGCTCAGAGGAGGTCCCTCAGGGCTGGGAGGGGCCCTCCTGGGGCCGCAGGGCGATCCTTGGATGGAGGGGAGGATGAGGGCTGCCTGCTGCTGGGGGGTAGTGGGGCTGAACAGTGTGGGAAAGCAGGCAGCCTGCCCCTCCTGCCGCCTTCCGAGTGGCTTTGGTGCCTCCTACTTGCACAACCTCTCAGAGGCCGGCTGGTAGAGGAGCCCCAGCTCCAGCATCGGAGCAGAGCAGAGGTTTGAATGGCGGTTCCTGAGATAGGTCCACGTGTAGGCCCCAGAACCCACATGAGCGCGACCTTGCTTGGGAACAGGGTCTTTGCCGATGTGACTCATTTAGGGATCTGGAATGCGGCTGGATTTAGGGCAGGGAGACCCAGTGGCAAGTGCCCTTATGAGAAGGGAGGGGAGAGTGAGCAGAGAAGGGGAAGGAGGAGAGAGAAGCCACGTGAAGACGGAGCCACACGCCGCAGAGATCCAGCCTCAGGCCGTGAACGCCACCGGAAGTGGGAAGACTCCGCCGTGAACGTCACCGGAAGTGGGAAGACGCCGGGAGGACCCTCCCCCAGACCCTGGAAAACGTGGTCCTGCGACACGCTGTCACCTGTTGTATAAGTAAACAGAGGGTGTCGCGGCCAACAAGCCCCCCGACTGTGCACCCACAGGGGACTCGGGATGGAGAAAAGCAGATGCCGGCCCCAGACAGCTGAAAGCGCTAGTCGCTCAGTTGTGTCCAACTCTTTGCAACCTCATGAACTGTACCCCACCAGGCTCCCTGTCCATGGGATTCTCCAGACAAGATTGCTGGAGTGGGTTGCCATTACTTTCTCCAGGGGATCTTCCCAACCCAGGGACTGAACCCAGGTCTCCTGCATTGCCGGTGGATTCTTTACTGTCTGAGCCACCAGGGAAGTCCAAGAATACTGGAGTGGGCAACCTATTCCTTCTCCAGGGGATCTTCCCGACCCAGGGATCAAACCTGCATCTCTGAATTGGCAGGCGGGTTCTTCACCAGACGGTCGAAGTGCATATCAAAGGAATGATTCCAACGAGCCCAGACTCTTGCCTCTTCCCGTATAGAGAAGACCGCTAAATTTATTGACTTGAGATATGTGCATTTCCTTAACTAAGAGCAATCTTGTGATGTACCGACTACCTGGTTTTCATCACAAAAACCCCTATATCCCCTGGTTCCTCCCTTACCCTGCAGAGCAGATCCTCAGAGCGACCTGAGAGCCTGTCTACTGGACCGAAGTCCCTCCGTAAGTCCACCGAACAAAACAGAATTCTCAGCTTTGAGGCTGTGCCGGTTTGTCTCTTTGCTTCCGTCGACAACACCTTGATTCTGGACCTGCGGCTCCAGAACCAGGAGGGTCCGAAGTTACGCTGTCTCGGCACCAAGACAGCAGCCCTCGTCACAGCCTCCCCAGGGCACTAACCCAGCAGCAGCTACAACAGATGAAGTATAAGCCTCCCTCCGCCACGCACCCCCAGCTAACTCCCACTCCCCCCTCCCAACTGTTGAGTAGATAAACCCCTACAAAGCAGGGTGGGCGAGGGGGGAGGCAAATGCTTTTCCATCCTCTTGAGGCTGGTGGGGAATTATTCAGAGACAGTTTAGTTTCCAAGAGAGAGTGGACAGCAGAGAGGGCTCAAAGGTCCCAAACCTCTGGGAGGCAGGAGCCAGGGGAGGCCCCTGGCCAAGCTGGTGCTTCTGGGGACACGGTGGAAGGAGGGCAGGGGCCAACGGACAGTCTGCTCCTTCCTGGCCTTGACCGGCGGCTGTCACGGTGGCCGGAGCTCTGCCTGCAGCTGTGCATTGGGAGGGCGGCCTGGAGGGGTGTCGGGACCCTTCTCTCACCCAGCTGAGCCGCAGTAAGTGGATTAAGCAGGGCTCTTGCAGCCTTTTCTTATCTCCAGTGTTCGCACCGCCCCAGACTGCCGAGCCCACGGGACCGGAAGTCAGCCGCCACCACTAGCAACAAAGGCTAGACATGGGGAGCTTGGGCGGCTCTTCCGGAAGGTCAGGTGGCTCAGGCCCCAAGGAAACCCGCACACCCGACAGGTCCCCCTGCCTCTGACTCTGGCAGCCCTGCCTCTTCCCGCGCCCGCCCCCCCCCCCGCCCCCCCTACCCGCCCCCCGCCTTGCCTTCCTCTCTCCGCTTCTTGGATGCACAGGACGAGCCCATCTGGCTCCAGGGGACGCGGCTGGAGGGGCAGCCAGGAGACATAGAAGGAGGGAGGGGATGGCCTCAGAGAGAAGGGGCTCAGACAGGGCAAGGCTGGTGCTTCCTTTCCCTCCCCCAAGAAAGCACACTTTAATCACTGCTTAAAGCATGTTATCAGTTGAACTGCGTCCCTCCCAGAAAACTCTGTGCTGAAGCCCTGACCTCAGGGTGTGGCTGTTTCAGGAGCCAGGCCCTTAAAGAGGTGATTACAGTAAAATGAGGTCACGAGGGTGGGCCCTAGACCCACAAGACTGGTGTCCTTATAAGAAGAGGAGGTCAGGACACAGACACACAGAGGGACGACCCTGTGAGGACACGGGGAGGAGACGGCTGTCTGCACGCCCAGGAGGGGGCCTCAGGAGGACCGGCCCTGCCCACAGCTGGGTCTGGGATTCCAGCCTCCACGCCTGGAGAGAGTAATTGTCTGGTGTTTAAGCTGCCCCGGCTGTGGGCCTTTGTCCCAGCAGCTCGAGCAAAGCAACACAAAGCAAAAGATGAAACAATGTGTAGCGATCTTGAGCCAGGTCCTCTTGGTGGGATGTCTTAAGACAAAGCTCAAGGCCCTTTGAATCTTAGCTGGGGAGGGGCTGCGGCCCCCAGGGAGGACGCCTGGCACTCACCTCGTGGCGGAGTTTCCCGAGGATGGTTGGGAACACGGCCAGGGGTGCCTCGGTCCCCGCGAAGCCCACCTTGCTGAAGCCCGAGCCGTAGTCACAGATGAGGGGCACGTTCATGGTGCTGCGTGTGAGCCAGCTGCAGGGAAGACAGAGGGTGCGGCTGTTTGTGCTGTTTGCAAGGTGCCAACCTGAGGAGCAGCTGCAGTGCCAGGTAGGATCTCAGCTCTGGGCACCCGGAGCTGGGCCTGCCTTCGGGGTGAGCTGCATCTGGATGCACTGGGCAGTTTGCTGGAGTGGCCGGGCTCTCAGGTGACCACCTGCGCTGGCTGCCCTGGAGCCGTGTGGCTTTTGCCGGTGCAGCCCATGACCTGCTTCACTGGGGTCTCCTGAAGCACTCCCTTCACCGTTCGCCCAGCCGGGGGTTTGGCCAGGGGGCCCCGGGAGGTTCAGTGGCCCTGGTGGTCTGCATGCTGGTGTCACGGCCAGACCCCCAACCCCTCTCCTGTGAGGCCTCCTACACCTCCTGGCCCCAGGTCAAAATCAATCCCTCCCCTCCACTTGGCTTTTAGACAGCTTCTTCCAGGTTTTGGCAAGTTTGGAAAACATGAGAAGAAGAATAAAGAAGGAAATCTCAACCTAGAACTGGTTCAGAGTGGGGAGGGATTTGCCTCCAACCAGCCGACTCCCTGAGCCTGCTGGTCACTGGAGAGTGGGGTAGGGCTGCTGAACCCAGGACAGAGCAGTCCCCGAAGGAGCATTCTCCTGCTTTACCCCAAATTCTCATGGAGCCGGGAGTCACTTGTGAGTCTAAATATTCAGTATCAACACAGAGAAGCAAAAATCTACAAAGGGTGTCATGGAGATTGGAAGGGAAAGGTTCAGACCATTAGGAGAAGGAACTGGAGCTTCCCTGGTGGCTCAGTGGTAAAGAACCTGCCTGCCAGTGCAGGAGACGCGCATTCAACCCCTGATCCAGGAAGACCCCACGTGCTGAGGAGCAACTAAACTATTGAGCCTGTGCTCTGGAGCTCGGGAAGTGCAACCACTGAGCCCGCTCACTGCGACTATCGAAGCCCATGCACCCTAGAGCCTGCTGCTTCATGACAAGAGATGCCACCGCAATGGAAGCCTGTGAGCCGCAGCTAGAGAGTAGCCCCCCAATCACTGCAACTAGAAAAAAGCCCACACGGCAACAGCACAGTGAAATTAAATAAAGCTATTTAAAAATCACTTTAATCCAATGTGATAAGGGCTGTGCATAGGAGGCAACGTTCTAAGTCAGCCTGGGAGGACTTGGACGAGGAGCTGCACCCTCAGACTGACAAGAGAGGGGGGAGTATTCTTTTTCTCTTTATCCTATTTTGTGATGATATACATCCATGCCTCAGTGGTAAAGAATTCACCTGACAATGCAGGAGACATGGCTTCAGTCCCTGGGTCAGGAAGATCCCCTGGAGAAGGAGATGGCAACCCACTCCAGTATTCCTGTCTGAAAAATTTCATGGACAAAGGAGCCTGGGGGGCTACAGCCCATGGGGTCACAAAAGAGTCAGACATGACTTAGCGCCTAAACAACAACAACATCCAGGTGAGGCTCGGCACCGCCACGTGCCCCTCACAGCACTTGACCTCTCCCCTAAACAAACGTTGAGGTTAATTATTTAAGTAATGAGGCCCAAAGCAATATTGGCTTGCTGTCCTAGGATCCCAGGCTTCTTGGTCTAGTCCGGAGGACATCACATTTACATATTTAGAATTAAGTATTTGTATGCACAAGTTGGAGGAGGAAATGGCAACCCACTCCAGTATTCTTGCCTGGAGAATCCTGTGGACAGAGGAGCCTGGTGGGTTGCTGTCTATGGGGTCGCACAGAGTCAGACACGACTTAGCAGCAGCAGCAGCATGCATGCATGTTAATGCATATCAGCAAACTGTCTGCAGAGGGTGGCATCAGAAGAAGACTTCTGGTGCAGCGTTTTCCATCCTGGATCCCAGGTCTTGCAGCCCAAGAGTGCACACAATGCGACCTGGGACGGTGCCGCCCTTCAAGATGCTGGGCTCTACTCTGCTTCTTCCTGCAAAGCTGTCGTCTCCTGTGTGTCCTGGCTGCCCCCTGGTGGCCGCTCACTAGACCACAGCTCTCAGATCCAAGTTAGGAAAGATTGCACACGTTCCTCCTTCTGGAGCCAAGAAAGGCTTTCAGCCCTTCAATTGACCTCTAACACAATGCAGAGTAATTTGACAACATTAAAAAAATTTTAAGTACAAGAAGGAAAGGGAGAGGCAGTTTTTCTTCTTCTCTTTTTAAAATTGTAGTTGATTTACTATGTTTTATTTCTGCTGTGCAGCAATGTGATTCAGTTACACATTCTTAGCCATTGCGGCTTATCACAGGGTGGTGATTATAGTTCCCTGGGCTGCCCAGCAGGACGGTGCTGTCTATCCATTCTAAGTGCCACCGTTTGCATCTGCTAACCCCAAACTCCACTCCAGCCCTCCCCACTCCTGCCCTCGGCAGCCGCAAGTCTGCTCTCTGCGTCTGTGAGTCTGTCTCTGTTTCACAGACTCGTTCATTTGTGTCGTATTTTAGATTCCACATGTAAGTGCTATCACATGGTACTGTCTTTCTCTATCTGACTTACTTCGCTTAGTCTGGTCATCTCCAGGTCCATCCTGCAAATGGCAGGATGCAAATGGCCTTGCAGCTGCAAATGGCATTGTTTTGCTCTTTTGCACGGCTGAGTCGTATTGCGTTGTGTGTGTATGCACCACATCTTCTTCACCCATTCACGGGTCGATGGACACTTAGGTTGCTTCCATGTCTTAGCTATTGTAAATAGCGCTGCTGTGGACACTGGGAGCCTTGTATCCTTTCAAACTCGAGTTTTGTCTGGAGAAATGCCCAGGAATGTGTTGCTGGATCACACAGTGACTTTTTTTTTCAGTTTTCTGAGGAACCTCTGTGCTGTTTTCCACAGTGGTTGCACCAGCTTGCCTTCTCTCCAACAGTGTAGGACGGCTCCCTTTGGGAGGGGCAATTCTAACACATTTGTACTTAACTTAAATATCCAGTTCTGGGTCCTGAAAGAATACACAGGCGCTGTCTCTATCCTGTAGAGGTGATGAGTCCATCTCATACAGAGGGTCACACGCATGGCCCATGGGCCACTTCCAGCTTCCGTCTGTTTTCTTAAAGTTTTATTGGCACACAGCCACACCCATTTGTCTACATACTGTCTCTGGTCCTTTCTTACTACAGCAGCAGCATTGAATGGTTGTGACTGAGGCCGTCTGACCCGCAAAGCCTAAAGGATTTCCTAGTTGGCTTTTTCTGGAAAACATCTGCCCACTCCTGGGTGCACCGGTTCATGGTGACACCTGCAAAATGGACTCTGGTTAGCTTGGAAAGACGTTTCCTCTGTGGATTTGATTTTTCATCAGTTCGTTCCAAAAATTATTGCAGAGCTACTGTGTGCCAGGCATTATTTCTGATCAGAAAAGATGCTTGATGTTTTCAATCTTGGAGAGCATCCATATTTTCAGTTTGGACAATAGTCATGCCAGTTACCAGCATTTTCCACCCAAAATGGCATCTCACTCTTTTTCAGCTTCCACACCAAGCCCACCACCTGGACCAAAGTTTCACCCATTCAACACAGCTTCCCTGTCCGCTAGACTGAAATTTATCATGGGTGCCCTCTCCTCAGTCACCTGTATCCCGATAGTGTTGGAGGCCAAATTCATCCTCCAGAGAGAACAACAGCAATGAACAGTCCACCTCACCTGGTCAGGTCCCACAGGAAGGGAGAGGAAATCTGGGTCTGGTTTTGCACCTGCTGTTAAGTCAAGGCTGTGCTCCCTGAAGTCCTTAGACCTCCACTAAAGATTTCTTCACCTGTGTCCCCCTGGCTTGTGTCACTGATGAGAAATGCAAATGCTTGTGAATTTCAAATACACATTTGGAAGAAAATGCTGACGTATTTTCATTTACCAGCGGCCATAAGCAGCCCCAAATGGACCCTTCTCCTTCATAGAATCTTAATTTAAACGTGACTGCATGGAGCTGTTTGGATACATGAAAAGGAACCCAGGCTGCTTTGCTGTGTGTTTTGCCAGGAGCCCCTGACTCTGGGGCCTAGGAGTCTGCTCAGGTGCCCAGACTCACAAAAATTGGGGAATACCTGAGACTTTGAGAATTGAATTCCAGACCGTTTTAGATGTAATTTGGTTAAATCCCTACTTAGAAGTCTTTTATATATATATCTGAAGGAAGAATATTAAAGGAAGCATCAAGAGAAAGCTTGATGAGGAATTGCCTGGTGGACTATTGGTTAAGAATCTGCCTACCAATGCAGGAGACATGGGCTCGATCCCACGTCTGGGAAGATGCCACAGGGCGTGGGGCAACTAAGCCCTCACGCCACAGCCACTGTGCCCACCTGCCCGCGAACGTGTGCGCCACAGCAAGAGAAGCCACTGCAGTGAGAAGCCCACCCGCCAAAGCAAAGACCTAGTGTAGACAAACACAAAATTTTTAAATTTTTTTCTTTTTTGGAAAAGAGAAAACATGAAGCCATTCATTTTTGTTGGTGGTGGTGTTCAGTTGCTAAGTCGTGTCCAACTCTTTGTGACCCCATGGACTGCGCACGCCAGGCCTCCCAGTCTCTCATCTCCCAGAGCTTGCATAACTAAGTTCATGTCCATCAAACCATCTCATCCTCTGCTGCCCTCTTCTCCCCCTGCCCTCAATCTTTCCCAGCATCAGGGTCTTTTCCAATGAGTCAGCTCTTGGCATCAGGTGGCCAAAGGATTGGAGCTTCAGCTTCAGCATCAGTCCTTCTAATGAGTATTCAGGGTAGATTTCCTTTAAGATTGATTGGTTTGATCTCCTTGCGGTCCAAGGGACTCTTATGAGTCTTCTCCAACACCACAGTTCGAAAGCATCATTTCTTCAGTGTTCTTCCTTCATTATGGTCCAGCTCTCACATCAGTACATGACTACTGGAAAGACCATAGCCTTAACTATACACACCTTAGTCAGCAAGAAATTTGAAATTCCCAAGCACATCTTGCTTCTTGGAAAGCAACCAGTCCCCTCTTACCTCCAAGTTCCCAGGGAAGACACGTGGCAGGTGCAGGCCTGGTTCTCAGGGGAAGGGTTCTCGTTTATTCAGTGCTGAACCATCAGTCTCGTTCAGCAACATTTCTCTTTCTGTTAGAAAAAAGATTTCAAAGTCCTCTAATTAAATAGTGAAAGCATCTAGGCCAAACCAGAGGTACCGAAACAAACAGCTGAATGACCATCACAAATAGGGCAGCCGACTAACGACCTCCCTGCCCCGTCCACTGAAGAAAAGACCTTTCGTAAAACTGAGCTATCTGGTTAATTGAAACTTCGTGAACATGACATTTGCAAACACACAAGCCTCTTAAGGAGATGACAAACCTCTCTGACTGCTTCACCAAGGATGCTGGCCATGGGGTGGCCTTGTCTTGGTGGCCTGGGGCCACCATGATGCAGAACAATCACACTGTGCTGTGACACAGCTGTGACCTCAGGGTCCTGCCCTGACATCAGCTCCAGCCTGCCAGGTCCCGGCTTGCCGTCCAGTGTTTACAACCTCCTTTCTGCTTTTCCTGTATCCACTCTTGTGGTTGTTCTGGCGTGTGGGGCCCTCCAGGAATCGGCCCTGCTGCAGAAGAATGGAGATTCAGGCCCTTGCCAGACCCCCGAGGCCTGCCCCTGGGATGTGAGCTCCGGGCACTGGAGGAGAGTTGACTGTTAGGCAGAGCTGCCTTCAGCCTTGGGCAGGAAGGCAACGGGCTGGCGGAGGCAGGTGTCCTGGCCTGGACGAGGCAGGGGCAGAAGCAGTGTGGTCCCTCTGGGGGCAGGACATCCCAGCACCTTGACTGAAAGGGCGCGTATCTGGTGAGGCAGAGAGCAGGGTGGCTTCAGACCTCCCATCCCAGCGGGTGGGGTCCCACAAGCAAGGGGTGACAGGACTCCTGGAACCAGTCTGCTCAGAGGATCATGGCGCAGCCTCTGGCATGCGGGGTGCAAACACGAGGGCCCACTGGGGTAAGCTGTAACAGCCCTGCTTTCCTGAGTCCATGATCCGCTCCTAACGCTGTCTCCATGAACACCTCATGGAGGATGCACAGACCCACCTAGTCAAGTAAGTGGCTGCAAGGGATGGACTTCTAAATTCACGTGTGTGATGAATGCTGGCCGCCGTTCAGTGCGGGGGCTCTGTGGCTCCCTCTTGTCCGTCTGCTCAGGGCGTCTGTCCCTCTACCACCTCCCTCTGCACTCAGAGGGTCTCTGCCAACATCTGCAGCACAGCTGCCCCCTGCCCGCCTGGCGCTTTCCTCCCGGAGGTCGCTGGACAGCCTCGCTCTCCACACTCAGGGACTCTGCACCAGCCCTTCCTCTGTGTGTCCATGCAGAGGAGCTGCCTGACTCCTTTCTTTCTTTGTGGAAAGACATGATGTCCAGGTAACGGAGCGCATGCATCTACGGGCACACCGGGGTGACCTTGATGTTCGCTGTCCCTGTGCAACCGGATGGAGACTCAGGTGTTTCTAGTCCCCAGGAGGGCCTCCCCGTGCCCTCCACTTTGGCCACACCCTGCCAGCCTTCGAGGTAACCACCGTCTGTGTCCTGGTGCAATGACGCGGCCGGCCTGACCTTGGAATTGCTGCAAGTGTCTCCCCCGGGTCGGGCTTCCTTCGCTCCGCACCATGCACACAAGTCTCCCATGCACTGTAGCCTGGGGAAGGGGGTTACCTGGGTCACTCACTGTGCTGCCCACAGGCTTTCGGTTCCTTCCTGTTTATGAGCACTGCCACTGTGAACACTGCTGTGAGCACAGACGCTTGGTCCCTGCAGGCCAGCCTGGCGAGGGGAGTTACTCGAGTGGACCAGGTGTTGGGCTTTGAGATGCTGCCAGACTCCTCCCTGAAGGGGCCGTCCCAGTCTGCACCCCCATCCGGGGCAGACTGCTTGAGACTGACATCCTTACCAACAGGTCGGCTTCTGGGCCGTTTCATCTTCACTCCCCCACCCAGGGTGGTGGTTTCACTTGCACCTTCCTGAAAATAAGGATGCTGAGCACTTTTCATATGGTTACTGGTCCTTTTCTCAAGTCTCTTCCTCCTTGACAAAAATCAGCTTGCCAGTCACTGTCTTAGTGGCTTGTGGCTGCAGCTGGTCAGTCGCTAAGTCCTGTCTCCCTCTTGCGACCCCATGGACTGCAGTATGCCAGGCCTCTCTGTCCTCCACCACCGCCTGGTTTGTTCACATTCGTGGCCATTGAGTCGGTGATGCCATCGAAGCACATTCTGTCCGTGAGTCCTCCAGTGGAGAGAGCACCACTGCACCACCTTTCCGTCCTTGTGAATTACCCCTTCACTCTCTGAATGTTCCCTTTTGATGAAATGGGAACATTTAATTTAATTTCGTTGAAATGCAGTCTTTTCTTTTTCCTGCTTCACTGTCCTTTTTAAAGAAATCTTTGCCTAACCAAGACGATTCTCCTTCATTGTTTAATTTATTTTTAAAAGACTATGTATTCATTTGACTGCCCCGAATCTTAGTTGCAGTACACAGGATGTTTCGTACTTGCAGCTTGCGGGATCTAGTTTCCTGACCAGAGTTTGAACCCAAGCCCCCTGCATTGGGAACATAGAACTTTAGCCATTGACCACCAGGGATGTCCCCCCACCTCTTTTATTTTTAAAGAAGATTTTATTGATTTACCTTTTACATCTCAATTTTTTGTATATTGTTAGGTAGTTAGGATAGGAAAAAAGGAGTCCCAAATGGTGGTGGCTAAAACACAAAGAAAGGGAAAATCCCCTGAAAACGGAACAAAAGAAAATCCACGGACCGGAGTGAGAACTTCAGGTGAAATAAACACACCCGCTTATTGGCTAGCCCAGTTTGCACAGGGCAGGCTCAGGGGGGAGGAGGAAAAACATATTAAAACAAAAGGAGCCAAAACTGAGCCTCCCTCTTCCCTTTGTCTTTTGGGCCACCTACCGTCACACTTCGAGGATGTATTTTCCTTTGCTTGCCAGATAAAACTGAGCAGTAACCGAGCTGTAACACTGGTCCGCCGCTTCAAATTTTTGCCGTGGTGAGACAGAGCGGAGGAAGTTACACACTCCCCCGCCATCTCTGGTGCCGTGACTCGGATTTAACCTGGCTGAAACAACCTCGGCTCAGCCCCTGCGAGGCAGAGGCCAAGCACAGCAGAAGCCCGACTTGGTGAAAGCTCAGTGGAAGCTGAACGCAAAGAAAACCCAGCACAGTGGAAGTGACAAGAAGCCCAGTGTGCTGGAAACCAGGACAGCGAAAACAAACTCGGTAGAAAGCTCATGCATCTCAGTCTCAGCTTCCAGGAGACCTCCGGTTAAGGTAGGAGGTCCTCACGCCTACGGCTGGAAGGACATATGGCTAACAAAATCTTAATTCCTTTACATTCTCTCATTTATTGCTTCCTGAACCCCCTGCAAACAGGCAGGTGGCAGTGGGTACAATTAGGTGACTCTGGCAGGGGCTACTCCCCAGTGTGACCTGAAGGCTCCACTATCCACTGTGCCCTCGATCCTGTTGCCCAAGCAGCTGGGGGTTCTTCTGGCCTTAATCTTCTTTGTGCCAAGGATCAGGCCAATGAAAACTGTGAGCACAGGTCAGGTATTTAGCAGATTTTCCAGCAGGTTATGAAGGGGATTCCTTGGCACATTCTTCCACTGCTTTTTCCTTCTGTCCTTCAACTCCTCTCTCCATCTATGCCACTGCTTACAAAATATTGGGCAGGTCTTAAAGTTGTGTTTGAAACTGTTTACCTAAGATTGGGACTCAAACCTATGTGGCAATGACTCTATGCTATGCCTAGTCACTCGGTCATATCCAAGCGGGACTTGAGGCTGGCCAAAACCCGTAGTGCCTGGTTTCAGGACCTAATGAAGCTCAGGTTCTTGATGTCTCATTGCAAAAAAATTCAGTGAGAGACACAGTGATAGGCAGGAAGTTGATTCATTTAGATTCAGAAAGCAGCACACTGCACAGGGTGTGGGCCATAGCAGAGGGGGAGTGCAGTGGCCATGAAATGTGGTGTGGTTAGTTTTTCACAGGCTGGGTGATTTCATATGCTAATGAACTGGAGGATCACTACAACAGTTGGGGAGCCACCCACTCCTTGGTCTTTTGATGGTGCCTTGGAACTGTCACGGCACCTCTGGGTATGTCATTTAGCTGCAGATTGAGGATCCAGGTTTAGTTGAATTTTACTTGTCTGCCATCTTGGACCCATTTGATTTTAATTGGTTTATACCATGCCCTTGGGCTACATTATTCTTTCAAAAGTTGTGCCCTGCCCTCTTGGCCCCTGTTTCATGCTCTTTTCCTGAGCCCCATCTGGGCCCACAATGTTGCCTTTACAATCTTCTGGAGGGACAATCAGAAAATAGCTGGCCCTTGGGAGGAAAATCCAATCCCACTAGATATTCAGGCCTTCATCTTCCATGTTTCCTACATGTGCAACAATAACAATTCTCAGCAGACCCACTAGGGTAGGTGACAGACACATAATGCCTGCTAGAAGTCCATTTGTTGGTGGCATCCCTTCAAGGACAACTGGGCTTCCAGGGACAATGTTTGCCACTGGGAGTTAGGCCTGCAGGCCGTTTGGGTCCAAACCCTTACCACCTTTCTCCTAAAGCTACAAACATACCCCTGGATCAAATCTCCACTCCACTTTTATGGAGCAACTGGTCTGTTGCCTCTTATCCTTTTGTTCTTAAGCTACTTACTAACTCCTACAACCAGGACCCTGCTCCCTTGTAGGCAACATCACTCCACCCAGTACTATTAAAATACTCTAAATGGTTTTTCCAGTATGGATGTGAGAGTTGGACTATAAAGAAAGCCGAGTGCGGAAGAATTGATGCTTTTGAACTGTGGTGTTGGAGAAGACTCTTGAGACTCCCTTGGACTGCAAGGAGATCCAACCAGTCCATCCTAAAGGTAATCAGTCCTGAATATTCATTGGAAGGACTGATGCAGAAGCTGAAACTCCAATACTTTGGCCACCTACTGTGAAGAACTGACTCATTTGAAAAGACCCTGATTCTGGGAAAGATTGAAGGCAAGGAGGAGAAGGGGACGACAGAGGATGAGATGGCTGGATGGCATCACCAACTCAATGGACATGAGCTTGAGTAAACTCCAGGAGTTGGCAATGGACAGGGAGGCCTGGCATGCTGCAGTCCATGGGGTCGCAAAGAATTGGATGTGACTGAGCAACTGAACTGAACTGAATGTCCCTAACAGGAACAGATAACCCACTTCTTTGTCATCCCTTCTGTTATCACTTAAAGTGGGTCTATGACAATGAAATGTTTACCATTGAAAACACCCTGAACTGCTCTTATGAAGGACCAGGGGAAGAAATCAGTGACTTACATTCCATCGGAGCAATAAGAGGATAAGGCTTGTGGCTGTTTCACCAGGTTCCCAGTTTCAGGGCACAGACTTGGATTGCTTTAAATCATGGTATCTATTCCCATCCACAGTGGACAAATCAGCAATGACTTAAGATTACAACCCCTAATCCTACCCAGTACTAGTCATACTGGAGACCTTGGGGATGCCCAACTCCAGCCTGGGCATCCCGGGAGGTCAACCTGCCTTGACCTGCCTAGTTATCCAGTCCCCAGGAGGTTGTCATGCCTCAGCCTACTTGGGGATCCTCCAGCCTGGGGTCCTAGGTGGTCTATCTGCCTTGACCTGCCTAGGGATCTGGTCCCCATGAAGTTGTTATGCCTCAACCTGCTTAGGGATCCACCAGTCCAGGGGTTCCAGGAGGTCAACATGCCTTTACCTGCCCAGAGACCCAATTCTCAGGAGGCCAACATGCCTCAATCTGCCCGGGGATTCGATCTCCAGGAGGTTATCACGCCTCAACCTGCCTGGGGATCTGCACCCTGACCTGGGAACACCTGGCTCTCAGGTTGCAACAGTACCGGGTACGATAAGCTTCAGAAAGATTCACCCCTGAGGAAGTCCACCCATGAAAATAGCAGGAAGTCTATTAGTTTTGGGACTGTGCCCAGTCTCAGCAATAACTCAGGAATCCAATGAGAACCCCATTGCCTTTCTGGAAAGTCTAAAAGAGGCCCTCCAAAAGTTTACCAATTTCGACTTAGACTTTTATGAGGGACAGGTGATTTCAAAGGACAAATTCCTGTTCCAATGTGTGTTAGACGTCAGCATAAAGTTACAAGCATAAAGTTGCTGCCTCTTTAGATGAGATGGTCCAGACGGCCACCAGTACCTTTTATTACAGAGAACGGGAGAGGGAGGCCAAGGCCCAGAAAGGGAAGAGAAGGAAAGAGACAAGGCATTCCCAGATGCTGGCTGCCTTCAAGGGAAGCCTATGGCAAACTCCGAGTCCTTAAAGGACAAGGCACGTGGCAAATGCCTAATCTGTAGACAAGTGGGATATTGGGCCAAAGAGTGTCCAAACTGTGACGAGTGTCCAAACCGTGGCAAGTCTCCTAAAATGGCTTGCTACAAATGCCATCAGTTGGGACATTGGGCGGCACTCTACCTTAGTACCCAAGAGCCTCAAGATCAAGCACCAAGCCTTCCCTCACGATGGTTCAACAGGACTGAAGCCGCCCGCTCCAGCCAGCCTGCCTGTCACAGATAACCATCACGGGGCTGGAGACAAGGGTGCAAATGGATGTGGCAGGTAGGTCTGAGAATTTCTTGGTTGACACAGAGGCTACCTACTCTGTCCTGACCTCCTACTCCAGAGCCTTCTCTTCCCAAACCTGTACCATTTTGGGTGCTACAGGAAAAACAATTACAAAAAGATTCACTCGAGAACTTCTTTGCTGCTGGGATGGACAAATATTTCCCATATTTGGAAACTGGTGGTCCCTGAGTGTCCTACTCCCTTACTGGGGAGAGATATACTCACTAAACTGGGGACCATCCTTGTGATGGGAAGCTTTTCAGCCCTAGAGCCCTAAAAGGTTGTTGCTGAACCATGAAAAGACGCCGGGATTCTTGGCCTCTGGAGGAGAAGAATTCAATCCGGGGCCAGAGACGAGGCTTGATCGCTCAGAGCTTTTGTGTAATACAGTTTTATTAAAGTATAAAGGAGATAGAGAAAGCTTCTGACATAGGCATCAGTTCAGTTCAGTCACTCAGTCGTGTCCGGCTCTTTGCGACCCCATGAATCGCAGTGTGCCAGGCCTCCCTGTCCATCACCAGCTCCTGGAGTTCACTCAGACTCACGTCCATCGAGTCAGTGATGCCATCCAGCCATCTCATCCTCTGTCGTCCCCTTCTCCTCCTGCCCCCAATCCCTCCCAGCAGCAGAGTCTTTTCCAATGAGTCAACTCTTCGCATGAGGTGGCCAAAGCACTGGAGTTTCAGCTTTAGCATCATTCCTTCCAAAGAAATCCCAGGGCTGATCTCCTTCAGAATGGACTGGTTGGATCTCCTTGCAGTCCAAGGGACTCTCAAGAGTCTTCTCCAACACCACAGTTCAAAAGCATCAATTCTTCGGTGCTCAGCCTTCTTCATAGTCCAACTCTCACATCCATACATGATCACAGGAAAAACCATAGCCTTGACTAGACGGACCTTTGTTGGCAAAGTAATGTCTCTGCTTTTGGAAGGACTACAGCCTCTAATAAATAAACTCCTTGCCTATGGGCTATTGGTCCCCACAAATTTGCTGTGTAACACACTGATCCTCCCTGTAAAGAAACAGGACAGGACCTGGTGAATGTTTCGAGATCTCTGGATCATAAATCTGTAGTCCCCCTCCATTCCACAGTACCCAATCCCTATGTAATCTTGGGAGAAATCCCTCCCAGTGTCAAGTGGTTTATAGTCCTGGATCTCAAAGATACATTCTTTTGCATACCACTGGCTAAAGAATCCCAATATCTTTTTGCCTTTGAGTGGGAGGCCCCAGGAGAAAAACACCAACAGATGACTTGGACAGTATTACCTCAGGGGTTCAGAGACAGTCCCACTGTTTGGGCATGCTATTAGCCAGGATCTCCTAGATCTGGACCTGGGACCTAATGGGAAAATATTACAATATGTAGATGACCTACTAATCTACTCTCCCAGTGAGAAAAATGCCTAACAACATGCAATTCAGGTTCCAAAGTTTTTAGCAGAGATGGTCGAGACAGAGGTCACTTACCTGGGAGTTCAGAATACTCATGGGTCCAGGAGGCTGTCCTCTGATCGAGTACAAGGAGTCCTCCAATTACCCTCCCCCATGACTCAAAAACAATTGCAAGCTTTTCTGGGGCTAACTAGGAATTGTAGAATCTGGATACCCATCTATAGGCTAATTGCCCAGCCCTTTTAAAGGGCTTTCTTTAAAAGCCCTTTCCTTTTTAGGAAAGTTTGAAGGGACGGGATGCTTCAACTCCATTGATGTGGAGAACTCAAAAGAAGGCAGAGGCTCCACTAAAACAAGCCTTAACTCAAGCACTTGCCTTGAGGTTGCCAGACCCCTCCCCCCAAAAAAATTCCAACTTTATGTCCACAAAAAGGAACGAATAGCCTTCAGAGTGTTAGCTCAAAGGTTGGAACCTGAGCCCCAGCCTGTAGCTAACTTATCCAAGAGACTCGATCCAACTACCCAAGGCTTGCCTCCCTGCCTTCAAAATCTTGCAGCTATTGCAGTCCTGACAGAAGATGCATTAAAACTCTCTTTTGGGGCAAAGTATTTTTACCAGCCACCAAGTGAAACAACTCCTGAATGGGAGAGACCATTTATGGATGTCTGATCAAAGGATCCTCAGATATCAAGTAGTGCTGATGGAAAATCCTGACTATATCTCCTTGTGAGATTCTTAACCCAGCCACCCTCCTGCGTACCCACAAGGGCTCTCTCCCCATTCACTCTTGCCTAGAAACCTTGGGACACTGGACAAAACCCCAAGAGGAATTGTCAGAAGATCCTCTGACCAATCCTGAGGAAATCTGGTATACTGATGGAAGCAGCTTTGCCTTGGATGGAAAAAGAACAGCCAGATATGCAGTAGTCTCCAATTTTGAGACCACAGAGGCTAAACCTTTGACACCAGGTGCTTCATCCCAATTGGCTGAGCTCATAGCCCTGACTTGAATTTTAGAGATGGGAAAAGTTGAAAAAGAGTAGGCATTACACTGACTCCAAGTATACCTTTCCGGTGCTACATGCACATGCTGCTATTTGGAAAGAAAGACCACTTGACCACCCGAGGGTCCCCAATTAAGGATGGTGATCAAATCCTTAGGCTCTTGGAGGCGGTCCACCTGCCCACTGAGGTTTCAGTCTCCCACTGTAAAGGACACCAAAAAGGGAGCACGGAAGTGGCACGAGGGAACCAAGCAGATGATCAGGCAGCTAGGAGAGCAGCATTACAGAACCATGACCTAACAGGGATTGCCACCTTAGTTCCACAGACTAATTTGCCAGAAACTCCTTCATACACTGAAGGTGAGACTCTTAAAGCTAAGAGTGAGGGCTTTCAAGAGGATCATACTGGGTGGTTCCAAAAGGAGGGACTCCTTTTTCTGCCTGGAAACCTCCAATGGAAGCTGGTTAACTCCTTACATGCCACTACTCATTTAGGAGAAAAGGCCCTCCAAAGATGCCTAGAAAGGTCCTTCAGAGGAACAGGCCTCCAAATTACTATAAGGCAAGTAGTCTTCTCTTGTCCCACTTGCCAATTAAACAACCCCCAAGGAGCTTGAAGACCCCAGCTGGCCCATCCCATCCAACAGCATGGGGCCTACCCAGGAGAGGACTGGCAGATGGACTTAACCCAGATGCCAATTTCTCCAGCGTATAAATACCTATTAGTCATGATAGATACGTTACACAGAATGAATTGAAGGCTTTCCCACTTGGTCTGAGAAGGTTGAGGAGGTGGTTAAAAAAAAAAAAAAAAAACTGCTCCATGAAATTATTCTGAGATTTGGTCTGCCCAGGTCATTCCAAAGTGACAATGGGACATCATTTCCTTCTAAGGTCACCCAAGGGGTCTCAAAAGCATTGGGCATTACTTATTATCTATTGTGCCTGGAGGCCTCAATCTTCAGGAAAAGTAGAAAGAGCCAATAAATTCTTAAAATCAGCGATAAAAAAGATAACCCAGGAGACCTCCCTGGGATGGAAGGAGGCTTTACCAATAGCTCTCCTCCGCACCCGCATTGCCCCTAAGGAACAGGTTGGTCTTAGTCCTTATGAGATGCGCTATGGGAGACCTTTTGTTTATGTCAGTGACCTCTTCCTATATCCAGAGGCTCAGACCCTCCAGTCTTATACCATGGCCATTGGGCAACTCCAACAGGATATATGATTGTGGGGTGTCAACCAGGACCCAAAAGATTCTAAAGAGCCACCACTATATGCTCCAGGGACTCAAGTCCTAATTAAGGTCTGGAAAGATGAGTCCCCAAAGGCTCAACTCCAGTCCGAATGGAAGGGCCCCTACCCTGTAATACTTTCTACCCCCACAGCAGTCAAGGTACCAGGACACGACTCCTGGATTCACTACTCATGAGTCAAGCCGTGGAAGAAAACAGAAGAGGACACTCGATACACCTGTGAGTCCCTGAGAGATCTCAGATACCTATTCAGGACTACAAATGAGTGCCATTCTAATGAACATCCCCAAAATCAAGTTTCTGGGGATAAGCTCTCTCAGGATAGCTCTAACGAGGCAACAAAGCTTGGCAGAGGTTGTACTCCAAAATAGACAGGGGATAGATCTCCTGATCCCTGAACAAGGAGGACTTGAGCCATCTTGAATGAGATGTGTTGCTTCTGGGTAAATACCTCCAGCTAAGTTAAAGAAAGTCTCACAGTCCTCAAGAAAAACATTCAGATCCTGTAGGATCTCAAAGAACAAGCTGGAGAGTTCTTGGGAGTGATTACAATCTCTTTTTGGGGGATCCTTCTCCTGGCGAGGGGGAATTTGGAGTTGGCTCATCGCCCCTACTAATCCCTGTTATCACCATATTGATGCTGCTTATGATTGCTCCATGTATTATCAATTGTCTAACCCATTTTGTCTCTGTCCAGTTCAACAGGGATATATAAAGCTACAGCTGAACGTGGAAAATATCGTTTATGCCCCTTTCTTGGCTAGCCCAATCTGCATAGGGCAGGCTCGGAGGGAGGAGAAAAAAACATATAGAAAGAGGACCCAAAGTTGAGACTCCCTCTTCTCTTCCCATCATTAGGGTTGGCCCACCCTCACACCTCAAGGATGTATTTTCCTTTGCTTGCCAAATAAAACTAAGTTGTCACCAAGCTGTAAGTGTTAGTTGCTCAGTTGTGCCCAACTCTTTGCAACCCCGTGGACTGCAGCCCACCAGGCTCCTCTGCCCATGAGATTTTCCAGGCAAAGATACTGGAGTGGGTTGCCATTTCCTTCTCCAGGGGATCTTCCCAACTCAGGGATCGAACCCGGGCCTTCTGCACTGCAGGCAGATTCTTTACCGACTGAGCTACAAGGGCAGTCCTAACACTGGTCTAATGTTTAACTGAGCTGTAACACTGGTCCGCCACTTCAAATTTTTGCTGTGGCAAGACAGAATCGGGGAAATTACACAGTCCCCCGACAATATGATGTGAGCTCGAGTCAAGATTCATTTTCCTCCATTTGGGTATTCACCTGACCCAAGTTTGCACTTATTATTTTTTAATTAAGACAACTTTTAGGAACTTCATTGGTGGCTCAGTGGAGAGGAATCTGCCTGCCAGTGCAGGGGACACGGGTTCAACCCCTGGTCCAGAAGGATCCCACATGGAGCAGCTGAGCCTATGCACCACAATTACTGAGACCACACTCTAGAGCCTGGGAGCCACGACTGAGCCTGTGTGCTGAGACTTACTGAAGCCCACATGGCCTAGAGCCCATGCTTGGCAACAAGAGAGCCAGCGCGATGAGAAGCCCGCCCACCACAACAAAGAGGAGCCTCCCGCTCACTGCAGTTAGAGAAAGCCCTCGCACAAAAGGAAGACCCAGCACAATCAAAAGTAAACTAATAGATTTAAAAAATAAAATGAAACCGTTCTTATTGAAAAGCCCCTCCTTTCCCCCTTGATCGCCAGATGCCTCGTCACCTGCCCGCGTTCTCAACGTCCCTTGGCTGCTCAGGTGCTGTTCGTTGAGTGCCAGGTGTTGAGAACCATCCAGGTGCCAGACCAGAAGGCAGAGCTGGGCAGCAGCTACAGGCCACAGAGAGCCCTGGACCCCAGCGGGAGATGCAGTCGGTGGAGGGTGACACGCTCTCACCTCTGCCACCGTCAGACCTGCCAGCATCAGTGACCTCCAGGGACCTCTGCAAGTTTCTTTATTGTCAAGTAACCTATAGCAGCCTGGCTCCAAGACGGCACCTCTGGCTGCTGGCAACACCTCTGTGTAGCCCCTCCCACACTGAAAGGCACTGCCTCGTGTCACCAGTGGAATATCACAGAGGTGGGGGTGCAGGGCTTCTGAGGTCGGCGTAAAGGACGTTGTGTGAAGGGGATCAGCCACTATGGGGGTCGCTATGTTGGGAGGACCCTTGAGCAGCCTGTGGAGAAGCCCACGGGGACAAGCTGAGGCCCCCAGCCAACACGCACACATACATTAGTCACTCAGTCATGTCCGACTCTTTGCGACCCTATGGACTGCAGCCCACCAGGCTCCTCTGTCCATAGGCATTCTCCAGGCAAGAATACTGGAGTGGGTTGCCACACCCTTCTCCAGGTGATCTTCCCAAACCCAGGGATCGAACTGGGGTCTCCTGCACTGTGGGCAGATTCTTTACCAGCTGAGCTACCAGGGAAGCCCGAAGCCAGCACCACTTGCCAAACACACTTGGAGCCGCCTTGCAAGCAGTCCTCCAGCCCCAGCCGAGCTTTCCCTGATGCCGTCCTGGCCAACACCTCGCCTGCCACCCTGTGAGAAACCTTGACCCAGAACCACCCAGCTACGCTCCTTCTGAAGTCATGAGCCTCAGAAACTGGGTGAGATGATGTCTACTGCTGGTTTAAGCCACTCAGTGTCGGAGTCACTTACAGCACAGCTGTGGACAATGCATAGCCTTGCCTCTTCCTAGCGATGATTTTATGACCCAAGAGCGGTTTGCAGCCCATAGTCTGCAAAGTGCTGGTGGAGAGCTTTGCCTGTGGATCTTCCCTGCTCCGTGACACAGCCTGTCTAGTTATTTACCACCTGGAGCAAGACGAGAGAAAGCTCCAGAGGGAGGTGCTAAAGGGCACAGACTGGCGCCAGATGGCGTTTGGGCCCCAGCTCTGCCGTGCATCAGCCTGCAACCTGGGCAGGTCTCACTGCCCATCTGTGCCTCAGTTTCACTAACTGTAAAATGGGGATGACAGTAGTATTTAGCTGCAGGGTTATTGTGAGGGTCACAGGGTGTAAGGTTTTCATGACGGCGGCTGGAGCACAGTAGGAGCTGTAAGAGTCAGCTTCTGACTTGTGGCAGATGGTGTTCTGGGGCTAGGGATACATCAGGGCACAAAATAATCAGAAATTTACCCTCACTGGGCTTGTATTCCAGCGGGGGAGACAGGTAAGCAAGATAAGTTGGTAATTTATGTCAGTGGGCTTCCCTGGTGGCTCAGATGGTAAAGAATCTACCTGCAATGCAAGAGACCTGGGTCAGTCCCTGAGTTGGGAAGATCCCTGGAGAATGGCATGGCAACCCACTCTAGTATTCTTACCTGAAGAATTCCATGGGCAGAGGAGCCTGGTGGGCTGGTCCATGGGCTCTCACAGGGTCAGACACGACTGAAGCGACTTGGCACTAACGACAGATCAGGTTACTGAGAGATTTCTTGAGCCTCTCTGTTTGTTCAGGTGATCATACTGGTCCTGCACAAACCTCCAACCGCTGCCCATATTCTGGCACAAGGAACTGGGTGGCATGGCCAGGTCTGCCCATGGATCATTGATGACGAGCCAATGCAGGGCACTGAATTTCTGGAAACGAATGTCATCCCCTCCTGGCCCCCCAGTCACTGCGGTCTCTCCCATGAGGTGAGAATGACCTGCTCCTTCTAGAAAAGAAGCATGTGGTGTGAACTTATGTCTTGATTTCATACATTCTACTCAACTCAGCCTCTCACCCAGAGAAGCTGGCTGTGTCACTGCCTGGCCTGGCTTCTCACCAATGAAAAAACAACCACATCCAGACAAGGGAGTTCCAAGACCTAGGGGAATACCTTCCTGGAATAACTCTCCCCAGAAACAGTAGTGAAACCAAGCCCATCCCGTGGGCGGCGTGTCTCTGGTGTGGGAACCACCCTTTCGCCCACTGCCCACACCAGCCTCACCATGCACAGGGGTGGCACTCCAGGCTCCTCGTTCCTTGCCCAGAGAGGGCTGCTGGGTTTCACCCACATGCAGAAGAGGTGAGCAAAGGCAGACACACCTGCCCTGTTGCACAAGGTGCCCGGCTTCACTGTGTTGGCTGAGCGTGCTGGGCAAAACAGATCGAACTGCAGCCCAGCTCCAAGACGCTGACACAAACACACGAGACTTGGCCAAGTGATACATAGGCCGATCTGAGGTTTGAACCTAGAGCTCTCCTGCAAAATCCATCTCAGAAGGCAGAAGAATCATCACCCTTATTTTTCAAACGAACACACAGAGGCAAGTCACCTGCTGGCGGTCACGCAGCTGTTGAGCGGGGAAGACAGGATCTGGCTCACAGACGCCACCCTCCAGCCTCCTTATGAATTCGCCCGAGGTCTGGGAGGAAACAGCAGGGCCCACTGTACTCAGGGCCGTCCTGAGGGGCCCAGCGCTCTGGCTGGTCCTCGAGTGCCTCGTGTGGCTGGTGAGATGCCCAGGACCCCCTTTGACCCTTGAGCGCCAGTGGGCAGGGGTGGGGCACCAGTACAGGAAAACCATGGCTCTATGTTGGCCCAGACTCTTGATGAGGGTGAAAGAGGAGAGTGGAAAAGCTGGCTTAAAACTCAACACTCAAAAAACCAAGATCGTGGCATCCACTCCCTTCACTTCATGGCAAATAGATGGGGAAACAATAGAAACAGTGGCAGATTTTATTTTCCTGGGCTCCAAAATCACTGCAGATGGTGACAGAAGCCATCAAGTTTTTTAAAAGATGCTTGGTCCTTGGAAGAAAAGCTATGACGAGCCTAGACAGCGATTAAAAAGCAGAGACGTCACTTTGGAAAAAAAGGTCTGTATAGTCAAAGCTGTGGTTTTTCCAGCAGTTGTCTACGGATGTGAGAGCTGGACGGCTCACATGATGACGGCTGAGCACTGATGAATTGATGCTTTTGAAATGCAGTGCTGGAGAAGACTGTTGAGAGTCCCTTGGACAGCAAAGAGATCAAACCGGTCAATTCTAAAAGAAATCAATCCTAAATATTCATTGGAAGGACTGATGCCGAAGCTAAAGCTGCAATCCTTTGGCCACCCGTGTGAAGAGCCGACTCACTGGAAAAGGCCCTGATGCTAAGAAAGATTGAGGGCAGGAAAAGGGGATAGCACAGGATGAGATGGTTGAATGGCACCACTGAGTCAACGGACATGAGTTTGAGCAAACTCCAGGAGATAGTGAAGGACAGGGAAGCCTGGCGTGCTGCAGTCCATGGGGTCACAGAGTCAGACACAACTTAGCAACCGAGCCACAGTGAAGTCAGGCCAGATGGGAGAAAAGCTCTGATCCTTCCTGGCTATTCCAGAGTCTGCCTGGCTTTGCTTAACCGATTCTAACTTGAGCAGGGGACACGTTGTCCTGCACCTGCCCTCCCTGCTCAGAACGTGGGGCTCCCAGCTCACCCCAGTCCTTAGTTCCTCCAGACGTGAAGCAAGACTAGCACCATCTTTCTGGTTTCTCCATTCTCTTGCTGGGGGCAGGCAGTCCAAATGGAGTTTCTCCCTTTGGCAAATGGAATGGATTCTCACACCCAGCACAAGAACAGCCCCAGCAGAGGGCCGACGGTGGCGGAAGCGGGGGTCCCTCCCCCTGAATCCCAGGATGGGTACCCAAAGCTACGAGGCTGACCCCAGGCCTTTGTCTACGGCCAGGTACCAGTGGGAGACAAACCACGCAGAAGTCTGAACAGGGGAGGTTTATATGGAGCTTTGTACAAATCGAAGGTGTCTGGCAACCCTGTGTCCAGCAACCCTCCTGGTGCCATTCCTCCAACAGCGTCTGCTCACTCTGTCCCTGTGTCACATTCTGGCGTCTATGGCCGTACCTCAAAACTTCCGGTACATTTGTTAACAGTGATCTGTGATCAGTGGCCTTTGATATGACTATGGTCATCATTTCGGCG
The DNA here is from genome assembly GCF_003369695.1 of Bos indicus x Bos taurus. Taxonomy (NCBI): domain Eukaryota; kingdom Metazoa; phylum Chordata; class Mammalia; order Artiodactyla; family Bovidae; genus Bos; species Bos indicus x Bos taurus. The sequence goes on along the minus strand of NC_040104.1, from coordinate 2,899,046 downwards.
TTTTTTAGCAATAAAGCATTTTTTAATCAAGGTAGGTACACTGTCCTTTAGGACAATGCTATTTCATACCTAAGAGTACAGAATCGTGTAAACATAAATTACATGCACCGCAAAGCCAAAAAGCTCATGAGACTTGCTTTATTGTGACACAGAAGTCCTCTGCACAGGAACCTTAAGTTGCGAACTTTCAAAGATGCAAACATGTGTCCTGTCAACGTTAGGCGTGGCCCTGCAGCTGGCCCTCTGTCTGCTGCCGCTGGCCATCGTTCCGCTCTGCCATCTCCCACCTCCCCTCCCCGCCTCCAGTCAGTAAGTCTTCTGCCTGTTCGCTCGACGCCAGCCCCGGTGTTCTCGCCTGTTCGCTCGACGCCAGCCCCGGTACGCCAGCTGTTTTAGTGTACCACTCTACTTTTCAAGTCATGTCCTGTGAGATTAAAAATGTTTTATTTGTAGGAAAAGTACTATAAAACTATTACAGCACAGTACTAAACAGCCAACTGTGCCAGCTGGGTACCTGCACTAACTCTGTTAGACTTAACGAACAAATTGGACTTTACAAACGCTTTCTCAGATGACAACTTGTTCATATGTCAGGGACTTACTGTGTTTGCTTTATCGGGGTGGTCGGGAACTGAACTCACGATATCTCCCAAGTACACCTGAATAAAGGATTAGTAACTCTATCAGGCCAGTAACATCTAAAAGTCAAGAATACCTGTGGGTTGAGGAGCCGGCCATGCTAAGAAAGGGGTCCCCTCCCGAGGCTGGGGTTCAGGTCTCCTTGGAGAACGCTTGGGTGAAGACCCCCTTGGTGGTGGCCAAGGTCTCTGGGTCACCTGAGCAGAGTCTGTAAAGAACCAGAACCAGAAGCTGGCCCTTCGTTGTGCAGCGTCCCTCAGCACCCTCTACAGAAAAATGTGTTAACGCAGTGCAGGTGCAAAGGAGAAAATCTGAAGGCCGCAGCTCACCACCGCCGAGCAGGCAATGCAGGCAGCACCTGGAGCTGAAGGCGGTGCAGCGACAACCCGCAGAGCTGGCGGGCCACTGCTACTGTATTTAGCAAGAGCTAAGGGCAGGACTGGCCAGGGGGCTGGAGGACGTCCCCTTCGATGTCAGACACCCACTGTCTGGACCGCAGACAGAGAGGAGATGAGTCATCTGCAGGTGGACCAGGTCATCCTCTTGCCCAGCGCTGCACACAGGTGTTTCTGCTGGTGAGAAGGCAGCTGGTGTGAACCCTGGGGATTGTGCTCGGGGCAAGAGCTCCATTTAACAGATGAGGATGCGGAGGCTCCTGGAGGGCGGGGCTGGGACCCGCGCTCTTCACCGCCCCGCGGGGGCTCCTCCTGGCACGGGGCCCCTCTAGAAGATGCCAGGGAGCAGGCGGTACGGCACGGCGGCCGTGTAGTGCTCCCAGTCGCGGCCGTACTTGTTGGCACAGCGGTGCTCGTCCCGGAGGCAGCGGTGGGTCAGCAGGATGGCCATGAAGATGATGTAGAAGTAGGGCAGGAGGTGGCCGCCGCCGCAGGCCAGGCAGTACGCCAGGCTGCCCATCAGGTCACCCGTGTAGTTGAAGTGGCGGGCCACGCCCCAGAAGCCCGAGACCAGCAGCTTGCTGTGGTGTCTCTGCCCGTCGGCTGATGTGTAGGAGCACTCGATGGCCTTGGGCTTCCTGCCCCAGATCAGGCAGCGCCCGTCCGTGCGGCGGAAGAGGTCCTTCTGGTGGTTGGTCATCCGGAAGATGTAGTAGCCGAGCAGGCCCAGGAGCAGGACGCCCAGCGCGTAGTAGGTGGGCAGCTGCACGGGGTGGTACACCAGGTACAGGCCCTGCGGGGCGAGGCGAGAGGTCAGGGTGGCGCTGTCCGGGCGGTGGGCGGACCACGGGCGCAGGACCACGGCCCGGATTCACACCCCAGCTGTGCCCCTGACCAGCTGCCCACCCGGCCCTGCCTGGGTTTCCTCTCCTGTGAAGAGAAGCACCCGCCTCGGAGGGGATCAAACCAGTACGTGTGCAAATGACGCAGGCTCCACCCCTGGGTCGGGAAGGTCCCCTGGAGGAGGGCCTGGCGACCATTCCAGTATTCTTGCCTGGAGAACCCCACGGACAGAGGCTGGCGGGGTGCAGTCCATGGGGTCGCAAAGAGTCAGACACGACTGAAGCGAGTTGGAAGGCGCACACCTAGCTAGTTATCTGCCTCTATCTACACACACACATCACATACAGTATAAACGTAAAATATATAGCATATGGGACTTCCAATCATGGCTCAGATGGTAAAGGATCCGCCTGCGATGAAAGTGACCCACGTTCGATCCCTGGGTCGGGAAGATCCTCTGGAGAAGGCAATGGCAACCCACTCCAGTATTCTTGCCTGGAGAATCCCCAGGACAGAGGAGCCTGGTGGACTACAGTCTATGGGGTTGCAAAGAGCTGGACACAACTGAGCAATTAACACACACAGCATAATATTAAAAGTACCATTTGAATAGGATAGTTAATTTTTTGTGTCCCCTTGGCTAGGCCATGGGACCCAGATACTTGGCCAAACAGTAGTCTACTTGCTACAAAGGTATTTTTAAGATGTGATTAACGTTTCCAATTAGACTGAATGAAGCTGATCACCCTCCACAAGGCAGGTGGGCCTCATCTAATCAGCTGAAGACACTAAGACTAAAAGACTCAGGAACAAGAGTGAATTCCACCAGCGGACGGCTGTCAGACCCAGCTGCAGAAGCAACTCGTCCCAGGACCTCCAGGCTGCTACCAGCTGCCCTGAAGAGTTTGGACTTGACGGGACCATAATCACAATCAAATTAACAGACACATACGTGTGTGTGTGCGTGTGTGCGTGTGTATATGATCTACTGCTATCAGTTTGCATCCCTGGAAAATGGTGCTCACAGCAGAGGGAACCAGAGAGCTTGCAACCACCAAGTGGAGAAACGGGTCCAGAGGGTCTGTGCAGAGGACCCAGAGTGGGGACCGGAGGCTGGAACTTCCAGCCTCCAGCCCAGGGCTCTTTCCCCTCCACCCTGCCGGCTCTGCTGGGACCTTCCTGCTTCCCTGCTCTTGCTGTGGGATGCCGCAGGGGTGTCAGCCAGGTAACAGCAGCCCTGCCGTCACGGCAGGACTTGCTGACCGCCCACCGCCTCACACATGCTCATCCTGGTCAGCCTACAGGGTCTGTCCACCTTGGTTCCCTCCACTCTCGCACAGCCTGTTAAAGCAGGCCATCTGGGCTGCCGCGAACCACACACGTGCCCAGGAACCTGTTCTCTTCCACCCCACACCTCCTCACTTGGGCTCACGCCACGAGCAGGCAGCATGCGGCCGGGCTCTTCACGCAACCTCCCTACACAGGAGCCCGCACACCACGCAGAGGAAAGAAGGGCTCTTCTCTGTGAGCTGGGAATGGTGTGGAGGGCTGGACATCCCCCAACAGCCTCAGAGAGCTTCCCGGGTGGCTCAGTGGTATTGAACTTGCCTACCAATGCAGGAAATGTAAAAGATGCGGGTTCCACCCCTGAGTCGGGAAGATCCCCTGGAAAAGGAAATGGCAACCCACTCCAGTCTTCTTGCCTGGAGAAATCTCACGGACAGAGGAGCCTGGTCGGCTACAGTCTGTGAGGTCACAAGAGACATGACTGAAGTGAAGCAACAGCCTCAGAACCACCCACGCTCCTCCGTGAGGTGGTTCCTGTGGCACAGAGGACACGGCGGGTACCGGGGCAGAGCTGCCCAGCCCAGCTCGAGTCATCAGCCCAGCCCTAACCAAGGTGAGTCTGCCCTGATTTTCCAGAGATGCTCAAGGCCCCGTCCCCTGGCTGGTGGCCCGACAGAGGCGCAAAGCCAGGTCCCTCTGGCTCCCCAGGCAGGTTTCTACGCTCGACTCTCGTGATGCACGCGAGGGAACCTCTCCCGGAGCCTGTGGTCCCGGCCAGCCTCCACCCTCCTCTCCCCTGGAACGCTCCCCTCTTCCAGGACTCCTGCCTGGCACTGGACTCGTCAGAGCCCAGCCTCTAGGCTGGTCACCCCCAGCCTCTAGCCTGGCAGCGTTCTTACCCCCAGACTCTTTCGTTCTGCTCTTGGTTTGGCTGTGGCTCCCCCAAGATGCTCTGGCTGATCCCCATGCCCAGGCTGAGGGAGCCTCCTTGGCCCTCTCTCAGCTGTCAGCACTCCACTTCCTGTCAAGCACCCCCTCCCCGCCCTGGGCTGCCTGCGTCAGGACCCTTCCCTGCCCAGCCATGAGCTCCGAGAGGGCAGGGCAGGGCCCCCCAGCGTGTCCTCCACTCACGTGTGAACACTCAGACCCTTAAAGGGAAAAAATGCCTGGACAGCAGGCCTCTTATCCTTTCAGTGTTAAGATCGGAATAAATATGAATATCAATAGCTACCTTCATCCACCCTGATCTCACATCCACCCTGATCTTTCTTTAGACCCACAGTCTACTCTGAATCATCCTCTTCTCAGAGTCTTAGGGGCTGAGTTGTGTCCCCCACATTTGTATGTTGCAGTCCTGAGCCCAGGACCTCAGCAGGTGGTGGTATTTAGAGCCAGGCCTTTAAAGAGGTGATTACAGTAAAATGAGGTCACGAGGGTGGGCCCTAGACCCACAGGACTGGTGTCCTTATAAGAAGAGGAGGTCAGGGCACAGACACACACAGAGGGACGACCCTGTGAGGACACGGGGAGGGGACGGCCGTCTGCACTCCCAGGAGGGGGCCTCAGGAGGACCAGCCCTGCCCACACCCGGGCCTGTGAGTCCACCCTCCAGGAATCCCAGTGAATCCTGTTCCTGGAGACAGTGAATCCTGTTGTTCAAGTCGCCGGGTCTGAGATATTTTTTACAGCAGTCTGTGCTGACTCATAACACTAAGCCTTCTCTTTTCCCTAAAAGGGCACCAGCCTCCCTTCTCCAGGTTCTGGTGCCCCCCCACACCACCTGAAAAATCCAGACACTTGGACAAGGCTTGGCACGTGCTCAGCTCGTCTGCTCTGAGGGCAGTGCTGGGCATGCCTGCGGACCTGGCCACCGAAGGTCCTGCTGAGCAGGGGGGCGAGCATCATGGGGGGCTCCCTGGCCCACTCCTCACCTGCAGCGTGTACAGGTATGGCAGCCAGACGCAGTCCCCCCAGCCCAGGTACCACCCAAAGTGGTCGTGGCAGATGTCGATGGTTTTCAGGTACCAGGTTTCGTTCCAGAAGAAGTCCAGCACGTAGATGGCCTGAAACACAGGAGCGGTCGTATACTGACCACAGGCACAGACCACACTCCAGGACGGGACGGGGTCCCTGGGTGGCCCTGAGCTCCCCTGGTGACAGGCACCGTGGGGCAGCTGCTGCGCTTCCTGCCGGGCCTGGGCCATCAGGGGCTAAGTGGGGGAGGGAGTCCCTGTCTGCAGTCTGAGATGACACGTGGCCCAGAAGAGGGGTGCCCAGCAACGTCCTGGACGCCAATGCCCAGAGCCGTGGAGCTGGGAGCAGAGAGATGGCTCTGGGGGTGGGGGACTGGGACGGGGTCCTTCCACGGCCATCAGAGCTGTGTTGCCAGGACCACTGACACGCCTGAGGGGCAAACTGGAGTTCGCCATGGGCCACACGAGTCCCCAGGGCCAGTGCCGCTCCTGATAGGTGAGGACACAACTCCTTCACCTCCCACTCTGCAGCTAGCCTCCCAGACACGTGCGAAGGGTGCCGACCCCCCTCTACAGTCTTTCAAGAGACTTCCCTGGTGGCTCAGATGGTAAAGAAGCTGACTGCAGTGCAGGAGACCAGGGTTCATTCAATCCCTGAGTTGGGAAGAGCCCCTGCAGGAGGGCATGTCTACCCAGTCCAGTATTCTTGCCTGGAGAAGTCCATGGCTAGAGGACCCTGGTGGGCTACACAGTCCACGGGGTCTCCAAGAGTCAGACCTGATTGAGCGACTAATATTTCTTACTGTCTTTTGAACGCAATCTGGCTTTTGGGTTTCCCCAGCACCCAGTCGGTGTCCGAGCTCACAGCCCCCGACCCAGGCCACAGACAGGCTACCTGCAGGATGTTGACCAAGACCATGGAGTTGGTCACGTGGCCGTAGAGCTCCTGCTGCTTGGCTGCAAAGGACAGGTTGATGAGGGTCCAGGCGACGATCCCGGGGCGTCCATTGAAGAAGAGCTTGAAGTCAAACCACTTCCCAATTCGGGGGTTAAACTCAACGCCCATCATGTAGTTGTAAAAGAAATTGCCCGTGAATTTGCTTGAAAACACAAACAACAGATGCATGCTGTCAACGAGTGCCTCTCACAAGCAGCCTCCTTGGCTGGCTTGGACACAGGTGCGCAGCCCGGCCTGGGTACTGCAGGCCCAGGAGAGAAGAGCCGGGGGAGGCCTGCCGTGAGCTGCAACGACCCAGCACGCAGAGACCGCGGGAGCCTCCGGCCCCCTCCCCGACAGTCGTGATACTTCACTTGGCATTCAGCCCGGCCTTGAGCTGAGATGCTCACTCTGTCCTAACGAAGGTGGGGAGACTGTACCTGGGCAGGTGCCCAGGATCCTCCTCCCACGTCCAGCTTCCCCGGAGGTGAGCTGCCCAACTGGCTCGACTGGACAGAGATTTTCTTCTCAAGGACTCATAGAGCATTCGGGCCCCCGTAGGCAAGTGAGGTTATAAACGATGCCAAGGCAGACGTGAAAAACAGCGCCAGCCTCAGAGCCGGGTGCCCGGCTCCAGGGCCCACACCCATGCCTTGCTGGGCAAATTTTACGTGTTTTGTTGCCCTCATCACCTGACCACAGGCATGACAGAGAATCAGCCAGGATAACCCAGCTGGGGACTCACACCACCGCCTGCCGCATATACACGGGGATTTCCGTGTTAGCTAGGGAAGCGTATTTTCATGTCCATTTCCCTCAACTAGGATAAGTAGCAAGAAGCAAAATATACAAAGTCTACAACAGGGAGTGTGACTATAAAGCAGAGACAATGATTTCCACGAGGCATAGAAGGCCAGCCTCGTCATTCGACCATCACACAAGCTCAAAGTGCCAGAATCCAAACACGCTTCCTAAGAGCCCAGGGCTAACAGTTAAAGGAAGCACTTTGCTTTCATCTGGAACCAAAACTAAAATGCAATCTGAGAACTAGAATCTTGTTCACACCTAAAGCCCCACTGCCTACACTTGTCTGCAGGAGGGACCCAACAAACATCTCTTGATGAATGCGTCCATGGAAGGAGGCGGGGAGGGAGAGATGTGAGGATAAGTAGATGCATGGATAGATGAATGGATGGCTGGGTGGATGGATGGCTGGGTGGGGACATGGGTCAATGGATGGATACAGGGAGATGGGGAGGGAGGGACGGGGGATGTGGGATAGACGGATAGATGGATGGTGGCTGGGTGGGTGGATGGTTGGATGGATGTGTTGGATGGGTAGATGGATGGGTGGTTGGATGGGTAGATGGGTACATGGGTGGATGAGTGGATGGTTGGATGGACAGATGGATGAGTGATTGGATGGGTAGAGAGTGGATGAATGGATGGGTGGTTGGATGGGTAGACGGGTGAATGAGTGGATGTGTTGGATGGACGGATGGATAAATGGATGGATGGCTGGTAGATGAATGAATGAAGAATTGGATATATGGATGTATGAAGAGATGGGTAGTTGGATGGTTGCTAACTATCTCACTCAAGGCTCCATGAGAATGGACACCAATCAGTAGGGCTCTCCCTGGGAAGCTATTACATTAAAGCCACTGAGATAACAAGACTTCTTACTAAGACTGCTTTAGGCCGCACTGACGTTTCACAGCAAGAAGGAGTTGCCTCTCCCGCCCTCCTCCTTCCCTATGGCCCTGCTGGAGATAACTCAGCCACTGAAGATAGACTTGGCCACCTTCAACTGCATCCTCCCCAAGTAGGAGAAGGTACCCATTCAATACAAATGCTCCTCAGAGTCCATCACGGTCCCTTGAGCTCCTGCTCAATGATGCTCAATCCTCAGACTTTTGCAAAGTCCTAGCCCAACTTACTAGAAAAAGGCTCTGACCTGCCACCTAGGGCTCAGGCGACCACTGAGGACGTACCATTCCCGGGCGTCAGTGGGGAAGAGGTAGCCCTTGACCATGGCGAAGGTGGAGACGGTGTAGCCCAGGATGTTGGCACACCAGAGCAGCGGGATCCAGTTGTCGAAAATGATGGTGGGGGAGAACCAGCCGAGGAGGTGGGCGTTGGCGAACCACAGGAGGTGCGTGAGGAGCCAGGCCTGCAGGCCGTTGATCTCATACTTGTTGACGGCTCCTGCGGAGGGGAGACGCGAGGCGGGGCCGTCTGCCCACTGTGACTGCTCCTGGCTCCTTTCTGGGGTCCCCAGACCCCAGCCCCCAGAGCCAGTCAGTGGCTCCTGCCACTCACTCAGGCCCTCAGGGTCAACACGCCAGCAGCACACCTCACACTGTGAGCTGAGGACTAACCGCTCACTCTGGCTGAGGGGAAGAGAGGGCGCAGGACATCTATAACCGGCCCGAGGCTGAGTCATCAGCCTGCGGTTTGCTGGAAGCTGGAGCCACAGCAGAAGGGACGAGGGTCCCCTATGGCACCTCGTGGGGCTGGGGGTGGGGGGAGGGTAGCCAAGAGCTCTCTGTGGGTTGGGCCGGGGTCTCAGTGACTGCGGGGAATGAATGGACCAGTCGGCCCTAAGGCCCTGTAAGTCAAAGCTTGGGCCCCTGCGGTGCCCCTGGGGGACTCCAAGTGTCCCTGCCGGGGAGATGCTCCGTAAGCCTAGCCACACAACCAGCAGGGAGCGGGGGCTATTTCATTCCCTGATTGGGAATGTGATTTCTGACCTCACCTCTGGCGGCCGTCCCTGGAAGCTGTGTGTGTATGTGTGTTGGTGGGGTGGGTGTGGGGTCAGGCCCTGTAAGAGGAACGGACAGGGAAAGGCGGCACGTGGGCGAGCGGGGGCGGACCCCGGGTTACCTGCGGGAGTCACGGCGCCCTCCTGAACGCCCCCCACGTAGCCCGGAAGAAACTTGTGGCAGAAGTCAGGAAGCAGCATGTACAGAAGCACCTGCAATGCAGAGATGTTTCAGCCAGTTTCCCCGGGGGCTGCGGGGCCTGGCTGTGCCTCGACACGGCCGTGCCCATCACTTGAGACGATGAACGGGCAGATGCCACAGGAATGGGAGAAGCCATGACTGTGGCTGGTTACTTCTTCCAGAGGAGCTTACGGTTCTGGGAACGCCGACCGCAGGCTGACGGCGGGCTTTGAAGGGAGCCCTGAACAGGAAACTCGTCACCACCACTCAGAACACCCACGCCGTCTCCCCACAGGGCTCAGCCACTCCCTTTGGGAGAGCCCACTAGCTTACATTCCATACAGTTCACCCTTGAAAAGTACTCACTGAAAGTGTTCAGCATATTCCCAAGCTTGTGCCCCCATCCCCAGTGGCTAATTCCAGAACATTCTTATCATCCGGAAAAGGAGCCCCCCCCCCAACCCCGGCAATCCCTCCCAGCGGCCCCTCCCCGCCACCTTCTGACAACCTCCCATGCACTTTCTGTCTCTTTGGATCGGCCTGCCCTGGACTTTGCATATAAACAGAATCAGACAGGACACGCCCTTTGTAGCCAACTTCTCTCACTGAACATCAAGTTCTCAAGGCACCCGGGTTGCAGCCTGTGTCAGACCCTCACTCCTTTCCACGAGAACAACACTGCCCTGTTGTTGGATCATACTACGTGTGTGTCCACGTCTGTCAATGCACACGTGGGCTATTTCTGCCTTTAGGCTACTGTGACTCTCACGGCTCCAAATCACCTTTTACTCAAAAGGACCAAGAGGCCTGAAATGAGAGGGAAGCTGAAGCCCGAAAGCTGGGATTGTGGGGAGAGACAGCTAGCAGAGGTCAGAGCCTTCATCCAGGGCAGGAAACCCTGGGGGTTGGGGGTGGGGGGCAGGGGGCATCTCCCTGCACCATTTCCTAGGATAATGATAACATCATTATTAATATTCAGATATTAAACACTGTCTGTTCAGATATTAAATACTGTCTGTTCACCGAGTTCATGGTGCAGACAGCCTTCTGATGAACTCCTGGTTGGGAAGCTAGTGAGGTCACAGCAGAGCCAAGGCCCACCCCACCCCCCACCACTGGCCAGGCCTGTGTGACCATCTCTGGGGACATGGCCTTGGTTTTGCCAAGACCAAGAGCAGCTCTTAGGAGCTGGGAAACCCTAGGACACGCTTCCTATCGTGCACAGGGCCTCCCGGGGGTGAGCCACGCCCTCACGCCCTCCCAAGCGGGCGCTGCTCCCTGCTCAGCACAGAGGCTCAGTGGAAGCCGAGCCGGACACCGAGATGCCAAGGTGGCGGGTGAGGCCCGGCTGGGTCCCGGGAACAAGGATGTCCGTGTGAGCCGGACGCCATCCCACCCCGAGGAGGGGAGCCCCCGCCGCGCGGCCGGGAGGGCTCACCTGGAGCGTGACCCATGCTGTGTAGATCTGGGCCGCCTTTGCGGTCACGGGCGGCGTCCTGGCCCAGATGTCGGCGAGCCGAGCCCGCCCAGTGGCGAGGTCCGCCACGGGCACTGTCAGGGAGCAGCCGTACTGGTCGCAGGCCATGATGAAGTAGTACACGATGAAGGGCGCAAACAGCAGCAGGAAGATGACGCTCGCCAGGGAAAACCAGTCCACCTCCCTGCGGGGCCGACGGACGGCAGCAGGTCACGGGGGGCTGCCCGGCCCCCTGACCTCGCACGCGGGGCGCCGAGCCCCACGGGCACGCCAGCCAGCACCTCCCGAGAGAAGGCTGTCGGCTCGCAGGGCCAAGGCCCCCACTGCCGAGGCAAGGTACCCCGCTCGCCTGCTCCGCTTTGAGCAGTCTGAAGGCCGACAAGCCCATGGACACCCCAAAAAGCCCAGGGCCCAGGACACAAGCACAGACGGGCTTCCACACCCCACGGGTCCAGAGGCTTCCGGTTCTGGGCCATCTGGGACACTCACCAAGTCCCCATCACTCTGTGGCCTGAGATCCAAGACCCCGTGTCTTACACACTAAGGGCAAAACCAGGATGCCCGCTGCCCCTGACATCAACTTTTACAGGAGATTCTTCTTCGGGTTCCTAACTTTCTAAGTTGGCAAACAGCTACTAATGACAGTCCTACTGATAAAGAATCGCTTTCACAGGTTCCTGAAATCCGAGAGCCCTCTTTACTTTCCAGCTGGGAAGACGGACGGGACGCTTACCAGGCTCGGCCCCACTGGCCTTGGGCTGCAGCGTTGCCGTTGGTGAGGCCGCTGGTGCTCTTGGTTTTAGGGGCGCTGGGCTGGGACTTCGCAGCCATTGGGCCCTGAGGGAAGGAGACGTCAGGCTGAGATCATCCCCCGACAAATGGTCACTGCAAGTCCCTGCCGTCGTTCGCAGGCCCCCACGGGGCTGGACTCCTTCATTCACCGACTCTCCACCTGGTCGTGGATGGATGATTCCAGGCAGGGACTCCCACTCCCGGAACCTGCAATAGCCTCCCGCCCAGCCCTGCTTCTGCTCTCATCTCAGTTCATTTTCCAACAACAGCAGAACATCCTTCTTGTTACAGAAACCCAAACACCTGTGGCTCAGAAGCCTCCCACCACATGCTCCTGCCCCCGCTCACCGGCACGCTCCCATCACACCTGGGGCTGCAGGCACACAAGAGGTCTCTATCCCTCCATGAATGTGATTTATCTTATTCACGATACCTGCTACTTCTCTGTTTAGAACACACTTTACAGGTCTCCTTATTCAGGTCTCATAAAATGCTCCCTCCTCAGTATGACTTTCTATTTTTCCTGGAGTTAATGGTTGCCTCACTTTTTCCATTCACTAAGATTTCTATGCATCTACCACTACTTTTTTTTTCTGAATGCTCTAATGAGCTGTCATACACATTAATAACTGCTCTACATATTCAAGCACAATATCTCCATTCCTCCGTCCCACCCAGAGCCATTCATCTTGTACCAAGAGACAAGCCAGCCCGTGGTCATAACATGAAGGAAGTAGTGACAGCCCCCTTCCAGAGTGAATTCACAATGGTGACGTTTCAGAATATCAGGCGTGAAAAAAAAAAAAAAAAAGATGATCTTCAATGCTTTCAGGAAAAAAATCCAGGATTAAGAATCATGCTAGTAGCAAGCTGGTTCTAGAAGCCAAGATGGAAAACTTTAAAAATTTGGAGGGAAACGTAAGCTGCTAAAGAAAAGGCCAGTTAAAGGACAAGAGGAAATCCCAAGATAATAGCTGGGCACTGGACCAGACGGTAACCAGCCCACTGTGGCACAAGGTGAATGGCTTTGGGCCAGGGGCGGGGGAGCAGGGAATGAAAACAGCACATTTTGTTGTGTTGGAGAGTATACAAAAATTACTGATAACTATGATGGCTCCGATATAACATGCAGGAAAAGCAATTAGGGACAGGTACACAGAAACCTTAGCACATGGAAAAAGGGAGGCAACCATTAACTCCAAATAAATAAATAAGTAAAAAGCCATATAAGGGGAAAAATACCAAACCATAATTATAGTACATTACGTGGCTTATCAGTAAATAATAATTTTGCCAGACAGAAAAAAAAAGATGTGTAAAGTTGAGGGTGCTAGAAGGAAATCATTTAGAAATAAGCAAGTGAAAAACAACACAAAAGTAGCTTAGAGAATGAAAAAGTACTTGCTTCTGGGAAGTGAGACTCTAAGATGACATAGGGAGCTGTTTATTTTTTATATGTAAGTCTTTTAATGCTGGTTTTATTCTAAATGTGGAGATGAATCGCTTTAATACAACTGTACATTCACTTAAAATTTTTCAATGATGAAAACTGCAGCACATCACTTTATTTTCACACCTTATTTTATGGAGCATTTATGACGTACAAGGCAGACCAAAGAGTTCTTTATGGACAGAGGGCCACTCATCTTTACAGCCCAAAACACAGAATACTGAGCCTGGTACATGGCAGTTGCTCTGATTAACATGCTGGAAAACTGCAAAAGGGCCAGAAAAGTATAGGCTAGGAGCTAACTTTGGACACAAAAGCATGTTTTCTAAGGATTAAAACAAGCCCACATAATTATTTTAAGCTTATAATGGCCTTCATTCACCTCTCTGTCACGTGTGTGTGAGCTGCTCAGTCACGTCTGACTCTCTGCCACCCCATGGACCGTAGATTTCCCAGGCAACAATACCAGAGTGGACAGCCATTCCCTTCTCCAAGGGATCCACCTGACCCAGGGGTCAAACCCGGGTCTCCTGTGTCTCCTGCACTGTAAGTGGGTTCTTTACCGCCTGCGCTACCAGAGAAGCCCCAAAAGGGAACGCTGTGGCTGCATGGGCCGGGAAATGAATGTGTCCCTCCCACGTGGCAGGTGAGAATTCTACCACTGAACCATCCATGCACCTCTGTCATAAGCATTGAATTTTTAATAAATGTGGAAGGGACACCCTTAGCATTAGACGGCTGAAAACAGGGGAGAGGGTGGTGTCCAGGAAGTAACTAACTTTTTTTCCTAAGTATCAGGCAGGAGTGGACACTGAGCGCTGATGGACCAGCTGCCTTTGAAAGCAAGCAGTAACCCTGAGAGGTGCTTACCTCCAACCTCTTTCCAAGCGGCTCCACTGCAGAATGTAGGTTTTCCTTCTTGAACTGCCTCCTTTCAACTCTCTAGACTCCTATGCTCCACAGGCCTGCGAGATCCTTTTCAACTCGCTGAACGGAGTCCTGCAGGGCACACAAAGGTGACGAAAAGACTCAGGGAGATAAGGATCAGAAATGATAATTTTCTCAAGTCCCACCTGGTAACCAAGCGAAAGGTGCGGCTCAGCACCCAGGGTTTGAAAGTGCAAGAGGCCTCTTGTGTGGGGATCTCCACGATAAGGTAATCTTATCTTGTAGCTTCTCTGCCTGGCACACACGATGTCTGCCAAGAGGAAGCACTTATAAACAATGGGTAGAGCTGGATGGAGGGTGCTTCCTGGAGGAGTTGCCCTGGAGATGAGCCTTAACACGGTGGACTGATGAACAGCCCAAGCTGGCCTCTTTGCAGACTCACACTGGGCAGTGCACACGACCCTGGAATGTCTACACCATCGACCTGGATCAAGTCCCACGCTGCCCACTCCACCCCCACGCCCACCCCTTCCCCGAAACATGCATCTTCTCCCTAGGCGTTCCTGGAACAAGTGAGTGCCGTGAATACAGGGCATCACAGACAGTGATCTGGGCTTGGAGCCTGGTTCTCTGCAGACTTACTGGGCCCAGTGACCTTCCTGAGTGTCTTGGGGCTTCAAAGCCCCCACAGACACTCAAGGAGGAGCCAAGGAAGTGCATGGGGCTTTTCGGCACCCTGGTCAGCTCCCCGGGCCGCATTTTGAGTTCCACAGGTGACCCCGTGGACTGCAGCCCGCCGGGCTTCCCTGTCCTTCACCATCTCCCAGAGTTTGTCCAAACTCATGTCCAGTGAATCAATGATGCATCCAATCATCTCATCTTCTGTCACCCCCTTTCCTTCTGCCCTCAGTCTTTCCAACATCAGGGTCTTTTCCAACGAGTCGGCTCTTGGCATTGGGTGGCCAAAGTATTGGAGCTTCAACTTCAGTGTCAGGCCTTCCAATGAATATTCAGGGTTGATTTCCTTTAGGATTGAGTGATTTGATCTCCTTGCAGTCCAAGGGACTCTCAAGAGTCTTCTCCAGCATCACAATTCAAAAGCATCAATTCTTTGGTGCTCAGCCTTCTTTATGGTCCAACCCTCACATCCATGCGTGACTAGTGTTTCCATTGCTGCCCTGCAAATAGGTTCATGGAGATGGGAAGTAGCAGACATATGTATGCCTATGGCTGATTCATATTGATGTGTGGCAGAAATCAACACTAGTGTAAAGCTCTTATCTTCCATTTAAAAACAGACAAATATTTTTTTAAAAAGAGTGAGCCCATGAAACTCTAGACACTCCACTCTCACGCCCTGATAAAGGCAGGGCTCTAGGCCCACACACTCATCCTCTTTCCACACACAGTCTGGCTGAGTGGATGCAGGCAGGCAAGTACCCACAGGACCTGTGAGTAATCAACCTTGTTCCTCAACCTTCCCTAATGGCTTCTGCTGATGGTGTCCTGCAATCATGAGAACTGCAAGGCCGGTCTGGCCACCACGTGGTCCCAGTGGGAGCAGTGTCTATGGGGCTTCTCACAGTTAAGCAGGCCAGGTGAGTGCCTTCAGCGTTCCTAGCTGAGAACACCACCATCAACAGCCCGGGACCCATGCAACAGATGACCTAAGTCCTGTGCCAGCCCTTTTGGCATCTTGAGGATTTGGTGTTTGGAGAAGCATCAGAGGTGCAGAAGCATGGCAAAGATGGGATGGCACGGTGATGCCCAGGCGGCCCAGATAGCACTGGCAAGGCTGTGAGTTCCCTGCAGGATCAGGTCTGCTGCCAACACGTCCCCACTTGGAACTCAAAGTGGGTGACCGTGAGCAGCTACTTCTACTCACTGGCCTCAGTTTCCTCATCTACAAAGTAACCCACTCTGTGGGGTAAACGAGGTCCTGGGGCCAGGTGCTCAAAGCCCCTCCCAAGCCCCATCAAACTTCTTCCCAGAGAGGCAGCCACTGCCAAGATCGCCGTCAGCACCACCCAGGCCTCAGGAAGGTGGGCTCACGCAGGGTGTTGGGGTGAAGCTCAGCCTGGCAGAGGTCTAAGGCAGATGCCCCTGCAATGCCCAACCCTGAACCATCCTGCTGCCTTCCACGCAACTCATCTCTTCTCAGCACAGAGGCTGAAAACAATAGTCTTTCGGGAATTCCCTGGCCGTCCAGTGGTTAGGACTCTGCACTTTCACTGCTGAGGGCTTGGGTTCAGTCCCTGATTAGGGGACTAAGATCCCATGAGCGGTGTGGTCCAAACCAAACCAAACCATCCTTTGCCCTCTTTCAGTGTGCCTGTGGGTCAGGGACCTGGGGAGGCTGGCTAGCTTAGCTCCAGCCTGGGATGTGATGATGTGGGTGAGCGTGGGTTTCCTCCCAGCATGGAGGCCTCGGGGCAGAGGGAGGAGGTGCCCAAGCTACCTCTTCTTCCTGGGAAGGCACGTAACATCACTCCCGGAGCGTTCTGTTGGCTACACTGAGTTGGAAGCCCACCGCCTTTCCAGGGCAGGGGAAGCAGGCTCTGATTCTTGCTGGGGGAGCAGCAAGGTGTTAGGGGAGCACAAGATCCTGTGGGGGCCGTCCCTGGGTGACCAGGCAGTCACAGGGGCCACTATTCGCCGAGCAGCTACCAAGCTGCCAGCACCTGTGAACCCATAGAATTCCCAGCCCACTCTCGAGATTGCTGTCATCGGGCCCAGTTTTACAGATGGGGAAGCTGAGGCAAGGAAAGTGGAGAAAGTAGCTAGCACAGACCTCCGGGGACGGAGCTGGGTCTGCGGGGCACACCACCTCCTGTGACGCACTTGGGAGGCGGAGGAGTAAAATTCAGAGTAGTGGGGCTTCCCTGGAGGTCCAGTGGTAAGCGTCCGCCTCGCAATGCAGGGACACCGGTTTGATTCCTGGTCCCAGAGGAGCCCACATGCCACAGAGGAACACAGCCCCTGCAACACAACCATTGAGGCCACGCTCCACGACGAGGAGACCCGAAACGAGAGGCTCACGCACCGCAACAGAGCACACCCACGCTTGCCACAAGCTGAGAACAAAGACCCAGCACAGCCAAAACAAAAATAGTAATAAAATCAAAAATTCAGAGCAGTGATGACAACCGTCACTTTGTGAGTGCTGGGCTAGGTACTATCCTAACACACATACAGAAGCAGCTGGAACATTACTGGAACAGCAGAGGTTCTGGTTTAGAAATGTGTCTGTCTAAGGAGTAGGAGACACATAAAAAGACAGATGTGCCCTAACTTGTACTTAAAGGGATGATAGAATTCAGGCCCAGTGAGGGCTAGGCAGCTGCTCTTCAACTGGAGGACAGTTCCAGAGGCCAGGTAGACTTGCGGGTTGGCTCCGTTGCTACCTGTTGGAATTTATCCCGGGACATAAACAGATGGCTGTGTGAAAAGGCAGATGCATGCACTTCCATTCTGGAGCACCTGCAACATATTGGAGCTGACAAAAGGACTATCAATAGGAGATGAACAACGCGCCCTGGTACAGAGAATACTCAGCAGCTGTTACAAAGAATGAGGTTAACACGGAAGAAGCTTCCCTGGTAGGTACCAGCATGAGGGCAAGCTGCAAGACAGTCTATCCCTAAGAAGCGATTCAAAAGGTCACTCTGATCCAGTGGCTAAGACTCTGTACTCCCAAGGCAGGGGGCCCAGGTTCAACCCCCGGTCAGGGAACTAGATCCCACCTGCCGCAACTAGCACTGGGCACAGGCAAATTAAATACTATGTTTTAAAGCCACATACCAAAATCCTCAACACTGTGGGCCTTCCACGTGGGGGCCCCAGCCCCTTTTCCTGATTTTTCTAGTAGACATGTACTTGTATTATAAAATAATTTAACAACAATAAAAAGAGCCGTTGAAATAGCTCTTGGGAGTCCTTAAATCCACAGTTCTGGGAACATTTGTGGCTCTCTCTGGGGGCAGGGAGGTCATCGGTCCTCAAGGCAGGGGGCAGCGATGTGTGGGGTGATAGCTGAGTTTACCTGCAGTTTTACACCCTCCCACCCACTTTGGGTGGGGTGGTCATGCCCTCACCTGTACGTGCAATTCACAAGCCTCAGCTGCCGAATGCAGAGATGGCTCTTGGCCCTTCCCAGAGCTTGGCCCTGGAGCGCTCTGGTCCGGCTGCTGTGTAGAGGGTCGAGGTCCTGGTTGGGGCAGAGCAACCCACGCCTGAGGCCCTTCTGGGGCCTCCAGAAATAGGCAAGAGCCCTGGAAGGAAATTCCAGAAACACCAAGTCCTAATTCTAACTCTCTAATTCTAAAGGGTAAACTGCAGCTTTGACTGCAGATGCAAGGGTTTCTGTTTTTCAATGAAAAACATGCTCCCTAAACACAATCACGTTTAGAAGTCAAGCATCCAAGTCCAGGCGCTTCCCTGGTGGCTCAGTGGTAAAAACAAAGTCTGCCAGCCATGGCAGGAGGTGTGGGTTCAGTCCCTGATCCAGGACAATCCCGCATGCCTCGGAGCAACTAGGCCTGTGTCGGATGTTGATGGTGCGCATCTGCTGAGCCCAAGCACCCTCGAGCCCATGCTCCACCACACGAGAAGCTGCCGCGATGAGAAGACTGCGCACTGCAACCAGAGAGCAGCCGCCGCTCGCTGCCACCAGAGAGAGCCCTCAAAGCTGCACAGACCCAGCAGAGCCAGAAACAAATAAACAAAATGATTTCTTAAAAAAGTGTAAATCCCCTCAGTCCAGCCCCAGGAGTCCCTGAACTTGGCTGCTTATTCTCCAGATTGTCACAAAGCTACTTGTCACTAGATACACACCCAACCTCCTTTTTTCCCCCCAAATTAGTTTACCTCCAAATTCTTTTGCAACTTCATTTCTTGGCTTTTTCTAATCTTAGTCTTAACCTACTTTCTTAATCTACTACATTAATCCGTAACTTTTTTTTTTAAACAGTAGGTATACAGAAGGATTTTTATGAGAATTATTATAAGAAGTAACTGCATGTTTGTTTCTGGGTTTTCGCCTGGGAAACCATCCTGGTTTTTCAGTGGAGAGTGTCCTGCCGGTGGGGTAACTCCACCCCCTCAGGCCTGTTCCTGCCAGTCTTCCTGGGGGCCTTCAAGGCACCTGGGATTGTTCACCTGCCCACCCACCCCCCACGCTGCCAGTAAATGTAGCCATTGCCCTGAGGACTCCTCCCTCCAAACCAGTCTGTCGCCAGTATCTCTGGGTTTGAACCCTGGCTGTGTCGCTAAGTACACGACTCTCCACATGTCACTGCACCTCTGGGGAGCCTCAGTCTTTTCATCTGTAAGATGGGGTGATGTCCAGAACGCAGTGTTCTGAGAATTTAGTTCAGAGCACCGGACATTCAGCACAGCGCCCGACATTCAGGAAACACCACTTTTGATAAACACGATCTCCACCTTTTCAGTTTTCCTCCCTCCTTTCTCTTCTTGTCTGAAATCTCACCAGAGCAATTCCTACCCTTAAAAACCTTTTCCGTAAAATTATAAAATGTTCAAGAAAGAGGCAATAGTACTCCATCAGTTAAGTTAGTGGGGAACGCTGGAAGAGAAGGAGGGCGCGTTTGGTCTTTTGTGAGCAACTTTCTGCACTGCCGGCCTGGGCCCCGACCCCCACCCCCCAGCCCCCCTGCAATTCGTCTATTCCTAGCAATTCAGAGTCCGCTGCTCCGGGCTCCCCCCTTCTCAGTGAGCAGACAGATGGTCCATGTTTCCTCAACAGGAAACTGCACCCACTCGCGCGGGGCACCCGAGGAAGGAAGCCGTCCCCCCGGCCCAAGAGGCACTCACCTGGCTCCGCCCCGTCTCGGCTCGCCCAGGGAGCTCCCGACGACCGCCAAGGGACGAGCATCCCCGAAGCCCCCGGACCTCCAGACTTTGCTCGCCCGCACGCACGCGCCCCCCTGCCCATGCTTCTGCTCCTACGCGGAGCACCCGCCGCCCTCCACGCCCAGCCCACCCCCCGGCCTGCGCGCGCCCCCCGATCTGTCCACCCGCCCCCTGCGCGGACCCACCTGCGCGCGGCCCACACCGGCGCGGGGGGCCTGCTCACCTGCGCACCCGGCTCCGCGCCAGCTCTGACCTGCGCGGTCTGAGCCGATCGCCGCCCAGTCCCCATGATGAGGTGTAGAGACAGGCGGCCAATCGCAGACGGGCCCCGTGCGACCCGGCGCCCCTCGGGCCCGGCGATTGGCCGCGGCGCCTCGCCCCACCCCGTGGGCTGATTCCGGGCCACCGCGCGCTCCTCTCGGCAGCCACAGGGCGCTAGACTGACAGCGGAGGACCTGCCCAGCGCGCCGCCTGCCGGCGGGGGTGACACCCAGGGGCCCCGGGAGCGCGGCCCAGCCTGGGGGGCGCGTCCCCAGCCGCGGTCGTGGGCGGGCCGCTGAGCTCCCCAGCCTGTTTCCTCTTCTGCCAGTGGGGCTTCAAAGGCGCTCAGCACACACTGAGCCAATCGTGTACGGACTGCCGGGTCCACATCAACTCACGAAACAGACAAGATCGCTGCCCTTGGGGTGCACGGTGGGGTGGGGTGGCGGTGCGGGGGGAGCGGGATCAGTAAACAAACAGTCAATGAGGAATATGGTGAAAACCGGTGTGGAGGAGACAGAAGCAGGACGGTGCAGGCTGTAGTTTTATTCGGGGTGTCAGGGAGAGCTCTCGGCTGGAAGGTGAGGGCTCGCCTGGAAGGGGGCCAGAGAGGGAGTTCAGGGCACCGATCAGCTGTGCAGAGCCTCGAGGACAAGAAGTAGCAGAGTTGGCCAGAGGGAGAATTTGAATGGGGAATGCGGGGGTTGGGGGGGGCGGGGGGCGCGAACTGTAGGCTCACCAGAACAACCCGTCTGTGGCCTATTAAACCGGGCGTTCTACATCTGCTTTAACCATTCAAAACAAAGAAGGCCATTTAAAAAAATCGAAATGGGGGAACTACGGTTCAGGCATTTGAAATGGATCTGGATGACCACTGTGGACAGGGTTTCAGACATGTTCCTGCGTCACTGAGAACTTGAGTTTTCTGAACTGTATCACCCTCAAGGACCACCAGCTAGTCTCAGAACAGCAATCTGCTAGCTGCCAGCAGCAAACTTCAAAGACTCAAGGTCTCCTCTTGCACCCACTCCAGTGCTCTTGCCTGGAAAACCCCATGGATAGAGGGGCCTGGTGGGCTGCAGTCCATGGGGTCGCTAGGAGTGGGACAGGACTGAGCTTTTGACTTCACTTTCACTTTTCACTTTCATGCATTGGAGAAGGAAATGGCAACCCACTCCAGTGTTCTTGCCTGGAGAATCCCAGGGATGGGGGAGCCTGGTGGGCTGCCGTCTATGGTCGCACAGAATCGGACATGACTGAAGTGACTTAGCAGCAGCAGCAGCATTCCTATTATAGATTGGTTTATTATTTCTGTTGACAGCAGGAACGGCCAACCCTCTCTCATATACCGCTGCCTCCCTCAATCATGGTACACAGGCTACTTTTGCAAGGGCATGACCTTGACCTGGGTGGCTGTGGAACCCAGACAGCATCTGGTGGCAGGGGGCGGCTCCACTTGCAACATCTGGGCATCAGCCTTTCTGCCGGAGGGGTCTGCATGGGCGTTTCTGTGTACCTCATGGAAACATTTGTTCCCTCTGCAGTTTTTTATTTTGAGGATGTCAAACATGCAAAGCCGTTGAATGAATAGTAAAGTGAACACCCACATACCTAGATTCAGCAGCTGTCAAGTTTGCCACATTCAATTTCTCTCTGCCTTCCTGTAGCTGTGTGTATTTTTCCTGAAACACTAATTAGCTATAGATGATACCTCTTTCCTGAATATTTCATCTCCTAATAACAAGGACATTCTCCTACATTATCAAAATAAAGTGGCCATACTCTGGGAATTTCATATTCATTCAATGCTATTGTCTGATATACTACTCACATTCAGTTTCCTCCAATTGTCCCAATCATATCCTTTATGAAAAAGTGAAAGTTGCTCAGTCGTGTCCAACTCTTTGCGAGCCCATGAACTGTACAGTGCATGGAATTCTTTAGGCCAGAATACTGGAGTGGGTAGCCTTTCCCTTCTCCAGGGGATCTTCCCAACCCAGAGATGGAATCCAGGTCTCCCACGTTGCAGGCAGATTCTTTACCAGCTGAGCCACAAGGGAAGCTGAAGAATACTGGAGTGGGTAGCCTATCCCTTCTCCAGTGGATCTTCCTGACCCAGGAATCAAACCAGAGTCTCCTGTATTGCAGGCGGATTCTTCACCAACTGAGCTCTCAGGGAAGCCCATATGTCCTTTATAGCTCATTAAAAAATCCAGGGTCCAACTGGGGAACCACGCTGTGCGTTTAGTCCTCTTGGTTCCTCAGCCTCCCTTAATCTAGACCTCTGCCCCAGCACTGCTTTCTGTCTTGTTTTATTGTATCTTCTTGGTCCTTGGCCATTTTGAAGAGTCAAGGCTGGCTTTTCTTCACAGCAAGTCTCTTGATTTGGTTTGGCTGTTTTCCTTGTCCTTGTTTTTTTTTTTTTCCGCAGCCACGTTGAATAGCATGTGCGATCTTAGCTCCCCAACTAGGAATGGAACCTGTGCTCCCTGCAGGGTCTGAACCACTGGACCACCAGGGAAGTCCATTGTGGGGCTGGATAATATACTACGTAGATGTCATACATCATAGCAGGGGGCAACATGATGTCACTTTGTCCCTCTGTCGATGGTGAGTTTGATCCTGTGGTTCATGTGGTTTCTGCCAAAAGTCTCCACTTTCCTTTCATGATTAATGAGTAAGCTGTGGAGTGATACTTTGAGACTGTGTAAATACACTGCTCCCAAATAACCTTCGGTCCAATTATCTAGCATTTAATGATGACTCTTGCCCGAATCAAACTTCTTGATGCAAAAGGGTGATCTAACTTCATCCTCCTTTCAGGATTGATTAGTTGGCATTTTTTCTGTAAAGAATTTCCCTTTCTTATTTAATTCTTTCTCAGTATGGGCTAATAAATGTTTTGCTCGTTGAGGAACTGTCATTTACCTTTTTTTAAAAAAATCATTATCTTTGGATATACAAATTGTCCCATAACTGGCCAATAGGAACCCCTCCAAACCGACTCTCTTTATCAAATAACATGCTCACATCTTTATGAGAGAATGGGCTTAGTGTCCACTCCAACCAGACATTGTAGGATTTGCTCCATCCCTGGCTAAGGCCTAGAATCGGCCATGATTCAGTTCAGTTGCTCAGTCGTGTCCAACTCCTTGCGACCCCATGAACTGTAGCACGTCAGGCTTCCCTGTCCATCACCAACTCTCAGAGCTTGCTCAAACTCAAGTCCATTGAACATGGTGATGCCATCCAACTATCTCATCCTCCATAATCCCCTTCTCCTCCTGCCTTCAATCTTTCCCAGCATCAGGGTCTTTTCTAATGAGTCAGTTCTTCACATCAGGTGGCCAAAGTATTGGAGTTTCAATTTCAGCATCAGTCCTTCCCATGAATATTCAGGACTGATTTCCTTTAGGATTGACTGGTTTGATCTTACAGTCCAAGGGACTCTCAAGAGTCTTCTCCAACACCACAGTTCAAAAGCATCAGTTCTTCAGCCCTCAGTTTTCTTTATACTCCAACTCTCACATCCATACATGACTACTGGAAAAAACATAGCTTTGACTAGATGGAACTTTGTTGGCAAAGTAACGTCTCTGCTTTTTAATATGCTGTCTAGGTTGGTCATAGCTTTTCTTCCAAGGAGAACGTGTCTTTTAATTTCATGGCTGCAGTCACCATCTGCAGCCATGGTTGGCAGGAGAGATTTGAGTTAACTGAAAAGGATTGAGGTGTTTCTGGCAAAGAAAACTATCCCCCAAAGGGTCAAAGTTAGAATTAAATGAATGAACATATAAACATTTTCGTTCTGTTCTGAAATTTCCAAATTATCTACCATGAACAAGTCTTACTTTATAAATAGGAAACAAGTTTGCTTCAAATGTAAAAATGTGTATGTATAGGAGAGGCAGCATTGCAAACCGGGAGAAAAGGGTGCCTGTTCTATCAAAGATGGCCAGCCAGCTGATTATTCATAAGGGGGAAAAATGAATTCCTACCCTAGGGGGACTAAAGGGTGAAATGTGGAAACAAAACCTGAAAAACTACTGGGAGTGAACAGGTTCAAACACCACAGAGAAGAAATTGGGCAACATTTAGTAAAGTTGCACATATGCATAACCCAGGTCAGGCGTCTGGGGAGACGCAGGTAGCTGCAGCCCCAGGGGAAACTGGCAACCGTAGGTGCAAAGAAACTGCAGGTGCCATCCAAGGAGATGAATATAGGAACGGAAACAAGCGCGTGTGCGCTGGCACCGGGCTGTTTACTTAAATGCCCGTCGTGATGAACCGATATAAGTGTGCTTGCGCAGTGCCGAAGTGCAGCAATAACGAAAGGAACGTAACGTGATGTGGGGCGGGGGACTCGTACAGGCCTGTTAAGATGCAGTTTGCGGGGAGGTGTGGATTTAAATGGAGGGATGGGGGCACGCGGGCCGGCTGGCCCTTCCACCTGCGCTCCAGAACCCGAAGACTGTCCCACCTTGGGTCTGGGTCGGCGCGGGAGCGCCAGAAGGTACCGCCGGTGGATCCTCTCGGGCCCCAGGCCGCTCGGCGGGCCTCCACCCGCGCAGGCGCGGCGAGGAGCTTCGAGGGCGGGGCGGGGCGGGGACGGGGCGATCGGGGGCGAGGCCCGTCGTCGCCAGCTCGGAGGTCCTGGCCCGGCCTCGCTTCGCCAGCGGGGCGGGGCGACTCAGGACGGGGCGGGGCGGTCAGGGGGTGTGGCCTGTCGCCGTCGCCTCTGAAGTCCAGCCCTGAGGGGCGGGGCCGTCAGGGGGCGGGGCGAGACGCCGCAGCTTTGCGGTCCTGTCCATTGGACTGACGCAGCGGGACAACCCGGAAGGACCCGAGCCGCGGCCACCTCTCTCCCTAGGACAACAAAGCCCCACTATCCGGCCGGCCTTTTTGCCCAGGCGTCTGCAGCCAGGATGGGGCGAAAGGTGACCGTGGCCACCTGTGCGCTCAACCAGTGGGCCCTGGACTTTGAGGGCAATTTGCAAAGGATTTTAAAAAGTGAGTCTAGGGTCGGCGTGGGGTGGACAGGCGAAGGTCAGTTCTGGTCGCCCAGGTTTGCTGTGACGCATACGCAGCCTTGCTCTGGAGAAACTTGCGGCCATGGATATAGGGATCCTGATATAGGGATCCTGAGTGAGGTCGGGGTGCGGGTGGGTTACAGTGCCTGGGGCATGTGGTATGTACCCGTGGTAAGAGAAGTCTGGCCCTGGAGGTGGAGATGAGCAGGCTGGTGAGCCGGTCCTCAGGTACCTTTGGGGTCCGGTGTGGCATTTATAGAGCTGAACCCGGTCCAGAGAGGGAAGTGGAACAGGGCGAGGCCACCAGCTTAGAGACCAGTGTGGTCGTTGTGTGTGTGTGACGGGGTCCGTGAACAGTTATCACCTGCACCAGCTCACCTTTGAGAGTGGAAGTTTGCACCGTTGACCTCTACAGCTGCAGTGGGCTGCCCTGGGCGGTCTGCAGGCTGGCCGTCCTCAGCTGCGTCCTGCGGCAGGGCCACCAACCACAGTATAAACAGGGTGATTCAGGTGAGGGCGTCATATCAGCCGTGTGCCTTGGACCTTCTTCCTTTTATTTTTTTCATTGTCAACCTGCTCTCACCTCCTCAGAGCTCAGAGCAAATCTAGTTGATGCGAGGTCATCTCGGGTGGCCAGAATTGTGTGTCCACTAGGCTGGCCTCTCCTCCCCAGGCTGCTGCATCTGGAAGCTGCTGCTCAAACCCAGAGGCAGATGGTACCTGTCACCGGTGCCTTCAGGTCCTGCCTTCTCCCTGCTCAGGGTCCTCTCTGTCTGACTGTTAATGAACTCCCAGTGTGTGACTCCCCCAGCCCCACCCCTGCTCTCCTTGGTGCAGGCCCCGCCTCTGTCTCATTTCCTGCGGTGTCAGCAGGGGCTGGGAGATGCCCTTTGGCTTTTTATGACACCAGCGGCAGCAGAAGGTTGGATCTGCCTCCTGTGGAGGCTGTAGGTGCTGAAATTGCCTCTCTTTCTCTCTCTCTCTGTGCATGTAGGTATTGAAATTGCCAAACACAGAGGAGCAAGATACAGGCTTGGACCAGAACTGGAAATCTGGTGAGAGCAGAGCACATAGACACCCCAGGGTGGGCAGGCAGAGGCCTCTATATCAGCTGCCCTCAGCTGAAAGGGCAAGGAAGGAGAGGCCGGGGTTGAGAATTGGACACGCAGGCCCACCTAGGAGACAGAAGCCCCATGAGTGGGCCTGCTTGATGCCCTTCAACGAGGGCAGGCCAGCCCGCCTGGATGATCCTGGATTCCTACACTGAGTAACACAGGAGCTCGTCGAGAGGCTGACTTTTCCCAGTCCAGGCCGATATCAAAGCTGGCTGGGTTTCTCGCCTTGCACTGGTGTTTGGTCTCACATGTGGCCTAGGAGCTGAGGGAGTGACAACCGCTGAGCAGGAGTTTATCCTTGGAGAGGAAAGGACATTCCAGGTCTGGATCCCACACAGGGCATCTCCCTGACCTCATTTTCATCTAAGAACCAGGCTCTCTTCCTTATCAGAACCAGAGGCCCGGAGGAATGCTCCTCTAGGCATTAAGAATGGCAAAGGTTAGTGTTTGTGGCAGCAAAGTTTGCTTGGCATTTTAACATCACTTCTGCTATGCAATGAGTGCGAAGGACTTTTTGAAGATTTAAAAGTAGTTTACAGGGACTTCCCTGGTGGTCCAGTGGTTAAGAATCTGCCCTCCAAGGCAGGGAATGTAGGTTCGATCCTTGGTTGGGGAACTAAGATCCCACGTGCCTCAGGGGAACTAAGATCCCACATGCCTCAGGGCAACTAAGCCTGTGCCACAGCTACTGAGCCCACTTGCTCCAGAGCCTGCAAGCTGCAACGAAAGATCGCACATGCCGCAACTAAGACCCTACACAGTCAAATATATAAATAGATAAATATTAAAAAAATAATAATAGTAAAAGTAGTTTACAAATACTCTACATTTCATTACTGGGACCCCCGCACTGAAAAATCACCCTCAACCCAGTCTACCCACGTCAGGGCCTCACTGAGCATTGTATGAGTGTTTTTCAGGGGCTGTTATACTACGGTTTCACAAACTGGATGATTTAAAACAGCAGAAATTCATTCTCTCACAGTTCAGGAGGCCTGAAGTCCAAAATCAAGGTGTGGGCAGGATCCTGCTTCCTCCGAGGCTCCAGGGGAGGGTCCTTCCTGCCTCTTCCAGCTCCTGACTCCCCACTCCCATCTCATGAGTGCACCCCTCCAGCCGCCCCTCCCTCTTCTCCGCTGCTTTCCTTCATGTAAGGACGCTTCTTATTGGATTTAGGTCCCACCCGGATAGGCCAGGATCATCTCATCTCCAGATCTTTCACTTACTCACATCTCTAAAGACACTTTTTCCAAATGAGGTCACATCCACAGGTTGTAAGGGCTTCCCAGGTGGCTCATCGGTAAAGAACCTGCCTGCCAGTGCAGGGCACGCAAGTTCAGTCCCTGGATCGGGAGGGTCACCTGGAGAAGGAAATTGCAGCCTGTTCCAGTATTCTTGCCTGGAGAATCCCATGCATAGAGGAGCCTGGTGGGCGACAGTCCATGGGGTTGCCAGGAGTTTGACACAACTGAGCATGCACACGCACGCCATAAGTTCTGGAGGTTACAACATAGACACGTCTCTTTGGGGGACACCATTCAGCCTGGTGTAAGCTCAAGTAAATCGCAAGGAAGTCATGTAGCCGTGTAAGTGGCACTTGAATGGTTATTCACGGCCCCTTTGCCCGAAGAATGTTCTTCTCTGGATCCAGCTTTGTTTCTTTTGCATCCTTTTCTTGTAGATTAGTGTAATTTGGGCCACGTTGAAGGTTGAAAAGAATCCGAGAGCAGACAGTTTTTGACACGACAGAGAATTTCTTAGTAACTGAGAACTAGGAGGGACAGATGGAGCCCAGTCCATTAATTTCCAATACAGTGCATCTCTTTTCTTCTTTTTTGTAGCAGTGAGTCTAACTCTGGTTGTACAATAGACACTCCTGGGAGGCTTTATAAAGAAATGGGTGCCAGAGGCGCACCCTCGCACGGTCACCCTGGCCTGGCCCCAGGCCCCTGCCCCATCCCTACCCCACGCCCACCTGCTGTGTCCCGGGCACTCACTGTTCTGGCCCTCCCTCTGCAGTGGCTACGGCTGTTGGGATCATTATTACGAGTCGGACACCCTCCTGCATTCGCTCCAGGTCCTGGCGGCCCTTTTGGAGTCTCCGGTCACTCAGGATATCATCTGCGACGTGGGGATGTAAGTGCGGCGTGGGCGTGGGAGAAGGGCCCGTTCCAGGGCCTGCTGTGTCGGAAGCCGTCCCTACATTGGGGATGTGGCGTCTGCTCCCTGCCTGGCCCTGCAGGCTGCAAACTCCCCAGGTGAAGGCAGCTTTGGGGAGATTTTTTATGTTTTTCCAAGCACTGCTGTGCACGTGGGAACACGCTTTGCACAGTTGGAGCTCAGGGTCCCCCAGCCTCATGTACAGCATTTTCCTTACTTAGTAGTAAGTTTGGGGATGGTTCCCTGTCACTCTGGGCTTCCCAGGTAGCGCTCGTGGGAGAGGACCACCTGCCAGTGCAGGAGACATAAGAGACATGGGTTCCATCCCTGGGTCGGGAAGATCCCCTGGAGGAGGGCACGGCAACCCATTCCAGTGTTCTTGCCTGGAAAATCCCCATGGACAGAGGAGCCTGTGCGATACAGTCCATGGGGTCGCAAAGAGTTGGACACGGCTGAGTGACTGACTGAGCACGTGTGCACGCATGTCATTGCACATTGACATGCAAGCCATCTGGTTCCAGAGGGTGTGGACATGTGAGTGTAGGCTCCGCGGGGTAGGTATATACAGTGCAGCTCCATATGGTGCAGTTGCACATGTAGGGCCAAGGCCTACAGGCAGACCTCTGAGAAGCCACTGCAGTAAAGCCAAATACAGAAAGAAAGCAAGTCACACCAATTTGAGGGAGGAGGTTTCCTGTACATATACAAGTTATGTTTACATTTTACCGTTCTATCTAAAAATGTGCATACATACCTTACTTTAAAAACCTTTATTGCTATAAAACCCTATCCTCTCAGCCTCCAACGAGCTATCATCTTTTTGCTGGTGGAGGGCTTGAAGTATCATGAGAATTATCAAAACGTGACCGAGAGACCGGAAGTGAGCGACAGCTGTTGGGAAATGGCATCAATAGACGTGTTCAGCGCAGGGTTGCCACAGACCTTCAATTTGTAAAAAATACAATGTCTGCGAAGCACAGTAAAGCAAGCTGCAGTAAAACGAGGTCTGCCTGTAGGTCCCTGTGGTGTAGATTCCCCGAGCGCAGGTCCCGTGGGTAGGACTCTGGCCCCGGAGTATCCTACTCCAGAGTGTGTCTGTGACCAGCTTTGTGTAACCAAGCCCACTGATGGGCGTTGTTGCCTCTGTTTGCGTCTCTATTCTGTGTTACGTGGTGTGAATGTAGCCGGGTTTGCTTCTTTTTCCTCAGCCTTGCGTGTATTCTACACTCCCACCTGCTGTGACATCTGTGTAGCAGGATCTCTTTTAAGCAGTGAATAGAGGGATTTTTAGCCCAGTTTGCTCACATTTATTATACTCCTTGATATGTGGGCCATGTTTGCTTCCTATTGTGCTGTTGTGACAGCTTACCACAAACACAAAACACAGAACCACACAACCTTGCTGTCTTGTGGTTCTGGAGGTCACAAGTCTAAATGGGTCAGTGGGGCTGGTTGCTTCTGGAGGCTCTTGGAGGAGAATCGGTTTTCCTGTAAAGTCCAGCATCCAGGCTGGCACGCAGTCCTCAGCTCAGGCCGCTCCCTCCATCCTCACAGCCAGAGGTCACATCACTGCAGCCCCTGCCCCCTTTGTCTCATGTCTTCCGAGCGCCCTTCTCCCTCGTATAAGGACCCCTGTGGTTCCGATGAGAGCCCTGGGGAGTCTGGGGTAATCTCTTGTCTCAGGATCTGTAGCTTAATGATGTCAGCAGGGTCCCTTTTGCCACGTGAGGTGACATGTCCTCGGGTCCCGGGAATCAGGACGGGGCCATCAGTGGGGGTCTTCACCCAGCCCACCACATGGACGGATTCCTGCCACTCTATTAAGTGTTCTGGTCACCGTGTTTTCTTTCTTTCTTGTTTTCCCCTTGTCTTTTTGTTTGTTCTCTTGGCCTATTTTCCTCTTCTGGCCTTGAATTTGTAATCTGACTTTAATTTTTCTACTTTTTTGCCCTTAAAATATTAACAATCATATTTTAAAGTGTTTTTCTGGGATTTTCCTAGTGGCCCAGTGGCTAAGATTCCGCACTCCCAATACAGCGGGGGCCAGGTTTCATTCCTGGTGAGGAAACTAGATCCCTCATACTGAAACTAAGAATTCGCATGACAACCCACTCCAGTATTCCTGCCTGGAGAAGTTCATGGACAGAGAAGCCTGGCAGGCTGCAGTCCTTGGGGTCGCAGTATAAGTGCCACTGAACAAAGTAACGGCTATGCCATGATGCCACTGATTCTCACCATCTAGAAGTGTCTTATTCAAGAGAAAGATGCTGAGTCTCCTCCCGGCTTTCTGTGCCTAGAGGCTTGTTACCCTTAGCACTGCTCACAGGGGGCCAGCTCACAATCAAGACACCTTAGAAAAACAAGACAGAGAAAATCTTAGAGTAAGCAATAACTTTTTTTAACAAAGCTATCATATTTCTTTGTTGTCATGATTTATGAAATAGAACTTTTCTATTTGTTTTTTCGGCATCTGTAACACACTCTTGCTTGTTCTTTTGCCAGCAATTGACGTGTTTGTGTCTGATTTATTAAGAGTTCTTTACACATGACAGATATCAAGCTGTCCCCATATATGATAAAAATACATTTCCTTGTCTGTTGTTTGCTATTTAATTTTACGTTTTGAGCTTAAAATCTTTCTTGTCATGCTTTTGGTTTGTTTTTGTCTGAGAGGCTTACTCCCGCTGGAAGTCAGATATTCACCAAAGGTTTCTTTTTCGTTTAAAAGGTGTTCACCTCCTGCCCTGAACACGTTTCTGTATGAACGTGAATGCAGTGAGGTTTTGGTTTGGCCCGGGAGGAATGGAAACCGTAACGTGGGAGTGCTGGCTGGCGGCATCCGTGTGCCGAGCCCCGGCCTAGGCAGCCTGCCTGCATCCTGCCCTTTAAAATACTCCGAGAGGAGGAAGCGGGGCCACTCGGCTCAGCCAGTGTGAAGCGGGATGGAGCCCGGCCGCCTGACTCGACAGCCCGCCCTGCTTACGGGTGCTGCCATCTCGCGCCCTGGCCCTCTTTTCTCTTGTCCCTGGGCCTGGGCCTTATTGTTTTTTATTTCATGATCAATCCTTAAGGCCCTCCTCCTCGGGTGCCTGATGCCTTCCGCCCTGAGCTCCTGCACTCTCGCCCCGAGCTGGACTCTGCCATCCCCGCCTGGTGCTGCCCCAGCCGGAGGCCAGCAGAGTACCCTGGCCTCTGGAGCACTGGCCCCTCCGCTGCAGAGGAGGAAGGTTCCAGGTGATCAGGGAGGGTGTTTGTCCTGAGGGGTCCAGACAAAGAGGCGAGCAGATCTGTCCAGCGCCCTCCACCCCCTGCCCCTGCCCTGGCTCCCGGGCCGGTCCCCCTGCCCTGCCTTCTTGGTGGGGGAGCTCAGTCAGGAGAGATGCTGTGGCAGAGAACTGGGGACATGCAGGGGTAAGTCCCTGAGGCCAGCAGGGGATGGACAGGTGACATGGCAGCAGGGATGTGAGCAGAGGGAGGGAGGCGGCCACTCAATGGTCTGAGAACCTTCTGGAAGGAGAGGACAAGCCCTGAGTGGGAGGGACTTTTGCTGGATTTAGAAGACTCTGCCATTTAGAGTCTGTGCTGTGGCAGAAACACTCGGGTTTGTTGTTCACTTTTATTTGAGAAACCACAGAGGAGCCTTCTGATTCCCATAGAGGACCCGGAGAAACTTCATGTTAAAGCAGACGTGGGGCTCTGCTCTTTGCAGACGTGCGTGCCCTCTCTCCGCAGGCCCGTGATGCACCGAAACGTCCGCTATAACTGCAGGGTGATATTCCTCAACAGGTGGGTGACCGCTGGGAGCAGCACGACCCCCTTTTCCCCCAGGCTCGGGGCTTGGTCCCCAGGGGCCGTGGCTTCTTCTGGAACTACCTTCATGGCGGTGGGGTACCAGGAAGGCAGGTGTCTTGGGTGGCCCTGCTTCTCCTGGGCTCTGTCACCACTGACACCTTCAGACATCAGGTACAGGGACGATGGGTGGAGTTTGGGGACACACAGCTCTGTGGTCAGAAGGTCAGTCCTGGGAGGGCGACCTTGTAATAAGGTCTGCCTCGCAGACCCTGGGCATCAGTTGCTGGCAAGTGCCCACCCTCCAGGTCTTAGCTGCTCTGTCCCCATCGACGGTCAGGGTGGACGGGCTGGTGGCTGCTCCATGTCACGTGGGGCGTGTTCATCTCAGGAGCGGCCTTGTTCCCCTGTCTGTAGGAAGATCCTGCTCATCAGACCCAAGATGGCCTTGGCGAATGAGGGCAACTACCGAGAGTTGCGCTGGTTCACGCCATGGTCCAGGAGCCGGTGAGTCACTGCCCGCGCCGTGGTCCAGGAGCCCAGATGGTGGCCGCTCCTAGGATGCGTGGGGGAGACAGACAGATTCGGGCCAGCGTCCCTGCCCACACGGGGCCTGTCGTCTAGTGACGGCTGCCTGATGCTGCTGATTAATTTGTAGCTAGTTTATCAGACACCACATAAAATCTCAGTCATCAGTCACCCGTCATCCGTCTTTCTACACGTGATCCTACAGATCAGGTTTCTCTACTCCAGGCCTGTTGCCTTGAGGCTGGCTCGGTCTTGTTGTGGGGGCGTCCTGTGCGTGGAAGAGCGTGCAGTAGCATCCCTGGCCTCCACTGGCGGATACATCTGCATCCCTGTCAGTCTACAATGTCCCCAGACGTTGTCAGGCGTCCCCTGGGACAGAATCGTCCTGTTCTTCTTACAGTTAGTGCTGTTTTTTTCCACTGTTGCTGCTGTTACCGACGGAATCTTTAACGTGATTTTTAAACGTTTTATTGACATGTAGTTGATTTACAGCGTTGTGTTAATTTCTTCTGAGCAGCAAAATGATTCAGTTATACGTCTAGATACATTCTTTTTCAAACATTGTGTGTATTTATCCTTGGGTCTTTGTTGCTATGTGGTCTCTTCTCTATTTGTGGCGAGCAGGGGCTACTCTCGAGTTGCGACGTGGGTGGGCTTCTCTCTGTGCCGGCTTCTCCTGCTGCAGAGCGTGGGTTCTGGGGCACACGGCCTCAGTGGTTGCAGCACATGGGCTCCAGAGCACAGGCTCCGTGGTTGTGGAGCACGGGCTTAGCTGCTCCACAGCATGTGTGATCTTCCGGATCAGGGATCAAACCCGTGTCTTCTGCATTGGCAGACAGATTCTTTACCACTGAGGCACCAGGGGGGCCCCGTATACATTCTTCTTCATGTGTGAATTGAAGGGGGAGGTGACGATGAAGGGAGAAACCTTGGGCGGCTGTCCCTTGAAAACGGATTGTGATACAGCAACATCACTGTGAACAAACCTACCAACGGTGAACTGAGTGCTCATCGTGGGATGCCAAGGCAGCTCAGGGCTCAGAGGGCATCTGCAGTGTCCGCTCCCTTCACTAGTGAGCGCGAGACGGCATCATCCCCTCAATGTCTCTGCTTTTGAATTTTAGTTAAGGGATTTCCCTGCTGGCCCAGTGGTTAAGATTGCATCTCCCAGTGCAGGGGACGTGGGTTCTATCCTTAGTTGGGGATCTAAGATCCCACATACCTCAGGGCTGAAAAATCAAACCATAAAACAGAAGCCATATTGTAACAAATTAAGTAAAGACTTTAAAAATGGTCCACATTAAAAAAAACTTTATCAAAAAATTTACTGGAATAAAAGTCACTGAAATCTCCCAGGAGGTTCTTGTGAATTCTGAGAAAGCAAAAAGAAATCCAGTCAATTCAGTGTCTTCATGGTACATCTGGTAACAGCCTACTTGAGGTCAGCTTTGGAAACCATCTAGTATTCGAATTCTGCCTTTTAGGGTAGACCTTGGAGTGGCTTGGGCTTCCCTGGGGGCTCAGATGGTAAAGAATCCACCTGCCAATGCAGGAGACCTGGGTTCAATCCCTGGGTTGGGAAGATCCCCTGGAGAAGGGAATGGCAATCCACTCCAGTATTCATGCCTGGAGAATTCCATGGACACAGGAGCCTGGTGGGCTACAGTCCATGGAGTTGCAAAAAGTTGGACAGGGCTGAGCGACTAACACTTTCACTTTCTGGGATGGCTTGTACAGAAGTTGTGTATTAAACTCTCTAGCCATCTTTCACAATTCGGAACGTGACTGATTGCTTCAGTGATGATACAGGCTTGTCTCTGCATGCTGGCTTCATGCAGTGCGATCTTTCTGGTTGAAGAACTTTGATCAGAAATTCCAGCCGCATTTCTCTGTGGGGAAATGTGTCTCCTTGGACAGTCCCCTGACGTGCCTCTCAGAGGGCATAATGAAAGCGTGGGGCAGGCAGGGCCACTGAGGGAGCCCCGAGTGCCTCGGTGTTCCATGTCCCGGAAGCCTCATGCAGTCGCCTTGCTCTTCCCTTTTTGACTTAAAGTGGTTGCAACAGCGAGTGTCAAAACTCGACAGCTCCTTTGCCAGCTCACAGGCTCCGCACTCTCAGTCTGAGCTTTACTCTGCCTCTGGATGCCATTTTGCGTTTTCCCTGAGATGGTCCTACTCAGGTCTGTGGTGGTTTCCTTTCTAGGCAAACAGAGGAGTATTTTCTCCCCCGGATGTTACAGGACCTGACGAAGCAGGTGAGTCTTGAGGAAGAAAACTCGTCTGTCAGACTGTTCCTCTGGAGTGGGCCGTGGGGGCAGGACCCTTGGGGACAGAGTCACGGCATCACTGTGTCCCATGTAAGGAAAACACAGCCGGGGGGTGATTTCTGTCACAAGCGGGGAGGGGCCCAGGAGAATGGGGGAGTGGGCGCCTCCTTGTCCCTACATGATGTCCCTCCTCTCTTCTGGCTCACACCGTGGGATGGGCTCGGTGGAGCTTGGGAGGGGGCTTACCACCCTGGCCAGCTGTTCCCTGCTGGGCTGGGGCTCCAGCCGCGGGGCTGCCCAACAAGCCGAGTTTGGGGGATTTCTGATTGTAAAACTCATGGAAGACTTTACTTGGCTTCTGTTTATTCTGTGAAAACTCAGCATCAGAAATCTCTCTTGTCTTGTCTTTGGTACCTGGCTGTCCAGGTGTGAAGAGCTTTGACCTTGCAGCCTTATCCAGGGGGTCCTTGTCCATCCCTTCATCCTGGAACCTGCTGGAACCCTGTGCTATCTACTTCCAGTGGGGGCTTGGGAGCCAGGGGCTCACAGGGAATGTTTTGAGGGGCCCCTGGTATCTCTGGCTCCTACCTGAGTTTCCATTCTGGTTGCCAGGTGCATTAACTTGTTCAGGCTTCCATAACCAATTCTGCAGCCTAGGGATTCAGACAGCAGACTTTCATTCTCTCCAGGCCTGGAGGCTGGAATCCCAGACCCTGGTGTGGGCAGGACTGGTCCTCCTGAGGCCGCTCTCCTGGGCGTGTGGACGGCCATCTCCTCCCCGTGTCCCCACAGGGTCGTCCCTGTGAGTGTCTGTGTCCTGACCTCTTCTTACAAGGACCCCAGTCCTGTGGGATTAGGTCCCAGCCTGGTGCCCTCATTTTACTTAATCACCTCTTTGAAGACCTCATCTCCAAACACAGTCACGTCTGAGATGCTGGCGGTCAGGGCTTCAGGATATGAACTCCGGGGACACGGTGTCCCCAGCCCTCTTGGGTCTCTGCCACCCGCGTGGCAGTCTGGGTGGGTGCGGCTGAGACTGGGGGAGGGGACTGTCGGTCAGGTCTGCGCGTCTCCCAAGTGGCCTGGAGGCTTTTCTGACCTTGAGTTGCAGCAACGAGAACAATGTGAAGTCACGGTGATCCAGAACACGTGTGTGTGTGAAACAGTCATTTCAGCAGCAATCCTCCTGCCACGACACTCATTCCGTTTCACTCTTCTAGGACCCTTTCACATCCTAAACGTCCCACCAGGTGACCCCCTAAGCCCACGTGGGATCATCTGCAGGTGGAAGGGTGCTGTTTGCTGTCTTTGGTTGGGAACAAGTTGCGGGAATTGGCCCTGGGCACACATGGACTAAAATCCACGGCCATTTTCAAGAGGCAGAGCAAGCCAGCCCTGTGACAGCTGTAGCCTGGACAGTGCAGGTCGGGGGCCCGTCCCTGGGTGCCATCCTGGGTGTTTTGTTTGTTGCCCTGAGCCCTGGTCTTGTCCCAGGAGGATGGGGTCAAGATTCTAGCCCTGCCCTCCGTGGTCAGGGTTTCAAGGGCAGGGGATGTGGTGGTCCATGGACAAATGGCCCAGGGTCCAGGGTGAGCGCTGTGTTCATGAGCCGAGGCCTCAGAACAGAAAAAGGCGGGCTTCCCCCGGCTCCTGCCCTTGGAGATGGAAGGAGTTGAGCTCACACACACAGTCGTCAGGGAATCTGAACAAGATCCCAGGCCTCCAGGGTTAAGTTCTCTTGAGCGAGTGAAATAGGAGCACAGCTGAAACTTGGTCCCCGAGAGACGTGGCCAAGGTGGGTTCCATGCCCGCATGACCCTCTCAGCACACGTTCAACCCGGAGACACCTCAGACCCGAGCAGCGCCCTCAGGGGGCAGCTCCATCTCCACTCACCCCCCTCCCAGCAGCCCCACCCCTCAAGGGGCCATGAATGAGGCTCTTGGAGAAACAGGAGCCTGCATCCTGCCCCAGCCCTGCCGCGCGGGAGCTGGGTGACCTGTCAGCTGGAGGGAACTTTGTCAGGCTCAGTTGGGTCGTTTCTGGCGTGGGCACGGGACCACCGGAGCACAGACGATGTCGGAAGAGCATCCGGGAGCCGGCATGGTGGATGCTGGTGGCCCACTGGGCCCCAGAAGCTTCAGGAGCTGAGTCACAGTTGGTTACAGCCACAGTCAAGGTCATGGCAGCTCAGAGCTGGGTTCTTGGGCGGGTGAAGGGTGTGGCCGGGGCTCTTCGGTCCGCAGGGGAGACACCCGCTGGCCCTGGGCTGGGACTGCTCCTGGCGGGGCTCGGGGCGGGGGGGAGTAGTGGGGGAGGTGGGTGTTCGTTAGGGCTTGAAACAAAATGGCAGCCTTCCTGCGAGTCCCACGTGTGGCCTCTGGAGTCCTGGCTCAGCACATGGCCCAGACAGGACAGCCAGGGGGCCTCACGAGCTCTGGTTACCGCCCCCCAGGAAACTGTGCCCTTTGGGGATGCCGTCCTCTCCACATGGGACACCTGTATCGGGAGTGAGGTCTGTGAGGAGCTCTGGACGCCCCACAGGTCAGCCCTGCCCCCTGATCCCCATCCTTGCGGGGCCTGGGGGGCTGGGGGTTTGCAGCCATCTTGCGTCTCAGCCCAGGGCAGGGAAGACACCCCAGGAGCTGCGGGGCTGGGTGGGCGGGCTGGGGACACGAGTCTCTTCTCTCCGACCCCTCCGCCCGCAGCCCACACGTGGACATGGGCCTGGACGGCGTGGAGATCTTCACCAACGCCTCGGGTAGCCATCACGTGCTGCGCAAAGCCCACGCCCGGGTGGACCTGGTGACCATGGCTACCACCAAGGTAGGCGGCGGCGGGGATGCTGGCGTGTGTCTGTCTCATGCATGTGGGACCCGGCACCCAGTGCAGGGCAAGGCCTGAGCATGAGGCTGCTCGGCGCTCCTCCTGGGTCCGGCCATGGCCGACCGGCCCTGTGGCTCCCTCTCCCAGGCCCCACGTCCATGACCTCATTTAATGGCGGGAAGCACCCTGTGAGGCGGACACTGTTGCCACCTCCGCTCTCTGGAGCAGGGCACCCAGCATGTGACCGTCAAGTGGCCCCTGGCCTCACACCCCAGCCGTGCAGCTCCGGGGCTCTCAGCCGTCACAGTGGTCTCGGGACAAGTGACCGGGAATCAGGACCCCGTTGCACCACAGCCAGGCACGGGGAATGCCCACGAGTCTGCCGCTCTTGTGGGCAGCATGACCCCAGGGGCCGTGTCTGCTCTTTCCGGGGGCAGAATCTCAGCTTCCTAATCCAGGGAGTTGTCTTCTCCAAAGTTCCGTCTCTCCTCCCTTCTGGGGCAGGTGGCAGCGCCTGCCTTGGAGGGTTGTTGGGGGTGAGAGTAGACGCTCTGTGTGACGCCTGCTGCCTCGCGAGGCCGAGGGCGTCATAGCTGCGGGGCCTTCCCTGGAGGCGTGTGTTTTATTGGCTGGAGCTGGGGCACTGACTACTAGTACAGCAGAGTTGCAAGGCTGGAGGCCTGAAGCTTCTCATGTTTGGGCCGGCAGAGGGTGAAGGTAGGTGATGGATCAGAGCTGACCACTGCTGTCCGCTGTGTTTTCCAGAACGGCGGGATCTACTTGCTGGCCAATCAGAAGGGCTGCGATGGGGACCGGCTGTATTACGACGGCTGTGCTCTCATAGCCATGAACGGCAGCATCTTTGCCCAGGGGTCCCAGTTCTCTCTGGATGACGTGGTATGAGCCGGCCCGAGCAATGGCGGGAGGGTCTCTCATTCAGAGCCTGTGTTCTCTGCTCTCCCCGTAACCCGGGACCGGATGTGCCCTCCCTGGGAGGGATCCTGCTGGTTTTGATTGCTTCCTCTTCACCTCCTTGGTGAGGTGAGGGTTTCCTACCCCGAGGTTATGGGGACACCCCCACACAGCACACCGGATGGATGGATTCACGGCGGGGTATCAGCCCTGCATGCCCTGGAGGTCCCCACGAGGCTGCAGGAGCTGAAGGAGAGGCCCGGAGCTGCGGAAGGAGGGGGCTTGGTAGTGACCAAAGGGTGGGTGGCCCCTGGCTCCAGGGAAAATGGGATGGGCTTGTGGGAAGAATCCCATGGCTCGGGGGGAGCTGGAGCTGGTCCCAGGAATAAGCAGACACTGCACGTCGTCCAGCGATAAGGGGGTCATTTGGGAGGAGCAGAGCAGGGAAGAGCCTTGCAGGTGGGCCCTTGGAGGCTTTTCCCCAGAGGTCAAGGCAACACAAGCTGGAATCAAGATTGCCGGGAGAAATATCAATAACCTCAGATACGCAGATGACACCACCCTTATGGCAGAAAGCAAAGAGGAACTAAGGAGCCTGTGGATGGAAGTGAAAGAGGAGAGTGAAAAGGTTGGCTTAAAACTCAATATTCAGAAAACTAAGATCATGGCATCCGGTCCCATCACTTCATGACAAATCGAAGGGGAAGAAATGGAAACAGTGAGAGAATTTATTTTGGGGGCTTCAAAATCACTGCAGATGGTGAGTGAAGCCATGAAATTAAAAGATGCTTGCTCCTTGGAAGAAAAGCTATGACCAACCTAGACAGCTTATTAAAAAGCAGAGACATCGCTTTGCCAACAAAGTTCCACCTAGTCAAAGCTATGGTTTTTCCTGTGGTCGTGTATGAATGTGAGAGTTGGACTATAAAGAAAGTTGAGGGCCAAGGAATGATGCTTTCTAACTGTAGTGTTGGAGAAGACTCTTGAGAGTCCCTGGACTGCAAAGAGATCCAGCCAGTCCATCCTAAAGGAAATCAGTCCTGAATATTCATTGAAAGGACTGATACTGAAGCTGAAGCTCCAATCCTTTGGCCACCTGATGCGAAGAGCTGACTCATTAGAAAAGACCCTGATGCTGGGAGGGATTGAAGGCAGGTAGAGAAGGGGATGACAGAGGATGAGATGGTTGGATGGCATCACCGACTCAATGAACATGAGTTTTAGCAAGCTCCGGGAGATGGTGAAGGACAGGAAGGCCTGGTGTGCTGCAGTCCACGGGGTCACAAAGAGTCAAACACGACTGAGCAGCTGAATAGCAACAACATGCTAGCTGTGGGCCCTGCCTCCCCCGACTGCCCCACGTTCCGGAAGCAGGACTGGAGACCTACCCCGCCCTCCTGGGTGGGGAGGCCCCATTCTGGGGGCTCCTCTGGTCTCACTGAACTGATGACCAGCCCGGGGGATGGGGGACATGTCCCCCCATGGGATCATGACTTCACTGGGGCCACAAGTATGAAAACCACAGCCATCTGCTTCTAAAGACACGTATTAACATGGGTGCAGAGCCTTCCCATGTGATTGGATGTTAGTTTCCTTCACAGAGAGAATAAGACAAGATGAAAAGGTCCTTGTAAAGAATTGTGTCCCCTTCATGGATCACAGCCTTGTCATGGTGGAGGGGCTTCCATAACTCAATGAAGCTATGAACCATGCCATGCAGGGCCACCCAAGACAGATGGGTCATAGTGAGAGCTGGACCATAAGGAAGGCTGAGTGCCAAAGAATTGATGCTTTCAAATTGTGGTGCTGGAGAAGATTCTTGAGAGTCCCTTGGACAGCAAGGAGATTAAACCAGTCAATCCTAAAGGAAATCAACCCTGAGTATTCGTTGGAAAGACTGAAGCTGAAGCTGAAGCTGAAGCTATTTTGGCCACCTGATGTGAAGAGCCAACTCATTGGAAAAGACCCTGATGCTGGGAAAGATTGAGGGCAGGAGGAGAAGGGGACGACAGAAGATGATATGGTTAGATAGCATCACCGACACAGTGGACCTGAGTTTGAGCAAATTCCGGGAGATGGTGAAGGACATGGAAGCCTGGCGTGCTGCAGTCCATGGGCTCGCAAAGAGTTGGACATGACTTGGTGACTGAACAACAGCAAAGAGAATTGTGTGGCTCTCGAAAGTTTTTTAAGCCTCCAATAAAGAAAATGACGGTTATTGCCCCCAAATGGGAATCGACTCCAAATCTGCAAACGCAACACAAAGTAACTTTCGGTTCTGCCAGAAAGAGCCGCTGTGACTGGGCTCAGGCGGCCAGTACAGGCTTCTCATGGTATCTCTCATCTTGTCTTTTCGGGGTTTTTGGAAACAAGTGTTGGAAATGCTTGTTCACAGAAGCAGGTAGTAGCAGGAGAAAAAAAGGGTTTCTGGGGCTTTCTCTGCC
Source organism: Bos indicus x Bos taurus (assembly GCF_003369695.1). Lineage (NCBI taxonomy): Eukaryota > Metazoa > Chordata > Mammalia > Artiodactyla > Bovidae > Bos > Bos indicus x Bos taurus. The sequence continues at coordinate 2,858,219 of NC_040104.1, read as the reverse complement.
AGAGCAAGACAAGCGGGTGTCTCTGAATAAGAATTTCTCCGGAGCCCTCTGATGCGATGTCTGTGACTTCACCGTTTCACGTACTTGAGCGGTCTCACCGAGGTTGTCAGCAAAGAGGTGGTTATGAAATCAAACTTCGGTTTCAGAATGGACTGAGGAAAGGAACCTTGGAACGAATTCATGGTATTTCTTGCTCAGAGCGAAGCCCAGGGTTTGGCAGTGTGCAGCTGGAAGAAGCCACCTCCCTGCAGACGGTCCCCAGACCATGGGGACCCTGATCCTGCCTTCCTGGTGGGAATGAATATGGTACCCAGACCTTGCCTTCCAGGTGGCGGGGTCCCAGAGGCCTCCTGCTGTTCAGCAGTAACCTTGATTAAGACAGAAGGCCGCTGGAGGCGAAGATGAAGTCCATGCAGACAGCCAGTGCTCGTCTGCTTTGGACATGCCTCGGTGCAGGCCCGCTTGGCCGGGACTCTCAGCCAGACGTCCGGGCCGCAGGCACCTGGTGCCGGGAGACTGGAGTGAGTTTCGGGGACCACCTGCACCTGGATGAGCAGGTGTGCAGGTGGCTGCAGGTTCCAGGCCCCCCAGGAGCCCCCATTTCAGCAAGCACCCGGGTGATTGTTTGCCACGCCATAACCTGGGTGCCGTTGCCCCACACCCCCCCGGGGGGCCCTTGAGCCAGAGTTCTCTGATTTGACTGTTCCTGATGGAGGTGGCATCACTGCCTTGGGGTGGGGGCAGTGCCCTTCAGTTCTGCCACCTCTTTGGTCTGTGGACCTTCTCGAGGGCACATGCTTCTCATGGCCTCGATCCCGCCTTTGTGTGAAGCTAACCTACTTCCAGGAAAAGTGGACTGGGGCCTTCCTCTCAAGAAGGACTCACTCCTCTGGGGTCTTTCCAATTTCTGTGGCTTTGTCAGGAGCAGCCTGGTGGTTTCGCTGACCAGTACTTGGGAAATGACAGAAGAATGAGTGGAGTGGGAGTTCTTTGTTCTCTGTCTCTTCACAGACGTTTCTGTCTTGGGTTAGGCTCGGTGTTGGCATAGACGGCTGCCCATGGCCGGCAGCAGGAGCAGACGCCCGGCCACACCGGGTCCCCCTCAGAGGTAGTTCCTGCTGTCCCGCACCTGCACGTATGAGACGATAGCCTAGTGGTATGATCTGCTTAGGATTCTTTTCATAAAGAAAGGAGTCGTATCTCTGAATTAAAACTTTTCTATTTTCTGCTATTGGTTGCACGTGGCACAACCTCCATCTCATCTGGACTCAAAGGCAAATGAAGCGTCGTGTCCTAGAACACATGCAGCACATCTGGGCTGTGACCTTTGTGTGATGACTGCCGGGGCTCTGGCTGCATCCCTCTTTCACTCTCCAGCTGGGCCTTCCTCTGTGTAGGCGTCAGTGTCAGTTGCCTCATGGTCACAGGACAGCTGCAGCAGCTCCAGCCATCCCATCTTCATACAACCACATTCAAAGGCAGAAAGAGGGCCCTTGCTCTCCCTGTGTCTTTTTAAGAAGCTTGCTCAAAAGCTCCCAGCAGACATTTGTTGTGTCTTATCAGCAAGTGTGTCAATTCAGTAGACGTTCTGGTGGCAATGACAAGAGGGAAGGGCTTTGGGTGGGCCGCACCATGGGTGCTCCCCTCTCCCCAGGCCCCTAGTCCCTGCCTTAGAAGGCGGGACTCATTGTGTATAATGTGGCATACTTATGAAAACATGTGCGTGAGGGAAAAAAATAGGAAATCATGATTTTTCTTGGAAACTCCCTTCTCTAGGAAGTGCTCACTGCCACGTTGGATTTGGAGGACATCAGAAGCTACAGGGCGGAGATTTCATCTCGAAACCTGGCGGTAAGCGATTATAAACACACCCATAGGATGCTCATCAAAGACGGAGACTTTTTTTTAACAATAGCTTCCTTGAAATGTCATTCCCATAGCCTGTAATTCACTGATCTCAGCACGAGATGCAGTGGTCTTTACTGTGTCTGTGGAGTTGAGCAGCATCACCACCATCAGTGTCCGAATGTTCTTTTCACCTGAAGAAACCTGCACCCATGAGTTGTCAGTCACTCCCCGTCCACTTCCCCCAGGGCCCCTGGCAACCACGGTCTGTGCTGACTCTATGGATTGGCCAATTCTGGACGTTTCGTATAAATGGGATCGTATAATATGTGGCCTTTTGCAACTGCCTTCTTTCCTTGAGGATAGTGTTTTGGTTCATCCGTGCTGAGGCCTGAGTTAGTTCTTCATCCCTCTGTATGGCTGAGTAATACCCCACTGCCCGGGTACCCCACACGCTGTGCGTCCATTCGCCTGCCAGGGGACATTTGGACCATTTCTGCTCTGGCCGTGAGGGTCGGTGCTGCTGTGGCATGTGCCAGGCGTCTGTGTGGACATGCTTGTGTGTCTTCTGTTATCTACCTGGGACTGCCCTGGTCCTGTGGTGATGCTCTGTTTAATTGTGGGAGGTCCTGCCAGACTGTCCTCAGTCACTGCTCTGCCTCGCATCCCCCCAGCGCTGTGTGAGGGCTCCACTTCCCCACATCCCACCAGCGTGTGCTACATCCATCTGTGTCCTGGCCATCCTGGTGGCTGTGAAGGGTCCCTGAGCTGTGTAGGGATTCTGAACTGTGTAGCATCCCCCCTACAGTCATCCCGGGGGCCTGTTTGGGTTCAGGCCCTCAGGGAGTGTCCTTCCCAGGCCAGCAGGGTGAGCCCCTACCCCCGCGTGAAGGTGGATTTCGCCCTCTCCTGCCATGAAGACCTGCTGGAGCCTGTGTCTGAGCCTATCGAGTGGAAATACCACAGTCCCGCCGAGGAGATCAGGTGGGGCTGTTGGTGTGCAGGGGAGGGGGTAGAGAAGGGTCTGCAGATGGTAAAGAATCCATCTGCAATGCGGGAGACGGGGGTCGGGAAGATCCCCTGGAGAAGGGCATGGCAACCCATGCCTTCTTGCCTGGAGAATCTCATGGACAGAGGAGCCTGGTGGGCTACAGTCCACGGGGTTGCAAAGAGTCGGACAGGACTGAGCGACCGACACACTGTCCTTCCCAGGACGCTCCCTCCGTCCCCTGCTGCACCGCCAAGTGGCCACTTGGGGGCCTTGCACCCTGGTCTCCAGGGCCTGCAGTCAACACTGTAACTAGAGCGCGGGCCCCACGCCCAGCCCTGCCCGCCTTGCCCTGGGCCCTCGGGCACGGAGACGCCGTGCTTGCTTTTCTGTGTCTCCATTTCCCCCACGGGACCAACGAGAGCACCTACCTCCTGGGGCTGCTCTGAGGCTTCAGAAGCATTCATTCCCTCGAAAGGCTGAAAGCAGCCAGGGGCAGCGTGCTGGCGCCGCTCACCGGCCCTGCGTCCACCTGGGCACCTGCCCCCAGGTGAGCTGCGAACCAGGGCAGCGGCTCGCCAACCTCATGCTTCCCACCATTCCCCAGCCTGGGACCCGCGTGCTGGCTCTGGGACTTCTTAAGACGCAGCCGACAGGTAAGACATGGGGGGAATCTGGCCAGCCAGCCCTCTTTAATCCTTCCACGGTGGGTTTGCGTTTGACTTTGTGGCATGCCGGTGACTTTTTTTTTTAAGTTTTATTTATTTAATTTGCTTTTTGACTGAGGTGGGTCTTTGTTGCTGCACTCGGGCTTTCTTTAGTTGCCATGAGCGGGGGCTACTCTACGGCTGAGAGCACGGGCTTCGCACTGCGGCGGCTTTTCTTGTCGTGGAGCCGCGCTCGAGGCACACAGGCCACGGTCATAGCGGCTCCTGGGCTCCTGAGTGTGAGCTCAGTGGTTGGGGCACACGGCTTAGTTGCTCTGCGGCAGGTGGATCCGCCCAGGGATCGAACCAGGGTCCCTTGCATTGCATGACAGATTCTTAACTACTGGGTCACCCGGGAAGTCCTGACAGGTGTTTCTTAATGCAAACATGTCCTGACTCTGCCTCAGTCAGGAGCCTCGGCTACCCTGGCCGAGGTCGCCCTGAGGTTTGGCTCCGTCTTTGGGGTCCTGTCTGATGACCCCGAGTTACAAGACTTCCTGCCTAGTGGTGTGATTGCGCGCGTCTGTAATTCACGGTGGAGACTCAGCCTTGGGCCCTCCACGGTGGCGCTCCCTTCACCTTGTGGAATGCGCAGGGCTCCCTTCTCCTCCCCGGGCGACAGCACTTCGTGGGCGCTCGTTTTTGCTGCGGGAGCCGGGCTCACTCACGGCTCCGCTCACGCCGCCATCCGGTTGGCCTGTTCCAGGCAGGGTTCTTCCTTCCCCTGAGCGGCGGGGTGGACAGCGCGGCCACCGCCTGCCTGGTCTACTCCATGTGCCACCAGGTCTGCGAGGCTGTGAAGCGTGGAAGTAGGTGACGCCTGGGGCCCGAGTAGGTTCCAGGGGGGCTCAACCTGCGGGAGGAGCAGAGGGGCCAACCCAGCATTGTGGTGGGGGCATGCTGAGACGTCCCAGCATCACCCCAAGCCCTGGGGCCTGGGCACAGCAAGGCCGCTGAAGTCCCAGGGCCTCAGGCCCTCGTGGCCCAGTCCGTCAAGCCCACAGGGTACCTCCTGCTGCTGCTGTGTGTCAGCAGCCTGACCAGGATGAAAGAACAGGGCCCTGGGGTCAGGCCAGCCCAGGTTCACACCCTGCCACCATGAGGGGTGACGTCGGCCATTCCCAAAGCGTCCAGAGCTGAGAAACGGGCACTGTGGTGCCATCCGGCAAGACTGCCGGGCAGTAGAGAGGGACCGGGTGGTGCAGGCGCCTGGCACACAGCACGTGCCCTCTGTCCCACGGGTTTCAGATCTGGAGGTGCTGGCTGATGTCCGAACCATCGTGAACCAGCTCAGCTACACCCCCCAGGACCCCCGGGAGCTCTGCGGCCGCGTCCTGACCACCTGCTACATGGCCAGCGAGAACTCCTCCCAGGAGACCTGCGACAGGGCCCGAGAGCTGGCCCAGCAGATTGGAAGGTAGCTGGTCCCTGGTGTCGGGCCCAGCCGGCTGGCGGGGACCACGGGAAGCTCCCCCAGAGACCCCATTTGTGGGTCACTGAGCACCCCAGAGGCGAGGTGTTTACTCAACTGCTGATGATGTGGCTTCCCATCAGCTTTACCCCAGATCTTCTCCGTGTCTGAGATCGCCCCTCCCCCTAAGTCCTTCCCAGGAGCAGGCTGATGCACTCCAGGTGGGAGCACAGAGCCCCTCACCGCTCCAGGAGTGCAGCCACCCGCCCTCCTCTGCCTCCCTCGGGGGCCACTGTACCAGACACAGGCGGGGGGTGCGTCTTTCTGTTCAGGGAGACTTGGTTCCGTTCAGAACGTTCCATCTGTTCTGCCTCCAAAGAAAAAATAAGGAGCTGCCCATCCTGTAAGCAGAGCTCAGCTAAAAGCTACCCCCACCCCGCAATCCTGCTCCCAGGGAGATGCCCAGAGGGATTGAAAGCAAAGAAATGAGCAAGTATTCACACATTCGTGTCCACGCAGCATAGTCACAGCTCACATGGCATCAGCGGTTGAGTAGAGAAATGATGTGGTCTGTTCGCACACAGGGGTGCTTCTCAGCCTTGAAAAGGAAGGAAGCGCTGACACAGGCTACCGCCTGCATGAACCCGAAAGCCTTAAGTTCAGTGAAAGAAGCCAGACACCAAAGGACAGTTACTGTGTGATTCCGTTTCTACGAAATGTCCAGAATAGGCCAATCTTAGGGCTTTCCTGGTGGCTCAGTGGTGATGAACCTGCCTGCCAGTGCGGGAGACGAAAGGGATGCAGGTTCGATCCCTGGGTTGGGAAGATCCCCTGGAGTAGGACATGGCAACCCACTCCAGTATTTTTGCCTGGAAAATTCCATGGACAGAGGAGCCTGTCCAGGCTACGGTCCATGGGGTCACAAAGAGTCAGACACAACGGAGCGCGCATGCACACACACACACACAGAAAGGGTGTCCGTGGTCGCCAGGGGCTGGAAGAGGAGGGGGTTGGGGAGGGACTGCTCACGGGCACAGGGTCTCCTTCTGGGCTGATGGAAGGCTCTGGAGCTGGAGGTGGTGGCAGCGCATAGTGAATGTCCTCAACGCCGCTGGACGGGGCCCTCGAAGACGGCGAGCTCCGTGCCCCGTGGGTTTGTTTCACTGTCTGCACGCCCGCCCGTTCGCCTTCCAGCCACCACATCGGTCTCCACATCGACCCAGTGGTCAAGGCCCTCGTGGGCCTCTTCAGCCTGGTGACGGGTGCGAGCCCTCGGTTTGCGGTTCACGGAGGGAGCGACCGGGAGAACCTGGCTCTGCAGAACGTCCAGGTGCACACCTCGTCCGCACGCAGGGACCGCAGGAAACCCAGGGGCGGCCGGCGGGGGGTCCACAAGCAGCCCGCCTCTTAGAGACGCGGAGCGTGCAGCCTCGTGGACGAAGATGGGGCTCTGCGTGTGTGCGTGTGTGAGATGTGCGGAGGGGTACGAGGGTGAGAGTGTGCACAGGTGTGTGCACAGGAATAGGTTAGTGTGCAAGAGTAAGGGAGTGGGGCATCTGAGTGTGCGTGTGTGGGGGTGCAAGCACGTGACTCTGTGTGTGTGAGTGTGCATCGGCGTGAGAGTCTGTGAGCATGAGGTGTGAGTGTGTCCGAGTGTGTGTGTCTTCTGCATCTTCAGGGATCGGCTACAGGGGAGCTGGACCTTGGGTGGTCCATGCAGGGAAAGAGGGGGCGTGAGCTACTTCTGCTGGGGTCTACCCTGTCTCCATCCCCTTCCTGGGGTTGCTGGTGGCCTTCCCCAGGGGTGCAGGGACTGGCCGGAGCAGCCGAGGTCTCTCCCGCTGGCCTTGCAGCCCAGTCTCTCCACTGCCGAGCTCTCATCTCAGGCCCTGGTCCCTCCCTGCTGAGTGCAGGAGCCCCTCAGGGAAGGGACCATGGGCCCCAGGACTCTCTGGCCGCTAGAAGCTCCTGCATCACTTAAGCATTCCCGCTGTCTGAGGTGTGGGGAGGTGGTGTTAGCGCACGTCCCCCCAGCCCCGGCCGGCATGGTGACACCCTCCTGTGGGCCAGGCGCGGGTGAGGATGGTCATCGCCTACCTCTTCGCTCAGCTGAGCCTCTGGTCTCGCGGTGCCCCCGGCGGGCTTCTCGTGCTCGGATCCGCCAATGTGGACGAGAGGTGTGTGCGGCCCCTAGCCTGGAGGAGACCCCGCTCCACCCGAGGCCACTCCTGTGGGTCTGTGCCCCCCTCACTCTGCTGCTGCTCTGGGTGCACCTTTGGGAGCAGTCAAGGAGTGGAAGAGGCACAGGAGTCAGATGAAAATGGCCATCTCTTCTGGCCTGGAAATCCTGACCCTTGCCCACAGACCGGACCCTGTTCGTACCATCAGCCGTCCGTTTAACGGGACACGGAGTGACCTTACACCCACCTCGGGCTTGGTTGAAGGAGCACCACTCGGGGCTGGCACTGGTCATCCCCCAAACTGTGTCCCCTCCGGCTTGCTGGATACCCCTCCTTGGCCATCCGCAGCACCTGCCCTTTCCCCAGTCTGCCCCAGCACATCAGACTCCCCTGAGACCCTCGAGTCTGCCAAGCTCTGGCTCCAGGGCCCCGGAAGAAGGCGTGTCCCGGCACCCAGGGGCAGGATGGCCAGGCCCCCAGGTTCTCGGAGTCTGCAGCTCCCAGGTCTGCTGCCTCGAAACCACCTGTCCTTTCTCTGGCCGCAGCCTCCTTGGCTACCTGACCAAGTACGACTGCTCCAGCGCTGACATCAACCCCATCGGCGGGATCAGCAAGACGGACCTGAGAGCCTTCGTCCAGCTCTGCGTGGAGCGCTTCCAGCTTCCTGCCCTGCAGAGGTGCGTGTGCCCGCGAGGCCATGGCTGTGCCCCTGGGGCGCCGGGTACGCGTCTTCTCAGCACAGCCCCGGCCACTCTGCCCCCTCTCAGCCACCTTCCGTAGCACCCATTGCCTGATGGAAGCGGTCGGGCCTCCAAGGGCACTCGGGCCCCGAGACCAGGTACCCGCTTCCTTCCCATCACTGCCACCCTGGCTGTGGCCAGATCCGGCGGCCACTGCCGCCCTCTGCCCCTCAAGAGGCTGGAAAGTCGGCGCTTCCCCGTCTCCACACTTGCGTGATGTCTGTCGCGCTAACACCCAGCTGTTGTAACCGACCTCTGTGTGCCCTGACCACAGCATCCTGGCAGCACCGGCCACAGCTGAGCTGGAGCCCCTGGCCCACGGACGGGTGTCCCAGACCGATGAGGTAGCCGTGCTGGCTTTGTCGCTGAGCTTCCTCCGCCACCTCCGCGTTCCGGGGCTCCTGCGTGCCCTCCTGTCTGCCCCCGAGCAACCGTGCTCCATAACTGGGGCCCCGGCTGGGAGTCCAGGGCTTAGCGTCACCGTTGCTGACCTCTGATGTTCAATTCGGGTCTCTCGAGGTTGGGGCCGGGAGGAGGCGGGGGCGGGGAGTTTGGTTCCATCTCCAGCAGAGGTTTCAGGCTGTCCCCCCAGCGCTGACCTGCTGTCACTCATGAGGCGCATCTCTTTCGTCCCCAGGAAGACATGGGGATGACATATGCGGAGCTGTCCGTCTACGGGAGGCTCCGGAAGGTCGCCAAGACAGGCCCCTACAGCATGTTCTGCAAACTCCTCGACATGTGGAGGGATACCTGCTCGCCCCGACAGGTGAGGCGCCCGGCGTCTGCGGGGAGCCAGCGGGTGAGGCGCACCTGACGTCCGAGGGGAGTTGGCAGGCGAGGCGCCCAGCGTCCGCAGGGAGCTGGCAGGCGAGGTCACCTTGCGGGTAGGTTTGGCTCTGGAGCAGGTGGCCACTGTGTGACTTTAGGGGGAGAGCACTCCGGAAGGAACCACAGCCCCGTTCTCAGCCCTCCCCTGCTCTGGCTGAGCTTATCTGAGTGGGGCTGGGCCCCCTCACAACACGCAAGCTCCTCCCCTCTTTGGGGGCAGAGGACGAACTCCGAGGTCAGAATATGGCTTCTTTTCCCCTAGTTGTCAGGCGCATTAGGGCTGAAGCCCATAGACAGGGTGGTCCCTGCAGAACCATCTGGAAGCTTCATGAAATAGCAATACATCTTCCTGGGACCCCTGCCCAGGTCTCCTGATGCAGTTTCCAGGATGCTGGAGTCAGGAACCCCCATCCTTACAGCTCCAGTTCGCTGCTCTAGCCCAGGCAGCAGCATCGGTCCACTCCTGGCTTTGGGGAAGTCCCAAGGCAGTGCTCTGCGGCTGCTGAGGGGAGGCTGTTAACTGGCCTGCGCGATGCTGCTGAGAACGCCAGTGTGGGGGCTTCCCGGCTTTGCTAACACCAGGCCCTGTGCACCCCTCGCCTCCCAGGTGGCTGACAAAGTGAAGTGCTTTTTCTCCAAGTATTCCATGAACAGACACAAGATGACCACACTGACCCCCGCATACCACGCCGAGAGCTACAGCCCGGACGACAACAGGTTCGACCTGCGGCCATTTCTGTACAACACCCGCTGGCCCTGGCAGTTCCGCTGCATCGAAAACCAGGTGAGCCGGGGGGAATGTTTTCTCTCCCTCTTAAACATCTGTCGAGGGAATACCAGCTCGTCTCCTCCACCTGCTCGTCTCCACGGAGGACTGAAAAGCTTTTTAATGTTCAGTCACTCCGTCGTGTCCGACTCTTTGTGACCCCATGGACTGTAGCACGCCAGGCTTCCCTGTACATGGTTAATGTATATGGTGGCATTTTTTTTACTGTCCTGCTTTCTGCCAAGCGTCCAGGATGTTTCAGGTCCATCAGAGCTTGGCATGTGCTGTTTTGGGCTGTACTGAGGATGCTAAAATTAGCAGCTCCATCCCACGGTCAGTGTGAGCCCAACCACTGTGATTTCTAGACTACTGGGGCGTCCAACTGGCTTTGCATTGTCTGAACCATCTGTTTTTCTTTATTGATTAATAGTAGAATAAAGGAAGCAGAAACAAAATCAATTTAATAGGCAAGTCTAGATCCTTCCCTTTTCTGTGATAGAGGCAAGTTCGAGGCAGCCCCTCCCCAGTGAAGGTGATGGGAGGAGAAAGACGGCTGATGAGTGAACACGGCATCCGTGAAAGTGATACATGGTGATACTGTTGCCAAGTCCAAGCTCGTCCTGCTTGATGCATGACAGTAAATGGAGAGATGAGTTGCTGAGACAGGGAATAGCGACTTTATTGGGAAAGCCAGTAGACCAAGAAGGTGGGGGACTCATGTCCTAAAGAACCATCTTGCCTGAGTTAGAATCCAGGCTCCTTTTATACTAAGAGGGGAGGGAGCAAAGTCAAACACTTGCTGGTTCCCGTGGGCTTGTGGGGGGGACGGCTCGTTTCCTTCTCCCTTGCAGTCACTCACAGGTGGGTCTGGTCAGTGTTTCCTGTGAACTAAACACAGGCATTTCAGCTTGGTGCTCCTTACCTGGGAGGCAGGGTTCCCAGAGATGACCCTTACGTATAATGGGCAACATCTCTTTAGGGCAGTGGTCCCCAACCTTTTCAGCATCAGGGACCAGTTTCACGAAAGACAGTTTTCCCAGAGATGGGGGGTAGGGGAGATGGTTCAGGTGGTAACGTGAGTGATGGGGGGCAGACGAAGCTTCACTTGCTTGTCCACCCACCGCTCAGCTCCTGCTGTGCAGCCTGGTTCCCAACAGGCTGTGGACTGGTGCCCGTCTATGGCCCGGGAGTTGGGGACCCCTGCTTTAGTGATAAATTGTAATAAATCCCAAAGGTTCTTTCCTCTTACAATAAGAGCCGCGTTGAGCTGGAGGACCGCGGGGTGGGGCAGAAGGGAGCATCCATGAGGAGGTGATGGGAGCCAAGCGACCCTGCGTAGCCGCGACCCTCCTCCAGGGGGCGTCAGGCCATGTCCAGAGACGTTATCCCGCCCGGGGTGAGGTCTGTACCCCACCCCATTTAGCAGACAGAGTCCAGAGATGAGGCTGAGCACCCCACAGTGCCGTGGACGCCCCCTCCCCACAAAGAACTAGTGAGGGGCCGGACTTGGCTCCGGCCAAGACATGCTCAGGCATGGGGTTCAGAGACCGCAGCTGGAAGATCCGCACATGTAGGAAAACACAGCTTGGTGAAGATGGGCTTGCTGTGACCTTCTAGCCCAGCAGTGACCCCTGTCCCCACCCCCGGCCGGCACAGGTCCTTCCAGACTCGGGATCTCCGCCCCACCCCACCCCACCCCCAACCCTAGGTCTCCTTGCCCTGCAGGTGCAGTTTGCAGACCTGCGTTTTCGATCCTGTGTCTGTGACGCTCTTTCGGGTAGATCGGTGCGTTTCAACAGCGTGGCTGTTCGGGCCCTCGTGGTGACCACCACGTCTCCTCTTCTAGGTCCTCCAGCTGGAGGGGAGACAGCGGCAGGAGCTAGACGGCGTGGACTGAGGCTGGGCCCTGTGCGGAGGGCTCCCCGCCTGCCAGCGACCAAGAGCGGGAGTGGAGCCCCATCTGACGTATTTCAAGGAGAGGGAACCATACAGTCTAGTTCCATTTTTAAAAAGGCTGAAGGGAAGAGGATGCGATTTTATTTGAATTTTTAATTGAAATACATACTGTGGATTTACAGTGTTGTGTTAATTACTGCTGGACAGCAAAGTGATTCCGTTTTATGTATATATGCATACTTATATCTTTTTTTATATAAATATTCTTTTCTATTAGAGGAGGTCGTAGGATATAAATACAGTTCTCTGTGCTGTGCTGTAGGGCCTTGTTGTTTATCCGTCCTGAGAACACGTGTGAACGTTTACACCTGCCGACCCCGCCTCCCGCTGCACCCTCCCCGGCCGCTCCCTGCTGGCTCCTGCAAGTCTGTTCTCTATGTCTGTTCCTGTTTTCGCAGAGAGGCTCCTTCGTGTCCTGGTTTAGACCCCACGTGTAAGCGGCGTCCTGTGAAGTTTGTCTGTCTGACTTCACTTAGTGTGACGATCTCTAGGTCCGTCCGGGCTGCTGCGCGCGGCGTCATTCCGTTCTTCTCTGTGGCTGAGTAGCACCCCGCCGCGTGTGCACTGCATCTTCTTCATCCACTCATCTGCCGGTGGATATCTGGGTCGCTCCCATGTCCTGGCTATTGTGACTAGTGCTGCAAAGAGCAGGGGGGTACACGTGCCTTTTTGGATTAGCGTTTCCTCCAGATAAGGAGGCAGCAGAGGGTGAGATGGTTGGATGGCGTCACTGACTCAATGGACATGAGTTTGAGGAAACTCTGGGCAATATGAAGGACAAGGAAGCCTGGTGTGCTACAGTTCATGGGATTGCAAAGAGCTGGACACGACTTAGTGACTGAACAACAGCCCACGAGTAGGATTGTTGGATCATATGGCAGCTCTATTTTTAGTTTTTGTCTTTTTTTTTTTAGGAACCTCCATATTGTCTCCAGAGTGGCTGTACCAATTTCCATTCCCACCAACAGTGGAGGAGGGTTCCCTTCTCTGCACCCCACAGAGGATGTGGTTTTAAACCCTCTTGAAGCCAGTACTTCCCCAGCCCCTCTGGCCCTTGTGTGGCATCTCCTGAGTCTCACCTGAGCTGCAGGAGGATTTTCCGGGCGGGGATGAAGGAGGTGCTGGGGGGTAGAGGGTGGTTCTAGAGTGACTGTCCCCACCGGTCACCCACCCTTGCAGTCTTTGTAGTTTTGCAAAGCAGCCCTTCCTCCTTTTCTTCTTCTGTCTTGCGTATGGTTCTTCTCACTGTAAACCGGCCCGTTTCCCTCAGTTCTGTTTCCTGCATGCATGCCCAGTTGTTCAGTCGTGTCTGACTCTTTGCAACGATATGGACTGTAGCCCGCCAGGCTCCTCTGTCCTTGGGGATTCTCTGGGCAAGAACACTGGAGCGGGTTGCCATGCCCTCCCCCCGGAGATCTTCCCGACCCTGCATCTTTTATGTCTCCTTCATTGGCAGGGGGGTTCTTTACCACTAGCCCTGGTTGTTGTGACTGTCGTTCTGAGGACCTCAACCTGCAGGGACGTAGGTCCTCCTGCAGCTTGTCCTGTGCCACCAGGGAGGGCTTCACATGTACCCGGGGCCAGGCTGTGGGGTCGTCATCCCTGACCCTGCCATGTGCTGCCCTAGGGAGAGACCTCTGGGGAGGCTGCTGTCCACTGTCCTTTCCAGCCTCCTCTGTCCATCTTGGTCTCACCGTCCTGGGGTGAGGCTGGTGTAGGTGGGATCAGAGAGCTGGGTTCTGGTTGCTGGCCTTGTGGAAGGTCCAGCTTGGGTGTGAGCGATACAGCTCAGCCCCCATTCTGCTGGAACCCCAGGACTTCCTGAGACTCCCCAGGAATATTTGCAAACTGCATCAGCATGAAGTTTCTACATGTGAGTTACCAAAAGACCCACCCAAGAAAAGAACCTGGCGAACAAAGAAAGAAATTTCTTGGTTGACGTGCTGAGTCCAGAGAGTGACAGCTTCAGGTTTGGCTGGACCCAGGGTTTGTGCCACATCATCGGAACTTGTTTCTCTCCTCCCCCAGCCTGTCTCTCAACATGGGCTTCCTCCGTTCTCTGCATCACGACACTGTGACTCTGGTTGTACAGACTCCCAAGTTCAAGTCCAGCAGGAGACTAGCAAGTGCATGGAGGGTTTCTTCAGTAGAAGCCCCGGATGAGCTCAGTTAGGCCATATGCCCATTTCTGAACTATTTGGCTGCCACCCCAAGGTCCTCCAAAGAGGACCAGGAGGTGTTACAGAATTAGGAAAAATAGATGGTGAGTTCTCCGAACAGGAAGCCTCAGGCCCTGGCCTGGCCCCAGCTCTGGACTACGTCCACGTTTCCTGCTGATGCGCCTGCAGAACTGGGCCGCACAGCAGGCGCACAGCCTTTCCTCACCTCCCCACGGTGACGGCAACACCCGGGGCGTGTTAAGAAGTCTCCACCGCAGGTGTGGGCCGAGGGGAGGAGACAGGGCACCCTGCCCTCTTTCCCCGAAGGCCGGCTCCATCTGCGTGTCTCCCACCCCAGGATCCAGAGCCCCTCCTGCAGGCGCGGGGGCAGAATGACCACTCCTCCCACACCCCACCAAGGGCCACAAGTTTGGGATGTAGTCACCTGACATAAAGGCAGCATATTATGCAATGATGAGAAGCCATGTCCTGCCCACCATCTCCAACCCCTGTTCTAGGAGAGTCTTGGCCTTGTGGAGCCAAATCCCAGGGCTACAGGCTGAATGTTCACACCCCCCGAAACTCACGTGTGGAAACCCTGTCCCTGCATGTGATGATGTTGGAGGAGAGGCCTCTGGGAGGTGATGAGAGCCTGTGTGTGGAGCCCCATGGAGGAGACCAGGGTCCTTATTGAGGCCCCAGAGAGCCCCCAGCTCCAGTGAGAAGTCACCAGACCGACCCAGAGGAGGGCCCTCCCCGCACCCCACTGGACCTGGTCTTGACTCCCAGCCTCCAGAGCTCTGAACCGCGCAGTTTTGTTCACAAGTCACCAAGTCAGTGACACGTGTTACGGCAGCGCACGTGTACTAAGACCCCGTGAAGGCGTTTTTCCTAAAACACAGCAACAGTCTCCTCTTAAAAGGAGAACGCAGTCCGCCTTCAGGAGACTCCAGAAAGAAAACAAAACTGGTCAAAGGTAGGTGATGTGGCCCAGTTCTGCTGATGAGTGTTCCCCTAATTCAAGGATGGTTTGGGGGGCATGGCCAGCCAGTGATGGGTGGGTCCAATGCGGGCAGTCCTCCCTGACCACCTGGGTCTCATCCCAGCCTAGGGCCCTCGCTGGTGGAGATACAGATAAACTCAAGATAACGTGACCACGGGGTTCAGCAGTGGAGGGGTGACGGCTCACACCATGCTGTCAGCTTCTGGGATGGCTGTCACCTGGGGTGACGGGCAGGCCCCCCATTGCAGGTGTCAACACCCCCCACTGTTCCTGAGAGGACAGGCACCTTGCTGACTCCCTGGGGAGAAGAGTCCTCCTGTCTGCTGCCCTGGCCCCCACAGCCCTGCATGCCCCCTTGAGGCCACGGCTCCTGCACCCTGTGCATTGGGAGCAGGGTGGGGGCCTCTGCCCCAGGGCAAGGAGGTGGAGGGCGGTCAGCCCTGGGGCAGTGGTCAGGGGCGGTGTCCTGTACCTTGTCCTGCAGGGGCCGCTTGCACTCAAAGGCCCCAGGACCCTGGCCGCTGGTCATCAGTGTATAGGGTGTGTCCCCCATTTATAAGGTAGGGTCCCCCAGCTCTAGGGCAGTGTCCCCCAGTTATAAGGCAATGTCCCCCAGTTATAGAGAGCGTTCCCCAGCTCTAGGGCAGTGTCCCCAATTATAAGGTAATGTCCCCCAATTATAGGAAGTGTCCCCCCAGCTTTAGGGCAGTGTCCCCTGGTTATGAGAGTCGCCAGAGCTTGGCTAATGAGAACCGATGGGTTCCTGTCTGCAGCACCAGCCTGTCACACAGGGTCCTTTTTTCTGAGCCCCACAGACAAGCCCCATGCCCCATCTCCTGTCAAGCCTCACGTCAAACCCAGAGCTAGCTCGGAGTCTCTGGGGTCGATCCTGAAAAGTAAGACCCACCAGCACCTTCTGCTCACCCTGGGGTGGTCCTACAAGCTTGGGCTGAAGTACTTCCCTCAAATGACCAAAGCAGTCTGGGGACCATATGGACAGCCGAGTGTCACTGTAGCATGAGTTACTGACGGAACCAAACCGGCCCCAACTGGACCTTGTCCCCCAGGTAGCACTGGTCACAAAGCTTTATTTTGCAGGAATTCTAAAGACGGAAGGAGAGGACTTTGAGAGAGAACACACATTCCAGAAAGTAGATCCACTTAAAAACAAAAGCACTGTATTCAGACCCCAGAACATGCCAGAAAAATGGGCAGAGGACAAAGGCACGTCGTCTCCAACGCCCAGGCTTTACCCGAGAGGAATTTTGCATCCCAACCTGGAAACAAGCAGAACTTTCACAATAAGTCAGATGTTGAAGTCGACCTTCTGAGGTTGGTCAGTGTGACTTCATAAACTTTCTGAAGGATAATCTGACAGGTTTTGAAAGGCTCAGTGGGATTCCCCAACAGCTCAGTGGTAAAGAATCCATCTGCCAGTGCAGGAGACACAAGAGACCTGAGTTCGGTCCCTGGGTCAGGAAGATCCCCTGGAGAAAGGAATGGCAACCCACTCCAGTATTCTTGCCTGGAAAATCCCATGCACAGAGGAGCCTGGCGGGCTACAGTCCACGGGGTCGCACAGAGCTGGACACGACTGAGCGCCTGAGCACAAGCAAAGGCCTCAGATGTGTGCATTTGGTTTCACACACACATACACACCTACTTCTGGTGATTTGTTCTCGGTTTTTACACAGAAGGGAGGCTGGGAAGGGAGCTCTTTGGGGGTGCTGACTTGGGGATCTCTCTCCTGCTGGTGGTGAGGTGTGGGTACGTCCACGAGACTGTAGGGACACTGATCCACTGGGAGCCCCCCACCATTCCATCAGAGGCTCACGCTCTCCGTCTTGCCAGTTGGGGTCACTTTCTGGTCCTCAGCATCCTCCATCTCCTCACCCAGGGCTCTTTGAAGGACCACCTTGAGGGCCTCCATCGACCGCTCCCTCTGAAGGCCCCCGATGAAGAAGTAAATGGCAGGGTTGGCCGTGCTGTTGACGCAGGACAAGAGGACACAGATGTCATTGAAGATGTGAATTTTCTCAGTTGTACAGAACCGGATGATACTGAGAGGCAGGCCGAAGAGGAAGCCCAGGAACGAGAGCAGGAGGACCAGGTAGAACTTTCTGGGCTGATGCTTCTGGGAGCTGGCCTGGACTCGCCGGAGCAACAACAGACTGGAAATGCCCAGGACGGAGAACTGGAGGAAGACCGACACAGCGGTGGCAGTCTTAAATTCGTCACAGAACTTTTCCTCTTTGGTGAATAACTGACCGCAGGCATGACCTCTCAGCACATTTAACAGAAAGGTCAGAATCCAAAGGAGCGTGCTCACGATGGCCAACAGGTGCTTGGGGCAATGACACCGATACCAGATAGGGAAGAGGGCGGACAGACAGCGCTGGAAGCTGATGGCGGTCATGATGCCCAGACCAGTGAGGTAGAAGAACCACCTCAGGACCATAAAGAGGGCATGAAGACCAAAGCAATGGTTGAGGAAAGGCTTCAGGATATGGCGGACAGAGAACAGGATCTGGAAGCCAAGGTTCATGAAATCCGCTATGGCCAGATTGAGGCTGTAGATGATGAAGGAGGTCTTCTTGTGAGACAGATGGACAAACCAGATCACGATTCCATTTCCCACCAGTCCGAAAAGGGCCACAACCACAGCGAGGGACCGGAGGGCCACATGCTCAACATCGTGTGACCCTTCAGCCCGCTCTGCAGCGTCAGGGCTGGAATGATGAGTCTCGCAGTAATTGTCCATGGTGAGGCGATCCGGGCTCGGCAGGACTGTTGGATCCCCCTGTCCTGTGACTCCTGGCACTCCTGGGGAGTCAGAGATGGAGGTATGGACCCTCAGGCAAGTGAGGGGGGCTCTCGCTTCTCCCCCTCTCCCCGTCTCCTCTTCCCTCTCCCCCGACTCCTTCCCTCCGTGCCTCCCACCTCCCCTCACTTGTCTCTTTTTCTCTCCCCGTCTCCTCTGTTCGCCCCCTCCCAAGCCCGGACACAAATGCTCTGAGTGCAGGTCCTTCCTGTGGTCCTTGGCTCTCTCTAGAGGGCAAGAGGGCAGCTCAGCTTTGTCCTCATGAGCAGGGCCTCTTGGGCATTCATCTCTACACTCAACAAACTGATCTGCTAGGTGTCCCCTCCAGCTTAGGCTCTGAGCAGAAAGCAGGGTGGGGGGAGTTGGGGGGATCTGGTCTCTGACCCCAAGAAACCCAAGGGATCAACCATTTACAGGACAGTGTGACTGTCCTGTGGCCATACTACAGGAGCTCTAGTACTCAGGTGGGAGTTGACCCTTGAAGACATGGTAGACGTTACCAAGAAGATGATACCGATGCAAAGAAACCACTTGAGGAAGAGCCAGGGGCTTGAGGGAGCATGTCTACTCCAAGGGTAGACCTCTTAGTATAGTTAGGCCATGAAGAGCAGTTTGGGGTACCGGGAGGGAATGATGGATGATGTGAAGGTGGGTGGAGGCATCTGGTCTGGCTCCTTACTTGGGTCCAGGTGCCGAGTCCACTGTGTTCAGCAGCTCAGATGCCCTGAGGTCTGTAGGGAGACCTGTGCCTGAGTCCCTGGGGATCTCGTCAACTCCAGTTGTTTCAATACCACCCTGATTCCAATGACTCAGGGAAGAGGGTCAGCCACGCAGGGGTGTCCTAATCCCCAGGGCCCATGATGACTTAGATTTGGAGAGAGGAGATAAAAGTTACACATGGAATTAAGGCCGCCAACCAGCTGACTGTAAGATAGGCAGATGGGCCCTTCAGGTAACCACAAGGGTCCTTATGAGAAGGAGGTGGGGTAGGAGAGTCAGAGAAGGAGCTGTGATGTGGGAGACAAAGTAGGGGTGATGTGATAGCTGACTTTGAAGAGCAGGGAAAGGGCCCCAGTCAAGGATGCAGGCGCCTCCAGAAGACGAAAAGAGACCAGGGAACAGCTTCTCCCCCGGGGCCTCTGGAAGAGAGACAGCCCTGCTCACACCTCGATTTTAGCCCAGTGAGACCTATATTTTGGATCTTGGGCCTCCATAACTGTAAGGTTATAAATCTGTGGTTATTTGCTGCGGCAGCTCTGAGGAAACTCCTGTGTGAGGTCTCCCATTGCATGGTCAGGCTCAGGTTCTGAGAGGTCCTCTCTGCCCTTCAGGTTACATGCTTCTTGCCTTTCCCCTCCCTTATTTCCAACTTCTCCTTGTTTTGTACTCGGCCTAACTCAGCTCCTCTTCTTTTCTCATCCCCTAGAAGCTGATATTTTCCAGGTTGTGTTCCCCAGCGTTCTGTCCTGTTTTCTTTAAACCACACCCGTGAATCCGATCTCATCCACTCACATGGTCTCTTGTTCGTCACTCAGTTCCCAAACACACATCGTCAGCCTCCATCTCTCCAGCCCTAGACTTGCTTATCCAATTGCCGACGAATAATGCCATGTTTAACACTATCCCCCAAGTGTGTGCTCTTCAATGCATGCTCTCATTGCTACAAATTACATCCCCACGCAGGACCCCGTCCACTAGATCTGAAATGTGGACTCACTGGTGGGCGCCAGGGGGACTTTGGGATCAGAGGGTTTGGGTTGGGTGCCTACCCCTCCCGCTAATTAACTAGTGCATTTGCTTCCCCGGTGGCTCAGACAGTAAAGTCTGCCCTCAAGGCAGGAGACCCGGGTTCAATCTCTGGGTTGGAAAGATCCCCTGGAGGAGGAAATGCAACCTACTCCAGTATTCTTGCCTGGAAAATCCCATGGACAGAGGAGCCTGGCGGGCTACAGTCTGTGGGGTTGCAAAGAGTTGGACACGACTGAGCAATTAACACTTGTATGATGTGCTCAAAAGTTGTACTATAGTAGATGCAAGCTACTGCATAAAAAATAGATAAACAAGGACCTACTGTATAGCACAGGTAACTGTATTCAATATCTTGTAATAACCTATAATGGAAAAGAAACAGAAAGAATATATATGCATACATATAACAAAGTCATTTTGCTGTACATCAGAAATTAACACAACATTGTAAATCAATGATACTTTAATTTAAAAAAATTTTTTTAAGTTTTAAAGCAGACTTTGAAGAAGGAAGTCAGTAAGTAGAAGATAATTCATTTTTACTTATGTTGATTTGGGATTGTTTGTGGAACACCCACGTAAAGACGTTCAGATAGCCAAGATTTTGGAAGGGAGCTGTGGTCTGGAGGTGTAGATTTAACAAACATCTTAAGTGGGAGCTGAAGCTGCTGAAGGGGAGGACACCACAGGGTGGAAAGGGGCAGGGCTGGGGAACAGTGCAGAGGAAGACACAGTAGGGAGTGAGGGCTGGGCAGCTCAGAGCCGGGCTCAGAAGCAGATGGGGGCTGGCAGCACAGCAGCAGGTCCTGGAAGTTTGAACTAGTGAAATACATCAGCAGCTGGCAGGGTTTACCGTATTTCAGATGGCTTTAGACTGTAGATCTGTAATGCACTAGTAACAATTTTCTAATGACACAGGGTTGATCACTAGGAGATGAGTGTCATCAAGAATGACTTCTGCTTTGCTCACCAAAATCTCCCGAGGCCCTGTTTTTGGAAGGAACCTGCCCCCCTGGGCTGGGCAGTGGCTTCGATGGTTGAAGGCTGGTCAGGACAAAGCCATCTTCACTGAGGTAGGCTCATCTTTGGTCCTAGACTGCCTCTTTCAGGAGCCCTGTGACTGCTGGCTTCAGTAGCTGTCCCATTTCAGACTTCTGTGGTTTAAGGCACTTGTCTCTCTGTGCTGTGTAGTCCTGATGTAAAAACGGCATCAGCCAGTTCAGTGGCTCAGTCGTGTCTGACTCTTTGTGACCCCATGGACTGCAGCACACCAGGCCTCCCTGTCCATCACCAACTCCCGGAGTTTACCCAAACTCACGTCCATTGAGGCAGTGATGGCATTCAACCATCTCATCCTCTGTGGTCCCCTTCTCCTCCTGCCCTCAATCTTTCCCAGCATCAGGGTCTTTTCAAATGAGTCAGCTCTTCGCATCACGTGGCCAAAGTATTGGAGTTTCAGTTTCAACATCAGTCCTTCCAATGAACACCCAGGACTGATCTCCTTTAGGATGGACTGGTTGGACCTCTTTGCAGTCCAAGGGACTCTCAAGAGTCTTCTCCAACACCACAGTTCAAAAGCATCAATTCTTCGGCACTCAGCTTTCTTTATAGTCCAACTCTCACATCCATACATGACCACTGGAAAAACCATAGCCTTGACTACACATATCTTTGTTGGTAAAGTAAGGTCTCTGCTTTTTAATATGCTGTCTACGTTAGTCATAACTTACCTTCCAAGGAGTAAGAGTCTTTTAATTTCATGGCTGCAGTCACAATCTGCAGTGATTTTGGAGCCCCCAAAATAAAGTCAGCCACTGTTTCCCCATCTATTTGCCATAAAGTGATGGGACCGGATGCCATGATCTTAGTTTTCTGAATGTTGAGCTTTAAGCCAACTCTTTCACTCTCCTCTTTCACTTTCATCAAGAGGCTCTTTAGTTCCTCTTCACTTTCTGCCATAAGGGTGGTGTCATCTGCATATCTGAGGCTATTGATATTTCTCCTGGAAATCTTGATTCCAGCTTGTGCTTCATCCAGCCCAGCATTTCTCATGATGTACTCTGCATAGAAGTTAAATAAGTGGGGTGACAATATACAGCCTTGACATACTCCTTTTCCTATTTGGAACCAGTCTGTTGTTCCATGTCCAGTTCTAACTGTCACTTCCTGACCTGCATATAGATTTCTCAGGAGGCAGGTCAGGTGGTCTGGTATGCCCATCTCTTTCAGAATTTTCCACAGTTTATTGTGATCCACACAGTCAAAGGCTTTGGCATAGTCAATTAAGCAGAAATAGATGTTTTTCTGGAAGTCTCTTGCTTTTTCGAGAGTGGATGTTGTCAACTTGATCTCTGGTTCCTCTGCCTTTTCTAAAACCACCTTGAACATCTGGAAGTTCACGGTTTTCCTGAAGCCTGGCTTGGAGAATTCTAGGCATCACTTTACTAGTGTGTGAGGTGAGTGCAATTGTGCGATAGTTTAAGCATTCTTTAGATCTTCAGTCTAACACTTTCCCAACTGAGCTATTTTGGCTGGATAGTTTGAGCATTCTTTGGCATTGCCTTTCTTTGGGATTGGAATGAAAACTGACCTTTGGCAGTCCCGTGGCAACTGCTGAGTTTCACAAATTTGCTGGCATATTGAGTGCTGCACTTTCACAGCTTCATCTTTTAAGATGATGGGGAAACCCCATTGGAGAAATGTCCAGAAGGGCAGGACCTAGGCATCAGTGGTGTGGTCCACATTGAGACATCAGAGTTCCCCATCAAAGCAGCAGGCAGAAGCCTGGGGGCCAGGGAGAAGAGGTTGGATGAACAACAAAGCAATGGCAGGTCAGGGAAGACACAGGGAAGTGGTAGGCAGGAGGAACCTGAGAAGCCACAGATGCTCTGGGCTCCAAAGCAGACTCGAGCTTACCACCCGGGGAATGTAGTAAAGGAGGAGGCGGACGGCTCGCTCTTACCTTGGGTGCTGGTTCAGTCCAGGATCCTGTCTGTGAGAGCAGGAAGGACCTTCTCAAGGAGTCTGATCTTGGAGAAGTCCACTCTCTCCCTGGGCCACTGAGCCACCCTCAGGAGCTCCTTAGGAGAGTGGGGCTCTGAGTGTTATCAAGTTGGCTCGAAGCCGCTTGTCTTTTCCTGTGTGGGGTCACTGGCCAATCAGAGTCCAAGCATCATCTCAGGAGCGTATCTCACGGTCACGTTTCCTCCCCCGTTGCCTCATCCTCACATTCGCTTTCTGCCTCGATATTCTCAGAATCGCTGTCTCTACTTGTGGCTTTTTCTCTGAACCAAATCTTTACCACACATTTGCAGCACACTGGAACAAGCCTGACTCTTGGCATCCATCATCTCGGTGAAGTTTGAGACTTTGAACTACCCGCTATACCTTGGTGGCTTTGCCTTATGTGAGAGTCGTGCCTGGGAGAATGTCCCTCCAGGGCCACACTGCGTGGGATCTTCCTCCTCAACTCACATCCTGATCTTCCCCGGTACTCTGTCCCTTAATCTCTTTCCAAGTCTCAGCCTCTCATATCCCCACAACCACACAGGTGTCCTGGACGCTGAGCACCCTTGCTTCTAGACTAGCACTTCCAGGGGGGACCATGGGGTTGGGTGGGAACAGCTGAATCTACTCCATCTGAACACGTGAGCCACGTTCTTTTCAGAAATCACGTCTAGTTGTGGACAGGATGACCTCCTGCCCCTAGGGAGAGACAGCAGGAGGATGAGGATGGAGAGAGGCTAGCTCCGGCCAAGCCCCCTGGGAAGATCAGAAATAAATGATGAAAGTCTCAAGTCATGCCCTCTGGCGTGGAGTCACCATGGTCCAGCCCAGGCTCCTAAGCTTCCCAGGGATGAGCAGAACCAGAAATCATTTATCACACCTTCCAAAGTGTTAGGAAAGACCCTGAGGATGGGAAAGATCGAGGACGAAAGGAGAAGGGAGTGGCAGAAGATGAGATGGTTAGGTAGCATCACCAGCTCAGTAGCCATGAATTTGAGCAAACTCTGGGAGATAGTGGAGGACAGAGGAGCCCCGTGTGCTGCAGTCCATGGCTCGCGAGGAGTGAGACACGACTTAGTGCCTGGAAAACACATTCCAAATTCGCCCCGGAAAGATTTTTCCTGCTATGTTCAGTTTTACTTCCAATTGCATGAGATACTTTCCCGTGATGAGCAGCTGGTGTGGTCTTTCCAAGACTGTGCCTCCCAGAACTGACAATTAGACACACTCGACAAGAACAAGAAGGGAAGGAAAGTGTCCTGCTGGTCGTAGGAGAGGACACTAATCGTATCTGCCCAAAAGACAGGTGCATGCCTAAAGCTTGGCATCTTTGTGTCAGCCAGCTCAAGCGTCTCCCACAGCTGGATACGGTAAGTGAAAAGGGCACCGCGTCCCCCCCTTTCCACATCTCTAGGAACTCCTCAAAGGTGGTTCACAAGTATTTTGATCTTAAGGCCCCAAAGAACTTTGGTGTGTGTCATTTATACCTATTGATATTTACCATCCTAAAGCTGAAGAATTAAAATGCATAAAGTTATTTTAAAATAAAACAATAAGCCCATGTCGTGTTACCATGGTAACTTCCCGACTCAGGGACTGAACCTGGGTTTCCTGCATTACAGGCAGATCTTTACTGTCTGAGCCACCCAGTCTATTTTTAATGAAAAGTAAATACAGATTTTTTTTAAAAAATATAGAATCTCAGTGAGAAGAGTGGTGTTGTTTTACATGTTATGCACATCTTTTCAGTGTCTGGCTCATGGGAAGACAGTTCGAGTATCTGTTTCTGCATTTGATCTGTTGCAAAATGTTAGTTTGGTCGATGTGCATGAAGAAAACCTGACCTCACACAGATATGTTGGAGGAAAAGGGAAGAGGAGTTGGATGGCCTTTCCAGGACCGTTCTGTGAAACTTGAAATGTACATGGATGCTCAGTCGCTTCAGTCATGTCTGACTCTTCATGACCCTATGGACCGTAGCCCTCCAGCTCCTCTGCCCATGTGATTCTCCTGGCAATAATACTGGAGTGGGTTGCCATACCTCCTCCAGGAGATCTTCCTGACCTGGGGATTGAACCTGCATCTCCTGAGTCTCCTGCATTGCAGGCAGATTCTTCACCACTGAGCCATCAAGAAAGCCCATGCTTCCTTGAAGTTATGCCAAAACTTAACAAGTGGTAGTTTCTTCAAGGTTAGTCGTAATGTGGAATCTGAAATCATATCAATAAACTTTCATACACTGTTAAGTTAAAATCATTTATCTAAATTGCATTTTGGTCAGATCTTTTACCATATATTATTTTCATAGTATCATTTATAAGTCATCTGGAAAATATCGGTTCATGGAGTTATGTAGATTTTTCAGGTATTGACACAATTCGTTATACACTCTATCATCTATCTATCTATTGGTCTATCGTGGGGCTTCCCTTGTGGCTCAGTGGTAAAGAATCCACCTGCCAATTCAGGACACATGGGTTTGATCCCTGGAGAAGGAAATGGCAACACACTCCAGTGTTCTTGACTGGAGAGTCCTATGGACAGAGGAACATGGAGGGTTACAGCTCACGAGGTCACAAAGAGTCAGAAAAGACTTAGCGACTAAACAACAGCCTATCAGTCTGTCACGTTGTTAACATCCCCGTGAATCTCATCAGAAAACTCTAATCATTGGGAAGCCATTATACTCAGTGTAACAGATGCATGTTTTTTTCGGAATTCTAATTTTTTTCTTGAAAATCCAAATGGTATCAGTGGCTCCAGTTGTTTTCCTTGAAATGACTGGCTCACTTTGTTCATTTTGAGAAAATTTATATGCACAGTTATATTCTAGTTGAGCTATTTCAAATCCTGAAAGATGATGCTGTGAAAGTGCTGCACTCAGTATGCCAGCAAATTTGGAAAACTCAGCAGTGGCCACAGGACTGGAAAAGGTCAGTTTTCATTCCAATTCCAAAGAAAGGCAATGACAAAGAATACTCAAACTACCGCACAATTGCACTCATCTCACACACTAGTAAAGTGATGCCTAAAATTCTCCAAGCCAGGTTTCAGCAATACGTGAACCATGAACTTCCAGATGTTCAAGCTGGTTTTAGAAAAGGCAGAGGAACCAGAGATCAAATTGACAACACCCACTGGACCATCGAAAAAGCAAGAGAGTTCAAAAAAAACATCTATTTCTGCTTTATTGACTATGCCAAAGCCTTTGAGTGTGTGGATCACAATAAACTGTGAAAAATTCTGAAAGAGATGGGCATACCAGACCACCTGACCTGCCTCCTGAGAAATCTGTATGCAGGTCAGGAAGCAACAGTTAGAACTGGACATGGAACAACAGACTGGTTCCAAATAGGAAAAGGAGTACATCAAGGCTGTATATTGTCACCATGCTTATTTAACTTATATGCAGAGTACATCATGAGAAACGCTGGGCTGGAAGAAGCACAAGCTGGAATCAAGATTTCCAGGAGAAATATCAATAGCCTCAGATATGCAGATGACACCACCCTTATGGCAGAAAGTGAAGAGGAACTAAAGAGCCTCTTGATGAAAGTGGAAGAGGAGAGTGAAAAAGTTGGCTTAAAGCTCAACATTCAGAAAACTAAGATCATGGCATCCAGTCCCATCACTTCATGGGAAATAGATGGATAAACAGTGGAAACAGTGGCTGACTTTATTTTGGGGGCTCCAAAATCACTGCAGATTGTGACTGCAGCCATGAAATTAAAAGACTCTTACTCCTTGGAAGGAAAGTTATGACCAACCTAGATAGCATATTCAAAAGCAGAGACATTACTTTGCCAACAAAGGTCCATCTAGTCAAGGCTATTGTTTTTCCAGTAGTCATGTATGGATGTGAGAGTTGGACTACAAAGAAAGCTGAGCGCCAAAGAATTGATGCTTTTGTTCTGTGGTGTTGGAGAAGACTCTTGAGAGTCCCTTGGACTGCAAGGAGATCCAACCAGTCCATCCTAAAGGAAATCACTCCTGGGTGTTCACTGGAAGGATTGATGCTGAAGCTGAAACTCCAATACTTTGGCCACCTGATGCAGAGAGCTGACTCATTTGAAAAGACCCTGATGCTGGGAATGATTGAGAGCAGGAGGAGAAGAGGACGACAGAGGATGAGATGGTTGGATGGCATCACCGACTCAATGAACATGAGTTTGAGTGGACTCTGGGAGTTGGTGATGGACAGGGAGGCCTGGTGTGCTGCGGTTCATGGAGTCGCAGAGTCGGACACAACTGAGCAACTGAACTGAACTGATATGCACAGTTGGTCAATCAATCATGCTTTCAAATAAAAATGGTGATCAAGAGAAGGAAGAAGCTAGTTAAGATCTCAGCTCAAGTAATTGCAATGCTTGAAAAAGTTATTGTACTTTGGTATAAAGCCAAAGTGACAGATATTTATAATATATTATATTTATTAAATATGTAATGTTAGTTATATAATATGCAAGTTTATTATATATTATATTATATACTTAGATTAATATACTTCCCTGTTTAGTCACATAAAGTATTAAAAAGTCATGTACTCAAGGCATATATTTCACAAAATTAAGAGTTTTTTTTTTTAATTAAGAGTTTTTACTGCTTCATCAAGAGTAAAGGACATTCCTGGGTGAAGGTGCCTTTTCGGAAAATTGCTGTGAAGCCGTGATGATGGGAAAGAATACGACACAATAGTACTGTCACACTTTTTGCCGCTTCTTTGATCTGAGCTAAGGCACAGGCTGTTTAATCCATCATTGCTTTTGCATCCATCAGTGAAAATCTCAACAAAGGTGTTCCAGAAGAAGCCATGAAACAAACAAACAAAAAAATTGTTCAACATTTTGAACATTTCAGCACTTTTATTTGTTGCCAAGCATTCATATAAAAGTTCTCCGATAATTAGTTGCTGTTGCTACCAGATGAATTCCAGAAGTTCAGGACTATCTATCAATTTTAAGAACTATATGTGAAGAGAGTATATTAACTCAGTTTTCGTGTCACTGCTAAACCTTTCAGCCAACAAGTTTACTGTATCATTAGAAAGTAGGTGGACGTGTGAGAGTGTTAGTCGCTCGGTCGTGTCCGACTCTTGTGACCCCATGGACTGTAGCTCACCAGGCTCCTCTGTCCATGGGATTCTCCAGGCAAGAATTCTGTAGTGGGTTGCCATGCCCTCATCGAGGGGATCTTCCCAACCCAGGGATCGAACCCTGGTCTCCTGCATTGAAGGCAGATTCTTTATCCCCTGAGCCACCAGGGAAGCCCTTAGAAAGTAGGGGGACCAGAATTCTTTCAGTGACTTTCCTCCAGCTGACATTCATCAGCATCAACTCTACAGGTTGAGTAAGTCATGGAAGTAAGTGTCATGGTTAGCAGGTGGGAACAGAGATACCATCACCATTTACAAGAAATAAGGAAACTTTAGGCAAAGTAAGCAGATTCTCACAGCTACATAAGATGGGAAACAGTATTCATGTTTCTACAATATGTTATCTAAAATGTTCAGTTTTCAACAAAAGTTACAAGACATGCAAAAGAAATGTGAAAGTATGACTCATACACTGGAGTAAGAGAGAAGTAGAGAACAGAGATGGTCAGACCGACCAGATGTTGAATTCAGCAGGAAGACTTTAAAGCAGCGACTACAGATACACTCAAAGCGCTAATAGAAACCATGCCTAAGAAGGAAAGAAGTGTGTGATGACAGTATCTCATCAAGTGGAGAAAAATCAATAAAGAAACTATTACGTATAAATGGATAAAAAGGTCCTACTGTATAGCATAGGGAACTATGATCAATATCCTGGATAAACCACGATGCAAAAGAATGGAAAAAACGTATGCGTGTGTGTGTATGTGTATGTGCGTGTGTATGTGTGTGTATGTGTGTATGTATGTGTGTGTATGTGTATGTGTGTGTGTATGTGTGTGTAGCAGATTTTGCTGTATAGCAGAAATGAACATAACACTGTAAATCAACTGTACTTCAATTAATTTTTTAAAAAGAAAGAGAAATGATTTTTTAAAAGAACAAATAGAAATTCTGGAGTTTAAAATAGAGTTGAAAGTTCACTACAAGGGCTCAAAAGGAGATTTGAACTGTCAGAAGATGGATTTAGCAAACTTTAAGATCGATTGATAGCAATTATATAAATCAAAGGTAAATGAGGGGAAAGAATGAGCAAAAATGAAAAGTCTCAGGAAACTGTGGGACATGATGAAGTACCAAAATATGCATAATGGGAGCCCAGGAGAGGAGGGAGAGAAAAGAGAAAAAAAGAAATGATGGCTTAAGACTAAAATCTATTAAGAACATTTATGGCAACCCACTCCAGTACTCTTGCCTGGAAAATCCCATGGATGGAGGAGCCTGGTGGGCTGCAGTCCATGGAGTCGCTAAGAGTCGGACACGACTGAGCGACTTCCCTTTCACTTTTCACTTTCATGCATTGGAGAAGGAAATGGCAACCCACTCCAGTGTTCTTGCCTGGAGAATCCCAGGGATGGGGGAGCCTGGTGGGCTGCCGTCTCTGGGGTCGCACAGGGTCGGACATGACTGAAGTGACTTGGCAGTAGCATATAACCAAGAAGTTCAGTAAACTCCAAGGGGTTCTCATCCTCATCTTAGGGATGCTGAAACAAAGGCGGGGGATGATTAATGGCTTCTCAGTCAAGCAAGAATAGAGTCAGGGTCTCCCCAAGGTGGTCTGAATCTACAGTTAGAGGTCTTAATAACCATCCTCTGTGGCTTCAGTGACATGTTTCCCTCCAAAATTCAGAGTATGTTTTTCATGTGATTCCTGCAGACCATGAAAGTGCAGTGATTTTACAAGCATGTGAAGATAAATGCAAAAAAAGTGAGTGTTAGTCACTCAGTCATGTCCCACTCTTTGCGACCCCATGGACTGTAGCCCACCAGGCTCTTCTGTCCATGGAATTCTCCAGGCAAGAATGCTGGAGTGGGTAGCTATTCCCTTCTCCAAGGAATCTTCCCAATCTAGGGATCAAACCCAGGTCTCAGGCATTGCAGGCAGATTCTTTACCATCTGAGCCATCGGGAAGCCCAAGATAAATGCCATTAGTTCTTAACTATTGACCCTGAGAATATCAGCGGTTTGTAAGGACTGTAACAGTACACATTTTTGAGCAATAATTTTTTTCTTATCTTTAACAAACTAAATTATATGACATAAAAACTTAAACATACATCATTTACTGTAAACACAATATACTGATTTAAAATGTAAACAATAATTGTATAATGGCTAAATATTAATATCCCCTACCAGATACTGTTAAGAATTTGAGGCATTTACACACACAAAGGTTTAAAACTTTTAGATGGTTGAAAATGGTGGAATCATGTGCAAGGCCATGGAGAAACTGTCGAGGAAGGGTTGAGGAAAAAATCAAGGAAGAAATCAAATAACTGAAGAGCTACAATGACAGAGATGGCATTGGTGGTTCAACGGCAGGATTCTCACCATCCTACAAGGAGGACGATGGATGGCGAGCCTGAAAACAAAGAAACAGGCTTTGAGATGCGAAGGACAGAGATCGACTGTAAGGCTAATGGTGTAACAATCTCTTCCCCACTTCTCACCCTGCCACAGCCTTCCTGCCATCTCACCTGAGGGTCCAGAGAAGATGGTGAGGCCAGGGGCGAGTGAGAGGGTTCTCACACTCGGAGGAAAGGTGAGAGCATGATCTCCTACAGAGAAGTCCCATTTCTTCTCCACCGCCCATCTTGGTTCACGCGTGTCCCCTCCAGGGACAGATTCACCTCTGTGCCCAGGTGGACTGTTCTAGAAGGCACCCAGGGGCACGACCCTTGGAAAGACCAATAGCCTAGTTGCCTTTTTTATAGAAATAAAAATCAAGCCACATTATACAATGAAGAACATGAGAAGTGGTCCATGGGATGGGTCCAGGCTCTAGATCCTAGCATCTCTGGGGCATGTTGCTGCGTGATGGAGGTGGGAAGGGTGTTGGATGTTGACTTACTGTCGGTACCTCGCGCTCACCACCAAGAACGTTTGGGACAGACTCTTCCACGGATGGGACCACTGGAAGAGCAGAAGCTGAAACACATCTCTAGGACCCATTCCCAGTGCTCTCAGAACCAACCCCTAAAGTGTTGTTGGGGCAACCATGGAGGCATCACTTGAGCTAGAAGAAAGTCTGCCTAAGGCCAGGTCTTGAGAGGGTTGCTCCCGGCCGTATCTTCCCTGCATGTAAGTCCCAGCCCCATTTCCTCCCTGGAATCTGGAACCCCAGCTGTGTGGAGGGGGGACACACACATGTCAGAACCAAAAGAACGTCATGCCCAGCTGGGCAGGGAGCGACGATGCCACAGGCCGCTGAGCACACGGGCCTCCCCTCTACCAGCTGGAAGAAGCTGGTGTTTCCCAAGAGAGTCAGAGATGCCCTCTGCGTACTGCAGGCCAGAACCCGTTAGCTCCAAGCCCACCAGTACCAAACTCAATTTTGACACAGCCAATTGCTTTTTTCAGTTGAAGTGTGGCTGATTTACAGTGCTGTGCTCATGACTGCTACGCAGCAAAGTGATTGTTATACATATACACACATTCTTTTTAACTATTCTTTCCCATTTTGATTCTCACAGGATATTGAATATAGCTCCTTGTGCTATACAGTCGGACCTTGTTGCCTATCCATTATGTATATAAAAGCAAACCTCTGCCAACCCCATCCTCCCACACTGTCCCTCCCCCAGCCCCTCCACCTCGTCAACCCACAGTCCATTCTCTGTGTCCGTGACTCTGTCTCTGTTTAAGGTAGGCTCATTCGTGCTGTACTTCAGATTTCACATTAAGTGATATCCTGATATTTGTCTTTCTCTTTCTGACTTACTTCACTTAGAGCCCAAATAAACAGATTTTAAGTCAGTCAGGACCTGCCTGTTTATCCAAAACTGCAACCATCATCTGTGAGCAATAGATAAGACAAACAACCGGCCAGGAAAGACCTCAAGCCACAGCTCCGCTTGGCGCTCTCTGACACAGAGGCTCCCACCACGCTGCTGAGTGATGTCACCGAGACCCACAATCCCTCTGAAACTCCCCTCTGCCCCAGCAGCTCCCCTGTGCCAGGTGGCACCCTGTGCTGTGGCTTCTGGAGGGTCCCGCTCTATGGGGGACTTCCTCCCGTGCAAACCTGGCAGAGTGCACCCTGATGACGCTGCTGGGTACCGCTACCAGCTCACGGCCATATCATTCTCTTTAATCCAGCCCCCAGGCCCCTCCAACTTACGCCTGGGTCGGGCCACCTAGGGCCTCTGACTCTGTCCTCATCTGAAAAGTGAAGACACTCATAGGCCCTGTGTGTGTCGCTCGGTTGTGTCTGACTCTGCGACTTGAGGAACTGCGGCCCGCCAGGCTCCTCTGTCCATGGGATTCTCCAGGCAAGAGTACTGGAGTTGCCATTCCTTTCTCCAGGGGATCTTCCCAACCCAGGGATCTAACCCAGGCCCCCTGCACTGCAGGCAGAGTCTTTACCATCTGAGCCACTAGGGAAGCCCACAGGTCTGCTGCCGCTCAGAAGTCAAGTCAGGAACTGCTGCCTGGCTGCTGTTCTGGGCAACGGTCCTCAAGCCTTTCCTGACTCTCAACACCCTTTTCTCAACAGCCGCTCAGAGTGGGACGCACTGAAGCCCACGCAGCACCGACCCCCTCACACGCCCATTTTCTTGTTTCTCTGTTCACCTCTTCGACGTGCTTGCTTGTGCTTCAGTCTTTCCTGAACGTGAAAATGTAAAGACTAAAATATGAGACAGAGGAGCAACTGATGAGGGATGACATTCCAGAGAATGTAAGAGAATTCTGGAGACCCCACTGACCGCAGCATCACAAGTCATCAGAGCATCCCTGTTCTCCTGGCCCTCAGCTTCCCCCTGCTCTGCGCCCGCAACCACATGCATCGTCTCTGACCTGGACCACACCCCAGATGGCTGCTCACTCTGTCTAGCACCCCCACCCAGAACCGGAGGTCTGCCTCGAAGAGAATAACCAGCCCTCTGGAAGGCAAGTCGGGCCCACTCCTTTCTTCCTTGTCTGGGATACTCTCCAAGTGGCTCCAGACATTCAGGGCGAGGGCTTCTCTGCTCTCCTGCCAGGAGCATGCAGCCCCTTCCCATGCCCCCCGCCTCCCCGCGGGGTTGCTCTGGCCTCAAGCATGTGCTGAGCTGTAAGAAGCGCAAGCCTCCCCTTTCTCTGTGTTGAATGTCTTAGAGGCCTCCCTGCCCCTGACGTGGGTGAGGACAGTAACAGGGAAACCCAGGCTGCCTCTGCTCGGGTCTGTTGTGGGGACAATGGCCTCTCCATCACTCCTGAGGCCTCCAGGTGCCCAGTGCTGGCGACCAGATCACATGACGTGAAATTGCCGCCTCTGTGGTCAAAACCCTCTGGGCACCGGT
This sequence comes from Bos indicus x Bos taurus, assembly GCF_003369695.1. NCBI lineage: Eukaryota > Metazoa > Chordata > Mammalia > Artiodactyla > Bovidae > Bos > Bos indicus x Bos taurus. The sequence goes on along the minus strand of NC_040104.1, from coordinate 2,825,622 downwards.
GGCTTCTTGTGGTCCAGCCTCTACCTTGTTCCTATCCGAGGCCACCGATAGGCGGTGTTTTACAGCCGTGCAGACCCCCACGTGCTTCCTCCCGGCTCCCACAGGACAGACAGACCCGCCGGGTTAACTGTTACTGACACGCTGTCCAGCAGCTGGAGGCTGCAACACGACTGATGTATTCTTTCAAGGTGTTGGATTTTGCAAAGTCTCTAGCTGCCAGACTCTTGGAAAAGAACAGGTGGGCTGGGGGACCACCCTTGCCTGAAGGTTTGTGACTCCGGCTCAGCCAGCTTTGCTGGACAGCACTGGGAGGGGTGACATGCTGAGCTGGGGTGGCAAGAGCCCCCCTGAGGACCAGACCTAGCCACGAGGGCAAAGCTGGTCTTCATGGTCAGACGGTCTGGACTTCCAGGATGGCTCCCACGTGTTACGGGATTTAAACATTCTTCTCATTTCCTGGGGCTTCCCTGATAGCTCACTGGTAAGGGATCTGCCTACAACGCAGGAGACCCTAGTTCAGTTCCTGAGTCAGGAAGATCCGCTGGAGAAGGGATAGGCTACCCGCTCCAGTATTCTTGGGCTTCCCTTGTGACTCAGCAGATAAAGAATCTACCTGCAACATGGGAGACATGGGTTCCATCCTTGAGTTGTGAAGGCCCCCTGAAGAAGGAAAAGGCTACCCTCTCCAGAATTCTGGTCTGGAGAATTCCATGGACTATACAGTCCATGGTGTCACAAAGAGGCAGACACGGCTGAGCAGCTTTCACTTCCACTTGCTCCTTTCCTTGAGCTTGATTGTTCTCACCTTCATGAAAAGTAACTATCCAGTGTGTTTGGAAGAGAAGATCAAGGGCCTGCATTTAGTGGGTACCTGATACGGCTTGGTGCACTTGGAAGAGACTATGGCCAAAGCATTAGACACAGTTCCTGCCTCCGAAGCGCTTGCTTCTCCCAGGGGACTGAAGGGTGAGCAGACAGCTGGCACGCAGTCGAGCATGTCTGCACTCAGAAAGCTATAACATGCACGCGTCAACACAATCTGGGGCGGAGACAGATGACTGTTAGAGGTGGTGATTTCTAAGCTGATCTCCGCAGGGTCCAGAGGAGACAGCATATGAAAGGGCGGGGAGAAGTGGGGCGAGGGCTTTGGCTCAAGGGCAACACCAGGCAGAGGTCAGAAGCCAGAGAAAGCGAGACAGGAGGCCAGAGCCCAGGCGGCAGCAAACAAGGGCAAGACACGAGGCTACGCCAGCTTGGAAAAAGAGGGTCTTGTGTGTTCCAGGAAGACTCTGGACTTTATTTTATTCTGCTAAGATATAATTCACATTTGATACTTTTCTCTCATTTCAAGTATACACATCGGTTTTTAGTCTAGTCACAAGATTGTGCAACCGCCACCACTGCCTAATTCCAGAACATTTCATTACCCCCTACAAACCCCACATCCACGAGCAGTTGGTCTCCACCATCCCCTCTGACGCCACAGCCTGTTTCTTGTCGCCGTAGGTTTGCCTATTCTGGACACTTCACATAAACAGAAGCAGATAATCCGTGGTCTTTGGCCTCTTTCACTGAGCATGTTTCCAATTCATCCATGTTGCAGCAGGAGTTTGAACTCCCTCCCTTTTCATGCCTGAATAATATTCCACTATTCAGATAGACTTATTGCTGTTGTTCAGTTGCTAAGTCATGTCTGACTCTTTGTGACCTCATAGACCGTAGCACACCAGGGTCCTCTGTCCTCTATGATCCCCCAGAGTTTGCTCAAATTCATGTCCATCAAGTCAGTGATGCCAGCCAACCATCTCATCCTCTGTCATCCCCTTCTCCTCCTGCCTTCAATCTTTCCCAGCATCAGGGGCTTTTCCAATGAGTCAGCTCTTCGCATCAGGTGGCCAAAGGATTGGAGCTTCAGCTTCAGCATCAGTCCTTCCAATGAATAATCAGGACTGATTTCCTTTAGGACTGACTGGTTTGATCTCCTTGCTGTCCAAGGAGTCTCCTCCAGCACCACAGCTTGAAGGCATCAATTTTTCAGCACTCAGCCTTCTTCATGGTCCAACTCTCCCATCTGTACATGCCTACTAGAAAAACCATAGCTTTGACTATAAGTCAGACTTTCTTCTATGAGCACTGGGGCCCAGTAAAATGAGCATTTCTTTTATTCCCCCAGAGATAAAAAGCATTTAAAGACTTTGATATAGTAATTTATACAGGGGATATAAGTATACAAGTGTAATTCAATTTTATGATATCTCAGACCAAAAAATGGTATTTCATCACTTCAGTCCTTTCTTTAGTTTTACAAACAGCAGTTGGTACACACATAATTATTTTGATTGAAAAAGTATATTCTGTAGAAACTCAGGATTGTGAACTCGAAACTATACTTGATTCTTACTAGGTACCTCTTGCTATCGTCTCAAATTTTTATATAATTCTAGTGGTTCCGCTTGACATTTCTCTCTCACATGAGTCAGCTCTTCCCATCAGGTGGCCAAAGTATTGGAGCTTCAGCTTCAGCATCAGTCCTTCCAATGAGTATTCAGAGTTGATTTCCTTTAGAACTGACTGGTTTGACTTCCAAGGGGCTGTCCAAGGAGCTCTTCAGGAGTCTTCTCTGGCACCACAGTTCAAAAGAATCAATTCTTCAGTACTCAGCCTCCTTCATGGTCCAACTCTCACTTCTGTACATGACTAGTGGAAATGTCAGGCACCTCATCTTCTAAACCCTTGCACAGCAGAATGAAGCATATGCCAGAATGACAGCCCCAGAGCTCCTGCCTTGCTCAGTCAGCAAGGAGTATGGTGGCCCTGCATAGAAAGAAGTCAGATTTTGCAATATTGGGGAGGGCGTGGGACTCTGAGCCAGGAAACCAGGCTTCCTGTCGGGCTGGGCCGTGTACCCACTGTGGAATATTTGGAAGATCTTGGAAATCTCCTCCTCCCCCACGATGCATCAGCCGTGTGACCCCAGTGGACCCTCTTTGCTGATGTCCATCGTTAGAAACCGCAGCTTCTGGGGCTTCCCGGGTTGTCTAGTGCTTAAGACTCTTACTTGCAAAGGACCTGGTTCGATCCATGATCAGGGAACTAAGCCCCCCCTGCTACGGGGCAACTAAGCCCCTGTGCCCCAGCTAGAGACCCTGAATGCTGCAGCTCAGGCCCGGCACAGCCAAATAAAGAAATGAGTATTTTAAAAAGAAGTAATAGCTGTTAACTTTATAATCGTGAATCTGAAAACACAAAGTACGAGTCTGCACACAGTAGGTGCTAAAGAAATGCTCCTTTTTATCCGTCTCATTTAACACCTTCCATAGTCATTTGGAAGAAAGATTATGGCTTTTCAGTTCACGATAAACTTGATGGTGTTGCAAATTCAAGTAAGGACAGAGAAGCTAGGCAGAGGGGTCTCAAAGTGAAAAGAAATATGGGCAAGAAATAAAATTCGTGTCAGTTTAGAAAAATTAAACTTGATATTATACATTATCAGTATAATGTATAATATAGCTGGGAAAGATTGAGGGCAGGAGGAGAAGGGGATGACAGAGGATGAGGTGGTTGGATGGCATCACCGGCTCAATGGACAGGATTTTGAGCAAACTCAGGGAGATGGTGAAGGAGAGGGAAGCCTGGTGTGCTGCAGTCCATGGGGTCACAGAGTCAGACATGACTGAGCAACTGAAGGAGAAGGGCTCCAGATAACACAACAGGAGAGGAGGGAATCCCACACCATCCCCCTGAGGCCAGCATGTCCACAATCGTCTGTGAGGCAGGTGTGGGACCATGCAGGGCACCTAGAAAAGTCTGTCTCCTGATCTGGGGCTGCCAATTTCCTTTCTTCCTCCCTTTCTCTCTTGGGTCTTGCCAGGACCCGTGGCAATAAAATTGTTAGGGAATTTACTGCAAACTGGGTGGACTTGGAGGGCATTGTGCTAAGTGCAGGAAGTCAGACAAAGAAAGACAAATACTGTACAATCTCACTTACACATGGAATCTGAAAACTACAGTGAAAGCCGCTCAGTCGTGTCCGACTCTTTGTGACCCCATGGACTATACAGTCCATGGAATTCTCCAGGCCAGAATACTGGAGTGGGTAGCCTTTCCCTTCTCCAGGGGGACTTTCCAACCCAGGGATCAAACCCAGGTCTCCCGCATTGCAGGCAGATTCTTTATCAGCTGAGCCACAAGGGTAGCCCTGTCAGACAAAGTAAGTTCTTAATCTAGACCACTCTACATCTTTCTCAGGATTTTTGTTTGATTGGTTGGTTGGCTGGTTTGTGGTTTTTCTCTGGTGTTGTTACTCATGATAAATGTCCCAACTGATGCAGAACCTAGAACCCTGACACTAGGGTACAAAAATTAGGGTGGAAAATAAAGAACTGTCATCTATAACATCGATAGTCACGTAAGCTTTTCTCAAGTCTATCACAAGGATGTAAAATTTATCAACACATTTTAAGATGCTCACTTATTTCTGATACCAGTGAAATGTGATAGTTGCTCCGTCGTGTGCAACTCTTTGCGACCCTGTGGACTGCAGCGGGCCAGGCTCCTCTGTCTAGGGAATTCTCTACGCAAGAAAACTGGAGTGGGTTGCCATTTTCCTTCTCCAATTTCTGAAACCGAAAACTGTACAAATTAAACCCATCAGTGAGTGAAAAAGAGACTCTCTCCCAGGACGTCTCACCCGTGGAACACACAGATGATGTGAACCTGGAAGAGAGAGGTGGTCCTTGCGTGTTTGGGTTTGAATCTATAGGAGCCCCCATTATAGGTTTTTCTAACTCTTGTCCGTCTACATCTCTTTGCTTATTTGTTTTTCTTTCTACTTCTACAAATATTTGTTTATCATTAAATATCTGGCTGTGCCAGACCTCAGTTGCAGCAGGTGGCATCTTAGCTCCCTGAGCAGGGGTCAACTCATGCCCTCTGCTTTGGGATTAAAAGTCTTCACTGCTGGACCGCCAAGGAAATCCCCTCTATTATTTTTTAATTCTATTCTTGGTCCAATTAACTGATTTCATGGCCATCCCCCACAATTTGGAGAACACCCTCACGGAGCACTAAATTGCATTTTCTCTCGAGTCCCCTGTAAGCCTCACTTAGGCCAGGCTTGACCTTGAAAAGCCACGTCTTGCACACCGTGTTGTATACACCTTATACACCTACACGGAGACGGCTGGATGGCATCGCCAGGCCAATGGACATGAGTTCGAGCAGACTCCAGGAGATGGTGGTGGACAGGGAGGCCTGGCGTGCTGCAGTCCACGGGGTGGGACACGACTGAGCGGCTGGACAGCAGCACATACACTTCGTAGCAGCAAGCGGAAGCCGCCAGTATCTGCAGATCTCACTTGAGTTCCTCAATCTAACCTAATCGAAGTTCCTAAAATCTAATCTGGGAGTTCTTCCCCATAGGCGTGAAATGGAAACAAAACAAAACAAAACCCTGTGATAAGACTGTGGGAGCCCACAAGGTGGGGTCCGCATGCCTATCCTGCTGAGAGTTGCAGACACCTCAACGGTGACTCCAGGGACCCCAGCCCAGCCTCACAGGGATGGACACGCAGTCCACGTGACAACCACCCACCTGGCTTCCCGCGGTCCACCCTGACCCATCTGCAGTTGGGTGGTCATGAGACAACCAGGAGAGCAGGCTGAATAAACACACTCTCTCAGAAGAAGACAAACTCATTTCTAAATTCCTTGGGTGACCTCAAGCTGAAGTTTTCAGCGAGGCAAAGCTCCCTATCTCAGGGACACTGGTTTTCACAGGTTACTGAAACTGTGTGTGTGTGTGTGTGTCCTAAGAGGCCGCACGTTCATCAGACCCAGGGTGATGATCAGTGAATGCTCTTTGGAGTGTGCGGTCAGTGTCCCTCTGAGCCAGGGTACTCACCGTCTCCTGGAGGAGACGGAGGGTGAGCCCGGCTCTTCACTCTGGGGTCTGAGCTTTACACCCTGCATCTCCCTCGGCACCGTGTCCTCCCAACTTTACCTGGGGACCCTCAGCCGGGCTGACCATGGTCATGGGGCCACAGATGGCTCTCAGGAGCTTCAGCCTCTGCAGTGGTACAAGTGGGTCCTTGATAAAATCTCGAATAAATCAAACTAGGTAATCCCATCCATGTTTGCGTAGTGAGATTTGGTCTGAGTCCATTTCACGCTCATTCACAAAGGAGGTGTGTTAAGGTCTTTATAACAAGCGTGGAGTGGGAGGAGAGAAGGTCCCGGGAGGAGAAAATCCTCGAGAGCGAGGTCCACCAGCCCTCAGTGGTAGAAAGCATCAATTCTTCAATGCTCAACCTTCTTCGTTGCCCAACTCTTACATCCATACATGAAAAGTAAGACAAATGAAATAGAAGCTACAGTGTTTTTAGATTTTTTGATATAATTCACAAAACCACAAAAAATGCGCCATTTTAAATCATACACTTCAGAGGATTTTAGTACCTTCAACTCTTCTGCACAACCGTTGTGCTATCCCATCCCACAACATCTCCATCACCCCAAAAGGAAACCCCATTCTCGTCGAAGGTCAGTCCCAGTGCCCCTCCCCAGTCCCTAGCAACCGCTCATCAGCTTCCGTTTCCATGCATTCGCCTCTTGGACACGGCATACCCACGGGCCCGCACAATACGTGGCCTTCTGTGTCTGGTTTCTCTGGCTTGGCATAATGTCGTAGCGTGGGTCAATTTTTTATCCCATTTTATGACTACTTCTGGCTTTTTATTACAAAAAGACAAAAGATATTTGGATCTATTAATATATATGTCTTATGCTACATGAAAAAATAGTACTATGAAAAACAAATTTATACAAATTTGCTAATACATGATAGACAGTTGCCTGCTTCCTAGTTTTCACTGAAAACTAAGGTTTATTAATAGCTAAAATGTATAATCCAGGTGTAAAGATAACACTTAGGAACAACAAAAAGGAAGGGAAACAGCTTTCTATAGAAAATATGAGAATAAAATGGGATTTTTTTTATAAAGAGTATGCAATAAATATGTGTTTTAAGGAAAAAAAGAGAGTAATTTTGTCCTAAAATAAAATGACTGGTCACTCCAGAATAAGAAAGGGAAAAGAAGACAAAGTCTAAATTGAGTAGAGAAAGCTTCAGAAGTTTTACGGGAAAGGAATTTTATGTTATGAGGTCAAAGCTGGCTAAAATTGTACAGATTTGTTTGTAAGTTTTTTTTTTTTCCTGAGCTCAATAATGTCCTGATACAAAATGAAGGTTTCATTTTCTTTCTGTTTAAGCCAGGACATTTCTTAGGTGATTAGTTTACTCTTGGTAAAACATGATAAAGGATTTTCTTTCCCTTTAATGTCATCTGCCCCGAGAAGGAAGATTCTGTGGACTAGGAAAATGTTGTAAATATCTTTGCTGGAAATGGGATGGCTCTGAAACGTATTCTTCAGGAGAAACTGCAGTGTACACGATATCAGACCTCAGTCTTATACCTGACTTTGAGGTTTTGTTATCTACTTGCAAACTTCAGAGAAATCACAAAAGTTAGTTTCTGCTTTACTCTTGACCCTCCTCTGAAAAAAATTTACCTTCAACCACAGGAAAAAATGCTTCCTCTTCCAAGTGATTCATGGGAAAAACCCTGACAAGGACTCTAGAATGCAGGTTTCTAATGACTTTAGGATCATAACATGGAACTGGGTAAGAATTTCTAAAACTCTAATGGAAAACTGATTCACAAACCTGCTAACCCAAGATCAAGCCAAACAAAAATTAACTGCTAGGGACTAAATGAACTGATGGTGATGACTGCAATTTTATGACTGCTTTTAAAGAGTTAGTAGTATTGGTTGCTCAGTCATGTCTGACTCTTTGCGACCCCATGGACTGTAGCCCACCAGACTCTTCTGTCCATGGAGTTCTCCAGGTAAGAATACTGGAAGTGGGTCGCCATTCCCTTCTCCAAGGGATCTTCCCAACCTAGGAATCGAGCCCAGGTCTGCTGCATTGCAGGCAGATTCTTTACCATCTGGGCCACCAGGGAAGCTTGGCCTTTTGCTAAGATCAAGCATCTGTTCTTACCAGTTTAAAGCATTGCTGAGTCTTTAATGTTTTGTTCTCCAGATTTAGAGGATGTATTTTCTCCTGTCTTTTAAGCTGTCTATAACTTGCAGCAGTTTGGTAAAGTGTACTTTTTTTAATTTTTCTTTCTTTTCTTAAATTAAAAAAAAAAACTTTTTAGTTTGTATTGGAGTCAATTCAGATCAGATCAGTCGCTCAGTCGTGTCCGACTCCTTGCAACCCCATGAATCGCAGCACACCAGGCCTCCCTGTCCATCACCAACTCCCGGAGTTCACTCAGACTCATGTCCATCGAGTCAGCGATGCCATCCAGCCATCTCATCCTCTGTCGTCCCCTTCTCCTCCTGCCCCCAATCCCTCCCAGCATCAGAGTCTTTTCCAATGAGTCAACTCTTCGCATGAGGTGGCCAAAGTACTGGAGTTTCAGCTTTAGCATCATTCCCTCCAAAGAAATCCCAGGGCTAATCTATATTTCAGAAGTCTCTCTGTGGACAGTGTTTTAGAGATACCTCCAGCGAGGACTTTTCTTTTTAGGTAGTTTTATTCATATTTAGCTTGTGCCGGGAGCCGGCATATTGCATATTGAGTGCATATTGCATATTGAGTGCAGCACTTTTCAGGATCTGGAATAGCTCAACTGGAATTCTATCACTGCCGGTAGCCAGCGTGAGGAACTCCGCCCATGACAAAGGTCATGAGGAAGGAGGCTCGGCATACGCAAAGGCGGGATCGAGCTTCAGGAGTCCCCCTGGAAATTCTCGAGCATATACCCCCAAAACCAGAATCTGCCTACTTTCTGCTTTGTGCTTTCACCTACACCTCTGACTTTACGGGGGGCTGTCCCCCACTACCTCTCTGAAAAAAGTTAGCTTACAGCTCCAGTTAATAATTCCTGGGTGTGACAGTGTTTAACCTACAAACTCCTTTGGAAATCCTCTAGCCTGCCTGAATAGGTTTTTCCGGCCTCATGTGATTGTTCAGAGCCTCCCAACTGTGAGAGGCAGGAGATGTTCTAAACTGTCTAAACACAGATTCTTTTGAGTAGTTAAAAGATTGATTAGAAATTGTATTGGTGAAGGGATTTTCACTTGTTGGGCCAATGTTTGCTGCTAAGTTTCCATATCCCTTACCTGCTGTGTCCCTGGCAGTGTATTGGTTAATATAATTGGTGTAAGTAGTAGCTTTAATGTTTGTAACCTGGGACCCTTGAGTTAATTCTTTTTCTTGTTGTAGCCCACCACACCTTTGCGCTGTAGGAATGCAACTTTATCTAATGCTTTTGGAGGGTGGCTCCTGACCAATCACCTTTAGAGAAAAATAAGTTTCCTGAAGAAAAGGTCTTAAAATGTTAACAGGCCTCCGGGCCAGAAGATGATGCAAATCACCTAAGCTTTTGCATATGATAAGTTTGCAGGAAGAAAGCCTGGTTTGCTGCAAGACTCTACCCCTTCCCCCATTATCCTCTGTGCATAACTTAAGGTATAAAAACTACTTTGAAAAATAAAGTGCGGGCCTTGTTCACCGAAACTTGGTCTCACCATGTCGTTCTTTCTCTTACCTTCTGGCTGAATTATTCAGCCTCTTTTCTGCACTAAATTTCCTCACTGAGCTATCCTTATTTCAGCCTCTTTTCTTCACTGAATTTTACTGAGCTATCCTCATTCTATTACTCTTTATATCCTTAATTAACATTTAATTAAGCAATTGTTTCCTGATCTTCGCCTACGCCGTCTCTCCTTCGAATACCCTGGATCAGCCGGGGCTGCTCCCCGGCAAGCTTGTACTGCTTTTCACCTTAACATAAGAAAAGCATTTCATTATGAATAGTTGCTGAATATCCTGCTAATATGTTTTATAATTCCTTTCTGTGAGAATTTTATTTTTTCTGCTGATAGTTTGAAATGAAGCTTCAGTAATTTGCTTTTTGGAAAACATTAGATAGGATCATTTCCTTGGATATGCAGATGTAAAAATAAATCAAGGAATTTGAAATTAAGGTTCATGTTCTAAATTATATTATCAATTATTAGTCTTTATTGCCGTGAGAAAGTATAGTGCCAGGTACACTTTCATCTGCATTAATTATGTCAATTACATATAATTTATTTCTATTAAATTAGAAATACACATCACATCCATTAGCAGATGAGAAGCTAAATATTTTCCCAGGCTTATTTACTAGTTATTTTTTGTTTTCTTTTTTCATATTTTGTTACCCATTTTTTTGAATCATCTGATGTGTAACAAAACTATTAACCCATGATTTGTCAGTGCTACGTAGATTTATTTACAGTGTCTTTTTGTGTTAGTTGCTTAGATTTTTAGAAAATTGCAATTAATTTTGATTAAATACTTTATTTTTCCTTTCTTTTTTTAAGATTTGAATGACCTAAATTCAAAGGGTTTAATATGTGCTTTTCAGAAACTAAGAGAGGAAAGAAGTTTATAGATGAGTTTTCTTCTAGATTTTCTTTATTTCTATTTCAGAGTATAACCCCACAACTCATAATAATTAGGCTTGTTTATGGCCATCATTTCAAAAGGAAAAATCCTCCCCTACTAAATTCTTTACCCAGCATTCTCCAGTAATTGCCTGGACTTGATTGCAAGACAGTAGCATTGATTTCAGACAGTGGAATCTGGTAATTGTCCTCAGCTGTCCCCCAGAGTAAGAACATTTTTACATGAATAAGTGTGCATAATTGATTTTTTAACCAAGAATTCTTTGGCCCTTTAGTATAGTTTAGATACTGTTGCAAGTTCCTGTATAGTATTATTTAAATCATAATTATGATCTGCAAGTAGAGTAATTTTCCAAGTTTTAATTGCTAGTTTCATCTAAATAGTACTAGTTACTAGAATTATTTTACAGCAAGAGTTGGTAAAGTATCTGACTCATTTATTGTCTGTTTTTATAAATAAAAATTTTGTTATCACAGCCATATCCATTTATTTACATACAGCCTGTGAATATTACTGACAGTACAGTGGCAGATGGGAGTATTCATGACAGATTGAATGGCAGGCAAGGCCTACAATATTTATTATCTTTCCCTTTAAAAGAAAAAGTCTGCTAGTCTCTTAGAGAACCACTTTCAAAGATGAAAACATAAGGTGGAGCCAGTAGGGGAGTGTTGGTACTATAGAATGTGGAAAAGGGAAAGGTATTGTAAGGAGAGTAGATGAAGTAAACATTGCAGAGTAGAGAACCAGATGAATCTGGCCATAAGGGTCTTCTTAAAGTCTGCTATACATGTAAATGGGTAAAGACATTTAAACAATTGATAATGTTTTCTTTTTCATTATAAAAATGTAAAGCATGAGTTATAGCCAAGAAAAATGGGAAAGTAAACCACAGATTTTAAATAGCCATGTTTCAACCATAGTGGGATTTTTTTTCCTTTCATTTTACCCATTTGCTTTTCTTTTGAAAACATAGTTGTAATCATGCTTTTAAACTACTCTACTTATGTATATCATTAATGTTCCTTCATTTTATTACATAATCCTCAACATCATTTGTAATGAATAAATGATGGTCCCTTCATGATTAAAAAAAAAAAAAAGTCTAGAATGAGGAACTCTGAAGCTTTCATAGAGCTACCTTTTAAACTTGTAGTAAAGTTGCATTTAAGTAATTTATTGTTCAGACAAATTTCACCCAGTGTGTGGACATAACAGCCCCGGCCAGCCTGAGCCTAGTGTTGGATGACCACTTGGCATTGGCTGAGTGGACTCGAGGGTTTGGAAGCAGGAAACTGCATTTCCTGCTGCCTCGTTCAACGAGGCAAAGCTATGCCCATTTTTACACCAGGTTTCGTAACTCAAACCAACTGGTTGGAAGAGAAATCTCTCTGGGAATGTTGGGGCAAACCCTGATTTTCTCTTTTTCTATTCCCATGTGGAAGAGCGTCCACTAACGTGACGCTGAGTGCCGCTTTGTCCCACTTCGCACTCCTCTCGCGTTGGAGGAGTGAGTTACGTCGGTGTGTGGCCACCAGTGAACCACGTGCCTCCACCCAGAAGAACTGAACCAGCAAGTGTTCACAGATCGGAAGGCTTGTGACCTTCCCCTTCTCTGCCACAGGCCAGAGTGAGGCTGGCCCGGCTCAGCGGGGGCTCCCTGCTGCCATCAGGACCTCACGCTGTAACATATTCTTCACCCGCTTTATGAACAATAAAGCTCCTACTTTGTTGTCCATCTGCCTTACTCTTTCTTGGCTTTGCTTTTATAAGAGGACTTTTGGATACATATTTAGAAAATGCAAGGAGTAAAGTATGAAACTCGAGAGCCCCCCTCCACTTCTCCAAATATTTTACTCTTACTATTTATCTTCCCCAAATTTCTCCATAATTATAACACATATTGGGTTGGCCAAAAAGTTCATTTGGGTTTTTCTGTGCAATCGAATGGAAAAACCCAAATGAACTTTTTGGCCAACCCAATACTTTTTGGCCAACCCAATACAATATGTGTATGTACGTGTGTTACTCACTCGTGTCTGACTCTTTGCGACCCCATGGACTGTAGCCCACCAGGCTCCTCTGTCCATGGAATTCTCCTGGTAAGAATACTGGAGTGGGTTGCCATTCCCTTCTTCAGGGGATCTTCCTGACCCAGGGATTAAACCTGTATCTCTTGATTTCAGGCAGATTCTTTACCATCTGAACCACCAGGAAAGCCCGACAATATGTGCATGTACCTACATACTGACGTCAGCATTAATGTCAATATCCATATGTGTTAGTGGATAAAAGGAGTCATACAGCAAGATCTCTTCTGCAGCTTCCTTTTTATTATCAAATTGACTGAGGCGTGATTCACACACAGTAGAAGGCCCACGTCCTAAGTTCAGGCACGCCTCATTTAATTGCACTTGGTTTGATCATACTTTGCAAACACTGCATTTTTTAAAAATAAATTGAAGGTTTTTGGCAACACTTTGTGTCTCTGTGTCACGTGCTGGGAATTCTAACAATTTTCCAAACTTTTTCATTATTATTTTATTTGCTGCAGTGATCTGTGACGTTATTACTGCAAAAAGATTATGTCCCACTGAAGCCTCTGATGATGGTTAACATTCCTTTAGCAATGAAATATTTTTTAGGTAAGGTATGTATAATGCTTTTTAAATATAGTTTTTTGGTTTCTTTTTGGCTGTGCTGGGTCTTCGTTGCCGCGGGCTTTTCTCAAATTGCAGTGAGCGGGCTTACTCTGCAGTTGCAGCACCCAGGCTTCTCCCTGCACTGAGTTCTCCTGTTGCAGAGCACGGGCTCTGGGGATCGCGGGCTTCAGTAGTTGTCACACGTGGGCTCAGTAGCTGCGGTTTCCGGGCTCTAGAGCACAGCCTCAGTAGTTGAGGCACAAGGGTTTAGCTTCTCCAGGACATGTGAAATCTTCCCAGACCAGGCCAAACCCATGACTCCTACATTGGCAGGCGGAGTCTCTACCACTGAGCGCCTAGGGAAGTCCTGTACATTGCTTTTTGAAACATAATGCTATTGCACAATGAACAGACTATAGTATGATGTGAACACGACTCAGACACTGGGAAATCAGGAAACCCATGTGATCACTTTATTGCAATAGTCACTTTATTGCCATTGTTTGGAACTGAACCCACAGTGTCTCCAAGGCTTGTGTGCGTACACCTGGATAACTTTTGACAGATGTAGACGCCCGTGTAACCTCCAACACATTCAAGAGTCAGAACACTTCCTTCACAGTAGGAGGTTCTCTTGGGTCCTTTTGGAATCCCTACATTAATGAAGCTTCCATCCTCCCCTCCCTGGACAGCTGTGGGGCTATATGGGCAGATTCCTGTTCTCTGAGTAACATGCAGACCAGCCTTCCAGAAGCTTTATGAGCTAAACTGACATTTGTGCTACATTCCTGGGTCAGGATAGGCATTTTGATGCTAAAATAGACTATTGAAATAGCAATCACAGTGTCCAACACTCAAAATTTCCATTTACCATTCTCCAAGCAAGAATACTGGAGTGGGTTGCCATTCCCTTCCGCAGAGGATCTTCCCAACCCAGGGATCGAACCCGGGTCTCCTGCATTGCAGGCAGATTCTTTACTGATTGAGCTACAGTTTTCCCCAAATTGATATACAGATTTAATGTAATTCCTATTACAATTCCAGAAAGATTTTTTTGGTAGATACAGACACGATTATTCTAAAATGTATACGAAAAGGCAAAAGAACTAGAATTTCCAGAAAACATTTCGAAAAGGAAACTCAAAGTGGGAGAAATCACCCATCTGAACTATAAACCCTACCACACAACTGCAATAGTCAAGACCGTGTCCTCTTACTGGAAGGACAGATACAGAGATCAATGCGACAGCATAAAGAGTCCAGGAAGTCACAAACCACAGCAGACGAATTCTGCCCGTGGGTCCCCCCGCCTGCTGCTTGGAGGAGGAAATTCAGCTCCTGGGAGAGGGGTGAGCGTAAGCACTTCAGAGAGACAACAGGCCTACGGGCCTTTAGCTGAGTGAATAATAAAGGTGCTGGTTTGGTAGAAATGGTTTTATTTTTTTCCCCTAGGGATCATGAATGTATTCAATAAATGTGTTCATGCAAGACTTTTTAACAACACATAATTTCTCTCCATTTTTTTTCAAAAACAGATCAAGAATTTCCATTTGAGAAGTATTATCATCTCAACCTTTGAAGTTGGATGGCCGTTATTTTGATTCCTCAACTGGTCTCTCAGTTGACCTAGACAGACTTACTTGAAATTAACTGTTTGATGAACTGCAATTAATGGAAAAGAGAGAGATGTCTGATTTGCCTCCTCCAACCCCAGTCAGTGCTGGAAATGACCAGATCTCAGAACTCCTGCCCGACGGAACACAGCGACATGATCACCACGGGCTTGGTGAATCTGACGTGAGGGTCTCAGATCTGCAAGGATTCCACATCTTTACTAAAAAGACAAAATCCAGCTCCATTCATGGATAAAGGAAAGGGACATGTTTGAGCTCCTGGATGCCATGCTGCCCTGGTTCCCTCTTTCTCTGATTGGGCAGAGCTGGGCTGGACTGGACATCAGCCTGAGGGATGGACATAGGAGAGGCTGTGACTTTCCTGGAGATCTTCTTCGCTTGGGAGACTGTCGCTAAGAACAGAGTAATTAACAGTCAGACAAGCTGGGGGATATCACAAGATTTCAGATAAAGGCCTGAGCCCTGGTTTGCAAGTGGCCTTCATACAGGAATGCCTGAGAGACACAAGACACTTGATTACCCCTCGTCAGGACCCCGTTCAAGGCAGAAATCCTTAGAGAGCTTCCTGACGCCTGGGCGAACCAGTTCTGTCCAAGAGGACCTCCCAGGTATGACAAAAGATTTATCTAACTAACTGCTTTCCTTTTCAACAATCTTAACCCAGATTTGTGTTTGCCTGGAATTTAAAACCTCGGGACACCATGGTGCAAAAGTAGGGTTCCAGCTGCTGTCACCAAGGTCTGATCTTTGACCTTCTGGAACAGCCTCTTGGTCCTTCTGATCTAACAGCTTAGCCGCTAAACTGATGTTTATTTCTTCTCCAAGATTCTCTCTGTTCAGTCTAAGTTACTTTGGTGAGAGGTGGGGCAGCTAGATGAATTTGAAGGAAGGAGGGGCCAGCGTCCTGGCCCTCTGAGAGGCTCACCCCAAAAAGGACTGAGGCGCCCAGACATGCTAAGACATGACTGATCCCTGAAAGCATTACACCGCGTGGAGGAAGGCAGACACACGGGGCCACGCATCGTAGGATCCCGTTTACATCGAACGTTCAGAACAGGCCGGTCTGTGAGTCATAAAGCATCCTGGTGGCTGCCGAGGGCAGACGGGGAGTGACAGCCAGTGGGTACCAGCATCCTTCGGGTGATGAGGATGTTCTGGAATTGGACGGGGGTGGAGGGGTGCCCATCGTGAATGTGCTGAATGGCGCCGAGTTGCTTCACTCCGTGTTATATGAATTTCACCTAAACAAAAAGTCAAGGAGGGTGATGATGGGGGTGAGAAAGCACTCACCTCTTAGAACAAGAGGAAGCTCTTCAGTCCAAATGCAGAGGTGACCTCGGGGTGTGGGCTGTGCAGGTGGGACTGCTCTCTGAGAGCCGACTCAGGACCCCAGCCCCTCTGCCGCATCTGTTTCCCCGTCGCTGGGGCAGGCATCCTTAGGTGACCCGGCTTGTGGCCAGGTGCAGGGACCACGCCTGGCGCTGAGGGCCCCCCTTGAGCACAGATGTCTCTTCCTGCTGCTTGGACAAAAAAAAAAACGGGTTATGTGTCATCGGGGTGCGGGGTGGTCTCCAGGCTCAAGCCTGGGTCTCAGCCAGCCAAGTGACAGGCCACCTGGGGTCTCTTCTCACTCAGAAGGGAGGCCCACCTTGACCCCCAGAAATGTCTCATCATTAAATACTAACCTCCTAGCTGGAAACCAAAATTCTATCGACCTGGGCTTGGTCACAGGGCCCTGTTGGCCAGTTTCCTGTCCATAGCATGGTCCCGGGCTGGAACACCCTGACCCGGGGCCATGACCCTGACCTGGGGCCATGACCCTAACCCAGGGCCATGGCTGCATCTGACCCTGGTGTTGCCATGGGCACCAGCGGTCCCCAGGCCCCAGGCCTCCTCATATGACCACAGTAGACCTGATTCTGATCTGCGGCCCCTGCTGACCTCAGACACGAGACACTTGGCAGCCTGGGACGGGGGGCCGGGGGCCGCGGGTCGGACTGTGCTGTCTCAAGTAGAGAGGCTGACCAGAGGAGATTCTGTTATCCTGGAAATGGGGTGGGGACGGTTTCTAACTCAGGACCAACCTGGAGCTGGGCCCTGATGTTTTCTTGAACACCAGTGGTGCCCCAAAATGAGACTGCAAACCCCAGGACCAGGGAAATCCCCAGGTACGCGGTGGGCATTTGTCAGTTCACAGAAAGAGTGTTGTTCCAGAGCCTTCTGTGATTCAGGAGCAAAGCAAAGACCTCCTAGGTATGACAAAAGATCTATCTACCTGCTTTCGTTTTGAAATAACCTTAACCCAAATGTGTCCTCCAGCTTAGGACCAGGCAGGTAGCCCTGTTGTTCTGTCACATTCTTATCTCAACTGTTATCAGTCAGCAGGAGGGTCATAACAAACACCACAGCCCGGAGGCTTGACATCAGACGGTCACTGTCTCCAGGCCTGGAGGCTGGAACCCGAGATCCAAGTGTGGGCGGGGCTGGCCCTCCTGAGGACCCCTCCTGGGCGTGTAGCGCCGTCTCCTCCCCACGTCCTCACAGGGTCGTCCCTCTGAGTATGTCTGTGTCCTGACCTCCTCTTCTTACAAGGACCCCAGTCCTGTGGGATTATGGCCCACCCTAGTGAGAAGGCAATGGCACCCCACTCCAGTACTCTTGCCTGGAAAATCCCACGAGCAGAGGAGCCCGGTGGGCTGCAGTCCATGGGGTCGCTAAGAGTCGGACACGACTGAGCGACTTCACTTTCACTTTTAACTTTCATGCATTGGAGAAGGAAATGGCAACCCACTCCAGTGTTCTTGCCTGGAGAATCCCAGGGACGGGGAAGCCCGGTGGGCTGCCGTCTCTGGGGTCGCACAGAGTCGGACACGACTGAAGCGACTTAGCAGCAGCAGTGACCTCACTTGACCTTAATCACCTCTTTAAAGAGAGTATCTCCAAATACAGCCACATTCCGGGATACTGGGAGTTAGAAGCAACTTGTGAATTTGGGGACACAATTCAGCACATAGTAACAACCTTTAGAGGCTTCCCAGATGCCCCTCGTGGCAAAGAAATGCGTCTGCCAATGCAGGAAACATACGAGACACGGGTTCGATCCCTGGGTTGGGAAGATCCCCTGGAGAAGGTAATGGCAAATCACTCTGGTATTCTTGTCTGGAGAATCCCATGGACAGAAGAGCCTGCTGGGCTCCAGCCCACGGTACTGAAACAGTTGGATGCAACTGAAGCAACTTCACACACGGATGCACGCAACAACCTTTAAAAAGATGGGGATACTGAGGCAGAAGGAGGTCATCCCCTCGTGGAGGGGGCTGGGATCTGTCCCGAGGAGGCCAGCTCTCACACCCTGAGCCTGGACTCCTCAGACCCCCTGGTTTAACCCAGCTGTCAGACACCCGAATAAATGCTAATCCTCTCCTAAATTTCATTTTTCTGGACAAACTGTTGGTCCCCCTCCGTGCAAAATCCCACAAAGACCCTGGATAGGCAGGTGTGAGTGGTGCCTGTCCCTGCAAAAGCAAATAAGTCAGGTAGACAGTCAGCAGGCGCTGAGCACATGGAGGGCAGGACTACAAGAGGGTCCTTGGTGGGGAGGCTCCTGGGGGCAGGACCAGCAGGAGATGCAGGCCTTTCGGGGAAGCGGAACAGCAGGAGCACAGGCCTTGGCCTGGACCGCTGGAGTCCCCTGGGCCTGAGAGTGGACGGGGCGGCGGGGGTGTGGGGCGGCCAGGGAGGGGACAGGCAGGAAAGAGGTGGGGAGCCCTGGAAGTCTGTGTCACCTCCTAGCCCATGTTGTGAAGCCAGCTGGCACCCTGGGAAGGGCTCTAGAGGGCCTGGTGGGGGTGAGGGGGCAGATCCAGGCAGGAAGCTGGGATGATGCCCTTGAGTGGTGGGGGGACAGAGTGGAGTGGGGGGCATGGGAGAGGATCCCCGCCAATTTCAGGGGCCCCAAGCAGGACCCTCTGAGAGCCAAGTGAAACCCTGTCTCCCCAGGTTTGGAAACTGCCCAGGCCTTTGTTTACCCAGGGTGTGCCCAGGCCTTGATGGACCAGCAGATGGACGGGCAATCCCTGGCCCATCCCTGGAACCTGGCTCTGGACTACGACGCGAAGACCGCCGTCCAGAGAGCCCTAAACGGGACAGGGGGTGGGTGGCCCTGCCCATGGAGGTGGTCCTGCCCCTCACGGTGCTGGTGGCCCTCGGCGGGGTGCTGGCCTCTCTGCTTCCGCGTCCGCAGGGGCCCCTACTTGGCCTGTGTCCTCCACCTGGCGGCCGCCGACAGCCTCAGCCTGGGCTGCACGGCCCTGGTGCTCCTGGAGGAGGTCTTCGAGCTGGGCCCCCAGCCGACCCTGCAGGCGGCCACCACCCTCCACCCCGTGTCCTGCTGCTGCGACCTGGTGGGGCTCTGCCTCCTGGCCGCCCTGAGCATCGAGGGCTCCCTGGGTGTCCTCGCCCCCGCCTGGAGCTGCCGCCGCCCCCCGGGGAACCTCAGCCGTGGTGAGCGGCCTGAGCTGGGCCCTGGGCCTCTGTCTGCACGTGGTGGGCGAGGTCTGTGAAGTCTCCAGCAAGGGCCCGTTCTGCGCCAGGTTCCAGGACGGCCTGTGCTCCTCGGCGTCACCGCGTGCGCGCCCAGCCTGACCGTGGCCGCCCGGTGCCCCCAGCGGTGTTCGCCCGCCAGGACCTACCTCGTCATCCGCACAGTGGTCGTCGTTGTCCTCCTCTGGGGCCTGCCCCTGGCCACCGTGACGTTCCGGCTCCACCAAGAGTATCTGTCCGTGTCCTTTGACCTGCTGCTGCTCCTCTCCAGCGCGGTCTGCACGGCTCCCGGGTCATCTAGCTCCTGGCCAGGCGCCTCCGCGGGGCGGCGTCAGGACACCCCGCACGTCCTCCGCCAGAGGGCGCTGACGAGGGAGCTGGAGGCGTGGAGCACGGCGGGAGGGGGGCCTGGCACAGAGCAGCAGAGCCCCACGGAGACCACGTGGGGAGAAGGCGCTGGACGCCCCCAAGGGACCTGGGAGGAGCCAGCCTGACTGCGTACTGGCGCTCTTTCTTGCCCTTTAACCCACGTATTCTGTTGGTTTTGCAACAAGTGAATCACTAAAGGGATGTCGCCCAGAGCCTCGCATATACACAGTGGCCATCTTCGGAACCCTGCCCCCCCGACTGAGCATTGAGCTGAAACAACTTCATTCAGCTCCCAGGAAACACCTTGACCAGGCCCACCTGTGAGTGGCCACAGGAAAGAAGAAATTAACCCATCCCCTCTGAGTCTGGCTGGAGTCAGGAAATATCTGCAACTCCTTACTGCCTTGCATGGGCTTCCCTGGTGGCGGAGCAGTAAAGAATCCACCTGTAATGCAGGAGACGTGGGTTCAATCCCTGGGTGGGGAAGATGCCCTGGAGGAGGGCCTGGCAACCCACTCCAGTATTCTTGCCTGGAAAATCCTAAGGGCAGAAGAGCCAGGTGGGCTACAGTCTATGGGCCGCAAAGAGTTGGACATGACTAAGCACTACTTTTTACACCTTTTAATATGTGAGCTCCTCGCCTCCCCACTCTTTTTTCTATAAAGAAAACTGACATGGTTCCCAGGTGGGGAGAATGAGGGGAAGAGATAGGGGATTTGGGATGGACATGTATACACTGTATTTAAAGTGGATAACAAGCAAGGACTTTCTGTACAGCACATGGAACTCTGCTCAGTGTTAGCGGCAGTCTGGGCGGGAGGGGAATTTGGGGGAGAGTGGATACATGTGTGTATATATATATATATATATATTTATGGCCAAGTCCCTTTGCTGCCCACCTGAAACCATCACAACAGTGTCCATAGGCTGTATTACAATATAAAATTAAAAGCTTTAAAAGACTAGCATCCAAACTTGGACAAGATGGTTCTTGGGGACAGTAGTCCACCATCTCCTCTGTCTGCCGGCTTTCCCAATAAGGTTGCTCTTCCTGCCCCAACACCTCGTCCAGCTCTCGATTGCTTGGTCTGTTGTACAAAGAGCAGTAAGACCTTGGACTCAGTAACACCATGTGAGGGATAGATGCGTTCTTCTGAGCAGTCACCAGCTGCACGTGCTTGGGATCCCAGAATCGCCTGCGGAAGAAATCGCCTGCTCTCTCCGTGACAGGTGTGTGTCTCCTGTTACTCTGGTTTCTGTTACACTCGTGTGTGAGGCAGGGTTTGATTTACACTTGTTGGTGCTGTCATTTGACGAGCAAGTGGCAGAAATTCTGGTCTGGGAACAGATAAAGTTGATCCAGGCTGATTTGGCTAATGTGTCCATATAGACAAGGGGGCTTCACCAGCTGAGACTAACCGTCTCATGGTCCCAAAGGCTGAAAGCCCAGGATTAGGTGCCAGCGTGGGTTCTCAGCGAGGGTCCCCCTCCTGATGCACAGGACGCCTGTGCCCCTCATAGGCTGAAAGTGCTGCTCCCTGTGGGGGCAGTCCAGACTTGGAATGGAAAAGAATTTCCAGACACGGGGCATTTCAGAAGAGAGTGAGTTTATTGAGAACGAAGAGCAGAGATAAAGTGGGCACTGTGAGCACAGTGGACTGATCTCCCAGCAGACCAGGGGGAGCTGACAGTTTTCGTGGGTTAGTAGCAAATGTTTACAGCCTCAAAGCAAAGAAAACTCCTGCTGGAAGGCTGGCACTAGGTGATTGGTTCAGGCGCTATAGGGTGAGTATGGGGTGCGCATTCTTGCCTAATTTGGGGTCAGGAGGCTTGTTAGTGGTGATCAGGGGGCTTTTGGCAATGGTTACAAAGGGACTTGGTCAGCTTCAGAGGTGACCCTGGTTCTGGGCTCTGGTCTGTGGGCTTCGTGTAGGGCCTGGCGCTTGTGGCCTGGGGCAGGACTCCACGCTTGCGTTTGTTCTGAACCCTGTGCAGGAGTTTAGCTCTGTGGCCGCCACTGTAACACCTGGGAAAGCAGAGAGAGCAGGAAGATGAGAGAATGACCCTCAGAGAAGAAACTGAGCGTCATCTTTCCGTCACTTTGTGTGGACTGAAGCCAGTTCCTTGGATTGGCTTTCTAAATAGATGACACCCAACAGGTGACTCTCTGGTCAAACAAGGTTCAGAGTGTTGCCATCCAGGTCGGGGATTGCGGTTAGCGAGACCCCGCAGCTCCCACCCAGGCAAGGCTGCTCCCGACTGACCATCTGCCCGCGAGGCCTTCCGCCACCGCCAGAGGGCGCCCGAGCCCTTGCCATCCTAAGAGTCTGCCGCAAGGCGGAGACCCCAGCAGTAACGGCAGATGTGCCTTCCTCACGTCCTGCATCGCAACACTCTGCTAACCAGCTTGCAAATATCAAGCCAGATAATTTGGTTCTTATTGAAGTATTTTTAATTTGCAATGTTGTATTAATTTCTGCTGTACAGCAAAGTGACTCAGTTATCTTTATATACATGTGTATGCATTATTTTGTATATTCTTTTCTATTATGGTTTATCCCAGGACATCACATACAGTTCCCTGTGAGAAACAGTAGTACCCTGTTTATTCCTCCTGTGCACATGTGCATGCTAAGTAGCTTCAGTCGTGTCCAACTCTTCGCGACCCTATGGACCATAGCCCACCAGGCTCCTCTGTCCTTGGGATACCCCAGGCAAGAATACTTGGGTGGGTTGTCATGCCCTCCTCCAGGGGATCTTTCCAACCCAGGGATCGAAATCACATCTCATGAGCCTCCTGCATTGGCAGGCGGGTTCTTTACCTCTAGCGCCGCCTGGGAAGCCCCTCATTCATCCCGTATGTAGTATTAATAGTTTGCACCTGCTGAACCCAAACTCCCCGCCTGCCCCCCCGCCACCTCCCTCCTGCTTGGCAACCACCGTCTCTTCTCTGTGTCCATGATTCTGTTTCTGTTTCAAAAATAGCTTCGTGTGTGTCACACTTTAGAGTCCACACGTAAGCGGGTTCATGCAGGGCTTGTCTTCCCGCCTGACTTGCTTCACTCACCACGACAATCTCCAGGTCCGTCCGCGCTGCTGCGGACAGCGCTGCTTCCTTCTTTTTCTGGCTGAGCCCTGTTTCACTGTGTGCAGGGGCCACGTGTTCTTCATCCACTTCTCTGTCGATGGACTCTTAGGTCACTTCCGTGTCTTCAAACAGGTAATTTTAAGGACTCTGTGAAGCAGGATGGAAGAGTCTCCAGGGTAAAAAAGCTGGCTTAAAACTCAACGTTCAAAAAACTAAGATCATGACATCTGGTCCCATCGCTTTATGGCAAATCGAATGGGAAAAAGTGGAAACCTCGTGTTAGTCACTCAGCCGTGTCTGACTTTTTGAGACCCCATGGACTGTACCCGCCAGGCTCCTCTGTTCATGGGATTCTCAGAAATGGGTTGCCATTTCCTTCTGTAGGGGATCTTCCTGACCCAGGGACTGAATCCGTGTTTCCTGCATTGCAGGCAGATTCTTTACCATCTGAGTCACCAGGGAAGTCCCAAAAGTAGAAACAGTTAAATAAAACAGTTACAGTGACAGATTTTGTTTTCTTGAGCTCCAAAATCAATGCAGACAGTGACTACAGTCATGAAATTAAAAGATGCTTGCTCCTTGGAAGAAAAGCTATCACAAACCTAGATAGCATATTAAAAAGCAAATACATCACTTTGCCAACAAAGGTCGGTATAGTCAAAGCTATGGTTCTCCCAGTAGTCACATATGGATCTGAGAGTTGGATCATAAATAAGGCTGAGAGTAGAAGAATTGATGCTTTTAAATTGTGGTGTTGTAAAAGACTTTTGAGAATCCCTTGAACTGCAAGGAGATCAAAGCAGTAAATCCTAAAGGAAATCAACACTGAATATTCATTGAAAGGACTGATGCTGAAGCCCCAGTACTTTGGCCACCTGATGCGAAGAGCCAGCTCATTGGAAAAGACCCTGATGCTGAGAAAGATTGAGGGCAGGAGGGGAAGGGGACGGCAGAGGATGAGATGGTTGGAGGGCATCACTGACTTGATGGACTTGAGTTTGAGCAAGCTCCAGGAGATGATGAAGACAGGGAAGCCTGACATGTTGCAGTTAATGGGATTGCAAATAGTCAGACACAACTTAGCAACTGAACAACCATATAAACAATATGTATAATATACATATTTTAGAAAACTTATGAATTTTTGCCTAACTAAAAAGTTTATGATATTTTGATTCTGCCTATTTGACTGAGTATGAATAGAATGCTAGATTTCTAGTTAAAAAAAAAAGATATGCAACAAGCAACAAGAGTTTAATGTATAAAACAGGGACTATAGTCAACATCTTATAATAACCTATAGTGGAAAATAATTTCAAAAATAATATACGTGCAAATGTATCACTGAATCACCTTGCTGTGCCCCTGAAATATTGTAAGTCAACTATAGGTCAATAAAATATATATATGAAGGAAAAAAAAGGAAACTGACCTTTTCCAGTCCTGTGACCACTGCTGAGTCTTCCAAATTTGCTGACATATTGAATGCAGCACTTTAACAGCATGATCTTTTAAGGTTTGAAATAGTTCAGCTGGAATTCCATTACCTTCATTAGCTTTATTCCTGGTAAAGCTTCCTAAGGTCCACTTGACTTCACACTCCAGTATGTCTGGTTCTAGGTGAGTGACCACACCATCATGGTTATCTGGATCACTATGACTTTTTTGTATAGTTCTTCTGTGTATTTTTGCTGCTTCTTCTTAAAATCTTCTACTTCTGTTACATCCTTGCCATTTCTGACCTTTATCACGCCCATCCTTTCATGAAATATTGCCTCTATATCTCCAATTTTCTTGAAGCGATATCTAGTCTTTCCCATTCTATTGTTTTGCCCTATTTCTTGGCATTGTTCCCTTAAGAAGGTCTTCTTATCTCTCCTTGCTATTCTCTGGAATTCTGCATTCAGTTGGGCATATATTTCCTTTTCTCCCTTGCTTTTTGCTTCCCTTCTTTTCTCAGCTATTTGTAAAGCTTCCTCAGACAACCACTTTGCCTTCTTGCATTTCTTTTTCTTTGGGATGGTTGTAGTCAATGCGTCCTGTAGACTGTTATGAACCTCCATCTATCGTTCTTCAGGAACTCTCTACCAGATCTAATCCCTTGCATCTATTAACCACCTCCACTCTATAGTCATAAGGGATTTGATTTAGGTCATACCTGAATGGCCTAGTGGTTTTCCCCACTTTCTTCCTAGTAAAAATACTGGAAAGTTTGTCTGCAGTTCCCTAGGGCGGCAGAGACAAAACCCAGGCTGGCGGAAGGTAAGCGGAGAAGACAGCATCTGTCGGCAGAGATCCCAGAGGGAGGGCCCCTCGGAGGAGCGAGTCTGACGCTACAAGCACGTCTCCCCTTGAAATCCTTGCAGTTACTACACTGCTCAGAGAAGGGGGCGAGAAGCCAGGCAGACAACATCAACTAAGGGCCTTAGGAGGGGAACAGAGCTTATTGGCAATTCTGAGGTCTTGAAGGATTGAAAGTTTGATTTTAGGAGCTATCAAGGGGACCCCTGTGTGTGCTCAGCCGTGTCCCACTCTTTGTGACCCCATGGACTGCAGCCCACCAGGCTCTTTGTCCAGAGGATTTCCCAGGCAAGAGTACTGGAGTGGATTGCCATTTCCTACTCCAAGGGACCTTCCTCATCGAGGGATCGAACCTAATTCTTTTCCATCTCCTGCACAGTCAGATGGGTGTTTGCCAGTGTGCCACCTGGGAAGCTCAGTCAAGGGGAAGGTCATGGTAAAAAGTGTTTTCATTGTGGTGGTGGTGACACGGCGGCACATGCAGGATGAAGCGACATCAAAGTACATTCTATATATACACACACACACACACACACACACAGAGTTACATACATACACACGCTATATATATATATATATATATATATATATATATATATACACACACACACACACACAGTTACATATATACACACACACACAGTTGCATTGACGTGTGCGTAGTGAAGGCAGGCAGACAGACCATGAACCGTGTGCTAAATCTTCGGTGGACAGAGGGAGGTTGGGAGGTGACCGCATGAGGCAGGGCAGCCACCAGGGGCCTGTGTGTCAAGGGAACTAAGAATCTGGGGACAAGAGGGAGGAAATGAGATAAAGTGGTAATAAGAAACGAGAGTGAGGCTTGTCTCTTCTCCAGCCTGTGGTTCAGAAGTTACAGGATGGGAAGGTCAGCCACCCTGCAGGAAGCAGTGTTGTCCAGAGGCAGCCTGGTCTCCAGAAGAGTAATAATGTGAAGGGATCATCTGGAAAGAGACTGAAGTTTAGGGTCATGGGTGAGAAGCAGAGGTCAGGAGCAGGGTTGGATGTCTGGGAGATGTGGAGAGTGGACCAGATCGGGGGAACACGCGGGTATCGTTGACCTGGTCAAAGCCTGGGCAGTGCCTGAGGGAAGCAAGGCTGTAGGGCATAATGGAACTGCCTCCGGAGGGAAGGTCAGCACTTGCAATCCTGGCCTCCTTGGGAGGGTGAGGACTGGACTCCCCAGCGCCCACGTCATTGTGTGCTCAGTTACTACAAACTCAAACGTTGGAAACTGGGAAAGCTCCAACGTGGGTCTTCCGTTGGGGGGCAGGTGTTCTCCAAGCAAGGGATCAGTGGGGAAGATCCAGAGTTGCAGGCATAAGGGTCCCCTAAAGACTCCAGTCGCTCCCATCCCTGACGTTCAGAACCGTCCACCAAGTGGGAAGCTGTCAGTGTCTCAACTCGATGCCTCGGTTTTCCTTGTAGATCCTTCAACCCAAGGCTCTAAATTCTTGGAACTGGCAAATCCCTCAGCACTGTCAAGCTGGCTTCATGCTTCCTCTTTATTCCTCAGCCCCTTGGGATTCCCCCAACGTGGCAGGAAGCACAGTCGCGTAATTAAAAGGGTGCTTATGGTTCTTTTTTTTTTTTTTAACCAAGACTGTCTGATTGCTCTACAACCAGAAGTTTCCAACCTGCCTGGTCCAGCAGATGGTCATTTCCCGAAGTGAAAGTCCACCCCAGGGTTTGGGGGAGACTTGAACAATCTCAGCATGAAGTGCTGATGGATTTTCTCCTTGGGTTAGTGACAGTCTCTGCCTCAGGAGTGAGCGGGTGGCGGAGCCCACGGGCAGAAAGCACACGCTCCCCGAGGACACTCCCTCCTCCTAGATGGGATCCCCAGGCCATCCTGGAAGCCACCGAATGTGTGAGCTCCGGCTGGGGATGGACCTCGAAGCCAAGTCCTCCACACTGAATTTCACACCACTGAGTCCAGGGGGAAGTAGGATCCTCCAGGCCTATCAGAGACTTGCTGAGCTCCTGGACACAGCCTCAGGAGCAAGTCCCCACAACCTGGCCCAGAAAAGTCACACTTGAGTCAAAGGTGTGTAACCTGGGTCCCTCCAGAAAGTCGATAGAGAAACAAGAATGTGGGTGGAAGTGGTTTCTTTGGGAAGTGATTCCAGGGAGCAAAGATGAGTCTGGGAGAGTGAAACAGATGGAAAAACCATAGCTTTGATAATACAGACTTTTGTCAGCAAAGTAATGTCTCTGCTTTTTAATATACTGTCCAGGTTGGTCATAACTTTTCTTCCAAGGAGTCTTCTGATCTTCAAGTCCTCCACACTGAATTTCACACCACTGAGTCCAGGGGGAAGTAGGATCCTCCAGGCCTATCAGAGACTTGCTGAGCTCCTGGACACAGCCTCAGGAGCAAGTCCCCACAACCTGGCCCAGAAAAGTCACACTTGAGTCAAAGGTGTGTAACCTGGGTCCCTCCAGAAAGTCAATAGAGAAACAAGAATGTGGGTGGAAGTGGTTTCTTTGGGAAGTGATTCCAGGGAGCAAAGATGAGTCTGGGAGAGTGAAACAGATGGAAAAACCATAGCTTTGATAATACAGACTTTTGTCAGCAAAGTAATGTCTCTGCTTTTTAATATACTGTCCAGGTTGGTCATAACTTTTCTTCCAAGGAGTCTTCTGATCTCGTGGCCGCAGTCATCATCTGCAGCGATTTTAGAGCCCAAGAAAATAAAATCTGTCACGACTTCCACCTTTTCCCCTTCTATTTGCCATGAAGTGGTGGGGCTGGATGCCACATCTTAGTTTTTTTAAATATTGAGTTCTAAGCTGGCTTTTCACTCTCCTCTTTTACCCTCAAGAGACTCTTCCGTTCCTCTTCATTTTCTGCCATTAAAGTGGTATCATCTGCACGACTGTATTTTTAAAAAAAAAGGCTACAGTAGATGCCACCAAACTCTCCAAAGAACGTCTGCTCCAAACACCAGCCGGTAGAGCTTCCACTGTCCTAGTCTTCGTTAGTGCTTGAACTCGATTTTTTTCCCTTACTCTAAATGTGGAATGATGCCCCCTTGCGGCCGTGAATTGCCACATTGCTGGTGAGGCCGTGCCTTTTCGTACTGATGAGCTGTTTGGTTTCCTTGCCTGTGAATACCTGGTACTTCTTGGCCTGTTTTCCTTTGAACCGTCTTTTTCCACGTTGACACACAGGATTCCGCATCGCCCCGTTAGTTTTCTCTGTTGTAAATCTCTTCTCTGGCTCTGCAGTTTGACCTCATGTGTTGCCTTGGTGGATTTTCATGAATGCAAGTGTGGTTGTTTTGTTTTTCTTTAACCTAGCAATCTTTTTCTTCCTGGGCTTCCCTGGTGGCTCAGCTGGTAAAGAATCTACCTGCAATGCGGGAGACCTGGGTTTGATCACTGGGTTGCGAAGATCCCCTGGAGAAAGGAACGGCTACCCACTCCAGTATTCTGGCCTGGAGAATTCCATGGACGGTATAGTCCATGGGGTCACAAAGAGTCGGACAAAACTGAGTGACTTTCATTTTACTCACTCAATCTTTTTCTGTTTTGCGATTTTTTGTGTTTTGCACAGTTGATCTCCCCTCTTTATTCTGAGGTGGTAAGGATGGTCTCCTGTGTGTTTTTTTCCTAAAATGTTAGTTTTGCTTCTCACCCTTGGGGCTCCAGTGCAGCTGGAGAATGTATGGAGTAAGAGACAGATCAAAGCTGCTCTTTCCAAACAGATAAGCACGCGTCCAAGCATCATCACTGAACAGGCCGCCTTTGCCCCTCACCGTCCACGCCGCCCCTGTGACGTATCATTTCTTAAGTGCAGGGTCTGCCTCTCCGCTGCCCTGGTCCGCTGGTCTTTTGTCGATTCCTGCTGCAGCCACATTTTTTATTAATACAGCCTTAGGGCAAGTCTTGAAGGATCCGTGGATTCTAAATCTGCAGGCTAAGATGAACAGCCTGTCTGCTGGCAGTCAGATATGAACAAGAAAGTGAATGTAAGGCTGCCACTGATGGCCAAATATCCCCCCACCTGTAACTCCCACTGCCCACAGGGACAGCTGCTGCGGCTGGAGGGGCCACGGACCGCAGTTAGGAGAGAAGCCCACCCTCCAGTTCCAGCTTCCTGATGCTGTGTAAGAAACACCCCAAAGCAATGGCACAGAACAACAGAAGCATCTTGTTATGCTCACGAATCTGTTAAGGAAAACAGCACACAGAGAGCATAGGTTACCTCTATAATTCACCAAGACTCAAGTGAAAAACCTGGCTTAAAACTCAGCATTCCAAAACTAAGATCGTGGCATCCGATCCCTTCACTTCAGGGCAAATAGATAGGGAAAAATGGAAAGAGCGATAGATTTTATTTTCTTGGGCTCCAAAGTTATTGCAGATGGTGACTCCAGTCATGAAATTTAAAGACACTCGCTCCTTGGAAGAAGAGCTGCGACAAACCTAGACAGTGTATTAAAAAGCAGAAACATCACTTTGCCAACAAAGGTCTGTATAGTCAAAACTCTGTTTTTTCCAGTAGTCATGTACAGATGTGAGAGTTGGACCATAAAGATGGCAGAGTGCTGGAGGAATTGATGCTTTCGAACTGTAGTGCTAGAGAAGACTCTTGAGAGTCCCTTGGACAGCATGGAGAGCACCAGTCCATCCTGAAGGTGATCAACCCTGAATGTTCTTTGGAAGGACTGATGCTGAAGCTCTAATACTTTGGCCGCCTGATGTGAAGAGTCGACTCATTGGAAAAGACCCTGATGCTGGGAAAGATTGAGGGCAGGAGGAGAAGGGATTGACAGAGGATGAGATGGTTGGATGGCATCACTGACTCGATGGACATGAGTTTGAGCAAACTCAGGGAGATGGTGCAGGACAGGGGAGCCTGGCATGCTGCGGTCCATGGGGCCGTGGGGAGTAGGACACGATTTAGCGACTGAACAACAGGTGCTTTGCCACTGAAGCCGTCGTGCCTTGGGGAAGCTTGAGCTACAGAGCGAGTGAGGAGGCCCCCGGGGTGGGTTGGGATCTTCTGGAAGCCTCTTCGCTTCAAGTCTGGTACTTGGGCTGGGCTTTCTGAAAGGCTTGGCTCAGCTGGAACAGTTGACCACGTGCCTGCGCCTGGCCTCTCCAAGTGGCCTGACCGCGTGACTCGGGCATCCCCATAGCACAGAGGCCACAGGGATATTGGACTTCTCTTTTAATTAATCAATTTGACCACACGAGGTCTTAGTTGCAACATGTGGGATCTAGTGCCCTGGCCAAGGATCAAACCCAGGCCCTCTGCTTCAGGAGCCAGAAGTCTTAGCCACTGGAAAATAAGGAAAGTCCCTGGACTTCTTATAGGGGCTCATGGCTCTAAGCCACATGTTGCAGCAAAGAAAGAAGGCCTTTGCCTTGACCCGGCCTTTCATGACCAGCTTTGGGAGTCCCATAGCATCACTTCGGCAGGACTCCACTGCTCAAAGTCACCTAGATTCAAGGGAAGGATGTATAGACCCTGCTTCTCAGTAGGAGAGGTGTCCAAAAATTTGCAACTTGTTATAAAACCACCACACATCCACGTGAGGTCTTTGTCTCAATCAGGGTTTCCCTGATAGCTCAGTTGGTAAAGAATCTGCCTGCAATGCAGGAGACCCTGGTTTGATTCCTGCATTGGGAAGGTCCGCTGGAGAAGGGAAAAAGCTACCCACCCCAGTATTCTGGCCTGGAGAACTTCATGGACTGTATAGTCCATGGGGCTGCAAAGAGTCAGACAGGACTGAGCAAGTTTCACACATAACGGAGAAGGTGCTTTTTCCATGCAGAAGGAAGAAGCGGAACCATAGAAGCATCCACAGATACCTTCAGCTGGAGCATGCCTCACTTTGTGGACTCAAATTAAGATACTGCCCTCAGTTCCCTATGATATAAAAGAGAAAAAGATGACCATTGCCTATTGTCTCTAGCCCTTAATCCCCTAAGAAAATGGAGAAGAGGAATCAGATTTTCAAACAAAAAAATCTTCTTTTGCTGTAAGTCAGATCTAATCACAACAAGATCCTCCGTCTCATGAAGGAGTGACCACAAAAAGGGGAAGTCACGAGCCTCCTGCTTCTTTCCCGTGACATCATATCCCGCAGCAGAGTGACATCCACACGATGTCACAGGCGGAAGAGAGAACAGTAATGCGTGAGTGGGAGAGGCGGGAGCAAGCAGGAAGGAATCTCCTCCACAACTGTTTCAAAACTAACGTCCAAGCCTCCCTGGGCAACAAACGGAGCCCGACCAGGATCCAGAGACTGGAGGACGCTGCGTCCCCCACACCTAGGGAGGGGCTGTTTATTGTGACATGTGAGTCAGGGCTGGCGACTGCAGATGGACAACGGAACTGAGAAGCCACAGCTGGCCCCTGCCAGTCAGGGGGAAGGCTCTGAGCATCAGGACTATGATGCAGGACCGAACTGGGAGACTCAGCAGAGAACGGTCATATCGATCCTTAAGCAAGGAGGCGAGGGTACAGCTCACACACCTCCCTTCTAACACCTCACACCTGTGAGAATGGCCGTCATTAAAAACTCCATGAATAATAAATGCTGGAGAGGGTGTGGAGAAAAGGGAACCCTCTTACACTGTTGGTGGGAATGTAAATTGGTGCAGCTCCTATGGAAAACGGCATTGTTTATCCCCTAAGTTGTACCCAACTCCACTGACTGTAACCTGCTAGGCTCCTCTGTCTGTGGGATTTTCCAAGCAAGAATACTGGAGTGGGTTGCCATTTCCTTCTCCAGTGGAAAACCACATGGAGATTCCTTAAAAAACTAAAAATAGAGCTGTCATATGATCCAGAAATCCCACTCCTGGGCATATATACAGACAAACCTATAACTCAAAATCATACATGCACCCCGAGTCCCCAGGTTGAAGGCATGGTGTCCCTAAATTAGTTAAGTGGCAGAAGGGAAGCTGGAAGAGACGCCTGTCCCCCACGACACTGCTCTGGCAGAGTCACCTGCTGAGCCACCTAGGAAGCCCCACAAAGGAAGAGAACGTGGAATTTGATGTTGGACAGGTCCAAGTTCAAACCCTGTCTCTTGCATTTGGCAACTGCTGCGTAGTGACCTCTTCAAGTCTTTGTCCAGCCAGAGGACACAGGCTCCAGCTGAGGGAGAGCACCCGCCCGGCACCCGCCCTGGCCCCGGAGATCAAGCCCTGAGCCTTTGGAGTGGAAGCACTGAGTCCAAGACCCTAGACCACCAGAGGACTAACCCTGGGGGGTATCACACAGAGAGAACTCACCCAAAGGAAACCACCTGAACACAAGACCTGCCGTCACCCACCACCAGGAGCACCCTGTGCAGGACACCTCATCTGAACAATAAACGGAACAAAAATGCAAACCAAATCATCAGCGGACAGGATTACCACTCACTCAGCTTTGCCCATCAGAGGAAAAACAGACAAAAAAAAAACCTCAGCGCAAATCTCATCCTATACAAAGCTCACACAAACCACTGAAGCAACCTTAGGAGAGCAGAAACCAAAAGGAAGAAAGAATCCAACCCTGAAGCCTGGAACAAGGAGACCGCAAACACAGCAAGTTAAAAAAAATAGTGAAAAGGCAGAGAAATACTACACAGATGAAGGAACAAACTGGAAACACAGAAGTCCAAATAAATGAAGAGGAAATAGGCAGACTACCTGAAATAGAATTCAGAATAATGATAAAGATGATTTAAAAACAAACCTTGAAAACAAAATGGAGAACAATGCAGGAATCAATTAACAAAGATCTAGAAGAATTAAAGAATAAACATACAGGAACAAACAACACAATTCCTGAAATTAAACATACCCTGGAAGGAATCAATAGCAGAATATCTGAAGCAGAAGAGTGAATCAGTGAGCGGGAAGATAAGATGGTGGAAACAACTTCTGAAGAGGAGAATAAAGTAAAAAGAATGAAAAGAACTGAGGATAGTCTCAGAGACCTCTGAGACAATATCAAATGCACCAACATTGAAATTATAGGGGTCTCAGAAAGAGAAGAGAAAAAGAAAGGGTATGAGAAAATTTTTGAAGAGGTTATAGTTGAAAATTTCCCCAACATGGAAAAGGAAATAGTCAATCAAGTCCAAGAGGCACAAAGAGTCCCATACAAGATAAACCCAAGGAGAAACACGCCAAGACACATACTAATCAAACTAACAAAGACCAAACACAAAGAAAGAGTATTAAAAGCAGCAAGGGAGAAGCAACGAGTAACATACAAGGGAAACCCCATACTCTCAGCAGCTGATCTTTCAGCAGAAACTCTGCAGACCAGAAGGGAATGGCAGGATATATTTAAAGTACTGAAAGGGGAAAATCTACAACCACGATTACCCAACAAGGATTTCATTCAAAATTGATGGAGAAATAAAAAGCTTTTCAGACGAGCAAAAGTTAAGAGAACTCAGTACCACCAAACCA
The DNA here is from genome assembly GCF_003369695.1 of Bos indicus x Bos taurus. Classification (NCBI taxonomy): domain Eukaryota; kingdom Metazoa; phylum Chordata; class Mammalia; order Artiodactyla; family Bovidae; genus Bos; species Bos indicus x Bos taurus. The sequence continues at coordinate 2,792,073 of NC_040104.1, read as the reverse complement.
CCTTTACAACAAATGTTAAAGGGACTTACATAGTCAGAAATACAAGAGAAGAAAAAAGATCTACAAAATCAACCCTAAACAATTAAGAAAATGGCAGTAGGAACATATATATCAATAATTACTTTACATGTAAATGGATTAAATGCTTCAACGAGAGACACAGACTGGCTGAATGGATACAAAAACAAGACTCAAATATATGCTGTCTACAAGAAACCCACTTCAGACCTCAAGACACACATAGACTGAAAGGGAGAAGATGGAAAACTATATTCCATGCAAATGGGAAGCAAAAGAAAGCTGGAGTAGCAATCCTCCTATCAAACAAAATAGACCTTAAAATAAAGAAGATTACAAGAGATAAGGAAGGACACTGCATAATGATCAAGGGATCGACCCAAGAGGAAGACATGACAACTGTAAATACCTCTGCACCCAACACAGAAGCCCCTCAGTACATAAGACAAACACTAACAGACATAAAAGCAGAAATTGACAGGAACACAATAATAGTAAGAGACTTTAACACCCCACTCACACCAATGGACAGATCGTCAAAACAGAAAATGAATAAGGAAGCATGAGTCTTAAATGATACATTAGAGGAGATGGATCTCACTGGTATCTTCAGGACATTCCATCCAAATGCAGAAGAACACACCTTCTTCACGTGCACATGGAGCATTCTCCAGGACAGACTACACCTTGGGTTGCAAATCAAACCTTAGTAAATTTAAGAAAATTGAAATCATATCAAGCATCTTCTCTGTTGACAATGCTATGAGACTAGATGGGAATTACAAGAAAAAAAAACAGTAAGAAACACAAACACATGGAGATTGAACAACACGTTTCTAAATAACCAACAGGTGACTGAAGAAATCAAAAGGCAAATCAAAATTTCTGGAAACAAATGACAATGAAAACACGACAACTCAAACCTATGGGAGGCAGCAAAAGCAGTTCTAAGAGGGAAGTTTATAGCAATACAATCCTACCTCACAAGAGAAACAGCGAATAGACAATCTAATTTTACACCTAAAGCAACTGGAAAAAGAACAAAAAGGAAACGCAAGATTAGTAGAAGGAAAGAAATCATAAAGATCCAAGCAGTGGAGAAGGAAATGGCAACCCACTCCAGTAATCTTGCCTAGAAAACTCAGTGGATGGAGGAGCATGGTGGGCTACAGTCCATGGGGTCGCAAAGAGTCGGACACGACTGAGCGACTTCACTTTCACTTTATGACATATTAAGAACTCTAGAGTCAAACCCTTTGATTCACCCACTGCTCTCTCACTCACATGCTCCTGACGCTAGTGTATATACAAGGATGGGGGCTTCATGGCGCCCCCAGCTGTTGCTTCCTATCCCTACTCAATCTCTGTTGAATCACTCCCTGTTCTCATGATCCAGACAGCTTTGTGGATGAGGCCAGGCTGCAGAAAATCTGTACGCATTATTAATGAGATCAGGAAAAGGTAGAAGGCAACTGGTGAACTGGCGGTGCGCTGCGGGAGGGGAGTGGGGAGGGGTGCAGGCTGGGCTGTGGGTGGATGGGTGGGCAGGGGGCGGGGCATTGTCTTGGAGTCACAAAAGAAGACTGAGTGGGGCTTCTGGGGGGAAAGTTTTACTCTCCTAATAAAGTGATCCAGCAGGCATGTTCTTGCCTTCTACTCTCTTCTGCCTGGAAAACAGACATAACCGGTAGGGATGCGACAGTGAAACCACATGCATGAGCTCCAAAGCCAACACATCATCACACATTGATGATGGCAGAAAAGAAGTGGAGAAAAACTCTGGGCTCCCCATGGCAGAGCTGGATAGCTGGCTGAACTCAGCCCTTTCCTATCAGTTTGAAATCAAAATCATTTGCTGTTTCTATTGTCTGAGGTGGTGCTAGTGGCAAAGAACCTGCTTGCTAATGCAGGAGGCATAAGAGACACGAGTTCAATCCCTGGGTCAGGAAGATTCCCCTGAAGTAGGAAACAGCAACCTACTCAAGGGTTCTTGCCTGAAGAATCCCAAAGAATAAAATAAATAAAAATTTAAAAAATTTTATAAAAAAAAGATCTGAGCAGAAATAAATGAAAAAGAAATGAAAGAAACAATAGTAAAGAGTAATAAAACTGAAAATTGGTTCTTTGAGAAGATAAAATTGACAAACCTTTAGCCAGACTTATCAAGAAAAAAAGAGAGAAGAATCAAATCAACAAAATTAGAAATGAAAAAGAAGAGGTTACAACAGATAATGCAGAAATATGAATTATAAGAGATTATTATGAACAACCATATGGCAATAAAATGGATAACCTGGAAGAAATGGACAGATTCTTAGAAAAGTTCAATCTTCCAAGACTGAACCAGGAAGAAATAGAAATTATGAACAACCTAATTACAAGCACTGAAATTGAAGCTATGATCAAAAATCTCCCAAAAAGCAAAAGCCCAGGACCAGATGACTTCACAGGAGATATTCTATCAAACATTTAGAGAAGAGCTAACGCCTATCCTTCTAAAACTCTTTCAAAAAATTGCAGAAAGAATATTTCCAAACTCATTCTATGAGGCCACCATTATCCTGATACCAAAACCAGACAAAGACAACACAAAAAAAGAAAACTACAGACCAATATCCCTGATGAACGTAGATGCAAAAATCCTCAACAAAATTTTAACAAACAGAATCCAGCAACACATCAAAAAGCTCATACACCATGATCAAGTTGGGTTTATTTCAGGGATGCAAGGATTCTTCAATATATGCAATCAATGTGATATACCATATTAACAAATTGAAAGATTAAAAACCATATGATCATCTCAGTAGATACATAAAGAGCTTTTGCCAAAATTCAACGCCCATTTATGATTAAAACTCTTCAAAAAAATTGGCATAGAAGGAACCTACCTCAGCATAGTAAAGGCCATATATGATAAGCCTACGGCAAAAATTCTCAATGGTGAAAAACTGAAAGCATTTCCCCTAAGATCAGGAGAAAGACAAGGGTGTCCACTTTCACCACTGTTATTCAACATGGTTCTGGAAATCCTAGCTACAGCAATCAGAGAAGAAAAAGAAATAAAAGGAATCCAGATCAGAAAAGAAGAAGTAAAGCTTTCACTGTTTGCAGATGACATGATACTGTACATAGAAAACCATAAAGATAGTATCAGAAAATTACTAGAGCTAATCAGCGAATTTAGCAAAATCAATACACAGAAATCACTTGCATCTCTATATAGTAACAATGAAAAATCAGAAAGAGAAATTAAGGAATCAATCCCATTCACCATTGCAACAAAAAGAATTAAATATCTAGGAATAAACTTACCTAAGGAGACAAAAGAACTGTACACAGAAAATTATAAGACACTGATGAAAGAAATATAAGATGACATAAACAGATGGAGAGATATTCCATGTTCCTGGGGAGGAAGAATCAATACTGTGAAAATGACTGTACTACCAAACACAAACTACAGATTCAGTGCAATCCCTATCAAATTACCAATGACATTTTTCACAGATATAGAACAAACAAACAAAAAAAACAATCACAAGTCATATGGAAACACAAAAGACCCCGAATAGCCAAAGCAGTCTTGAGAAAGAAGAATGGAGCTGGAGGAATCAACCTTCCTGACTTCAGATTATACTACAAAGCTACAGTCATCAAGACAGTGTGGTACTGGCACAAAAAAAACGGAAATATAGACCAATGGGACAAGATAGAAAGCCCAGAAATAAACCCGTGCACCTATAGGTACCTTATTTTCGACAAAGGAGGCATGACTATACAATGGGGCAAAGACAGCCTCTTCAATAAATGGTGCTGGGAAAACTGGACAGCTACATGTAAAAGAATGAGATTAGAACACTTCCTAACACCATACACAAAGATCAACTCAAAATGGATTAAACACCTAAATGTAAGACCAGAAGCTATAAAACTCTTAGAGGAAAACATAGGCAGAACACTCGATGATATAAATCAAAACAAGATCCTCTATGACTCACCTCCTAGAGTAATGGAAATAAAAACAAAAGCAAGCAAGTGGGACCTGATTAAACTTAAAAGATTTTGCACAGCAGAGGAAATTATAAGCAAGGTGAAAAGGCAACCCTCGGAATGGGAGACAATAATAGCAAATGAAACAACTGACAAAGGATTAATCTCCAAAATATACAAGCAGCTCATACAACTCCATGCCAGAAAAAAAAAACAACCCAATCAAAAAGTGGGAAAAAGACCTAAACACACATTTCTCCAAAGAAGACATACAGATGGCTAACAAACACATGAAAAGATGTTCAATATCACTCATTATTGCTACTGCTGCTAAGTCGATTCAGTCGTGTCCGACTCTGTGCGACCCCAGAGACGGCAGCCCACCAGGCTCCCCCGTCCCTGGGATTCTCCAGGCAAGAACACTGGAGTGGGTTGCCATTTCCTTCTCCAATGCATGAAAGTGAAAAGTGAAAGGGAAGTCGCTCAGTCGGGTCCGACTCTAGTGACCCATGGACTGCAGCCTACCAGGCTCCTCGGTCCATGGGATTTTCCAGGCAAGAGTACTGGAGTGGTATGCCATTGCCTTCTCCTCACTCATTATTAGAGAAATGCAAATCAAAACTACAATGAGATACCTCACACCAGTCAGAATGGCCACCATCAAAAAGTCTACAAACAATAAAATGCTGGAGAGGGTGTGGAGAAAAGGGAATGCTCTTGCACTGTTGGCGGGAATGTAAATTGATACAGCCACTATGGAAGACGGTATGGAGATTCCTTAAAAAACTAGAAATAAAACCACCATATGACCCAGAAATCCCACTCCTAGACATATACCCTGAGGAAATCAAAATTGAAAAAGACACATTATCCCATTGTTCATTGTGGCACTATTTACAATAGCTAGAACATGGAAGCGAGATGTCCATTGACTGATGAATGGATAAAGAAGTTGTGGTACATATACACAATGGAATATCACTCGGCCATAAGAAGGAATACATTTGAGTCAGTTCTAATGAGGTGGATGAACCTAGAACCTATTACACAGAGTGAAGTAAGTCAGAAAGAGAAAGATAAATATTGCATTCTAATGCATATGTATGGAATCTAGAAAAATGGTACTGAAGAATTTATTTTCAGGGCAACAATGGAGAAGCAGACAGAGGACAGACTTATGGACATGGGGAGAGGGGAGGAGAGGGTGAGGTGTACGGACAGAGTAACACGGAAACTTACATTACCATGTGTAAACTAGAGAGCCAATGGGAATTTGCTTTCTGGCTCAGGAACCTCAAACAGGGGCTCTGTATCAGCCTAGAGGGATGGGATGGGAGGGACATGGGAGGGAGGTTCAAGAGGGAGGGGATGTATGTGTACCTGTGGCTGATTCATGGTGAGGGTTGACAGAAAACAACAGAAGTCTGTAAAGCCGTTATCCTTCAATAAAAAATAAATTAATTTTAAAAAACATACATGCACCCCAATGTTCATGGCAGCTCTCTTTACAGCACCAAGACGTGGAAACGGCCTAAGCGTCTGTCAGTAGATGAGTGGATAAGGAAGATGTGGTTCATTTATGCAATGGACTATTACTCAGCCAGAAAAAAAGAACAACACAATGCCATTTGCAGCAACAGGGGTAGACCCAGAGATGATTACACTAAGCGAAGTGAGTCAGGAAGAGAGACAAGTGCCGTATGAGATCACTTGTGTGTGGAATCTGAACTATGACACAGACGAATTTATCTGTGAGACAGAAACAGGTTCCCGGACACAGAGAACAGACTTGCGGTCGCAAAGCGGGAAGTGGGGTTGGGGAGGGATGGGTTAGGGTGTTGTGATTGGCAGATGCAAACTGTTATATGTAGGGTGGACAAGCAACAAGGCCCTACCGTAGAGCACAGGGAGCTGCATTCAACACCCCGGGATAAACCAAAGTGGGAAAGAAGGTGAAGGATCTACGTACAACGGGGCCACTTTGCTGTAGGCGGAAATTCACACAACATTGTAAATGAACCATGCTTCCATAAAGTCACACACACACCCTTTCTTGGAGTCCGGTGTGACCGCCAACCTTCTCACATCTAGGGAAGCCTGACCTGACCAAAGTTCTCGGCAGCCGTAAGAGGCTCACGTTTATATTCTAGTATGACTGTGGCCAATCAGAATTTGTTATCCAGGTCGAGACACTATTATGATTGGTAAGTTGATACCAGATGCATTTAGCACATGGAACAGAACGCAGGTGATCATACTAATCTGACTTTTGCAAGGCATAATTTCATCACTTCCACTCAGTGCTTTCAAATTGTGATGCTGGAGAAGACTCTCGAGAGTCCCTTGCACTGCAGGGAGGTCAAACCGATCAATCCTAAAAGAAATCAATCCTGAATATTCACTGAGAGGACTGGAGCTGAAACTGAAGCTCCAGTACTTTGGCCACTTAATGCAAAGAGCCGACTCACTGGAGAAAACTCTGATTCTGAGAAAGATGGTGGTGCTTTGGAGAAGGGCTCTGTAAATGCTCGTCTCTTCCACTGTTATTCTGAGAAGTAACAGAGCAAAACACGCTTGTGAAATTCAGAAGAATTTTTCCCGGCTTAACTGCCGTCCAATAACCAAATCAGTGGCTCTCAATCAAGGGGCATTAGGACAGCCATTTGTTTTTAAAAAACTTACTCCCAGTTATTTATTTATTTTCTCCCAACTAATTATTTTAAATTTTTTTCAACTATTGATGCTGAAATTTTTCAAACCCACTGAAAAATTAAAATAGTACAAGAGAATGCCTACTACATGCTTCTCTACTTTACTTAGGGTTCAGCTTTTTGCTCTTTTTTCTCCCTTTCCTTCTTTCTCTCTCTGTCTTTCCCCCCTCCCTCTCTCTGTCTGTCCCTTGCTGTCTCTCTCTTTCTCTCTCCATCTGTCTCTCCTCTGAAAGTGAGTTGCAAACATCCTGACACTTCACACATTTGTAAATCATTCACCGCGTGTCTCCTAAGAGCCGGAGCGCCCTCCTATCACCCAGAGTCTGAGCATTTCACGCGAGCTCTGATCCAGACACCCTGTTCTCATCCACGTGACACCCCTTGACTGTCCCCAAGATGTCCCCTTCACAGCTGTCCTTCGTTGTCTGTAGTAATACCCTCATCCTCTTTTTATTTCATAACACGGACATTTTTGAAGAGCCAGGCCCGTCACTGGGGAGGAATTTTTTAAATCTCACCATGAGTTTTTGGTGACACCTAACTCGACCCTGAAGAGTCACCTTCCTTCTCAAGACAGGTTTGCACAACCCGCTGGCTTGCTGGGCTGTGGATACAGTTTTTCATGTCTTTATCGTGTGCCTCTCTTTTCTCACCAATGTCAAAAATATCCGGATTGCCTGAAAATCTTGAGATGGACCAGACCATGGTTCCTCAAAATTAAAATGCATCCTATGAAAGTGGGCTGCCCCAACCCTTGACCTGACAACCCAGACAAGCCAGACTTTCCCAGGAGGTTTTCAGATGGACAATATCTCTCATTTCAACTCCAACTGGGAAATGGAAGGAAGAAGACCGAACGTACGATTTTTACATTACTTGAATTAGCACATCTTCGGAGTCCATTCATCATGTGACAGCTGGCAGTCTGGGTGTGCTGGGGCGTGTGGGTCACAGCAGCCACCTTCAGTGGCTTAGAGTCTGGGTGTAGGAGCATCTCAGACATGTGGTCCTTTCTCTTGGCTAAACACTGTTAAAGGAGCAATTGAGAAACGTCCGGACGACAGCTCTCCCGTGTTTATTTCCTCTCCCTGCAGACCTTCGTCCTGCATTTGTGCAGACCGACTCTCAGCTCAGGCTTGAAGGAGCCTGGGATTCCATGTGCAAGCTCACATGTGTGTGCACGTGTGTGCAGCCCCTGCCTCCCGCACCTGGGCAGCTCACGTGCTGAATCAGGCAGAGATGGGAGCAGGGCGGAGCAGATACTTGCAGTTACAACGCAGGGCCACGTGGGTGCCACGCTGCCGGGCTGACGCGGGGCTGGGGCTGGGGTGGTTCGTGGAGAAGAGGTCCCTTCCGTAAAGCCCTGGACCCTCCAGCCTCAGCCTTGTGGCCTCGGCCTTGGCCCCTCCGCACCTGCTGCTCCATCCAGGTCACCTTTTGCGCTGAAGCGTCTGCAGGGCCCAGGCCCCCTTGGGACAGCCCAAGGTCAGGCTGACGGCAGTCCAGACATGACAAGCGCCCGCGCGCCTCTGGCCTGGGTGGGTGCTGTTTCCTCTCCCCACCCTGCCGGGGCCCACAGCTCATCCTGCCTTGATGTGCAGTTCAAGGCCCACGGTTCTGGCCGAGTCCACACTGTCCCCTGCCTTGGGGCACAGACCATTGGGTCCTGGGGAGAGATTGACACTGGCCTTTGATTCCAGAGGACTCTGGGGCTGTCCTCCCAGCTGGAGCCCTGGGCCGAGCAGGCAGCCAAGCCTCCAGGCTCCCCCAGAGGTAAGGACACCTTAATTTGTCACCTCCCTGCCCTGCCTGCACCCCTCTGACCTCAGACACGGCCTGACCTCAGCCCAGGTCCTGAGTCAGGCTGGGAGAGGACATAGCTCAGGGTTCAAGGAAGCCACAGGGCCAGTGCCCACCTGAGCCCCCATCGCCAGGGCCCTAGGATCCCTGGGAATGTTTTGGCCAGGAACAGGCTCGAGCAGCCAGACGTTCCCGGGAAGGATGGAGACGCTGCCCGCTCCTCAGGGACCAGAGGGGAGACTGCTCGGGGCGCGAGGAAGCGAGTCAGCCAGGGGCCAAGGGAGACGCCCGCGGTTCCCCACCAGCTCCGGATGGAAGGTTTGAAATATTGTTCTTTTCATCGGGTGAAACCAGGCTCACTCCTCAGCTATTCAGTTATCTCAGAGGTTGGACAAACACCACAAAAACATTCAACCAAACCCATGAAACCTGCCTTCTTTTCATGGCCTTGCTCCTGGCGGGGCCGGAGGCGGGGAGGGAGGCTGGGAGGGGAGGGGTTGGACCCTGTGGCTCAGGTGTGTGGGGCCCGCAGGACTCGGCGTCACACCGGAATCCCGTCCACACCCCCTGCAGGCCCGAGCCCTGCCTCCCAGGGGCCGCGTGCTGGGGCACGGAGCTCAGGGACAGGGTGAAGAGACTTTGGCTCCAGCTGGGGCTTTGACCCCCACCCCGGGTGGACCCCGCAGACCAGGGGATCCAACTTGGACCGTAGGCAGGACTCACTGTCCCAGAGACGCAGGGTTGGGGCAAGTGGGCTGGACTCCGCTGCCCGCTCACCCACACCCACCCGGGGCTGTCATTTCACCCTCTTCAAACAGGAGGCGTCAGAGAACTGGGCGTGTGAGCAGAGAGGGAGACAGCGGGCCCGCAGGGCGGCTGGCGCTGCTGAGCTCAGGGCCCTCCGGGGGCCTTCTGTCCTGGAAGGGGGCGGAGCAGGGGGCTCTGAGCCCAGCCTTGGGTGGCAGCAAGTCACCAGCACCGGTGCAGGGGTCCCTGCTCAGCAGCCCCCACCGTCCCACTCCTCACCACAGCTTCCAGCCCTCCGTGAGACCAGAGAGCCCACTGCCATCAGGGAGGGAGGGGAGCCCAGCCTGAGCCCCGGCATCCAGCCAGTCTCTGGGTGGAAGCAAACCTCAGCCCGAGTCCTGCCACCTCACCAGGAGGAGCCTTGGGCTCCAGGTGCTGGTGAGAACGCGGCCAGGCCAGGAGACCTTAGGGGGCGGGATGCCGGCCTCCACGAGGAGACCTGGCCCTGGCCCGAGCCCACGTTCTGGGAAGGTGGGTTCTCCACACTGTCACCCTGCCCTGCCCTGCTCCCCAGGCGGACCCTGAGGGACTAGGGGGCACCCTCAGTAGTCAGAGGTGTGCGTTTTCATGCTCCTCCGTGTCCTCTGTCAATCTCTCCCTCCCCGAAAGATGGGAGCGGAAGGTGGAGGTGCATCAGCTGTGCGGGGGTGATCACTGGCCTCCTGCCCTCTGTGCTGGGTGGTCCTTGGGGCTGCGGCTTAGCTGGGTTACTGGGGTGAGGCACAGGGCTGCGGCTCAGGGCCACTGGATTTATGGGGGTCCCAGCTCTGGGACCCCATCATGGGCAGACACGCTGAATGCTGAGGTCCCCGCCGGCACGCAGGAGCTGCCCCAGGGACTCAGGACTCACTGCTGGGGAGGGTGAGGGGCCGGTGAGGACGGGGCATGGGCCGAGGAGGTTTCCTAGGGTCATGACCTTGCCGTGACCCTGTGAGCCAAGGTCATGACCTCAGGGTTGTGACAACAGAGAGGCCCCCAAGGATGAAGACCTGCTTTACGAGGATGACAAATGTGATGCCGGGCCTCTTACGGGCTGTCCCTCCGAGGCCACGCCACTCGTCGGACGCGGCAGGCACCCTGCTCTCACTCCGAAGACGCACAGGACTTGTCCTGAGGATCAGAAACACTGCAAGAACCAGGGAGCCTCGGGGCCCACCTGGCCCAGCGCCCCTCCCCACGGAGGGGCCCCGGAGACTGGGCCTCGTGCTGAAATCCCCTCTGCTCTGGGCCCTGGAGGGGGCGGCAGGCTCAAAGCTAGCAGTCGGGGCAAGTGGGAGTGGTCCCGCCCTCCGCGGGGGTCTCAGCCCTCCTCCCCGTCACCACCCAGCTCTTGGCTCTCGCCCCCTCAGGTGTGGGGAGGAGGGACCTGGAACCCCCAGAAACTCAGGCACTGCCCAGGCTTCCTGAGCCCTTGGGCCCTCCCGCCCTGACCTTGAACCTGCCTGATGACGGAGCCGGGAGACCCGACGGACAGTGTCCCGATAGCCCAGGAGGAGGTGCTTTAAACTGCATGGTCTGTCCCTCAGTCAGACCCTGGGCCAGATGGGCTGCGGGGGCCAGACCGGTCCTGCGACGTTCAGCTGCAGCCTCTCCAGGGCCCCCTCGGCGCCTGCCTCTGGGCGTGGCCTGTGCCAGTCTCGTCTTCCTCGGGGCCACGCGCTGGCCATGGTCCCTAACTTGCTGCCTGAGCAGCTGACCTCCCGCCCTCCGTCCAGACCGGCCCGGCCGCACTGGGACCCTTCTGCTGTGTCCTGGGCGTCATTCTCCCCCCGGCCACCTGACCACCTGCCTGTGCAGCCTCACCCGGGCCTCTGCCGGCCGCCGCCCCTGCCGCTCAGGAGCACCTCCCAGGCTCCTCAGGGAGTACGGTGCCTGGGCTATGCTGGGGGTGGTGTCCTGCCCCAGACCTGCAGGGGTGCTGCTCGTGGCGCCGTCCACCCACCGGCCCTACCCGCGTCCCTGCATCTCCTTCCGCACCTTCTTCTCTGCGGAAATTGCGGGCACATGGCCCCCAGCTCCACCGCTGCGGCCCGTCTACCTCTGCCCACACCCCTCACAGGGGCCCCCCTGCAGGTGCTGGGGGTCAAGGCCGAGCTGGGGCGCAGGAGACAGGCCTCCCGCACGGGGGCCTCCTCGTGGGAGTGATGGCTAAGACCACGGGGCTGGGCAGGGGAGGTGGCCAGGGTTGTACCGACCACAGTTACCACACACGTGACTGGGGGGGCTGCCCGTCTTGAAGGGTGCTGGGACCAGAGGCTGGGTCAGTGAGACCCAAGGTGGTGGCCTTTGCTGGTGACCAGGTCTCGTGTCCCTGGAGATGTCACGTCTCCCCTTGCACACAAGGATCATCAGGAGTGGCTGCTGGAGAAGTGGCTTCCAGCCCCGACTACACTGGGGTGGGGTCTCTGGGGTGGGGGTCAGCAATATGCATTTGGAGGAAACTGCCCAGGTGGTTCTTATGCCCAGGACATGCAGGATGCCCCGCCGACTCTGTTCCAGGTGAGGAGAGCCAGGGAAGGCACGGGACCGCGGCCAGCCACCAGGCAGACACACAGCCCAGTCCACCCCAAGCCCACCTTCCCTGCTCCCCTCCAGCCTCCACACAGCTGCAGCCAGCAGAGAGCATGTCTCCCGTGAAAGCTACGATGACCCTGGAATTGAAGCCCCACTTAGGCGTGGGGGAGCATCACTTTGCTGTCCAGCAGAAATTAACAAAAATTGTCAATCAACTCTATTTCAATAATTTTTTAAAAAAACATATATAAGGAGCATTTTCTCCGAATTCTAGACAGCATATTCAGAAGCAGAGACATTACTGTGCCAACAAAGGTCCGTCTAGTCAAATCTTTAGTTTTTCCTGTAGCCGTGTATGGATGTGAGAGTTGAACCATAAAGAAAGCTGAGCGCCAAAGAACTGATGCTTCTGAACTGGCGTGCTGGAGAAGACTCTTGAGAGTCCTTGGACTGCAAGGAGATCCAACCAATCCATCCTAAAGGAAATCAGCCCTTAATATTCATTGGAAGGACTGATGCTGAAGCTGAAACTACAATACTTTAGCCACCTGATGCAAAGAACTGACTCACTGGAAAAGACCCTGATGCTGGGAAAGATTGAGGGCAGGAGGAGAAAGGGACGACAGAGACTGAGATGGTTGGATGGCATCACCGACTCGATGGACATGAGTTTGAGCAAGCTCTGGGAGTTGGTGATGGACAGGGAGGCCTGGCATGCTGCAGTCCATAGGGTCGCAGAGTCTGACATGATTGAGCAACTGAACTGAACTGAAGGAGCATTTTCTCCGAATTCTACACATGAATATAACTCTGACCCCTAGCCCCTAAGCCTCAGGGATGGAAGGACATTGATCTCCGCCATGATTGACCCTATCCCTCCCTAGTCGGGGTGAGGGTCCAGACTCTTGCCCAGAACCGTGATGTCCTGATCTCAGAGGTGCCCTCCTCCTGGTCATCACCCCACAAGGACTGTGCTGGAGCCTGTATCCTGGCTGGCAGGGTGCCTTCACCCCAGCCTCCCAAGTGTCCCGGGCAGTTTGGGTCCAGGGATCCTGCGAGGTGGGAGCCCCCGAGGCTAGGGCCACTGCTCCAGGAACACTGTGTAGCCCCCGCTTGGGGCTTTCCCACCTCTCGGGGCCGACGGGCATGGCATGGCACAGCCCTCAGGGTGGCAGAGCTCCTCGCCCCGCCTCCAGAACGTGACTGTCAACCTCCATCACTCCACTTGGGGAAACGAGGCTCAGAAGAGGAAGTGGCCTCAAGTACCACCTTCAGCCTCCAGATACAAACCTCCCCCGGAGGCAGGGGAGAACCCAGGAGAAAAGCAGGAGCCGGCCGTCCCCTCCCGTGGACGGCCCCCCAGGAAATCCGCTTTCAGCAGAGTCACCGATGTGTTTGGCTGTGTCGAGTCTTTGTTGCGACACCCGCGCTCTTCATCACTTCTCGTGGGACCTTTTGTTGCAGCCCACGGACTCTAGCTGCCGTGCGTGAGCTCAGCGGTTGGGCCGTGCGGCCTAGTCGTCCCACGGCACACAGGGTCTTAGTTCCCGGACCAGGGATCGAACCTGCGTCTCTGCATTGCAAGGCAGAGTCCTAACCACCAGACCACCAGAGAAGTCGCCTTGGGGATCCTTTTAATAATGTGGAAAAGTCCTCCCACCTTACGGATGGGACCCCACACTGAGGCTGAGTCGCTGCTGGGCCCCCACCAGGGAAGCAGAGCCAAAAGTGACCTCAAGAGGCCCCAGCACCCCCTGCCGTGTCTGGGGCAGACAGAGCTCAATGGCTTTCAGACTCTCCCTCCCTCCTGGAGGGCCCACCCCCAGCACCCCAGGGTTTGGGGGGTTCTCAATTCCTCCTTATTGGGCTCCATGAAGCAGGGGCTCCTTCTGCAAGGAGCCCCAGAACTGCAGCATTCTCTGGGGTCTCTCTGGACCCCTGGTCGTGGGTGTGGAAGCAGGTCACACAGCAGACGTGTGGCCCAATGGCCTGAGTGGCTGCGAGGCATTCTCTCTGCCGGGATCTCACTGCTTAGCCCCTGTCTTGTAATCTGTGGGACCCCAGGACTCTGGACCCAGACTGCTAGAGCCTGGACCCTGGAACCTGCAGGCTCCCCCAGGCAAGTACACCTTAATATCTCATCGCCCCACCCTGCCCACACCTCTCTGACCTCAGGAAAAGCCTGAACTCAGCCCGTGTCCTGAGTCAGGCTGGGAGGGGAGACAGCCCCAGGTCCCAGGAGGCCGGGGTCCCAGGGCCAAAGGCAGTGACCACCGATCTCCCACCCCAGGACCCCAGAACTGTTCTGGCCAGGACAGAGTTCCCAGGAACAGGTATGTCACTGCTTGAGCAGGCAGAGAGACATTCCTGGGAAGGGTTTGGACACTGACCTTCCTCAGGGACCGGAGGGGAGGCTGCTCAGGGCACGAGGCAGCCTGTGAACCAGGAACTGAAGGAGGTAACCCGGCACCCCCCACCCCATCCCCAGCCTGCATGAAGGTTCTAAGTCATCATTTGTTTTTATCGTGTGGGGCCACACTCACTGCTCAGGTATTTAATTATCTCAGCAGTTGGAGAACAACAAAAATAGTCAACCTAAAATATGAAATCCTGCCGAGTTTTATCTTTTTTATGAATTGCACAATTCTTCCAGAACCCCTGGACCCTTTGGTGTCTGAAAAACACCCCACCCCGACCCCCGCTGCCCTGTCTGGGATGTGGGGAGGGGGCTCAGCTGGAGCCGCCGCTCTTAGCTCTGTGGACGACAAGGCTTCTGCAGAGTGGTCCTGGGCTTGGTGATTTTGTGAACTGGTGCTTTGAGAGAAAAGGCCTAATTCTTTAAAACCCTTTTGGCAGTCACCGGAGTCATAATAAAGATAAGAAAAGCCAATGAATGCCAAGTCTGTACTATGCTGGTCACGGGGTCGAACATGTAACATGCGTGACATCATGTAAACGTCCGGAAGGGACATCCCTTCAGGACAGAGAGCTGAGTGCTGGCCGAGGGGGTCTGGTTTCCCAAGGAGGGGGCCGAGCTCCCAATCCAGAGTCCTCTGCCCCCTTTCCCAGGGCAGGAGGAGTTAAGCAGCCCCTTAGAAGCCCCTTGATCAAATGGCCTAAGAGGTAAAGAATCCGCCTGCAATGCAGGAGACCGGGGTTCGATCCCTGGGTCGGGAAGATCCCCTGGAGGAGGGCATGGTAACCCACTCCAGTATCCTTGCCTGGAGAATCCCATGGACAGAGGAGCCTGGCGGGCTACCATCCATGGGATCGGAAAGAGTCGGACACGGCTGAGCAACTAAGTACATACACACAGGAGCCCGTTGGCATGCGAGACCCCAGGTCGGAAAGATGTCGGCTTCAGGGTGCAGACGGCCCGCTCGCTCCATCCCGCGGTTCTCAGCTCCCACCCGCCCCAACCGCGTCTTCTGTTTTCTGGGTTTCCCACACTGCCTCCTGACCCCACAGGGGCTGCGCCTCCCTCAGTGAGCAGCTTCCTAGACAGCAAACCGCTGCCCACAGCTTCGCGAGTGAAACCGACCAGCCACAGCCCACACCCGCCACACACCATCAGCTGCAGAGGGGGCAGGTCCAGACAGCCAGGGACAGACCCTGTGCCCCAGAGCCCCCAGGGGTGATTCAAACCAGCCAATCCTGAGCCCACTCACCCTGACTCACCCCTCCCTTCCCACGGAAACCACAGTTAAGCCTCCGGCCCACACGGTCCCCTCCCTCTGCCGCCTGGCCTCATCACGCTTCCCCAGGTGGGGGTTCCTGGTGGCCCCCCTCCCCTGAAGAACTTGAATAGCACTCTAACCTCTTGCTGTTGCTATTCAATTGCTAAGTCACCTCTGACTCTTTGAGACCTCACGAACAGCAGCACACCAGGCTTCCCTGTCCTTCACCGTCTCCCGGAGCTTGCTCAAACTCATGTCCATTGAGTCGGTGATGCCATCCAACCATCTCATCCTCTGTTGTCCCCTTCTCCTCCTGCCCTCTATCTTTCCCAGCATCAGACAGCCTGGACACAGGCCACCGGCTGTGAACAGGCTCAGGAGACACAAGTCCAAACAAGCACACTGGTGTTTGGGCGACGGCACAAGCCGCTGGCCTCCAGGCTCCAGGAATAGCCCGCAGCTCTGAGAACTGCTGTGTGCTTCGGGGAGAGCCGGGGAGGGGCTGGCTCGAATCCCTCCCCACCCGCTGAGGTCTGCTGCTCTCAGCGCCGGGCCTCGGTTTCCCCATCTGCAAGCAGGGCCGGCGGCATCTCAGAGACACTTGTGTCATAAACGAGCTGCTCCGTGGAGAGCAGACAGCGTGTGACGCGCGTCGCAGGAGTGGCCAGGGCCAAGGCCCCCAGTCGGGGCAGCTAATGACGACAGATGTCTTCTCTCACTGTCCGCAGGGCAGAGTCTGAAGTCTAGGTGGTCCAGGGCTCCAGGGCGGGGCCTTCCTGCCCTTCCAGCCTCCGGGCGCTCCAGGCGCCCCTGGGCTTGTGGCTGCAGCTCTCCAGCCTCTGCCTCCGTGGGCACGTGGCCCTTCCTCCATGTGTCTTTCCTGTCCTGTCTCTTATAAGGACACCTACTGTGTTCAGGGTCCACCTGGGTGATCCGGAATGACCTCATCTCAAAGCCCTCCCTTCTTCCCAGTGAGGTTCCAGGGACCGACAGGTCGTGTCTCCGGGGGCCCCGTCAGGCCCAGGACACGCCCCGCACAGGTGTGTGCTGCCGTTGCTGCCAACATGCTGAGAGCGGACGCGCCTCCCGAGGCTGCGCTGAGAGCTTCGTGCGCACCAGGCCCCCCTGGCCGCCGTGGGCAGAGACCACGGGGCGGCGGTGGGACATAGGGCCAGCGCTGCAGAGAGGAGGCGGGGGACAGGAGGACAGGGAGGGCTGGGGTGAGGCCTCGGGTACCGAGGGCGTGGCGGGCTGGGGTGAGGCCTTCGGTACCAAGGTTGGGACGGCTCGTGGGAGAAGGCGACCTGAGCAAAGGGGAGGGGCAGCGGAGAGCATCCTGAGACCTGGGGGCACACTGGGAGGGGCGGGGCCGGGCCCTGCTTCCTGGGTCTCCCCACGCAGTGATTCACACCTTACAGCCACGAGCAGAAACTTTCGCAGGGGCTGGGGACCGAGGCTCTGCCAGGGGTCACAGGCTGGAACTCTTGCTCCACAGGCTGCGCCTCTGCTACAGAAACGAGTTCAGAGCCAAACCCGTGAACTGGAAATATTAGGATGTGAACTGGGAGACCAGGATCCACACTGTATAAAACAGGTAACTAATGAGAACCTATTGTCCAGCACAGGGAGCCCTACTCACTGCTCTGTGGTGACCTGAATGGGAAGACATACAAAATAAGGGGACAGGACTTCCCTGGGGCTCCAGGGGCTAAGAATCCTCTGCCAGCGCAGAGGGTAGGGGTTTGATCTGCGGTCGGGGAAGATCCCATGTGCTACAGAGCAGCTGAGCCGTGCGCCGCAGCTCCTGAAGCCTCAGGTCTTGAAGCCTCGGCTCCTGAAGCCGCAGCTCCTGAAGCCTCAGCTCCTGAAGCCTCAGCTCCTGAAATTCGTGCTGTAGCAGCTCCGCAACCGGAGAGTAGCCCCTCTCGCTGAGACTGGGAGAATGCTCTCGCAGCAGCAAAGACCCAGAGCAGCCAAAAGTAAAAAAATAAATACAATTGTTTTTTTTTAAGAGAGGGGATGTGCATAGAAACATGTGGCTGATTCGCCTTGCTGTGCAACAGAGACTACCACAGCACCGTGAAGCGACAAAGAGAACGTGTCGGCCACTCAGTCACGTTTGATTCTGCGACCCCATGGATGGTAGCTCCTCTGTCCACGGCATTCCCCAGGCAGGAATACTAGAGTGGGTAGCCGTTTCCTTCTCCAGGGGATCTTCCCAATCCAGGGACTGAACCTGGGTCTCCCGCACTGCAGGCAGATCCTTTACTGTCTGAGCCACCATAAAGCAACTATACCCCATTAAAAAATTATTTTTTAAAAAAAGAAAGAAAAATGCTGACAAACAGCATCTCTACACATGACTTCTGACTTGTGCTCTGAGTCCCCAGGGCCGCAGAACAGCCCACAGAAAAGGCGAGTCTTTGGCAGGACCAGCTCAGGACACGAAGCTTGGACAAGTGTTTTAACCCCTAAGGATCAGTGAGCAGCTGGGACCCGCGGGTGTGAGGCTGGCAAGTGGACAGTCGGGATGGGTCCTCAAGAAAGAGGCCAACATCTGCAGGCCCGACCACCCAGAGCAGGACTGCCCAGGGCCCACCGTGGGGTCCAGCCCTAGGCCGGGCACGAGCTGTCGGGGAATGGTCAGGCCACAGAGAGGGACGCTGAGGCCTGGGGGGGTTAGGTCCTTCCGCCCAGGCCACACGGCCAGGCTCCTGCCTCACTGCCGGTCTCCCACACACCAGGGGACCGAGGAGCCAGCTTGGCCTGAGGAGCACCCCCCCAGATGTGAGGTCCAGCCCCCACTGGATCGGGGGCCCCAGGAGGCCGCTTGCTGCCGTCCACGCAACTCATATGCTGAGGAGGAACGGCAGGGCTGGCTCACACGAGTGCATCGCTGTCTGAGCTCATCCTGTGGACGGGAGGGAGGGGCCCTCCCACTTCCAAGAAACTGGCCGGGAGCCTGGGTCCAGCCAGTTGGGCCCCGGGGACACAGGAGGATTTAGGGCCTGGGAGGAGCCCCAGGCGACGGTGAGCAGCTGAGAGGCGCCCAGTCAGCAGGTAAGAAGCCTTGGGGCCCCTGCACCCAGCCCACCTACTCTCCCCTGCCGGCTCTGGACTCCCCTGAGGACTTTCGGGCCTGGGAGCTGGGGTGAGGATGGGGAAGCAGACGGCGGACGCGTCATTTACAAGCCGGGACCCTGTGCCCTCATTTGTATGTACCGGGCAAGTGTGCCCGTTCTGAGAGCCAACAGGACAGCCGTCCAGGTAGCCCCTCCACTCCTCACCGCCTGCCGGGGCCAGAGCCCCCCCTCCCAGCGCTGGCCCTCACCCTCCACCTGGCTCAGCCCCTGGGGTCCCTCGGGGAGACCGAGGTCCCGAGAGGGGCTCAGCACAGTCCCCCCTACGACCCCAGAGTCCAGCCCGGCCCTCTGCGTCCCCTGACACCACCAAGCATGCCCGTTCCCCGCTCATGGAGATCCTGCGGAGGGTAAAGCCAAGAGACCCCGACCCACCCCGCTAAGCCCCGGTCCCGGGCGCAAGGAGAGCCACACAGAAGGAGCAGGCGAGGACCCCGGGCTGGGAGGCTGGGAGGGTCCCAGGGGGCTGCGGAAGTTTCCAGGGTCCTAAAGGAGGCAGACCTGGGTAACAGGGGCGGTGAGGATGGTCCAGGCAGAGGCACAGCCTGGCCGGGGGGCACCTAGGGGAGACCCCGAGGTTGGGAGGCAGGCTGTCCACCCCCCCCCCCGTGTCTCTGGGTGTCTCTGTGTCTCTTCGTGTCTCTTTCACTCTCTGGGTGTGTGTCTGTCTCTCCCCGCATGGCTCCCTGACTCCTCACCCTAGGCTGACAGCCGCTGCGAGGCTGAGAACAAAGGCCAGCATGGACTCTGCGGGGAGCGGGCAGAGGGAAGGGCACCTCTGAGACCCCGCATCGGGGTCTGCCTCCCCTGCCCCTAAGGGGCTGGCAGCAGATGCTTGCACTGGTTTCTCCTGAGGACCCGGGGCATCACCGCATCCCCAAGGTTGCCAAGGCTTCGGAGCTGCACGTGGCCAACCCGCCTGCAGCGGGAGGAGCCGGCTGAACTCCTGCCCGGTCCGGAGAGCCAGGGAGGCTGGGGGTGCCCTCAGCCTTCTCTCAGCCTCCCAGCCTCCCACCGCCCCCACAGTACAGCTCCCACCCCCAGCCCCGCTGCCCACCCTCCATGGCCAGCACAGGACTGAGTGTGCTCATGGCGACCGCTGGTCTGCGCCTGGCTGACCCTCTGGGGCTGGGGTCCAGCGGGAGCGTAGTCCAGCCTCTCCCCACATGGAGTCCCCGAGTCGTGTCCACACGGGCGCCCCCTTTGCCTCGAGTCCTGTCCAGTCGATGCCGACCTCTGCAGCGACGTTGGTACGCGGCTGTTTGTGCGTTTAGTCTAACCATCCAGCCAGGGGCAGGACCACCCACCTGGTCGGAATTCTCTTCTCCCCGGATCAGGCGTGTCTTACGGAATCCTCCTTTTACCAAGAGGTCGGGGGGCCTGCAGGGCTGGGCGCTGGCCTGGAAGGGGCCGTCCGGCGGCCTCGGGATGCGCCTGCGTACTGACAACTCGACATCTGTCACTTCCCTCCAGGGTCCTGCCTGCCAGCCGCCCAGCCAGCCAGCCAGCCAGCATGCTCGGGATCTGGGGGACCTTCAGCAGCGTGGTTTTCTACCTCACCCTGGCCGTGGGCCTCGGGGGACTGCTGGGGAACGCGCTGGTGCTCTGGCACCTCGGCTTCCACATCAAGAAGGGCCCCTTCGCCGTCTACGTGCTCCACCTGGCCGCCGCGGACTTCCTGTTCCTGGGCTGCCAGCTCACCTTCTCGGCCGTGCAGGCGGCCCTGGGCTCCGGGCACAGCCTCTACTTTGCGGTCACCTTCGTGGCCTTCTCCGTGGGCCTCTGGCTGCTGGCGGCCTTCAGCGCCGAATGCTGCCTCTCCGACCTCTTCCCTGCCTGCTACCAGGGCTGCCGCCCCAGACACACGTTGGGCGTCGTCTGCGGCCTCAGCTGGGCCCTGGCCCCGCCGGCTGTGCTGCTGACCGCCAATGCCTGCGGCCTGCTGCGTGAGAGCATGCGCCTGCTGGCCTGCCTGCGCTACCACGCAGCCAGCGTCGCCGGGCTGCTGGCCCTGGCCTGCGCGGCCTTCGCGGCTGGCCTGGTCCTCCTCGTCTGGGGGGCCTGCTGCTCCCAGCGCCAGCGCCCGCGGTTCTACGGCGCCGTGCTGGGCTCCGAGCTCCTGCTGCTCGTCTGCGGCCTCCCCTACCTCCTCTGCTGGACACTGCGCCCGTACCTCCCAAGCTTCCTGCTGTCCACCTTCTTCCCCCTGGCCACCCTCCTGGCCTGTGTCCACTGCAGCGGCAGGCCCCTCATCTACTTCATGGTGGGCCGGCAGCCGGGCCGGCGGGAGCCTCTGCGGGTGGTCCTCCGGCGCTCCCTGGGGGAGGGCGCCCAACTGGGGGCCGGCGGGGTCTCCCTGCCCGTGGGCCGCGTGTGGGGGCCGCCCTGGCTGCCCCCCACCCCCCATCCCTTGCCAGACCCTCCAGGACTCCACGTCATTGCCCGGCTCACTCAGTTTGGGGACCCAACGGCTGGGTGCCAGGTGAGAGCCGTGGTCTTGACTCCCCGCCCCTGGCCTGCAGGGGACAAGGGCAGCCCGAGGACCAGGCCAGAGACATAGCAAGGAGGCGGGGAGCCCCCAGACTGGGGTGAGGAGGGGCACCCCAGCTCCCGCCTCCTTCCCACCTTGCCACCAGCTGAGGCAGGAGTGAAGAGGACACGGCCCCCCCAAGGCCTACATGGGGAGCTGGGCAGAGGGGAGCCGGGACACTGGCTGAGTGAGGGGCTGTCCTCACTGAGGCCCAGCCCCCCAGGGGACCCCTCCCAGAACCTTCCCTGCAGTCTCCCCACTGGCCACCAGATGGCGCGGCTTCCCCACCAAGTGCGCACAAAGCCCGTGGGCAAAGCGGGGGTCACTGCAGAGCCAGGTGCCCCCTCAGCCCTCCCCTGCCCCTCCCAGCCCCGGGGGTCCTCGACACCTGCTGCCTGGAGGGTGCCCTTGCCCCCCACCCCCATCTTCAGCTTCCCCTCCTCCAGGGAATCCTCTGCTCCCCCATCACTCCCCGCCCGTCCCTGCCCACCTGCCGCAGACCATGCCCCTTCCCCTGCCAGCACCCCACCCCCAGGGCTTCCCTGGTGAAGAAGGGGAGGGAGGGAGGGAGACTGATGGTGGACGGACCGGTACATGAGTGGATGGACGGATGGTGATGTGGAAGAGCGAATGGGAGGGAGGAGGAAGACAGCTGACGCCATTCCTTGCAGCTTCCAAAGTGGAGATCCTTGTATGTGTTTCTGATGATATTTTAAAATGATACTTCATGGTCATTGTCAAGACTTTCAAGTCCTACAGAAAACATTGAAAAGCTAAGTCACCAAACCTTTTGGACTTAGAGGGAGGCACATGAGGCATAGAACCCTCCAGCCGTGTTCATTTTTGTGATGGAGACCCACAGAAATTTCAAATTTTACCAAAGATGAAGACATTCTATACCTGCTACATGAAACCTGTTACAACACCAGGAGAATTGTTTTTTAAAAGTTGTCCCTTTTCCACTAGAAAAGGCATGTGCTGCTCATCCTTGGGACTTTGGAGAACGCTAAGGAAAGGAAAGAAGACTTACCTGGACCCCTTCCCGGCCCAGAGACACTTCTGCAGGTTGTCCATCCTTCCTGGGGTGGACAGGACTGTGGCCACCCCAGGTCCTCCCACCTGGTCTCCCCAGACAGTGCCCTGAGGACTGGATGATTCCAGCCAAGGGAGGCCATGGCTCTGACAGCCTAGCAGGCTCAGGAAGGAGGGTCAGCGACCTCAGCCTTGGCTTTGGGGGTAAGATGGGGAGAGGCCGTCCATTCTTGGGACCACTTCACACTGGACCCAAGGAGGGGTGTGGCCTCCTTCCTAGAGTCCCTGGAAATGCGATGGGGGGGGGGGGGGGGCAGCCTCAGAGATGCGCCAACACCAGCCTCCACCTCTCCCAGCCCCAGGAAATAGCTTCGGGGCCCCCTGAGGGGCCGTCCATCTGCGTGCCGCCGGCAGAGACAGATAGGCAGCCGGGCAGCTGGCAGTGTCTGGGGTGCGTGATGAGCAGCCCCGTCTGGACAGATGGGCAGGGCCGGACCTCTGTCCCGGAACACGCTGCTGGGGAACGGATGCCAGCCTGGGCCCTGTAGAGCCCGCGCGTCCCCAGTCCCGGAGACGTGACGCCACCGAGAGGGGCCTGCAAAGGCAGGACTGGGCTCCTGGCCCTCTGGCGTCTCTCCAGCCGGGTGACCTCCGGCGAGTCTCCTGACTGCGGGAGCCTCGTCTGCAGAAGGAAAAGCAGAGTAGCATCTCCGACCTGGACTCCGAGGAAGGAGGCAGGAGGCCAGGCTGGTGGAGGGCGGACCGTGACCTTCCTTCCTGACCTTCACGGTCAGCCGCGTTGCCTCTGCCATTTCCAACTCTGTCTCTGGGCAGAGCTCCGTGTGTCCCCAGCCCTCCCTGACCTTAGCACAGAAACCTCGCTGACGGCTGGCACCCCGCCCAGCCCCCGGGGCCTGTCCTCCTGTCTCTCTGTCCTGTGACACTGGGAGCTTCCTGGCAGCGGGCGCCCTGCTCTCAGCTCTCCTGGTGCCCGTCCGCCCAGCTGAGCATCTGGGGGGGCTCCTCCCCCCTCATGCTGGGCTACCTGTGCTCGTGCTTGAGCCTCATTGTCCGCGTGTCTCATCGGAAGGCGAGCTCCTGGGGGGCGGGGTGGGGGCTGTCTCCCTGGGCTGAGACCCGGATGGCTGGGAGGAGCAGCCTGACAGGCATTCGTGGGGTGCGCGGACTGGCAGATGGGTCAGCGGGTGATGGCACAAACATGGGATCCAGTGAGTCAAGGATGTGGCTGAAATGCAGCGCCACTCAGCGGGATCAGCTCAGGCTGGTTCTGGGAACTTCTGGGTCAGCCGAGGCCTGACCACCGACCTGACACCTGAGCAGGAGATGGGAGACGCGAAGGACCCAGGTGCTCAGGGCCGCCCCAGCCCATCACCAGCTTGCCACTCAACTCTCCGCTTTCGGCCAGCAAACCCCAGCGGAGGCAACTCAGGGCCAGAGGTGGGGTGGGAGCTCGGGGGAGGGTCACGGCAAGGTGTGGCCACTTCCGCAAGAGCTCAGCGTCTGGAGAAGTGATGGACACGTCCGCTCCATCCAAGGACGGCATGTGAAGAGGCTGAGAGAGGCCCCGTGTGTCCCAGCTTGACCTTGACAACCATCAGCGTGTCCGCCCCTTTCTAGTCGTGCGTGTCCTGCTGTGGATGACAAACCACCCAGCCCCCCTAGTGTTCCAGATGCAAGGAAAAGGGTCACGTGCCCCCCAACTCATAAAGCAGAGGGGGCTTCCAGGAGGAGGGTGTGCCAGTGCTGATCCCGGGACTGCCTGTGTCAGGAAGGGACTACCACCCGTGGGGGACAGTCTGAGAGGCCCCCAAACACAAGCAGAGAAGAAGAGAAAGAAAGAAGGGGGCCCCAGAGGAGGCTGAAGGCGCTGGATCCTGGGATGGGACGGGCGTGCCTAGACACGGGACAGCGGTCCGCCGGGGACAGTGGGCGAGACCAGCCACGTGACCCTCCTCCCGGGCCGGCCTTTCCTGCGGTTCCACTCAGAGCAGGTGTGGATGCTGTGAAACAGGTCAAGTTTCAGCTGGTTTTTGTTTTCTTTTTTTTCCATGTGGATAACCAGCCATTCTAATAACGTTTGTTGAAAAGGCTTCCCTTCTCCTATGAATTACATGGGCGCCTTTGCTGTAAATCCGTTGATTGTACAGGGGGGCTTTATTTCTGGACTCTGTTCTGTGTTGGTCTGTTTTTCCTTATGCCAGCATCACACTGTCTTAACTACCAGCATTAAAAATAAGTCATGAAATCAGGTGGTCTACAATATTATATTTCTTCTTCAAAATTTACATTTCCCTTAGGGTTTAGAATAAACCTGACAATTTCTTCAAAAATCTACTGAAAAAGGGACCGGGATGGCACTGAATCTATTCAATTATTCTACGAAAACTCATGGAGGGGCTTCCCTGGGGGTCCGGTGGTTAAGACTCCATGCTTCCACTGCGGGGTCGAAGTTTCCATCCCTGGTCGGGGGACTTGCTTCTGCTGCACAAGCCACGGCCAGAAACACATCATGGGTAACTGACACCTTAGCACTGTGGAGTTTTTCGATTAATAAGCATGTTCAGTTGCTAAGTCATGTCCAACTCTTTGTGATACCGTGGCTTGTAGCCCCCCACCCCCAGGCTCCTCTGTCCATGGGCTTCTGTAGACAAGAATACTGGAGTGAGTTGCTATTTCCTTCTCCAGGGGATCCTCCTGACCCTGGGATTGAACCCACATCTCTTGCACTGAAGGCAGTCTCTTGCATTGCAGGCAAATTCTTTACTGCTGAGCCACCAGGAAAGCGTGTTTTAAACCCCGCCTCCTCTCATTTAATTCAGTCTTTGACTTCTGTCACATAAGTTTGTAGTTTTCAGCATAAGTATCTTGCTCATATTTTGGGAAATTTATCCCTAGGTATTTGAAGCTTTGATGCTATGCAGAATTACCTTTTAATTTCAGTTTCCAGTTGTTTCATCTTGACTTTTTATACGATTGAATAACTCTCCTGCCAACTTTCTAAATTAGTTCTGAGTCTTTCAAAATTTTTGTTTATTTTTTTATTTATTTGGCTGTGTCCGTTCTTAGTTATAGTTCTCAGGACCTTCATCCTGCATCACGGCATTTAAACCCTTAGTGGCAGCCTGTGTGGTCTGGCTCCCTGACCAGGATCTAGTCCCCTGACCAGGAGTGAATCCCAGGCGCCCTGCATTGGGAGTGTGGAATCATAGTCCCTGGACCATAGTCGTCTTTTTGAAGTCTGCTTTAGGGTTTCCTATGTACACGATCATGTCATTTGCAAATAGAGATCATTTTACTTTTTCCTTTTATTTCTTTTTCTTCTTTTTTTGCACCGGCTAAGACTTCCCTTCAGTGTTTAATGAAAATGGTAAAAATGGCATCCCTGCCTTATTCTCAGTCTTACAGGGAAAGTGCTCAGTATTTCGCTACTAAATATGATGTTAAATATAAGTTTTTTGTATACACCCTTTGTCATACTGATACAATTGCCATCTATTCCTAATTTTCCAAAAGTTGCGTGGTTTTTTTTTTTTTTTAATCATGAATGAGTATTGAACTTTACTGCATCTTTTTCTTCATTTATTGAGATGACCTTATGGTTTTTCTCCTTTGGGGCTTCCCCGATGGCTCAGTGGGCAAAGAATCTGCCTGCAATGCAGGAGACACATGCAGCTTCGATCCCTGGGTTGGGAAGATCACCTGGAGGAGGAAATGGCAACCCGCTCCAGTATTCTTGCCTAGAAAATCCTACAGACAGAGGAGCCGGGCTGGCTGCAGTTCATGGGCTTGCAAAGGGTCGGACACGACTGAGCGACTAAGCGCACACACACACACACACACACACACACACACACACACGGCTTTTCTCCTTTAGTCTGTTACTTTGGTGAACTTCATTGATTCATTTTCCAATGCTGACCTCATAGTCCCTAGATAAACCCCACTTGGCCAGAATATATAGTCCGTTTTACATATCAATGAGTTTGACTTGCTAAACATTTGATAAGGGCATTTGCATTTACTTTCGTGGGAGATGCTGCCTCTGGCTTTTTTTCTCATAATGCCTGGAGTATCAGTTATCCCCTTCTACGCTGTAAGAATCTGGGTAAGACCAGTACTATTTCACCAGAGAAACCATCTTTCGTGGAAGGAGTGTCAAATGCAATTTCAGTTTCTTTAACAAATACAAGGCTACCCGGATTTTCTTTTTCTTCTTGCATCAGTTTTAGAAAGTCTTGTTTTTCAGGGAATTTTTCCCTTTCATCATTTGAATTGAGCATAAATGTGAATGAGCCACCTTGGAGGTGGACCCTCCAACCCCAGTCAGGACTTCAGATGTAATGACCACAGATGCCTGGTCATTACAAGACCCTGAGCCAGAACGGTCCTAGATAGGCCACTCCCCAATTCTTGACTCACAGAAGTGATGAGAGAATCAAAGCTTATCGTTTTAGGCTGCTAAAGTTTAGAGTTGTTACAAAGCCATAGATTACTAATACAATTAAGACACGTTCCTCTTTATCTCCAGTAATATCCTTCCGTCGTGTCTGACTCTTTGCAATCCTATCGGCCGTAGCCTGCCAGGCTCCTCTGTCCATGGGATTCTCCAGGCAAGAATACTGGAGTGAGTTACCCTGCCCTCCTCCAGGGAATCTTCCCAACCCAGGGATTGAACCCACATCTCTTATATCTCCTAAATAGGCAGGTGGTTCTTTACCATTAGTGCCCACTGGGAAGCCCAGCTTAGGGTCTACTTTATCTGAAATAAGCTAGCTGCCCTGGCTAGCTTGTCATTATTGTCTGAATGGCATATTTTTTCATTGCTTTCTTTCAATTTTTCTGCATCTGTGGCTCTTATAAAGAGCACATTATTGGGTAGTATTTTTTACTCCAGTGTGAAAATCTCTGCTTTTTATCCAGAGTATTTAGTCCATTTACACATACTGTTGGAGAAGGCAGTGGCACCCCACTCAAGTACTCTTGCCTGGAAAATCCCATGGACAGAGGAGCCTGGTAGGCTGCAGTCCATGGGGTCGCTAAGAGTCGGACACGACTGAGCGACTTCCCTTTCACTTTTCACTTTCATGCATTGGAGAAGGAAATGGCAACCCACTCCAGTGTTCTTGCCTGGAGAATCCCAGGGACGGGGGAGCCTGGCGGGCTGCCGTCTATGGGGTCACACAGAGTCGGACACGACTGAAGTGACTTAGCAGCAGCAGCACACGTACTACAATTACTGACGTGACTGCGTGTAACCTACCATCTTCGTACCTGCTTTCCATTTCTCACTTATGTTCATTGTCCTGTTGAGCTTCATTTCCTGTCTTCTTTTTGGCTAACCAAATCATTTTTAGTGCTCCATTTTATCTTCTCTATTGGCTTTTTAGCTACAGCTCTTTGTTTTATATTCTGGCGGTTTCTCCAGAGATGAGAATATGCCCTTTTAACTTATCACAGTGAATAGTAAACCACTCGACATACAACCTAAGGACCCTCCAACGGATGAGGCCCTTTTTCCTCCTCCAGCTCTTTGGACTATTTTTATATATTTAATTTCTACAAATGTTACGTATATCTTTACTACTCTTGCTTTGTAGAAATTAAGAACACAATATCCCTTTATGATTACCTGCACACGTATATCATTTCTAGCTCTCTTCATTTTTACTTTCAAATTTGAAGGACTTCTCTTCAGCCTGGAGAACTCCCTGTTTTCAGAAGAATGAAAAGCAGCAGGACCGGGGCCTGTGACCACGGCTGAGTCAGCAGGTCTTAGAATAGACTAAACAAAGCTATCGTGTCTGTGTCTTCCTCCCATGGGACGCCTGTAGGTGAGCACACTCCCCTCCCAGAGAAGGGGCCTCCCGGGGCTGGCACGGGGGCCCTCCCAGCAGGGAGGAGGAGTCCACAGCCCTCGGCTCTGGGCCCCCTCCCAGCCTGCAGGAGCTGAGCTCTTGCAGAGTGAATGCCTGCTTCCTGGACCTGCCGGAAAACTGCTCTGCGGTCCAGGGAGGCCCTCGGCCTGTCTGCCCTCCCTCTCTGCCCTTGTACGGAGCCCTGGCATCCCACTTGCTGGTTAATCTTTGCCAGCCAGAGCTTCCGGGGGCCCACCAGTCTGCATTTGGTCACCCTCCAGCAGCCCCAGGCGTCAAAGGGGGACTTTGAGAAGAGACCACACTCTGTGTGGAACTCCTGACAGAGGTGCTTCACGGCCTGGAGACTGCCTGGCATCCCGAACGGGCATCAGGGACCCTGCTCGCCCTGAGAGCTCATCAGCAACCACCCAGGGCAGGCCCTCGGCGGTCACGCTGGGCCAGAGGTCAGCTGCTGGGGGCCTGCGAGCCTGCAGTCAGGTACCTTTTGGGCGTTCACAGCAGTTAAACCTTAATTAGTTAACGGCAGTTACAGTTAGGAAATTTCCCTTCAAACTTCGTATTTCCGGCCTCTCCTGAACGTCAGAGGCTGGCAGAGTTCACTCGCTTTGCCCTCTGCCCACACAGGAAGGGCGGGGCAGCCTCCTTGTGGGGGTTCCTCACCGCCCCCCAGAGGGCCCCCTTCTCCACTGTCACCCTGAGCCCTGGCCACTCTATTGCATCCCTCTGTCATTTCCTAGATTGAAGAGGAAAGTGAGTGGGTCTTCTTTGCCCCCTTTTTTGGTGAAAAGTAGGGGAAAACAGACCCAAGGGACCCCCTCGCCATGAGAAAAAAAAGGAGAGAGCTTGTTTCTTTGTAAGTAGGATGAACATTCCTTTATGTATAATGTGCAAAAAAACATGTGAGACATTGAACTCTCTGCAAGGGTAAGGTTCCCACCGCCCGCGGCACCCCCACCCGACCCCGCCACAGATGGGACCCCTTCATCTTGCTGATGGAGAGATGGAGGGCCAGACAAAGTAGGGGCTCCGCCGGTCCCTCTGCTGGGCCGCAGCAGAGCCCAGCCCCTTGGACATCTGTGTGGGCACCTGTGCAGTGCTGGCCCAGACCCTGGGGGCCGCGATGAGGACGCTGGTGTCTCAGCCCCGCGGCCCCGGCCGGTGAAAGAGGCTTCCCTGCCCTCCAGCAAGCGGGCGGCAGGTGGCCTGCACCGGCCAAGTGGCCTGGAAAGATGGGCTGCAGGTGGAGGGGAGGCGGCTGCAGAGACGCTGATGAAGGGCGTTCTGCGGCTTCCAGAGGGGACTCCCCAGCCTCTTCAGAGAGACAGGGAGCAGGGAGCAGACAGACGGAGAGGTCTCTGTGCCTCATGCATTGAGGAGCAGCGAGCAAGGCCAGTCTGGGGCTTGCGCCTCGTTAGCAGCTCAGTAGGAGATCTCTCAGCACCTGTGCACTGGGAGAAGGCCAACCCCTCCCAGAGCAGCCTTTCGGGATCAAATTGGAGGACGGGGTTCACTCCAGGCTCAAAAACATTGCCTCCGCCTTCTCCATGGGGCCTGAAATTCCACCATTAACATCACACTTTGGGGGTGAAGGGACATACATATTGACTTGTCTAATTAGGGAGGGAAATAGCAGAGTGGAGCTGGCTCCCACTGCCAGGGTGCGACCAGGGTTGGCCAGAAAACATGGAATGGAGTGAGCAGGTTTTCAGGATTCTATATGGCCCCTGATTATATATGGCCAGGCTAGGAGGAAGTGGGGAACCAGTAGGCCTCCAGGGCCAGAGGCACCACCTCATGCCAGGTGCCTGCACAGCATTTCTTTCTATTGTTTTAAAATATCATCATTACCACCACCACCACCATCACCACCATCACCATGATCACCACCACCACCACCGTCATCACCACCACCACCACCATCACCACCACAATCATCACCACCACCATCACCACCACCATCACCGTCATCACCCTCACCATCATTACCACCACCACCACCACCAGCACCACCACCACCATCACCACCATCATCACCACCACCATCACCACCACCACCATCATCACCACCAGCACCACCACCACCATCACCACCACCACCACCACCACCATCACCACCACCAGCACCACCACCACCACCATCACCACCACCATCACCACCACCACCATCACCACCACCACCACCACCACCATCATCACCACCAGCACCACCACCACCATCACCACCACCAGCACCACCACCATCATCACCACCATCACCACCACCAGCACCACCACCACCACCATCACCACCACCATCACCACCACCACCATCACCACCACCACCATCACCACCACCATCACCACCAACATCACCACCAGCACCACCACCACCATCACCACCACCACTACCACCACCATCACCACCACCACCACCATCACCACCATCACCACCGTCACCACCATCACCACCACCACCACCACCACCACCACCACCACCATCACCACCACCATCACCGTCATCACCCTCACCATCATTACCACCACCACCACCACCAGCACCACCACCATCACCACCACCATCACCACCACCATCACCACCACCACCACCATCATCACCACCAGCACCACCACCACCATCACCATCACCACCACCACCATCACCACCACCACCACCACCACCACCATCATCACCACCAGCACCACCACCACCATCACCACCACCAGCACCACCACCATCATCACCACCACCATCACCACCACCAGCACCACCACCACCACCACCATCACCACCACCACCATCACCACCTCCATCACCACCACCATCACCACCAGCACCACCACCACCATCACCACCACCACTACCACCACCATCACCACCACCACCACCGTCACCACCATCACCACCGTCACCACCATCACCACCACCACCACCACCGTCATCACCACCATCACCACCAGCACCACCACCACCATCACCACCACCACTACCACCACCACCACCACCACCACCACCATCACCACCATCACCACCGTCACCACCATCACCACCATCACCACCACCACCACCACCGTCATCACCACCGTCATCACCATCATAACCACCACCATAACCACCATCACCACCACCATCACCATCACCACCACCATCACCGTCATCACCCTCACCATCATTACCATCATCACCACCACCACCACCACAATCACCACCATCACCACCACCACCATCATCACCACCATCACCGTCATCACCCTCACCACCATCACCACCATCACCACCACCATCACCACCACCATCATCACCACCACCATCACCACCACAATCACCACCACCATCACCACCACCATCACCACCATCATCACTATCACCACCACCACCACCACCATCACCATCACCACCATCACCACCACCACCACCATCACTACCATCACCACCATCACCACCACCACCACCACCATCACCACCACCACCACCATCACCACCACCACTATCGCCGCCACCACCATCATCACCACAATCACCATCACCACCATCACCACCACCACCGTCATCACCATCATAACCACCACCATGACCACCACCACCACCACCATAACCACCATCACCACCACCACTACCACCACCATCACCACCACCACCACCGTCACCACCATCACCACCACCACCACCACCACCGTCATCACCCTCACCATCATTACCATCACCACCACCACCACCACCACAATCACCACCATCACCACCACCACCATCATCACCACCATCACCGTCATCACCCTCACCACCATCACCACCATCACCACCATCACCACCACCATCACCACCACCATCATCACCACCACCATCACCACCACAATCACCACCACCATCACCACCACCATCACCACCATCATCACTATCACCACCACCACCACCACCATCACCATCACCACCATCACCACCACCACCACCATCACTACCATCACCACCATCACCACCACCACCACCACCATCACCACCACCACCACCATCACCACCACCACTATCGCCGCCACCACCATCATCACCACAATCACCATCACCACCATCACCACCACCACCGTCATCACCATCATAACCACCACCATGACCACCACCACCACCACCATCACCACCATCACCACCACCACCACCATCACCACCATCACCACCGTCACCACCATCACCACCACCACCACCACCACCGTCATCACCACCATCACCACCAGCACCACCACCACCATCACCACCACCACCACCACCACCACCACCACCATCACCACCAGCACCACCATCACCACCACCACCACCACCACCACCACCACCACCATCACCACCGTCACCACCATCACCACCATCACCACCATTACCACCAGCACCACCACCACCACCACCACCATCACCACCATCACCACCAGCACCACCACCACCATCACCACCACCACCACCACCACCACCACCACCATCACCACCATCACCACCAGCACCACCACCACCATCACCACCATCACCACCACCACCACCACCACCACCATCACACCACCACCACCATCACCACCACCACTATCGCCGCCACCACCATCATCACCACAATCACCGTCACCACCACCACCACCACCATCACCACCATCACCACCACCACCGTCATCACCATCATAACCACCACCATGACCACCACCACCACCATAACCACCATCACCACCACCATCACCACCACCACCAC
This sequence comes from Bos indicus x Bos taurus, assembly GCF_003369695.1. Taxonomy (NCBI): domain Eukaryota; kingdom Metazoa; phylum Chordata; class Mammalia; order Artiodactyla; family Bovidae; genus Bos; species Bos indicus x Bos taurus. The sequence continues at coordinate 2,759,260 of NC_040104.1, read as the reverse complement.
CACCATCACCATCACCACCACCATCACCATCACCATTACCACCACCACCATGCTCATCATCATCATTCCTCATCCTCCTCCTCAAGACATCCCCAACTCCCTGCCAAAGACAAAGGAAGGCAGAAGGAAGAGAGCCACCCCACACCTCCTCCATGCTCCCAGCTCAGCTCACAGAGCCTACACCCACCTCCGTGCCTCTTGGCTCCCTCCATCTCCTCATGCACACACTCAGCCTCCTTCATCAGACAGGTCCCAGGTTCCCCAGAGCTGACCTCAGCAGTCTCTAAATTGTACCCTGACACCAGCCTTCTCTGCAGGTATGCACACCTGTCTGCAAACTCAGGTGAGCGTGGGGCTCAGGAGCTCTGTTCCTAAGTTGGTGCTGGCTGTGTTGGGCACAGTGAATAGCAGAGATGGAGGAGGGGCTGCCAGAGAAGAGAAAGAGGGAGGGGAGGAAGCAGGGAGGGAGAGAGGGAGGGGCTGACATCTGAAGAACAGATCAAATTCTCACTAGATCCCAGGGGAAGCCTTGGGCCACTTGCAAAATTCCATCGGTCAGCGGGGCTGCTGACCAGACGTGGTGGCTCTGCTCTTGTCCAACCCAGGAGCTGGGGGCCAAACCCGTTCCTCAGAACTGTTTGGACTGCACCTCCTCCCTGGGGGGGGGCGCACTGGAGATGGTCCAAATGCCCCACCTGGTGACTGTGACACCTGAAAATGGGCAGGACAGGTGAGCATCTCTGAGGTGGGGACAGTGCTACCTAGTATATGCTACCAGCTGTCATGGTCTGGGCAGGGCTGGCTACCCACCTGTCCTGTGATGCCAGGGGTCCTGCAGACCAGCCTGGAGCCTCCCATCCCACCCCCAACCACAGAAGCTTCTGCAGGCCAAGGTCTAGGGGCTGAGGGCCTTCACCAGAGTCTGTCCTGGGTCTTGAGAGGCCACTTTGCAGCCAGAGGCACAGAGAGGCTAAGGGACCTACCTGGCAGGTGGTGGGTGTATCGACAAAGCCCAGGCCATGGACCTGCAGGGCGGCCTCCCTCCATTTCTGAGTGGTAAGTTGGGCAAAGGGTCCAAGGGTCATGTGTATAAGTCCCTGTAGGGCAGAGTCAGAGGGGCATTCTGGCTGCCCAGGCCACCCCTCTGAACCTACTCCCTTAACGCCCTGAATCCTGCAGCTGTAGGCCACTTGGGGCTAGCAGCAGAGCTGAGCGTGTGAAGGAGAGGCTGGCACCCCAGTGGCAGAGGCCAGACAGGGCTAAAGATGGCCTTGCTGACACATCCCAGTGTCTGTCCCACTGCCCTCCTCCCCGGCCTCCCAGGAGACACCTGTCCTCCCCCCAGACCCCAGGGGTCACCAATGTCCCACTGCCCTTCTCCCAGGACCCCAGGGGTCACCTGCATCCCACTGCCCTGCCCCCTAGGCCCCAGGGGTCACCTATGTCCCACTGCCCTTCTCCCAGGACCCCAGGGGTCACCTGCATCCCACTGCCCTGCCCCCCAGGCCCCAGGGGTCACTTACCTCCCACTGCCCTGCCCCCCAGGCCCCAGGGATCACCTGTGTCCCACTGCCCTCCTCCCCAGACCCCAGGGGTCACCTGTGTCCCACTGCCCTCCTCCCCGGCCCCCACGAAGAATCACCTGTGTGTAGGGAACCTGCAGCTCTCCCAACCCAGCTTCCAAAAGCAGGCTTGTCAGCACTTGCTCCTGCAATGCTGTAGGCAGGGGGCGGGGTGAGCAGGACCTGCAGGGCAGGGTGGGGGAAGCAGGGTGAGCAGGGCTGGGCTGGGCGGGAGCTGGCTACTCGGGGGAGTGGAGAATGACACTGGAACATAGGGAGCTGGGACTGAATTCGCTGTGCCTCACACTTGCTGTGTGACCCCAGGCTGTCGCTCAGCCTCTCTGTGCCTCAGTTTCTGCCCTGGAGAAAGAAGCCACAGGAGGTCACAGCGGGGATCTTCTGGTGTTGTGTGATGACCCGTCTACCTCCCACTGTCATCTCGAAGCAAACCTGCCAACGGGGAGGTGCGGCTGCCTCGGGGTGTTAAGTAACACCCCAGCCTGCTCCTCAGACCGCAGCCAAGTGGCTGGACCCAGATCCTCCTGGCGCCCGAGGCGGCTGCTGCAGCCGGTCCTGCTGGTGGCAGCTGGGGGCTGGAGGGGACGGCTGCAGGCTCTGGAGAGGCGCATGCGGGACGGCCGGTCCTCTCCGCACCCCCGGGGGGCGCCCGTCCTGCAGTGCCCGCCGGCCCTCACTGGGCAGCCTGCCACACCTGTCCACGGCCCCTCCGGACACCGCTTGGACACTCCCCTGGAGAGTCTGCCAGCTCCGGACCTGCAGGGTCCTCGTCAAGAAGAGCCTGTGCTGGGGGCGGCCAGGGTCCGAGGGGTCAGCTGAGCCCTCTGCTGGGCTAGTGTACCACCCCGCCCCGCTGCCCACCCCACCTCCCCCCGAGGGGCGGAGCGGCAGAGCTCAGTGGAAACTCCAGGGGCCCAGCCTGGAGGAGGGAGCCAGCCCGCCGCGCCCGGATGCCCTGCTGCACGGTGAGTGAGGGCCGCCCACCTGGGGGGGCCGCCGCGCTTTGGGGGCTGAAGGGAATGTCTGGGGCACTCAGGGAGGGGCCGGGGAGCAGCAGTTTTTCTGACTTCCCCCAGGTCCCCGGAAGGGGCAGGGGTGGGCCAGGGGGCTGACACACCGGCCGGGTGGGGTTGGCTCTGCCCCCGCTCCCCCCCTCCCCCCGCCCCGTCCCCAGACACGCCCCTCAGTGGGAGCCGGGCAGGTGGGTCCCAGGGCACCCCGGGCAGTACTGCATTGCACCCACGCCTGGGCCTCTGCGTCCCTTCCCCCCACCCCACCCCTGGGGGCAGCTCCAGCCAGCGCCTCGTGGAGGAGCAGCCAGACAGGGTGGGCGCTTTGGGACTTGCGAGCCCTGTAGGGCCACTTCTGAAGATCCCTGTGTCCCGTCAGAGCCTCAGACTTCTGGCTTCTTTCCCCACCACGGTTTCTTTCTTAAAAACCAGACTTCAGAGGAGGGTATCTGTGAATTTCTGAGCTAACGTCACGCTGGCAGGGTGGAGGATAAAGCTGAGAGATGCTCAGGGTGTGACGGAGGACACGGATGCAACCTGGGGTGCAGACGGGGTTCCTGCAGCAGAAGTGGGGTCGGCAGGGCTCAGCTCCCCGTCCCCAGCCTGTGTGTGCACCAGGCACCTGGGGAGCTCAGCGCCTTTGCCCCTGGGGGCTCCGAGGTCAGGGGGGGCCTGGCCACCGCAGCATTGTCTCCTCCAGTGTTTACATAATGTAAGGAGGCGGCAGCCCAGGGCCTGTGGTCCAGACCCTGGGTGAGGAAGGCTCTGTTGGTGTGGCAGGGCAGGAGCAGCTGGCTCGGGACCCCAGGAGAGCCCCGGAGCTGGATGCAGGGCTGCTCTAGACTGGGCTAGCTGACCAAATTGGCCAGCATGGAGGACTCAGGGAGGCAGAGGTGATGGTCACGGAGCCTGGGTTCAAGTCCCTGCTTCTCCCCAGCTGCATGTCCCTGGGCAAGGGCCTGCCTTCTGCCTCTGCTCCCTTTGTCCATCTGAGAGGTTAATAATCGTGCCCGCCTTGCCACCACTTTGGTGAGAATGAAATAAGCTCCCGGGTGTGGGGTGGCTGGCATGGTGTAACACCAGGCCATAGGTGTGTTGTTAGTTGTTGCCACTAAAAATTTAACTGAACGTTCGTTAATTTTGATGTTGCATTTTCCTATTCATCTTTGGAGAGCCAACAAATTCATTTTAGTCTCAGATAAGTATGTACCTCTTGAAAGGCTGTGCCCACAGGTCTGGCAGCAAGAAGTTCCGTGGCTTGGGCTGTGGGTGGGAGGGGTTGGGGGAGGGCAGCGAGCTCCATAAACAGAGGGCAGTGGGGCTGGGAGGCTGTCCCTGTGGGTGGGGACCACCGGCCCTGCAGCAGCCAGCCCCGGGTCTGAGCCTCCCACCCCCCAGGGACCCCCCGCCCCAGGTCAGTAGGGGAGGCACTCAGACCTGCCGCAGACCAGCCCCACCGCAGGTCTGCTCAGCTCCAGGTGCCCCGCAGGGAGCCCTGGGCTGGGGCCCTCCCAGGAGACGTCTGCCGGTCCTGGAGGCTGGCCGTGACCTCTGTCCCTCGGGGGCCCTTGGCAACTGGTTCCTCAACGTCCCACTGCCTCCGGCTGACTCTCAGGCTGACTCCTCCAGGCGGCAGAGAGGGTGAAGAGAGGAATAGTAATTGGGCCAAAGGAAATAGCCAAACATTCGCTCCTCAAGCTCTCCTCCTGCAGCCAAGGAAGGCGGGGAGGGAGACTCTGAGCCCACAGCCCCTGGACCCCACTCCTGGGCAGGGCTGCAGGGGAGCAGGCTCCCCTGGGGTCCCCACATGCTGGGCCTCTCCCTGCGAGGAGGGCCCCCAGGGCCACAAGAGACGCCCCTCCAGAGGTCTGATTGAAGCCATTGGCTGGTGATTTTGGGCGAAAGACCCTCTTTTCCTAAAAGGAAACCCGAGGTGATGGGGTGGGGAGGGGGCGCCTGGGAGCTGCCGGGAGCCAGGACAGGGTGGTGACTGCAGCTGGGCTGGTGAGTCGGGGCGGAGCATGGCTGCTAGGGGTTGGGGCCCTGAGGGGGCTGGGCAGCTCCAAACAAGCCTCTTGGCTGGGTTTCTGCCGTCCTTCTCAAGGAGCCCCCACAGAGCCCCCAGGCCCACGTGGGTCCCTGGGCTGGACAGCCCTCGTGCACTGTCCCTGATCCCTCGACTTCACCAGCCTTGCTGTGCTCCTCCCCCAAACCAGACCCTTACCGCTCCCACCCTTCCCGCCCTGCAGCACCACCTGGGATCACCCCCCTCCTCACATTCCCCCTGGGTAAGGCCAGGGCAGGAGCAAGGATGCCCCAGAGCCAGCCGGCCAGAGGGGCCCGCTCGGTTCCCCGGGGCCCAGGGTGACCAGGTGTGTCTGCAGCCCTCTGGGCCTTCATCTCCAGCCAGCAAGTGTCACACCGCAGCTGGCTGAGTCAGGAGCCAGCATCCTCTGGCTGGCAGTCCTCGGCTGGCCCACAATTTGTCCTTGTCACATACTTGTCCATCCTCCAGAGCCCTATGCACCCCGGGAACCCACGGCCCCCGTCCAGCCCCTCAGGCCTCCCTGAACCAACGTCCTCTCGGCTCCTCCTCCAGGCCTGGGGGAGCTCTGAGGACTGACTCAGCAGGAGGGCAGCTCCCTTGGCAGAGGAGAAGCCCCCACCTCAGTGACAGAGCCATCTGAGATCCACCCTGTCCTTACCAGGCTCGGGCCAAGCATTAGCAGACAGGGTGCCCTGGATCCCGAGAGAGACCCAAATCCCTTCTCTGACCAGCAGCTCATCGGTCCAGCCCGAATATGCTCACCAGACATTTCCAGGCATCATTCTGTGAAACCTCCCTGGGGATCCAGGATACCCCCAACCTCACCCCTCCCCCACCCCCACCACGGGCCTGGAGGAGGCAGACTCAGAGCCGATCATCAACAGAGTGACGAAGTGCGCCAGCTCCAGGGTGCAGCCAGGCGGGCGGGGAAGGTGGCAGGAGCTGACTGCAGGTCACCGAAACAGGCCGAGACGGCCCCCTGGCCCCCACCAGCTGAGTGCGGCTGTCCTGGGGGCTTCCTGTTCCAGCTCTCGTATCCCTGCACCCACCTGTGAGCAACTGCTGTCCTGAGTAAGGACTGTCTTGTTGCTGGGGAAACTGGAGCATGGGAGGTTGTATCGGTCAGCTAGTGCTGTGTAACAAATTGCTACAGACTTAGTAGCTCCAAGAGCTTCTCCCCACCCCCACCCCCACCACTATTATTCCCGTGGCCAGCAGTCCAGGCTTCACTTGGGTGTCTGCTCAGAGCCTCACAGACAGAAATCAGGACAGCTGCCGGCCAGTTCTTTCTTCATCCCCTGGGAGAGAGCTTACGCCCATGATCACTCAGGCCCTTGGCCAAACTCCATTTCTAGCAGCCATAGGACTGAGGTCCCTGTTTCCTCGCTGGTTGTCAGCGGGGCCACTGAGTTCCCTGCTACGTGGCATCTTCTGTCTTTGGGGGGAGAGCCTCCCTCCTGTCAAAACCTCCTCAGTCTCTGGCCTCCAGATCCAGTAGCCAGACCCACTCCACTCATCTCCTGTTTGATGAACCAAAGTCGACTGAGTAGTGGCCTCAGTGACCTCTGCAAAGATCCCCGTTGCCAGGTTGAGTGAAGTCATCACAGGCACCATCTCACTGGTATTCACAGGTGGCACCCAAGCTCAAGGGCAGGATATCGTGGGGAGGGGGCATTGAGCCATCCTGCAATTCCATCTGCAATTTCTGCCCACCCGGAGGTTCAGCGATGTTCAAGGTCAAACAGCTAGTAAGTGGCAGAGCTGTGGTCATCCCCGGGGGTCTGACTCCAGGGACGCAGCCCTTCAGAGAGGGGAGGGCTCATCTCAGGGGAGTGGGAACCTGAGACAGGGCTGTGGGGTATGCCTGACAGAACCCAGGGGCCTGACAGGAGAGAGGGCCTGAGGGGCCGGCCCTGAGGGTGGGGGGCATCACAGGAGGGGCACGCCATGCTTTGCCCTCACCCCATCTCAGACCCACCATGAGGCTGCACAGATGAGGGCCCGGCCAGACGGCCCCGGGGGCTGGGCCAGATCCCTGGAGGTCAGGGGGTCAGGAAGACCACAGTGGCAGTTGCCGAGGTCTGGGGGTGAGCAGGGCAGGGGCTGCAGAGTGAGGGTCTCCAGGGGGCATGCACTCCCACGAGCTGCCTGTCCATCCATGTGATTACTGTCTCTCAGCCCGGAGGGCACCCTGGACGGCAGGGCCCTCTGCTTTGCTCACTGTGGGCTCCCGGAGGTCCACCGGGGCAGCCTGGTGATGACACGGTCAAAGAGACAGCCTGCTGGATGGACCAACTGCCAGGCCGCCGCCCAGCAGCCGCCCGCAGAGCAGGCTGGGTTCCTAGGGACCCCTCCACGGCAGATGAAAGCCAGCAGACGGGCCGCTCCCCTGCAGGTCCCACGGCCCCCGCGCCCTGGGGCAGCAGAGGCAGCAGCCACAGGATGCAGCGTCTCCTGCCCGGGGCCCGGGGAGCTGCCCCGTTGCTGGCATGGCGCCCGGCCGCCCGCTGCGGCCACGGCCGTCCTTGCCAGGTGTGTGAAGGAGAAGGCGGGCCGGGCAGCCTCCTGGCACAGATGGGGCCTGTCAGCTGCCTTAAATTACAGCTCACCCCACCTGGCCGGCGAGACCTGCCGCCTCCTCCTCTTCCTGCAGAGACTCTCCCTCATTCCCCTCCGCCCTGCAGGGGTTCCCTGCCTCGGCCTGAGCGCACAGGACCCAAGGGGTGGGGCGCCCCCTGCTCCTCCTCGAGCACAGGCGGGTGAGCGGAACACCCACCAGGTGGGGGCCAGCATGTCAACACAGAAGCCGCGAGTGTGCCAGGCCCCCGTAAGGGCTCCCCACCACATGCTGCCCTGACCGTGGGGTTGACCCGCCTTTGCGGCCACACTGCGAGGCAGTGGGCAGAGGCCTGGAGAAGCGCGCGGGCACCATGCCAGCCCGGAGGGGCTCCCTGTCCAGATGGAAAACCAGCAAAACCGCAAAGAGCTGGAGGGGTGGAAGGCGGGCCACACAGGAGGCTGCCAGGAGGCCTCCCTGGAGGAGGTAGCGGGGAGTGGGGGGCGGCCCACAACAGTCCCCTTTGCTCCAAGATGGAGAAGGGCCGCTTCTGTTCAGCCAGTCACGGGCCACGCCATCAGAAGGCAGAGTCACTCCTGTGCTCCAGGCATCAGTGCTGGGGGGCGCCAGCTCTCCCGCTGAGGCCTCCGTCAGAGCCCTGGGGGCCCTCGTGCGTCCCACTTTCGTGGTGGACGTGTGTTAGTCTCCTAGAGCTGCTGGTGGCCAAGCCCCACACGGGGACTTCAGCGATGGACGTCTAGCCTCTCACTCTGGGGGCCGGAAGCTCAGGATGGAGGCATCTGGGTGTTGTTTCCTCCATGGGCTGGGACGGAGAATGCGGTCCAGGCTCCTGCCCCAGCTCCCCGCAGCTTGCTGGGGGTCCTGCTGGGGGGTCGCCGGTTTGCAGAGACACCACCTGGTTTCTACCTGGTGTCCCAGGCTCCTGCGTCCTGCAGCTGAGCCAAGCCCGTAGGTACTAGCAGCAGCCTGGTCTTTCAGCGGGGCTCCCCTCTGCCAGACCCGGAGCCACACCCCCACGGGGATGTGTGGAGCCTTCCGGCCGGTGGTTACAAAACCAGAAGACTGGGGCACTTGGAGAGGACTCTGGGCGAGGTCTAGGCTCGGGCCTCCATGGCCCTGGAGAGCTGGGCAGGACCCGCCTGGCTTGTTCTTGCCCCTCGGGATGAGCCCCGAGTTCCTCTGGCTTCCCCATCGCTCCCTAGAGCATCTTCTTTTCCTCCCGGCAGGGGTCACTCTGAGGCGAGGGTTTTGCTGCACCTCCACCTTTTTGGGGCCGGCACATGGAGAGGTGGGCTCCCCAGGTGGCTCTAGTGATAAAGAACCCGCCTGCTGGTGCAGGAGACCTAAGAACCTTGGGTTCAGTCCCTGGGTTGGGAAGATCCCCTGGAGGAGGGCACGGCAGCCCACTCGAGTATTCTTTCCTGGAGAATCCCAAGGACAGAGGAGCCTGGAGGGCTATAGTCCATGGGGTCGTAAAGAGTCAGACAGGACTGAGCAACTTAGCGTGCTTGGGGAAGGGAGGACAGATGGATGGACGGGAGATCAGGTGTGGGGAAGCTGAGACCCCAGAGGTGCCAGCTGGAGCGGAGGCTGCCACACCCACGATGTGACCGCCCGTGGACAGGGGGCGGAGCAACTCAGCGCGCCAGTGAGTTAATGAGGATTGCAGTGGAGGACCAGCGCAGATACCTCTCCCCCATCTGACCAGGGGGGTTAACGGAGCAATCATGGAGCCCCTCCTACACGCCAGGCACAGGAGCATTCCCTCTGTCCACCCTCCCGAAGCACCTGATAAGAAGCTGTGATTAAAACCTCTGCAGAAGGGAGAGGCTGAGACTCGGAAAGGCTGAACAACCCACCGCATTGTCTACCAGACTGGCTTCAGAGAGAGCTTTCTGTGACTCAGTCCTGCCTCTCTCCACCCCCGCTCTCAACAGCTACTCTTTGTGAGAGAAGAAGATGATCAAACATTCCTTTTGGATCAAAACGATTCAGTTTTTGTTCCCCAGTAAGAATGCAAAACTTCTTAATGAAAGACTTTAGATAAACCAGCAGCAATCCCTCACACCCTAGTATGAATTAGGAGTGTGTGTGGGGTGGGGTCCGCTGTGAGGATCGGTTCACAGCAGAATAGGATTCAGAGCAGTGGATATCCAGAGGCTATGAAGCCTAAGCAGGGAAACCCCATCCTGGATTTCAGGGGGCTTTCTAGGTAAGGGGTATACTCTGCAAGAGAGCCTGGAAAGAAGTGAAAGTCCAAGTGGCTGGCCCTGCACCAAGAGGAAACTCTGCCCTCACCCACCCCACCACAGGACCGGCCGCGGCAATGGGCCTCTGGCTCTGCCCTCAGCGGTCCCTACACTCCGGTCCCCTCAGGGCCTCACAGACCCGCCCATTCCCCAGGGAAGCCCTCTCCCTCCCCCAGGGCCCCGGGGTCTGTGCTGGAGGGCCCCTCCCTGCTGCTGCCTCACTCCCGGGAGCACAGAGGTCTGCCCTGGGGTGGGGGAGGCAGGGCGAACAGACCCAGGAAGACCTCGCCCACCTTCTCTCCAGCCTCCTGCTGCTCAGGAAGGACCTCACTGAGGGCCCCTGCAGGTCCACCTTGGCCGGAAAGAACCAGAAAGTGCAGGAAAGAGCCCAAGGGACCACGGGAAGGAGCGGGGCTGGCCGCAGGCCTAGGCCTCCCTCTCTGTCGCCAGGTCTGGGCCTCGCGACGGCCCCTTGTCCATGTGGCACTGCGACAGTGAGCCCCAGACGTTCCAGGGCCATGATTCCCGGGACGACGGACCCTCGATGGCTCCCCGACCCCTCCCGGAATTCCTCCCCAACTCCCCCCCACCCCGCTCAAGCCTGAAGCTGAAGTCCCTGGGCCTCCAGGGGTGGGGACATTACCACTCAAGGGCTTTGCTCCGAATAACCTATTTACCCAAAAGACAGGCAGGCGCTGGGGAGTGTGATGGGGGCGGGGGCCACTTGCTCTCACCCCCTGGGCTGACTTCCTGCTTCTGTGAAATGATGACCTCTTCCTTCCATTTCGAGACCTGACTCATCAGAGGGTCGGGGAGACCTTCTCACCCCAGAACCTGCGGCCCTGGAAAAGCAGAGGAGCCCACATGAGGAAGGGGGGGCTGGCTGCCCGCCACGTCTGGGGAGTCGGGACAGTAGGGTAAGGGAGTTAGAGAAGGCGAGGTTCATAAAAAGAACGAGACTGGCACTTTACAGGAGCAGATCACCTTTAATGAGGCGAGAAGGGGCAGCAGTCAGATTAGTGAGCTGCTGCACTAACCCAAGGAAAGAGTAAGTGTATATAGACATATATGTGGAAAGCTACTGTCTGAAGGGGGCCTGTTCTTCTCCAAGGTTGTTCGGAGTAGTTGTCTCTTAAATGGCTGGGGCAAGGAATTCTGGAGATCCACCAGAGGCTGGACTGGCTGGGAGCTGGGCATAATCAACCTTAATGTCCATTTTTTTTTTCCTTTGGGTGAGAGAGTTCTTTGTTTTGCACAGAATGGTGGGGAGGACCTGGAGGGGAGTTTTAACTCCAGGCTATTTTGAGCCATGTAATAACTTTCCTTCAGGGACTGCCCCAAGGGACCCAGTTCTTCCTTGAAGTTCTCCACCCCACTACTCAGTGGCTCACTTGGGATGCTTGTAAACTCCCCAGGCCTGGATCCGACTTGCCTCACCACCAACTTAACGGGAATCCTTGGGGGTGGGAGGGAGACCTTCTCCCTCGGCTCCTTGGAGTCAGGGTGTGCCCGTCTGGGCCGGGCTTCCAAGAAGGGCTGAGGCCGTTAGGGGAGGGGCTGTATGGAGGGAGGTGGGATCTCCCAGAGCACAGCAGACTGAAGACCCGGCTGGGAGAACTAGCCAAAGACGAGGAGGAGGGGGCAGAAGCAGCCGTGGGGGTCGGGGGGCTGCAAAAAGCAGCTTGGTCCGTCCCCACACAGGCCACCACCCCGCCATGTCCCGCTCCTTGCACCCCCTTGCTTAAGGTCCAAAGACCCCACCAGCTGCCGAGCTACGGACTGAGGAGGGGAGACCCCCGAGGAGGCAGGTGCTGGGGGCGTGCAGCCCAGCCAGGCATGCAGAGGCCCCCCCACCCCACGTCATTCCTCTGCCCACCACCCCGAAACAGAGAGCAGATTGATATTTACACAGCAGGTGTGGACATATGAAACAAAACCTCCCCACCCAGAGAAGGAGGGTAGAAACCCTGGGACACCGGGGTCCCCTCCACCTTCCCGAGTCTGCTGGACCCTGACGGACAAACCCAGACAGACAGGCAGCTGCCTCCCTGGGGCTCACAGCCACATGGGCTCAGCTCCAAGGAGGCTAAGGGGAAGTTGGCTGAGCCGGAGGATGTCCAGGAGGACTTCTAGGAGGAGGCGAGGCTGGAGCCCTTGAGGGGGCTGCAGGAGCGGGCTTTCCTAATAGACTCGGTGCAGGCTGGGGGCCGTGTGTCCCTGTGGAGGGAGGGCGCCAGGCACACACAAGGCTGAGGGACGTGCCCTTCCATCCTTTAATTCTTCTTTCCTGCATGTGCTTGGCTCACACGCAAACCAGCCCTGGCGTGGAGCTGCACACTCACACACCTTGGCTTCCTTCTAGAAGTCGCTGGTTCCTGAACAGCCCTGCCCACCAGCCAGGCCTGCTCCCTTCCTCTCTTGGAGCCACCCCTCTGCAGGGTGCCTCCTTCCAGGGCCTTCCCTTTCTGGTCAGCTGCCCTCTGGCGCCCTGGACCTTAGGTTGAATACATGTAAGGACGACCTGGAGGCCCAAAGCGCTGACATCCCCTCCACAAGCCAGTGGCTCCCCCCAGGGACCCTGGAATCTGCATTTGGTGGCTCTGTGCTGGTGGGCCCCCAGATCCTACAACCCCGCGTGGGAGCCCATCTGGTTACCAGTGGTCATCAGCCCTCCCCAGGAAGCCATGCCAGTGGATGGACACAGCTGCCCACCAGCCCTCTGCCCGTGTGCAAATATTTACCAAGACGGCTGTGCAAGGACCCCCAGTAAGGCCCCCACGGCTGATCACAGTTGCTTGTAATAAAGCATCACATCTAACAAGGTGGGGAGATTTTCCAATACTTACAGTAATTAAAATTGGAGCTCTTAAAGTTAAAACAAGAGGGCGGACCCCCAACCTGCCCACCTGGCCCAGCCCAGCCCTGTCTCTGCTCTTTGATGAGTATGTCCAGCAGTTTTCAACCACTTATGGAGCAGATGAGGTAATTTTCTGTGTGGTTTGCCTGTTACTTGCTTAATATTTATGTATTTGTGTGGCTGTGCTGGGTCTTAGTAACAGCAGGAGGGATCTAGTTCCCCGACCAGGGATCAAACCCCCTGCATTGGGAGCGTGGAGTCCCAGCCACTGACCCACCAGGGAAGTTCCTGCCCATTACTTTGTAAATCCTCATCTACTCCAAAAATTGCCTTTCACTGCACGCATGCTTTCAGTAAGAGGCCGGTCCTTCCTGCCCCCCAGGCCGTGTCATTCCCATAGGCTCGATCACCCATCAGCTCTGGACAGCAATGGGAATCCAGGGATGGCCCAGCGGCCCGGGGCATCCATGGCCCGCACCTCTGTGGGGATGGGGATGCGAGAAGGAGAGACCCTAAGAGGCAGCCTGGGTGTGGATGCTGCCTCTGGGGCCTCCAGGAGCTGAACGCATTGGGGACCGCGGACTGTGGAGCCAGAGGTAGTTAGCGTTTTAATTGAATTTTGAAGCCCACCCCACCTCCACCAAGATGAGTGGCACTGCCCAGTTCAGCAGCCCTTGTCCAGTGACAGGACAGAACCGCTGACCCCCTGGAGCTAAATGCGATTGATTGGACAGGGCGACAGCAGAGGAGACCACGGCAGACACACAGGGTGTCATCAGACTCAGCTGTGAGGAGGCCAGGGACGGAGCCCAGCCTGGCTCCACTCTCCTCCGTGCGCCCTCGGAGGACCTTGCGGAGAAACACCCTGCCAGGCCCCCCAGCCCCACCCAGGACTGAGATCCATGCAGGGAGGCCCATGGCTCTGGGTGACCGCCTCCCAGGGAGCCATCCCCGTCGCCCAGCAGGAAGGCCCTGCTGGCTCCCCCGCAGGCTCTCCCGCACCCTCGCTAAGTTGTGGACTCCCTGGAGAAACGGAAGCAGCGGAATGTATGGAGATCCACGTACAGAAGAGATGGACTAGGAATCAGCTCACACGGTCATGGAGGCCAAGTCCTCCACTGTCCATTGCAGTGATGCAGTTCAGCCTGAGTCTGAAGGCCCGTGAACCAGCGGGTCCCGTGTCCGAGGGCAGAAGAGGACATCCCACCTCGTGAAGAGAGTGAATCCACCTACCCTCAATCTTTGGATTGAATGACGCCCGCCCAAATTGGTGAGGGCCATGCTACTGGGGAAGAGCAGAGAAATAGCCCCAGAAAGATTCTTGAGAGTCCCTTGGATTGGAGATCAAACCAGGCAATCCTAAAGGAAATCAACCCTGAATATTCATTGGAAGGACTGATGCTGAAGCTGAAGCTCCAATTCTCTGGCTACCTGATGCGAAGAACTGAATCACTGGACAAGACCCCAGTGCTGGGAAAGATTGAGGGCAGGAGGAGAAGGGGGCAACAGAGGATGAGATGGTTGGATGGCATCACTGACTCAATGGACATGAGTGTAAGCAAAGTCCAGGAGACAGTGAAGGACAGGGAAGCCTGGCGTGCTGCAGTTCCTGGGGTCACAAAGAGTCTGACAGGACTGAGCAACTGAATGACAAGTCTTCACTCAGTGTAGAGTCAAAGGCTGGTCTCTTGGACTTCCCTGGGGGGTCCAGTGGCTAAGACTGCGTTTCCAATGCAGGGGCACTGGGTTTGACCCCTGGTCAGAGAATTAGATCCCAAGTGCCTGCAATTAAAAATCCCACATGCCTCTATGAAAATCCCTGTGTGCCTCAACAAAGACGGGGCGCAGCCAAATAAATAAATGTCTTAAAATGCTAATGTCTTCCAGAAACACTTCCCAGACACACCCAGAAATCACGTCTTACATCACACAGTAGATGATCTGTATTTTTTAAGTATCATGAATAATGGAAAACATTTCATTTCCCCTTGAAAACTAAACAATGGGGATTTTCCTAGGTTGAGTGTTTTTATTTATTTATTTATCTAATTGGAGGCTAATTACTTTACAATATTGTAGTGGTTTTTACCATACATGACATGAATCAGCCATGGGTGTACATGTGTCCCCCATCATGAACCCCCCTCCCACCTCCCTTCTTCCAAGAGTTTTATAGCTTTGGCTATGCCGCTTAAGTCTTTAATCCACGTTGCGTTAATTTTGTACCTGGTGTGAGGTTAGGGTCCAGCTCCACTCTTTCCTTGTGGAGATCAGTTTCCCAGCACAATTCGTGGAAAAGCCTGTCCCTGTGTCTTTTATGTATTTATTTTAAATGTTTTATTGAAATAGGGTTGATCTACAACATTGTGTTAATTTCTGCTGCACAATAACAAGATTTAGTTAAATTTATATATATATTCTTTTCCATTGTGGTTTTTTATAGAAAATCGAATCTAGTTCCCTCTGCTAAACAGTAGAAACTTGTTGTTAGCGTTTCAAAATCAACCTACGTATTGATCATCTTATTGGCTGGGATTTTGGAATGCTGTTAAATAGGCCCGGAGAGAGTGGATGTCTCTACTTTGTTCCCAATCTGAGCCAGGAAACTTCAAGTCTGTCACCATAAAGTTGCTTTTCCTGCATCCACTGAGACGATCATATGGTCTTGCTTCTTTGGTCTGTTGCTATAGTAAATTACACTGATTGATTTTCAAATGTTGAACCAGCCTTGCATTTCTGTGATAACTCCTAGTTGACAGTGTTATATATTGCTACACTGGATTTGCTAATAGCTTGTTGAGGATTATTGCATCTGTGTGTTTGAGAGTTCATGGTTTCACTCATCTGTGAGCAAGCTGAAGGGAGACCCACTGGGGAGGTCAACTCTGACCTCAAAGAGCTCATGTCTGACCCCAAGGGCCATGCGGGTGTCTGACCACACTGCAGAAGGTGATGTGGTTCAAAAAGGAAAATGTGTTTCCCTGCTACCTCTCTGGAGTCTTGGTACTCTCTTGAGGGCTGGGAGGTGTGTTATCATCTAAAGATGGGGGCATGCTGAAGCACCAAAAGGTCAACATCACCTAGCCTGGGGCAGAGTCAGCTAGAACCCCGACTCCTATCCCAGCCCTTGCTGATTAACTGCCGTTGCTTGGAAACCTCTGTTGTGAACTGAATGTTTGTGTGCGTGCATGCGTGCGTGCATGCGTGCGTGCATGCGTGCTCAGTCGTGTCCAGCTCTTTGCAACCCCATGGACTGTAGCCTGCAGTGCTTCTCTGTCCATGGAATTTTCCAGGCAAGAATATCGGAATGAGTTGCCATTTCCTTCTCCAGGGGATCTGAATGTTTATATCCTCCCGAGTTCATGTGTTGAAACCTTAATCCCCATGTGGTGGTTTTAGAAGGAGGAGAGGTGATTAAGTCATGAGGGTGGAGCCCATATGAGTGAGATTAGTGTCTTTATAAAAAAGACCTCAGAGAGAGCGTGCTCTCTCTCTCTCCCTCTCTCTCTCTCTCTCCCTCTCCATCTCTCTCCCTCTCTCTCTCTCCCTCTCTCTCTCTCCATCTCTCTCTCTCTCTCCCTCTCTCTCGCTCTCTCTCCCTCTCTCTCGCTCTCTCCCCCTCTCTCTCTCCCTCTCTCTCGCTCTCTCTCCCTCTCTCTCGCTCTCGCTCGCTCTCTCTCTCTCTCTCTCTCTCTCTCTCTCTCTCTCGGCCTTGTGAGGATGCAAAGAGAAGGCGGCAGTCTGGAGCCCAGAAAGACAGCTCTCCCTTGACCCCCATTATGCTTGTACCCTAATCTCAATCTTCAAACCTCCAGACTGTGATGAGTAAATTTGTTTAGCAGCCACATCGCCTGTGATATTTTGCTATCGCAGCCTGAGCTGGCTAAGACATAGGCTTGGGTGGATATCAGTTTTTTTTATTTTCAAAATATACCTGAATCTGCCCACTGCTCCCAACTTCCCCTTCTACCATCCTAAAGTAAGTCTGGACCACAGGAAATCTTTCTAAAACCCACCCTGTCTCCATTCTTGAACCTCCGGAGCCAGAGAAATATTTTTTTTTAACAAGGTCATAACATTCCTTTCTCAGAAACCAGCAACTCCCGCCACCGTGCCCCACCCAATTTGGTCTCCATCACCACGAACATGGAACTCCACACGTGGTACAGAAAGTCATGCATGGGGTAGAGGGATAGGGCGCCAGTCTCCACGGCCTCACCTGGTACCCCTTCTCCACTGACCTCTGCCATCATGTGAACACACCAAGCCCATGCCTGGGCACCTGCTGTTCCTCTGCCTGGAAGATGGTCAGCCCCGAGGTGCCAGGGCTCGCCCCTTCACTTCACATAGGTTCCTGCTCAGAGGTCAGCCCCGTTCTCAGAAAGCTCTCCCTAGCCACCGTCTCCAAAGAGCCCAGCATGCTGTGGCTCCTCCCAGCCCCTTACGCAGCGCCCCTGTCCTTCACAGCCTGGGTCAGAGCAGGGCCTGCCTTGCTAGGGTCTGCCTTCAGACACTTGTTTTCTGTCTTTGATTGTGAGCAACATGCAGGCCGGAGCCTTGCTTTCCTGTTCTCAATTGACTCCCCTGTGCCTGGAATACTATTATAGCACTTAAGAGAGGCGCCATCAATATTCAGTGAGGGAGAGGAGGAACAAAGGGGGCCCCGGGAGCTTTCCGAGTCCAGGAGACAGAGCTGAGCGGTGATGGAGGCCGTGCCCATCTCTGCCATCTCCTGCACAAAGTCCCAGTCCCAGCACCTTGGCCCCACACTGTGAAGGGAGGCCATGCTGCTGGGGGTGAACCTTCACCTGATACCCCCCCGTGCAGGCACTGGGCCAATGCTTTTATCTGCAACTCACCTGCACCAGGACGGATGTTACCTCAGTGCCGGCTCTGCATGATAGCCAGGACGAAGATGATGTGGGCAGACAGCTGTCCCCATGCCTGGGGCTTAGTGGGTTGTCAGCAACAGCAACCATCATTAGTAACATTCCTAACTAACAGCTAGAAAACAGAGACTAAGCAAGCTTGAGCAACTTCCCAGAGTGTCTGTGGAGCCAAACAGACTGGAGTTCAGAGCCCGCTCTGCCAGGTGATTTTGTTTAATTTTTCAAAAACATCAGTGTTCTCACTTGTAAATATGGATAATAACACCTACTTCATAAAGGTCTCTGGCAAGTGGAGACGATGACTATAAACCACTTAATACAGTGTCTGGCACATAGTAGATGCTCAGCCAAGGGTAGATGATAATCATGGCAATGATGATGCTGTGATGGTGGTGGTGGTGCTGGTAATGACAGTGGTGATGGTGGTGATGGTGATGGTGGTGATGGTGGTGATGGTGGTGATGATGGTGGTGATGGTGGTGGTGGTGGTGATGATAGTGGTGATGGTGGTGATGGTGGTGGTGGTGATGATGGTGGTGATGGTGGTGGTGGTGGTGATGATGGTGGTGATGGTGGTGGTGGTGGTGATGATGGTGGTGATGGTGGTGGTGGTGGTGGTGATGGTGGTGGTGGTGGTGATGATGGTGATGATGGTGATGATGGTGGTGATGGTGGTGGTGGTGGTGATGATGGTGGTGATGGTGGTGATGGTGGTGGTGATGGTGATGATGGTGGTGATGGTGGTGGTGATGGTGGTGATGGTGGTGGTGGTGGTGATGATGGTGGTGATGGTGGTGGTGGTGGTGGTGACGGTGATGATGGTGGTGATGGTGGTGATGATGGTGGTGATGGTGGTGATGATGGTGGTGATGGTAGTGGTGATGGTGGTGGTGATGGTGATGATAGTGGTGATGGTGGTGGTGGTGATGGTGGTGATGATGGTGGTGATGGTGGTGGTTGTGGTGGTGGTGGTGATGGTGGCAGTGATGATGGTGATGATGGTGATGATGGTGGTGATGGTGGTGATGATGGTGGTGGTCATGGTGGTGTTGGTGGTGATGGTGGTGGTGGTGGTGGTGGTGATGGTGGTCGTGGTGGTGATGGTGGTGATGATGGTGCTGGTGATGGTGGTGATGGTGGTGGTGGTGGTGATGGTGATGATAGTGGTGATGGTGGTGATGATGGTGGTGATGATGGTGGTGATGGTGGTGATGATGGTGGTGGTGATGGTGGTGGTGATGGTGGTGATGATGGTGGTGGTGATAGTGGTGGTGGTGGTGATGATGGTGGTGATGATGGTGGTGACGGTGATGATGTTGGCATTGGTGGCCATGGTGATGACAATGAAGATGGTCGTGGCTGAATGAATGAGGATGGCAAAACCTGGATTGATACCCTGTTCTGACTCCAAAGCCCCGGCTCTTCCTGGAATCTTGACTCCAGCTTCTGTGATCCTCTGTGTCAGTGGTTTTCAAAGCTTTTAGTCTCAGGATTCTTTTCATTAAAAAAGAAATTATTGGGGACCACAGTGATTTGTTTCTGTGGGTTAGTCTATCAATATTTACTCTGAGTTTTAAAAAATATTCATACTTATCCCTTTAAAAAGAAAAATGAAAGACGCATTATGTTGATAACACAAATACCACATTATGTATGAAAACCAGCTATATATTCCAAAATATAAATAGTGAGTGAGAAAAGCAGTATTATTTGACATTTTTTTTGACAGTCTTTTTAGCGTCTGGCTTAAGGGAAGCCAGTTGGAGTCTCACGCCTGCTTCTGTGTTCCTTCTATCGCAGTCTCACACGACATAGCCTCCAGAAAGTTCCACTGTTAAATTGTGAAAGAATAAAGTGAAAAATGAAAACAGCATCCTCATATTTTGGGAACAGTGGTTTTCATGTCTTGGACCCTAGAACAGTCTGGGGACCCACCAGCGTACCAAGTTCACACCATGAGAAGTGCTGCTCTAGGTCCTCCAAATCTAGTGGAACGTTCTCAGCTCCTATTGCCCCCGCATTCCTGCAGGGGTGACAGAAATGCCTGGCGCCCCAGCTCACTTCAGTGCGGACTCACATGTGACCTGGGTGACGGCCTTCCCACCTCCAGTCCTCGGTCCCCTGTACATAATATTGCTCGTCTTCTCCAAATTCTGCCTGCTGACCCAACCCAGCCCATAGGAGAGGGACTGGTTGGCAGTGGCCAGTGAGTGAGAGCAGGGCCTGAGACCACTGGTCAGACCCAGCCTTGCAAATCTGCAGGGCATCCCTGCTGGGCAGGTTTCCACGTCTTGAAATGAAAGGTCAGCGTGGCTGGCTCCACGCACAGCTTCCTGCGGGCAGATCTTTTGCTTCCGTGGCGCCAGGCAGCAGCCCCAAGCCCTCCTCCAGACATCAGAAGGGAGGATGTGCCGCAGTCCTTGCGGTCCTCCCAAAGTCGGGCTGGAGAAAGCCAGCCCTCAGCCCCAGCATGTGCTTGCCAGAACCCCGCGTCTCCTTTGGAACACTCCAGGCTGGCTGGAGATCACCAGCCCCAGAGGCAGCTCTCCACCAGGACTCAGGGCTTCTGTGTCGGTGGGGGTGGGGGGGAAGCCCTTGCTGCCCTCCCATCCTCTGTAACTGAGAACAAAGACAGACTTCTCACTTGGGACTGAGACCAGAAAGGGCAAAGCCCGGATCAGCTCTAATCTATGGCTTTCAGGACCCTGATGCTGTGTCCTCAAATGAAGACTCAGAACAAAAGTATTTAGAACAGGAAAGAAGTTCAGCAAACTTGGGGCTGGCTCAGTGAAGCAGAATGCAGGCCTTCAACACGAAAGCAGATATAGGACGCCTGGGGTCCCTGCTGCAAGGGGTGAGTCACGTCCCCCAAAGATATTCCTCCCAAATCCACGCTGGGGCTGAGGGCTGGCTTTCTCCAGCCCGACTTTGGGAGGACCGCAAGGACTGCGGCACGTCCTCCCTTCTGATGTCTGGAGGAGGGCTTGGGGCTGCTGCCTGGCGCCACAGAAGCAAAAGATCTGCCCGCAGGAAGCTGTGCGTGGAGCCAGCCATGCTGACCTTTCAAGACGTGGAAACCTGCCCAGGAGGGATGCCCTGCAGACTTGCGGGGCTGGGTCTGGCCAGCCGTCTCAGTGTGGTCTCATATCCAAACCTGTGCCTGTGAGTGTGAGCTTACCCGCACAAAGGTTCTTTGCAGGTGAAATTGAGGACTTGTACAAAATCCTAGATTATCCTGCTGCTGCTAAGTCGCTTCAGTCGTGTCCGACTCTGTGCGACCCCATAGATGGCAGCCCACCAGGCTCCCCTGTCCCTGGGATTCTCCAGGCAAGAACACTGGAGTGAGTTGCCATTTCCTTCTCCAATGCATGAAAGTGAAAAGTGAAAGTGAAGTCGCTCAGTCGTGTCCGACTCTTAGCGACCCCATGGACTGCAGCCTATCAGGCTCCTCCGTCCATGGGATTTTCCAGGCAAGAGTACTGGAGTGGGGTGCCATTGCCTTCTCCGTGGATTATCCTGGAGGGCCCTAAATCCAATGACTGTATCCTTACAGGAGAAAGGAGAGGAGAATTCGAGACTGGGACACACAGAAGTAGAGGACTGTGTCAGCGACTGGAAGGATGTGAGGGTGAGAGGAGCATGGAAAGGAGCCAGTGAAGACTGAAAAAAAGAAAGCATGATGTAAAAGCAGAGAACTGGGGTTTTGTTAAAAACATTTTTTGGCTGCGCTGGGTCTTCCCTGCTGTGTGCGAGTTCTCTGTCGTTGCCGTGAGTGGGGGGCTACTCTCTAGTCACGGGGCCCCGGCCTCTCACTGCGGTGGCCTCTCGTTGCAGAGCGTGGGCTCTAGGGTGTGGGCTCAGTAGCTGAGGCACACGGGCTTAGGTGTCCTGCGGCACGTGGAATCTTTCTGGAGCAGGGATCAAACCCATGTGGCCTGTACTGGCAAGCTGATGCTTAACCACTGGAGCACCAGGGAGGTCCAAGAACTGTGTTTCATTTGGCACTGGGCCTTGACAGATGTAATTAAGTCACTTCTCTAAGAAATCCTGGATTATCCTGGAAGGCCCTAAATCCGATGACTGTATCCTTATAGGTAAAAGCGTTAGTCACTCAGTCATGTCCTACTCTCTGCAACCCCATGGACCCCTCTGTCCTTGGATGCTCCAGGCACAAATGCTTGGAGAAATGGGTAGCCATTTTCTTCTCCAAGGGAGTTTTCCAGACCCAGGGATCGAACCCAGGTCTCCTGCATTGCAGGCAGATTCTTTACCATCTGAGTCACCAGAGAAGCCCGAAAGTAGGCGGTGTGTTAGTTGCTCAGTCCTGTCTGACTCTTTGTGTCACACGGCCTGTCATCCACCAGGTTCCTCTGTTCATGGGATTCTTCAGGCAAGAATACTGGAGTGGGTCGCCGTTTCCTTCTCAAGGGGATCTACCAGACCCAGGGGTTGAACCTGGCTCTCCCACATTGCAGGCGGATCCTTTACCAGGCTCTCCCACACTGCAGGCGGATCCTTTACCGTCTGAGCGACCAGGGAAGCTTATAGGATAAAGGAGAGGAGAATTGGAGACTGGAACATGCAGACGTGCTAAGGACTTAAGCCTGGGGGACAACCTCTCAGACTGCTCAGAGAAACTGCTCCGAAGAGTTAAGGGAGCAGCCAGGATATATAGGAGTTTTGTGACAAAATCCAGGTAATCAGAACATCAAAATATTGCTGTTAATTTAAAAAAAAATTAGACATCTCAAGTTAAGGAACTTAGCAGTTTTCTGTGTGTGGGAATGTGCAAGAGTCTGGGCTCACTGGAGCCATTCCTTTGATTAAACCTCGGCTGTCTGGGGCCAGCATCCTGCTTTTCTCCATCCTGAGTCCCCGTGGGGTGACAGTCAAGACAGCTGCAGTGGCGGGCGGCCTGGTGGCTGCAACATCCTTTGTCTGCCGATACGGCAGGTGACATTCTCTGTCCACACCAGCAAGCATGTGGTGGGCTCTGTCCAGCTCGGGGACCTCAGGCATTCCCCAGGCGTGTGCCCGCCCCCCTCACAGCAGTGCCCACCTCCATCCACACAGGAGGGCCAGAGGCAGAGTCTGCCGGCCCAGATTTCACCCCTGTGACCACAGGGAGGTCTGAGCGCGGGCACATGGCCATGTCCATGCGGCATCCAGCATCGCGCATCCCACACACAGCCTCTGGAGCCCACGTCAGTGGTTCCTGTGGAGTCCCTGAGTGTCTTGGTAAATAACATCTTCCTGTCCCTCCAGGTAGAACAAGTGCTGGGGTTTGAATGTGTCCTCCTGAAGGACAGGGGTGCATATGTGAGAGAGAGAGACAGAGGCACAGAGAGGGAAACAGAGAGACCGAGAGGGAGCCATCCAGGCCAGGACGGCTCAGGAAGCCCGGGCCTGGTGCCCACATGACTCAGAATGCCCAAGGGAGCTTCTCCAGCTGAATTTCACAGGTTTCCCTGAGAAAGAGCAGAGAGCAGCCCCTCCCAGCCCCCACACCTGGCTCAGTGACTCAGCCCATGAAGACACCCTCAGGAAGACAGTGTCTCCTGGGACGGAGCAGGAGGGACAGGCACGGGGGTGCAGTGCCTCCCTGCGGGAGCTGAGGCCACAGGGACGGGGCTGGAGGATGACCCCTCTTGGCACGCCCAGCCCCAAGGAGGGGCACGGACAGCTGGCCTCCCGCACCTCAGCTAGACCTCCAGGCGTTCAGTCCTGCCTAAGCCTCTCCCGGGGCTTCCCTGGTGGCTCAGCTGGTAAAGACTCCGCCTGCAATGCAGGAGACCCAGGTTTGATCCCTGGGTTGGGAAGATCCCCTGGAGAAGGGAACAGCTACAGACTCCCAGTATTCTTGTCTGGAGAATCCCATGGGCAGAGGAGCCTGGCGAGCTACAGTCCATGAGCGACTAACTTTCAGTCCATGAGCGACTTTCCCTTTCAGGCCACTCCCGAGCTGCCTGGCCTGGAGCTGGTCACTTCACCTCGACAGGGTGGGGATGGTAACCCTTGTCTCCAGGCAGAGGAGAGGTTGCAACCTAGCATGCCCAGAAAGTGAGGACACAGCGCCTGGCACCTGGCAAGCTGGCGATCAATGCCGCAGGTGTTCTTACGATGGACTGCTGGGCTGTGGAGACCACACTGGGGCCTCACGTACCCCTCGCAGGGGAGTCACCTCAGCCCCGCTGCACAAGCGAGAAAACTGAGGCTTAGGAGCTGAGGGTCTCCTAGCAAAGAGGCTCTGAGCTGCCCCTGAGTGTCCAGCAAAGTCCACAGGCCGCATGCTAGGGATGGATCTGCTCTGCGGCCAGCAGAAGACAGCCGGCCCAGGTTGGCCTGTCCTGGCCGATCCCTGGGCCACTCCGCTGCTGCCCTGGGCCCAGTGAGGAGGCGGGGACCCAGCTGCACCCCTTATACCTGGGCCTTATTTTCCTTACCTGAGAAATGGGGAAATAGTCACTGCTGCCTCTGCCGCTCCGCAGGCATGAAAGTACCCAGCACCCACCTGGCTCAGGCCCCTTCCGGGGGGCCAGCCCAGCCAGCTCCCGCTGCAGCCCACCTGGGAGGCACCCTGTCAGACACCCCTGTTCCTAATCGTTCTGGCTGCTCTGCCCTGCCTGGTGAGGCAGCCAATGCAGCGAGGGGACAGGGGCCCCCAAGGGTTTCCCTCTGAGCCTGTGGTCTTCTTCATCAGCAGGGTAGAGGGGCAGAGCTCAGAGGCTCAGGGACAGCTCTGGACCAGGCTGTGGGGAGCAAGAGCCTGGAGACCTTTTGCTGGCTCGGTGCCTCTGTCTCCCCGCCTGTAACCTGGAGCCTGTTAGGACCTGCCTTCTAGAACTGGGGGGAGGATTGGAGTCATCATTTAGAGCCCCTTGGCATGGCACTGGGGACAGGGTGGCAGTCTACCTGCAAGACCCGTGGAGGCTCCCGCAACCCCCATGGGTGGACCACCCAGAACTAAGAATCGACCCCAAGGGTGACAAGCACACCCCCTCGAGAGCAGGGTGTCTCGGCCTCGGAACGGCTGACATTTGGGGCCAGACTGTTCCCACCGTGGGTCTCTCTCCTGAGTGTGATGGGTGTTTGCTGGCCACCCTGGCCTCCCCCAACTGGAGTCCAGGAGCACCCTCAGCGGTGACAAGCAAGGGTGTCTCCGGACACTACCCAAGGTCACCTCGAGGAGGAAGGCAAAATGCGCCCAGCTGAAGACTGGATGGAAACTGTCTTAACTTTAAACTGTGTTCACCTGAGAAAGAGTTAAGTCCTCCGTACCTGCTGCTGCTGCTAAGTCGCTTCAGTCGTGTCCGACTCTGTGCGACCCCATAGGCGGCAGCCTACCAGGCACCACCATCCCTGGGATTCTCCAGGCAAGAACACTGGAGTGGGTTGCCATTTCCTTCTCCAATGCCTGAAAGTGAAAAGTGAAAAGTGAAAGTGAAGTCTCTCAGTCGTGTCTGACCGTCAGTGAACCCATGGACTGCAGCCTTCCAGGCTTCTCCGTCCATGGGATTTTCCAGGCAAGATTACTGGAGTGGGGTGCCATTGCCTTCTCCAATGCATGAAAGTGAAAAGTGAAAGTGAAGTCACTCAGTCGTGTCTGACAGTCAGCGAACCCATGGACTGCAGCCTACCAGGCTCCTCCGTTCATTGGATTTTCCAGGCAAGAGTACTGCAGTGGGGTGCCATTGCCTTCTCCGTACCTGCAGGGGGCCTTTAAAGAAACCTTACCTCTCCCAGGCAGATCATGGGAGATATCCTAAACTCAGAACCAGGGCTGCTCTTCAGAGACCTGTCAGCCCCTTCCTCTGGGTTCACTTGAGGGGTCTGTTGCTTCCCCGGGGACTCACGGAGTCCTGGCCCCTGAGACAGGTGAGGAGACCGAGGCGCAGAGCTGCACGGCAGCTCCTGGACATGAAGCCCGCCCAGTGCGGCCCCACGGCCCCTGCGGCCAGCCCCCGGGCTTCTCTGCCCCACACTCGGCCAGGTGCCCCTTTGACCTCAGCGGTGTCGTTTCATAAACGTGAGCTGGCTTCAAGCAGCCAGCATCACCGTGACTGGAGACTCTCCCTACTTCAGGCCCCTGAGACCTCCACCCCAGGGCACGGCGGCTTTGTTTTCTTCCTCCATTTCCCTGTGGGTTGGCCCTGACAACCAGCCATTGGCCAGGCTGCCGGCAGCCGCACCCAGCCCCAGGCAGAAGCTGTGAAGAGCCTCCAGGCTGGTCTGCTCGGCCCGTGTGTGCGGAGCAGATCCCACCCCGACGAAGCGGAGAGGTCCCATCATGGCCCTGAGCATCTTGTCTGAGCAGCTCTGCATCCAGAGGCCTCGCAAGGTGACGGTGAGGTGGAACAAGTCCCGGGGGTGAGGCCAGACCCACCCCGCACACCGCACCCCTTCACCCACTGTGCTTTGATGCCCTGGGGGAACCACCCCTGGCCCAACGGGGTGGCCATGAAAATGGCCATGGTCTGAGGCCACCCACCTGGCTGGTTGGGGCAGAGCTCTGGTAGGAAGTCCTGCAGCCGCTCCCCTGAGAGCCTGTTCCAACTCAAGGGGCCGGAAGGGGCCTCTCTGGGCAGCCCCCCAGCTCCGCCTGGCAGTCAAGCTGCTTCCTTCTGACCACCAGGCTCAGGAAACGCTCCAGCAACATGGGGTGCCAGGGCTCAGCCGAAAGTCAGTCGTGCCCCTTAGAAGGGAGCAACTGAGACTTCAGAAACCCTATCTGGTCTGCCAGGCCTGGAAGTGGGTGGGCCTGGCTCCAGCTGGTCTGCCCCTGGGGGACAGGGTGAGAGGAAGACCCCAGCAGGTCCTGGGGCACCCGGGAAGGGCTGGGGGAGACCCCTGACCTCCTCCACTCCCCCTGGGGTTGTTTAGCAGAATTAGAGCCTCTTATGTGTACAAGAAGGTTTCAGGGTCTAAAACGGTCTCTGAGGGCAGAAGGGGTGAGGAGGACACAGGAGGAAATTCACAGGAAGGCAGGCTCCTGGCAAAAAATAAAAAAGAAAATAAATATATATATGTATGTGTATGTATATACATCCTGAGAAAGAGGTGCTGTTAGAAACGCCAGTGTGAAGCAGTGTCCATCTAACCACACACGGGGGACAGGGACAATGGCCTCGGAGTTCTGGGCTTCCTCTTAAGCTCTGGTGGCTTCCACCTGGGGGAGAATTGGTAAGAGTCTTGGGCTCAGAAAGAGAGGGGTCTCCCCACACCCTGGCTGGGAGCGGGGTGCTGGAGGCCTGCAAGCATCTGTGACCACGACGGGCCCTCCCACACCCCTCACCCTGGAGGCTGACCCCAGTCACCGCCAGCACCCCTTTTCCGGAGGAGGGTCCGCACCCCCGTCGCGGGGCGGGCTGGGGGTAGGGGAGGAGCCCCACAGCGGGACGGGCGAGCTGGGCGCAGCCCGGCAGGGGCGGGGGTCCGAGGCGCGCCGGCTCCGCACTGCGATCCCGCCCGGGTTTTGCGGCCGCCGCGCCCTCCGTCCCTCCGCCCTGCCTCCTCTCCTCCGCCCCGCGCTCCCTCCCTCCGCTCCCGCGGTTGGATCAGTCTTTTGGCATTTCCTGCAGCCGGGCCGCGTCGCCAGCTGAGCCCCCGCGCGCCCGGCCCGGCCCGGCCCGGCCCGGCCCAGCGCGCCCCGCTTCTCACGGTAGGAGCGCCGCGGGCGGGGAGGGGGCGGCAGGGCTGCGGAGGCGCCGGGGAGCGGGCGGGGAGGGGGCCGGACGGGCTGCGGCCCGGAGGGTCGGGAGCGTCCAGCCGGCCGCCGGTTGGAGCGGGGGCGGGCTGCGGGGTCGGGGGAACCCCGTGCCAAAGTCTGCGGACCCGGGGGATAGGGGCGCAGCCCCGCAGCCCCCGACAGTGACCGGCCCTGGGGAGCCCGGGGTGACGCGGGGACGATCGCAGACGCCGGCGGCTTTGGGGGGCTGGTGGTGCTGAACGTGAGGTGCGTCGGATAACCGGGCTCCCAGTTTGGGGGGCTTGAAAGAGGCAGCCTGGAGGAGCCGCTTCTGTATCCCCGCTCAGCCCAGACCCAGGGAGTCTTGAAGGGGCAGGGACTGCGGGGAGGGCGCGTGCTGCCTTTGCTTGGGGTCTGGATTGGGGTCTGGATTGGGGTCTGGCCTTCCAGCTCTGGGCTTGGTCTGTGTTCCCAGTGAGGCTGCCTGAGCTCCGGAGTGGGGGGTGGGGACCTTTGCTGTCCCCACCCCCCTCCTTCTCTAGACCACTGAGCCCCTGAAGACTCGGAGCCTCCAACATTGTTCCCGGGACATGAGTCTGCATGAGGGTCCTGTGCACCTGAGGATGCCTGGGTGTCGGGGAAGGGTGGGATGTGAGGTCGGGGTGCCAGCAGCCCTGGGGGGCAGCCACTGCCCCCTGGGACCCCCAGGGATAGCCTGGACCAACCCTCCACCCACCCCCCACCCCCCACCCCCGCCCAGCTCGGCAGTCTGCTGTGGAAGACCC
This sequence comes from Bos indicus x Bos taurus, assembly GCF_003369695.1. Taxonomy (NCBI): domain Eukaryota; kingdom Metazoa; phylum Chordata; class Mammalia; order Artiodactyla; family Bovidae; genus Bos; species Bos indicus x Bos taurus. Next base: position 2,731,580 of record NC_040104.1, on the reverse strand, counting down.
TGGAATCGGGGTTCTGAGTGGCCCCCGGGGGGTGTGGACAGGCCCCGCCATGGGGAGGTGGGCTTCTCTGCTCCCAGTCATCATGGGCCAGGCCCCGGCCAAGCAGCTGGTTGGGTTTCCTCTGTCTCACCATTTGGAGGTTTTTGCAACTCGCTACTCGGTCTGCACCAGAGATAATCTGCCGGAGCCCCTTCAAGGTGCCTTTTACAGGCTGACCTCTGTGGTTCCCCCTGCCCCAGGGACGCTCCCAGGCCGGGTCCAGCCGCAGTCTGGTCACAGCCAGGGTGGGGACCTGTGTGGGCCGGGTGGGCTGGGTCCCAGACAGCAGAGCCCTGCCCTCAACAATGGCAGGCAGAGTGGTTGGCCCGTGGCTTTTACCCATTTCCCTGGCTGTGTGAGGCCACGCCACTCCTTGAACTTGACGGGCTTTGTGGGCCACCTGCAGTTGGCGGGTGCGTCTGGACAGCTCCCCTCGGGCTCCAGGTCTGTGGTCCCATTGTCTGCCTGCACCCGTGCAGGGCAGGGCCCGGCTGCCAGGAGGGCAGGCACTCGGTGCGTCTGTGTGGTCTGTCTTGCCAGCTGTGTTTAGAGATGGTGACAAAGCAGATGGGCCAGGCGGAGGCCTGCCAGCTGCCGGGAGTCCTGGGCCCTTCCTGGGGAGGCCGCAGTGCCGACGTGGACCCATGTGGGCGGTGAATCCTGGACACCGGAGAAAAGCCCCTCGTTCCTGGACCTGGGGGTCAGGCTGGCCTGAGTCGGGCTAAGGGATCAGCTGAGTCTCCAAAGGTCGGTTCCGGCTCTTTCCAGAATGCTGGCCGCAGTCCTTCCTCCCTAGGATGGTCATTACGGTGGTCAGAAGGTCCGGGGGTCAGTTTCTCTCCTGAAATCTGTCTTCCTGGAAGCTTCCTGAACTGTGCAGTCAGGTGACACGCTGCACTTGGAGGAGGGAGAAAACCTGGGTGACAGGCCAGTGCTTTGAAGGTTGTTGGGTGTTTTCAGCAGGTGTTTGGGGGACTTGCGCTTCCCGCTGATGCCGTGGTTAAGCCAGAGTGTGCGCGTGTGTGGTGGTGCACACGCGCACACCCACACAATGCACAGGTGGACGAGAGCGCCCCCAAGGTGATGGAAGCGTGCCCGCCCCGCTTCCCATTCACTCAAGGGACAGGTGTGCAGCCGTAGCTAGGAAGAGTTACCCCGGTGAGGCCTGAACCCTGGGGCTGGGGGCTGTTCAGGGGCGCATGGCGTGCGTCAAAAGGATCCCCATCTTCTGGATTTGAAGGGAGGGGTCCACAGGTCGGGTAGAACCGCCTGGCTGCTCTCAGGAGTGGTGGGGAGCCAGGGCGGCACAGTCAGGGAGTGGGAGCAGGGTTGAGTGGCCCCTCCGAGGGCCGGGCGTGCTGTTCGAGGCCGTCACAGAGGAGCAGAGGGCTGCTGTCGGGGCTGGACTGGCCCTGTGAGCCCTCGGGTGGAGGGAAAAGCCCCGGGGATGAGCTCTGTGCAGGTCTGCAGCTGGCCTTGGTGGCTCGTCACCTTCAGTGGCTGGGGAGCTGTGTGAGCAGATAGAACTTGTCCAGGGAATGGTGGTGTTGAGGACAAAGGACTTGGACTTTGGATTGTGTGTCCTCCAGTGTTGCAGCTGCTCCAAGCCAGGACTCCTGTGTGCCCGTGGGTGTAGAGTTGTCATATCCTGGTATCCCACTAAGGGGAGTGGGCACCCGCTCTGTGGTCAGGATTGAAGTCAGGCCCCATCGAAGGCCAGGGCTTAGATGCGACTTGGGTCTGGGACAAAAGGACTCTGGCTTCGAGTTCTTTGTCCAGTGAGGTAGCTGGGGAATCGGCCGTCAAGGTAAGAAGCGCTGCACACCCAAGACATGGAGCCACCTGGAAGTGCCCCTGGGAGTCCCCGAGGAGGGAATCCCTGCGCCTGCATCACAGGCCCTTGGGATTCAGAGAGGGAGGCTCGAGGACCTTTGGGAGGGGCCCTGGAACCACCCGGCCGGGCCCCGGGAAGCCGCAGGGCCGTCAGAGAATTGCCAAGGTTATCTGGGTCATGAAGCCAGTGAGAGACTGTTCCCACGGCGCAGGACACGAGCGAGCCTGGTTGGCCAGCCCCAAGGGACCCACTGGGCCCTTGGCAAAAGCCTCAGAGCCAGCACTGTGCTCACCTCTCAAGTCCACCCTCCACCCACTCCTGTCTCCAGACTGGCCTCTGCTCCTCCCTTCCAAGGTGCGAGGCTTCGTTTTCTCAGCACCGTGATCCGTCGTCTCTGAAACCACCTCCATCCTGCACTCGTTCAGTTGAGTGGATGGATACAGAGAGAGCAGCTGGGCCCACGCAGGCAACGTGTTGGCATTTGGGTTATCCTTCACTCGTTGCCTGATGTACCCTGGGGCTCTGACCCCCAGCCTGGCACACAGTAGGTGCTGGTATCCTCTGGGGCTCTGACCCTCAGTCTGGCACACAGTAGGTGCTGGTGTTCCCTGGGGCTCTGCCCCCCGGCCTGGCACACAGTAGGTGCTGGTGTCCCCTGGAGCTCTGACCCTCAGTCTGGCACACAGTAGGTGCTGATGTACCCTGGGGCTCTGCCCCCCGGCCTGGCACACAGTAGGTGCTGGTATCCCCTGGGGCTCTGACCCTCAGTCTGGCACACAGTAGGTGCTGATGTACCCTGGGGCTCTGCCCCCCGGCCTGGCACACAGTAGGTGCTGGTATCCCCGGGTCTCTGACCACCAGCCTGGCACACAGTAGGTGCTCAAATGAAGCAGTAGAATCGTCTTTGCCCAGGGACACCCCATCCTGCCTTTCCCTCCTGGTCTGTGGGCCTCACCAGCATTGGCAGGTGGGACACCTGAGTGGCCTGTGCCCTCGTAAGGACGGACCCAGCCTGCCCCCTTCCCAGGGGTCCTGCCATTCCTGGATTGGAAGTATTGTGTGCAGAGTAGCTGACCTGGGGGAATGCCTGATATTTACTGGGTGAATGGAAGGGGGCCTAGGCTGCCCAGGCCCTCTCTGACCCTGGCTGAAATGGAGAGGGGGGAGCTGCAAGGGTGTCCAGGCGCCATAGCTGGGCAGTGCCACTCATAACCCAGTGAAGGACTGCTTTACAGGTTAACGAGCACATGAAGTGGGGGTTATGGGGCACCCCCTCCCACAGGCCGCTGGCCAGCCTGACCGTTGTGACCAGCTGGGGGTCACTTTCCTTTCTTCAAGGCCAGGGTGGGATTGGGGACCGGGAGTAGACAAGTCCCCAGGAAGGCGGAAGGGGCGATGGCCCAGAGGAGATGAACCAAGCCAAGGGCCTGCTTCCGAGCCAGGAGGGAGGGAGCCTTTCGGTCCTTGACAGACAGTGGGCTGGGGCAGTGCCTTTGTCCCTTCCCTTGCTGGCTGGGTCACAGCCAGCGCGGGCCCATTTTCAGCAGCTTCCACTTGAGTAAAAGTGCGTTCGCTGTGGGAGGGTTCAGGTGGTGGTATTGATGTGCCCGCCTATTGGGGTGAATACGGCACAGGGGAAGTGGCTTAAAGGGCCAGGCCTGTGCAGGGCGTGGGGAGGGTGGGGCGGTGGGGCAGTCTGTGCCCGCCTGTGCGAGAGCCCTACGGCAGAGCCCGTTAATGGGCCGGGGTCTCCCAGGGGTTTGTCACTGGGGCTGTGCTGGCTGCAGGGGCAGCTCCTCGGGGGCTCTCTCCAGCCTGCCCTTGCTGGGAGAGCCGCGTCCCCAGGAGGCCAGAGGGAGTGGCCGGAGGGTGAGCGGGAGAACAAGACCTGCCTGGCCTGTCGGGGAGGGTGACGCTCACCCACCCCACTCAGGGGTCACCGTGTGGGGCGGGGCGGAGCTGGGGAGGGACCGGCCCCTGAGGTCTGCAGACTTGAGCACGGAACCTTCCAGGTCAGAGAGCCCAGGGACAGGCCTCCGCTGTTATTTATTGACACGTTTGCTCAATGTGTTTTTATGGCTTTGCTGCTGGACTGGGTGGGGGGCGGGTGTCACAGCCAGTCCTCACTCACCCTCGGGGGGACACCCAGAGGTCCGGGGCCCTTGCACATCCTCCTGTGGACCTTGAGCTTGTGAGGCTCGTCACTCCAACCCCGAGGACAGGGAATGGGAGGAGTCCCCCTTCCCCCACCCCGACCCGCCTCCCAGGGGGGACCTAAAGGCCAGTGTGGCATCTGGGGCAGGGCTCTGAGAGTGTGGCCAGACGTGGCCACGGACGAGCCCCTGCCTGCTCGGGACGCCTCTATGTCCACATCCTCGGTGCCCCGGCCGAGGCCCTCTCTGGATCAGTGCTCAGCCACCCAGAGGGACAGGACAGGCCCTCCTGCATAACCCTGTCCCTGCGGGGAGTCTGGATCCCTGTTAGCCCGTCTGCCAGCTGGCCTGGGCTGAGCTGGCCGGCCCCCAGGGCCCTGGTGCAGGCCTGGGGTTGGAGGTGGGCCTGGGGTAGATAGCGCCAGGCATCATGGTGGATTTGGGGGCTGAGCCAAGGAAGAGGCTCGGGGATTCCTAGCCCAGGCCTTGGGGCCAGCAGTTTCTTTACTTTCCAAAGCTCCGTTTCCCCTTGTGAAACCCGGGCCCTCCGCAGTCCCAAGAGAAGTCAGGAAGTGGGTGACCATCGGCCACGTGTTGGTGATGTTGGCCAGGCACATGGAAGGGCCTGGGGGTCTGGGGAGGGCAGGGGGGCTGAGGCTTCATTTTAAAGCCCAAAGGTGAGCGCAGGTGGGGAGAGGACTCCGCCTGCAGATAGAGAGCTCCAGCTCCCTGCACCTAGATGGCCTTTAGCATTTAGCATCTCCTGAGTGCAAACTGACCCACAGAAGCAGCCTTTGTCCCGATGTCCTGAGTGAGTGCAGACACTCACCTGAGGCCTCCGTCTCCCCTCCCCAAGCCAAGCTGGGCTTGAGGGCCTAGGGCTCACAGGGTCCATGCAACTCCCACTAAAGAGACAAGGAAACCATTGCCCTGAAAATGCAGAGATCACCACATGTCCTCACCAGGCCTCAGTTTCCCCATCTGTGAAAGTGTCAGTCACTCAGTCGTGTTTGATCCCCATGGACTGTAGCCTCCCAGGCTCCTCTGTCTGTGGGATTTTCCAGGCAAGAATACTGGAGTGGGTGGCCATTTGCTTCTCCAGGGGATCTTCCTCACCCAGGGACCAAACCCAGGTCTCCTGGATTGCAGGCAGATTCTCTACTGTCTGAGCCACCGGGGAAGCCCTATCCGTAGGTCTCCCTTAAGACCCCCAGATCTTTGCCATCCTGTGTCCCACATTCCTGCCCGCCTAGACGGGGAGTCCCAGGGCAGGAGCTTGAGAGAGGGGGCATCCAGAGGCCCATCTCTAGAGGGCTTGGGTCCCCAGCACCTGCCCTTCCCACTGCTTTATAGCTGAAGGTTCCAGCAGGTTTTACATGGAAGAAAGTGTTCACTCATTTTCAAAAGTGTGAATGCCATAAGACTTGGGGTTGGAAATCTCTCCCCGAGCCCCTCGGGTTCACCGAGGACTTGGTGTCACTGAAGCGGATCCCTGCTGCTGCCCGCAGTCTCTGCAGTCCTGGGGCAGGACAGGAGGGGGCTTTGCTAGTCGCCCACGAGGGCCGCCCCGAGTGAGCCCTTTGGGGGGCCTGGTGCCCCTCCTGCATCCTCCACCCGCTTCTGGAGCGAAGCCGGCAGCCCACTTTGAAGAGCCCTGACCCACTCCAGCCCACCCACACTGCTTCCGCTTGGGACCCTGCTCTGAGTTCTCCACGCTGCCTCTGGAACTCAGCTCCCGGCCCTAGGGACGGGTCCCCTGGGGGGCAGGACCCACAGGCAGGACCCGAAGGTTGAGTGAGTTTTATCTTTCCCCAGATCCCAAATCCAAGTACTGATGCTGTCGTAAACAGTGTGTATCGTGCCTAAAAACCGTATGAAAATCCTTTTACCGTTTTAATCTAGGTGTCTAACCAATGTATTTATTCTAATAAGTATACTCTCAAGCTTTTTAAAAAGAGGGGGATGGGAAGAGGCCCAGCCCTTGGTCCTGAGAGGCTAGGAGAGTTTGGGGTTGCCAAGGCAATGGCACCCCACTCCAGTACTCTTGCCTGGAAAATACCATGAACGGAGGAGCCTGGTGGGCTACAGTCCCTGGGGTCTCTAAGAGTCGGACACGACTGAGCGATTTCACTTTCACTTTCATGCATTGGAGAAGGAAATGGCAACCCATTCCAGTGTTCTTGCCTGGAGAATCCCAGGGACGGGGGAGCCTCGTGGGCTGCTGTCTGTGGGGTCGCACAGAGTCAGACATGACTGAAGCGCCTTAGCAGCAGTAGCAGAGGCGACACGTTGACCCAGAAACATCAGAATTCAACCCCACTGGGTGGCCCGGAGGGTGAGGACAGTCAGGAATGGGGCCCGGTTGCTTGTCCATTTCAGTGGCCAGGGTGGGTCATTCTTGTGGTCAGTAGTGAGCTCTGGAGGCCCCTGGAGAGAGGGGAAGGCGTCCCCCACACACACACCGAAGTGGAGTTTCAGTGCTCAGCCGGCCGCCGGGACCTTGGCCACGCAGTCCCGCTTTTTTTCCCACGCAGACCTTCCCTGGGCTGGGCGTCTCCCCCACCAGCAGCAGTGGAGGCCTGTCCTGCAGGAGAACCTTCCAGCCGCCTGGCGCTGGGCCGGTGCCCTCTCAGCCTGGGGCAGCCCCCACCCCCCAGCCCCGCCCTGCTCTCCCAGGTTGCTGGGCGCTCACTCTGATGTAATCGGCACCTCTGTGCCTTAGCAGGTGCTGAACCCCTGCCTGGAGCGCCCTTCCCGCTGGCCTGGCAGCACCCAGCAGGCCTGCGGGGAACACACCAGGCGTCTGGGCAGCGCAGCCCCGGCCCACCACCTTGTCTGCGGGCCCTGCATGGGTCCACCTCGCCCCTTATCTGCGCTTCTCTTTTGCCCGAAATATACTATATTAAGGGTGGCTTCCCAGGCGGCGCTCATGGTAAAGAACCCACCTGCCAGTGCAGGAGTCATGAGACGTGGGTTTGATCTCTGGGTCAGAAAGATCCCCTGGAGGAGAGCGTGGCAACCCACTCCAGGATTTTGCCTGGAGAATCCCATGGACAGAGCACCCTAGCGGGCTGCAGTCCATAGAGTCACACAGAGTCGGACACAACTGAAGCGACTTAGCACATATTATATTACATTTTATAAATATTTTTTAAACCGAGGTGACGCTGATTTACAAGAGGATGTCGGTTTCATGTGTGTATAGGATGTGTATGTGGCACTTCGAGCTCTGTATCCTCCGCGGCGTGCTCACACAGGGTGGTCTGCACCCCATCCGGCACCGATGACCCCTTTACCCGTGTCACACGCCCGTGCCCCACAACCACGGCCCCTCTGTATCTTTTTGGCTTGTTCACTTGTTCTGGCTTTTTTGTTTGTTGCTTAGATTCCACATACGAGTCAGACCCTGCAGGGTTTATCCTTCTCCATCTGACTTGTTTCATTTAAGCGTAATGCCCTGGGACCCATCTGTGTTGCCTCAAACGGCAGGCGTTGGTCTTCTCTCGTGGCTGAGCCGCGTTCCACTGTGGACACACCACCTCTTGGTCCAGACCATCCCTTCTCCCCTGGGGCTGGGGCCGGTCTCCGGGCCAGAACCCCGGGCCAGGCCCTCGCCTCCGCCCGCTTGCTGGGAAACTGTCCCTTGTTTCCTGATGGGTCAGTGAGCTGCTGCTCCTGTTTGTTTGGTTTGGGTGTTTTGTTTTAGGCGGTGGCAGGCGGGTCACGGGAGCTCATTAACCCAGATGCCCTGAGTCTACTGTGAGCAGCGCCCTGGAGAGGGGGCTCCTGACTTGCCGTGGGGGTTCTGAAGCCTCCTGTCCGACCACATGGATGCTGAGCTGTGCAATGGTTGCATCGTGGGCTCAGTGGTCCAAGAACCAGGCGAGAGCGCCCCCAGCTCGGACACGTCACTAGCCAGGGGGCCCTGGGCGGGTCCTGTAAGCTCCAGGCCTCAGTTTTCCCATCTGTGAAAAGGGCGCGGCAGCACTGGCCCCGGAGACGAGAGGAGGATGCGTCTGAAGCACAGAGCTGGCCCCCCTCAATGGCACAGCCGTCCGGCCCGCGTCGGCCGAGGCTCTGCCAGTCGGGAGGGATCGTTCCTTATCCTTGATTGCAGTTCTGATTAATGATTAATGGCTGGGAAAGGTTTACACACAGAAACCACACGAGAATAAAACCGATCCCGCCTCATCGAGGTCCTGACCTCTGGCTCCGCTTGCTTCAGGCCGGGAGCCCAGAGTTCCAGCGTGGGAACTGACCCCCGCCTCCGCGGTCCCCCCACGGGGGTGCGGAGCTGACGCCCCCCGTGTGCCCCTGTGCCTTTGCCGTATTTGGGCGAGTCCAGAGACGAGCGCAGGGCCTGTGGCTGCATGACAACTGTCGCGTAACAGTCACGCTGACTTCACGCCCTTCTCACTTCCCGTAATCCCGGAGTCATGGAGAAGGTGCAGAAACACAAAAACGCAGCCTTTGTAGCTTCTTTCGGCCATGGTGGTCTTGAGTGCCTGTGCCCCGTTGACTTTCCTTATTTTCCATCATTGAGGGAGCTCTTGGGCCTCTGGTGGCTCAGACCATAAAGAACCCGCCTGCGATGCAGGAGACCTGGGTTCCATCCCTGGGTCAGGAGGATCCCCTGGAGAAGGGAATAGCAACCCACTCCAGTATTCTTGCCTGGGCAATTCCGTGAACGGAGGAGCCTGGCGAGCTACACAGTCCATGGGGTCTTAAAGAGTTGGACACGACTGAGCGACTAACACTTTTCATAGGCCCACTGTTCTGTCGAGAGGCCTTGGGTCAGTTCCATCTGATCCCGTCTTACGCTGGGTCTCCTGGGGCACGTAGGCAGGCGCTCCTCTGGGGTATGGGCCTGGGGCGAGGTCTCGGGGTCCCAGGGGGAGCACATAAGCAGCCCAACTGGATGGGGCCACGTGGCTGCCATGGACACCCCAGCGCACGTAGAGGGGAGCCAGCCTTTCCCCTGGAGAAGGACACCCAGCCATGGGTGGTGCTGAAGAGTCATGGGGTGGGCGTGGGGACCCAGCCCGGGTGGGTAGGTTGGGGATGCATCTCCTGGTGGATGAGGTCCTCGGCTCACTGTGCCGTCTGTGTTCAAGATGCCCTTTCCTAGCGCATCCCCCGGCGTTCCTGGCCTTGGAGACCCGCCAGGACTGTCTGTCGCCTTGAATCCCTCTGGAGGGAGGTCTTTCTTCCACCTCTGCGTGGGCTGCAGGCTGACAATCAGCTCCCAAGTGCACGCACAGATGTCAGCCAGGGTCCCCCGAGGGGTCGCTCAGTGACCAGTCATTCTGTTAATTAAAAGCAAGAACTACATGTAAAGTGATGACTGTAGTTGATACACTGTTGTAGAATTGAAATTCACTGGGAGACTGGAACGTAACTGTTCTCATTAAGAAAAAAATAAATACCAATGTGAGCCGACGGATGTGCTAATTAACTAGACTGGAAGAATTCCCTCTCACTGAGACATGTATCGGATCAGCATGACCTACAGGTCTTTAAATGTCTCGCTGTTCTATTTGCTGATTATACCTCAGTTAAGCTGAAAAGCATAGACTGAACCTGTGACGTCAGTGGTCCAGGGAGGGTGGGTGGCTGAGCGTCTGCAGGTTCTGCCTGGAGCTGGGTGGAGCAAGGAGGGGCCCAGGCTGAAACACACCCCCGCCCCACGCCAAACCTGGGACCCAGATGGCGGCCAAGACCGAGACCACGGTATTTCCACGCGGCTGTTCCGTGGAAGCAGATTGCTGGTGGAAGGCAGCTGCCCAGTCGTCTGGTCTCCTGGGGCCTGGGTGCAGAGGGCCATTGGTGATGCTGGTACCCCAGGCCTCTGGGAGCTGGGGACACCCTGGGCCACGGCCACCAGCTGGGAAGTGTCCCCGGCAGGACTCGGGCCCCTGTGCTGGGCGTCCACCCTGGGAGAGAAACCTCCTCTCCTGCACTCCCCGGGTGTGGCCAGGGAGATGCCCCTGCTCCCCGGGTGCTGGGTGCTGATCCATCTGTCTCGGGGAAGCCTGCTCGTGTGGGCATATTAGTCAGCTCTGGCTGCTGTAACGGACGCTACAGATGCTCGTCGTCTCCAGTCCTGGAGGCTGGAATCCCAGACCCAGTGTGGGCAGGGCTGGTCCTCCTGAGGCCTCCCCCTGGGTGTGCAGACAGCTGTCTCCTCCCCGTGTCCTCACAGGGTCATCTCTCTGAGTGTGTCTGTGTCCTGACCTCCTCTTCCTGTAAGGACCCCAGTCCTGTGGGATTAGGAGCCCACCCTAGTGACCTCATTTTACCTTAACCACCTTTTTGAAGACCCCGTCTCCACGTACAGCCACATTCTGAGGTCCTGGGGGTCAGGACCCCAACACAGGGCTTTGGCCGATGCAGTTCAGCCATGACCATGACCTTGGGCCCCCAGCACAGGGGGAGGACTCATCAGTGGGTTCTTGGGGTGTGTTTCTATTTTTATTTCCTGCGAGGCCCAAATGTTTGTAGGGAGTAAGATTTTGTGGTGATCAGAGCCTCTTCCACCCATAAATGTCTGGAAATGTTTTCAGACTTCGCTCCCTTGTATCCTGATGGTCTTATATCCGCCCGGGATCCCTTGGCCAGCATTTCCAGTGCCTGGACTTGGGATGGAGGCAGAAGCCCACACCATATGAGGTTCTCACACAAACACCCAGTCATGCTTATCCGCGTCTGAGCTCCACCTGTGGGCAGGGAGTCGTGGGCGTCTGTGGGGTCAGCATGGCTGCGGCCACCAGGTCCTACTGCTCCCTGGCCTCCCGCCTGCCGGACAGCACCCCCTGCCAGCCTCAGCATCTGGGCTTCCCCTCCCCACTGCCTGCTGTCCAGTCCAGCAGACACCCTCCGTGTAGAACCAAACGTGGCCTTTCTGGCGGGCTGGGTGGCCAAGCGGACGCTGAGCCACCAGGCCATTCGTCCCGATGCTCGCAGACCTTTCTGTGCCCGCGGCCGTGTGCAGAGTCCTGAGGGCGGAGCACGTGCTCCCTACCATACTGGTGGGGGTCTTCCCCGGGGTCCTCTGCTCCTCCCTGTTACCAGACCTGATGGGCTCCTGGAGGATGCAAAGGGAGGCCCATGGAGACCTCCACCCAGAGCCCAGGAGGGGAGCAGACCCTTAGCTGGGAGTAGCAGACGCTGTTTCAGGGAGTGGCCCCGGGTGCATCTAATAGGTCTGACCTTATGGGCTTCCTACCGAGAGCTCCCAGTGCAGAGGGAAAAGAGGCTTCTTCCGCGCCGAGTGGGCCCTTGAGGGGCTTCTCCCACGTGGGGCCGCCTCCGGCCCCCACAGCTCGTGTTCCCACCAGCTCGTGTCCCTGCCGTCCAGCAGAGCTGCAGATTGTTTTTTAAACTGCGGTTTAACAAATGCTGGGAGGAAGACACACAGGCAAATGACTGTTCTCCCGCCTGTTCATTATTTTTAAACTGTGTCGTTTTCCAGTTTATTTTTAAATCTCGAAAGCATAAAGAACATGCTGTTTATCTCTGGCGAGCCTCTTCTGCCCGACGTGGCCATTCATCACTTCCCAGTCCAGTCCGGAGCATCCCGCCTCTGGTCAGGCCCCAGTTGGCCTGCCAGGCAGGAATAACCCTGTGGAAACTGTGCCCCCAGGAACCCACTCCTTCAGGCCATGGGGGCCTTTCCCCGGCCAGAGCAGCATCCCCTGCTCAGCGCCAGACCTTTAAAAGCCTTCCCACGTTCAAGGAAAATCTTTCTAAAATGCTTTGCACACAATGCCTTGCAGCCTCAGGTATAAACGAGAAATAATTTAACCCTTTTCTGGAGACTTGGGTCATTGTTGTCATTCAGTCTCTTAAGTCGTGTCTGACTCTTTGCAACCCCATGGACTGCATTACACCAGGATTACCCGTCTTTTACCATCTTCCTGAGTTTGCTCAAACTCATGTCCATTGAGTTGGTGATGCCATCCACCCATCTCATCCTCTGTCGCCCCCTTCTCCTCCTGCCCTCAGTCTTTCCCAGCATCAGTGTCCTTTCCAATGAGTCGGCTCTTTGCATCAGGTGGTCAAAGGATTGGAGCTTCAGCTTCAGCATCAGTCCTTCCAATGAATATTCAGGGTTGATTTCCTTTAGGGTTGACTGGTTTCATCTCCTTGCTGTTCTAGGGACTCTCAAGAGTCCTCCAGCACCTCAATTTGAAAACATCAATTCTTTGGTGCCCAGCCTTCCTTATGGTCCAGCTCTCACATGACTACTGGAAAAGAACCATAGCCTTGACTATACAGACCTTTGTTGGCAAAATGATGTCTTTGATTTTTAATGCTCTGTCTGGGTTTGTCATATCTTTCTTTCCAAGGAGCAAGCGTCTTTTAATTTTGTGGCTGCAGTCACCATCCGCAGTAATTTTGGAGCCCAAGAAAATAGAATGTGTTACCGTTTCCACCTTCTCCCCATCTATTTGCAGTGTTTTTAGAACATGGCTGAGTCCACTCATTTATTTTTACTTAAGTACATGTGCATCTATGAGAAACCTTAGATTGTCACTGCAACTGGAGAATCACCCTCACCTGTAATGAATAGCAGGTAATCTAAAAACGCAGTGAGCTCGAAACACCAAATTATACCGTGGGTCACGCTGCCCCGTTTTGTCTGCTGCAGCTTTGCGCCCGAGGCTGCCCTGCTTCTGTTAAGTAGAGAGATTCGTGGAGACGTCGCTGCGTAAAGACCCAGACTTCTCTCCCCTGACACCGTCAGGAGGCTGGAAAGTGAACTGGAGAGAGAGGCGCTTTCCCACTGAGACCCGTGATGACTCACGGTCCCCGCGTCACCTGGCTGCATCCGGCGTCTGCCCACGTCGTAGGAAAGTGTGATGTGCTCTTTTGGGTCTGGCTCGGGAGGCAGAGGGGGCTTCAACGGCCGATTCCAGGGGCTTCTGAGCACCGGCTCTTCCCTAGGAGTGGGCGGGGTGGGACGGAGAGCCTCCTGCTCGGAGCCTGGGAGGTGACCCCAACACAGCATCCCTGTTGCCTGGAGACCCAGCGACAGCAGACCGTTCTCCAGGGAGCACCGGCTTTCTCTGCTCGGTTTGGGCTGGAGTGGTGTGCTTGCCTTCAGTCTCGCTTCTCGTGGGAATAGACGAGGCAGGGCCGGTGTGGATGTGTCCCAGGTGGGGACAGGGGAGAGGCGCCAGGTCAGCTCCGTCTGAGGTCTGTGCGCTCTGCTGCATGGAGAGGTCCCCTTCCTGCCATCTCAGCAGGGGACCTGGGGGCACAGGGTGTCCCAGGCACATCCTCGGAGCGTCCACACTCACCTTTGGTTCAGGGCAGCTTTGAGCTCCTAGTGTGAGAGCCTGGGGCGGCCCTGACCAAGGACTGCAAGCTGGTGGTTTACAGCAACCAAAACGGACCCCCAGGTCCAGAGGCAGAAGCCCCAAATCAAGGCCCTGGCGGGACAGGCTCCTTCCCAAGGCTCTGAAGGAGGGGTCTTCCTGCGTCTCCCCGCCTCTGGGGGCCCCGGGTGTCCCTGGACTTGTGGCCGCCTCCCTCCAGCCTCTGTCTCTGTGGTCACCTGGCCTCCTCCTGGGTCTCTGTGTCCTGTTCTCCTCTTATAAGGACACGGTCGTTGGACCAGGACACCTGCTCCAGGACAGCCTCATCTTCACTCGGTCATGTCTACAGAAACCCTACTTCCTAAGGAGGTCGCCTCCGCAGCCCGTGAGGTTGGGATGTCCACATATCTTTTCTGGGGTGCCATCCTCCAGCCCGCCACACCCAGGAGAGGGTGGCCACAGTGGGCAGGGGCCGGGAGCTTGCGGAGACTCCTGGAGAAGCAATGGTTAGGAGCCAGGCTCGGGCTGACTGCTGGGTGGGAAGGGGATGGCGTTCTGGGGACATGGGGTGACATCCCAGGACCCAGCGATCCTGGAGGTGGGGTCAGGGGGCTGCCTTACTATACAGATGAGATAACCTGTATACAGATGTGGCCACCTCTCGGGGCCTCCAGAGAGGCACAGACCCCTCAGGTGCCTGGCTGAGCGCCGGGCCTGACCGCTGGGGGGACCTCCCCACCAGGGAGGGGGCGTGTTTGGCTTCCCTGGGCCAGCGTGCGTCTCATGGCGCCCAAGCTCGCTGGACACAGGCTGCTGACCAGTGTCTGCAGGTGGGACACTGTGGTCCTTGCCCTCTGGCCGCTGACGTGCGCCCCTCCGGGCTCTCTGCTGCCTGTGTCCTGCGTCCTGCTCAGCTGGGAGACCTGGGCACACCAGGCGTGCCCGCTGCCACACACATCGCTCCGCCCGTCCCTGCCTGGCTGCCAGGCTCCCGGTGGGTCCAGGCCTGGGGAGTGAGCCCTGGGAGAACCGCTGCGCTTGCATCACCCATGCTTACCTGGGAACCGAGCAACACTCTCTCAAAAGAGCCGTCTCAGAAGGGGAAAATGCCAGCCCCTCCCTGGAGCCCTGGGACTCTGGTTCCTGAGGGTGACTTGCAGCTGCCCTGAGCGCACTGCCTGTAGTCCCACAGGCCTTTCTGCCCAGACTTGGGGCGCTGGCACCCCAAGGCTGGGGTGACACTCCTGGGGGAACTGCTTCGTCCCTGATTTGCTTGTGTGTGTGTGTGTGTGTGTGTGTGTGTGTGTGTGTATGGTGAGCACTCAGGGTGGGAAAGGGAGACAAGGGCCTCGCACAGTCAAGTGCCAGCCCCTGGCACTCGGGGCACACTCGGCAGTGCCCAGTGTCCAGGCTGGTGGTGCCCCAAGCTGCCCAGTGGCTGGCCAGGGCAGTGACTGCCCATTGCCACGTCATTGAGAGCTAGGTCGTGACCAAAGAGGAAGGAAGGGAGTAAGGGGGTGGCCTTCACCCTGGGGAGGGCATGTGTGTGCGCAGGGGCTGAGGGCTCAGGCCACCGACCCACCGGTGTCACCTCCAGGCAGCTCCTGGCTTCAGGTCTCGCTGGTGGGGCCACCTCCTAGGAGGCCCCAGAGGTTGTACAACCTGGAGCCTGAGAGAGGCTGCTGTGGTCACCCAGCAAAAGCGGGCACAAGTGTGCTGTTCAGTTGTGAAGCTTCCCCGTGGGCTGCCAGGGCTCCGAGCTGGTGACCGGCCACGCGGCAGCCCAGCGGAGTTCTGGGGGTGATCACGGTGGTGGGGAGAAGGTGACGGGGGGCTGGCAGCCAGCACCCTCTGC
The DNA here is from genome assembly GCF_003369695.1 of Bos indicus x Bos taurus. NCBI lineage: Eukaryota > Metazoa > Chordata > Mammalia > Artiodactyla > Bovidae > Bos > Bos indicus x Bos taurus. The sequence goes on along the minus strand of NC_040104.1, from coordinate 2,716,379 downwards.
CCCAGCTCACATCATGGCCCTCTCCAGGCTGCCCGGCAGGAGACACGCTGGACCAGTGGTCTCCCAGGGGTGACCACCCCCAGCCCAGGCCTCTAGGAGCCGAGGGCAGCACCCGGACCCCGGCTCCCAGTCTTCACCAGCTTCCCAGCTTGGGGTGTCTGGCATGGTGTGGTTGACCTTGGGGAGCCATTGTGAATCAGGGGGCATATCTTGGACCCCTGGGAAAGCCAGGTCATCAGGCTGGAGCCTCCCAAAGGCCCAGGGCGGGGCTGGAGGCCCCAGGCCGCTCTGCAGTGGGCCAGGCCGGGGCCCAGCTCCGGGGGGTCCACGCTTTCGAGACTCTGCAGCTCACCGGGGGCCAGACACTGTGGACCCCAGGCGACGCCCCCGGCTCCTCTTCCCTCTCGTATCACTGCTGACGCTGAGCCTGCATCACTGTGTCTCTGGCCGTCCTCGTCTCGGGGGGCGTGCGGCCTCCAATCCACCGATGTCATCCGTTTGGTGTCCTCAGAGGCACCTGGCTTGTTGCGGGGGAGGATGGGGCTGTAATCTTGCGTGTATTTCTTCTCTCGCCTCAAGGCTTTTATGACTTCTCCCCTGAAGCCTTCAAGTGCGAGCTTTAAGGCCATCCCTTTTGACTTGGCAGCATGGAAAATGTGAAATATCGAAGCAGAGAGGTCAGTGTAACCGAGGCTCCCGCGACACCCCGTGGTCCCCACTGCCGCCCCCGGGTGTGGCTGCCTCTCATCTCCCTGAATTCTGGTTTAAAATAGACCTTCGTCTTCACCTCCTGCTTCACCCCCTGCTTCCTCCTGCTTTCGTTGCCGGCCTTTATAGCTGCCCTCAAAGCCTGCGTTTGTGGTGGGGGGTCCGGCTCTCTGGGCGGGGTCCTGGGACAAGGGCCCCTGGCCATCCACACACGGCCCTGGAGAGCAGAAGGCAGCAGGGAAGGTTCTGGAAAGTCTCACTCCGGACACCCCCATGACCTTGAGGAGCTCCTGGAGGGGTTGAGCCCACCCTCCCCAGAGACCCCCAGGAGAGACTCCAGCGCTGTCTTCTCCACACCTGTTGGAGCCCTGCACGGGCCTCTGGGCCATGCGTCCCCAGCCTCTGCCTCTGCAGTGTCCCCCGTGTCCTCCCCACCCCCTGCAGTCTCTTCTTGGCCCCTTAGAGCAGCTCCGAAGGTGGAGAAGGGGTCATGGCCTCAGTCAGCCGAGTCTGGTTCCTGGGTGCCTGCTGTATGCATATCCCTCTGGGTTAGATACCCCCTCCCACCCAACGAATGTCATCGGTAGAATCTGCTACACACCGAACGCTCCCTGGCACTGGGGCTGCAGGGACAAGCCAGGGACCCCACACGGGCGCCCTGCCCCCAGGAACAGAGGAGGTTCTGCAGCAGAGATTCTGAGATGTCGGGGAGGGGAGGCATGTGAAGGGCGGGATGGGGGAGCAGTCCTGGGCTGCCAGATGGGGTGCCAGGAGCTGACGGCCTCTCAGTGGGGCTGGCGTAGCCATGGGCACCTGGAAAACAGGTCCTGATCCACTCCAGCCTGGAGGTAGGAGACCTGTACGTGGGGCAGCTTGGGGGTTGTTGGCTGCTGAAGAGGGGGTCCAGGTGGACCCGATGGAGGGGCCCCAGGCCAATCCACACTCCTCTATGACCCTCAGCCACCTGCCCATGCAAAGACCATCTCCCCCAAGCCCAGCTCCAGGCCCAGCATCTTTGGCTTCTCATTTATTTTCGGCCAGGTGCCAGCTCTGCTGGGGGCGTGCTCTGCAGTAAACAGGGAGCACGCTTGTCGTGGGGACGCATACAAGACTGAGAAGGTCAAGTGGGCTGTCTATCGTTTATGTCACCCTGCCCTGGAGTCGCCATGTCATGGCCCCCTCCTCCATGCTGTGGCTATGGCGTGGTCTCTTTGCCCGTGGCGTGGCCTCCGTGTCCGTGGCGTGGTCTCTGTGCCCGTGCCATGGTCTCCATGTCTGTGGCATGGTCTCTTTGCCCGTGGCGTGGCCTCCGTGTCCGTGGCGTGGTCTCTTTGCCCGTGGCATGGTCTCCATGTCCATGGCGTGATCTCCATGTCCGTGGCGTGGTCTCTGTGCCCGTGCCATGGTCTCCATGTCTGTGGCATGGTCTCTTTGCCCGTGGCGTGGCCTCCGTGTCTGTGGCGTGGTCTCTTTGCCCGTGGCATGGTCTCTGTGCCTGTGGCATGGTCTCCGTGTCCATGGCGTGATCTCCGTGTCCGTGGCGTGGTCTCCGTGCCTGTGGCGTGGCCTCCGTGTCCGTGGCGTGGTCTCTGTGCCCGTGCCATGGTCTCCGTGTCTGTGGCATGGTCTCTTTGCCCGTGGCATGGTCTCTGTGCCTGTGGCATGGTCTCCGTGTCCGTGGCGTGGTCTCCGTGTCCGTGGCGTGGTCTCCATGCCTGTGGCGCGGTCTCCGTGTCCATGGCGCGGTCTCCGTGTCCGTGGCGCGGTCTCCGTGCCAGTGGCATGGTCTCCGTGTCCATGGTGTGGTCTCCGTGTCCATGGCGCGGTCTCGGTCTCCGTGTCCATGGCGCGGTCTCCGTGCCAGTGGCATGGTCTCCGTGTCCATGGCATGGTCTCCGTGTCCATGGCGCGGTCTCTGTGCCTGTGGCGTGGTCTCCGTGTCCATGGCATGGTCTCCGTGTCCATGGCGCGGTCTCTGTGGCCGTGGCGCGGTCTCCGTGTCCATGGCGCGGTCTCCGTGGCCGTGGCGCAGTCTCTGTGGCCGTGGCGTGGTCTCCGTGGCCGTGTTTAGCATCTGCCGCATCACCCTTGGTTTTCTCGCCTCCTACCTGCCGATGGGTGTTTTCACTCCTGAAAATATGCCTGCAGAGCGAATCCTCCTGCATGGCTCCTGCCACAGATATCGACTGTATGGATCTCACGCCCTGTACTAAATTTCCAGAATCACCCTTGAGGGGTGATTCACGTTTGATTCACGCTCACAAACTACCTTCCAGAGGTCACACCTTGTCCTCCTTCCCTCTGTCCGTCTATCTCAGGGCCGTGTGCCCACAGGGTGTCTGTCGGGCTGACCCATGGGGCACAAAGGGGTGATTCCTGCCTACCGGCAGGCCACGATCTATCATCCTGGGACACTCAAGGTCAAGTCAGGTTGACCAGCAGAGTCCGAGGCTCTGTCAGCCATCTGGGGACATGGCATCCCACCCCGAGGGCTGCAGACAAGTGTCCCCTCCCCCCAGGCCTCCACGAGGGTCACCTGGGCCCTGCAGGCCCCGGTCCAGCCCCAGTCCCCAGACAGGGCCTGGCCGGACCAGATAGGCCTCTGCCACTCGAGAAGGCTTCCTGAGGCCACACGGAGGGCAGGTGGCCCGGGGCTCAGCTGCAGGACGACACCACCCTGGTGTCCTGGGGACCTGGTGAGCTGTCCGGCTGGTCCTGCACCCGGCGTCTGCACAGAAATCACCTTCCCTGTGACCCATGGTCTGTCCTTCTCACTCTGGAGCTGGGGGAGGACTGAGCCCTTGTATCCGTCTCCCTGGTCTTGGTTCTGGAAAATAAAGCTTGGGCAGGACCCCCGGAGGCAGAGCTGGGGCCTGGACCCGCCCCCACACGCTGGTGTCCCCAGCCTGGGTCCCCTGTGCACACCCTTGCCCCCTGGAGAAGGACCCGTGTTCATCTCTGGGCGTTGAGGGGGCACCGGAGCACCGAGACCTCTCTGAGCTCAGCCAAGCCGTGTCTCAACTCCCCGCCCCAACCCACGCACAGGGCAGGGATGGGCAGGCAGGGCTTCAGGGTCACATGAGCAGTAGAGGCGCCGGGCCCCCTTGGTAAGTGGGCCCTACGCCCCAATCCTCTCGGGGTCCCTGCTGCTCTGGGCCAGGCCCTGCGGAGGCCAACGCCACCCTCTGGCGGTCCCAGGATCACCCCTCTCCCCAGGGGAGACCCACCCACTTCCCATGACCACACGCTGGTGGCTCACAGGCTCTATAGAAACCAAGTGACCCAGGGCCCGAAATAGGCGGGCGGTCGGAACCAGCCAGGCGCTCATCCCCAGGTCCAGAGCCGTGCCTGTTGCCACAGCCCAGTGCCCTCTCACGCTGGGGTCTCACATTCATTCTCTCCCCCTCCCTCCCAGTGGCCCCCAGGTCTTTAGTGACCCCCTCTCCACCCTCCCACAGAGCGCACCGCTCATCCCCTGCCCCCCGCGAGCTCCAGATGACTGTCCAGGGGTCTCCCCGACGTGAGCGTCAGCTAGAAACGACCGTCCGTTGCTCTGGATGCCTGGGGCCGAGGCTCCTGGGCTGGTGGGGCCCGGGCAGGGGCGGGCGGTCTCCTCCACCGCGCTCTAGCTGGGACGCCTGGATGGCCCTCAGCCCACCCAAACCGTCCGGGGGCACCTCTGGGTGCTGCGACTTTCCCCTCGTCCCAGGAGGCCCACAGGCCCAGGTTCTGTCCAGCCTGGGTTCTGGGTCAGCCTTGGGCCCCCTCCCTGCCTGACCCACCTGTAAGTATGTAAGTAAGTGTTAGTCGCTCAACTGTGCCCAACTCTTTGTGACCCCATGGACTGTAGCCCACTAGGCTCCTCTGTCCGTGAGATTTTTCAGGCAAGGATACTGGAGTGGGTTGCCATTCCCTTCTCCAGGGGATCTTCCCATCCCAGGGATCTAACCTTGGTCTCCTGCATTGCAGGCAGATTCTTTACCGACTGAGCTATAAGGGAAGCCCGACTCACCTGTAAAATGCCCCTCAGCTCTTGATGGGTCAGGGTTGGGGGGAACTTGAGGGTGTGATACCTCTCGTATATCTCATCTGTGACTCTCAGGCCCCCAAGAACACGGCCCTGGGATGTGCAGGCTCCGGGGACACGGCCCCTCCCAGCCTCAGGGTCCCCAGCCAGTGCTGGGCTTGGGGGCAGGGCTGGCTTGCTGAAAACTTTAGTGCGTGTATATGGGGGGGTGGGGGGTGAAACGGGGTGACGCCGAGCTGCGTGCTGCGGCCAGCACCAGGTCTGGAGGGGAGTGGAAGGAGGGGACACCCAGTGCTGGCCCAGGATCCAGGAGACCAGGGGCAGGGACGTGTGAGGCTGCCTGACATCTGGGACCCGGGGCCGGGGCCACTGGCTCAGTGGGAAAGCTGACACCTCCCAGGGGCTTGCGAGGGGAGGTTGGGGGGCACTCCATGTCGGGGGCAGGGCCGGGGGGTCTGGGGCTGGAGCCCTAGGAGGTTAATCAAAGGGCTGACAGGGTACAGGTGACAAGGCTGAGGGGGATGGGGACGGGTGGGTTCTGGTGGGCGCTGGCCTGACCCGGGCGCACAGGAAGGGCCTGCCCGGGTGGGCGCTGGCCTGCCCGGGCGCGCAGGAAGGACCTGCCCAGGTGGGCGCTGGCCTGACCCGGGCGCACAGGAAGGGCCTGCCCGGGTGGGCGCTGGCCTGCCCGGGCGTGCAGGAAGGACCTGCCCAGGTGGGCGCTGGCCTGCCCAGGCGCGCAGGAAGGGCCTGCCCGGGTGGGCGCTGGCCTGCCCAGGCGCGCAGGAAGGGCCTGCCCGGGTGTGGGCGGAGGGACAAGGGCCCCCAGGGCACCTGCAGGCCAGGCGTGGGAGGCGGTCCCCCTCACCCCACCCTGGGTCTCTGCTGGGCTGGGTCCCCCGGAAACTCCTGCAGTGAGTTGGATGGTGGCCCCGCTTTTGGGGTCTGAGTCCTAAACCCGGAACCTGTGAACGTGAGCTTCCTTGGAATTAGGAATTCACAGGTGTGGTTCAGTGCAGGGTCTCGGCCAAGGTCATCCCAGACTATGTGCTGGAGTCTTGAGTCCAGTGATTTAGGAGAAAAGGGGAAGACGAGGGAGGTGTGAGACCCGCAGGGGAGGCAGAGACTGGAGGGAAGTTCCCGCAAGTCCCGGGGCACCTGGGGCCCCAGATGCCGGAAGCGGCAGGAAGGAGCCTCCAAGGACGCAGCCCTGCCCAGACCTTGATTTCGGACCCTGGGAGAGAATCCGTTTCTGTGTTTACACTGCCCACCTGAGGTCCTCTGTTGCAGCCGCCCCAGGACTCCAATACAGCCCCTCTTAGAGGAAACTTGCCAGTTCTCCCCCAAAAGCCTCAGGATCCAGAAGCCACCACTGTCACAGCCACCTCTACCGTCAGCGGGGGACAGGGGACCCTGGTTGCTGTGGCCCCCAGCCTGCGGAAGGAGGAAGGCCCTGCTGGGTGGAGCCACCCGGCCTCTGGCTCCTCCCACTGGCCTTCACTGCCCGGGGGAGGGGGATTGTCGAGCCTCCTGCCCTTTCGGAAAGCACAGCCTGGAGGGGGTGGCCCTGCAGTCTTGGCATGTGGGCCCCCCACACATCAGATAATCCAGGGCTCTGACCCCTCCTGAGACCAGGAAGGGCGCTGCCCGTGGGGTCTGGGTTGGGGCTGCCCCTTGAAACCAAGGGATAGCGTTTTAGGGTGAATGAGCGCCCAGAGAGCACCAACTGGCAGGCTGGGGACCCTGAGCTGTCCCCAAAAGGCAGGTGTAGACGAAGGGGCAGCAGGCTGTCTGGCCACGGCCCAGCAAGCAGGTATCCGTAAAGCTCAGCCCCACCAGAGGGACGTGCTTGACCCTGAGCCGGCCTCCAAGCGGTCCCTGTGTCCCCCACCGCTCTTGCTCTCGTTTTCAGCTGTCACTTGCTGCTCACGAGGCGCCTGCACGCCTCAGAACTTGTCATTTCATGGTGTGACCAGCGTACTGGGGACAGACCCAGATTCAGGTCTTGGAACCTAAGGACATGCCCTGCCCTGTCTCCTCCCCTGGGTTCAGTGGGGGCATTTCTCAACCCCAGGGCGGGTTGTCAGGGGTCTCAGGACCTTTCTCCAAACCTCACTGGGGGCTCAGATGTTAATAAAGAATCTGCCTGCAATGCAGGAGACCCACATTTGATTCCTGCGTTGGGAAGATCCCCTGGAGAAGGGAATGGCTACACACTCCAGTATTCTTGCCTGGAGAATCCCATGGACAGAAGAGCCTGGTGGGCTACAGTCCATGGGTCGCAAAGAGTCGGACACAGCTGAGTGACTAACACTTTCAGTGACTCCACTGGACAAGACACGGTGGTGGGACTTGACCTGGGCGGCCGCCAGTGGGGTCTGCAGACCACAGGCCTGGTGAGGGGGCTGTGGGTCCATGCCCCGGAGCTTGAGATTGGCCAGAGGCTGGAGGGGCCAGCGGCCCCCGTGATTGTGATCGATGAAAATCTTGAAAATTTGAGTTGTTTTTTTTAAAAGAAATAGCATCCATCATCGCTTCTGCATCGGGCCGTCTAGGCAGCTCCTCTCGGCGCTCCACTCCTTTCCACGTCCACGAACTCTCCATAGTGTGCGTGGACCGCAGATGGGCTAGCCACGGGTCAGCTGACGGACGTCGGGGCTGCCTCCACGTGCTGGCCGCCGTGGGCGTGTGTGTGCACACGTTGCTTGTGGACGTAGGTTTTCATTTCTTTCTCGTTTCTCTTTTGGTCTCACTGGGGGCCCTTGGCGTGCCCCCCGCCATGTCTTGTGGGTCAGGCCAATGTCACGCCAACACGTTGGCCCCAGGAAGCTGGGTGCTTTCGAGTGGGGTTTGCTTGGGACCAGACGGTGGGGTCCATTGGAGGGTTCGGTGAGTGAAGGGGCTGGAGGTGAGACCAGAGGGCCTGCAGAGGTGGGGGCCACACCCCCGAGATGTCAGGTCACCTTCCTGGACCATCCCTACCACGGCAGGACCTGTGGGCACCCTCAGCCCAGTGCTGGCCTGGTCCCACCCGGCTGGCGGGGCCTCTTTCTCCACACGGCCGACAGAACTGGTTTCCCCAGAAACCACGGGGACGGACAGGTGGAGCTGTGACTGGGCGGCCCGCAACCTGACGAGGGTTCCCCAGGGGCTGCCCCCTTGGTTATCCCAAATGGGCCTGGAAGGCGGGGCTCCCGTTCCTGCCCAGGCAGTCAGCAGTGAATAAGGCCCTTGAACCGGAGGCTGGATGGGGCCAGGAGCCATGCAGGAAGAGCCTGTGGGCTCCCTGCAGAAGTGCAGACAGCCCCTGGGCTGTGGGAGGACCAGGGCCGCGCACAGCACACAGTGGGTGTTCACGGATCGGGCTGCAGAGGAGCGGCCACCCCAGCCCAGGACCGGAGGCGAGAAGGGCGACCCGTTCACCCAGAGGGTCCAGGCAGGGGCAAGGACAGCTCACAGCCTTGTAAACGTTCTCCAGAGTTCCTCTCCTGGCTGTCAGGGCGGCTCCGCCACGGGGGGGTGACCCCCTCTCCAGAGCTCCTCTCCTGGCTGTCAGGGCAGCTCCGCCACGGTGGGGTGACCCCCAGGGTGGCCCAGCACGCCTGCCCCGGGTGACCTGGGAGTCGGGGCTGGTGCCAGCCGGCCGCATGGTCCTGGGCGAGCCAGCTCACCCTCGGGACCTCAGTTACTGCATCTGTAAAGTGGAGAGAAGGCAGGGAACTGGAGCTTTGGGTCTTTGTTGCTTCCAAGAGCTAGCATCCTCCCAGCCCCTGCAGGGGGGTGTCAGGCAGACAGGATGGGGAGGGGCGTGGTGCCTGCTGCCCACCCGCCAGCTCCTCTGGTATGGGGCAGGGGGTGATGCAGGGGTGCATGCGCCCTGGGGGGGCTGCCGCTGTGGGGGTATTAGGACTGTCCGGCAAGAGGGAGTTTTCAGTTTACACAAGGATTCGCCCCTGATGTTAGAGAAGCCAGGCCCCCTCCTGTCCTCTTCTTGCACTCAAGTTGTGATGAAACCCCCCCAAACCCAACTCCTGGAAACCTCGGTGAGCCCTGCACCCCAGGGCTAGGTAGACTGGGCTCCAGCCCTACGGGAAACGCCACGGTGAGGGGCCACGGTGCTGGGCGGGAGGATGTCGGGGGCCCACACCCGGTGCAAAACGTCCTGAAGGAAGCAGGCGACGGACGATCCCAGGGGAGCAGGAAGCCCAGGGGCATTGCCCTCCAGAACTTGGGTCCCCAGAGCAACATTCTTCCCTGCCAGGAGCAGTCGTGATGTGGACCGCGCCCTCCTGCTTAGTGAGTCCCCGGGGCTCTCAGTGATGGGGGGACTGCTCACTTGAAGGCCTCAGAGGACGCCGGTGCCACCTCCGTAAGCAGGGGTGGGACCAGGGCTCTTCAGGGTCCCAGGAGGTGGTCATCCGAATGAGGCTCTGTCTCTCCTCCAGCCTCGAGGCGCTGAGGGCAGGGCCAGCAGCTGCGTCCAGGGTGGACGGGGGGCTCCAGCCTCGGATCTGGAGCCTTGTTCCCTGAAGAAGAGCGATTCAGGGGGCACAGCTGGGGAAGGAGGCTTCACCCCGACCCGGACAAGGCCAGGGAGGGGTTTTATGGAGTCCAAAGCCAGCTGGGCATTAAAGAGGAGGCTGTAGGATTGCATGTTAAGTGGGTGCCCTTGGACGTGTGGCTTCTACATTGTCGTTAAGTCACTCCGTCGTGTCCGACTCTCTGTGACCCCATGGACTGCGGCAAGCCAGGCTTCCTTGCCCTTCACCATCTCCCGGAGCTTGCTCAAACTCATGTCCATTGAGTCAGTGATGCCATCCAACCATCTCATCCTCTGTCATCCCCTTCTCCTCTTGCCCTCAGTCTTTCCCAGCATCAGGGTCTTTTCCAATGAGTTGCCTCTTCCTATCAGGTGGCCAAAGTGTTGGAGCTTCAGCTTCAGCGTCAGTCGTTCCAGTGAATATTAAGGACTGATCTCCTTCAGAATGGACTGGTTGGATCTCCTTGCAGTCCAAGGGACTCTCAAGAGTCTTCTCCAGCACCCCAGTTCAGAAGCATCAGTTCTTCGGCGCTCTCACGTTCTTAAAGGCCAAAGGTGGCTCCTGTAGTGTTTGTTGGTTTTTTTTAATTTCAGCTTTTAAAACTTGAAATACGGTTAATTTACAATGTTGTGTTAGTTTCAAGGTACATCAAAATGATGGTTATCCATACACATATGTTTTTCTACAGATTCTTCTGCATTCTAGGTCATTCTAAGATGCTGAGCGTGGGTCCCTGTGCCACACAGTAGGTCCTTGTTGTTTATTTCCTTATATATAGTAGTTTGTATCTGTTAATCCCAAACTCCTCATTTCTCCCTCCCCATTTCCCCTTGGTAACCATAGGCTTGCTTTCTGTCTGTGAGTTATAGTGTGTGTGGTACGTAGCTGGTTCTTAGCACAGTGAAAGTGAAAGTTGCTCAATTGTGTCCGACTTTTTTGCGACCCCATGGACTAACTATACAGTCCAGTCCATGGGATTCTCCAGGCAAGAATACTGGAGTGGGTCGCCTTTCCTTTATCCAGGGGCTCTTCCCAACCCAGGGACTGAACCCAGGTCTCCCGCGTTGCAGGCGGATTCTTTACCAGCTGAGTCACAAGAGAAGTACATAGTTGGTTCTTGGTGTAAGCTCAGTTTTTTTAACCCAGACCTCTGATCACGCTTCTCTGTCTCTGCCCTCCGGGGCCACACCAAATAGAAAGGGCTGCATGCCTTCTCTGTATGCCGGGCTGCGCGCCCGACAGAGCGTGGGAGGCAGGGAGGGGGATCGTCAAGAACCGATGCCCGGCTTTCCTGCACATCGTGTGACCTGATGCCCGACTTTCCTGCACATCGTGTGACCCGATGCCTGGCTTTCCTGCACATCGGGCAGGGCGCTTCTGCCTGCAGTGTGGCCGTGGCTGGTTCTGGGAAAAACTGGAGCATAATTACTGCACGGCGTCCATCCGTCCGGATGCTCAGGGCCGTCGTGCAGACCAGCTGAGGTGCCGGCTGTGGCCCACGTGTGCGTGTCTGACTCACGTTCCTGTTCCGTGGCGTGGTGGCGTCCACAGTCACTCTGGTTCCTCCCAGCTCCGTCGGGGTCCCGCCTCCCAGCCCCTGGTGTGTCCAGCGCTTCAGGTCAGCAGCCAGACTCAGGCATGAGGTCACCTGGGGGCCCACGTCCACCTGCTGCTTCCAACGCTGGACTGAGAGCGGGCAGGCCGGACCTCAGCGGACGTCGTGCCCTTGGCCCTCTCCACCCCACCCTAGAGCCCCATCCCCAGGATGCAGTTTGCATCTGAAAATCAAGCTCTCGGTGGGACCGGCAGGCAGGGTCGGGGCGGGACGGCCTGGGATCGGGCCTGCCGCGGGGCCCACGTCGGAACAGGCCACGGTGGCCCCACTCTCTGGAGCTGGGCGGGTCGGCTCTGCCGCAGGGGACGTGCACATAGGTGGCACTGGCTGTGCCAGTTGGCCCGGTGCTGGTCAGGAGGCCAGATGGGCGGTGCCAGGGCCTGGCCCTGCCCGTGGCCACGTGACCCGGCTGAGTCAGCCGAACACCCAGGCAAGGAAGGGCAGGCCACTTCCGGCCCCTCTCCCCGGGGCTCAGCCGCTCTGAGGTGGCCTGTCCGGGAAACGTCTCCCTGGGGGAGGCTGGGCTCCCACCCCGTCCCTTGGGATCCTGCCTCCCCTCCTGGTTTCTATCCCTGCCCTCAGCCGTCTCCGAGGTACAGGGGGGCAGGGGGCTTGAAGCTGTGCCGCCTTGATGGGACCTTGGCCCAGTCTAAGCCCTCGGACTTCACATGGCGCTTTCCCCTCCTGGGACGTTGGTTTCTGCGCCTTTAAAATCAGGTCATGAGATCTGCTCCCCTCATCCCTCAGGTGCCATGAGAATCGCATCGCGTGGGACAGTGTGTGAAAGGACCCCAGGGCCCTCGGGGGGCCTGTCCTCAGCACAGAGCCCGCAGGAGCCCCAGGTCCAGAGTTCTGAACGGTGGTGTGCCGTGTCGGGGTGCTCCCCCGTGTTCCCATGGGGGCTGCTCAGGCTGCCCAGTTTGAGCCCCAGATGCTGGGACCAGCCAGGGGACAGTAGGCAGGGTGTGTTTCTGGACCTTTATGAGGCTCCTCTCGGCAGGGACCCCATGGTCGCCAGCCTTGGGGCCCCAGCAAATTTCTGGAATGCAGATTGGTGTGGACACGGCGGCCGGGGTCCTTTCCCTGACAACTGCCATCCTTCCCTGGGCTCTGCTGACCCTCCGTTGGGTGTGCAGACAGAGAGCCAAGCAAGCAGGCTTCATCCTCGAGCTCATCTGTGATTTGGGGGCATTTCGCCCCTCGCCTTTCATAATCATTCCGTTCAAGCAGAAGTGGATGCACTGTGAGTGTGGGCACGTTGGTGGTGTGGGGGCCAGGCTGTACGTGCCTGCTTCTCCCACCTCCATTGATTCATGGAGAGCCCCCAGCAGCCCAGCACCACCCCTCCACTGCCCAGGAACACCTCCCCTGCTTCCGCCAGCACAACTGGGCCGGCGTGACCCTGGGCCAGCGGTGGGAACGCTAACCAGGCAGCTGTGGGCACCCTGGGTTGGCCCGTCAGCCTCTGCAGGGGACTTTGTCACCTCCATTCAGAGCAACCCCCACCTTCACAAATAGGGACCTAACGGAGGCCACGCAGACATTGCAGGCAAGGCGGGATGCCCCCCACCCACTTCCATGCTGCAAAGCGGGAGGTGCAGCAAGCCCAGGGTTCTGTGGGATTCCTTCCCAGAGCCTCAGCCCTTCCCACCTGCCCAGGCCACTGTGGCCCAGCGGATTCCAGCCCCGGAGAAGCGGGCTGCGCGTCCTTCCAGTGTAGCCGCCAACGCCCCAGCGACCTTTCGTCACGAGGATCGCGTTGTTCTGGCTGGAAAGTGGGCGTCGGAGGGTGGAGGGAGGGGACAGCGTTTAGAGGCACAGACTGCTCGGAAGGCAGCTTCCAGCGGGTCGGCACAGGCAGTGTATGGGCCCCCAGGTGGGACACTGTGGGCGCTGTGCCTGCTCTCCCCGCCTAGCTGTTGGCCACTCGGCCTTGGCTCAAGACAGAGAGCTTGTCACCTGCCAGGTGCCCGAGCCGGTGCTGGAGCTCAGAGACACAGGGCTGGGCCAGGCAGCTCAGAGCCTGACCTGTAGTCTGTCTCTGGGCTGGCACTGCGTGGGACCCAGCTGCCCCCAACATTGGGGAGCTTTCAGGCCCTAGGGGGACACGGAACTGAGGAGCCTGCTCAGACCAGGGCAGGTAGGGCGGGGAGAAGGGGCCGAGCCAGGAGTCAGGGCTGCCTCCCCTCCCAGGCTCCCCTAATGTCCCCCACCTGCACCCCAGGGCTGGGGTTCCTGCCCGCTGGGTGGGCCCCCAGCAACACCCCCTCCGCCCGCCGTGGAGGTGAGGTGGAAGCCTGCCGCACCTGCGCCCTCAGCTTTGCAGCTCGTGCCTTCCCAGGCCGTGGGTCCAAGCCGGCAGTGTAGTGGCTTCCCTGGGGGCTCCTGGTCTGCAGACCCCTCCTCTGCACTCGGCAGGGATGGGCTCCCCTCCCCACCTCCACCCCACCTCCTGGCCTCCACAGTGAGCCCCCCTTGGGGGCCCCGGGGTCTCTGGACTGTGGCTCCCCTCTTGAAGAAATGCCCGAGGCTCCTCACCGGGGTATCAGGGCCCCACACACGGGCTGTGCTGGGGACCATCCCTCCAGGCCCCACAGTGTCCGCTCAGACCCTTGGACTCCGTGATTGTAAGCACCAGACGAAGCCACAGCCGGATGGTGGGATCGGCGTCCTTCATGGCCCCTGGGGAAGGACTTGAGGGCCATTGACCGAGGGCCAGCTGGGCAGATGAGCGTCGTCCCAGTGACCAAGGGCAACGGGAGGCTGTTACTATCACAAGAGCTCAGCCCGGCCCTCAGAGGCCAGAGAGGCCAACGAGAGGAAGGTGCACAGTGGCCTCGGACAGCCCAGGTGGGAGGAATCAAGGCTCCAAGTGCCCACGGCGGGGCCAGAGAGAGTGTGCCCTCCAGAGAGAGTGCCCTGAGTGCTTGGGCAGCTGGCGCCCAGGCCAGGACAGAGGGAGAGGGCTGCCCACCGTGGGTGCGGTCCTGACTGCCGCTGGCCTAGCTGGGAAGTCTGTTTCCTCACCCATCCGTTCTTCCTTCCTCCATCCTTCTCTCCATCGTCACGGACTGGCTCCCATAGGGGTCTCCCCTTCCAGCGCTGCGAGCCTTCAGCTTTCCCCAGGACAAGGGGAACCGCCGCCCAGGGCTCAGTCAGCCCAGCATCAGGCCGGCGGTCCTCCCGGCTCGGAGCCTCCGAGGGTCTGCAGATCCTCCAGGCGCAGCCGGATTCCTCCTGCCTCCTGGCGGTGCGTGGAGGGCAGGGCCTCATCTGCACCAGGCGTGGCAGGAGGAACTTCACCAGGGTTCCCGTGGAAATCGGTCCCAGACCGACCCTGACCGCCTCTCTGAGGTCCCCCCTCCCTGGACCCGCGGAGGAGGAGGAGGCCCTAAGCCCAGGGGCAACTGGGCTGCCTTCTTCACCCCAGGTCCCAGGGTCTCCTTGCCCTCATGCCCCCTGCCAGTCCCTGGGCCTGGCTCTACGGAGACACAGCAGACAGGAGGGACAGCGCTGTCCCCTTCCTGGAGCTTGTGTCCTGTGGGGGAGGAGAGCTAACAGACGAAGGAACGCGGAGTGACACGGCAGCAACTTGGACTGCGCCGCGGGGACGTGGAGTCGTGTGAGACAGGGGCGGGGGGCGGGTGGCAGCCTTCTGGGAAGTGACATTTGATCCAAGGGTGGAATTCGAGAAGGACCCGGCCACCCAGACAGACAGAGATGTGGGTGAGGGCGTTCGGGGGGGGCCGCGTCCAAGCAGAAGCCCCAGCGGGCACGGGCATGTTTGAGGAGCATAAAGGGGACCAGTGTGGCTGGGGCAGAGTGGGTGATGGAGCCAGGCAGGGAATGAGGTGGGAGGAGCAGGCCGGGGACCTGATGGTCTGGAAAACAGGGACCAGGAGACAGAGGCCGGACTGTGTTCCAAAGGCACAGAGGAGCCCTGGGGAGAGCAGGCCTGGATGTACCTCTGAAATGAACAGAGCAGCGTCTCCGCCTCCACGGCCTTAAAGGAGACCATGGATGGCAGCCAGGGGTGGGCACTGGGCAGCCCCTGAGGCCCTGCTGGAGAGGAGCCACCCCCGCCATCCAAGCAGGTCAGAGGGGGCCTGCGGAGGCCTGCGCCTGGTCTGGGGAGTCAGGACACAGAGCGGGTATCCACAGGTGCGTCCTGGCACTGCCCTCGGATTGGGGCTGTCTGCTCTGGGCCAGCAGTTCAGCCATGGAGATGTCACCACTGATGTGTCTGATGGAGAAGGCAATGGCACCCCATTCCAGTGCTCTTGCCTGGAAAATCCCATGGGCGGAGGAGCCTGGGAGGCTGCAGTCCATGGGGTCGCTGAGGGTCGGACACGGCTGAGCGACTTCACTTTCACTTTTTACTTTCATGCATTGGAGAAGGAAATGGCAACCCACTCCGGTGTTCTTGCCTAGAGAATCCCAGGGACGGGGGAGCCTGGTGGGCTGCCGTCTATGGGGTCGCACAGAGTTGGACATGACTGAAGCGACTTAGCAGTAGCAGGAAGGAAGGGAAGGAAATGAGGCTGCTCACTGACTATCTAGAGAGATTCACCGGGGGTGGTGGAGGGGAGAGACTGGATGGATGGATGGATGGGTGGGTAGATGGGTGGATGGATGGATGGGTGGGTAGATGGATGAGTGAATTAATGAACGGATGGATGGATGGATGGATGGACAGATGACTGGATAAATGGATGGCTAGGAAGTTGGTTAAATGGATGGACAGGTGGGAAGGTGACTGGATGGATGGGTGGAATAATGGGTGGATGTAAGGGAGAGAGGGAAGGTGGGAGGGAAGATGTTGTGGACAAGCAGATGGGGGGCTCCCAGACCAGTGAGGCCACTGGTCCCCCATTGTTATCTGTGCTGGGGGAAGACATGCCTTAGGACCTGAGGAGAGAGGCAGCCAGGGGCCTCTGTGCCCGCCCCCCAGTGGAGCCAGGGCCCGTGACCAGATTGGGGAGCTGAGGGCAGGAGCCCCTCTGCCCGCCCCCAGTTTGCAAGACTCAGCCCCTGAGAGACGAGAGGCTCCTGGTGAGGGCAGCCTACCCGTGTCATCCCTCATCGCACACCCTGGGCCCCCGGGCAGGACCACGTCGGACTCACCTTGGCTGCCAGCCCAGTGCTTGCGAGAGCCCGGCTGCAGGAGTGGGAAGGCAGCGCCGCCTCTCAGGTGCTGGCTCCCTGGCCTGAGACGCACCTGGGCAAGCAGTGAGTGTTCACCAGGACTCCGACCAGCAGGGGCTGGACCCCAGACGCCCACCCTCACCTTCCCCGGCAGTGGGTTTGCTAGAAACCTGGCTGAACCGATGGGGGTGGGGGTGGGAACTCAGGAGCCAGGTTTGAGATGATTCTCAGAAAAAAATACCCAACCTCTCTGAAACCAGTATCCCCATCTGTAAAACGGCGCAGGTAACCAGCTTGGCCAGGTGACACCGCAGTGGTGAGGAAGGGGAGGCCACTAGGCCCAGCTGCACCTCGGGGGCCCCAGGACCCCTGGGCAGGAAGCACAGAGAAGGTCCTGGGGCTGCGGATGGAGCCCTGGGCCACCCTGCCCCTCCAGAAGCCCCACCCAGGCACCCACTGTCCCAGCAGGAAAGGCTGCTATCTGCTGCTCCCACCCCAGGAAGGCCCAGGGCCGTGGGAGAAAGTGGGGCCTTTGTTCTGGGCTTGGCAGGAAGCCATCGCCCACCTGGGGAGGCGGCAGGGGGCACCCCCAGGCTTGGAAGAGAGGTTGGTCAGCCAGCCTCCGTGCAGCACGTCCTCAGGGAGAGGACAGAGTGCAGCATCGGGCCCGAGTCCCCGCTCTGCCAGCACCTGGCGGCTGCGACCACAGGGCTCTGGGGGCCATGATTTTCTCTTCTGTAAATCGGGCTGACGTCCACCGGCTGGCCCTGGCCCTGCTCAAGGTGGGCCTGCGAGGGGTGCGGGCGAGATGGGGGCGGAGCCGGGAAGGCGTGGTGGGGGCAGAGCCGGGAGGGCGTGGCCCTCCAGACCGGGAGCGCATGGCGGGCATCGCAGGGGAGCTGGGAGGCAGGCAAGTGACTTGGGCCGACCTCGCCCTAAATTCACCTGCACTTTCTCTCCAGGCGCTTTGGGTGCACGTGTCGGAAACCCAACCAAGGAGCTGAAGCAGGGGAGGGCTGGGGGGTGGTCTCACGGCGTCCTTAGGTGGGCTGGGCAGGCCGGAGTCAGGGCCAGCCCCAGCCCTCACCCGCGGCCCCTGGCGCCCTGGGCCGCCTGTCTCGCCCTCCTGCGACCCCCTCGGGCAGCGCTCCGCCCTCCCCATGTGTATCAACGCTGACCCCCAACCCGGAGCTCCATCCCCAGGGAGGGGACGGCGGGTGGCCCACGCTTCGCCGTGTCCAGGGTCCGACAGGGCCGCTTTAGTGCCAGCCCTTGGGTGGAGGGCAGAGGGTCCTGCCATAGCTGTGATGGCCAAACTGGCTGGTCGGGGCCTGGCTCCCGACTCGGGCCCTGAAAAGCCTGCACTGTCTCGTGCGGCCTCCCTGGGTGACCGCTCTGCAGGCCCCTAGGGCCCTTCGTGTCCCGTTTGGACCTGACTGTATGACGGGGCCCTGACTCTGGTGTCTCTGGTCCCCTTGCCGGGCGGGTGGCGGATGCCCGTGGCCTCCAGGCCACAGGCTGTCCCGGGCTCGGCGTAAGGTGTGACCAGCGCCCCCCTCCTTCCTTCCAGAAGCCGCCCTGCGCCCACGCCATGAAGGAGGAGGCCTTCCTGCGACGACGCTTCTCGCTGTGTCCGCCCTCGTCCACCCCGCAGAAGCTCAGCCGGAACCTGCTCGTGGGTGGAGAACATGAGGTCGATGTGGGTCCAGGTCAGTGCCCATGGGGGGACACGGTCACCTGGAGGCCACGGGAGGGGCGGGGTCATCCCGGACCGTGTGACCTTGGACAGGTCCCTTGCCCTCTCTGTGCTGTCCTGGTCAGGGAGGGAGGGCGTCCACCATGCGGGTTTAATGAACAGAAGGCTCGTAGGGCCGGAGAACTCCGTGACCTAGGAGGCCAGGTTTCACCCACTTGGCTGTGGAGGTCGAGCAGGGGGCTCCCCGTCCAGGCCTGGAGGCAGATCCTTGTCCCTGCAGAGGCAGTGCGGTGCGGTGGTCAGGCACCCTGACCGCAGCCCCCACCCTCAGGCTGGGGGACCCCGGTCCAGCGGCAGGGCCTCGGTTTCCTCATCTGTGAAGTCGGGGAATATTAGGACCCGCGCTAGCTGCAGCAGAGTCCTGGGCCCTGGGTGGGGCCGGTTCAGACCCGCTGCTGTCGTGCTTGGAGATAAAGCGCGCAGGCCACCTGAGCTGGCCGCTGCTCTCACAGCTCCGGGCCTTGACCCCCACCCCCACCCCAACGCCCCACCGCCGCCCCCACAGAGCCCAGCGCGTCCTTCTGGTGGCCCCGAGGGGGTGGGAGAGGGGCCCCCTCTGGTGCCGCCCACCTACCCTGCTCCCATCACCTGCTTTGGAGCCGAGGAGGGGACCCCAGCCCCTCCAGCCCCTGGAAGAAGCACAGGCCCGGGTGGCAGGTGTGATGGGCAGGGCAAGGAGGTGGGCGTGGACAGGCAGAGAGAGGAGCCGGTGCCAGCCTCTGACTGTGGGGCAGCCCGCTCCCCGCTCCCACGGGGCCCTTGCATCCGCCCAGCCCAGGTGGTAGCATGCACTCTGGGAGGCTGCCCCCCGACAGCCCCAGGCCGGGTCCCCCACAACAGCTCCTGAATCCAGTGCGCCTGGATGACAGGGCCCCTGGGGCATGGAGGGGGCCCCCGTCAGCAGCCAGCCCCGGGCTGTGGTCAGGGGAGGGGACGCAGGGCCGAGTGCAGGGGCGCGTGCTCCTTGGTGACCTCTCTGCCCCAGCGCGCCTGGCTGCAGGACGGGCTCACCACTCCCCGTCTCCACGCTGGCTTTTCTGCAGAGCGCGGCTCTCAGGCCAGGGCTGCGGGGAAGGAGGTCTGCAGACATTGCCCTCTGTGGGCCCTCGTCTCGCTTCCCAGTCAGCATGGTTCTCCCCTGGTCATTGCCATGTCCGCTCCCGCGCAGGGACCAGGCAATCAGCCACCAGCTGCAGGAAGCAGGCGGGAGTGTTGCCCGCTTCTTCCTGCCTGTAAACCTGGGCTTTAGAAATGAGCGGCGGGTGGGGCAGCCACTCCCCCCAGGATCGAATCCGGGCACCTCAGGCCCCTCTCCCACCTTTCAGTCAACCCGGAGAGGACTCCTGCTGGGAAGGGGCATGGGGACAGCATCCACCCACCCCTCTCCGAGAGGCCGGCACTGGGGGCACTGGGGCTCCAGCCGGAGGACTGGGCTGTGGGAGGGGGTCAGCTGTAGTCTGGGTGCCCTGGACCTGCAAACTGGGGCTTGCCTCGCAGAACCCCAAAGGCCAGGCCACCCTGGCCTGGGATTCCCACCCAGCAGTGACCCCCCCTCCCAGCAGTGACCCCCCTCCCTGCGGTGACACCCCCTCCCAGCAGTACACACCCCTCCCTGCGGTGACACCCCCTCCCATTGGTGACCCCCCTCCCTGTGGTGACACCCTGTGTGGCTGGCTGGTGGTTATTAGATCTCTGGTTCCACACCCGCCTCCCGGGCTGGCTTCCTGCCCCGCCCAGGCTGCTGGTGCCCGAGCCCTGCCTGCCGTGCACTGGGCAGCCCTGCCCCGGGCCTCACACTGGCCACTCTCTTGCAGGGAAGGACATGGAGCCCCATGGCCCATCACCGACCCGGGATGAAGGGCCCCCAACCCCAGGCTCTGCCACGAAGGTGCCACCGGTAAGAGCCCGGCTGTGGGGGGTTCCGGGACAGGGGGCCTGCCCGAGGGCGGCAGGAAGTGCCCGAGGCATGGGCAGCAGGCGCCTGGCCCAGCTGCCACCCCAGCTCTCTGCTCTGAATCATGGAGGCTCCTGGAGCCAGAGTCACAGCGTGTGAGCTGCCTTCTCCAAGCTGCCTTTTTGGAGTGACACAGGACGGGAGATGGGGCCCAGAGAGGGCTTGGGGACAGAGAGTTACGGCACGAGGGGGCCGGGCCTGCTGTCACAAGGAACCCGCCCGGGGCTCAGCACTTCCGCCTCTGGCTTTGCCTGTACTCTGCCCGCGCCTGCCCCCTCTCAGGGCCATGCCATGATCTGGAAAAGCACACACATGGGCACACACACACAGATACACACAGATGCACGTACATAGAAATACATATACTACACACAAATAAACATACACACAGATACACACGGATGTGCCTCCACACACAGATACGCACACATACAGATACGTGTACTATGCACAGATAAACATATACACACAAATATGCACACAGATATGCATAATTATCTTCCCTGGTGGCTCAGACGGTAAAGCGTCTGTCTACAATGAGGGAGACCTGGGTTCAATCCCTGGGTCGGGAAGATCCCCTGGAGAAGGAAATGGCAATCCACTCCAGTACTATTGCCTGGAAAACCCCTGGATGGAAGAGCGTGGTAGGCTACAGTCCATGGGGTCGCAAAGAGTTGGACACGACTGAGCGACTTCACTTCATGCATACATACACAGATACTCACAAATACACATACATACAGATACATATACCACACACAAATAAACATATACACACAGATACACAGATACGCATCCACACACAGATACACACACATACAGATACGTGTACTATGCACAGATAAACATGTACACACAGATACGCACAGAGATATTCCTGCACACACAGATACACATACACACACATACAGATACGTGTACTATGCACAGATAAACACATGCACACAGAGATACACCTGCACACACACATACACACATGCATGTGGATGCCTGCGTGCACACACATACAGACACATACACTATGCACAGATGAACATATACACACAGACACACGCACACACACCCCACATGCTCCACAGCCCAGTGCCTCTCAGTGGGACCCAGCTGTACCCCTCCAGGCAGAAGCTTCAATCCAGGGAGGGTGCGGGGGCCCGGGCACAGGTGTGGGGTGTTAGACATGCGCTTCCTCCCCGCAGAGGGTCTCAGGTCAAGGGAGCTGTGGCCCCTGGCTTGGAGACCCCAGTTCTGGCTGTGGGGCTGGGGGCACACAGAGGCCAGTTCTCCCCACTCTGGCCACCCATAGGACCCCATGACTGCAGCCTGGCTCCTCTGGGACCCCATGCCCCACTCTGCCAGACAAGGGGTTCGTGGGGGACACAGCCAGTGTCCCCCACCTCAGCCTCCAGGGCTGCCCACTGCTAAGAGCACACTGGGAATGCCTGCATTCGTGTGGAATTTGTTTAATTTAAAAACTTGTTTTGATTACAGTGAAATGTATGTAGCGAAACGCACCATCCTAACCATGTCAGGCGCACGGCTCAGGGGCGCTAAGCACACCCGCACTGTCACCACCATCCCTCCTGAGAACCCTAGCATCTTAGAAAGCAGACGCCCTCGCCTCCGCCCCCGCCAGCGCTCGCTCCCCGCCCCCTCAGCACTCGCGCCCCCTCAGCACTCCCTCCCCGCCCCCTCCGCAGTCTCTTTCACTGTGAACTTGACGACTTTAGGGACCTCATGTGGGTGGATTCCCAGCGGATTTGTGATCGCCTTCTTTGTGTCTGGCTTATTTCACTGAGCATCGTGTCCTCAAGGCTCGTCCAGCTTGTAGCTGTGTCAGAATTCTCTGCCTTTTTACGGCCGAGTAATGTTCCATCGTGTGGTTGGCCTATGTTCTGTTTCTCCAACCATCTGTCAACGGACACATTTATTAGTTTAGATGTAGATTCATAAAAACCGTGAAAACATGGTTACTTGCCGGGGTCCAGCCCCGGTGGATCCAGGGAATTCCAAGCGGGACGGCATGGGCGAGGATCAGAAAACAATTGCTTAATTAAACGTTAATTAAGGATATAAAGAGTGGTTAAATAAGGATAGCTCAATGAAGAAATTCAGTGGAGAAAAGAGGCTGAAATAAGGATAGTTCAGTGAGGAAATTCAGTGGAGAAAAGAGGCTGAATAATTCAGCCAGAAGGTGAGAGAAAGAACGACATGGGGAGACCAAGTTTTGGTGAACAAGGTCCGCATTTTATTTTCCAAAGTAGTTTCTATACCTTAAGTTATGCATAGAGGATAATGGGGGAAGGGGTAGAGTCATGCAGTAAGCCAGGCTTTCTTCCTGCAAACTTATCATATGCAAAAGTTTAGGTGATTTGCATCATCTTCTGGCCTGGAAGCCTGTTAACATTTTAAGAAACTTATTTTTCTCTAAAGGTGATTATTCTAAAGTCAGGCGCCACCCTCCAAAAGCATTAGATAAAGTTGCATTCCTATAGGGCAAAGGTGTGGTGGGCTCAATCAAGAAAAGAATTAACTCAAGGGTCCAAGGTTACAAACATTAAAGCTACTACTTACACCAATTATATTAATCAATACACTGCCAGGGACACAGCAGGTAAGGGATATGGAAACTTAGCAGCAAACATGGCCCAACAAGTGAAAAACCCTTCACCAATACAATTTCTATCAATCTTTTAACTGCTCAAAGGAATCTGTATTCAGACAGTTTAGAACATCTCATGCCTCTCACAGTTGGGAGGCTCTGAACAATCACATGTGGCCGGAAAAACCTATTCAGGCAGGCTAGAGGACTTGCAAAGGAGTTCGTAGGTTGAAACACTGTCACACCCAGGAATTATTAACTGGAGCTGTAAGCTAACTCTTTTTTCAGAGAGAGGTAGTGGGGGACAGCCCCCCGTAAAGTCAGAGATGTAGGTGAGAGCACAAAACAGAAAGTAGGCAGACTCTGGTTTTGGGGGCAGATGCTCGAGAATTTCCAGGGGGACTCCTGAGGCTCGATCCCGCCTTTGCGTATGCCGAGCCTCCTTCCTCATGACCTTTGCCAGGGGCGGAGCTCCTGCTCCCGGCAGTTACTCCTTCTACAACCCAGTGAAACACGAAACCCAGTGAAAGCACTTTAAATGCAGTCAGGAGCACTGGGTTCAAGTGTCAGATCTCACTCCCTCAGTCAAGACGTCCGGGCATCCTGTCCAGGCAAGACCTGCAGGTGCCAGGGACACAGTCATGGATGAAATGAAGTCCCGTGGAAGCAACCTGGGTGTCCATCGGCAGACGAATGGACGAGAAAGCTGTGGTGCAAACACGCAGTGGAGTATTACTCAGCCATTAAAAAGAATGCACTTGAATCAGTTCTAATGAGGTGGATGAAACTGGAGTCTATTATACAGAGCGAAGTTAGAAAGAAAAACACCAATACAGTATATTAATGCATATATATGGAATTTAGAAAGATGGTAACGATGACCCTATATGCGAGACAGCAAAAGAGACACAGGTCTAAAGAACAGACTTTTGGACTCCATGAGAGAAGTCGAGGGTGGGATGATTTGAGAGAATAGCATTGAAACATGTATATTACCATATGTGAAACAGATCGCCAGTCCAGGTTCGATGCATGAGACAGGGCGCTCAGGGCTGGTGCACTGGGATGACCCTGAGGGATGGGATGGGGAGAGCGGTGGGAGAGGGGCTTAGGATGGGGAACACATGTACACCTGTGGCTGATTCATGTCAATGTCTGGCAAAAACCACCACAATATTGTGAAGTAATTAGCCTCCAATTAAAATAAATAAATAAATAAATTTTAAAATAAAGAAAATCACCCCCCACAAAAAAAGAAACGAAGTCCCCCTCTCCCGGAGCTTACGTTCCAGAGGGGAGATAGGCTCCAGACAAAACAAGTGAGCCTGGACACGTCCAAGGCCGTGGGAGGAAGGAAAGGACAGCTCTGGAAGCCCCAGGTACTTAAGAGAGACTCGGGGCTGCTATAGAGGGCGCAGTTCTGGGAGAGACACAAACTCTAATATATGTATGATAATAAACAGAACATTTGTTGTTGTCCAGTCGCTCGGTCCATTTTTAATATGGACACATTTTTAATACATTAATAGTAGGTATTATGTTCTATATAAGCTTAATATAATATATAATATTTAATAGCATATTAAATATTTAGTGTGTAGGTCTTTATGTATATATACACATGTGCACGGGTGTGTGCAGTTATTCAGTCGTGTCCAACTCTGTGCCCCCATGGACAGTAGCCAACCAAGCTCCTCTGTCCATGTGATTTCCCAGGCAAGAGTACTGGAGTGCGTTGCCATTTCCTCCTCCGGGGGTGGGGGGCGGTGGTTGGTCTTTCCAACTCAGAGATCAAACCCGTGTCTCCTGCATTGGCAGGCAGATTCTGTACCACTGCCCCATCTGGGAAACCCATATATACATATACACACACACACACACACACACACATATAATACATATATTATATGAAAAATAATTGTAATATATAGTGGAACCATATGTCACCTTGTTCTGTATTTTCCAGGTCTCCTGTAAATGTGTTAACATACATTCATAGTGTAGTGCTCGTCGCTCAGTTGTGTCCGACTCTCTGTGACCCCATGGACCATAGGCCTCCAGGCTCCTCAGTCCATGAGATTCTGCAGGCAAGCATACTGGAGTGGGTTGCCATTTCCTTCTCCAGGGGATCTTCCCGACCCAGGGCTCAGACCTGCCTCTCCTGCATTGCAGGCAGACTCTTTACTGTCTGAGCCTCAAGCCCTAGATACTTCATAAATTTTTTAAAAATTAAAATAAAAATAAATTATATTATGTGGTTTTCCAGGATATAAATTCAAATAATATGAAGTCAACCATTTTGAGTGAATAATTCAGCAGCATTTCTTGCATCCACACTGTGGTGCAGCCACCACCTCTGTCAAGCTCAGAAACGGTTCCGTCACCCCGGAGTGACCGTACGAGCGGTCACTCGCGTCCCCTCCGCCACCCACAGCCCCGCAGCCTCCACTCTGCTTTGCGTGTGTACGGACTTGCCTGTGCTGGACACGGCGTGGCAGCAGGGCCGTGCCACGTGCGGGGCTCTGTGACGAGCTGCTTCCACCAAGCCCCGTCCAGGCTGTGCCGGGTGTCAGGGCTGAGCCACGGTCCACGGGCTGGATGGAGCCGGGCGGTTGTCCGCTCGTCAACAGGGCACACGTGGGCCGTTTCCCCGTGAACACACGCGTGCAGGTGTCTGAGTCCCTGCTTTCATTCTTTGAGTTTGTACCTCAGAGTGGAATTGCTGGGCCAGATGGCAATTCTGTGGCAAGATGGCTTTCTAGAAGATTCTGTATTTGGCCTCTTGGAGAAAGCGCCGAGCGGTCTTCCTCAGTGGCTGCCCCGCGTTACGGTCCTGCCGGGGGGAAGGCGGGCACCGGTGTCTCACACCCGCACCGACGCGGCGGCTCCGGTTCTGTCTGGAGTCGTCCCCATGGCTGTGCCCGTGGGTGTGAAGCGACGTCTCACCGTGGTCGGGTGAGCACTTCGCTGAGGACCGAGGGGGACGGGCGTTCTCTCACTGTCTTGTCGACCGCCCGAGAACCTTCTCTCCAAGCCCTCTGTCCACCTCTGCATCAGGCTCTTGTCTTTTGCCAGCTGCCCAGGTGGCGCTCGGGGTCAAGAGCCTGCCTCCCAGCGCAGGAGACACCACAGCCTTGGGTTCGATCCCTGGGTGGGGAAGATCCCCTGGAGGAGGAAATGGCAACCTCCTCCAGGATTCCTGCCTGGAGAATCCCAGGGACACAGGAGCCTGGCGGGCTGTAGTCCATGGGGTCGAGAGCGACCGAGCGCACACCCACCCAGTTCAGCTCAGTCGCTCAGTCGTGTCCGGCTCTTTGCGACCCCATGGACTGCAGCACGCCGGGCCTCCCTGTCCATCACCAACTCCCAGAGTCTACCCAAACTCATGTCCGTTGAGTCGGTCATGCCATCCAACCATCTCCTCTGTCGTCCCCTTCTTCTCCCCGGTGTTCTTGTCTGGTTCGTCCCCTCACCACCCCGGTGTTCTTGTCTGGAGAATCCCAGGGACGGGGGAGCCTGGTGGGCTGCCATCCAAGGGGTCGAAGAGTTGGACACGACTGAAGTGACTTAGCAGCAGCAGTTCTTCACATCAGGTGGCCAGAGGATTGGAATTTCAGCTTCAACATCAGTCCTTCCAACTGTGTTGAGTTAATAAGAGTTCTTCCTATGTCTGGACACTAGAGCTTTGTTAGATACATGATTGCAGTTGCTTCATCACGTCCTGTAGGCCTCTGTAAAGCACTTTTTTAAACGAGTTTTCCACGGCTGCTCTTTAGTGGTCAGACCCCCATGTTCATGGTTCTGTCTCTTGCCCCTGAGGGCGCCGGTCCTTGCCCTGCTGTGCCTACACGTGCTGCGGCCTCAGGAGCCAGCAGGCGGGCCTGGCAGGGTCCCCAGCCTGGCCCTTATGACAGAGGAGTGGAGGGCACTGCCCCAGCCCAGGGCTGCTGTGACCCAGCCCAGCAGCCTCGCAGGGCCCAGGAGGAGAGGGTGAGGGGCACGGACACCCCACCCCGTCCACTCCTCCCAGCCCCACGGCCCCCACACTGTCCCCTTCTCTTCCTCCGTCGCCCCAAACAAGCCCCTTCCAGCTGCATCTGGCGGAAAGCAGGTGGCCGGAAAGTGGCAGGGGAGGGTGTGTTCGTTCCTGCTTGCGTTCGCCTGATGTGCTCCCCAGGCTCCCAGCTCCTGGTGCCGGGGTGCTGGGCGGAAGCCGTCCACAGTGGAGCTCCTGGCAGGTCACCGAAACATGCATGCGCCGGGACGGCAGGAGAAGCTGGGCCGGCCGGGGTGGGTGGTGTATCCGGGGTCTGATGCCAGCAGGGTGGTCCGAGCCATCTTCCTCCTGGGGAGGCAGCTCAGCGAGGCCTGAGGAAGGAACAGGGAAGAGCATTCGGGCGGGGGGAGTAGCATGGCATGTGCTCAGGAAACAGGGGCTCTGGGCACAAGAGCCCCAGCACTCCAGGAGCTGGAGCGTCAGCCCAGACCCCAGAGCCTGCCGCCTGGCTCCTTGCCATCACTCCTGCTTCAGTCCAGAGGAAACCAGCGTCCCCCAGGTGCCCTGACCATGCCCCTGGCTTCCCGGGCTCTCGAATGTCCTGACTGGTCTCAGAGAGTGCGCGCAGAGTGACGATGCCCGGGTCCAGCCCCCTTCGGAGCTGTGTGACGGCGGGCAGGTTCTGAGCCTCTGTGCCGCAGGGTGTGGCTGGGAGTGTGGGCAGAGCCGCCGTGATTCACACACACATCCGTCGTCTCCAGCGTGGCTCTCACCCCTCCTTACCTCCATCCTAACCCCGCACTGGAGGCCCTGCCCAATACGCGGTGCTGTGGGCACAGCTGGCCCACTGGACAACTCTGGTCAGAGCCCCGCCACCGGCTCCGCAGCCTCGGTGGGCACTGAGATGCCCAGTGACGATGGGGGTGGAGGAGGGCACGGCAGCCCGCTCCAGGATTCCTGCCTGGAGAATCCCACGGACAGAGGAGCCTGGTGGGCCACAGGCCACGGGGTCACACAGAGTCGTACACGACTGAAGCGACTTAGCACACAGCATCGCCAGGCCCGCCCCCGGGTGGTGGCCAGAACTAGGTGAACGAGGGTGGCTGCAGCCTCAGAGGATGGGGCAGCCAAGGGGTCCACGCCCCTCACCCTCTGCAGGGAGAGAGCCGGGGCCGGCCGGCCTCCGGGCCCTGCTCCCTGGCTTGGCGGCTCGGGGTGGGGGCACGCAGTCCAGCGGACAGCGCAGGGCAGGACGCCTCTGCAGGGGAGCAGAGAGGGAGCGTCTCCATCTCGGCAGCCGCAGGGCTCTGTGCCCGACGCGGCTCCTCGATCGCATGCAGCCGCGGACGGTGCGGAAGGAACGGGCATGGCCGGCGCCAGGAGAGCCTCCCTGGTGGATGCAGAAATCTGGACTGCGTGATTTCCACATCTCACCTTGATTTTTTTTCTTTCCCCCAATCCCTTAAAAATGTGAAACCCAGGACGTCCCTGGTGGTCCAGTGGTTAGGACTCCGTGTTTTCACTGCAGGCGGCCCGGGTTCGATCCCTGATTGGGAACTAAGATCCCACAAATGCTGCCCCCCAGAAACGGTAACAGCCATCCTGGGCTTGCAGGCCTCACCTGCAAGCAGGCAGGAACCCGTAGCCTTTAGTCCTGACGTTTCCTCCCCACACCCCAACTCCGGCCTCAGTTTCCCCGTCTGTAAAAGGACTGAGGGCCCGTCACTTCCGCGTCTGTGAACGCAGCTCCACCCTCCCCCCACCCCACAGCCTTGGACGGCTGGAGGGGGCCTGGGTGTTGCCCCCCGACCAGCAGCTGCTGTCAGGGCTCCAGGGACAGGGGTCCCCCTGCACACACACGAGCCCTCCCTGCCCAGAGGCTGGGCGCACGACGGTAGCTGAGACGGGCGCCTCCTGGGCACCGCGGGGAGGGTCACTGCCGTTTGCCCAGTGTCGGCCCCCGGGGCCACCCCCCAGCTCCTGTTCATCTCCCCCTGGCCGGGAGTGGGGCGGGGGGAGCAGCGGGCTCCCACCTCCTGCTGCCTGCACCCCCCAGCACCTCCCCTCCTGGACTGCATGCCCCCAACTTGAATCTCTCCTGCAGGCAGAATACAGGCTGTGCAATGGGTCCGACCGGGAGTGTGTGTCCCCGACAGCCAAGGTCAGCAAGAAGGAAGCTCTCAAGGTGGGCCTGGGCCCGGGGAGGGGCCGTGGGCCTCATTTGCTTGATGAAGGGGCGCCTGGGCCAGTGCGGCCAGCCCCCACCCCCAGCCTGATGAGGGGAGGGGGGCAGATGGCACCCTGGCCCCCCCACGCCCCCGCTTCCTGTCCTCTCCCGGGACCCGTCCTTGTCCCCTAGCTGGACACCTGTGGGTGGGAGCCCCGGGGAAGGGCCAGTCCGGGGCCTTCTCCCCTGACCCCTGCTGTGCCCCGGGCCCAGGCGCAGAAGGAGAGCTACCGCCAGGAGAAGAAGCGCGCCACCAGGCAGCTGCTCAGCGCCCTGACGGACCCCAGTGTGGTCATCATGGCCGACAGCCTGAAGGTGAGCGCGGGCCCCCACCTCACGGCTGCATCGGGGGGCTGTCCCCAGGGACGGCGCAGAGTCACCAGCCCCTCAGGAGACGGCTGGGTGTGGGGGCCGCTGCAGGCTGTGGCCACGTCCTGGGGCAGCCCTGACCAAGGACCACAAGCTGGTGGCTTACAGCAACCAAAGCAGACCCCCAGGTCCAGAGGCGGAAGCCCCAAATCAAGGTCCTGACGGGACAGGCTCCTTCCCAAGGCTCAGAAGGAGGGCTCTTCCTGCGTCTCCCCGCCTCTGCAGGCCCTGGGTGTCCCCGGACTTGTGGCCGCCTCCCTCCAGCCTTTGCCTCTGTGGTCACCTGGCCGCCTCCTGGGTCTCTGTGTCCTGTTCTCCTCTTACAAGGACATGGTCATTGGACCAGGGCCCCTGCTCCAGGAGCACCTCATCTTCGCTCGGTCATGCCTACAGAAACCCTATTTCTGTTTAAGGTTGCGGGGGAAACCCCTGACCTGCGGGGGGCCCAGAGTCCGGTGGAGTCCCCTGCTGGGGACACAGGAAGGAGGCGAAAGGCTGGCTTCTGGGGACAGGCCTGGGCTGTGGTCAGAGGCCTGTGTTCAGACCTCACTGAGGCTGCGAGCAACTCCCTCAGCCCCAAGCCTCAGTTTCCCTCTCCATAGAGTAGAGATAAAGCTGTGGAATCCCTGGGGCTCCCGCCAGGGGCAGAGGAGAAAGCAGACTGGGGAGCCTGGGCGTCTGCAGAGCTCTGGGCCTTTGTGGGCTCTTTTTTCTTTTTGTTCTACAAAATTATGGATAAAAATTAGGTACAAAAGTGAATATTAATTTAGAATGAAAAAAGAAATGATCACAAAGTTCAAAATCACAAGGCTGATAATTACAGCAGTCACCGCTTATTGCCGGTTCCTCTCAGGACTGGGGCAGGGCGTTGACCTTGAGGTGGAAGTTGAACTTGAGCTCCATGAGCTTCGGTAAATCTGGCTGCAGCATCTTTCTTTGGATTCACCATCTTTTGGAGCTTCTGTTAAAAACTAAAAGAGAACCCTACCCAGAGCCTGGGGCCCCGTCCTTCTGCCCCTCCACGGCAGTTCAGATGCCCCGGGGTCCCCAGCCGGCGTTGACGGCAGTTCAGATGCCCCCAGGGTCCCAGCGTTGACGGCAGTTCAGATGCCCCCGGGGTCCCCAGCCGGCACTGACGTCAGCACCCTTCCCCCCAGATCCGAGGGACCCTGAAGAGCTGGACCAAACTGTGGTGCGTGCTGAAGCCGGGAGTGCTGCTCATCTACAAGACGCCCAAGGTGGGCCAGTGGGTGGGCACGGTCCTGCTGCACTGCTGTGAGCTCATCGAGAGGCCCTCCAAGAAGGACGGCTTCTGCTTCAAGCTCTTCCACCCGCTGGACCAGTCCGTCTGGGCTGTGAAGGTACCGCAGTGCGAGCCCCGGGGCTCGGGGGGCCAGGCGAGGAGAGAGCCCCACGGGGCGGGGGGTGCGGTGCTGGGCAGGAGGAGAGCATGGCCGGCAGTCAGGAGCCTCGTGCTGGGGCCCCAGGAGCAGGGGTCCAAAGCTGGGCTGACAGTTAAGGGTTAGTCACTCAGCGGCCGGGGGATCTGATGTGGTCAGTGGTCTTCCATGTGGGACACACGTTGGGGTGGGGGCTGCTCGGGACCTGGGGGCCTGATGGGTTCAGATCACACGTCGAGCCCTGTCCAGAGGCTGGGGAATGGGGCCATGTGAGGGCGGCTGCTCCAGGCCCAGACGTCCCCCTTTGGAACCCGGGGGCAGCCCAGCCCGGGACCAGAGCGGGTCAGGTTGCCAGATGAAGTCCAGAATGCCTGGGTGCGTTCGGATTTCAGAGGGCAATCAAGAAGGGTTTTTTTAGTATGTTGTTGTTCAGTGGCTAAGTCATGTCCGATTTGCAACCCCGTGGACTGCAGCCTACCAGGCTCCCCTGTCCTTCACTATCTCCCCGAGTTCACTCAGACTCACTTCTGTTGAGTCAGTGATGCTGTCTGACCATTTCATCTTCTGCCGCCCTCTTCTCCTTTTGCCTCCAATCTTTCCCTGCATCAGGGTCTTTCCCAGTGAGTCGGCTCTTTTTTTAGTATAAGTATGTCCCAAATAGTGTATGGGATATATTTAAACTGTGTATGTGTAATTTTTCTGAGATTCAAATTTAACCAAGTGTCCTGGATTTGCACGTGCTGATTCTGGCCACCTAAATGGGGTCTTAGGGAGAAAAACCCAGGGTGGGGCCTCCAGCTGAGAAGGGGGTCAGGGAGCGCCCACTCACCGCTCTTGCTACCTGCTGCGTCTACATGGCCTGACCCCACCTGGGGGTCCCGAGGCCCCAGAAGCATCTGTGCATGTGTGAGTGTGGGTCCCCATGGCCACCTGACCTGTGCCTCCCCCCGTCCCTGCACGATTCCTCGGGTGACACCGCCTCTCTGCCTCTCCAGGGCCCCAAAGGCGAGAGCGTGGGCTCCATCACGCAGCCCCTGCCCAGCAGCTACCTGATCTTCAGGGCTGCCTCCGAGTCTGACGGTGAGTCCCACCTGCCCTGCCGGTCTCCACGGTGACCCCATGTGAAGCACCCCCGCCCCTTGGTGGAGGGATCAGCCAGGTTCAGGGGACCCCGGTTCAGACCCTCCTGAAGCCATCCAAGGGGGCAGCCTGGTGTTGGGACAAGCCCACCAATCACCTGTTCCTTCTCTGAGCCTCAGTCTCCCTCATGGACAAAAGGGAAAGCAGTAACACCCTATCCTTAGCTGCTATGAGAATCCGATGACCTTATTTAGCAGATAACAATGGCTGAGTGCCAGGCACCATTGAATCACCAGGTGCTGCTTTTACCAACCACCTGGGGAGACCTGAGGAGACAGGCTGGCTGAACTGCCCGTGACGGAGGGATGCGCCTTCCTGAATCCGCGCGTGCTTGGGGCTCCCTCTCGCGGCCTCCCCGAGTAAACGCCGCTGTCTCCGGCCCCGGGGAGCCGGCGCAAGGCTCCCTCCAGTGGTCCGGGGCGGGCGAGGCGCTGCCCAAGGTAGCCTGGCCTGACCACGCGACTCTGGGCCTCCCGGCTGCCCCCTGGTGGCCAGACGCCGCATCGACACTCCTGAGTCTCTCGAATGCCACCCTCTGTCCCCAGCCCCCCTACTCGGTGCCACGCCCCTTCTGGGCCCTGGGATGGACAGGGCGGCCTGGGCTCCCATGGAGCCTACTACCTTCTGGGGGAGGCAAGCAGAGAACCTTCAGACAAGGCCAGCTCGGCTGAGGCGTGAGCCGAGTCCCTGATGGGGCTGGGGGCCATGGTCAGGGAGGAGGGACGTCCACAGGCCCTGAGCGTATCAGGGTGGGCTTCCTGGAGGAGGAGAGTTAGGGAAGGAAACTTTCTGTCTCCAGGAGGGTCATACTTTAAAGGCTCGGAGAAGTAAAGAAATGAGTTCAAAGTGCTTGAACCCCAGGTCTAACCTGCTGGCAGCCTCCACCAGGAAGGCAGCAGGAGGCTGGGGACAAGGGCTGGGACTGGAGGCGGCTGGCTCCATCCTCCACCGCTCTGCCCTTCAGGTCGGCCCTCCCCTCGTCTCCCAGGGCTCTTCCAGCACCAGGAGCTGCCTCCTCAGCCTTGGTTCAGCAGGCCCCTCCCCAGCCTGCCACCCACCCTCCTGCCCTGAGCTCCAGGCCTGCTAAAGCCCTCAGCCACAGAGGCCGGGCCCTGCCCTGACCTGTGGGAGTGGTTTCCATCTGGGAGGGCCCTGGCCCCGACTCCGTAGGTGGGAACTTGCAGGGCCTCTGGGTACAGAGGACGTCTCAGGGGGCACTAGTGGTAAGGAACCCGCCTGCCAGTGCGGGAGACGCCAGAGATGCGGGTTCCATCCCTGGGTCGGGAAGATCCCCTGGAGAAGGGCCTGGCAACCCCCTCCAGTATTCTTGCTTGGAGAACCCAAGGGACAGAGGATCCAGGTGGTCTACAGTCCATGGGGGCACCAAGAGTCAAATATGACTGAAGCGACTTAGCACACGGGGTCCTGCTTAGCGTGTGACCTTGAGGCAGTCACTCACCCATCCTGGCCTCAGTCCTCTGTAAGCAGGTGAATAACCACGTGCCAGGAGTAGGGGGTCCTGTGGGGGCGCCTCGTTGAGGAAGGGCAGGGTGGGCGTGGGCCAGCTCCCAGGCAGCGGGGCAGGGGGCTCGCCCGTGTGCCCTGAGTACCTCGCCCATGTGCAGCAAGCTAGGGGCCGCTCACCCCACCCTTGCCCGCAGGCCGCTGCTGGTTGGATGCCCTGGAGCTGGCGCTGCGGTGCTCCAGTCTCCTGCGACTCAGCACCTGCAAGCAGGGCCGTGACGGGGAGCCCGGGTCCTCGCCAGATGGGTCGCCCTCCTCGCTCTGCGGGCTGCCCGCCTCGGGTGCCATCCATGACCAGGACCTGTTCCCGTGAGCAGGGGTGCGGGGGGCAGGGGCCAGCCCCTCCCAGGAGCCTGGGTCTCCTGCCTGCTGGGGACTCCTGGCAGCAGCACGCAGGGTCTCCTTGTACGTGGGGAGGGGATGGGGAGCAAACGCCGTAGAGGTCTGGCCACCCACGCCCCGGCCCAAAAGGCAGGCCTCCTCCACTCCAGGTGGGCCCTGGAGCCTCAGTGTGTTCATCTGTGAACTGGGACTAACAGTGTCCAGTGCCCATCGCCGAGGCTTTTAAACACGGGGATGGGGGTGAGGCACCCAGCAGGGAGGGGCGCCCCTAGGGGGCGTGCTGGGTGTGCGCCCAGAGGTGGGGGTGCCTGGCCTCACCGTGACCAGCCGCCCCCGGGCCCCATCCACCTTCCAGACTGAACGGGTCCTCCCTGGAAAACGACGCTTTCTCGGACAAGTCGGAGAGGGAGAACGCCGAGGAGTCGGATAACGAGACCCACGACCACAGCCGGAAGACCGAGAGCGGGAGCGACCAGTCCGAGGCCCCGGTGGGCCCCGGGCACAGAGGGACCACCTACGTGGTGCAGGACCACGAGGAGCTGGGGGAGGTGAGAGCCCGCCCCGTCCAGAGCCCCCACCCCTGGAGCCGTGGAGGCAACGCCTGGCCGTCGCCTCTGGGAGAGCTCGTCGGCTCTGCTGCACCCGGAGGGCCCGGGACCAGTGGGCCAGGGTGGCAGGACTCGGGGAGAGCCCTGGGAGGGATGCGAAGGGCCCACTTGTTGGAAAAGACCCTGACGCCGGGAAGAGTTGAGGGCAGGAGGAGGAGGGGGCGGATCCTGATGCAGGGCAGGCTGTGGGCACCCCCATGCTGCTGCCTCCTGGGGAGTCAGGTCCAGCTACATACACCCCAGGACCAATACCTTGGATCCATAGGTCCTGGGGGTCCACAGGGAGGGGAGAGGGGCTTGGCATCACCCAGGGGCTTCGGTTCCCCAGGGGTGAGGGTCCCAGCCCTGACTGGGATCAGCCGTCCCACCAGCCAGCCGTCCTCAGACACCCACATGACCCTTTCTGAGATTGTTCTGCCCACCTGAGGGCCTGTGGTGGGCGTGTTCTGGGAGACAGAGCCCCCCACCCGGTCCCCAGCTTCCCTGTCCACCACGCCCTCAACCCCCTGCGCAGACAAAGCCCGAAGCTCCAGGGCTAGGTCTCTCCCTGGCAAGTGTTTGGAGCTATGGGGAGGGTGAGATGTCTCAGGGAAGAGAGGGGGACCCCATGTGGTCCTGGGGGAGTGAAGGCCCCCTTCTGAAGCGGGTGCCGGACCGAAGCACCGCTGTCGTGTCCCTGGGTGGAGACGGGCTGGGGGCAGGACAAGGTGTCTGTGAGCACGTGCCCCCTGCTGCTGCGGCACAGAAGTGTGCAAAGACAGGTGTCAGGCGGGGCACAGACTGGAGGCGCAGAGGGCGCCCAGGTAGTCTGGGCTGGCCAGGAACCGAGGCACAGGGCAGCTGGCCAGGGCCAGCAGGCGCCCCTCTGGGCCCAGGGGACACATGCCGGAGTAGGCAGGGGTCAGGTGGGGCCCGGACAGGCTCGCTGGGCATGGGGGCGGGGCTGGGGGGACCCCGGATGAGGTGGCAGTGCGCCCCTCGCGGCTCCCCTGGGCGCCGAGGCTCCCCGCCCGCCTGGCTCTGGCCTGACCCGGCCCCTCTGCCCTCAGCGGGGCGAGGCATCGCAGGTGGAGACGGTGTCGGAGGAGAATAAGAGCCTGGTGTGGGTCCTGCTGAAACAGCTGCGGCCAGGCATGGACCTGTCTCGCGTGGCACTGCCCACCTTCGTGCTCGAGCCGCGCTCGTTCCTCAACAAGCTCTCCGACTACTACTGCCACGCCGACTTGCTCTCCAGGTGTGCCACGGGGAGGGCCCGGCACCCGCCCCGAGGATGCAGAGCGTCCCGGCCCCTGCACGCTCTGCCTCCGAGGGGCCCCGACTCCGGGGAGGGGCTGCTGGGCCGGGAGGGCAGGGCCGCCCCATGTCCATCAGGGCCCCTGTCTCAGGGGAGCCTAGCACCCTCTGCACCTGAGCCCTGGCACTGTGCCCTCAGGCTGAACGAGGCTGAGGTTGGAAAGGGGCCTGAAGGCTCAGGAGCCCATGCACAGGGAGCTAGGTGAAGGGGAGAGCATCCCGGCGGTTTCCTGGAGGCGGCACCTTGCCAGCCTCGAGCCAGCCGCACCCTCGCTGCCCCGGTGGTGGAGCTGCCCCCGCCACCACCAACACACACACACACACACACACACACACACACACACTTCCCATTGTCGGGACAGGGCAGCTTGGGAAGGGCCTGGGTTTCCAACAAGCCGATGGAGATTGAAACAGAAGGAGGGAAGGGCCCGGGGAAAGGGAGGAGAGAGGCACAGGTCCCCGACCTGGAGTGAGGACTCCCCCGCCCGTGGTGTGGTTGCAGGGCTGCGCTGGAGGAGGACGCCTACAGCCGCATCAAGCTTGTGCTGCGATGGTACCTGTCTGGCTTCTACAAGAAGCCCAAGGTGAGAGCACCTTCTGGGGAGGCATGGGGGGCGGCCAGCGGGAGGTCCACTCAGCCCCGCCCCCGGCACCCACCCCTGCCTGCAGTCGGGGTTGAGGGGCATCCTCCACCCCCAGGATTGTCCCCGTAGGTCCTCAGAGATGGGGGGCCGGGCCCAGACTTCCCACCTAGGGACCTGCTGGTGGGGCCCGGCCCACAGGGTCGTCCCGATCCCTGAAAGGCCCGAG
Source organism: Bos indicus x Bos taurus (assembly GCF_003369695.1). Taxonomy (NCBI): domain Eukaryota; kingdom Metazoa; phylum Chordata; class Mammalia; order Artiodactyla; family Bovidae; genus Bos; species Bos indicus x Bos taurus. Next base: position 2,680,324 of record NC_040104.1, on the reverse strand, counting down.
CTGGGCCCTCCGCACCTCAGAGAAACAGCTGCCACACAGCAGTGCCAAGAAGAGGACTTTGGACCCTGAACCTCAAGGAACCCTGGGGACCCAAGGGTTTTGGGCATGAAGCGTCTTTTGAGAACCAAATCCGGGTCTCTGATGAGAGCAGGGCTCCTCTGGCTGTAGTGATGGGAGGGGCCTGGGGTCCCATGGGACCCAGGGTTCTAGTTCCACTGTGCAGGAGGGGAAACTGAGGCTCAGAGAGGGGAGGGGAAGGCCCAGAGTCACACAGCAGTTTGCAAATGGGACCAGGTCTCCCCACTCTTCCTGGGGCTTTCTGCATTCTGACGCAGGCCCTGGGCAAAGCCAGGTGTGCGCGCGCTCAGCGGCCATTGGGACAGTGGGCGCACTCCGGAGGACTTCTCCGAGGAGGGGGCCCGTGTGCCAGGTTACCTACCCAGGACAGCACACTGGCTGCTGCAGAGTCGGCTCAGAGCTGGCTCTAGGAAGCTTGGGTCAGAGAAGGACTGATGGGCAGAGTGTGGAGCTGTGGACGCGCAGGCACACCTCTGGAGGCTCTGCAGACAGTCACAGAGCCCCAGTCTCCAGGGTGAGACGCGAGTGTGCGCACACAGCTGCAGTTGACGGACATCAGATGGGGAGAGGGGAGTCTGAGCTGGGCTACAGGAGACCCGGGAGGAGGGCTCTCCAGACAGGGAGATTGTTCCCCGATGAACTTGGACTGTTTGGGGAGCAGAAAGGACGTGAGTGTGGCCGAAGCAGAGCTGGGGGCAGGATGTGCGGGAGGACTTGGGTCCCCACTTGAAAGGTCAGTAGAAGCCACTGGGGGCTTTGAGTGGGCGGCGCAGTGGCTTCCCGGGCGTCCCGGGAGAGTGTGCGGCGGTCAGGGTCTTGAGAGCCCCTCAGAGCCGAGATGTGGACATGCCACTTTGTAGGCTGTTCCCCCCGCCCCCGAATGGAAATCATGGGCAAAGCACAGTCTCCTCGGAGCAGGAGTGGGCTGTTGTTCCCGGACGCTGGCTGCAAACCGGGCGTCCCTTGTAGAGACCTGCCTGCCGGGGCCGTGGGCAAGGGCAGCCCCCTCACCGCCCCTCGGTCCTCAGCCCAGCCCAGCTGGCGTCCCTGGCCGCCCCCGCCCCCAGAGTCTCAGCCAGCCTCTTGTTCGTTGCCTGCAGGGCATCAAGAAGCCCTACAACCCCATCCTGGGGGAGACCTTCCGTTGTTGCTGGTTCCACCCCCAGACCAACAGCCACACCTTCTACATCGCTGAGCAGGCAAGGGCCACCCCGATGGGGGGGCACTGGTGGCGGGTGGGGAGTGTCTCAGCCCAGGCCTGTTTCTGGGCAGCCCCGCCTTGGACCGGTGGAAGAGCTCTGGCCTCACTGCCGCCAGGGGGATTCTCCCAGGGGGTGCAGACCCCACCGTGGCTGTGACAGCCGTGTGTCCTTGGGGTTGCGGGGTGGGGGTGGGGGGGCCTGGGTGGGACACGGGGATGGCAGGCAGCTCCTGGGCCGAGTCCCAAGACGAGACTGCCCTCACGCCCGCTGCTGGGGCTGGAGGGATGGGGGGTGGAGGTTGCTGCCCGCTGCTGGGGCCTGGAGGGATAGGGGGTGGGCAGGGCCCAGAGGGTTGGGAGTGGGCAGGGCTGCCCACTGCTGGGCCGTCGCACGAGCCGCCTCTCCGCCCACAGGTCTCCCACCACCCACCCGTGTCTGCCTTCCACGTCAGCAACCGGAAGGACGGCTTCTGCATCAGTGGCAGCATCACCGCCAAGTCCCGGTTCTACGGTGAGAGGGGAGCGGCTCCCTGGGGTCTCCCCAGGGCCTCGGGGAAACGGGGTGGGGGGCAGGGCTGAGCTCAGATTCAGGGGTTACCAAGACCTCCCACGGGGGCCGTTTCGTGTCCCTCCCCACCTCTCCTAGCAGGGACCACGCGGGGTAAACTGCTTAGAACCTGGGCTCTGCAGAGGCCCCCAGGCGGCTTCTCCCATCCCTCCCTCGGCCTTGGGGTTCACAGGGGTGCTGGGAGGATAGTGAGGAAGGACCACGTGCAAAGGGGCCTGCAGGGCCGGCCTGCCGTCCAGCACCGCTGGCCGCACGTGGCTATTTAAAGTAATTCAGATGAGATGAAACGTACTGGGTGGCCGCTCAGTCACTCTGGCCACGGCGCAGGTAGCCACGGGTGGCCGCCGTGTCCCACGGCACAGGGTAGAGCAGCTTCGCCATCACAGGACGTTCCGTCCAGCAGGCCTCGAGAGCCTGGCACTGCGGGTTTCTCTGCATCTCTCCATCTGGTTGGCCTTGTCATGGCTCTCACTGGTGGAGAGGTGGCCCAAGTGCTCTGTGTACCCAGCTGACTGCACAGGCTCTGCCCACCTTTTCAACCCCTGTGCCCCGTCACTGACTGTGTACCCTTGAGTGGGCCAGACCCTCTCTCCGGAGGTATTTAAAATCAGAGCAGAGGCCCTGGTTTGGAAAGGGTCAAAGCCTCCCCCTTAAGAATCCCTGCTTTAGTAACTGAAATAAACCCTAACACATGGCAGCTGAAGTAACTCCTCAGGATGAACGCCTTGTGCAACTTGGATGGGGCTTTCACAGAACCTGAGGCTCAGAAAGGTTAAGTGACCCACCCACAGTCACACAGCTCAAGGTGCCCGGGGCTCTCCCCACCTGTTGGAAGGGAGCTCAGGTCCTGTGACTTGGGGTGGGGTGGGGGCTGAGGTCTCCAGGATCTGGCTCCACGCACTGTCCTTACCACCCCGTGTCTCTCTGCAGGGAATTCACTGTCAGCTCTGCTGGATGGCAAGGCCACCCTCACCTTCCTGAACCGGGCAGAGGATTACAGCCTCACCATGCCCTATGCCCACTGCAAAGGTGAGAGGCTGTGGTGCCCCTGCCCCAGGGGACAGAGCCCAGGCTGTCACCCTCGGGGGAACAGCCTGGTTCTTGTCTGCTGAAGGGATCTGTTTCACACTCCCTCTTATGTGACTGTTCAGCGGGGTGTGAAATTCTGGGCAGATGGCCTGTCACTGCTTTGAAAGTTTGTTTCCACCTTCCAGCTTCCATCCTGGTTGGTGATCAGTCAGCGCCAGCCTGCTTGTTACATGATCTGCTTTTCTCTGTAGCTGCTTGTAGGATCTGCTCTTGTTTCTGGTGCTCTGCAGTCTCACTGCAGTAGTTCAAGGTTTAGAATTCCTTTTTTTTCCTGCAGTGTTGTGTCAATTTCTGGTATACAGCAAAGTGATTCAGTTATAGGATTTCTTTTATTTTTTAATTAATAGGGTTTTTTTTACAGTAGTTTTAGGTTTCCAAAAATTTGAGCGGAAAATGCAGAGTGCTCCATATCCCCCTCTGTCCCAACACATGTGCATGCATGCATGAGTATACACACACACACACACACACACACACACACACACACAAGTATACTCACACACAAGAATACTCACACACATACCCGCACACAGACACACAGGAGCATACTCACACACTCATGAGTATACACATACACACACGAGTATACTCACACACACAAGTATGCTCTGTCTCATACACAGACACATAGGAGTACACACACACACACGAGTATACTCACACACACACAGGAATTCCCTACTGTAAACATCTTTTATGAGTGTGCTACAGTGTTACGGTTGGTTAGCTGGTATTGACACATTATTATTGAATATCAACTTAAGTCTGTAGTTTACATTAGGGTTCACACTTTGTTGTGTAATTATATGGACTGGGACAAATAACTGTTTCTGTCATTACAAGATCACAGGATAGTTTCACCACCCTAAGATTTCTTATGATGGTTACACATGAATAGATGAATTCACCTCTTCCTCCCTCCCCCTCCCCCAAACCCCTGGCAACCACTGGTCTTTTCACTGTCTACATAGGTTTGCTCTTTTCAGGAGGTCAAAGAGCTGGAATCATAGGGTATGTAGCATTTTCAAATCAGTGTCCTTGACTAGTTTAGTTGAGTTCAGTCGCTCAGTCATGTCCGACTCTTTGTGACCCCATGAATCGCAGCACGCCAGGCCTCCCTGTCCATCACCGACTCCTGGAGCTCACCCAAACTCCCGTCCATCGAGTCGGTGATGCCATCCAGCCATCTCATCCTCTGTCGTCCCCTTCTCTTCCTGCCCCCAATCCCTCCCAGCATCAGAGTCTTTTCCAATGAGTCAACTCTTCGCATGAGGTGGCCAAAGTACTGGAGTTTCAGCTTTAGCATCATTCCTTCCAAAGAAATCCCAGGGCTGATCTCCTTCAGAATGGACTGGTTGGATCTCCTTGCAGTCCAAGGGACTCTCAAGAGTCTTCTCCAACACCACAGTTCAAAAGCATCAATCCTTCAGCGCTCAGCTTTCTTCACAGTCCAACTCTCACATCCATACATGACCACTGGAAAAACCATAGCCTTGACTAGACAGACCTTTGTTGGCAAAGTAACGTCTCTGCTTTCGAATATGCTATCTAGGTTGGTCATAACTTTCCTTCCAAGGAGTAAGCGTCTTTTAGTTTCATGGCTGCAAAGTCCCTTAATTGTCATAAATACATGTATGTTTATGTGTGTGAAAGTGTTAGTCGCTCAGTTGTATGTGACTCTCGGCAACCCCATGGACTGTGGCTCGCCAGGCTCCTCTGTCCATGGGATGATCCAGGCCAGAATACTGGAGTGGGTAGCCTTTCCCTTCTCCAGGGGATCTTCCCAACCCAGGGATTGAACCCCGGTCTTACATTACAAGCGGATTCTTTCCCAGCTGAGGCCCTTTAACCCCGAGAACCATGCCCAATACCACCGTTTCCTTTACTCTCCTTTTGCCGAGGGTGTAGGGAGGTGAGAGCCCCAGTTTTATGGAAATGGCTCAGAACACACTTTCCTTGCTACTCTGGGGCAGCCCCTCTGTCCTGCTTCCCACAGGACACCAAGGGTCAGGTCAGCAAAGGCCTCGCTGCTCAGAGGACAGATGCTTCTCCTCCTCCCCTCCTCTTATCTTTTTCTCCCAGAGGATTACTCTTATTTATTTATTTGCATGCTTACCCGTTCATCAGTGCGTTTGTTTTTCATCAACTTTCTGTTACGGGAAACATCAAACACATGTGAAAGGACAGGGGTCGCCTCCCAACCACACCCCAGCACCCACAGCACTGTGTCGTGGCTGTCTTGCTTCCTTTGTTCTCACACACCCCTCACCGCATTCGTTTGAAGTAGAGTCTAGATATCATGTCATCTGCGCTTCATTTTGTCTCACTACACGGTAGTGACTCACTCACTACGATGTAAGGGTTCCCCTTCTTAGCCAGAACCACAAGACTGTCATTATGTACACAAAAAAAGTAACCAAGACTCTTTCCTTAAAATCATCAGATACACAGTCAGTGTTCAAAGACCCCTAATTGTCATAAATGCACGTATGTTTATATACATGAAAGTGTCAGTTGCTCGGTCAAATCTGACTCTTGGCAACCCCATGGACTGCAGCCTGCCAGGCTCCTCTGTCCATGGGATGCTCCTGGCAAGAGTACTGCAGTGGGCAGCCATTCGCTCCTCCAGGGGACCTTCCCGACCCAGGGGTCAGACACCCGTGTCCTGCATTGCAGGCAGATTCTTTACCCTCTGAGCCGCCAGGGAAGCCGAGGTGTGTGTAGATACGCACACACATGTGTCACAGTTCATTTGTTTGAAGAGGATTCCAGGTGAGGGTCACACTTGGTGCTCGGTATGACCCTGCACCTTTTTTCCCCTCACAATGTATTTCTTGAAGGAATAAGATCATTTTCGTGTGGGGTTTCCTCCGGTCTGGATTTACTGGCTGTGTCTGTGGTGTAGCTGAACGTACTGTCTATAATCTGGAGACTGACTTCATCCCTGGAGGCTTGATCACTTTCAGGCACAGTTCTTCCAACAAGACACCAGCAGGTGGTTCCCGCCTCCCCGCCACAAGGTTCACGATGTCGAGTTGCCTCCATCTCTGTGGTGGTAGCAGCAGGGATCTCAAGGGTCTTTACCACTACCACAATTCGAAAGCATTAATTCTTCAGCACTCAACCTTCTTTATGGACCAACTCTCACATCCGTACATGCCTGCTGGAAAAACCATAGCTTAGACTAACTATACAGACCTATGTCAGCAAAGTGATGTCTCTGTTTTTTAATACACTGTCCAGGGTCCTCATAGCTTTCCTTCTAAGGAGCAAGTGTCTTTTAATTTCTTGGATGTCGTTACTGTCCACATTGATTTTTGGAGCCCAAGATAATAAAATCTGTGACTGCTTCCATTTTTTCCCTTCTATTTGCCTTGCATGAAATGATGGGACAAGATGCCATGATCTTAGTTTTCTGTGTTGAGTTTCTTTCAGTCTCCTCTTCACCCTCATCAAGAGGCTCTTCAGTTCCTCTTCACTTTCTGCCATTAGAGTGGTATCATCTGCATATCTGAGATGGTTGATATACTGTTTCTCCCAGCAATCTTGATTCCAACTTAGGATTCATTTTCAACTCAGCCTGGCATTTTCAAAACAGTAATGAGTTTTCCTCCTGAACTCCTCCAAAGGTGGTCCTGGGTGAGGTCATGTTGCTTTGAGCATGGTTTGATCAGAACATGCATAATCATAAAGAGTATTCCAGCTGGAATCATGCTGGCTGCTCCTTGTGTCATGTTGGCCGGCAGGCAGGCGCCCTCAGATTGGCCCTGGGACCTTGGTACACCCAGCCCGAGCAGCCTGCTTCCTCCTGCCGTGATCCCAGGAGACTCGGGCGTTTCCTGCTCTAGCCCATGAATCAGCCATTTCTCCAGGGAGTCTCTGGTTCTTTCCACTGCTGCTGCTGCTGAGTCTTTTCAGTCGTGTCCAACTCTGTGCAACCCCATAGATGGCAGCCCACCAGGCTTCCCCGTCCCTGGGATTCTCCAGGCAAGAACTCTGGAGTGGGTTGCCATTTCCTTCTCCAATGCATGAAAGTGAAAAGTGAAAGTGAAGTCGCTCAGTCGTGTCTGACTCTTAGCGACCCCATGGACTGCAGCCCACCAGGCTCCTCGGTCCATGGGATTTTCCAGGTAAGAGTACTGGAGTGGGGTGCCATTGCCTTCTCCAACTAGGAAGAGCTATTTTAGACTTAGGCACCATTGTCTGGAGGTGAGGTCTGCTTCCTATGAGTGGTCTGGTCTCTGTTTCCCTAGGGCTTTCCACTGAGCTGAACATAGAATGTTTTGTTTTGTTTTTTTAAGATTAAAACAGATGTGTTCACACTTACGTTTCCAATCCAGATTCAAGACAGTGGGTTTTTGTCCGCCCCATTTAGCACATGTGAAATGTCTTTCTCCCATACAAGACAGCCCATTTCCATGAGCCCACCACGATCACTTTCTATCTTATTCACACCCCACCCACAGCACTCACAACACAGCCCCGCCCGCCAGCAGGATGAAAGTTGCTCAGTCTTATCTGAGTCACTGCGAGCCCATGGACTATAGCCTGCCAGGCTCCTCTGTCCATGGGATTCTCCAGGCAAGAATACTGGAGTGGGTAGCCATTCCCTTCTCCAGGGGATCTTCCCAGTGCAGGGACTGAACCCGGGTCTCCTGCACTGCAGGCAGATTCTTTGCCATCTGAGGCCCCAGGGAAGGCCATGAAGGCAGCATGGGCTGTGATTTTTGCACTCCTTCCCATCCTCGGTAGGTCCCACTGGGATCTGTAAGGTCACTGAATACTCCCCACTCAGGTCATGCCACCAAGGGACACTCATTCTGGGCTTTGGTTTCATTGCACTTTGGATTTTTAGGAATTGCTATTTCATCTTTAAAATAATTTTGTAAATGAAAACAGGAGAAAGTCAAAATGAAAGTCAAAATGAAAGTCAAAACTGCAAAGCCGGCTACAGACAGTTCTAGGGCCTCTGATGCCTCACCCCACACACGGGGCCCTGCCCCTGCTTCTCTGACCCCACGCTGCCCTGTCCTGGAAAAGCACCTGAGCAGTTCGGAGGCCCCTCCCTTCAGTGTGGCTTTTCCATTGGGTGCCTGGAGGATTTGGGGGTGATTCCTGCCATGTTGCTACTTCAATTAGCTTGTGTTTTTTAAGAAGTTTCGAAAGACATATTTTATCCCACATCTCTAAGTGTCTTAGGGTGACAGTGATCCTTCCTTTCTTCCTTCTCTTCTCCCCTTCCTTCCTCATTTCTTTCTTTCAGAGTAAGCCTTCCATCTGACCAGAAATAGAAGACTCATGCTTTCCTTTGCTAATTAAAACATTGACGTATTAAGTTAAAACAGACCCACGCAGGGCAGGGACTATGCAGCCAAGTGACCCACAGTGATGAGGGGCTCCTAGGGGACAGTGGGGCTCCTGGGAGCCTGGAACAGGGGCTTCCTGGAGGCGGTGACCCAGTAAGGGTGAGGGTGTCTCTGAGACTTAGCAACTCACACGAGCAAAGGCACTGGGGCCAAGACCCGTCCGCCAGGGGAGCAGGCCCGTGAGGAGCCAGCTCCGATCTTCACCCTCCTGGCAGCGCTGGCCCCCGGGAGCACCTGTCATCCCTGCTCCCTTCTCACCCTCGGGGCCTGACACACTCATGCCGGTCTCAGTGCTGCTGGGACTCCACCGAGGCCTGGGGCTCAGCGGGCCCCGGGGCAGCCCTGACCCCCGCCATGGCTTTATTGCAGGGATCCTCTACGGCACGATGACCATGGAGCTGGGCGGCAGGGTGACCATCGAGTGTGAGAAGAACAGCTTGCAGGCTGAGCTGGAGTTCAAGCTCAAGGTAGCGCAGGCAGCTCAGCCACCCCAGGGCTTTGGGGGGTGTGGGGCTCGGGCAGGGGAGAGGCAAGGCCTGGGGGGGTCCCCCACCACCCTCTCTGTGCCCAGGGATGGTTTTCTGAGCAGGGGCATACGGTGAGCAGCTCCTGGCCTTCCTGTAGCACAGCCGGGGCTGTGAGGGGTGCAGAGAGGGGAAGGGGCTGCCCGCAGACCACACAGCAGAGCCAGGAGAGGCCAAGGCCCATCCCCACCACGGGGCACCAAGGTCTGTCTGGGACCTGCACCCTGGAGCTCCGGCTGGGCCGCGGGCGAGTGTGGCCGCCCCTGCTGTGCACCAGGGCTGGGAGCTCGCACCCCCACGAGGAAGGAGCCCCTCCTGCTCCCCAGCTCAGTGCCCTCACCCGCATCCATCTCGGGCATGTCCCCACAGCCCTTCTTCGGGGGCAGCACGAGCATCAACCAGATCTCGGGGAAGATCACCTCGGGCGAGGAGGTCCTGGCGCGGCTCACGGGACACTGGGTGAGACCCGCCTCCGGGCAGGCGCGGGCAGGCGGGCGGGCCCGGCTCCGGAGGCCACGGCCGACACCTCTGACCCGCCCGGCCATCTGGGGCAGGACAGGGAAGTGTTCATCAAGGAGGAGGGCAGAGGAGGCCCCGAGCTCTTCTGGAACCCCAGCGAGGAGGTACGCAGGCAGCGGCTGAAACGGTACACGGTGCTGCTGGAAGAGCAGACGGAGCTGGAGTCGGAGAGGTGAGGCCTGGGCGCTGCAGGACCCCCGACCCCAGCCGGAGCGGCCAGGCTGGCAGCTGCGATCCCCTGGATGTCCCTGGCACGAGGACAGACCCGAGGGGATCGCTGGTGGCAGAGGACATGTCCGGCTGTGGGAAGCTGGAGGGAGAGAAAGGGAGGCCTGGGGAAGAGCGAGCTCTGTAGGGAGGGCCCTGCTGATGCCAAGTGTGCGCCCAGCATAAGAAAGAACCATTTCATGGTAAATAAACAGTGCCCAGGAGAGATGGGCACCCTGATTATGTAGTAAGCTCCCTGTCACTGGAGGCAGTCAAGTGGAGGTTGCTCCGAGCCTCCCCTCTAGTATGAAGGGACAAGGCTGCCCAGGTCCCCTTGGCTCAGAGCAGGTGCTCCACTCGCAGGCTCTGGCAGCACGTCACCAGGGCCATCAGTGAGGGTGACCAGCACAAAGCCACACAGGAGAAGTTTTCCCTGGAGGAGGCGCAGCGGCAGCGGGCCCGAGAGCGCCAGCAGAACCTGGTGCCCTGGACACCCCAGCTCTTCCACCTGGACCCTGCCACCCAGGAGTGGCGCTACCGATATGAGAAGTGAGTGCCAGCGGACTGGGCCTGGGCTGCGCGGCGGGCTGCTGGCAGACCCCCACTGTCCTGGCCCTGACTGATGGGGAGGGAGGTCCATGCGGGGGCTGCTCATGGGGGCAGGCTGTGGTCACTCCTCTGGGGGCTCCATCCCTGATGAGAGGCTGAGGGCTGGGCCGGGAGGGGGCCCCTCAGTGTGGGGGCCACCGCCCCTGCCAACCCACACTCTCTGGACGCCCCCAGCCACAGCCCCTGGGACCCCCTGAAGGACATCGCCCAGTTTGAGCAAGATGGGGTCCTGCACACCCTGCAGCGGGAGACCATGGCTGGCCAGACCGCCTTCCTGGGCAGCCCGGGGCCCAGGCACCAGGTCAGAACCACCCCGGGCCCGGCCTGGGCTCCTCCGCCCCCACCTCACACCCAGCTAACCTGGCCCTCCTCTTCTGGGTCCCCATCACACTCTGACCCACACACATCCCAGCAGGGTCTCCCCTGGTGTCCCCCTGGGTCCCTGTTTCCCACCCAGCAAGGGGCCAAGACCCCTGGACTTGCAGGACACGCAGTTCCTGGGACACCCCGATGTTCAGGGCACTGTGCTGGGGTGCACTGGCCCTGCCCCATCGCTCCCCAGAACCGCCCTCCATGGTGTCGGCCAGGCGGTATCCCATTGTACAGATGAAACACTGAGCCTCAGGGCAGCCCAGGGGCTTGCCCAAGTAGCAGGAGAAGGAGGAGGTGGCATTTGCACAGACTCCTGGGCCTCTGTGGGTGGGTGAGGAGGGTGGGAGAGGCAGGGGGTGGGGGTGAGGTGGGGAGGACAGCAAGAGGCCCTGGGGAGCACAAGGGAGGAGCACTCTGGCAGAGGTGCCATTTCTGGGGGAGCCCAGGGTGGCCCCACGTGTGGAACAGCGCCCACTGGGCGCCCACTGTGCATACAACTGGGGGACACTCCCCTCTGGGCAGGGAGGGGTGGGCTCCCCCATTTTGCCCAGTGGCCCCAATTTCCCCAGCAAACGGGGACCGAGGTACCTCCTGAGCTGTGTGTGTCCCAGCCCTTCCCCCACATGCCGCAGCCCCTCAGCCGGGGCGGATAGCCCGGTCCCTCCCGCACAAGTCCCCCCGGGGCAGGCCTCTTCACCCTCCTCCCTCTCCTCAGCCTCTCTGGTCAGCGCCGGCCCCACCACACCCCCAAAACCTGCCTGTGTGGGAAGCCCCCCTGCCCCGGCTCTGACCACACTCATCGGGGCCGAGGGCTCCCATGCAGGGTGTCGGGCACCCCCCGGGCCCTCGCGGGGACAGGCCTGCGGTCACGAGGCCACCCCTGTCCTCTGGAGGCTCTTCTGAGAATGGCCAGCCCGGGGGTCCCTGCGTCCACGCTGGGGAAGCCCCGGCCGTCAGCGCACTGAGAGGGTCAGCCCTGCCGGCTCCGGAGTCCCACGGCCCCGACCCCGTCGTCTCCCCCTGTATTGGGGGTCGGGGGGTGGTGGTGGGCGCTGCGTCAGGTCAGGGCCAGGCCTGTCACCCGCCCAGAGCCAGCAGCCTCCGCCGCTGCCGGCCGCCTCTTCTACGGCACAGGTGGCCCCGCGGGTGCGGTGGGTGTGGGTGGGCTCCGGCTCAGCCGCTCCGTCTCCCCCCAGGGGTCCACTCCCAACCCCCGGCTCCGCAAGCCCAGCGACCAGCCTTCCGGCCACAGCCAGGTCACCGAGAGCAGCGGCTCCACGCCCGAGTCCTGCCCCGAGCTCTCTGACGAGGAGGAGGAGGACGGGGACATTGTTCCGGGTGAGACCTGTGGGCCGGCCCCTCTGGACCCGTGAAGCCGGCGGGGGCGAGGGAGGGGGCGGGGCTCTGAGTCGGCCCTTGGCGAGGGGCGGGGCGCCCAGCGAGGGGCGGGGCTTGCCTGTCTGTGACTCTCCAGGTGGGCTCCAGCTTCCTGGTCCCCTGTCTTCAGGGACTGCCTGTCTCCCCGTTTGACCCCCCTGGGCTTATCAGAGGCTGGCTGAGCCTTGGAGTTCCCTCCGGGGTGGGCACCACCTCCCTCTTGTGGCAGTGGCTGCAAGGAGGCGGGCCGTGGCCCCAGGCCCCCACCCGCCCATCCTCACCGCTCCCCGCTCCTTCCTGACGCCTGTAGGCTGCGAGAGCCCGTGCCCTCGGTGTGGGAAGGAGGCGCGGCGGCTGCAGGTGCTGCACGAGGCAATCCTGTCCATTCGGGAGGCCCAGCAGGAGCTGCACAGGTGGGCCGCCGTCGAAGGACCAGCTGGGGGGCACGGGGTCAGAGTGCAGGACAGCTGGGGCTGGTGAGGGGCGGAGCTAGATGGAAGCTGGAAGGAGGTGCTGGCGTCAGTGGCCCCCCAGCCCCAAGACCAGTAGGACCACAGAAACAGCGAGTCATGTTGGGAGGCCTGAGAACATGTTGGGTTTCGCCCCCCGCGGGGAGACAGAGCCCTGCTCGCCAGCCCTGCCCCAGAGCCAGGCTCCAGTCAAGGCTGCAAGTCTCTGAACTGCAAAACCTTGGGCTGTCTGGGCCTCAGTCTCCCAATGTGTGGACTGGGGTTGACAGCAGTGCCCCTGGGGCTGGAGGAAGGTCTGTAACGAGGCCAGCCCTACTCCCCTGCGACTCACCCAAGGGGGCCCAGAGGTGTTTCTCACCGTTCGGTACCAGCTCCATCGTGATGCTGTGCAGGGCCAAGGGAAACGGAGACTCGACACCTTGTAAGAGTGGGGGAGGAACGTGGTCTCCATGATCAGGGAGCACTTCCTGGAGGAGGATGCATTTGGGCAGGGCGGAGCTGGAAATGGGGAACGCAGAGGTCAGTCCAGAGTGGCGGGCACCACAGGATGGCCGCTGCCAGGAGGAGGGGGAGTTGAAGTGAGAGGCCGAGACGGAGGAGCCGGGCCTGGAGGCCTTGGGAACCTGGAGGGGGCTTGGGGCAGCATAGGAGATTTGCTGCTTTGCTGTGACGGAGGTGGAGGGAAAACAGCCAATAGCTTCGGCTTTTGGTCCAGACACAGTGATGTCAAGAGGCCAGGACGGGGCTGCAGCTTTCCTGGGCTGCCAACCAAGCCCCAGACCGGCAGCTTCAGATACAGACTTTTGCCCCTCCCCGGCTTGGAGGCTGGAAATCCCAGATCAGAGCAGGGCTGGTCCTCCCGAGGCTGCTCTCCTAGGCGTGCAGACAACGGCCGTCTCCTCCCTGCGTCCTCACAGGGTTGTCCCTCTGTGTGTGTCTGTGTCCTGACCTCCTCTTCTTACAGGGACCCCCAGTCCTGTGGGATGAGGGCCCAGCCTAGTGACCCCATTACTTTATTTACCTCTGTAGAGGTCACACCTCCAAACAGTTGTGTTCTGGCTGCTGGGGGTCAGGACTCCAACACAGAACTTTGCAGACTCTGTTCAGCCCACAACAGTGGAGGTGGGAGGGGGGATGTGAGAGCCCCAGCTCCGCTAGCCCTGACCCCTCTTCCTGGAGGGTGTGCCCAGGGAGCCCCAGGCAGCCACTGTGCCCTGGGGCCCTCCCCTACGCGAGCCCCCCGGCTCCGTTTTCACCAGAGGGCCAGACTCCTCACCGTGCTGCTTGGCTGGCCTAGGCTGAACCGCCGCGCCCTCTCGTTCCAGGCACCTCTCGGCCATGCTGAGCTCCACGGCCCGCGCCAGGCAGGCCCCAGCCCCGGGCCCCCTGCACAGCCCTCGCTCTTGGTTCCTGCTCTGCGTGTTCCTGGCGTGTCAGCTGCTCATTAACTACATCCTCAAATAAGAGCCCGGTGGGGACGGCGTGGGCATTGTCTGCAGGACTAGGGAGCAGGGGAGGCCGAGCATCCCTCCCAGGCACCTAGCACTTTAAGCCAGCCCCATGGAGGCAGAGACTCCGTGAGCACGGCCCCCGTGGACAGAGGGACCCACGGCCGCAGGACAGCAGGAGGGACCTGGGGGGGTTGCCGCACGGGATACCCCTGGCGAGGCGCTGGCCTTTCCCACAGGGCCCTCCCCCCACGCTGGCCTTAATGCTGAAGCCAAATGCCACTCTCACCCTGGGCCACGCCCTCTGGCAGCCTTGCCTCATCACCCCCTCCCCAGGCAGCCGCAGGGGGGCTAATGGTCGAGGGACAGGACGGCCCGCCGGGCTCCAGGTGTTGCCCCTCGGCAGGGGTGAGTGGGAGGCTCTGAGGAGCAAGCCGGCACCCCAGGTCCTCTTGGGGGCCCAACACACACAGCGTTCCTTCCCGAGTCCCCGCCCACGCTGTCCTGGACGGGCTGCAGGTGGGCTCTGGGCGCCGGCTGGGCTGCGATGGGGCTTCCTTCTGCCCTCTGTGCTGTCTGCACGGTGGGGCCCAGTTCATACACTTCACAGGCCCGGCCCATCTCCCTCAGCGGGGACATGCCAAGCTGGGGCGGGCACAGGTGAGCGTGGGGTGCCTGGGGGGCATCCCTGCCTGGGCCCGAGGGGGGACACTTTATTCAGATGGATGCACGATCTTCCCTTCACACACGTTTTTAATAAACCCAATTGCAATATTTTAGGCAGGCTGCAAACAGTGTCTGTCAACTGGCCTCTGTTCCTGTGTCAAATGCCGTGTGTGTGTGTGTGTGTGTGTGTGTGAAGCTCTGCACATGCAGACACCGACGGGGCCGTAAATTAAGCTGTGGTGGTGCCACTTGAGCTGACCAGTTTTGTACCCGTGTTCTTGCCCCTCCTCCAGTTTCGGGACACGTCTCCATGCATGAAATAAACAGACGCACGTGTGTGCTGCCTTCTTGGGGAAATTCTGGAAACCAGTAGGGTTAGGGTGTCTCAGAGGAGAGATTCGATGCCAGCAGAAGCTGTTTGGGGCTGGAGGGGCCCAGGGAAGGGTCAAGGCCTTGAGGATAGAGGGAAGAAGTCTGGCGTGGAGGGGCGTGCAGTTTGCAGGAAGCAGAGAGAAGCAGTCTGCCGCCCCCCGCCCCACCTCTGGGGAGCCAATGCAGGAGGCCGGGGACCCGTCCAACAGCCGATGAGCCGGCTCAGGACACGGGGCTGCTGCCCACGGGGCACTCCAGGGGGCATTTGGTCTGGTCCCTTCCCCACAATCACGACCCACTCCCCCCCTCTCCAGCTGCCCCCAGGCAGCCCCTCAGTTCCACTGTGGCCACCGTTCCCAGTACTCCTGGCCACCAGGTCCAGGGGAGTGGGCTGGCCTTTGCTGGGACAGCCCAGGATGCCCCTGAAGGGGCGGGTGGGGGAGCTGCTGCAAACCACACCCCACAGTACAGGGAGACTGCAGCCTGGCCCCGACAGACAGGAACGATACAAGCGAGAGGCCGAGGGACAGGATGCACGTGGGCTGGGGCCGAGGAAGGGGCAGGTGTGCCCTGCCATCCCGCCCTCCCGCCCTCCCGCCTGCACCAGTCACATGGGACTCCCAGTACTCACTGAGAGCACTGTCCCCACTGGCACTGATCCCTACATGGCTCCACTCCCTGCGGGGGGCTGGGGGGATACTCTCCAGGTTGAAGTGATCTGCACCTTGCCACTGGGACAGGCTACTCTGGACCCGACGCCCTGGGCCACCTGTCTTGCACCCTGGACCCTTCAGGGCAGACTGGGTCACCCAAGTGCAGCCTGACCCACCAGCCCCTCCACCCCCTGCCCCCTGCAGCCTCGGAGTCTCCTCCACAGTTCTCTTCATATCTTTGGTAAACGGAGAATTTGTCTAAATCAACAATGACAAGAAAGCTGGGTGGGCATAGTCCCAGGGGAGCAGGTGGCCAGTGCCCAGACAGATGGTTACAACACGCTCCTGTGTCAGGCAGCTCCTCCAAGCAGTGAGGACCTGGACTTGGTCTCTGGGTCCATCAGGTCAACTCTTGGGCATCCAGATGCTGGTGGTGAAAAATCTAGAATGATGTGGGGTTCAGAGCTGTGCTTTGCACCCCCCACCCCACTCAGCACCCCCTTCCTGGCCCATCGACAGTGGCTGGCCTGCCTCCCAGGGCAGCTGGGCAGGAAAAGGATGGAATGGCGGTCTGGTCAGGGAGGGTGGAAACTCAAGAGGGCCTGGGGCCAGGGCCACACCCTGCCCTCTAGGTTCCCCAGAGCAGCAGGAGAAACTTACACTGTGACTGTCGCCTCACCTTGTCACCCTTGGGGGAACTGACAGCAACTTCTAGTAGAAAGACTTTCTAGCAGACGCGATCCGGTCCGTTCAGGGCTCAGAGGCTCAACAGCTGGCCGGCCCCTCCTGGAGCATGGGATTCTAGGCGGGGGTGGGGCGTGGGACGCTGGAGGAGGTGCAGGAGTGAAGGGGCCTGACGCCCCCTGTTGATGTGCCTGGCTTGTATCCTGCTCTCCGCAGGAACTGTCTCCTCCCCTTGAACCCCGCCCCCACCCCCTCCGTCCATCTCACCCCTCCCCCACTCATGTGGCTCCCACGGGCTGCAAGATGCCACCGGTTGAGGAGGAAGTGGAGACAGACTCGCTTTTCGCGGCTGCTCATTTCAGTTCAGTCGCTCAGTCGTGTCCGCCTCTTTGCGACCCCATGGAATGCAGCACTCCAGGCCTCCCCGTCCATCACCAACTCCTGGAGTTTCCTCAAACTCATGTCCGTTGAGTCGCTGATGCCATCCAACCATCTCATCCTCTGTCGTCCCCTTCTCCTCCTGCCTTCAATCTTTCCCAGCATCAGGGTCTTTTCCAATGAGTCAGCTCTTCGTATCAGGTGGCCAAAGTACTGGAGTTTCAGCTTCTGCATCAGTCCTTCCAGTGAATATTCAGGACTGATTTCCTTTAGCTTTGGTTGGATCTCGGCTGTCCAAGGGACTCTCAAAAGTTCTCCAATACCACAGTGCGAAAGCGTCAATTCTTCGGCGCTCAGCTTTCTTTACGGTGCAGCTGGGACAGCTCGCGGCTGCTTCTCGAGCCCAAGTCCTGGCCCCCAGAGCATTCGGGGGTAGGGCGCGGGAGCGCGCGGGAGGGCGGGAAGCCAGGCTGGCGGCGGCGCGCTCGCCAGGGAAGGGCTGCGTCTGGGGACCTGCGGGGGGCCGTGCAGACGCCCTCCCCGCCCCGCCCTCGAAAGAGACACCTAAACCTCGGGGCGGGCGGGGAAGGGCCGGCTCGGAGACCCCCAAGCCCGAAGCCCAGCCCGTGGCCCCGCCGCGGGGACGGCCAGGGCGACGCCTCAAGGCCTGGGTACCCGGGCGGGCGGCCGAGGGAGCGAGGAGCTTGGTACCGACCTCTCCGTCCTCCTGGGGCGGGGTCGCCGAGGCCCGAGCCGCGGGAGCTGTCAGGAGCTGCTCTGCGGGAGGCGCAACTGACGAAGGGCGGCACCGGGGCAGTACCTCGAAGCGAGCCGAACGCACGACGGGCGGCGCCCGCGCCCCTGCTATAAATGCCGCGCTCGGTCCCTCGAAGCACGAGGATGCCAGCGCTGCAGGCGGTGTTGCCGTGTCTCCTGCTCCTGAATCAGGTGGGACCGCGCTGCCGCGCCCGGCCTGGGCTGCGGGGCTCGGGTTGGGAGGACCCCGAGATCAGGGGAGGGGCGCGCGCCCCAGTGAGGCTGGCACTGGCAGGGGGACCCTAGAGGAAAACCGGATGAAGCGTGAGTTTTGAGTCAAGAAGGAAACCGGTAACACTCCGCACCCAGTTACCCAGCTGGAGGAGGTCGAAGCGGGGAATCTTTCCCACCCAAACCCCCAGGCAGTGCGGGGAGGGCGGGGGCCGGCGGGGAAGGGAGCCCGACAGGGGAGGGTGGGGGGTCGCAGAGAAGAGAGAGAGGCGGGGGGACGGAGGAGAGAAGGGACCGAGCGGGCAGGGGGGGCTTGCGGAGATTGTCTTTGCTTCTGGAGGAAGCAAAGGAATCCGTGGTGAGGAGCCCCCGCTCTCCCTTGAGAGTTTAGCCTGGTGTCCTGGCCCAGCTGGAGATCAGGCAGTTTACTGACCTCTCATAAAATTGGGTTTTTAATAGCGCCTGCCTATTCCAGCTTGACTTCCAAGATGAATTGAGTTATGATCATGTAGCTGAGAAACTGAGAAGGCAATGGCACCCCACTCCAGTACTCTTGCCTGGAAAATCCCATGGACGGAGGAGCCTGGTAGGCTGCAGTCCATGGGGTCGAGAAGAGTCAGACACGACTGAGCGACTTCCCTTTCACTTGTCACTTTCACACATTGGAGAAGGAAATGGCAACCCACTCCAGTGTTCTTGCCTGGAGAATCCCAGGGACGGGGGAGCCTGGTGGGCTGCCGTCTATGGCGTCACCCAGAGTCGGACACGACTGAAGTGATTTAGCAACAGCAGCAGCAGCTGAGAAAACCCCCACTACATCAGCACAGATGAGAAACCTGAACTTGTAGTGAAAATTTGTGGTTTTCTCTATCTGCAGGCAACCACTGATACCAATGTAGTTTCCACACAGGGCCAGGGGCCTCCAGGCTCCCAGTCCTGCAGCCCCGGGGAATACCGGCCAGTGGGCCGCTGCTGCAAGGCCTGCCCAGCCGGTAAGTCCTGGGTCCCATCCAATCCCGGGCAGGGTTCTTCCAACCCACGTCCCCAGGCCCTACCCAGGCCTGCAATGGGGGTCTATGTGTCTCTTTGCACTGATGGCCAGCGCATCCTGCAGCCCATCCTGGACTGGGGTCTTCCCCGTCTCCACGTGCTCTGCAAGAGGTGAGCCCTCCTGTGAGGGTCCACCTACTGTCCTCTTCCTGGCCCACTCTGCCAGCAGGGGCTGCACATTGAGCGTCCAGAAGCCTCGTAACTGTTTAGAATTCAAAGGATCCAGAAAAGCTGTTATATTCAGTTATGATTGCTTATGGCAAAAGAAGGCATGAATCAGTGTAGAGGTGGGTGGGTCCAGGATGTGGCACCATCTTCCAGCTATGCTCTCCCTGGTAGACAGCCAGGCCTTATTTAGCCCATACCCCTTGGGTGGCCTTGCATGGGCTTTGCTCACCTGAGCCAGCTGAGCAGGGTTTCCCCTGGGAGCCAGTCACAGCGGCATGGCTGCCCATCAGCATGCCAACAGCCCATGCGGCTGACCTTGAAGCCTCCGGAGGTCAAGGTGGTACAGTGTCGACCTGGGCTCTGAGCCTTCACAGTAAACCATGTGTTAGCCCGACCTGTCTGCCATGGTGTCTGTCAGCCCTCCGGTCCTTGCAGGGCAGCCTGGTGCGTTGTGTCATCTTTTCCAAGAGTGTGATACAATTGAGAGATTACTTTCATCAGAAGCGCCAAGACCTACTTTTTCCCATGTCCTCTTTGGAGCCACAAGTCCCAGGGCCTGCCTGGTGGGTGAGTGGCCGAGTTGCAGGCTCCGACCCCGCCCCTGTGTCCTTCCCAGGCCATCTTGTCGGTGAGCACTGTAGGAGGTCCCACTCCTGGGGACAGTGTCTGCCATGTCCACCCGGGACCTTTATGGAGAGGCTCAACGGAATGGAAGCCTGCTTCAAGTGCTCCACCTGCTCCAAGAGTGAGTCTGCAGCCAGAGCCCCTTCCTTGCCCTTCAATGCCCTTCAGTGCCCTTGCCCTTGAAGTCTGCCGCCCTTTGACCCAGTTGCAGTCAGGCCAGGAATGTGCCCTGAGAAGTCATTACGGTTGAGCCTACACATGCAGCCACGGACTGCTCTTCACCCACGAATATGTAGGGAAATGCTGAACACCTCTTCCCCCGGCATCTGAGAGAGGAAGGGTGATGTATCACAGAAGCCAGCCCTCAGCGGATACCGGAAGGATTTGGCCAGAGGAACTTTTATTGCTATAAAACACTATTTCCAAAGTGTCATGAAAATGGGTGGGAAAATGTAGAAAAAAACCACAGTTACGCATAGATCTGAAGTTCTAAACAATTCTTTTTCATTGTTAAATCTTTTTTTACCCCAGTTTTCAGGTTAATATTCAATTAGAGAAGTTTGAAAATACACACAAAGTGATAAGAAAAAAACTCAGCTCTCTGGGAAGAAACAGGTTTTCATGATGAAAAATTTCAAATGGGTACAGAAGTGGGAGGGCTAGGCAGAGGGCAGGTGTGTCTCCACCCTTTCCAAGGGAGCTGCAGATGCCATCGAGTTTCTCCCAAATCCAAGGGAGCTGCAGATGCCATCGAGTTTCTCCCAAATCCCGCAGGAGGCATTTTCTGAGAGGGAAGGTACCCTCCCTTCAGAAAAAGGAAGAGTGATTCTCTAACCTTCTGTCCACATTCAAAGTTCCTGGGATCCAGGGCTTCGCAGGGGGTGCTAGCGGTGAAGAACTTGCCTGCCAATGCAGGAGACAAAGTTCCTGAGATCCAGTGTTTCTTGGAACTTTTCCCTTGTTCATCTTTGGAGAAAGAGGTGGAAACTCTGTCCCCACAGGCCCCAGGGACTGACTGCCAGGGGTTTAGCTGAAGCTGGACTTTTCTGTGACCAAAATGCAACAGTCCCCCGAGCTCGGGGCTGCGCTAGGACATCAGTGTGCCTGCTGGCCTGGATTCCATGAAGCTGACAAGTGAACAAGCTACTGGGAAAAGCATTCTCCTGATTTTTTGTCTGCCACAAAGGGCTGCAATCCTGATAGTGTGGAGAAGCCAGTGAGTCAGATTAAACAGGGATCGGCCATAGCAGAGGGCTTCAGCCAGGGACAGTTCCCAGGGGCCTCTCTAGTGCGTGAGGAGGGGCTCAGGTTCCCAGGAGCTGAAGGGAGCTCAGGACAACAAGAATTAATATTCCCGGACCACTGTAGTGAACGGTGGTGGGCCTCACCCTGGTGATGGGTCTCACTCTGGTGATGGGTCTGCACGTCAGGACCACCTTGGGTGGAGGGCTGTGGGGGGCTTGATCTGTCTGGGACCCTTCTAGCAGCACCCTAGTCCTAGGCTTCTCCCTGGGGGTGGTGGGTGCAAGTGGGGAAGGAAACCCCTGGCCAGTTCAGTGCTCAGCTCACCTGGAGGCTGGGTGCATGTGGGGAAGGAAACCCCTGGCCCACAGGTTCAGTGCTTAGCTCACGGTGGGCTTCCCTGGGGGTTTCCCTTCAAAACACAGCATGGAGTCCCATGAACCACCCCTGACGGAACCCCCTGTTCCCTGGGAACCCCCCCCCCCCCCCCCCCCCGCGTCCCCACCCAGACCTCCCTCTGCCCCCGGCCCCCCGCCCCCGACAGCCACCTCCCGTCCCCCAACCCGACACCCCCCTACACAGACAGCCCCCCACCCCACCCCCCCCCACCCCCGCCGCTCCCCCGTTTCGCGGACTCCCTGACCAACTCCCGTCTGTCCGGCTCTGCAGATGAGGAAGTGTTAGAGGAGTGCACGCCGACCCACGACAGAGTGTGCCAGTGCCGATCGGGCTATTTCTACGCCCACGTGGGATCCTCTGAAAGCTGCAGCCCGTGTAGCACGTGGGTGATCCTGCTCGGGGGCCCTGGGTGGGGGAGGGGGCCCTGCGCCGGGGAGGGGGCCGTGGTCCCTCCCACCCTGTGTGCTCAGCCCAGCCGCAGCCCCGCCCACTCGGGGCGCGTCTTCGCTCCCCTCTGCTCACCTCCCCCTGGTGAGGGTTGTCTCCCTCCGGGTACTGCCTATTGTGGAAGCTCTATTTTCTCTGCTTCTTTCTGCCTTCGCAGATTTCTCTGCCTGCCTTTTCCTGATTCATGCCCCCCCTACCTCTTGGCACCACACTTTCTCCAGACCCTCTCGATCACGCTCTGTCATAACCTGCCATGAACACGAGGCCCGCGGTCATCAGCTAAACTCACCACGCTGCCTCCACCCTCTTGGGTTCTGCTCCCACCTGCCTCCGCCCTGCTCTGCTCCCTAGATGTGTCTAAGGGCATCACCCTTCCCATCATAGCCGAGGAGAAGATGCCGGGCCAGGCGGGAAGGCTGCCTGTGGGGAAGGCCGTGCTCCGCCCTCAGGTTATGCGGGCATCTCCCCTCTGCTTCAGGGCGCTGCTCCGGGGTGCTCTGGCACCTGCTTGCTGGGGAACCGCTAGTGTCTGGGCGCCGCGGTGTAGGCGGGAGTCAGGGCTCACGTGCCTGCTGTGGGCGGGGCTGGCTCAGTCACCTGGAGGCCGGAAGGGCCGGCCTAAGGGGGTTTCGCTTGCCTGCAGCTTCCTCAGCGTTTTCCGCTCTGTGATCCGAACTTTGGGGTCGAAGAATAAACGTGGTTTGTTCCCAGAATAGGGTGGGGACCTGGGGGATGGGTTCACGCAGGGTCCAGGACATGACTTCTAGAGAAAACCACAGTCATCACGACGCAGCGCAGCGCCCAGAGCAGGGAGGCTGGAGGGCAAGTGAACAAGTCATCCTCCGTCTTGACAAACCCACCTGGGAATGAACACCGCTACAGTGGGGGATGATAAGCCTGTAATTTGCAGCCACTGGGGCAGAACTTTGGGTTCCTGAGCCTGTGTTAAAAGCAGGGCCAATTCCTTTTTCCTTGGTCCACATGCCTACCAGCAAGGCAACAAATATTCACAGAAAAGGAAAATCCGTAAACCTTCCTGCCAGTGAGACAGAGGGCATGCCGTATGTGATGCTGGTCCCCTGGGGTGAGGCTACGCTGCCCTCCCCATCCCCCCGCCCCGAGTTCCCCTCATGTGGGTGCTGCCTGCCAGGGCCCTGCTGGGCGCAGGGAGAGCCTCCCTCCTGTGGGTGACAACCATGGCCGAGGGATGGGCTGTGCAGATGAGGCAGGAGGGAGGAACCCTACTGGCGTCTCTCTCCACCCAGGTGTCCCGCAGGGCACGTCATCGTCCAGAGCTGCAATGCTACGTCGGACACGGTGTGCCGTCTGCCGGCCCTAGGTAAGAGTCATCCTTTTTTTTCTTTTTAAACCCTGTATCTTTTTTAAAGAGATGGAATTCACATAACGTGAAATTAACCACTTTTAAGTAAACAACTTGGTGGCACTCAGTGCGCCGCCTCCGTCTAGACCCAGCATCCACAAGACCCCCAAGGACTCCCTCCACCCCTCAGCCCTGGCCAAGACGGACCTGGTTTCTGTCTCCAGACCAGCCTTTTCCGGGCATTTTCTACAAATGCACGTGTCTTACACGTGTATCACTTTTGTCTCCGGATTCCTGGCTGCAGCACAGCATTTTCAAGCTCCATCTGTATTGTCACCTGGTTGGGGCTTCCGTTGTTTTTGTGGCTCTGTGAGATTCAGGTAATAATACGGATGTACATGAATAATATAAATGTACCAATTTTATTAGTCATTCATCTGTTTGCACTGTTACATTTAGAATCAGTCGGTTCATTTCACTCAGTCGTGTCCGACTCTTTGCGACCCCATGGACTGCAGCACACCAGGCCTCCCTGTCCATCACCAACTCACAGAGCTTACTCAAACTCCTGTCCATTGAGTCGGTGATGCCATCCAATCATCTCAACCTCTGTCATCCCCTTCTCCTCCTGCCTTCAGTCTATCCCAGCATCAGGGTCTCTTCCAAAGAGTCAGTTCTTCGCAACAGGTGGCCAAAGTACTGGGGTTTCAGCTTCCGCATCAGTCCTTCCAATGAATATTCAGGACTGATTTTCTTTAGGATGGACTGGTTGGATCTCCTTGCAGTCCAAGGGACTCTCAAGAGTCTTCTCCAACACCACAGTTCAAAAGCATCAATTCTTGGGCGCTCAGCTTTCTTTATAGTCCAACTCTCACATCCATACATGACCACTGGAAGAACGACATGGACTTTGTTGGCAAAGTAATGTCTCTGCTTTTTAATACACTGTCTATGTTGGTCATAACTTTTCTTCCAAGGAGCAAGCATCTTTTAATTTCATGGCTGCAGTCACCATCTGCAGTGATTTTGGAGCCCAAGAAAATACAGTCTCTCACTGTTTCCAGTGTTTCCCCATCTATTTACCCTGAAGAGATGGGACCAGATGCCATGATCTTAGTTTTCTGTATCTGAAAAGCCAAGTTTTTCACTCTCCTCTTTCACTTTCATCAAGAGGCTCTTTAATTCTTCTTTGTTTTCTGCCATAAGGGTGGTGTCACCTGCATATCTGAGGTTATTGTTATTTCTCCAGGCAATCTTGATTCCAGCTTGTGCTTCATCCAGTCTGGCATTTCTCATGATGTACTCTGCATAGAAGTTAAATAAGCAGGGTGACAATATACAACCTTGACATACTCCTTTCCCAATTTGGAACCAGTCTGTTGTTCCATGTCCAGTTCTAACTGTTGCTTCTTGACCTGCATACACATTTCTCAGGAGGCAGGTCAGGTGGTCTGGTATCTCTTTAAGAATTTTCCAGTTTGTTGTGATCCACACAGTCAAAGGCTTTGGCATAGTCAATAAAGCAGAAGTAGATGTTTTTCTGGAACTCTCTTGCTTTTTCCATGATCCAGAAGATGTTGGCAATTTGATCTCTGGCTCCTCTGCCTTTTCTAAAACGAGCTTGAACATCTCGAAGTTCACAGTTCACGTATTACTAAACCCTAGCTTGGAGAATTTGAGCATTACTTTGCTAGCGTGTGAGATCAGTGCAATTGTGTGGTAGTTTGAGCATTCTTTGGCATTGCCTTTCTTTGAGATTGGAATGAAAACTGACCTTTGCTGTGCGGCCGCTGCTCCAGAGACATTTAAAATAAATAGACGCATAGTCCTCCGGCCAGGGCTGTTCTTTCAATAAGCCCTTCGGTCGGTCGCTTCCGTGTCCCGGGCGGGTCGGAAGGCTGCAGTGCCCTGGTGCAGGAGTCTCTCCGCGGCCTGTCTCTCTTCCTTTGGTTACACTCTGGGGGTGGAAGTGGTGAGTCTGTCTCTATTTTATCCTGTGGCTGCTGACCTCATGGGGTCTTCTGTCTTTCCCCTTCAGAGAGGAGACACCAGTACTTTCTGCTTGGAAGCTTGGCCTTTGTCTTAGTCATGACGAGCCTGTGTTTCTGGGTCAGAAAACGAGCTGGACTCCCTAACAGTATAAGAGCACCCATGCCTGACCTCTGGCAGGGGCCAGCGACCACGTGGGGGAGGCTGAGTTCCAAGGACCAGGCCCATCGTCAGGGCCACCTGGTCTCCACGAGCTGGGCGGGGTCCTTGCACCCTGAACAAGCCCCTGCCTGGAACCTGGCACAGAGCTGTCAGCAGCTAGGCCAGGGCTGTGAGATGGAGGACCGGGGCGTAGCCACCCCGGCCCCTGAGGCAGCGGGTGTCGGAGGCCCAGGCCAGCCTCGGGGCCAGGCCGTGTGCGGGGCAGGCTCCGAGGGGACGCTGCAGGATCCCAGTAGTGGAGCCCAAGCCTCTTGGAAGGTTCTAGAAATAGCGGGGCCAGACGGCTGTGGGAAGGGAGGCGTGCCAGGCTCACTCCTGGGCGTCCCTGACAGGATCCCTGGGCCGGGGGAGGGACGCAGGGCACGCCAGCGGTGCAGGAGCCCTGGGGACTAGAGTAGAACCTCTTGCCCCTGGCTAACAGCACATCTGCTGCCTGTCTTCACAGGAGACGCTGAATGCATGGAGATGGTGAGCACGGTCCCAGGCCGGGGTGTGCCTCCTCCCTCAGCCCGAGCTCCATGCAGGTAGCCCCAGCTCCCCTCCCCTGGCCCCCATGGAGCCTTCCAATGCCTACGCTTTCCCTCCTCTTGATTCAGCAGGAGCCACGGGCCCTGAGTTGGAGAAATCTTTGATTCAGTTCACAACGGGCACCCAAGCCGCCCAAACGCTCTGTGTCCTGGCAAAGGCACCCGAACACTCGATCAGGGCAGAGCTGCGACCAGACCCGACCCATCGGCCCTGCTTCATTCTCTGCAAACCTGCCCTGCCTGAGCCTCCTTGGGACTCTCTTCTCCCCGGGGTCGGGGGACACCTGCTAAATCACACCTGTTAAAATATTTTCTTGTGTTTTTAGCTGCCTCAAAACTCAGTATCCAGCATGCCCTCAAATCAGGACGAAAGCGCAGAGTCTTCAGTACCTACGAGGGGAAATCTAAACCAGCCCGAACACATCGTGGACATCCCGACTGAGGCCCCTGCCATCACCAGGGCCCTGCAGAGCCTGGCGGATGTCAACAGCCCACAGGCTGTGGCAGGTGAAGGAGCCCGGGCCCCAGAGTGGTCCCCACAGCCCGACCCCCCTTCCCCCGCTGGACCCGCGGAGACGGCCAAGCTCCCCGCAGATCTGGAACAGGTAGGACGGTTGTGAGTGTGGAAGTTAAGAGAGATGACAACAGCGTCTGTCCCAGCGAGGCTTCTCTCCCAGAGTTTGTCGGCAGGGAAACCCCTGCGGATATCCAAACCCTGATTTCAGGGGGGACCCTGTGTGCCCCGAGGTCCCCTGTGCTGGCCGCGCCCGCCTCTGGGGAGCAGCAGAGCCTGGCCCGGAGGCCGCGTGTGCTCCTGGCGGTCCCCACAGTGGGGCTCAGGCAGTGTCGCTCCGCCAGCCCTGCTTGGTGTCCTCGCTCTGCCAGGACCAGGGGGCAGAGGGGCAGGTCCCTGTCCTTGGCTGCTTAAAACCACAGACACACACTGTCTTACCACCTGGGGGCCGGGAGTCTGAGATGGAGATTCACAGGCCTGGTCCCTCCAAGGTGCCCAGAGGGTCCTTCCTGCCCTCTCCCAGCTTCCAGTGGTCGCTGGTGGCCCTTGGCTGGTAAACCTATCCCTCCAGTCTCTGTCGCGGTCGTCCCATGTATCTGTGCCTGTCTCTCCTCTCTTGGGAATAAGTTGCTGCAGTTTGAAGCCACTCAGACAAGGGTGACATGTTCTGGAACCACTCACTGTGACACTGTGCAAGCTCCCCTCCATCTGCTGGCCCCTGTGACTTTGTCTGTGGTGTCCTTTTGTGAACAGAAATCTTGGTGTCAGTGGAATCGGGTGCATCAGGTTTGAGACTCACCAGCCGTAGGTTTTGTGTCTTGTTTGAGAAGCGCTTCACACGCCCCCGCCACAGGTCCCCAGTGCTGACCTGCGTCTTCCTACCCAGCTCTTTGGTTTTTGGTTTTCATTTGCATGTTCGATGCACATGGACTTCCCTTCCGTGTACTGTATGAGGTGAGTGTGAAAGTTGCCCAGTCGTGCCTGACTCTTTGCGACCCCATGGACTGTATAGTCCATGGAATGCTGCAGGCCAGAATGCTGGAGTGGGTAGCCTTTCCCTTCTCCAGGGGATCTTCCCAACCCAGGGATCAAACCCAGGTCTCCCGCATCGCAGGCAGATTCTTCACCAGCTGAGCCGCCAGGGTGGCTGAGCCCCTAAGACGTGAGGTAGGAATCCACATGTACACTGGGCGCCTGGCCTCCATGGGGACACAGCCAGAGCACGCGTGCACACCAAGTCCTTAGTGTACATTAGGGCATACCCATTGTGTTGTACATTCTACAGGTTTAGACAAATGCTTAGGCCACGTTTCTACATTTACAGGGTCACAGAATGATTCACCATCCGAAGGTCTCTTACGGTTATATGTAAATACATTAATTCACTTATCCATCCCTCCCTCTCCCCCCAACCCCCAGTAACCACTGATCCTTTTACGGGCTCCATCATTTTGCTTTTTCTCAGAATGTCACGGAGTTGGAACTATAACCAAGCAGGACCCTAAGGCCTTCCTAGAACAGACCCACCCCCAGGCACCATGTCCTCTACCTGTTCTCTACGCGGCGCCCTGTGTCACCTGTCTTGCATCCTGGACCTTTCAGGGCAGACTGGGCCACCTGAGTGCAGCCTGACCCACCAGCCCCTCCACCCCCCACCCCCTGCAGCCTCGGAGTCTCCTCCAGAATTCTCTTCCTGTCCTTGGGAGGCCGAGAACTCGTCTAAATCAACAATGAAAAATGACAGGAAAGCTGGGTGGGCATAGTCTTAGGGGAGCAGGTGGCCAGTGCCCAGACAGATGGTTACGACACGCTCCTGTGTCAGGCAGCTCCTCCAAGCAGTGAGGACCTGGACTTGGTCTCTGGGTCCATCAGGTCAACTCTTGGGCATCCAGATGCTGGTGGTGAAAAATCTAGAATGATGTGGGGTTCAGAGCTGTGCTTTGCACCCCCCACCCCACTCAGCACCCCCTTCCTGGCCCATCGACAGTGGCTGGCCTGCCTCCCAGGGCAGCTGGGCAGGAAAAGGATGGAATGGTGGTCTGGTCAGGGAGGGTGGAAACTCAGGAGGGCCTGGGGCCAGGGCCACACCCTGCCCTCTAGGTTCCCCAGAGCAGCAGGAGAAACTTACACTGTGACTGTCGCCTCACCTTGTCACCCTTGGGGGAACTGACAGCAACTTCTAGTAGAAAGACTTTCTAGCAGACGTGATCCGGTCCGTTCAGGGCTCAGAGGCTCAACAGCTGGCCGGCCCCTCCTGGAGCATGGGATTCTAGGCGGGGGTGGGGCGTGGGACGCTGGAGGAGGTGCAGGAGTGAAGGGGCCTGGCGCCCCCTGTTGATGTGCTGGGCTCTACCCTGCTCTCCGCAGGAAGGAGGGGGCTCACCCCCTCGAATCCTCTCATCCATTGGAGGGCATCCCACCCACGTGGCTCTAACCTGCAGCTCGGAGGATCCGGGGGGTCGAGGAGGGAGGGGAGACACGTGAGGTTTGCAGCAGCCTCCGAGCACTCGCCGGAGCCCCTGGGGCATCTGGGCCCGAGGGCGCGCGCGCCGCGGGGACCGCCTGGGCTGGGCTGGGGGCTGGGGCCTGGGTCCCCGGGGCGTGCAAGCGGGGATTGGTGGCGCGGGCAGGGAAGAGAAGGGCCGATGTACGTGACCCTCACCCCACCCGCGCGCCCCTCATCCCACCCCCGCGTCGCTTTCGCTGGGCTTGGCGAGAAGCAGAAAGGGCAGTTCTCTGCTGCTGCTGCTGCTGCTGCTGCTGCTGCTGCTGCTGCTGCTGCTGCTAAGTCGCCTCAGTCGTCTCCGACTCTGTGCGACCCCATAGATGGAAGTCCACCACGCTCCTCCGTCCCTGGGATTCTCCAGGCAAGAACACTGGAGTGGGTTGCCATTTCCTTCTCCGGACGGTTCTCTAGAACTCCGCAAACCGGAACCCCGCTCGCGATTGGGCGCGGCGGTGTCACGCGCCGGAGGGGGCAGTGCCCACGTCTGCCTTGAATTGGTCGCGCACTGCCTCGGCAGCGCCACAATGCCCGGGATGCGCGCTGTGTTCTTGTGCCGGATCCTGATTGAGGTGGGACGGCAATGGCGGGGCCCGGGGCCTGCGCTGCGGGGCTCGGGGTGGGGAGACCCGGGGGTGCGGGGAGGACGGTGTGCCGGGGCGCGCGCCCAAGTGAGGCTGGCACCGGCAGGGGGACCCTAGAGGAAAAACTTGGACGAAGCGTGAGTTTCCTCATAAAGGAAACCCAATACCCAGCGGGGAATCTTCCCCATCCTGAGCCCCATGCGGGGTCCAGCCTGCTGCACCCCCTCTGCCTGCCGGGGAGCGCTGCGGGGGCTGGCGGAGAAAGGGCGGGGTGGGGGCCGGCGAATGGGCGCGGGGCGGTGGGGCGACGAACGGCGCACAGGAGACCGGCGGAGATGGGAACGGGGGAGCTGGAGGAGAAGGGGGCGGCGCGGGGAGGGGAGCCCGGCGGAGATGAGCGCGCGGGTGCGGTGGGGTGAGGAGGTGGGGTGAGGAGGTGGGGTGAGGAGGTGGGGTGAGGAGGTGGGGTGAGGAGGCGGGGGCGGGCGGCGGTGAGACAGCGGAAACTGACCGCACCTTGCCTGCCAGCCGCGGCCTCAGCACTGCACGCGGTCCAAGTCGTTTTAAGTTTTAAAAGCTCACGCTGACTTCATTGTGCTTTGGCCCCAGGGAGGATGCTTCGGTGCCTTTTCTTCTGCCTCTTGGCCAGGCATAAATCTTTCTTGGTGAAGTATCTGTTTTAATCTTTTGCTCATTAAGTTTTTTTTTTTTCTTCTGATTTTTCAGTTTTAAGTATTCTTCACGTGCTTTGGATATAAATCTTTGATCAGATAGACCCTTTTAGAAGGTTTTGTCCAAATTTGTGGCTGGTCTTGTCATTCTCCTAACCGTATCTTTTGTAGAAATTTTCTGTTTTGATGAAATCCAGTTGATCACTTTGTCCCTCGGTGACTGTGCGTTTAGCCTCCTGTTTTCTCCTAGGTTTTCTCCCAGCAGTTCTTATAGTGATATCTTTTATTTTTAAAATTTTTATTTTATTTTTGGTTGTGCTCCCCCTTGTGGCTCAGCTGGTAAAGAATCTGCCTGCAAGGTGGGAGACCTGGGTTTGATTCTTGAGTTGGGAAGGTCCCCTGGAGAAGGGAAAGACTACCCACTCCAGTATTCTGACCTGGAGAATTCCATGGGCTGTATAGTCCATGGGGTCGCATCACTGACTCAATGAACATGAATTTGAGCAAGCTCCAGGAGATGGTGAAGGACAGGGAAGCCTGGCGTGCTGCAGTCCATGGGGTCACAGAGAGTCGGGCCTGACTGAGCAACCGAACAATAACAGCAAGGGTCTAGCTGCATTTTTTTTGCATGCAGATGTCTAGTTTTCTCAATACCGTTTCTTCGAAAGACTGTTCTTTCCCCATGAAATGGTCTTGGTGCTCTTGTCAAAAATCACTTGACCACATACGTGAGGGCTTGTTTTGGACTCTGTTCTATTCCAGATATTTGTCTTATGCAAGTTCCTAAATGGAAACCCACTCCAATATCCTTGCCTGGTAAATCCCATGGACAAAGGAGCCTGGTAGGCTGCAGTCCATGGGGGCGCGGAGTCGAACATGACTTAGCAACTAGACAACTGTTTTGATCATTGTATCTTTGCAGTAAGTTTCAAAATCAGGAAGTGTAAGTTCTCTAACTTTGTTGCTCTTTTTTTTTTTTTTCAAAACCCTTTTGGCTATTCTGCGTCCCTTGAGACTCCATATGAATTTCTGTGTGAATTTTCCTTTGTGCAAAAAACATTCATTGGGATTTTGAAAGGGATTCTGTTGAATCTTTCAATCACTTGGCATGGTACTGACGTCTTCACAGTGCTGAGTCTTCCAGCCAATGAACACGGGGTGTCCTTATACTTGCTATGTTTTCTTTAAGGACTATTTATACTTGTCTGTGTACATCTTTCACCTTGCTTCTATTCATTTTTCACCGTTGTATGTATTTTGATGCTATTCTTTCCGTTGCTCACTTCAGTGCATTGAAGTGCATTTAATTTCTTGTGTTGGTTTTGTTCCCTGTAATTTTGCTAAATTTATTTTTGATTGCTAACAATTTTTTAATGTCACAAAATGACATATTTATGTTCTGTGCATAAAACATAGACAAATAATTGCTTTATACATTTGCCTTTAAAATGTGTAGGAAAGTGGGGCTTCCCAGGTGTCTCAGTGGTAAAGAATCTGCCTGCCAGTGCCAGAGATGCAAGAGACTTGGGTTCGATCCCTGGGTCAGGAAGAACCCTTGGAGGAGGAAACTGCAACCCACTCCAGTATTCTTGTCTGGAAATACCAAGGGCAGAGGAGCCTGGTGGGCTTCAGTTCATAGGGTTGCAGAGAGTTGGGCATGCACATACAGCAAGGAATGATGAGGGTCACCAAAAAAAATAATTGTGTGGGAAATAAACGTTGAGTTACACAGCAATATTATAACACTGCCTTTTATAATGTCTGTGCATTTACCCTTTTTCTTTTCGTGTGGCCTTGAGTTACTGTGTAATGTCCTTTTGTTTCAACCAGACTGACTTTAGCATTTCTTCCAGGGCAGGCTGCATATCCGCAAACTCCCAGTATTGCTGGATACAGAATTCCAGGGAACAATATTTTTGTTTGTTTGTTTTAGCATCTTGAATGTATCAAGCATATTGCCATCTTGAAGCCGTGGTTTCTGATGGGACATCTAGTAATCTGATTGAGGATTCCTATCATTTATCTTGCTGATTTCAAAATTTTCTTTGTCTTTGGACAGTTTGATTATACGTCTCAATGTGACTCTCTTTGAATGCATCCTACTGAGAGTTTGATTGGCCTCTTAGATTTATATCCTGTATCGAATGTAGGCTGTTTTAGGCCGTCATTCCTTCTAATAATGTCTCTGCCCCCATTTTCTCCCTCCCTCCTCCACCGGGGCCTCACAGCTCGTGTGTTGGCTCCCCTGACGGGGGGCTGTAGGTACTCTAAGTGGTGTTTGGTGTTTTGAATCTTTTTTCCTTTCGGTTATCAAATGTCTTGCCTTAATGTTCTCTGACTCTGTCTTTGCCTGCTCACATATCCTTTCGAATCCCTCTAGTGAATTGCCCGTTTCAGTTGCTGCACTGTTTCACTCGAGGTTTTCCTGGTAACTTCCTTTTCCGCTTCCTCTGTTTTTGTTGATCTCCTTATTTTGTTCATGTATTGTTCTGCTGACTTTCTCCCTGTTCCTTTGGCTCCTTAAGTATGTTTAAGACAGTTTTAGAGTTTTGTTTAGTAACTCTGCCCTCTGGTCTTGCTCAGGAATGGCTTCTATGGGGTTTGTTTTTTCCTTCGAGCAGGCCGTGCTTTCCTGCTTCTTTGAGTACCTTGTGATGCTTTTGATGAAAATGGGAGGGGGCGGGGAACTGGTGCTGGTGGGTCTGCAGACCACCTTCAGATTTTTCCCAGTGAAGTCCTCGAGTAGAGTTGAGTCTTGCCTAAGCCTCTCTTTATCCTTTTTAATTTAACTTTAAAAAAGCAGCTTTCTTGACAAATAATGCACATATCAGGGCTTCCCTGGCGACACCTGTTCGATCCCTGATCTAGGAAGGTTCCACATGCCACAGGAAAGCTAAGCCTGAGTGCCACATTACTGAGCCCACGCTCTAGAGCCTGTGCTCTGCAATGAGAGACGCCGCTGCAGCGGGACGACCATGCGATGCTGCGGGACGACCATGCGCTGCAGCCAGAGAGCAGCCACCATGGGCAGCGACCAGAGAAAGCCCACGTGCTGCGGGGAGAACCCAACGCAGCCCCAAATAACTAACGAAATAAAACGCACACGTCATACAATTTCACCCCTTTAAATACTTTTTTTTTTTTTTTACTATTTTCATGATCTGTGTAACCATCACCACCGTCTATTTTAGAACATTTTTCCCCTCAAAGAAATCCCTTTTTTTTAATCAACCTCTGTCTCCCCATTTTGTTTCCCTGGTGGCTCAGAAGGTGAAGAATCCGCCTGCAGTGAGGGAAACC
Organism: Bos indicus x Bos taurus; assembly: GCF_003369695.1. Lineage (NCBI taxonomy): Eukaryota > Metazoa > Chordata > Mammalia > Artiodactyla > Bovidae > Bos > Bos indicus x Bos taurus. Next base: position 2,647,195 of record NC_040104.1, on the reverse strand, counting down.
TCAGTTCGATCCCTGGGTTGGGAAGATCCCCTGGAGAAGGGCTTGGCAACCCTCTCCAGTATTCTTGCCTGGAAATCCCATGGACAGAGGAGCCTGGCGGGCTACAGTCCTTGGGGTCGCAAAGAGTCCAGCACGACTGAGCGACTGACCACATCTCCCCATCTCCCCTCCGCCCTAAGCAACCACTAACCTACTCTTTGTCCCTAGTTTCCCGATTCTAAATGGTTCACATGAATGAAATCACATAATACACGAGCTTTATGACTGACTTCTTTTACTTGGCATGAGATTTTCAAGAGTCATTCATGTTTTTCAAGGCTCATCCATAGTATTCCATTGTATGGATTTATCCCATTTTGTGTAACTTTTAAACAAATCTGTAGGTAGAACTGTAGATGAAAAGAAACTGCTGTATCCATTTCTTCCCCTGTACGTAATGGTCCGCTCCCCCTCGCTGGCAGTTCCAGCAGTTTCGGTCGTTGTTCAGGCGCTAAGTCGTGTCCAAGTCTTTGCAACCCCGCGGACTGCAGCACACGAGGCTTCCCCTGTCCTTCACTATCTCCCGGAGTTTGCTCAAACTCATGGCCACTGAGTCAGTGATGCCATCCAACCATCTCATCCTCTGTCGTCCCCTTCTCCTCCATCTTTCCCAGCATCAGGGTCTTTTCCAGTGAATCAGCCCTTGCTGTCCGGTGGCCAAAGTACTGGATCTTCAGCTTCAACAACAGTCCTTCCAAAGGGTAGTCAGGGTTGATTTCCTTTAGGATTGACTGGTTTCTCTCTTTTGTCCAAGGGCCTCTCAAGAGTCATCTCCAGCCCCACAGCGTGACAGCGTCAGTTCTTCGTTATGGTCCAAGTCTCACATCCATTTGTTTGTCCTCCACCCTGAGAGTAACAGGCATAGATTATTTATCTCTTAAAAATTTCAAAATAATTGGTTTATCCTCTGAAGCAGTCCGAAGTATATTTCTTCAGAAAGTAAAATTTCACTTTTGTGAGAACCTTCGTCTTGACACACTCCTCATCTTGATTGCGTTTCTTCGCATCCTGTCCTAACTGCCTTTGGGCTGTTTATTCCTCTCTCTCTCTCTCTCTTTTCTTTCCCAGCCTGTGGGATTAGTTCCCCTACTAGGGTCAGACTCCCCTCGCCCGCATTGGCAGCTCAACTCTTAGCCTGGGAGTGCCGAGGAAGTCCTGTCTCTGACTCCCTTGACCTGTCGCTGTTGCCGGGTCATTACTGCAGAGTCTACCTCGGCAGGAGAATTTGCGTGACCAAGCTGGTGAGAGGCTCCACCGGCTCGTTTAACGGTGCGTCCTTACCGAAAGCACCCTCTGTTCAGTTGCTCGTTGCATGAGTTGAATTTTTCAAAAGATGAATGAGCTCATATTTAACCTCCCTGGAACTAGCTCTTTATTCTGTAGCCTTAGCACGGTCAAACGGCACGGACCGATCGTATAATAGCGTGTTTCTCAATTGGGGTTCATCTCATGGCTTCTCATTTACAGTGAACATACTGCCCCGGTGGTGGTGTGCTGTGCTCTAGCGGCTTAGTTCAGGTGGTGGTCGCCAGGCTTCTTCGCTGTGAGGTCACTGTCTTCCCTGTGTTGTTACTAAGTATCTTATGTGGAGTTGCTTTGAAATCATGCAACTATTCTTTCCTCTCATACTTTCATTTATGAATGTTAGCATTTATTGATGATTCTTGCCTGAGAGAAGAATCATCGTTTACTTTTTTTGTAAAGTAGATTTTCTTCTTTATTTTATTTATTTTTTATTATTTTTAAAATTTACAATATTGTATTGGTTTTGCCATATATCAACATGAATCCGCCACAGGTATACGTGTGTTCCGCATCCTGAACCCTCCTCCCTCCTCCCTCCCCGTACCATCCCTCTGGGTCGTCCCAGTGCACCAGCCCCAAGCATCCAGTATCGTGCATCGAACCTGGACTGGCAACTCGTTTCATATATGATAAAAAGCTATCCAAATACTTTTTCTCTGTGACTTTTTGCTTCATTTTTACTAAGGTGAAAAATAAATCAGAAAAAAAAATACAAATAGAGTCTTTGCCATTGGGGGCAAAAAAAAAAAAATGGATCTGGGAAGACAGGGCATAAGGGAAGCAGAAGTCGGAAAAGAAAGGGAGAAAAGAAATCACACAGAGAAAATGTGATATCAGGAACAGAAAAGGAGATGGTAGAAATTGACTGAGAGTACGAAGCCAGTGCATATAAATAGGCTAAACTCATTTATGAATTATCAGGATGAATTAGAAAAGTCTAGCGATGCGGCGTTGTTCAGAGTTATACCTAAGAGACAGTCTTACAGCAGAAACACAGCGTCCTGCAGTGCAGGCGGACAGACAGAGGTATGAGCCAGGCGTATTCTCACTCACAGCCTTGTCACAGTCAGATTGGAGAGCGTGCAGGCTAGAAAGCGTCCACGACTCAGTGACCAGAGGGAGAAGCCTCAGAGGAAATAACCGCGGATCCTGCATTCTACTCCTCCCCTGTGATAGGATCGCTCTAGTACAGAATTAACCACACTGACCACACCTGGAAAGGAGACCGCGGTCCAGGCCCTGTGAGCCTCTGTCAGCACATTTTCACCAACCTGTCAATATATAATCTTGCTTTACGTGTGTCTCTGTTTAAAGACATCTGATTTAATATATACTTAATTCACTAACTGGGAACTCACAGCCAGTGGCACTGTATGGGCTGCCTGTACAAAGTTTAAGATGCCTTTTGTCTACATATGTAGACACATCCAGCCTTCTGTCCTTCAGAACACCAGGTGAGACTGGCCAGGAGACCTTGCTTTTCTTTCCTTTTTGCCAAGCCACACGGCATGCTTGATCTTAGTTCCTCGGCCAGGGATAGTACATGCGCCCCCCCTGTGGTGGAAACGCAAAGTCTTAACCGTTGGCCCCTAGGGGACCATTTTAAACGTCAAAATCACCAACCAAAGACATGAAAACCAGGTGCAGAAATTCTGCAGTTTACACTGAGAGCTGGCAGAGGAAGGCAGCAGCGCCTGAACTGGACCTGTGTTTCCAGGATGTGTTGAGGACAGACTCTTGCCCTTCTGTGCACGTCCAGGAAGGCATCAGGGGTCTTGACGTTGGGGTAACGAACACATTTCAGCATGTAGGCACGTTCAAAAACACAGAATTCAGCAAACAATTGAGGCTCAACTGTCCTAGAGAAACAGACGTGAAACCGTATGTAAACAGTAACACCTCAAAGTACAGAAAGCAAAGAATGACGTAATTACACGGTGAAGTCTAGAGCCCACAGACGTGGTACGAGAGCTTAGTATACCTCAAAGCCAGAAGTCGAGCAGGATAGGAAATCGGTGCAGATTTGCAGTTACTGGGACCTTGTGATCGATGGGCTCCGGTGTGTCCGCGCGTATGCACATTCATGGGCACAATGATGCACACATTCAGATACAGACGCTCAGATCCCCGTTCCCAACACAGACGGTCTCCTCGCTTGACAAACTCTTGTGCACCTGCTGAAAACATGAACTGTATGCTAGAAGAAGATCAAAGACTCACTAAATTCCAAAGGCTCACGACCACAAAAGGTCTACTTCTGACCAGGCACAGGGAATAGACGTTAGCCACAGAGGTATCAACAGATCCACACGCACCTGAGGATGAAAGAGCGTATTCCCCACACAACCCTGCTCCGTACTGCGAGTGGAGCAGCAGGGAGCCCGAGGAAAGTCCCCGGCCTGAGCCTGCCCGACGACGTCCCCTCCCTAGGGAGGCCGTACCCCGGGGGAGCTGACACTCCCTGCTCAGGGGTGTCGGTGTCTGCTCCCATCAGGAGCGGAGACATCTGAAATGCCCGTGTCCCCTCTCTCATTGAAGGTGGCTGTGGCAACAGGGGAGACCTCCTGTAACCCAGGTGAATATGAGGTTCCAGGCGACCTTTCCTGTAGCAGATTCTGCCCGGCTGGTGAGTCTGGGGTGATTTCCAGAGCTTTCCAGGGAAGACTTCTGCTTGGGAGAGGGGAGGTCGGGGACACGTTGAGCTGAGCTGGGGGCAGCCTGCGGGAAGAACCTGCCTGTCTGGGATGGGGGAGAGTCTGTCCTTGGCAGCCACCAGCACCCTGAACCCCGTCCAGACACACAGACACACGCCCATGTGATCAGTGAAGTCCCTCCCCAGCCTCCTCTGTCAGGGGCAGCTGGCCCGTCACCACGGGCATCCCGCCCCAACCCACACACACCTGCACACATGCCGTGCCTTCCAGGGGCCCGTGGTTCAGAGCCCAAGCACCTGGTACCTGGACCCGTAGCCCCATACCCTCCCCACACTCCCCAGCCCACCCACCTGTGCACACACTATACACGTTCATACGCACACATCTCTGCATTCTCACGCACTCCTGCAGGAACCACGTGTAGGGAGCAAAGTGAAGTCTTGTGACCTTGCTCCAGCGCCCACGCATTGCAGGGCATCGGTACAAGCTGGGGGGTGATGTGGGTCCCTGGTCTCTGGGACGGACACCTGTGGCCTGGGATCAGTCCAGCTGTTCCCAGGAGGCCGGGGTGGGTTGGGAGTACTGTGCGGGGGGTGTGGTCTCCAGGTGACTCGGGCCCTCCTCCAGCCAAGGCCTCAGAGACTGGGCGGGGTCCCCACCTGCCCTCCGTGTCCCCTCTCACGCAGGCTACTACGTAAGCAGACCCATAAACCAGGACCACCACATCGGAGCCTGCTCGCAGTGCGAGTCTGGAACTTTCAGAGCTCATCCCAACGAGCAGACACAATGCACGCCGTGTGCCCAGTGCAGAGAGGGTGAGTGGTGGCAGTCCCGCTCACGTGCCCTGTTTTGCCGGCCCATGGGAACCTCCCCAAGGGCAGTGAACGGTCCCAGAGGAGCGCGGTGGGAGCTGTCGTCAGGGAGCGCTTGTTGGTCACGATGCGGTGTGTGTTGCCTGAAGAAGCAGCTGCAAGTCATTAGGGTTTCAGACTTGCTGGGTATCAGTACGGTACACAGAAGTTCTTCTATCTCTGTGTATCGATGACATTGTTTAAATAGGTAATTTTCCAATTTATTTATCTTTAATTGGAGTGTAATTGCTTCGTAACGTTGCATTGGTTTCTGCTGCACAAAAACGTAAATCAGCTAAGTGTATGTTTATATCCCCTTCCTCTTCAGCCTCCCCGCCCCGACCCTTGAAATGTAATTTAAAAATACCCACTTGTGTTGGCAAAAAAAAAAGATTTTTGGAATAAATCTAGCAAAGCATGTATAAATATATATGTGAAAAAACTACCTTTAATGAAATATAAATACAGAGAGAAATACCACAATATCGGAAACCAGAAGGCTCAGCGTTTTGCTTTCTTGTGCTGTGGCCGTGCTGTGTGGCTTGCAACATCTTAGTTCCCGACCAGGAGTTGAACTTGGGCCGTGGAAGTGAAAGCTTCCTAACCACTGGACCAGCAGGGAACTCATTTGGTGTTGTGTAAGGATCAGTTTTTCCTGGAATGGTGCTTAGATTTTGTGCATTCCCAATGAAAATTTCCGTGTATCAGTGTATAAATCAATTCATCTTGCCATAGACTTTAAACTGATACGGTTTTATTTTTAAGAGGTAAAAATAAGAGACCTCCCTGGCGGTCCAGTGGTTAACAATCACCTGCTGATGCAGGGCACGCAGGTTCATCCCCTGCTTTTTGAAGATCACACATGCCACCGAGCAGCGACTCCCATGGGCCACAACCACTGTGCCCACGCACCCTAGAGCCCGTGCCCTGCAGGAAGAGAAGTCACCAGAGTGAGAAGCCACAACAGAGAGTAGCACCCGCTCGCCACAACTAGAGAGTGTGCACACAGCAGGCAGAGCCGCATGGCCAAAAACAAATGCATTAGAAAAAAAAGGTAAAAACATCCCAGCAGGAGTCGTCATGAACTTGCTGTCCTGACGCCTGCTGGAACAGCTTCCTTCTTGGAAGATGAAAAAACGAGATAGCACCCTAGCTGCCCCTTGTCTTTGACTCAGCAGAGACAGTGAGGCGGAGTGACATTCACGTGGGGGCAGAGAGTTGGCCCCGTGGAAACAGCTGCATAGACGTGAGGTGTGGGTGCAGCCCCAGGACCCAGCCCTTCGCAGGTAGAAGGGCGGAACCCTCCAGCGATGCTCGGAGAGACCGTGTTCCGTCCACACCGAGTAGGGCTGTTGTGACCTTCCTGGGGAAACGAGTGGACACGTTGATTTGGGGTGTGTCTGAGCAGGTGGCCCTCTGCCTCCAGCCCAGATTGCCGGGGCACCCACAGCTCCTCCGCAGACACCCAGACGGCAGGGGTGAGGTCTGGAGGTGGGTGCACGTGCTGAGCCTTTGACTGAACCTGGACGTGGCCGGGGGGCAGGACAGAGTCCAGGCCCCGGTGACTGACCCTCGGCCCGCCTCCAGCAGATCAGGAAGTGGTGAAACACTGCTCCGCCACCAGCGACCGGGAGTGCCAGTGCAAGCAGGGCAAGTTCTACTGCGACTCCGTGGACTGCAGAGAGAGCTGCTTCCGGTGTACAAGGTGCCACCTAGCGGTGGGAGCCGGCCAACAGGCCCGGGCGGGGGTTCTCTTCTCCATTCACCTGTTTGGTTTTGGGTCACTCACTCAGCCACCCGCTGGCCGGAGCCTCTGTTTTCCCATCTGTGTAATGGGGCTAATGGTAACACCAGCCCCAGTGAGGAGCCCTGAGGATTAAGGCAGACGAGTCACCCGGAAGTTTCCGTGTGGGGGTGAACTGGAGTCATTGCTCATCCATTTCTTCCTCCTCTCATTCACTCATTCGTGCGTGACTGTGAGCCCCGCTGTGGTCTGTGGGGTCGTATTGCAGGCCTGGGCCCCAGCAGTGGTGGAGAGCCCCCAACACGTATGCAGTGATGGGCTCACGAGGGACAGAGAGGCTGCAGGAGACAGGGCCCTAGAGCGGAGGCAGGGAGGGCGGGACGCAGGGTGGAGCCGCAGGACGTCCAGGGGGAGGCGCTGTAGGCAGGGGGCGCCCCCCAGGCTCCGGGCCCGGGTGGGATGGCCAGTGCGTGTTTTCTGCCCCTGATGTTACAAATCACCTCGACCGGGAGGCTTTTGAAAAACAAGAAGAATGTATTCTTTCACAGTTCTGGAGACCGGAAGTCGGAAATCGAGGTGTCAGCAGGGCCAGGCTCCCTCCATAGGCTCTCGGGAGGAATCTCGCGCTTCCTCAGCTTTGCCGGCACTCCTTGGCGCTCCTCGGCTTGTGGACGCATCGCTTCCGTCTCTGCTTCCGCCTTCCGGGGATGTTCTCCCGTGTGCTCTGCCTCAGCATCTTCACATGGCCTTCTCTCTGTCTGCATGCATCTTCCCTCTTGTGAGGACGCTGCTCACTGACTGAGGCCCGCCCTGATCCGGTGTGACCTCCTCTTAAAGGATTACATCTGCAGAGACCCTGTTTCCACATCAGGTTGCATTCTGTGGTTTCCGGTGGGCTTAGATTTGGGGCAGACTTTGAGGAAGACACTCACAGTGGTAAAGCCACTTGTAAAATCACCTGCATTTGTAGATTCTTAAATACAACCCCGGCCAGCTTGCGCTGTTGGCTGAGGAACCTGCCAAGTTCAAAGGAAGGACTGCCCCCAGGTCTGGGTTGGTCAGCTCTGGCTTGTCCCCTTCTCCACGAGCTTTCTCTCAGGCTGCTTTCCCTCCCGGTAGAGGTACGGCCACGTCAGGACCAGTCCCCGTGGCCACACACAGCTCTATCGGGGACAGAGACGGGGGCACTCCCCCATCTATCAGAGATTCCTAAGTTTTCTTCTCATTGATCCAGTGTGGGCCAGATAGCCCGGCACATGCCGGACACTGGTGACCTGAAACCTCATGGGCCTGCTGAGGAGGTTGGGTTGGTCCTTCTAACCCCTGACCGGTGGGGTGGTGAGTAAGATTCTTTGGGTCGGCCCGAGCGAGGGGAAAGGATGCTCACAGTTTCTTTGTCCTTCTCTCAGGTGTGAAGGAGACAGTGCCGTCCTTCAGCCCTGCAATACCACAAGCAATGCCATCTGTGCCATAAATCCACAGTCAGGTAAGGCGCTGATTCCATCTCTTAAATTCATAAAGGCCAAAGATTGAGGCTCTGGGGGTCCCAAAGCCCCTGTTGTCACAACTCATCTCTGCTGCTGTAATGAAAGAAGCCAGAGGCTGTGATCAGAGGTGCTTGGCTACATGTCAGGAAACTTTATTTGTAAAAGTGGGCTGTGGGCCATGGGTCATCGTTCATAGACTCCTGTGTTGAGTAAACAGAATCCTTGTGGACAAGTTATGGCTTCCCTGTCCTTGTCCCATGAGTTCTGGCTGTGTGGGCTCAGTGTGAGCCCACCAGGCTGACCAGGTAGCAGGCGGAAGGGACTGACCGCCCTGTGAGACCTGTCCTTCCTGACATCCCAACACCTGGCCATGTTCCTGCTTGGCGGGACCTCAGATGGGACTTAGGAATGTGAGTTCAGTGCACGCCCCCAACAGAATTGATGCTCCAGTGCTCGCTTCGGCAGCACATATACTAAAATTGGAACGATACAGAGAAGATTAGCATGGCCCCTGCGCAAGGATGACATGCAAATTCGTGAAGCGTTCCATATTTAAAAAAAAAAAAAAAAAAGAATTGATGCTCCACTACTGAGTATCTGTGTAAATCTGTGCAAGACTATTTTCCTTTTCTTTTTTTAAATTGAAGTCTTGGTGATTTACATTGGTGCAAAGTGGTTCTGTTACACACACACAGATATGTACATGTGTGTGTATGCTAAGTCACTTCAGTTGTGTCTGACTCTTTGTGAGCACATGGACTGCAGCTTGAAGGCCACTCTGTCCATGGGATTCTCCCAGGCAAGAATATTGGAGTCGGTTGTCATGCCCTCCTCCAGGGGATCTTCCAAACCAAGGGATTGAACCCATGTCTCTTATCTCTCCGACACTGGCAGGCAGGTTCTTTACCACCTACTTCCTCATAGCTCAGTTGGTAAAGAATCCACCTGCAATGCAGGAGACCTCGGTTCCATTCCTGGGTCAGGAAGATCCACTGGAGAAGGGAAAGGCTACCGACTCCAGTATTCTGGCCTAGAGAATTCCGTGGACTTTATAGTCCATAGGTGGACACAACTGAGTGACTTTGGCTCACTCAGCTCCACCTGGGAAGCGCCATAAATATATGTATACACATATATAGTCAAAGCTGTGGTTTTCCTAATAGTCATGTATGGATGTGAAAGTTGGACCATAAAGAAGGCTGAGCCCAAGAATTGATGCTTTTGAACTGTGGTGTTGGAGAAGACTCTTGAGAGTCCCCTGGTCTGCAAGGAGATCAAACCAGTCAATCCTAAAGGAAATCAGTCCTGAATATTCATTGGAAGGACTGATGTTGAAGCTGAAGCCCCAATACTTTGGCCACCTAATGAGAAGACCTGACTCCTTGGAAAAGACCCTGATGCTGGGAAAGATTGAGGGCAGGAGAATAAGGGGAGGACAGAGGACGAGATGGCTGAATGGCATCGCCGACTCGATGGACGCGAGTTTGAGCAAGTTGCAGGAGATGGTGAAGGACAGGGAAGCCTGGCGTGCTGCAGTCCACAGGTCTGAAGAGTTGGACACGACTGAGCGACTGAACGACAACAACGAATACACACATATTCTTTTTCATATCCCTTTCCATTGTGGTTATTATCACAGGATACTAAATGTAGTTCCTTGTGCTATACAGTGAGACCTTGTTGTTTTTCTGTTTTGTGTGCGGTGGTGTGTATCTGTTCATCTCTAACTCCTAATTTATCCTTCTCTCACCACCACTTCTTTGGTAACCATAGTTTGTTTTTGAAGTCTGTGGGTCTGCCTTTGTTTCCAAAGTCAGCTCATTTGTGTCACAGTTTAGATCCTTGGATAAGTGATCTCACGGGGTGTTGTCTGTCTCGCTGACATCACTTTGTGTGACCATCTCTGGGTTCATCCAGGTCTCTGCTGAAGTCTTGCCCATTTTTATATTGGCCGTCTGGGTTTTTATTTTCTCATTTTTGACGCTTATCTAGAAACACTGATAATTGTTTATAAACGTGGGACACAAGCTCTTTGTGCCGAGTATCTGGGCCTCTTGTGGACAAAGGTCCTTCATTTTAGCAACTCAGGTTTGTGGCTGTTTTCTGCCAGGGTTGGTGTTCCTCCTGTCCTGAGTGAGAAGCTTTGCTCAGCTGGAGAGGGTGTTCTGTCTCATGAGCTGCCGGAAGCTCCTCTTTATCACTTACAGGACCGCAGTGGTGTCCCTGTGGTGTGAGGGAGGCGTTTTTCCCGCTGCACACACGGACCACGCCGCGTCGTTCTTTGGATCCAGTCTTCCCCGCCCTGAGTGTTACTGGGTTGTCGTGAGCACCGCGGCCCCCGGGCGTCTCTCTGTTCCAGGGTCCGTGCCGCCTTCCTGCTGGCCTTCTCCTTGGGGCCGGAGTCCCCGTTGTCTCCTTCCCCAAGGTCATCAGGCCGTCCTTGGACTCAGCATAGACGTTTACATTTTAAAATAAGCTTCTTAATTTCCCTCGGATTTGAATAACCTAAAAGTGTTTGTTTTACTTTTTATTGGAGTACAGTTGAATTACCATATTGTGTTAGTCTCAGGGGCACACCAAAGTGAATCGGTTACACATATATCCACTCTTTTTTTTAAGATCATTTATTTAATTTTTTGGTTGTGCTGCGTCGTCTTTGCTGCACGCGGGCTTTCTCTGGTTGCAGAGAGCGGGGCTACTCTCTAGATGTGGAGTGCGGGCTTCTCATCGCCGTCGTGTCTCTTCTTGCCGAGCACAGGCTCTAGGGCACACGGGCTCAGAAGTTGTGCTACACGGGCTCAGTTGTCCCAGGGCGTGTGGGATCTTTCTACACGGGCTCAGTTGTCCCAGGGCGTGTGGGATCTTTCTACACGGGCTCAGTTGTCCCAGGGCGTGTGGGATCTTTCTACACGGGCTCAGTTATCCTAGGGCGTGTGGGATCTTCCTACACGGGCTCAGTTATCCCAGGGCGTGTGGGATCTTTCTACACGGGCTCAGTTGTCCCAGGGCGTGTGGGATCTTCCCGGACCAGGGATTGAACCTGTGTCCCATTCGTTTGCAGACTTAATTCTTATCCAGTGTACCACCAGGGAAATCCTGTATCCACTCTTTTATAGATTATTTTCCCACATAGATCATTACAGAGCACTGAGTAGAGTTCCTTGTGTTACACGGTAGGTCCTTATTAGTCATCTGTTGGATATATAGTAATGTGTATGTGTCATTCCCAATCTCCCAGTTTATCCCTGCCCGCTGGCCCCCCCGCAAACACACACACACACACACACACAGATACTGGTAACTAGCAGCTTCATTTTGCTTCTGTTTTGTAGATAAGTTCATCTATAACCATCTTTTAGATTTCACATACAGGTGATAACATATAATTGTCTTTCTCTTTCTTACTTACGTCACTCAGTATGACAATCTCTCTATCCATCCATGTTGTTGCAAATGGCATTATTTTGTTCTTGTTATGGCTGAGTAATATTCCATAGTATATATGTGCCACATCTTTGTTATCCATTCCTCGTTTGTTTTTATAACTTTTCATTTTATATTGGAGTATGCATGCGTGCATGCTCAGTTACTAAGTCATGGCTGATGCTTTGCGACCCCATGGACTGCAGTCCACCAAGCTCCTCTGTCCATGGGATTTCCCAGGCAAGAATACCGGAGTGGGTTGCCATTTCCTTCTCCCTGGGATCTTCCTGACTGAGGGATCGAACCCAGATCTCTTACTTTGGCAGGTGGATTCCTTACCTCTGTGTCACCTGGGAACCCATGTTGGAGTATAGCCGATTATCGTTTTCAGTTCAGTTCAGTTCAGTTGCTCAGTTGTGTCTGACTGTTTGCAGCCCCATGGACTGCATCACGCCAGGCTTCCCTGTCCATCACCAACTCCTGGAGCTTGCTCAAACTCATGTCCATTGAGTTGGCGATGCCATCCAACCATCTCATCCTCTGTTTTCCCCTTCTCCTGCTGCCTTCAGTCTTTTCCAGCATCAGGGTATTTTCTAAGGAGTCAGTTCTTCACATCAGGTGGCCAAAATTTTGGAGCATCAGTGTCAGCATCAGTCCTTCCAGTGACTCTTCAGGACTGATCTCCTTTAGGATGGACTGGTTGGGTCTCCTTGCAGCCCAAGGGACTCTCAGGAGGCTTCTCCAACACCACGGTTCAGAAGCATCAGTTCTTCAGTGCACAGCTTTGTTTATGGTCCAGCTCTCACGTCCAGACATGACTATTGGAAAAACCACAGCTTTGACTAGACGGGCCTGTTTTGACATTACAGTTTCAGGTGGACAGCAGAGGGACTCAGCTATACATATACATGTATCCATTCTCTCCCACTGGAGAAGGAATGGCATCCCACTCCAGTATCCTTGCCTGGAGAATTCTGTGGACAGAGGAGCCTGATGGGCTACAGTCCGTGGGGTCACAAAGAGTTGGACTGAGCGACTAACAGATTCTCTCCCAAAGTCCCCTCCCATCCAGGCTGCCTTGTAATACTGAGCACATTTCTCTGTGCTGTTCAGTAGGACCTGTTGGTTATCCATTTTAAATTATAGCAGCATATACATGTTGATCCCAAACTCCCTAACTGTCCCTTCTCTTCTGTCTTCCCCCACCACTAGCAACCATAAGTTCATCCTGCGAATCTGTTTGTGTTGTAAATAGGTTCATTTGTATCATTTCTTTTTAGATTCCATATGTAAGGGATGTCATACAATATTTCTCCTTCTCTGTCTGACTGACTTCACTCAGTGTGACAGTCTGTAGGTCCATCCAAATTCCTGTAAATAGCATTATTTTGTTCTTTGTAGTGGCTGAGTAATACTCCATTTTAAGTATGTACCCCGTTTTCTGTATGCATTCACCTGTTGATGGACATTGATGTTGCCTTCATGTCCAGGCTATTGTGAATAGTCATGCTATGAGCATTGGGGTGCATGCATCTTTTCAAATTAAGAGTTTTCTCTGGATATGTGCCCAGAAATGGGATTACTGGATCATATGAGAGTTCTGTTTATAGTTTTCTGAGGAACCTCTACACTCTTCTCCACAGTGGCTGCATCCGCGGATACACATTCCCAAGACGAGTGTAGACGGTTCCCACTTGTCCGTGCCCTCTGCTGCGTTTATTGTTTGTAGTTTTGATGATGACCGTTCTGAATGGTGTGAAATGATAGTTGATTGTAGTTTTGATTTTTATTTCTCTACTAAGTAGTGATGTCGAGCATCTTTTCAGGTACCTTTTAGCCATCTGTATGTCTTCCACAGAGAAATGTCTATTTAGATCTTCCACCCATTTTTTGATTGGTTTGTTTGGTTTTTTTTGGTGCAAACTGCATAAGCTACTTGTGTATTTTGGAGAGTAATCCCTTGTCTGTTACTTTCTTTGCAAATATTTTCTTTCATTCTGAAGGCTGTTTTTTCATTTTGCCTATAGTTTCCTTTGCTGTGAAAAGCTTGTAAGTTTAACTGGGTCCCATTTGTTTTTGTTTTTATTCAAGGAGGTGGATCAGAAAAGATCTTACTCTGAGGTTTATCAACGCCTCTTCTGCCTCTGTTTCCTATAAGGATTTCATCGCACTCAGCCTTACATTTCGGTCTTTATCCATTTTGAGTTTATTGCTGTGTACAGCGTTAGAGTGTTCTGCTCATTCTTTTGTGTTTACCTGTCCAGTTTTCCCTTCACCACTTTTTAAAGAGATTGTCTTTTCTCCATTGTGTATTTTTGCCTTTTTTGTCAGAGGTTAGGTGACCATAGGAAAAGGCAAAGGCACCCCACTCCAGTACTCTCGCCTGGAAAATCCCATGGATGGAGGAGCCTGGTGGGCTGCAGTCCATGGGGTCGCTAGGAGTCGGACACGACTGAGCGACTTCACTTTCACTTTTCACTTTCATGCACTGGAGAAGGAAATGGCAACCCACTCCAGTGTTCTTCCTGGAGAATCCCAGGGATGGGGGAGCCTGGTGGGCTGCCGTCTCTGGGGTCGCACAGAGTCGGACACGACTGAAGCGACTTAGCAGCAGCAGCAGGGAACCACAGGTGCTGGGTTTTCTCTGGACTTCCTGTGCTGCTCCATTAGCCTTTGTTTCCGTTTTTGTGTGAGTACCATACTGTTTTGATGACCGTAGCTTTGTAGTGTAGTCTAACTCAGGGACCTTATTCCTCCAGCTCCATTTTTCTTTCTCAAGATTGCTTTGGCAATTTGGAGTCTTTTGTGTTTCATACAAAGTGTAGAATTTCTTGTCCTGATTCTGTGAAAACTGCCATTGGTAATTTGATAGGGCTTGCATTGAATTTGTAGACTGCTTTGAGGAATACAGTCGTGTTCACAATGTTCAGTCTTCCAGTCCAAGAACATGGGATATCTCTCCATCTGTTTTTGTCATCTTCTGTTTCTTTCATCAGTATATTATAGTTTCCAGAGTATAGGTCTTTTGCCTCCTTAGGTAGGTTTATTCCTCGGTATTGTATGCTTTTTAATGTGGTGGTAAATGGGATTGTTTCCTTGATTTCTTTTTCTAATCTTTCATTGTAGGTGTGTTGGAATGCAAGAGATTTCAGTGTATTAATTTTGTATCCTGCACCTTTACCAGATTCATGGATGAGCTCCAGCAGTATTCTGTAGCATCTTTAGGGTTTTCTATGTATAGTGTCATGTGCTCTGCAAACAAGGACTGTTTCACCTCTTCTCCAGTTTGATTCCATTTATTTCTTTTTCTTCTCTGTTTGCTGTGGTGAGGCCTTCTAAGACGATGTTGAATATTAGCGGTGAGAGTGGGTACCCTTGTCTGTTCCTGATCTTAGAGGAAATCGTTCGTCTTTTCACAGTGAGTGTGATGTTTGCTGTGAGTTTGTTGCAATGACATTATCATCTTGAGGTAGGTTCCCTCTATAACCTGCAAACACTTTTAAAGGCTCTCTTAACAGCAGAACTAAGGCAGAATGAGGAAGGGCTACTCTGAGAATAAAGAAAAGCCTTTAAGCAGAGTGAGGGTGCTGCGTGGACGACTTGCTCCCTCCTGCTCGGTCCTTGGTGACAGACCACATCATCGCGGCCGAGCATTCCGAGCTCTGACGGGCCTGCACTGCACCCAGTGTCTGCGTGACCGCAGCTCCTGTGGGTGCTTGGAGCTCAGCAGGGTGAGGAGACACCCGAGTGCTCATGCCACGCATCTCCCCAGGGCGGGCCCTGCCCTGCCCCTTGGGCCAGCGCGGCCCAGCCTGGGTGCCGGGAAGACGGGCCATCTGCTCTCCCAGGCTCCTCCAGGCTCTGCCACCTGCTGGCCCAGGGGTGTACCTGCAGCTGCCCCCACTCTCCCCTGAGCCTCTTGCTGCCCTGCTGGCAGGTCAGATCTGCTGCTGCTTTGAGGGACCAGAGCGAGATACCCCACGGCCTCTGAGCCCAGGGTTCCGTGAGAGCAGGAAGGATGAGCCTGGCTGCCTCCCACTGGGGAGGTCCTGGCAACCGTCAGCGGCGGGGAAGGAGTGCGTGGTGGTTTGGAGCGCATCGGTGCTGCCCCCACTCCTGAGATAGCAGGTCACTTGGGTGAGGAAAGCGTGCCTGACCCTGTGACCATGTCCTCTGTTTTGCCTCCTTCCAGGAAACTCGGGGTCATCACTCGGCGCCTACCTGGGTGTGAGAGTGGAGGTTTACATTTTCATCATTTTCATCCTGGTCATCGTCCTCATCGTGCTCATCGTCATTGCTGCTGTGTATTATTTTGTTGTCTACCCTGGAAGAAAAGGTTGGTCCGAGTCGTGTTGACCTGGAGGAAGCTAGGTCAACAAGAGCATCAGGAGCTCAGAGAAGGGGTCTGGGGTCGGTGTTACTGAGCAGGAGCCTCTGGTATAAAATACAGATCAGTTCACATTCTAACGGGGCCTCACGTGTGTGTGAGCTCAGAGCCACCTGCTGTGTGCCTCCTGACACGCAAGGCTTGAGGCCAGAATCCCAGGTCAGCTGCTGGACACAGGGTGTCCTGGGCGCCCTGGGCCTGGAAGCAGAGAGAAACTGGTGCTTCTCCAGCCAAGGGGGTCCTGGGGGAGGCAGCCCTGCATGCTGGGGAGGCTTACCGAGTGAGTGCCCCTCCTGTTTTCCCAGCTGCACAGGTGTTCCAGTCAATTTCTTTTTTTGCTGTAACTGTAAATACACTTTCTTTATTGTAAATTTAAAGTACTTCCTCTCGCCCACAGATGTCACTATAATAGTTTATATGATTTGTTTTCATTTCTCTCTCCTTTTTGATCTGCAGGAAGTCGGGATAATCTAAGAGACTCTGTAAGTATTGCCCCGGGATTTGTCCAGGGGAGCCCCAGGAGACATCCCAGGTGGGCGGGACAGCCCCAGGCCTTCCCTCCTGCATCCACACCAGGCCTGTGCGGTGGAGTCTGGGCCCGGGGACATCTGTTCTGGATGACTTGAATTCTGCTAAGCAAAGGGGGCAGGGGGCGCCCTGTGGGTGCCTGGGGCTGCAGACAGACCCCGATAGAGGGGGACTTAGAACGTGCGGCCCTTAGGACCGTTCCCACAGCTCTGGAAGCCAGAAGTCTGAAACCACGGGTTGGCGGGGTGGTCCCCTGGGTGCCCTGGGGGAGGGTTCTTCCTTGCTGCTCCTCGTGGCGGCTGGCCGTGCCTGGCGCTCCTCGGTTGGTGGGTGATCGCTCTGCTTCCGGCCATCTTCCCTCGGCCTCGCCCGCTGTGAGCCTGTGTCTCTGAGTCTCTCCTTGTGAGGACACTGGTCTCGGAATGTAGGTCCCAGTCTTATGCAGTGGAACCTCAGCTTCACAGACGCTATTTCTACATAGGCCCTCTCACAAGTTCTAGGGGTGAGGATGTGAATGTATCTTTGGGGACCACCATCCAGCCCCCCACAGGTTGACCTGGGACCCCCAGAAGCTGGTGGCACAGAGGAACCTGACCTCCGGCAGTATTCCTTTCTAAAATTGCACACGCTCGCTTACCTGCCATTTATTCCCTAAAGTGGCTTGAGAAGGGCTTGGCCTGCAGGCTCCTGTCAACAGAAGGAATTTCTTTATCCTTTAGTCCCAAGGAATCAGCCAGTCCAGCGACCTTGAGAGGGGCCCACCAACCCCCAGTGAGGACATCAGCCTAGAGTCGGTGGGGAGCTCCGCCCTGCTGGTCTCCACGGGCCCTGGAGGTGCTGAGCTGCTGCAGGGGGCCAACGGAAGTGTAGCAGTGCCGGGGGAGCAGGAGAGCAGACCCGAATGCTCGAGACCACCGGGCCAGGCAGGGCCATCCACCTCCACTGATGGCTAGGAGCAGGTGCCCGGACTGTGCGGTGAGTGTGAACCAGGGCCCCGCCATGCGGCAGAGCGCTCTCTGAGGCAGGCCTGTATGGGGGGCTCCTGCCGAGTTCCCGCCTCAGTCTCCTGGGCTGCTGTAACCACCCCACACCCGGGCAGGGAGTGGGTGTTCAAACACAGATTGTAGTGTCTCATGGTCCTGCATGGGAATACCAGCCCGCCTGACCTGCCTCGTGAGAAACCTGTATGCAGCGCAAGAAGCACCAGTTAGAACTAGACAAGGAGCAACGAACTGTTTCAAAACTGGGAAAGAGATATGTGAAGGCTCTGTAGTCTCACCCTGCTTATTTAACTTCTGTGCAGAGTTTAACGTTATGCAGAATGCTGGACCGGATAAATCACAGGCTGAAATCAAGAATTCAGGGACAAATATCAACAACCTTAGATATGCAGATGATACCACTCTAATGGTAGACAGTGAAGAGGAACTAAAAAGCCTCTTGATGGCGGTGATAGAGGAGAGTGAAAGAGCTGGCTTAAAACTCAACATTCAGAAAACTAAGATCATGGCATCTGGTCTCACTTTGTGGCAAATAGAAGGGGAGACGAGGGAAACAGTGACAGACTTTATTTGCCTGAGCTCTAGTATCTCTGTGGACAGTGGCAGCAGCCACGAAATTAAAAGACGCTTGCTCCTTGGAAGAAAAGCAAACCTAGACAGCATGCTAAAAAGCAGACACATCACTTTGCCAACAAAGGTCAGTCTAGTAAAAGCTATGAATTTTCCAGTAGTTATGTACAGATATGAGAGTTGAACCATAAAAAGAAGACAGAGTTGGGAAGAATTCATGCTTTCGAACTGTGGTGCTGGAGAGGACTCTTTAGCGTCCCTTGAACAGCAAGGAGATCCAATCGGTCCATCCTAAAGGAAATCAACCTTGAATATTCATTGCAAGAACTGATGCTGAAGCCAAAACTCTAATACTTTGGCCACCTGATGTGAAGAACTGATTCATTGGAAAAGACCCTGATGCTGGGAAAGATTGAAGGCAGGAGGAGAAGGAGACGACAGAGGATGAGATGGCTGGATGGGATCACCGACGTGATGGACATGAGTTTGAGCAAGCTCCGGGAGTTGGTAAGGGACAGGGAAGCCTGGCTGCTGCAGTCCATGGTCTCAGGTCAAATAACAGGGAGAGAACACAGCCCCGCCCATCAACAGAAAATTGGATTAATGATTTACTGAGCACGGCCCCGCCCATCAGAACAAGACCCAGTTTCCCCTCAGTCAGTCTCTCTCATCAGGAAGCTTCCATAAGCCTCTTATCCTTCTCCATCAGAGGGCAGACAGACTGGAAACCACTATCACAGAAAACTAACCAATCTGATCGCATGGACCACAGCCTTGTCTAACTCAGTGACACTAGGAGCCATGCCGTGTACGGCCACCCAAGACGCATGGGTCATGGTGGAGAGTTCTGACAAAACATGGTCCACTGGAGAAGGGAATGGCAAACCACTTCAGTATTCTTTCCTTGTGAGCCCCATGAATAGTATGAAAAGGCAAAAAGATAGGACACTGAAAGATGAACTCCCCAGTTTGGTAGGGTGCCCAATATGCTACTGGAAATCAGTGGAGAAATAACTCCAGAAAGAGTGAAGAGACAGAGCCAAAGCAAAAACAACACCCAGTTGTGGATGTGCCTGGTGGTGGAAGTAAAGTCCGATGCTGTAAAGAGCCATATCGCACAGGAACCTGGGATGTTAGGTCCACGAATGAAGGCAGATTGGAAGTGGTCACACAGGAGATGGCAAGAGGGAACATCGACATTTTAGGAATCAGCGAACTAAAATGGCCTGGAATGGGTGAATGTAACTCAGATGACCATTATATCTACTACTGTGGGCAAGAATCCCTTAGAAGAAATGGAGTAGCCCTCATAGTCAACAAAAGAGTCTGAAATGCAGTACTTGGGTACAATCTGAAAAACAGCAGAATGACCTCTGTTCGTTTCCAAGGCAAATGTTCAATATCGCGGTAGTCCAAGTCTGTGCCGCGACCAGAAACGCTGACGAAGCTGAAGTTGGGCGGTTCTGTGAAGACATGCAAGACCTTGTAGAACTAACACCCCAAAAGATGTCCTTTTCATTTTAGGGGACTGGAATGCAAAAGTAGGAAGTCAAGAAACACCTGGGGTAACAGGCAAATTTGGCCTTGGAGTACAGAATGAAGCAGGACAAAGGCTAATAGAGTTTTGCCAAGAGAATGCACTGGTCATAGCAAACACCCTCTTCCAACAACACAAGAGAGGACTGGAGTGGAGTCCGTGAGTCGGGCACCCTTACGCATCGTCTCAGGGAGCCAGCCTGACCCCTTCTCCGATTCTCCAAGGGGCCTGACACAAATAAAATGCAGAAGTTGGGACCCCCAGCTGGTGTCCGTGGGGGACACTGGGAGGGTCAGGGTGGGCAGAATGCCACCGTTTGAGAAAGGAGAAGCTTAGGGAGCTTTCTTGTCTGAAGATCCACCTTTTCACATTCACCAGTGACACTGGAGCAACACTTATTTGTCAAATAGAACTTCTGTGGGGTTCATCAGGAAAAGGTAGATGTTGGTTTTATTTTATTATACATTTGTGGGGGGTTTTTTTAAGTTTTTTTTTTTTTTTTTTAGTGTGGACCGTTTCTAAAGTCTTTTGAATTTCTTACAATATTACTTCCGTTTTATGTTTTGACTTTTTGGCCACACGGTATGTGGGCTCTTAGTTCCCCATCAGATGTCGAACCTGCACCCCCTGCATTAAGAAGCCCCAACTGTTGGATCACCTGGGAAGTCACTACATTCTTGGTTTTAAGAAAAAACATGAGTCATGATCGCAATTCGTATCTAACTGCAGATTATCAGGTCCCCGTTGGCTGGGTTGCTGTGTGCTCACTGGCACAGGTTCCACAAGAGTCGAGATTTATCAAGCACTTACTTCCTGCCGGGTGCTTTTTATAATCTTATTCTCACAGCCCTGGGAGACTATGCCATCACACAGATTTAAAACATGACCACCCAAAGCTCAGAGAAGCTACGAAACTTGCCCGAGCTCTCACGACCTGACCTGGCCCAGCACGCACAGCAGGAGGCCTCCCCATCCCAAGCCCCTCAGCACATCTCTGGGTGGCAGGGCAGGGCAGATGCCCACATATGCTGCATCCGCAAGGCTTCTGACTTGCCTGAGTTTCCTTGGCTCCTTCTCCTAAGCTCACTGGCTCCAGTAATGAATGAGCAACGGACATGTAAGGAGACACGGCAGGTTGTAGCCAGACGGCCTCCTGGCCTCTTGGCTTGGTCCCTTCTTCAGGATCATCTGAGCTGGCACAAGGCCTCCCAGGTCATGGGCTGTGGTGTGCAGCCCAACGCCGAGCCCTTGGGG
Source organism: Bos indicus x Bos taurus (assembly GCF_003369695.1). Taxonomy (NCBI): domain Eukaryota; kingdom Metazoa; phylum Chordata; class Mammalia; order Artiodactyla; family Bovidae; genus Bos; species Bos indicus x Bos taurus. Next base: position 2,626,415 of record NC_040104.1, on the reverse strand, counting down.
CAGGTGGAAACACCTCTAGGAGTACTCTCCCAGGGCAGAGTCACTGGGTACTCTTGTCTTCCAAGAATGTAAGCAAACTCTTCCTTTTTTTTTTTTTTTACAGCCATCAATAAGAACTTGTGTGCCGGAGCCAGCCTGCAAACTCCATCAGGTCCCGAGAATGTGCACAAAGCGGCTGAGAAAGAATACTACAGCAAAAGAATACTACAGCAAATATGGGGTCGAGAGGCTCAGACACGTCTCCACAAAGGGAAGTGGTCTGACCACGACTTTATTCAGCATCTTATATTTTACAGGAGAGCAAGAGAAAAACAAGACAGTTAATGTTTTTCTTGGTTGACCTATACATCTTATAAATGTCACAAGAAATTTTGTGCATGGGAATGGCACCCTGTTATTATTTCTTACACCAGATAACATATCCCTGTGCGTGAAAAGTTTGTCCAAAACTCCAGGTGTCTACAGTTAATAGTCGCCTAATCTCTGAGGTGGCGGGACAGAGAGCTATGTTTGCAAGCAAACCCGCAAAGACTGAGACAGCTTTCAGGGCTGTGTCCTTTAGATAAAGGACCCTGTTCTCATGGGCAGCTCCCCACACCTGTGCAATTTGTCATTACTTTGCAGAAGTTAACTGGAAGATATTTATGGGATTTACTGGATTTGAAGAAAATGACAACATCTGGAAAGACTCCTCAGGAGGAGGGATGGGCTGGCTAGGGAGGGTCATTTGTATGTTTTGTGGGTTTTTTTTTTTGCTACATGGCATAGCATGTGGGACCTTCGTTCCCCCTGCAGGGACTGAAACTACGTCCTGCAGTGGAGTGTGGGGTCTTCACCCCTGGACCACCAAGGAAACCCCTGTGGAGAGATGTCTCTAAACTCCTGGCTGCCTTCCATAAAATGCAGCTACAGATATGGTTGCAGAACGTTAGAAACAAATTGGTTGCTGGTAACACCTTAGGTAGACCTGCAGAGATGGCCCAGCAAACACTTTTTTGGCCCGAGGTTGTGACTATAGCCGGTATCCTGGATGGATGGGATCTGAGTTTCTTTCCCAGTTCTGAGCCCGTTGGAAACTTCATGAATCCCAGACGGAGCTGTGGCCCTTCTCCACACAGGTTCTCTATAACCTTCCGGTGGGGAGGTCAGCTCTGCATGTCATCAGAAGCGCTGCTCTGCCAGGGCAGGGTGGGTCGGGGGCACTGCTTGTGGTGTGACAGAGCTGGATCCCGGGGGCGGCTCACTGTACTGGGTGAGCGGCCATTGGGCTGAGGCCAGGACACTTTGGTGGTTGTGACAGAGCTGGATCCCGGGGGCGGCTCACTGTACTGGGTGAGCTCCCATTGGGCTGAGGCCAGGATCCCAGGGGCGGCTCACTGTACTGGGTGAGCGGCCATTGGGCTGAGGCCAGGACACTTTGGTGGTTGTGACAGAGCTGGATCCCAGGGGCGGCTCACGGTACTGGGTGAGCGGCCATTGGGCTGAGGCCAGGAGACTTTGGGGGTTGCCCCTCTGTCCCCGGCAAGTCCTTGGTCTCAGAGTCACGGTGACGTCTCCATGACCTAGGACAGGGCCTGGCATTGAGGAGGTGTCCATAGGTAGTAGGAGCAGTCGATGGCAGGCGGCCTGGCAGCCGCTCTGCACTCACAGATACTGGTCCACACCTGGCGCTGCAGGCAGGCTATCCCAGTCAAAGATGGACAGAAGACTCTCCTTAATACTCGGTGACAACCTATATGGGGAAAGAATTTGGACAGTAATGGATGCATGTATGTGTAACTACATCACTTACTTAGTGTGCTCAAGGACAGGCTGCAGAGCAGTAAGAACAACTCCCAGGGCACATGTATGTACATGGAGTATTCAGTTCAGTTCAGTCGCTCAGTCGTGTCCGACTCTGCGACCCCATGAATCACAGCACGCCAGGCCTCCCTGTCCATCACCAACTCCCGGAGTTCACCCAGATTCACGTCCATCGAGTCGGTGATGCCATCCAGCCATCTCATCCTCTGTCGTCCTCTTCTCCTCCTGCCCCCAATCCCCCCCAGCATCAGAGTCTTTTCCAATGAGTCAACTCTTTGCATGAGGTGGCCAAAGTACTGGAGTTTCAGCTTTAGCATCATTCCTTCCAAAGAAATCCCAGGGCTGATCTCCTTCAGAATGGACTGGTTGGATCTCCTTACAGTCCAAGGGACTCTCAAGAGTCTTCTCCAACACCACAGTTCAAAAGCATCAATTCTTCGGCGCTCAGCTTTCTTCACAATCCAACTCTCACATCCATACATGACCACAGAAAAAAACCATAGCCTTGACTAGATGAACCTTTGTTGGCAAAGTAATGTCTCTGCTTTTGAATATGCTATCTAGGTTGGTCATAACTTTCCTTCCAAGGAGTAAGCGTCTTTTAATTTCATGGCTGCAGTCACCATCTGCAGTGATTTTGGAGTCCAGAAAAATAAAGTCTGACACTGTTTCCACTATTTCCCCATCTATTTCCCATGAAGTGATGGGACCAGATGCCATGATCTTCGTTTTCTGAATGTTGAGCTTTAAGCCAACTTTTTCACTTTCACTTTCATCAAGAGGCTTTTGAGTTCCTCTTCACTTTCTGCCATAAGGGTGGGGTCATCTGCATATCTAAGGTTATTGATATTTCTCCCAGCAATCTTGATTCCAGCTTGTGTTTCTTCCAGTTGAGCGTTTCTCGTGATGTACTCTGTATATAAGTTAAATAAGCAGGGTGACAATATACAGCCTTGATGTACTCCTTTTCCTATTTGGAACCAGTCTGTTGTTCCATGTCCAGTTCTAACTGTTGCTTCCTGACCTGCATACAAATTTCTCAAGAGGCAGATCAGGTGGTCTGGTATTCCCATGTCTTTCAGAATTTTCCACAGTTTATTGTGATCCACACAGTCAAAGGCTTTGGCGTAGTCAATAAAACAGAAATAGATGTTTTTCTGGAGTATTGTATTATTTTCTTGGAGTATTACATGGAGTATTACTCAGCTATAAAAAGGAATGATATTGGGTCACTTAGTGATACACATAGTTATGTGTATAGACCTAGAATCTGTCATACAAAGTGAAGTAAGAAAGATAAAAATATTGTATATTAACACATGTGTATATAACACATGTATATAACACACACGCATATAACACATGTATATAACATGTATACAACACATGTATACAACACGTGTATAACACGTGTATATAACACATACATGTGGAATCTAGAAAAGGTGCAGATGAGTGTATTGGCAAGGCAGGACTAGCGTTGCAGATGTAAAGAGCCGACGTGGACACGCGGGAAGGGGCAAGGTAGGACGAACTGGGTGACTGGGATTGGCTTGCTGCCATGTGTCAGATAGCTAGGCAGTGGTAAACGGCTGTGCAGCACAGGAAGGGACTTCCCTAGTGATCCACCGGCTAACACTGTGCTCCCACGGTGGGGGCTGGGGTTCGATTCCTGGTCAGGGAACTAGATCCCACATGTTGCAACTGACGATTTCTCACGCCACAACTAAAAGATCCTGTACACCAGAACGAAGATCGAAGATCACTACAATTAAGGCCCAGCACAGCCAACAAAAATATGTTAAAAAGAGCTGCCTGTAGCACAGGGAGCTGTTTGGTGCTCTGTGACTAAGGGGCAGGATAGGGTATGTGGGAGGGAGAGTCAAAAGGGAGAGGAAGTGTGTGTTTCTACCACTGTTTCGGTTTCTTGTACAAAAGAAACTAAGAATGTTGTAAAGTAATTATACACTTTTTTTTTTAAAGAGAATGACGTGCAATAGAGACCAGACTGTGGGTTGTCAAGGGGTAAGGGGAATGGGAAAGGATGAAGTGGGAGGTTGGTGTTAGCAGATGGAACCTTTTTAATATAGATTATCCACAGTGTCCTACTGTATAGAACAGAGAACTATATTTCCTATCATACTATATTTAATATGACAAGTCATAAGGGGAAAGAATATTAAGAATGTATATAACTGTCATTCTTGTACAACATTGTTAATCAGCAATTGTACAAAATGTTAATCAACAGTTCAGTGGCTCAGTCGTGTCCGATTCTTTGCGACCCCATGGACCGCGGCACGCCAGGCTTCCCTGTCCATCACCAACTCCCGGAGTTTACTCAAACTCCTGTCCATCAAGTCGGTGATGCCATCCAACCATCTCATCCTCTGTCGTCCCCTTCTCCCGCCTTCAATCTTTCCCAGCATCTGGGACTTTTCCAATGAGTCAGTTCTTCGCATCAGGTGGCCAAAGTACTGGAGTTTCAGCTTCAACATCAGTCCTTCCAATGAACATTCAGGACTGGTTTCCTTAACGTGAATAAAAATTGAGTAAAAAAAAATAAAAGATTCCCAGCATGCCCGGGGCCAGCGGCGTCTGCGCGCGGGTGGTTGCCTAGCGACCGGGCGGATCCCGGAAGGCCGGCGGCTTGGGGGCGGGATTTCCGGGGCGGTGGTTGCATCAGATTCTGGGAAGCCGCGGCGGCCTCCGCGAGTGCGGGATTCGGGTGATGGCAGGGTCTACCACGGAGCACGGTGAGCGCGCGCGAGGGGCGGGCGGGGCAGCCTGGGCCGCGGGGCCCGCGGGGCCACGCGGGAGCCGGGGGCGCCGGGTCTCTGAGGGGCGGGCCCCAGGGCGCGCAGAGGGCGGGCCCGGACCCCCGGGTTTTCCCGGCGGGTGCGCTCTTCCAACCCCGTCCGGGCCCTGCCGGGGCCGCCCCTCCCCAGGTCCTCCCAGACCTCGAGGCCTCCGGGTCCCGCTGCGCCCCGACCCCGGGGGCTGGTTCTGCGTTCCCCTGCCGGCCGCTGGGGCGGACCTCACCGCCTCCTGCCCCCTGGGATTTGGGGGGACAGGCACAGCCAGGGTCGTTTGGGGCCGCCCAGCCCCACGTTGACACTTAGGAACGTGGGGCCGAGGGAGCCGGACGCGGACGCACGGGAAGGGGTTGGGGTTTCACGAAGGCTGTCATCTGCGGCTGCAAGCAGTGGCCACGGGGACCTGCGCGGTCGCGGCGTTACTGCCCCGCCTTAATCGCCGCCCCCGGGGTTCCGTGAGCGTCTCAGGCTCTGTCCCCACGGGTCACTCGTGTCACCAGCCGGCAGACAGGCCGCCACCAGGCAGCCTCAGGGGCATGCTGGTTCCCTGCTCACCCTCCCTCCTGCAAGATCGCGGGGTGCCAGGCAGAGCGGATGTAGTCCCCGGATTCCGGAGTCCGGGGCAAGCTTTCCTTGGGAAGCACTCTCAGGGTGTCGTTTTATTCTCTGGCTGCCCTGCTTAGACTGTACACACTTCCCTGGCCTCTGGGGTCTCTCTTGTTCCTGGGGTTCCTGGCTGGGAGCTCTAAGCAGCTGGACCCGGTGACGTGGGAGGCCCCTGATGACAGGGTTGCTGGGGTACCCACCATCCCGGCACCCCACATTCCATCGGACAGGTGTGCCTGGATTCCAGCATTGGCTCCACCCACCCAGATCCTCGGCCTTCAGAAGTCCCCCCGGACTCCTGAAAAATAGCAGCTTGGTTGATAGCCCAGTCTCTGGGGCTGGCAGGGCTGGGGTTCCACCTTTGCCCCTTCCCCACGTGGGGCAGATTTAAAAAGTCGCAACTAGGAGGATGCAGTGAGCCTTATAGGGGTTGGTAGAGGTTAAGAATACTTGGCTGAAATGGGTGCTGTGTCCGGGTTGAAAGCCCAAGATTGTTTCTTTTCTTCCTTCCTCCGTCTCTCTCTTCCTTTTTCATTTGACATCAGAAATGACATATTCAGTTTTTTAGTTGTTTTTAACTGCTTCAGAACTGGAGATTTTCATAGCCTTAGTAAGAATTGTCCTGTTTTTGGAAGATTCCTGCATACATTAAGCTGTCTGGGCGGCTAACAGGTTGTCCTGGTCCTAAAATTAAGGACCACGTCTCCTAGCCCACACTCTGCCCTCTCTTGTTTTAGAGCTGACACCCCCCCCCTGCCCCCCAACCTTCCCACACACACCCCTTGTCTAGGCTTTTCTCAAAGACAAGAACCTCGCACCATCCCCTGAGGAAACAGGAAACGAAATGGTAAGGGCTTCATACAGCTTCCAGAGTTCTAGATGTTCCAGGTTTCCGAGTTCTGAATGCTTTTTCCCCATGAGGTTAGAATCATCGATAGTGACCATCTTCCCAGAATTTTTAAGGAGTCCCTCATTTAGAATAACCTTCCCATTCCGTATCGTCTTTCTTAAGTTGGTAGTCCCCTGCGATGCCACTGGGCTTAAAGCTTCTCCTTTGTACCCTGAACACGAGGCCCATTCCTGGGTGTTTTAGAAAGTTGAGTCTCATCCCTCATGACCCCCAGGGTGGACTGAGCACATCTCAGAGGCCTTGCCCTGCAGGTCAGGCCTCTTCGGTGGCCGTGAGTTAGGTCAGACCTGCAGTTTAATTTTTTATACTGTAGAATTCCAAGTTGTTCGTAATAACAGTTGTTCAGTCGCTCAGTCGTGTCCAACTCTTTGCGACCCCATGGACTGCAGCACACCAGGCCTCCACGATCTCCTGGAGTCTGCTCAAATTCTTGTCCATTGAGTCAGTGATGCTCTCTAACCATCCCATTACAATACAGGTGCATTTAGCATTTTTCTCAGCATGAGTCTGTGCTGAACACATCTGTGGGGGCCTTTCATCCTCAGAGCACGCCTTCGTGGCTAATACTACCCTTGCCGTGCAGGCAGGAATCCTGAGGTTCAGAGCAGGTGAGTGATTTGTCTGAGGTCACACAGCTTGCCAGGGTCTGTATGACAGTAGCAGCAACCTTGAGTACTCTGCCTGGGTGACTCTGTTCAGATTAGCACCAAATGCCCCAGTTCCAGAGTGGGTCACGGCAGACAAGGGGAGCAGGCTGTATTTTCTGTGTTTCCCAACGAAAAATGAAATGCACGTGTGTGTAGACTGCAGATATTTGCTCATCCATGCACTCACGTCTCCCGGTATTCCCAGTCTAAGAGTCAGGGGAGATAGTGTCCTTGGGTGGTGATGAAAGCGCCCAGTGTCCACGCTCCCACCCCGCCCCACCCCTCCCCAGGCAGCGGTGCCATGCAGACACGTGTGTCCGGGCATCAGATGGTGATGCTCCCCAGGACCAACGAGTGCCCCGTGAAAGCTCACACCTGCTGTTTCGGGGGGAACTTGTCCAAGAGTTCTCAACAGTGTGCTCACATGGACGTGTCTCTTCATTTGTTCAGGAGACATGCTTCACAGCAGGGCACTTCCGTAGGTCTTGGTTCATTCGGGGATGTGCTTCAGGCACCGGCTCTGCCGGACGCTGCTGGGCGTGGGGCTGCGGCCGGGGGCAAGACTGGGCGTCGGGCTTTTGTGGGCTTAACGTCCAGCGGGAAGGGGTGGCCAGAGCGCAGAAGCCCAGTGCTGCCCCGGCATGGACCATTTCTTTCTTGGTCACTTCCCCGTGTGCGTGCTGCTGGCTGGCCCGAGTCCGAGGAGGTGGTTCAGGGCCAGGGCCCCTTCCTCTGAGGCTGCAGAATCTGGCAGAACCTCGGTGAGTCCTCCCCTGCCAGCCGCCCACAGCAGGGTGGAGCACGGGCGATCACTGTGGAGACTCTGCTGGGCCAGGTCTAGACGCGGCGGGGGTCATCCATCCGTCTTCCGGCCAAGCCCAGCCCTGCAGCCCGGAGACGGAGCACCATGTGGGCAAGTGACATCTGGACGTGCAGGGCTGTGCTCAGGAGGTGGGGCCCTCACTCCCGGGGGTGGGTGGCGTCGCCGCTGGTGCAGGAGAGCAGGGGTGCACGCGTCTCTCTGGTCCCCCAGATTCCTGTGTGTGTGTTGGGGGGGATGCTTTTGTTCCAGAAGGCTTCTCAGACCAGGAACCCCCTAGGAAAGAGAAATGGGCCTGAAGGGTCCCCCGGTGACAAATGGCAGCAGAGGCGGGTTTGGGAGCTGAAGGGGCCTTTCCAGGAAGGGCCTGACCCTCAGGGCGGGGTGCTCCCGGGGCCTCGCAGCCAGCGAGGGACGGGTGCAGACCCCCACTGCGCCCAGGCGGTCTTGGACAGAAACAGACCTGGCCTGGGCGCTTAGGAGGAAGGCAGGCCTGCGGGGAGGGGCCTGAGTGTCAGCAACTGCCTGTGGGCTCTTAGCCACTGAGGTCAGCAGGGCAGGGGCCAGGGTAGCCGCCTTACCCCCAGGCTCTGATTCTGAAGGTCTTGGGAGGCCTGGATCGGGTGCTTCTCGTAGCTGGTGGTGCTGCCTTGGCGCTGGAGCTTCCCCAAGCAAGAGCCTAGCTGGAGCGCAGCAGGAGGTGGGGGGGGCTGTTGGCAGGTGCGGGCAGCTGTACACGCTGTGGGGAAGGAAGGAGCTGGGGCCACGGCCTGTGTGCCTTGGGCTCCTCACCTGGCTCTCGGATTTGTGTAAGCTCAGCTCAGCGTTTTCTAAACCGTGGTGAGCACGGTGCACGATCAGGGCCTTCCCACCGTTGGAAGCTGTGTGTCTGGGTGGCCCCGCAGTGGGCTGGTGGATGCAGTGCTGGGAGTCGTGTGTGCGCGGGGCTCCCGGGGGAGGGGGGTCGGGGAAGCGATGGGCGCCCCGCTTCTGTGTCCACTCATTGCCTTTGGCATCACGGGCTCACTGCCAGACTGCAGTCTGGCCCAAACCCACAGCCACTTGAAAGCTGACCTATTTTTAAATTTGTTTCCTCAAGTTAGGCTGGAACGCAGCTACCACAGTGACCTGATGACTGGCCCTCTGCCCTGCGGGCTCCCTGCTCCAGACGGGACTCTTAGTAATAAACGCGTGTGTGATCCCTGGGTAAACTCCTCCAGGGCCATTACAGCAGTAACAACACAGGAGCGAGTAAAATAATAATGATGATAATAATAGTAGCTGATGGGCGCTGGCTGTGCGCCCGGCAGTATTTCAAACAGTTTACAAGTGTAATCTCACTAACACCGCGGCTTTACGAGGCGTGTGTGTGTGTGTGTGTGCGTGCGTGCGTGTGCATCTGTTTACCTGGGAGGGGGTCCGCCCAGCCAGGGAGGGGTGCAAACCCGCCGAGCCCTTGTCCCCTGACCTGCTTCGTTAGCGCTTTAAAGCCATCCAGTTGGTGAAACATTTGATGTGTTTTTCTTATTGTGAAAAGGACCTGTGCTTATTGCAGAAAACGCGGGCAGTGAGAGAAAAGAGGGAGCCTAAACGCCCCGGGAGCACCTCAGCCCAGGGCAGCCACTGTCCAGGTGGGCGGGTCCTAGGGGGTGCCTCTTCCCTGGCGTTCACCCGGAGTGAGGGCAGTCTGTCTGTCCAGTGCGATTCTGGGGGCACGAGGTGGGGGTCACGGGGGGCAAGGCTTCTTTGCGCTCCGGTCCCGGCCTAGGCGGCTGCAGCAGAGACGGGGAGGGTGGGCTTGGGGGGCGACGTGGGGCAGCCAGGTGCTCAAGGGCAATGTAGCCCCCGTGGGACGCGCACTGGCCCTCCCCCCAGCTCCATTCACCCGCCGGCAGGCCCTCAACGTAGCTTTCTGAACTGAGTCTCATCCAGCACGAAAGAGGAGCCCGCGGTCAGTGTAGGGAAGCGGGTGGGGGCGTCCGTGTGTCAGGAACTAGGGAGAAGAGAGAGCAGGAGGGGCCAGGCCCCGGGTGCGGCCGGGCCGGGCTCCTCCTGGCACATTCGGGCGCCTCCCGGCTCGGCGCCTCTGTGGAAGAAAGCGAGACCAGCCCCCTCCCCGCAGCCACGGGGCCTGTGCCTCCGCCTGCCCTGCCCCCCGCAGGAGGCGAGAGCACCGGACAGTGGCTGGAGCCGTGACACAGGGTCACGCAGTGACTGGGGGGCAGGAGCTGCGTGGCGAGCAGGCTCGGTGGGGTCGGGGCAGGATCTCAGGGTGGTCAGGGCCCAGGGCCTTCTGCTGGCAGAGGCTGCCGGCTGGTCCTCGCTCAGGCTGGGGTTCTGTCCTCCCACACCGGTCCTGTGGCTCCAGGGCAGAGCAGTGGCCTCGGGCCCCTGCCAGGGGCAGGCCTGTGCCAGGCGCTGGCCAGTTGGCTCCTCTCCGGGCAGGTGGAGCCGCCTCGAGCAGGCATTTCGGGGCGGGCTGCAGGCCTCCTCGGAGCTGGGCCTCGGCCGCTGGAAGCCTGGCCAGTGCTGGGTTTAGAGGGCTCTGCATTTCTCACCGCTGCCCATAGCCCACCCGGCGTGAGGGGACCGGTCAGCACCGGCCGTCTGGCACCCAGTGCCTAGCAGGGGTGTGTGTGTGCACGCGCGTGTGTAATTGAGGTGAGCATCACCAGCCGTGAGGTTAGCCACCTCAGTGTGCAGCTCACGCATCTGTGACATTCACAGCCTCCTGCAGCCGCGTTTGTCTGGTTCTGAAACATCCTCGTCCTGCCTGGAGCCCACAGGCAGTTGCTCCACACCTGTCCCTGCACCCCGGGCTTCCGCCCGTCCTGGGTGTCTCCTGCCCGGAATGGGGAGCCCCGGCCCTGATCCTGGGCTCGCCCAGGTCCCCGGGCCCACTGACATGCGTCCTCTGTCTTTGCAGCTCCCGACTACACGGCCATCCTGGGCATTAGTGACGAGGCGGCCCGGTTGCGGGCGCTGGACGCGTACCTCAGCACGCGTAGCTACTTGCAGGGCTTTGCCCTGTCTCAGGCGGACGTGGATGCCTTCAGGCAGCTCTCGGGCCCTCCGGCCGACCCGCAGCTCTTCCACGTGGCCCGCTGGTTCCGGCATGTGACCGCGATCCTGGGCAGCCCCCCCGCCGCACGCCCGCCCTGCGGGCTCCAAGCAAGTGAGTAGCAGAGCAGCTTCTGGCCGTGAGACCCTCCTTGCTGGCCTGGGGGCCCTGCCAGCGCCCCAAGGGGAGGTTAGGATGGAAGCCGAGGCGTCGACCCCCAAGGATCACGACCCCGCACTGCTGTGGTGGAGCCGCTGGCGGGTGGGGGCCCGCCTTGGCCGTCAGCTCCCTGACCCCGCTTGGACTTGACTTGCTTCTCCTTAAGTTTCCCCTGAGGTCACAGGTGTGTGTGCATCCACCATCGGATCCTGAAGCAGTGTTAGTGGTGGGAACCCTGCGCACCCAGAGCGAAGGCATTTCTGGGCTTTGAGAGGAGGGGGCTCAGAGCTCTTGCTCCCCCCGCCATCCCGGTTGTGGTGTGCAGGGGGCATCTGGCTGCTGGGTGGTCTCTCCCCTCCCATGAATCTGTAGATGAATCCGTAGTGGCCGGTGCCCTCGAGCAGCTGTCCCCCCAGCCTGGCTTGGGGTGTGCACCCCCTTGAGCGGGGGGTGGGGAGATCCACGTGCGGTCTCCGTGGTCCCTGCTGGACTGGGCAGACTGCAGGGTCTTTTCTAGATCCTTCAGCGGGGACAATCCCCTGGAGAAGGAAACGGCTACCCACTCCAGTATTCTGGCCCGGAGAATCTCATGGACTGTATGGTCCATGGGGTCGCAAAGAGTCGAGTGAGCGACTTTCACTTTCACCTGGACGTTGGGGACCTGCCCTCTGCCGGTCCCCTCTGTAACGGGGTGGAGGTGGGGTGGTGTTCCTCCTGGGTGGGGTGGGCTTTGGTTTCTGGGTGATCCTGCCGCAGACGCCCCTTCCCCAGTGGAGGTGGTGCTTCTCCCCAGGGCGTGGCCTCCCGGGTGGGGTCAGGGTGGGCGGGGCGCAGCCTTGGCATGGCCATCTGTCTGGAGCTGCAACCTCCAGCCTGGAGCTTGTGGGGAGAGTGGCACAGGAACCCATTGGGAAGGGCGGGTATCCGCCCCTGCAAAGGAGGGAGTGGGTTCCCCAGGGCAGGGAGGCCTTCCTGGTGCCCCGACACGGACGCCTCCAGGGTGCCTGCGGGGACCCCGAGTGGCAAGATGCCTGGTGGACTGGGGCTCAGAACCCTCAGGGTCGGTGTCCTCTGCTGAGTCCCTGGGTGCCAGTGGCCGAGCGTCTGCCTCGCTGGTGCGTCTCAGACGTCCCCCAGCCTGTCCTGGGCGGGTGCCCCCCACCCCGGGGCGCTCTCTGTCGCCCCCCACTGCCCCATCCCCCTCCCAAGAGGAGTTTCAGGGCCTGCTCTTGCCCACAGAGGGTGGCTCATGGCCCTGCGGGTCCCCAGGGTGTGACCCTGTGAGCCGCCCCTCTTGCGAGGCTGTGGTGCGTGTGGCGCCCGGGGTACGCAATCGCGGGCTGGCACGTCCCCTTTGTCCCCCCACTCCCAAAACCCTCCCAAAACCCTCCCTGCCCGGAGCCTCACTCTCCGGGCCTCAGCGAGCCGGGCATGCTGGTGGTGTGCTGGTGGGTCAGAGCTGCGCTTCTGCACGTTCCCGGACGGGGGTGCCAGGCGCAGGCGTGTGTGCTGTTCCCAAGCAGCCAGAGGAAGGCTGGGCACAGCTAGGGGGCTGCGCCCGGCAGAGACCATTGGTGCCGGGCGTGGGGCAGTGGGTCCCCCAGGGCCTCTGGCGACCCCCCCATCTCATTAAGCCAGGGCCCTGGGGACGCCTCCCGACTCTCTTTGGCCAGGGGATTTTGAGTGCCCATTTCTGTGACTGCTCACCAGCTCTTGGGCAGTAGCTGCTCTCCGGGGGACGCAGAAGTCCGAGTCTGACCCTGTGTCCTGGAGGGTGTCCCCCTGCATGTGCCCGCTGCTGGGTCCTGTCGCTGCCGCCCCCTTGCACGAGCCTTCAGTCCTGCGAGCCCCGCCTTTGCCCCGGCTCCGGGCATGCGTGTGAGCAGCTCCGGCCAGCTCCCCGTCACCCCCGTGGCAGCGGCATCTCTTGTGTGGGGACCTGCAGCGTCTCGGTGGGGGGAGCAGCAGGCGGCGTCCCAGCGGGCTCTGAGGCGTGTCTCCGGTGAGGCCTGGGCAGCTGCTGACCACAGGAGCCCTTCCGTGTGTCCGCAACTTGGGCCTGGAGTCGGGAGCTGCTGGGTGGTTCTGTCTGTCCCCCCGCACCCGCTGGTGTGCACACACGCACACACACACACAGCCGTCTCCCACCCCTTCACCGGTCAGTTGCATCCTCTGGGTGGCCTGTAGCCGGGCCCAGGGCTGAGTGTGACCCTCGGGGAGCAGCGGGAGGTCCTCTGGCGGCAGGACGGTCGCCTTGCAGACGCGGCAGCGGGGTGGGGGTGGCGTTGAGACCAGGAGCCTGTGCCCTCAGGGGTGCAGGGGCCGCGCAGGCCGTTGAGCTCGGCCATGTTAGGCGTGCAGCAGTGCCTCGGGGTGGCAGAAGGGTCACTGGTGCCCCGAGTGGGGGTGGAGGGTGTAAAGACTTGGTGTCTCTCCCGGAGCCTTGGGACACAGCTACCCCCCAACCCCACCCACCTCCCAGGCCCTCGTTGCAGACCGTCAGGCCTGCCCTTCATGCATTGGGAGGCTCGGGCTCACAGCCACAGGGCAGGGGAATGGCCAGGAGGAGATCGGGGTCAGGGAGGAGGGCGGGGCTTCCCTGGTGACTGTAACCTGAGGAGGCTGGGCTCCGTGAGCCCCCTCCCCGCCCCCGTGACATGGCCCGCGGGCTGTTCCCAAAGGCTCTGGGACCAGGTGGAGGTGCACCCAGGGTGCACATCAGAGCCATGCCTGGGAGCCTGCATGTTTCGGGGGTGGGGAGCCGGCCGCCTGCTGATGGAGATGAGCCTGGGCTGCAGGCCATGCTACTGACCATCCACAGCCATGGGCCAGTGGCTCCTTCTAGCCTGATCTGGCTCCTGGGCCTGGAGATGGTCCCCATCCCCCGAAGCCTCCAGAGAGGTGTCCTCCCGGGGGCAGGCGGGCATCAGTCCAGCCCCGTGGCCTGCCTGTGCACCTCCGGCCTCACGGGTGCCCCGTGCTTGGAGCCAGCGGGGGGAGGTGGGTGTGGCGGGCCGAGGGGAAGGGGTTGTGGGACGAGCTACCGCTCAGACATGAGCAAGCAGAGCAGGGGTTTGGGTTGGTGGCACTGGATCGGGCCACACCATCAGAGCTCCGTGGTATCCCTTCATCCCGCACTGACCCAGCTGTGCTCTCCCCCAGCAGGCGGAGGGCGGCGTGCACAGCCCACATGGTCTCCTCCAGCTGGGTCTGAGCCATGCCAGCTGCGCCTGTACAACAGCCTGACACGGAGGAAGGTAGGGGGCTGCGGGGGGCAGGGGTGGCTCTGGAGGACCCCTCGGCTGGTGGGCGAGCGTCCTCCGCAGGGCTGTGTTCGGGAGCGTGCGTGCACACCCGTGTGGCACACCTTGAGGGGCTGCCCGTCAGCTTCCTGGCTCTGGGTGTGCTCAGGGCCAGGAGTCTGCGTGCCCTCTGGGGGACATGTGGTGGCATCTGCTGTCATGGTGCCAGCCAAGCGGAGCCATTGCTTTCGGGAGCCCGGCAGGTGTGAGGGCGAAGGCAGGTTGGCTCTGGACTGGCCAGGGCTTGCTCAGCGGGATCAGGGGCTCCAGGGGTTTTGCGCAGGGCTGATGGGTTTCTGTGGGCCAGCACCCTGAGCAGATGGGCGGCAGGGTCCCCCTTGTGGACTGGTTGGAAACAGCAGGCCCTGAACTGACCTGAGACCTTGGGCAGTTGGCAGGAGGCCTCACGCCCTAGGCCGGCTCCTCCAGGAGTGTGGGCCCCGGGCAGCTGGGAAAGGAAAGCTGCCTCCTCCCGTTGTTCTGGGAGCGAGTGCTGGACAGTCAGCGCGCTCGGCTCTGGCCTGGCTCACAGCAGGTGCCTGATGAATGGAGACTGCTCTCGTTAAAGCAGCAGAATCCAGACGCTCGTCTCCCTGACCCCCAGCCTGTGTCCGTGAGTGGAGTCCCAGGGAGGAGGGGGCCTGCTCCCCGGGCCCCTGGGTCGTGGAGCTCACTGTTAGGGGTCTGGTGCGGCGCCCCAGCCCTAGCCCGGACCGCGGCTTTCTGCGAGCTAAGCGATCCTGTGAAGGTGCGCGAGCCACTCATGGCCGCTGACACTGGTCCTGTGCCCCTCGTGACGGTCATTCCCTCGTTTCCAACCAAGGACGTGTTTGTGCCGCAAGACGGAAGGAGGGTGACATGGTACTGCTGCGGGCCCACCGTCTACGACGCCTCGCACATGGGGCACGCCAGGTAGGAGCGCCCTTGGGCTGAGCGGAGACGCGGTGCCCAGCTCTAAAGGTGGAAGCTTCTCATTCCGCTAGTACTCTAGAAAAGCTAGAGTCCAGGCAACCAAGCAGAAGTAGTTCCCGCAGCCCCAAGGCTGCCCTCTGGACTCTGACCAGACGCTCTCCTTCCTGCGCCTGAGAGTCCTCCCCACCCGCTTCCCTGGGGAGGGCCGGGCCCTTCTCCCGCCGCGCTGCTGTGCGGGTGAAAAGGCGGGCTCCTCTATCCCCGCGCTGCTGTGCGGGTGGAAAGGCCTGCCTCCCGTCGCCGCAGGTCCTACATCTCCTTCGATATCCTGAGAAGAGTGCTGAGGGATTACTTCAAATTTGACGTCTTCTACTGCATGAACATCACGGACATTGACGATAAGGTAAAGGGAGTTCTTAGGATTAAATTTTAAATACAGTGGATGGCATGAGGGAAGAAATGACCTTGGGTGAGTTAATAAACCCATGTTGGCTTGAGCCAGCTCAGCTCAGTACACGCTGTTTGAACCCCCGCCCCCCCCCCTCCCCGCCCCCCCACGGTACTTGTATTGCGATTTATGCGGATGACGCTTTGTGTTAACCTGCTTTGATGCTGTTGAAAACCCCGGTAAATGTGAGCAACCCCCAGGGCAGGAGTCGGGGAGGGTGGGCTCAGGCTGACACCACCCCCCCACCCCCACCCCCCCGCCCCGCGCTCAGAAGGGCGAGGGGGAGCCGCGTTCTCAGATATCGCCTGTAGCAGCCGCGCCCCCGCACCCCGCACCCCCCACCCCCCCCCCCCGCGTTGCCCTCTGCGCGGGCACCGAGCACCACCCGGCTGACCCCGCTTTCCTCCTCTGCTCCCAGATCATCAAGAGGGCCCGGCAGAACTTCCTGTTCGAGCGGTACCGGGAGACGCAGCCCCAGGCAGCGCAGCTGCTGGAGGACCTGCGAGCCGCCCTGCAGGTGGGTCGCTGCCGTTCAGGGTCCCCATGTCCCTCCCGTCCACCCCATCCCCAGCACGGGGACCGTCGTCAGCGGGCTCCGTCACACGCAGGGTCACGAGGTCACCGTCATGGAGCTCCTCCGGGCCGTGGGGAAAACCACCAGCAGAGGCAGCGAGGGGCGGGCGGGGGCGGGGGGCGGTGGTGACCACTCCTGCCCCTTACGGGAGACGCTCAGCGCCGGTCACCCTGGTCAGCGCTGACCTGGGAACCTTCCACATGGAGTCACGACTGAATCAAAGGCGTGTGACCAAGAGGCGAAGCTGCCGGGCTTCTTAAGTGGGTGGTCCTGGAAGTTTTCACAGTTATCTGAATAAATTAGTTCTCTCCAGTCTAACATTTTGTTTTGAAAAAACAGTATTACAGATTATGGTTATTATATTTTGAGGTCAGATAAGGCAAGTTCTCTTTCTTAATCACCACCTTTAGTAATTACAGTAACGATTGCCCTTGTGCTTATGATGTATTATCTCCGCCAGAAAAAATAGGAATAAAATTAGAGCTTAGCAGTCATCCTCTAGGCTGAGCGGTGGGGCCTCTGTGATGGAGGCGTCGTGGGGGACACCTGTGTGTCCCGGCCGTGGCCTTAGGGCAGCTGCCTCAGTCCAGGGTCACA
The DNA here is from genome assembly GCF_003369695.1 of Bos indicus x Bos taurus. NCBI lineage: Eukaryota > Metazoa > Chordata > Mammalia > Artiodactyla > Bovidae > Bos > Bos indicus x Bos taurus. The sequence goes on along the minus strand of NC_040104.1, from coordinate 2,609,760 downwards.
TCAGAGGGACGGGCCCTGCGCCCTTAGCACCACCTGCCTGCTGGGGACACGCGGGATGACGCCCTCGGGACCCAGACCCCCGGAGGCCGCGGGCGGGGGGCAGGACTGGCCTTTTCCGCGGGGGGCAGGACCGGCCTTTTCCGCGTGGAGCTGGCAGGGAGCCCGGGGCTCTGCTGAGCGGGGCTAACGGTGTGGCCTCTCCTCACACGCACAGCCGTTCTCCGCGAAGCTCCAGGAGACTGTGGACCCGGACAAGAAGCAGATGCTGGAACGCCTGCAGCACGCGGTGGCGCAGGCCGCGGAGCCGCTGGAGGGCGCGCTGCGGGCCGGGCAGGCCGGGCAGGAGCTGGACGGCCGCGTGCAGGTGAGGCTGAGGTGCGTCCGGTCAAGGCGGCGCCCTCGGCAGGCGCGGGGGGCTGGCTTCTCAGGGTTATTCCGGCCTCCTCGGGGTCTCTGGCCAGTGCCTGTAGCAGCACCGCCTGGAGAAGCCGAGTGGAGACGCCGCGGGTCCCCTTGGGTGTGAGCGTGGTCTGCTGCCCCTGAGGGCAGCGGTGTCCTTGGGCCTGAGTCGCACACCCCGTCCCCCTCTGCACACCCCGTCCACCTTGCCTTCGCACATCCCTTCCTCCGCGGTCCCTTCCTCCTCCGGCCTGAGTCGCACACCCTGTCCCCCTCTGCACACCCCGTCCACCTTGCCTTCGCACATGCCTTCCTCCGCCGGCCTGAGCCGCACACCCGTCCCCCTCCGCACACCCCGTCCCTCTCCGCACATCCCTTCCTCCGCGGTCCCCGCCTCCTCCGGCCTGAGCGCCCCCCGGGTCCCCCGGCCCTTCTCCTCGACTCCGGCGCCCCCTGCTGGCCGCTCACGGAAGGTGCAGCCGACCAAGCCGGGCAAGGTGCAGCCGTGTCGGGGTGCAGGCCTGCGGGGCCCCCGCTCCTGGGTGTGCATGTCCCGAGCGAGGTGAGGGGTCGGGGGCACAGGGTCATGGGGACGAGGCTTTCCCGCGCCTGCATCTGAGACCACACACAGGATCAGGGATGCCTCAGGCTGGCCAGAAGCTGGGTACATTTCTGTTTCCAACAGCCATGCTGGGAATTTTCTTCGGCGATTCCAGTAACGTCCTTATTAAAACTGTACACTACGCGTAACATGCAGTTTCCCAGCTTAACCGTTTTTAAGCACATTCACGTCGTTGTGTGAACACCACCACTGCCCATCTCCAGAAATGCTTTTCACTTTCCGGAGCTGACATGCTCGCTGTCTCTGGGAAATGCTCACTCCTCGCCCACCCCCAGCCCCTGGCCCCACCTGGCTGCTTCCCAGCCCCGTGGATCCAGCTGCTCTTGGGACCTCACAGATGTGGGATCATTCCGGATTCTTCCTCTAGTGGCTGGATTATTTCACATAGCAAAGTGTCCTCAAGGTTCATCCAGGTCGTATGTCGGAAGGTCCTTCTGAGACTGAGTGACACTTCGTCGCGTGGGCTGGACCGCGTTTTGTGTATCCCTTCGTCTTTGATGAACGCTGATTTCACCTTTGTTGTGAATCTTGCTGCTGCGAACACGGTGTGCAGATCCCTGCTCTCTGTTCTTTTCTGGGTGTCCCGAGAAGCAGCTCGTACAGAAGCTCAGCTCAGCGTTCTGAGGGACCGCTGTGTTAGTTTGCAGTAGGAAGTGTTACTTCCTGGGTTTGCAGGACATGTGGTCCATGCCAAGAGGTCCTTGAAGTTTGGTTCCCTGATAGCTCAGTTCGTAAAGAATCCACGTGCAATGCAGGAGACCTGGGTTCTGTCCTTGGGTTGGGAAGATCCCCTGGAGAAGGGAAAGGCTACCCACTTCAGTATTCTGGCCCGGAGAATCCCACGGACTGTAGAGTCCACGTACAGTCCACTGTATAGTCGTGTGACAGTCCACGGCTGAGCGACTTTGACTTTCACACGTCCATGGCCATTCTTGGTCCATGCCAAATGGTTGTAGGTGCAGCCGCCCTTCAGAGCCTTTTGGTGTGGACCGATGCCTGCATGTGACTGCACCCTCCTCGCGTGTTCCCGTGTCCCGCTGGTGGGCCTGTACAGCAGCGCGCTGTGCGGCCAGGCTCGTCCCTGCGTGTCAGATGCAGACTGGCAGGTGGTGAGTCCCGCGGGGTGAAATTCCGTTTCTCTTGCCTCTCGTGGGACTGAGTACCCTTTCGTGGGTTCACTTCCTGGTCGTCATTCTGCACAGGCATCTTCCACGCCTGGGCGGTTTGTCTTCTTACTGGTTTGTAAGCATGCTTATGTTTCCTGGACGCTAGTTGTTTGTCATTTAAATGTGTTGCAAACATCTTCTCCTAATTTGTGGCTTCTCTTTTAATAACACAGAGTCTTAGTTTTAATGCAATTAACTCTATCAAGCTGCTTCTTTTATCCTTAGCATTTTTGTCTTAAGAAATTTTTCTTACCCTGAAACACGACTACATTCTCCAGTATTTTCTTCTAATGAATTTAAAGTTGTACAGTTCACATTTAAGTCTTTGATCCCCCAGAATTTGTTTGGGTTTTGAGGGTTTTTTCTGTGTGTGTGTGTGTGTGCATGTGTGCGTGCGTGTGTGCATGCGTGTGCACGTGTATGTGTGCGTGTGCACATGTGAGTGCACGCGTGTGCGTGTGTGCGTGCATGTGTGCGCGTGTGTGCGTGCGTGTGTGTAGCTGTGCCAGGTCTTAGTTGCGGCACGTGAACTTCTTTTTTAGCTGTTTATTTTACATCGGGGTGTAGCTGATTAACAATGTTGTGATGGTTTCAGGTGGACTGCAGAGGGCCTCAGCCATACGTATACATGTACCCACTCTCCCCCAACCCCCCTTCCTTCCAGGCTGCCTCACAGCAATGAGCAGAGTTCCCTGTGTCCGTCTTAAATACAGCAGTGTGTCTGCCTCAATCCCAAACTCCCTAGCTATCCCTTCCCTGCATTCCTTCCCCGCTGGTGACCATAAGTTCATTCTCTGTTAGTCTGTTTCTGTTTTGTAAATAAGTTCATTTGTATCATTTCTGTCTCGGTATAAGTGAGATTTCTGCTTCTCTGACTTCCTTCCCTCACTGTGACAATCCCCGGCTTCATCTGGCGGCATGTAAGATCCAGTTCCCTGACCAGGGATTGAACCTGGGCCTCCTGCACTGGGAGTGTGGAGGCTTAGCCACTGGACCATCAGGGGAGCACCCAGAATTAGTTTCGGAAGTCATCTGAGTAGGGATCCAGTCGTCCCCAAACATGGCAAGCCTCGCTGTCCTCGGGGACTGCATACCCGTCTGCTGCGTGTCGGGTCTCAGCTCTGCCCCTCTGGTCGGTTAGCCGCCCTGCATGAGTGTCGTGGTGTCTTGTCACCGATGCTGGGAGGGCAGGAGGCCTCACCCTGGTTTTGTTCTCCAGATGTGTTGTGAATGCTCCTTGGCTTGCCGATTCCCACACAAGACACCTTGGACTTTAAATGTTATGTATTGAAGGATCGTTTCAGAGATCCGCCTCTGGCTGTGTCGAGCCTTTCTTTCTGTTTCAGTAAGACTTTTAAAAAGAGTTTTTTCTTAAAGCAGTTTCAGGTTCCCGGTGAAAGGGACAGAAAGGCGCAGAGGTTTCCCGTGGCCCTCCCCGCCCCAGCCCGCCCCCACGCACACGGAGCCTCGCCCCCGTCAGCGTGCCCCCAGAGCTGTGGTTTGTTACGGCTGGCCAAGCTCCACTGACACGTTGTCACCGCCCAGGGTCCCCCGTTTACCCTGGGTTCCCTCTTGGTGGTGTGCCTCGCGCAGGTCTGGACACGTGTGTGATGACACGTCTCTGCCCTCGTGTCCTCACACAGAGCAGGCTCCCTGCCTGAAAGTGCTCTCTACTCCATCTGTTCGTCCCTCCTCACCCGCGAACCCTGGCGCCCACTGAGCCTTCTGCTGGCTCCAGAGTGTGGCCTCTTCTGAGTATCACAGACGCGGACTGTTGCAGCGCGTGCCCTACTCAGATCGGCTGCTTTCACTTAGTGATACGAACGGGAGGTTCCTCCAGGTCTCGCGGGGGCTTGAGAGCTAGTTTCTCTTTAACACTCAAGGTTAGTCCACGACTGCATGGACTGCAGCGCACCTATCCATCCACCTACTGAAGGGCACCGTGCTTGCTTCCAAATGTTGGCAGTTACGCGTAATGCTTCTGCGAACACCCACGTTATGTGTGGACATAAATTTTCAGCTCCTTTGGGTGAATACCAAGGCGCTTAACTGCTGGACCACGTGGTGAGAGTGTGTGTAGTATGTTAAGAAGCCCGCAAGCTTCCGGAGCGGCTGCACCCCCTCCAGGGACGGTGCGAGTTCCGGTCGCTCCAGCTCCTCGCCGGCACCGTGTCGTCGGTCGTCAGCGTCTGGCTGTTGCAGCAGCTGTGCGGCGGGCCCTTGGTTTCGTTTGTGTTTACCTGAAAACACGTGAGGTGGGGCACCTGTAGGGGTGTTTGCCGTCTTGTATCATGTTTGGCGGAGTGTCTGTTAGCATCTTTGAACCATTCTGCAATCAGGCAGTTTTCTTTTCATTGAGTTTTGAGAGTTCTTTGTTTGTTTTGGATAACAGTCCTTTATCAGACGTGTCTTTTGCAAATAGTTTCTCCTGGTCCGTGGCTTGTCTTTTCATTGTCTTGACAGTGTCTTTCCCAGAGCAGAAAATTTTAAAATCGTCAAAGAACCCAGCCTATCAATTCTTACTTTTCAAGAATCGTGCATTGGTGGTGTTGGGAAGAAGTCATTCCTGAACCCAAGGTCATCTAGGTTTTCTCGTGGATTATCTTCTAGAAGTATCATAGTTTCCCGTTTTATGTTCAGGTCTGCGTTCCAGTTGGAGTCAGCTCTCCTGAGGTGTGTGGCGGCCGGCTATGGTTCGTGGTTTCTGTGCGGTGTGTGGCGGCTGGCTCTGGTTCGTGGTGTCTGTGAGGTGTGTGGCGGCTGGCTGGCTGTGGTTCGTGGTTTCTGTGCGGTGTGTGGCGGCTGGCTCTGGTTCATGGCTTCTGTGTGGTGTGTGGCGGCTGGCTGGCTGTGGTTCGTGGTGTCTGTGAGGTGTGTGGCGGCCGGCTGTGGTTCGTGGTTTCTGTGCGGTGTGTGGCGGCTGGCTCTGGTTCGTGGTGTCTGTGCGGTGTGTGGTGGCTGGCTCTGGTTCGTGGTGTCTGTGAGGTGTGTGGCGGCTGGCTGGCTCTGGTTCGTGGTTTCTATGAGGTGTGTGGCGGCCGGCTGTGGTTCGTGGTGTCTATGAGGTGTGTGGCGGCTGGCTCTGGTTCATGGCTTCTGTGTGGTGTGTGGCGGCTGGCCGGCTGTGGTTTGTGGTGTCTGTGAGGTGTGTGGCGGCTGGCTGGCTGTGGTTCGTGGTGTCTGTGAGGTGTGTGGCGGCTGGCTGTGGTTCGTGGTTTCTGTGCGGTGTGTGGCGGCTGGCTCTGGTTCGTGGTGTCTGTGCGGTGTGTGGCGGCTGGCTGGCTCTGGTTCGTGGTTTCTATGAGGTGTGTGGCGGCCGGCTGTGGTTCGTGGTGTCTATGAGGTGTGTGGCGGCTGGCTCTGGTTCATGGCTTCTGTGTGGTGTGTGGCGGCTGGCTGGCTGTGGTTCGTGGTGTCTATGAGGTGTGTGGCGGCCGGCTGTGGTTCGTGGTTTCTGTGCGGTGTGTGGCGGCTGGCTCTGGTTCGTGGTGTCTGTGCGGTGTGTGGTGGCTGGCTCTGGTTCATGGTGTCTGTGCGGTGTGTGGTGGCTGGCTCTGGTTCGTGGTGTCTGTGCGGTGTGTGGCGGCTGGCTGGCTCTGGTTCGTGGTTTCTATGAGGTGTGTGGTGGCCGGCTGTGGTTCGTGGTGTCTATGAGGTGTGTGGCGGCTGGCTCTGGTTCATGGCTTCTGTGTGGTGTGTGGCGGCTGGCTGGCTGTGGTTCGTGGTGTCTGTGAGGTGTGTGGCGGCTGGCTGTGGTTCGTGGTTTCTGTGCGTGCGGCCCAGCTGTTGAGCACACTTTGTCAGAGACCGTTTCCGCTCCCTTTTCCTGCTTTTGCTCCTTTGTCAACGAGCAGTTGACTGTGTGTAGGAGTCTGTTTCTGAACTGTATTCTCTTTCATCACTTTACTTGTTAGCCCCACACTGTCTTTTTGGTTTTTTTGCTGCGTCGGGGCTGCAGGGTCATTCCCTGTGGTGCGTGGACTCTGCAGTTGTGGCACACGGGCTTACTTGCTCTGCAGCATGTGGGATCTAAGTTCCCTGACCAGGGATTGAACCTGAGTGCCCTGAATGGCAGGCGAATTCTTACCCACTGGACCGCCAGGGAGGCCCAGCGCTGCCCGTCTTGATTGCCTGAGCTCGACGGCGAGTCTTGGGGTTGGGGAGGGTCAGTCCTCCAGCCTTGTGCTTCTGCCTCAGTCTTGTGTTGGCTTTCCCAGGTCTTTCGCCTCCTGTCCTTGTAAACTTTAGATTCAGTTTGTCAATACCCGTGAAATGACTTGATAGGAATTTGATGAGATTGAACTGAATCTACAAATCAAGTTGGGAAAATCTGATACCTTGACGGTGTTGAATCTTTGTACCCACAGACGTGAACTCTCTCTCCATTTCTCTCTTCGGAGGTTTGTAGTTTTCCTCATGTAGATCTTATACGTACTTTGTAAAACTCACATGTAGGTATTTCATTTTGCAGGAGCTAACGTAAATGGTATTGAGATTTTAATTTCAAATCCCAAATGTAGTCTTGGCATATAGTTCTGTCCTTTTCCCCAGTCGATGTGCAGGTTGTCCCCGACCCTGGACAATACGACTTTCCAGATTTTTTGGTTTTAAAATGGTGCAAAAGTGATAAATATCTGGTAGAAACCGAGCTTTGAACTTTGATCTTTCTCTGGACTAGCGGTAGGCAGTCTGCTGCGATCCCGGGTTGCTGGGCGTCAGCAGTGAGCCTCAGCTCCCAGCCAGCTACTCGATCACCAGGGTAAACAACTCATGTACCAGATTTCCCTGGCGGCTCGGTGAGGAATCTGCCTGCCGGTGCCGGGGACGTGAATCCCTGACCTGGGAAGGTACCACATGCTGTGGGGCAACTAAGCCCACGAATCACAACTACTGAGCCTGTGCTCTGGAGCCTGGGAGCCATAGTGAGAGAAGCCACCATAATGAAAAGGCCACGCACTGCAACTGGAGAGGAGTCTCCACTTGCTGCAACTAGAGGAAAGCCCGTGCAGCAGTGAAGACCCAGCATAGTTCAGCTCAGTTCAGTCGCTCAGTCGTGTCCGACTCTTTTCAACCCCGTGCACTGCAGCACGCCAGGCCTCCCTGTCCATCACCAACTCCCAGAGCTTGCTCAAACGCATGTCCATTGAGTCGGTGATGTCATCCAACCATCTCATCCTCTGTTGTTCCCTTCTCTTCCCGCCTTCAATCTTCTTCAGCATCAGGGTCTTTTCAAATGAGTCAGCTTTTCGCATCAGGTGGCCGAAGTATTGGAGTTTCAGCTTCAGCATCAGTCCTTCCAATGAATATTCAGGACTGATCTCCTTTAGGATGGACTGGTTGGATCTCCTTGTAGTCTAAGGGACTCTCAAGAGTCTTCTCCAACACCACAGTTCAAAAGCATCAACTCTTCGGCGCTCAGCTTTCTTGACAGTCCAACTCTCACATCCATACATGATCATTGGAAAAACCATAGCTTTGACTAGATGGACCTTTGTTGGCAAGGTAATGTGTCTGCTTTTTAATATGCTGTCTAAGTTGGTCATAAATTTCCTTCCAAGGAGTAAGTGTCTTTTAATTTCATGGCTTTAATCATCATCTGCAGAGATTTTGGAGCCCAAGAAAATAAAGTCTGACACTGTTTCCATGTTTCCCCATCTGTTTGCCATGAAGTGATGGGACCAGATGCCATGATCTTCGTTTTCTGAATGTTGAGCTTTAAGCCAACTTTTTCACTCTCCTCTTTCACTTTCAAGAGGCTCTGTAGTTCTTCGCTTTCTACCCTAAGAGTGGTGTCATCTGCATATCTGAGGTTATTCATATTTCTCCCAGCAATCTTGATTCCAGGTTATGCTTGCTCCAGCCCAGCGTTTCTCATGATGTACTCTGCATATAAGTTAAATAAGCAGGGTGACAGTATACAGCCTTAACGTACTCCTTTTCCTGTTTGGAACCAATCTGTTGTTCCATGTCCTGTTCTAACTGTTGCTTCCTGACCTGCATACAGATTTCTCAGGAGGCAGGTCAGGTGGTCTGGTATTCCCATCTCTTTCAGAATTTTCCACAATTTGTGGTGATCCACATAGTCATGGCTCAGCTGGTAAAGAATCCGCCTGCAATGTGGGAGACCTGGGTTTGATCCCTGGGTCGGGAAGATCCCCTGGAGATGGGAAAGGATACCTACTCCTGTATTTTGGCCTGGAGAATTCCATGGACTCCACAGTCCATGGGGTCGCAAAGAGTCAGACACAACTGAGCGACATTCACTTTCAGGACTTCCCTGGTGTCTCAGATGGTAAAGCGTCTGCCTACAATGCTGGAGACCTGGGTTCAATCCCTGGGTCAGGAAGATCTCCTGGAGAAGGAAATGGCAACCCACTCCAGTATTCTTGCCTGGAAAATCCCATGGATGGAGGAACCTGGTAGGCTCCAGTCCATGGGGTCGCAGTCAGACATGACTGAGCAACTTCACTTTCTTTTCTTTCTTTCTACACAGTCAAAGGCTTTGGCATAGTCAATAAAGCAGAAATACATGTTTTTCTGGAAATCTCTTGCTTTTTTGCTGATCCAACGGATATTGGCAATTTGATCTCTGTTTCCTCTGCCTTTTCTAAAATCAGCTCGAACATCTGAAAGTTCACGCTTCACATATCATTGAAGCCTGGCTTGGAGAATTTTAAGCATTAATTTACTAGTGTGTGAGATGAGTGCAATTGTGCGGTAGTTTGAGCATTCTTTGGCATTGCCTTTCTTTGGAAGTGCAATGAAAACTGACCTTTTCCAGTCCTGTGGCCACTCCTGCGTTTTCCAAATTTTGCTGACATATTGAGTGCAGCTCTTTCATAGCATCATCTTTTAGGATTTGAAATAACTCAACTGGAATTCCATCACCTCCACTAGGTTTGTTCATAGTGATGCTTCCTAAGGCCTACTTGACTTCACATTCCAGGATGTCTGGCTCTAGGTGGGTGATCACGCCATCGTGATTATCTGGGTCGTGCAGCTCTTTTTTGTACAGTTCTTCTGTGTATTTTTGCCACCTCTTCTTAATATCTTCTGCTTCTGTTAGGTTCATACGATTTCTGTCCTTTATTGTGCCTATCTTTGCATGAAAAGTTCCCTTGGTATCTCTAGTTGTCTTGAAGAGATCTCTAGTCTTTCCCATTCTATTGTTTTCCTTGATTTCTTTGCACTGATCACTGAGGAAGGCTTTCTTATCCCTGCTTTCTATTCTTCGGAGCTCTTCATTCAAATGGGTATATCTTTCCTTTTCTCCTTTGCTTTACACATCTCTTATTTTCTCAGCTATTTGTAAGGCCTCCTCAGACAGCCATTTTGCTTTTTTGCATTTCTTTTCCATGGGGATGGTCTTGATCCCTGTCTCCTGTACAATGTCATGAACCTCCGTCCGTAGTTCATCAGGCACTCTGTCTATCAGATCTAGTCTCTTAAGTCTATTTCTCACTTCCACTGTATAATGGTAAGGGATTTGATTTAGGTCATACCTGAATGGTCTAGTGGTTTTCACTACTTTCTTCAGTTTAAGTCTGAATTTGGCAATCAGGAGGTCACCCTCATCTTCCACCATAGTTTGGCCCCAGGTTAATAGCAGGGCATGGCTTGGTTTCATTGAGTTAGACAAGGCTGTGGTCCGTGTGAGCAGATTGGCTAGTTTTCTGTGATTATGGTTTCAGTGTGTCTGCCCTCTGATGCCCTCTCGCAACACCTACCGTCTTACTTGGGTTTCTCTTACCTTGGACGTGGGGTATCTCTTCACGGCTGCTCCAGCAAAGCGCAGCTGCTGCTCCTTACCTTGGACGAGGGGCATCTCCTCACCACTGCCCCTCCTGACCTTGAACGTGGAGTAGCTCCTCTCGGCCCTCCTGCGCCCATGCAGCTGCCTCTCCTTGGACGTGGGGTTGCTCCTCTCAGTGGGGTTGCTCCTACCGGCCAACGCCCTAACCTCGGGCGTGTGGTAGCTTCTCTCAGCCGCTCCTGTGCCGACGCAGCTTGGCACTCTCAGTTGCCGCCCCCAACCTTGGGCGAGGGGTAGCTCCTCTTGGCCATGCTTCTGTGCAGTCCATCTCAGCCAGTGTGCTTCTGTGGAAAATTCTGAAAGAGATGGGAATACCAGACCACCTGACCTGCCTCTCTGAGAAACCTATATGCAGGTCAGGAAGCAACAGTTAGAACTGGACATAGAACTACAGACTGGTTCCAAATAGGAAAAGGAGTACGTCAAGGCTGTATATTATCACCCTACTTATTTAACTCATACACAGAGCACGTCATGAGAAACACTGGGCTGGAAGAAGCACAAGCTGGAATCAAGATTGCCGGGAGAAATATCAATAACCTCAGATATGCAGATGACACCACGCTTATGGCAGAAAGTGAAGAGGAAGTAAAAAGCTTCTTGATGAAAGTGAAAGAGGAGAGTGAAAAAGTTGGCTTAAAGCTCAACATTCAGAAAACGAAGATCATGGCATCTGGTCCCATCACTTCATGGCAGATAGATACGGAAACAGTGGAAACAGTGTCAGACTTTATTTTTTTAGGCTACAAAATCACTGCAGATGGTGATTGCAGCCATGAAATTAAAAGACACTTATTCCTTGGAAGAAAAGTTATTACCAACCTAGACAGCATATTAAAAAGAAGAGACATTACTTTGCCAACAAAGGTCCGTCTAGTCAAGGTATTGTTTTTCCAATGATCATGTATGGATGTGAGAGTTGGACTGTGAAGAAAGCTGAGCGCTGAAGAATTGATGCTTTTGAACTGTGGTGTTGGAGAAGACTCTTGAGAGTCCCTTAGACTGCAAGGAGATCCAACCAGTCCATCCTAAAGGAGATCGGTCCTGGGTGTTCATTGGAAGGACTGATGCTGAAGCTGAAACTCCAATACTTTGGCCACCTCATGCAAAGAGTTGACTCATTGGAAAAGACTCTGATGCTGGGAGGGATTGGGGGCAGGAGAAGAAGGGGACAACAGAGGATGAGGACAACAGAGGATGAGATGGCTGGATGGCATCACTGACTCGATGGAGTGAACTCCAGGAATTGGTGATGGACAGGGAGGCCTGGCGTGCTGCGATTCATGGGGTCGCAAAGAGTCGGACACGACGGAGTGACTGAGCTGAACTGACTGAAATAGCAGGGAAGGAATGCAGTCCTGCCCATCAACAGAAAATCATTAAAAGATTAAAGATTTACTGAGCACGGCCCCGCCCATCAGAACAGGACCCAGTTTCCCCCTCAGTCAGTCTGTCCCATCCAGAAGCTTCTTATCCTTCTCCATCAGAGGGCAACAGAATGAAAACCACAATCACAGAAAACTAACCAATCTGACCTCATGGACCACAGCCTTGTCTAACTCAATGAAACTGAGCCATGCCACACAGGGCCACCCAAGACGGACAGGTCATGGTGGAGAGATCTGACAGAATGTGGTCCACTGGAAAAGGGAATGGCAAACCACTTCAGTATTCTTGCCTTAAGAACCCCATGAACAGGATGAAAAGGCAAAAAGATAAGACACTGAAAGATGAACTCCCCAGCTCGGTAGGTGCCCAATATGCTACTGCAGATCAGTGGAGAAATAAATCCAGAAAGAGTGAGGAGACGGAGCCAAAGCAAAATCAACACCAAGTTGTGAGTGTGACTGTTGATGGAAGCAAGGTCCGATTCTGCAAAGAGCAATATTGCATAGGAACCTGGAATGTTAGGTCCATGAATCAAGGCAAATTGGAGGTGGTCAAACAGGAGATGGCAAGAGTGAATGTCGACATTCTAGGCATCAGCGAACTAAATGGATTGGAAAGGGTGAATTTAACTCAGATGACCATTAAATCTATTACTGTGGTCCAGAATCCCTTAGAAGAAATAGAGTAGCCCTCATAGTCAACAAAACAGCCTGAAATGCAGTACTTGGATGCAAACTCAAAAACAACAGAATGATCTGTGTTCGTTTCCAAGGCAAACCATTGAATATCACGGTAATCCAAGTCTATGCCATGACCAGTAATGCTGAAGAAGATGAAGTTGAATGGTTCTTTGAAAACCTACAAGACCTTCTAGAACTAACACCCCCAAAAAGCTGTCCTTTTCATTATAGGGGACTGGAATGCAAAAGTAGGAAGTCGAGAAATACCTGGAGTAACAGGCAAATTTAGCCTTGGAATACGGAATGAAGCAGGGGAAAGACTAACAGAGTTTTGCCAAGAGAACACACTGGTCATAGCAAACACCCTCTTCCAACAACACAAGAGAAGATTCTACACATGGACATCACCAGATGGTCAACACCAAAATCAGATTGATTATATTCTTTGCAGCCAAAGATGGAGAATCTCTATACAGTCAGCAAAAACAAGACTGGAAGCTGACTGTGGCTCAGACCATGAACTCCTTATTGCCAAATTCAGACCCAGCACAGCCTTAAATAAACAAGTAAATAAAAAGAACAGTGGTGCATTAAAAACCAAACCCTGACGCGCCTGCAGTGGCTCTGTGCCCACACATGCATTTTGGTCTTCGCTTTCAGTACAGCACTCAGTGCATGACATGAGGCATTCAGCTCTTAATTACAAAGCAGGATCGGTGTTAAGTGGGTTTCCAGCTGTGGCTAGTGCATTCCGAGCTTGTCTGAGGCACACCAGGCTAAGCTGGGACGTTTGGTAGGTGAGCGGTGTTAAATACATTCTTCAGCTTAATGGTATTTTCAACTTAAGAAGGATCTATAGTCCTGTCATGAGTTAACGAAGATCTGTGTCTTTTCCCCCCCTTTTTCTTGACTGATTGCATCAGCGGGGACTTCCAGTTCGATGTTGGGAGAGTGATGAGAGGGGACACGCTTGCATTACACCTCCTCTGAATGGGAAGGCGTCACATTTCTCGCCCTTACGTCTGATACTAACTGCGGGCTTTCTGTAGCTGTTTTCTGTCAAGTTGAGGAAGCGCCCCTCTCTTCCTAGTTGACTGAGGGTTTTTGTCGTGAATGGATGTTGGATTTTGTCTAGTGCTTTTTCTGCATTGATACGAGACGATACTGATACTGATATGGTCATACGGTTTTTCTTTTTTGGTCTGTTGGGTGATAACTTACAGTGTTTGATTTTATAAAGTTGAACCGGGCTTGCATGCGTGTGATGAGCTTGGTTGTGGGATACGATTCTCTTTCTGCTTTTGTAGATTCAACTTGCTGTATTTGTTATCGGTTTTTAGTCTATGTTCGTGAGAGAGACTGTTTTCTTGCACTGTCTTTGGTTCCCGTATTAGGGATACTGTCCTCTTCTGGCTTCTTAAGGTAAAATCTGATTTCAGGTATCTTTCTCTTCTGAGAAACGCATTCTGCGTTACAAATTTCTTCGGAACACTGCTTTTGCTGTGTCCCGTGAATGTTGATAAGTTGTGTCTTCATTCTCTTTGAGTTCTAAGTATTTAAAATTTTTTCTTGAGGTATCTTTTTTGGCCATTATGTTATTTAGAAAGGTGTTGTTTAATCTCCGTGTGTTTGGGGGATAGTCCAGTTACCTTTCTGTTGTAGGCTTCCAGTTTAATTTCACTGCGATCTGATAACACACACTGTTTGATTTCTGTTCCTCTTAAGTGTCTCTGGGTGTGTTTCATGGCCCGAGGGCCCTCTGTCTTGGTAGATGCTCTAAGTGTCTCTGGGTGTGTTTCGTGGCCCAGTGTCTGCTTTCTCTTGGGAACTGCTCCACGTGACTGGAGGGGAATGTGTCTTCCTCCTGTTGGTGGGTGAAGCAGTCTCTTCACAGGTGTCAGTTACGTCCGGTTGATTGATGGTGGTGTTGAGTTCGGCCGTTCCCTCTGATTCTCTGGATCTGCGCACTAGTCTCCAGCCGTGACGCTGGATCCATCTGTTCTTCCTGTAGCTCTGTCGGTGTCTGCCCCGCTGTGTCTGATGCTCTGCTGTGAGGTGCGTACGTATCGAGGGTCACGGTGTCTCTGTGTAGAGTCGCCCCCTTTATCATCATGTGATGCTCTTCTCCGTCCTCCCTTACGGATCCACCAGGAGTGGTTGACTCCTCTCTGCGTGACACCCTTTCAGTCGTTGTAGGAACAGGGTGGCGGCTTTCACTGGGAGGCGGAGCTGGAGCCCGAGTCCCTGTTTCATCAGCTGCTGCCCCATCTCTGCTACCTGTTTCATTCTTTTCTCTTTGGGTTTATTCTGCTCCTTTTCCTCTCACCACTTAGGAGTTTAGCTCATTTTTTGGTTTAAGCATTTAAGGCCATAAATTTTTCTCTAAGTAAAGTTTTTGCTGCTTCTATCTATATTGACATTCTTTTGCTTCTCAATAGGTTTTTATTTCCCCTTTGATCTTGTGTTTTGAAACACATGAATAATCTAGGCGTTCGTTTGATTGGGACCTCCTTCCTCTGCTCTGTCTTGTTCTGTGTTGATCCTGCCGGCAGCGGTGGGCTTTCTGCCCCTTCACGTGGGGCAGGCCCAGAGCTCACTTCCAGCTGCAGCCTGACAGCGCCTGCCTCCCTGGAGCCCTGCCGCCTCTGCCTGCCCGCCCTGGGCACCAGCTGGGTCCTGGGAGGTTTCCCAGGAGCTCTGCTCTGTCTGGGGGCTGCTCCGGGGCCGCCCCGCCCACCTCTGCCCTCCAGGGTCCCTGCTCCTTCCCTCCCGCCTTGTTCTGTGCCTGCGCCCCCGAAGGTGGAGCACAGACCTGGACCACAGACTGCCTGCCCGTCTGCATACCCATCGCCGCTCTAGCTAAGGAGCCGAAGCCCTGGATCCTCCAGGGCAGAGCGCCGGGGCCGCTGGGTCGCTGGGGCTGGGGCGCAGCCCTGACGCTGTCTCATCGTGTCTCAGATGGCGGTTTCTGGGTGTGGCATGAGGACCGCCGTGACAGGACGTGACTCGTTCCGATGCTGCATCATTGTAGTCGTGACGTGGGGCCTTCAGCTGATGGCACGTGCCCGGCAGGGCGGCCTGGGCACGGAGACCTGCTTCTGGATCGCGGCTCCGTCTGCTGCTCTGAACCTCCCCTCCAGCAGGCGTCCCGGCCGTCGGTGACCACACCACGTGCCCTCTTGCCCTGCACCAGGAAGCCCTGATGCACTGCTGGGCCTCCCCAGGCCCACCCTGACCCTCCAGGCACACGGTCAGAGCTCCAGCCTCTGGACGGCCAGGCCATCTGTGGGAGCTCTGGGGTCTCCTCCCGGGTCGGGTGCTGGCCGTGCACGGCGAGTCTGTACGCGTGAGTGGACACGGACGCACGTAGACCGCGCCCGCTGTGGGCCCTGGAACTTGCATGCGGGTGCACACATCCTGCTTCCTTTTCTTCAGGCGTTGCTGGAAGAAGCAAAGGATGTGCTTTCTGACTGGCTGGATTCCATGCACGGCAGTGAGGTGACGGACAATTCTATTTTCTCTGAACTGCCCAAATTCTGGGAGGCGGAGTTCCACAAAGACATGGAAGCCCTGAACGTAAGTGTCGCCCTGAATGTAAGTGTCGCAGATGGTCTTGACCTTGGTCTCTTGGGCCGAGGGCTCCGTGACCGAAGGCCTCTCAGGATCCAGACCCTCTTCATTGCGTGTGCAAATTCATTTTGAAAAGACAGCGGGGCTGGGGGTGGTGCATGGGGGAGGGGCGGGGCACCGGGGCCCAGCGGTGCTCAGGCTTCTGGAGCCGGGCTTGCCTTGTCCCCAGGTCCTCCCTCCGGACGTCCTGACCCGGGTTAGTGAGTATGTGCCAGAGATCGTGGACTTTGTCCAGAAGATTGTGGACAACGGTTACGGGTGAGCTCAAGGCTCCAGGAAGGTGTGCCCAGGGGCGCGGGTCTCCGCTGGCTTGGAGAGGAGCAGGGAGGCGCAGGGAGCCGCCAGGGTGGTGGCGGCCCTGGGCTCCCGTCTCAGAGCTGCACGGCACGTGAGCAATGGAAGGGCCACCGTGCGGCTGCAGCGGTCCTGTGAGGGCACACACCCCTTGTCCCTCCCTGAGCCCCCAGCTCCTCTTCTTAAAAGGACACCAGTCTTGCTGTGTCAGGGCCCACCCTGGAGGCCTCGTTTTAACTCGAGCTCCTCTGTAAAAGCCCTTTTTCCAAATGCAGTCAGACGGCGAGGTGCTGGGGGTCAGGGCTGGCAGGCAGAGGCGAGGGCAGCATGCAGGGCAGAGTCACCCGGGCAGGGGGCAGGGCACGGGCCGGGCCGTTGGGGAGTCGGGGGCCCCCATCCCAGCCACGCTCGTCACAGCCCCGTTTGGCCCACTCGGTGGCCACGTTGGAACAGCCTGCTGGCCGGCCTGCTGCACAGGGTGCGGAGCAGACCCCTGTGGCCTCTGGGTCCCAGGCTGGCCAGTCGGGCAGCTCGTCACACCTTCCCTAACGGCTTTGTGTTCCAGGTATGCTTCAAACGGGTCTGTGTACTTCGACACAGTCAAGTTTGCCAACACTGAGGGGCACAGCTACGGAAAGCTGGTGCCCGAGGCCGTCGGGGACCAGAAAGCCCTGCACGAGGGGGAAGGTAAGTGGACCGGCTGGGGTCACAGCCCGGGGAGCCGTGGCCTCACCCTGCACGGCGTAGGGGCCTAGGCTCACGGGGACCCTGGCTTAAAACTTGAGGGATTTTAGGAGCTCTCTACACGGAACTCCTGAACTGCGTTGTTGCCTAGGGGACAGAGCAGTGAGCAGCCGCCGTGCGGCCCCGCAGAGCAGACAGGCCTCGGCGCCTGGGGTGGGGCTGACTGTTCTCTCAAGGGTCGGGCTGGGCCGGGCTGGACTCCTGCCCGGGGGTGTGGAGAGGACACAGACGGCGCCCTGCTGAGTGAGCGCCCGGCACCCTCACGGGGCAGCAGGGAGCCCGGGGAGGGAAAGCCCCAGAGCGCTTTGATGGAAGGCAGGCAGGGCACCCAGAGGGGCGGGAGACACAGGCTGTTCACTTACAGACCCCAGAAGGCGCCTGGGGCGGACGCCGAGTCGGGCAGGGCAGCCCCTGTCCTGGGACAGGAGCGAGCAGTCATTATCTCTATGGTCGCTGCAGGGAAACCAAGGTTGGGGACTTGGGCCACAGTCAGAGCCTGTTCTGATCTTGAAGGCTCAGCTCTGGGGGTCTGAGCACCTGTGTTTAATCCGTGTAGAGTTTGTTTGCGTTCCGTGTCATAGTATGCTTCAAGCATAGCTCAGTTGCAACGTGTATGAGACTGTCGTTTACACCAGGGATTGCAGTTAGTACTAAACCGTAGCCCGTCGTCCACCGTGATCACTCACACTGCCTACACGAGAGCCCTTGGGCAGAGCTTGGCAACAGGACGGCACACTGGAGAAGGCCGGGCAGCCGCTTGGACGGCCGTGTTGCTGCCACCGTGACGGTGACCCGCGTGTAAAGACAGCCCCCCCCGCCCCACTTAACCCAGACGTGTTAAACAGACACGAGACTTTTCCTGGACCACGCTGGGCTCTGTCTGTCTTTCATTCATAAGTGTTTTCTCCACTCTCACCCTCTCACACCACCAGATGCGCTTGTTGCTGCCAGCGTTTCTGGAAGGCACTGGGGCTGTAAAAATGTTTATCTTGCCTTTTTTTTTTTTAACCATGGATATAGTTTTCACATTTTATTGTCTTTACATTTAAACTTCACCATTAGCTACATGGAGCCTAAGTACATAGCGGACCCTAGTCAAAATTTTTGAAACGTGATGCTGAATGGATGTGTGGCTGTAAGGATTTATGACATATTGTAGAAGATAAAGGTTGTTAGTGGGTGTTTGCTTCTGTCTGTCTGCACTTGCAGCCAGGCAGACGTATGAGTCTCTGGGTCGTAGTTGGAGGAAGCACCGTCCAGGACTGAACAGGGGTCCCTGCTTGCTGACTGAGTCTCCACAGACTTGGGAGTCTTTGTCCCGATACGAGGGCGGCTTCGTTATGCAGGTTACAGCTTCCTCAACGTGCGACTTACAGTGTCATACGTTTGGGTCCAGTGACTTCTCCTTATGGGCTCTGTTGTAAAGAGATTCACTTCAGTCGCTCAGTCATGTCTAACTCTTTGCGACCCCATTGACTGCGGCACACCAGGCCTCCCTGTCCATCACCAACCCCCAGCATCTACCCAAACTCATGTCCTTTGAGTCGGTGATGCCATCCAACCATCTCATCCTCTGTCGTAAGCTTCTCCTCCTGTCTTCAATCTTTCCCAGCATCAGGGTCTTTTCCAATGAGTCAGCTCTTTGCATCAGGTGGCCAAAGTACTGGAGTTTCAGCCTCAACATCAGTCCTTCCAATGAACACTCAGGACTGATCTTCTTTAGGATGGACAGCTCAAGAGTCTTCTCCAACACCACAGTTCAAAAGCATCAATTCTTTGGCTCTCAGCTTTCTTCATAGTCCAACTCTCGCATCCATACATGACCACTGGAAAAACCATAGCCTTGTCTAGATGGACCTTTGTTGATAAAGTAATGTCTCTGCTTTTTAATATGCTATCTATGTTGGTCATAACTTCCCTTCCAAGGAGTAAGTGTCTTTTAATTGCATGGCTGCAATCACCATCTGCAGTGATTTTGGAGCCCAAAAAATAAAGTCTGACACTGTTTCCCCATCTATTTGCCATAAAGTGATGGGACCGGATGCCAGGATCTTAGTTTTCTGAATGTTGAGTTTTAAGCCAACTTTTTCACTCTCCTCTTTCACTTTCATCAAGAGGCTTTGTAGTTCTTCATTTTCTGCCATAAGGGTGGTGTCATCTGCATATCTGAGGTTATTGATATTTCTCCCAGCAATCTTGATTCCAGCTTGTGCTTCTTCCAGCCCAGCGTTTCTCATGATGTACTCTGCATAGAAGTTAAATAAGCAGGGTGACAGTATACAGCCTTGAAAGTACTCCTTTTGCGATTTGGAACCAGTCTGTTGTTCCATGTCCTTCTCTAACTGTTGCTTCCTGACCTGCATACAGGTTTTTCAAGAGGCAGGTCAGGTGGTCTGGTATTCCCATCTCTTTCAGAATTTTCCACAGTTTATTGTGATCCACACAGTCAAAGGCTTTGGCATAGTCAATAAAGCAGAAATAGATGTTTTTCTGGAACTCTTGCTTTTTCCATGATCCAGTGGATGTTGTCAATTTGATCTCTGGTTCCTCTGCCTTTTCTAAAACCAGCTTGAACATCTGGAAGTTCACGGTTCACGTATTGCTGAAGCCTGGCTTGGAGAATTTTGAGCATTACTTTACTAGCGTGTGAGATGAGTGCAATTGTGCAGTAGTTTGAGCATTCTTTGGCATTGCCTTTCTTTGGGACTGGAATGAAAACTGACCTTTTCCAGTCCTGTGGCCACTGCTGAGTTTTCCAAATTTGTTGGCGTATTGAGTGCAGCACTTTCACAGCATCATCTTTCAGGATTTGAAAGAGCTCAACTGGAATTCCATCACCTCCACTAGCTTTGTTTGTAGTGATGCTTTCTAAGGCCCACTTGACTTCACATTCCAGGATGTCTGGCTCTAGGTGAGTGATCACACCATCGTTATTATCTGGGTCTTGAAGATCTTTTTTGTACAGTTCTTCTATGTATTCTTGCCACCACTTCTTAAAATCTTCTGCTTCTGTTAGGTCCATACCATTTCTGTCCTTTATTGAGCCCATCTTTGCATGAAAAGTTCCCTTGGTATCTCAAATTTTCTTGAAGAGATCTCTAGTTGTTCCCATTCTATTGTTTTCCTTGATTTCTTTGCACTGATCACTGAGGAAGGCTTTCTTATCTCTTCTTGCTATTCTTACGAACTTTGCATTCAAATGGGTATATCTTTCCTTTTCTCCTTTGCTCTTCACTTCTCTTCTCTTCTAAGCTATTTGTAAGGCCTCCTCAGACAGCCATTTTGCTTTTTTGCATTTCTTTTTCTTGGGGATGGTCTTGATCCCTGTCTCCTGTACAATATCATGAACCTCCGTCCATAGTTCATCAGGCAGTCTATGTATCAGATCTGGTCCCTTAAATCTATTTGTCTCTTCCATTGTATGATCATAAAGGATTTGATTTAGGTCATACCTGAATGGTCTAGTGGGATTCTCTACTTTCTTCAATTTAAGTCTAAATTTGGCAATAAGGAGTTCATGATCCGAGCCACAGTCAGCTCCCAGTTTTGTTTTTGCTGACTATATAGAGCTTCTCTGCCGGGGTCCAGCCCCGGTGGATCCAGGGAATTCGAAGCGGGGACGGTGTCGGCGAGGATCAGCAAACAACTGCTTAATTAAATGTTAATTAAGGATATAAAGAGTAGTAGAATAAGGATAGCTCAGTGAGGAAATTCAGTGGAGAAAAGAGGCTGAATAATTCAGCCATAAGGTGAGAGAAAGAACTACATGGGGAGACCAAGTTTCGGTGAACAAGGCCCGCACTTTATTTTCCAAAGTAGTTTTTATACCTTAAGTTATGCATAGAGGATAATGGGGGAAGGGGTAGAGTCATGCAGTAAGCCAGGCTTTCTTCCTGCAAACTTATCATATGCAAAAGTTTAGGTGATTTGCATCATCTTCTGGCCCGGAGGCCTGTTAACATTTTAAGAAACTTATTTTTTTCTAAGGTAATTATTCTAAAGTCAGGCGCCACCCTCCAAAAGCATTAGATAAAGTTGCATTCTTATAGGGCAAAGGTGTGGTGGGCTATGACAAGAAAAAGAATTAACTCAAGGGTCCCAGGTTACAAACATTAAAGCTACTACTTACACCAATTATATTAATAGATACACTGCCAGGGACACAGCAGGTAAGGGATATGGAGACTTAGCAGCAAACATTGGCCCAACAAGTGAAAAACCCTCACCAATACAATTTCTCATCAATCTTTTAACTACTCAAAGGAATCTGTATTCAGACAGCTTAGAACATCTCATGCCTCTCACAGTTGGGAGGCTCTGAACAATCACATGTGGTGGGAAAAACCTATTCAGGCAGGCTAGAGGACTTCCAAAGGAGTTTGTAGGTTGAAACACTGTCACACCCAGGAATTATTAACTGGAGCTGTAAGTTAACTCTTTTTTCAGAGAGAGGTAGTGGGGGACAGCCCCCCGTAAAGTCAGAGGTGTAGGTGAGAGCACAAAGCAGAAAGTAGGCAGACTCTGGTTTTGGGGGCAGATGCTCGAGAATTTCCAGGGGGACTCCTGAGGCTCGATCCTGCCTT
Source organism: Bos indicus x Bos taurus (assembly GCF_003369695.1). Lineage (NCBI taxonomy): Eukaryota > Metazoa > Chordata > Mammalia > Artiodactyla > Bovidae > Bos > Bos indicus x Bos taurus. The sequence goes on along the minus strand of NC_040104.1, from coordinate 2,588,440 downwards.
TGCGTATGCCGAGCCTCCTTCCTCATGACCTTTGCCAGGGGTGGAGCTCCTACTCCCGGCATCTCCCCCTTTTTTATTTCTTAAAACAGCCAGATGCAGCTCAGTTGTGAGCTTCTGAATGTTCTGCCAAAGAATCCTGACAATACAAGGAAGAATGCTCATGAGAAGATTAGACAGAATGTTTTTTCCAGAAATAAAGTTAGAGAAGGTGTGAAAAAAGTCATTAGCTGTTCCAGCGGCCATAAAATCCAGTCGAGAGTGTTCCAGGGTCTGTATTTGATTATGAAGTTTCCCTCAGTCCAGGCCAATGTCAGAGCTGTTCCAAACACCTGAGATATGATTTTTGATTTTTTCCCATTCATAATCTGTCTCGTTTACCTTTAAAGATGTCACACATATCCACCGGTAATCAGCGTGGCAAGACAGAGCCATTTTCACTTTTAAAGCCTGTAATCAGTCCCAGTATGCATTATTGCCTCTTATAAGGCATCTACTCTCATCTCTAATTTCCTATCTATAGCTTCCTGTGTTGCTAGAGTTAGAGAAACATTTTTAGACATGGTATCAACATATTGGGCAGTATGCACTTGTTGAGTCAGTGATATTGCTGTCACAGTAACAGAAGCAATTGTGGTTATTAAAGCTGCTATTCCCAGGATAAGCAAGCCCACAAACCATCACGATCGCATTAAATCCTGTAGTTGTTGTAATACAGCAAGACCAAAATTAACATATCAATAAGTGGTTATATCATAAGATAAGGTAGACGTTGTAACACTACAAAGGAGCAAACATTATACTGAGGGTTTAAACAAGATGAGAGCATGCATTGTTCACAAGTCACTACATTGGGTCCACCAGTGAAAGTCACATGTACATTAAGTTTTCCAGAATCGTTGGTAAAGAGAAAAACATAAGGAGAGGGTAGACAAGCCAAAACAGAATAAGTAGAATTATTTTCTGGTTGGAGTTCGCGCTGCAGCAGCCTCGTCAGTCTCGCCGGGATCTCGATGTTTATCTTGCCTCCCCTTCCGGCGGGCTCCTCTTTTGTGATCGAAGCAATGAGGGAAGCGGATGTCTGGGGGACTGCAACATGGTGGATCAGCCTGTCCCGGATCTAAATTGGAGAATCTGCATCCTGTGGAAAAATACAAGCGCGTCCTCGACCGCTAGTTAATAATGGGTCAGGACCCTTCCATTGTCCGGAGAGGAGGTCCTTCCATTTAACTAATGGTTTTGCATTCAATTGCTCGGGACACAAATGGCGAAGCATTGCAGTAGTTCTGGCTGAATCAGTATTTAAAATATTTATTACGAAAAGAGCGTGTTGCAAGATTTGATGGGGAGAACTATACTTAAACTCCCCTTCTTTAATTTTTTGAATTTGGATTTTTAATGTTTGATGTGCTCTTTTCACAATGGCTTGTCCCTGGAGATTATAAGGGATGCCTGTATTATGTTTAATTTGAAACTTTATACAAAATTCCTGAAAAGACTTAGAAGTAAAAGCAGGAGCATTGTCAGTTTTCAAAGCTTTTGGTAGGCTCAAATATGAAAAACAAGTAAAGAGATGCTGTATTACATCTTTAATTGCTTCCCCTGTACGAGCAGTTGCAATAATAACATGAGAAAAGGTATCTACAGTTACATGAACAAAGGACAGTTTTCCAAATGAAGAGACATGAGTTACATCCATTTGCCAGAGTACGTTAGGTTTGAGACCGCGAGGATTGACTCCCACAGGTAGACTATTATAAACAGTGGGGCAGTGTAAGTAAGAATGCACAATCCCTCGAGCAGTCTCTCTGGGAATTTGGAATTGATATCTTAAAGCAGTAGCGTATTGATGATGGAGTAAGTGAGAGGCTCTGGCCTCCTCAATCACAGTAGCCACTGTGTTTCTGGTTAACAAGTCAGGCAAATCATTAAAGGCATTTAAAGGGCCAGGCAATCCGGAATGAGCCCGAATGTGTCCACTGACAAATATTTTATTTCTTTTCCAAATTTGTTGCTGTAATTTAGTTAACAGATCAAATATGGTAGTCTTATTTTCAGGCGAAACCACAGTTTCAACGTGTGGAAACAACCTGACAATATACTGAGAATAAAGGTTAAATTCCTCATCTGCAAACATAGCAAAAGCCTCTACGACTGCTGTTATTTCAGCTCTTTGAGCTGAAGTTTTTTGTGTTTTTAAAACTTTTTGGTGATTTTTAGTAACTATGGAGGCTTTACCGTCTGTTGACCCGTCAGTAAAAACTATTTGAGTGTTTGGAACAGGAGATTGTTTACGTCTGACAGGGAAAATAACTGGATGTCTGGATATAAAATTTAGCAAAACATATGAAGGTAAATGATGCAAAAATTTGACCAAAATAGTTTTTCATAGCAATCTGTCAATTTTTAAACATTAGAAGAGCATCAGGTTGTTCCTTATTATATGGAATTACAATTTCTGATGGCTCTTTACCAAATAATTCAATGCTCCGCTTTTTTCCTTTGATATCAAAATAGCTATCAATCCTGGATAAGAGGCCACTACTTTTTTAGTTTGAGCGGGAAGATGGACCCACTGTAGGGGGCCATCTTGCCATAAAACCAATTTTTTGTCTGGTTACCCCAATTACACCTATGGGGGTTTTATGGCAAAGGAATTGTCAAGCAGTTGTCAATTTAATTTTTTAAATTTTTAAAATTTACATTTTAACAACATAAATTTAGAGATATGTTAATTTAGGTCTAATGTTTAGTTTAGGTCTCGGTATAAATTTAAATAATAAATGTATAATCTCCTTATCTCATTTTGGTATACAGATATATCTAAATGCAAAATGTATTTATATATGTATTTTTATATGGCAACAAGTATAAACTTATTGACATAATCAATGTACTTGAATTAATCTTTATAATTAATACATTAATTAATATATATTACAGCAATACAACACGTACACAGCTAATACCAACCAACACAAACCAATGTACTGCAATAATATATGTCACACATATATAATATAATTATACAGTATATAGAACATATATCATCACAGCACATCAATCCGTACCAATTAATATCAGCCACACACACATTATATTACTGCAATATATATTTAATTATACAGTATGTATATAATATGCATATATAGTATACATATTAATGTATATACAAATTAAGTATAGATCTATAAGTAGAATTAGGTATACCTTTATTATGTTTTATTTATACCTATACCTAATTAGGCAAACTGTAATTAGGCAAATATATTTATATTATGTATTTATAATAATATATAAAGTATTGTTAATTGTACCGCCTGTTGATAACTAAGAAATTGAGAAAACCCTTCTCTGAGTATCTCCTATTTGAGACAGCATGTCCCTCCCCCATAGGGTAAAAGGGAGCGTAGGAACTACATAGGGTTGGAAAGTTCCACAGGTATCCTCAAACTGCCAATCTAACATTTTTGAACTTTTAACTACTGTGGGGGCTTGAGGGCAAATGAAACAAAATTTGACCCCTGAAATCTATCAGGGCAACTTGCCAATCATCACTATTTTGTAAAAGACTTGCAGTTGATCCTTATTGAATGGAATTACTATATTTGCTACTTCTTTTCTAAAAAGTTCCACACTTCTTTTTTCCTCCTTTTATAATTAATTGTGCCACCAAGCTGGGATAAGATAAAACTGTTTTTCTTGGGGTCACTGGTAGATGGAACCAATGGGCCTTTTTGTCACAATCACCCTGTAGGTGTATGTTTTGGGGCAAGAATGATTTAATCTCATCTTTTGGTAATATTAATCCTAATTAACTGATCATTTAAAGTCTCATCTACTTAAACAAGAGCCAACTCTGTCTCATTAGTCAACTTTCTCTTAGAACTGGAATTAGGATCACTTTTTAAACAATCAAACAAAGGCTTTAAATCTACAGTAGTCAGTTTTAAATGTGGGCGTATCCAATTAATGTCCCCTAATAATTTTTAGAAATCATTTAAAGTTATTAAACAATCTCTCCACAGCTTCAAAGGGGCATTATCAGTTTTCAAAACTTTTGGCAGACCTAAACATGAGAAGCAAGTAAAGAGGTGTTGCACAACATCTTTATAAGCTTCTCCAATTACCGTTTTGTAACGTAAATCTGGTCTATAGCTTTTTAGATGACAAACAACCATCTAATCTTTGCTTGAATACTTCCAGCAACGGGGAACTCACTACTCTTCAAGGTTTTAAACTCTCCCTCACCTTTTTCTCTACAGCATTCCCACCCCGCATACCACTTTCTCTAATGCCACCAACTCATTTTCAGTAGTATGTGTTGGCCAGGAGCTGGGTCAGTCTTTCCCAGAAATGTTAAGAGATGTCTGTTCCTGTGTCTAATAGCCCTGACATTTTACTTTCTTGAATTAAAAGATCTTTTAAAGGCCTTGGAGCTGTGATTTCCTGCACCCAAAAACTAGATTACTAGATCCAAATCCTCTGGGGCCCCTAGCTTGAGAAGTCAAGGTTTTTCTTGTCTGATGTAAGGTAAAAGCAAAAACTGTTATTCTCTGACCTTTATTAATTTGCACAGTTTTAGTAGGCGGTGAGATCAAAACCTTTAATTTCTCAATATAATCAGAATCTACTACACCATGCACCACCGAAATTCCTTGAAAAGAAAGCGAACTACACCCTAGCACAAGTCCTACAAGGCCCTCAGACAGGGGGCCAGCCACTCCCGATGGAATTGGAGCAACCAGCATGTTAGGGGTTAATACTGTTGCTAAATCCCCTTACCGTTCTGCTTGGTCATAAGAGAAACACTTTTTATTTGTAGAATCCTTTTCTATTACGATTATTTTTCTTTCCTTTTTCTTTTTTTCACTTTTTTCTTTTTTCTTTTTATTTTTCTCCTTTTTTTTTTTTTATGCTTGGGTGAGGCCCCCCTGAGGGGTTTTTCTGCAAGGAGCAGGCTCTGTATATTGTGTATTCTTGAAAAGCTCCTTAGTTTAAAAGAAAATTTTTTTTGTCTTTTTCAGCCTTAGGCAGTGGTCTGGGAGGCTTTGGATGTAAACTGGGGAATTCCTAGGCCCTGGGAGGTGCAAGTGGAGGTGGGGTAGTCGCCTTAAATCAGAAATTGTTGGATAAATTTTTAAAGGTTTGTGTAGAGGGGGAAGGGGGCTCACCAGGGCGCCCGGCCTCAGCGTCCTGTAAGCCCTCTCACTCCTCAGGAGGTAGAGCACAGTCTCCCTCCTTTTCTTCGTCAATGGCAGAAAATATGATCTGCACAGAAGGTGGAGACCCACTACCATCCACCGCTATAGCCTCTCCCATAGGCTATCCTACAGCCTCATGACGAGGGTCCAGAACATTTTTAATCATATTTATAGGATAAGTTTTTAGTTGTTTTTTTTTTTGCTTTTGTTTTTTTTACCTTCACCCAAGTATCTAAATTAAGAATACCCTCTTCTGGAAACCAAGGACACTATTCTTATACAAATGAAAAAAATGATTGAATGGTAGATTTTTTAAACTTTGATTCCTCTCTTAATAACTGCAAAATTACTCCTATAAAGAGCTGTCTTTCATTTGATTCAGTGTTTGATTTCGGTGTTGACCATCTGGTGATGTCCATGTATAGAGTCTTCTCTTGTGTTGTTGGAAGAGGGTGTTTGCTATGACCAGTGCATTTTCTTGGCAAAACTCTATTAGCCTTTGCCCTGCTTCATTCCGTATTCCAAGGCCAAATTTGCCTGTTACCCCAGGTGTTTCTTGACTTCCTACTTTTGCATTCCAGTCCCCTATAATGAAAAGGACATCTTTTTTGGGTGTTAGTTCTACAAGGTCTTGTAGGTTTTCACAGAACTGTTCAACTTCAGCTTCTTCAGCGTTACTGGTTGGGGCATAGACTTGGATTACTGTGATATTGAATGGTTTGCCTTGGAAATGAACAGAGATCATTCTGTCGTTTTTGAGACTGCACCCAAGTACTGCATTTCGGACTCTTTTGTTGACCATGATGGCTACTCCATTTCTTCTAAGGGATTCTTGCCCGCAGTAGTAGATATAATGGTCATCTGAGTTAAATTCACCCATTCAGTCCATTTAGTTCGCTGATTGCTAAAATGTCGACGTTCATTCTTGCCATCTCCTGTCTGACCACTTCCAATTTGCCTTGATTCATGGACCTAACATCCCAGGTTCCTATGCAATATTGCTCTTTACAGCATCGGACCTTGCTTCCGTCACCAGTCACATACAAAACTGGGTGTTGTTTTTGCTTTGGCTCCATCCCTTCATTTTTTCTAGAGTTATTTCTCTAGAAATAACTGATCTCCAATAGCATATTGGGCACCTACCGAGCTGGGGAGGTCATCTTTCAGTGTCCTATCTTTTTGCCTTTTCATACGGTTCCTGGGGTTCTCAAGGCAAGAATACTGAAGTGGTTTGCCATTCCCTTCTCCAGTGGGCCACGTGTTTTAAAGACACAGCAGATGACACAGAAACGTGGAGAGAAGATCCAGTGGCATGTCAGGCTTGGCCGCTGCGTGGGGTGGGGTTGTCGGGCAGACAAGTCAGACCACAGGGCACATGTGGGACCAGAAGTGACCCTGGAGTGGGGCAGAGGGAGGCTGGAGCACAGAGCCGGTGTCACGAGGCCGGGACACTGGGGACACGTGAAGGCTGGGGGAGGAGCGTGTGGGACAGAAGAGCCTGTTAGAAGCCTTCAGAGTTAAGTTTATAAAGTTGGAAACACTCGTGGCCACGTGTGTTATAACGAAGAACGTAAAGCCCCCAGTGTGAGTTATCTGTCCTGGGAATGGTGGGCAGAGAGGGTTGGTACTCCAGGTCAGGTCACGTGTCTGAGAAACTGCCGACGCCGGGGTGATGTGATCACGGTGAGAACAGGCGTGCGGCCCATAGGGGCACGTGTCCCACTCGGTGGGCGCCTGGGCTCCCCTTCTATGGATGAAAACCCCACAGACCCGCACGTCAGGACAGCAGGATGCCCGCAGTCGTCGCGTAGTTCTTGTTCCGGCGCATCCGCCTGTGGAGTGTCTTCCTGGGTCTGTCGAGTCTCCCAGGGGCTCTGTGTTTAGCGCCCGGCGCCCGGCGCCACCCCTTGGTCCAGAGGGGCCTCCGTCCAGCTCTTTTCTCGGCCGCTGACACGCTGCCTCCCAGGCTCCTCCTGCTGTGGCCGCGTTTGCAGCCTGGACATGAGAGTCCGTGTCACTCCTGTCCTGGAGTTTTCCACCAGGGACCTGGAAGACCCTCTCGGGCCTGAGTGCCTCAGCCAGCACAGCCCCGATCCCCAGGGGCACGCTCTACGTGCAGGCTGGGCTCAGGGCGGGTGTTATGTTCACAGCAGCTGCTGTCCCCATGTGGGCTGGGGGCTCTCCTGTGGGTGGGTTCCCTTCTGGGGGGACCGGCGGGGGTCCCGACTTGCAGCCTCCAGGCCCAGTGCGCTGTGCAGAGTGGCCCGGCTCACACCTCCCAGAATCCGGCCCAGAGGCCACCGATGTTAGTACAGGAGCCTGCCCACTCGAGCCGGCGTCCCCGAGGCAGGCACGCGGGAACAGCCCCTCACCCCTGCACCCGAGGCAGGCCCTCGAGAGCAGCCCCTCACACCTGTCCCTGAGGCAGGCCCGCGGGAACAGCCCCTCACACCTGCACTCCGCTCCATCATCATCCTGATGCAGGGGCTGCAGGGCTGGGGGGCAGTGGGGTGCAGGGGTGGGGGTCCAATAAACACATAACTCATACATCCCTGGGCTGAGATGATCCCACGCTCCCCACGTCCGCAGGCGACCTGAGCGTCTCTGCAGAGCGCCTGAGTGAGAAGCGGTCCCCCAATGACTTTGCGCTCTGGAAGGCCTCCAAGCCCGGGGAGCCGTCCTGGCCCTGCCCCTGGGGCAAGGTGAGTGTGGCTGGGGGTGGGGTGGAACGCATCCCTGCAAGGCCCACTCCCCATGGGGTCATCACCTTCCCCCTGTGGCCGGTGGGATGGGACTGGAGCACCTTGGAGCCCTGCATCCCGACCATCTCTGACCTGAGCTGTTGGGGGTGTCCGCCCTCTAATGTTGCCTGTGACGACGGTCCTGGTGGCGCGAGCCGCGGGCCAGGGGTGTTGGAGCAGGGGCCCGGCAGCGACACGGCCTCAGCCTTCACGGGGTTCGCCGTTCCCTGCGGTCTTTCCGCGTGTGGGACTCGACCCCCTGCTCCCGCGGAGCTCGGTTTCTGGGGGTCGCGGCCACGGAGGCCAGGTGGGGCGCTCCCTCACTGAGTGTGGGTCCCCAGGGGCGCCCCGGATGGCACATCGAGTGCTCAGCCATGGCAGGCACCCTCCTGGGAGCCTCGATGGACATCCACGGAGGGGGCTTCGACCTCCGCTTCCCTCACCACGACAACGAGCTGGCGCAGTCAGAGGTAGGGGCCTCGGCCTCTGTCTGGGCAGGTGGTTGGGCAGGGGGTGCGCGGCGAGAGCTCTCCAGCAGAGCCTGGCCTCCGAGTCAGGGGAGTGTGAATCGGATTGTTTGGTCTGATTCGCACATGAGCAGCCTGGCCTTCGCAGCGCAGGCCTGGACCCACCCGTCCTCACTTCCTGCCAGGGCCCTGCCCAGCACAGGGTCCCCTCTCTGAGCCCCCTGGGCCTGCGGAGGTGCCCTGAGCCCCGCCCCCGCCCCTCCCGCCCGTGTGTGCAGGCCTACTTTGAGAACGACTGCTGGGTCAGGTACTTCCTGCACACAGGCCACCTGACCATCGCGGGCTGCAAGATGTCCAAGTCGCTCAAGAACTTCATCACCATTAAAGACGCCCTGAAGAAGCACTCAGGTAAGGAGCCCCCAGCGCCCCTGTCCGCGCGGGTGCCGCCGGCTGGGGCGGAGCCTCAGGCTGCCCTTCTGCCCGCAGCCCGCCAGCTGCGCCTGGCCTTCCTCATGCACTCGTGGAAGGACACGCTGGACTACTCGGCCAACACCATGGAGTCGGCGCTGCAGTACGAGAGGCTCCTCAACGTAGGTCCCGCTCCGCGCCCCTCGGCCTCGCGAGGGCCTCGCTCCTCCTGGACAAAAGGGGATGTGGGGGCTGAGCTGGGGGGCGGCTGAGCCGCTTTGCCGGTGCGCCCCATCTCACCTACGTGGGCGCCTGCCGGCCACCCCAAGGGACCCCAAAGCCGAGATGGGACTCTGGTCCTGCAGAGAAACCTTTTGGTCCCCTTCCTGCCCCCTGCTGTGTGCGGGGCTGGGTGGTGCCCAGAGCAGCTCAGGCTCTTTTCAGAAATTCTCCTGAACGGGGTTTTCTAACTTCAGGAGTTTTTCTTAAACGTGAAAGACCTCCTCCGAGCCCCCGTGGAGGTGGCCGCTCAGTTTGAGAAGTGGGAGGACGAGGAAACGGAGCTGAACAAGAGGTGAGGCGGCACCTTGTCCCTGGGCCTGCACGGTCCCCCATCGTGCCCACTGACGGGGGGTGAGGGGGCAGCTGGTGACTCCGTCCCCGCTGTCCATGCGGAACCGCGCTCAGAACCATCACGCTGCGGGCCGCCCCAGGCAGAGCTGTCCGGCTGACGGCGCCCCGCCTTCCTCTTCCCGCTCAGCTTTTACAAGAAGAAGGCTGCGGTTCACCAGGCGCTCTGTGACAACATCGACACGCGCACAGTCTTGGAGGAGATGCGGGCTCTGGTCGGCCAGTGCAACCTCTACATGGCGGCCCGCAAGGCCGCCCGGAGGAGGCCCCACCGCGTCCTGCTGGAGAGCATCGCCCACTACCTCACACACATGCTGAAGGTGAGCGGCCCACACCGGCTTTTGTCCCTCTTGTCTGGGGTTTGACGAGCAGAAGTACTTGCCAGCAGTCCCCAATGCCTCGTTCAGCATGCTCTCTTCCTGCTGATGAGTCCTGGGGGTCCCTGCAGGGGGCTCTGTGGTCCAGTGGCCTTGGCTGGGGGCCAGAGGGGTTGTGGGAACCGGACCCGTCCTGCAGCGGTGGGCGGGCACCTCAGCCTGGGTCTCAGTCTCTAACTGCCCTGCCACCACCCGCGCCGGGTAGGGCCTGGGGCACCGCCGCCCGCGCATCGCAGATGCGGTCCCTGCCTGGCGTCTCTCAGCCACGTGTCCTGCACGCTTGCTTCTTTCCCTAGATCTTCGGGGCCATAGAAGAGGAAAGCTCCCTGGGTTTCCCCATCGGAGGAGCTGGAACCAGCCTCAATGTGAGTAAAGCCCTCCCGGGCCAGGACTCCCTGCTGCCCCTGCCCCCAGGACCGCGTTCCCTCCTGGATGTCTGAGACCAGGCTTCTATGAACCCCAGGCTCAGGCCACTGGGGGGACCCTCTTACTGTCCTGCCTGTGCCGCCATGCGGGCGCCCCCACGCCTGTGGCCCCGTGTTGGACAGGCTCGCACATCTGTTGGCAGCCCCGCCCTGAGGCGCGTGTGCCGGGCTCTGACCTTCACAAACAGGGCGCCGGTCACAGCAACCCAAATGTTCTCTCTGCAGCTGGAGTCCACGGTCATGCCCTACCTGCAGGTGCTGTCGGAGTTCCGGGAAGGGGTGCGGCGGATCGCCCGTGAGCACAGAGGTGCGGTGTGCCTGGCGGGGCTCCGTGGCCTGGGGCGTCCGCAGGCCGAGGACTGGAGGGGTCCTGTCCTTGGCCACAGAGGCCCGTGGTGACTGCACAGCGTCTCCTGGGGCGGCTCTGGAGTCTGCTCCGGCTTTGCTGTCTGCACCCTGCCTGCCCCTCGTGCTCGCCCGAGAGCCTGAGGATGGGGGGGTGAAAACATGTCCTCTCGGGCGGCTCTGAGCGGTTGTCAGACGGGCAGCTAACCGCGTCAGAAAGGCAGTCCGCTTCCCCCTCTGCTGGTCTGGACTCATGGCGACCAGCAGGGCTGACCTGAGCCTGCAGTGGGCAGCGAAGCCCCGGGCTGTGCAGGCGGGGAGGGGCGAGGCTGCAGCTGCAGGTGTGGCGAGGCGGTCCTGAGATGGCCACTGCGGGGCGTGCTCCTTCCCGCCTGGAGCTGGGCTCAGAGCTTGGCACCTGCAAGGCCGAGAGGTGCCCCAGGGACGTCGCCTGCTGGCCCACGTCCAGGATGCCCATTCTCCTTGCTGGCCTCCCTGGCGGCCACGTAGCTGCGTCCTTCCAGGAGGCCTGCTGGCCCCTGGCCGCCCTTGCTCTGTGCACAGGCTCCCCCACCCCACCTGGAGCAGGTCCGCCCAGTGCCCTGCACCCAGCCCACTGCTGCGCCAGACTTGTGGGCCGCTCCTCCAGCTTGGACTCTCCGGGTGGAAGCCTTGGCTTCACTCCTGCCACCGTGGCGGTGGCGGGGCTGGAAGCTTCCATCGCCACCTGCGAGCTTCTCCCCTCCCTGGAGGCCAGCTCCCCCTCTGTGCTCCTCTTTTAGGGTCGTGTGAGTTGTTCTCAGAAATTTGTTGCATTTAAGAGTCGGTTTATTGAATTCCTCGGAAATATCCAACTGGGGTTTTCCCTTAAAGAAATAGTTTATTGAGGTGAAATTCACATGACGTAAAAGCGGCCACACTGAGGTACCGTTCGGGCTCCCAGGGCCTTCCTGGCCCGTGCAGCGCCGCCGCCTTCCGGCCCCCAAACGTCCCCACCCTCCAGAGGCGCTCCCCTCCCCCAGCCTCCGGCTGCCGCCAGCCTGCCCTCTGTCTCGGGGTTGTCCCGTTGCGGGCGTGTTCCGTAAACGGATCACGCAGCAGAGGAGATGGTCGGATGGCATCGCCGCCTCAGTGAACGTGAGTCTGAGCCAACCCTGGGAGGTGGTGAGGGACAGAGAAGCCTGACGTGCTGCGCCCGTGGGTCGCAGAGTGGGATGCGTCGTGAGAGCTGAACAGCAAGAACCGCTGCGTGTAACCTCGTTTGTTTGTTTCCCACGTTCCCTGGGAAGTTCAGAGAGATGCCAGGGTCGGTAGACTCCCTGGGATGCTAACCCGGCGCTCCCGTCTCTTCAGTTCACTCTGTTCTCCCAGATTTCTCTTGAGTCTCATCCAGAGATAAAGATGGGGCTTTTCGCCAGCAGGGGCAGGGAGCAGACCCCTTCCAGCCTGTTCTTTGGCTGCTTTTGTCTGGCTTTTCAGCAGAATGTTTTCGAGGTTACCCACGCTGTGGCACGTGGCTGTGCCCCCTTCCTCTTTAAATCCGTGATTCTCCACTGCACGTGCGTGCCGCCTTCTGTCCATCTGTCAGCCCTGGGTGGACGGATGGACAGTGTGCACCTTTGGTGCACGGCACTGCTGTGAACGCGTGTGTGTAAGTGTCAGCTTGGCTCCCTGTGCTCAGGTGTTTTGGGTGCACGCCTAGGAGAGGAGTTGAGGGGCCTTTAGTAGTTCTGTGTCTAACGTCTGTGTAGTGAGTATACTGAAAAGTGCTCAGTTGTGTCTGACTCTGCGACCCCACGGACTGTAGCCTGCCAGGCTCCTCTGTCCATGGGATTCTCTGGGCAACAATACTGGAGTGGGTTGTCATTCCCTTCTCCAGGGGATCTTCCCGACCCAGGGATCGAACCCGGGTCTCCTGCATTCAGTTCAGTCAATTCAGCTCAGTCGTGTCCAACTCTTTGCGACCCCATGAATCCCAGCACGCCAGGCCTCCCTGTCTATCACCAACTCCCGGAGTTCACCCAGACTCACGTCCATCGAATCAGTGATGCCATCCAGCCATCTCATCTTCTGTCGTCCCCTTCTCCTCTTGCCCCCAATCCCTCCCAGCATCAGAGTCTTTTCCAATGAGTCAACTCTTCGCATGAGGTGGCCAAAGTACTGGAGTTTCAGCTTCAGCATCAGTCCTTCTAATGAACACCCAGGACTGATCTCCTTTAGAATGGACTGGTTGGATCTCCTTGCAGTCCAAGGGACTCTCAAGAGTCTTCTCCAACACCACAGTTCAAAAGCATCAATTCTTCGGTGCTCAGCCTTCTTCACAGTCCAACTCTCACATCCATACATGACCACAGGAAAAACCATAGCCTTGACTAGACGGACCTTTGTTGTCAAAGTAATGTCTCTGCTTTTCAATATGCTATCTAGGTTGGTCATAACCTTTCTTCCAAGGAGTAAGCGTCTTTTAATTTCATGGCTGCAGTCACCATCTACAGTGATTCTGGAGCCCAAAAAAATAAAGTCTGACACTGTTTCCACTGTTTCCCCATCTATTTCCCATGAAGTGATGGGACCAGATGCCATGATCTTCGTTTTCTGAATGTTGAGCTGTAAGCCAACTTTTTCACTCTCTACTTTCATTTTCATCAAGAGGCTTTTGAGTTCCTCTTCACTTTCTGCCATAAGGGTGGTGTCATCTGCATATCTGAGGTTATTGATATTTCTCCCAGCAATCTTGATTCCAGCTTGTGCTTCTTCCAGCCCAGTGTTTCTCATGATGTACTCTGCATAGAAGTTAAATAAGCAGGGTGACAATATACAGCCTTGATGTACTCCTTTTCCTATTTGGAACCAGTCTGTTGTTCCATGTCCAGTTCTAACTGTTGCTTCCTGACCTGCATATAGGTTTCTCAAGAGGTAGGTCAGGTGGTCTGGTATTCCCATCTCTTTCAGAATTTTCCACAGTTTATTGTGATCCACACAGTCAAAGGCTTTGGCATAGTCAATAAAGCAGAAATAGATGTATTTCTGGAACTCTTGCTTTTTCGATGATCCAGCAGATGTTGGCAATCTGATCTCTGGTTCCTCTGCCTTTTCTAAAACCAGCTTGAACATCTGGAAGTTCACGGTTCACCTATTGCTGAAGCCTGGCTTGGAGAATTTTGAGCATTACTTTACTAGCGTGTGAGATGAGTGCAATTGTGCGGTAGTTTGAGCATTCTTTGGCATTGCCTTTCTTTGGGATTGGAATGAAAACTGACCTTTTCCAGTCCTGTGGCCACTGCTGAGTTTTCCAAATTTGCTGGCATATTGAGGGCAGCACTTTCACAGCATCATCTTTCAGGATTTGAAATAGCTCAACTGGAATTCCATCACCTCCACTAGCTTTGTTCGTAGTGATGCTTCCTAAGGCCCACTTGACTTCACATTCCAGGATGTCTGGCTCTAGGTCAGTGATCACACCATCGTGATTATCTGGGTCGTGAAGCTCTTTTTTGTACAGTTCTTCTGTGTATTCTTACCACCTCTTCTTAATATCTTCTGCTTCTGTTAGGTCCATACCATTTCTGTCCTTTATCGTGCCCATCTTTGCATGAAATGTCCCCTTGGTATCTCTGATTTTCTTGAAGAGATCTCTAGTCTTTCCCATTCTGTTGTTTTCTTCTATTTCTTTGCATTGATCGCTGAGGAAGGCTTTCTTATCTCTTCTTGCTATTCTTTGGAACTCTGCATTCAGATGCTTTTATCTTTTCTTTTCTCCTTTGCTTTTTGCTTCTCTTCTTTTCACAGCTATTTGTAAGGCCTCCCCAGACAGCCATTTTGCTTTTTTTGCATTTCTTTTCCATGGGGATGGTCTTGATCCCTGTCAAGACCATTACCCGTAGGGATAGGTCAGAGCTGCAGAGAGGGATGTGGAGGGCCCGTGGGCCCGGGTCTGCCCACAGCTGAACCTGCCTTGCCCCGGGGCCGGGGTCTCGGGCCAGAGGGTCTCAAGAGCAGCTCTTGGCGTCGGTAGGATATGGGTTTAGCTGGGGTGAATTTTTAGCCCTTACAAGGGCAGCTTGTAAGCAAGCCCTTCACACCCGGTGCAGACAGGCTGGCCTCTTCCCCCCAGCTGTGTCCTCCCTGGTCAGGGCGCTTCCTGCGGACGGGGCCTGGCTGGCGTTGGCACTTCGGGGCCATTACAGGGCTCTCACAGGGTCCCCCTGCTCCTGGGCCAGGAAGGGAGTGAGCCAGGGGTTGCTCGTGTTGCTTGTAGGATGAACAGAGAGACTAACGTGTGGGTTAGGATTGTCCGGACGTGAGGGGCCTGTCGAGGCCTTCCCAGGGCCTCCCAGGAAGTGTGCTTGCCCTGCCTGCTCTGCTGCTCTGAGTCTTTCTTACCTCCTGGGGGTCCTTCAAGCTGGGCTCTAGGTGGCCCCCTCCCTTGGGTGGGGTGGGCCCAGCCAGGAGAGCTGGTGCTCAAGGCAGAGTCGGGCCAGGGGGCCCTTTCCTGTCCCTTGCTCGGCCAGGATCTCTGGGTGAGAGGCGCAGGCAGCCGTGGGGGTCACCCCCACCTGCAGGTGCACGTCGGTTCCTGGAGAGCCCCGCCTCCACTCCCGCCTTTCTGGGTCCTGCCCGCAGGTCCCTGGGCCTGGCGTGCCGGCTGCTGTGAGCCGACAGCAGGGAGCTGGTCCGGGGCTGGTCGTGACACGGGGCTCGGAACAAGCCCCTGGTCCCGGGTGGAGAGACGCGGCTGCCTCTCCCAGGATCGCTGCGCCCTGGCCATGGGGCTCAGTGTTCCCGGGGGCCCCTCTGTGCAGCGGAGCCCTGGTCTCCCCGGGCCTGCTGTCACTCCGGGCTGTCCCCACGCAGGGTCTTCGGGGCCAGGCTATGTGCCCGCCACTCAACAGGGCCCCGAGCTGTGCCTGCTCTGCGCTCAGCAGTGACTGTGGTGTCCGTTTCGGCTTCGCCTGCCTCCACTGCCAGCGGGCAGTGCCCGGGCATTCCCACGCCCGAGGACTGAGCCGTGTCCTCTGCCCACAGTGCCTGAGGTCCTCCAGCTGAGCGACGCCCTGCGGGACGACGTCCTGCCCGAGCTGGGGGTGCGGCTGGAAGACCACGAAGGTGGGTCCTCTGGCTGTGATGTGGGCGCCGGGTGGGGGCTGCCAGGTGCGGCTGGCTCTCAAGAGGGGAGCTGCTGGGATGGGTCCGAGGGCACCGCGCCTCTTACAGGGTCCGCAGGGCCGGATCGTGCCTCTTGGGCCTCACGCCAGCCCCTTCTGTCTGAAAGACGACATCTGGGGCTCTGCTCCTGTGGCCTGACTGCCCGGCACCCCGATTCTGCAGGAACCTGTCCCTCGGGAGGCAGCCTGTGTCGTGTGGATCGTCAGCGAGTTTCGCAGCTTGTCTTTTGACTTGGCTGGGGTTTGGGCTTCACAGAAAATGATGGGGTTTTAAACCCTCAGGAGAAAGTCTCACTGTGATGCCTGGCTCTTCAGGCCCCAGCAGCACAGTTAACGTGTGGTCTCTGGGAGCAGTAACGGGGGTTTCCCTGCTGCCCTCTGGGGGCCCCGAGGGCAGGAGCAGTGGGCACAGGGCTGGGCTCGGGACTCCCACGGCCATTTGCCTTTCAGGTCTGCCCACCGTGGTCAAGCTGGTGGACAGAGACGCCTTACTGAGAGAGAGAGAAGACAAGAAAAGGGTGAGTGAGGCCGCAGGGGCCGGGCTGGCCGTGTGCTGGCGCGATGACCACGGGCGTGTGTGCACTGCACACGGGGGAGTCAGTGTTTCCAGTCTTACTAAGCCCCAGTGTTTGTAAACGTTGAAAGGGAGGACGAACAAGCTAGGCAACCACTTGGCAATTAAACAACAACAGAATCAGCTCCTAACGAAGAGCGCGGAGCGTGAGGGAAGGTCTGTTGCTTCTGGTGACCTGCAGACGTGTGGTCCCACCTGCCGGTCACCTGAAGTGTCACCCCGGCCCGGGAGTGAGTGTGTGTCCATCCTCCCCGTCCCCGGAGTGAGCGTGTGCCCCTCCATCCTCCCCGTCCCCGGGGTGAGCGTGTCCCCCTCCATCCTCCCCGTCCACGGGGTGAGCGTGTCCCCCTCCATCCTCCCCGTCCACGGGGTGAGCGTGTCCCCCTCCATCCTCCCTTGTCCCCGGGGATGAGCGTGTCCCCCTCCATCCTCCCCATCCACGAGGGTGAGCGTGTCTCACCTCCATCCTCCCTGTCCCCTGGGGGTGAACTCACCTCCATCCTCCCTGTCCCCTGGGGGTGAACTCACCTCCATTCTCCCCGTCCCTGGGGTGAGCGTGTCTCACCTCCATCCTCCCCGTCCCCAGGGTGAGCGTGTCTCACCTCCATCCTTCCCGTCCCCAGGGGTGAGCATGTCTCACCTCCATCCTCCCCGTCCCCGGGGGTAAGCATGTCACTTCCATCCTCCCTGTCCCCAGGGGTGAACATGTATCACCTCCATTCTCCCCATTCCCGGGGTGAGCGTGTCTCACTCTCCATCCTCCCTGTCCACGGTGGTGTGCTTGTCTCACTCTCCATCTTCCCCGTCCCCGGGGCTGAGCGTGTCTTACCTCCATCCTCCCCGTCCCCAGGGTGAGCGTGTCTCACCTCCATCCTCCCCGTCCCCGGGGGTGAGCGTGTCTCACCTCCGTCCTCCCTGTCCCCGGAGGTGAGCGTGTCTCACCTCCGTACTCCCCGTCCATGGGGCTGAGCGTGTCTCACTCTCCATCCTCCCCGTCCCCGGGGGTGAACGTGTCTCACTCTCCGTCCTCCCCGTCCCTGGGGTGAGTGTGTCTCACCTCCATCCTCCCCGTCCCCAGGCTGAGCGTGTCTCACTCTCCATCCTCCCTGTCCCCAGGGTGAGCGTGTCCCCCTCCATCCTCCCCGTCCCCGGGGTGAGTGTGTCTCACTCTCCATCCTCCCCGTCCCCAGGGTGAGCGTGTCTCACCTCCATCCTCCCCGTCCCCGGGGTGAGCATGTTGTCACAGCTCCCTCCGCCCCAGCACGCGTCCTTGTCACACATCAGACCCCCTAGACCTCTGGGAGCAGGATTGCTCCGTGAATCAGGACCGACCCTGCTCTCGGGGACTCAGTGTCCTGCAGAGAAATGGGACGGAGCCGGTGCCCTTCGGCAGCTCTGGGCACAGCTCATGGGCTGGGCCCACGGGGCTGTAGGAGGAAGCCGCTGTCGACCTGCATTTGGGGGCCAGGAGGAGCCTCCGCAGGTGTCCGGGAGGGGCGTGGTGAGGCAGCAGGGCTGCCTGTGCCCCGGGGCGCCGCCGTGGATGCCAGGAGGGGTGTACACGGCGGGGGACTCAGCAGACCCATGGTGGGCTCCAGGCCGCTCTGTGCGGGCATGGAGCCCAGCACCCAGGCCGCCCTCCCGCCCCCGGGTGGCGCCGCCCAGCGGGGCTCTCCGGGCCATCCCTGGTCCCACCGCATGGCCGGGCAGGCCTCTGCTCCCTCCTTCATTGTGGCCGTGCTGAGGGTGACCTCACGTGTGGTGCCCACTCCCTGCCCTGTGTCCACAGCGGGCCGGGCAGGGGGCAGCAGCAGGGGGCAGCAGGGGGCTTGTCCCATTTCCCTCCCCCTCGAGCGGGGCCGGGGCGGCTCAGCTCACGGGAGTCTGCTGTCCCACAGGCGGAAGAGGAGAAAAGGAAGAAGAAAGAGGAGGCTACCAGGAAGAGACAGGAGCAGGAGGTAGCATCTGCCTGTGAGGGGGGCTTCCGGCAGGAAGGCACTTTGACCCCCACTCTGCCGTCTGTGTCTCTCACAGCCTAGCTGCCCCCCACCTCTGTCCCCCACATCCACGTGGTGCCCCAGGGAGGCGGCGGCTGCGGGCTGGCGCCTGCCACCCTGACCCTGCCGTGTGCCCCGCACCCCTCTGTCCTACAGAAAACCTCCACTTTCCGCCTTTAACTCCCTCTGCCTGGGTGTCGCCTCGGTCTTTCTGTCGCTCCCTGAACTTGGGGGCTGGCGTGGGGCCCCCCTCTGGGCTCGGAGCAGTGACCCCACGTGTGTGTTCCAGGCAGCAAAGCTGGCCAAGATGAAGATCCCACCCAGTGAGATGTTCTTATCGGAAAGCGACAAATACTCCAAGTTCGACGAAAATGTAAGAGGAGGCTTTTTTTTCTTTTCAGGACGTTGTTAGACCATGAAACGGGGATGGCAGGGGTTTGAACTTGGCTAAGGAGTGTCTCTGCCCAGGAAGACGGGCTCGTGTGGGCTGTTAGGTCCAGCCTGTGTGCAGGGCTGCCCTCTGTCAGCGCGGGGCTGGTTAAGGGGTTTGCAGAGCCTGTCCCCGCAGACGGTCCGAAGGGCATGGCACAGCCGTGCCCCTGGCCAGGGCTTCCCCAGTGGGGCCTCCCGAGACCCTCCGGCCCGCTGTGCTTTTAAGCTCACACGAGCAAGGAGGCCGCCGACCCACCTGGGTGCCATGCCTCTCAGCCCGGGGCAGGAGGGTGCTCCCCAGAGGCCCCAGCGCCGCGGATCAGGGTGCTGGGTGCAGAGTGTGGTGTGGGGGCGGGGTGCCCGGGGTGACCGCCGTGCTCTCGCCCCCCAGGGTCTGCCCACGCACGACACCGAAGGCAAAGAGCTGAGCAAGGGGCAGGCCAAGAAGCTGCGGAAGCTGTTCGAGGCGCAGGAGAAGCTGCACTTAGAGTACCTGCAACTGGTTCAGAACGGGGGCCCCCCGTGACCCCCCCGGGACCCCGCCCGTGCTCCCGCCTGTTTACAGTGGCCCTTGGCCCCGAGTGAAGCGCTCTGTCCACAGAGGGCCGGGCCGCCTCCTGCTCTGAGTCGTCAGTAATAAAGTCTTCCCAACCGGGGGCTGGGCTTTGTCTGCCGTCAGCCTGCACGGTCAGCGCGCGCCGGGCTGGCGGGGCTGCTGGGTCAGCAGGTCACGACTCGGGGGCTCAGACCGCCGAGTGGCTTCAGCCAAGGACCGTCCCCCAGCACCCCCCACCCCGCCAGTACTGATGGCTATCAGCTAATCTCTGTTGTGTGGGCACATTGGGAGGCATTTGAGCAAGAGAAAGACGGGCTCAAACTGGCAGAGCCTGCGGCGCCGCACACAAAGCCTGCCCGGCCGGGCACTCGGGTCATGCTAGCTCAGCTCGCCGCCCTGTCTCCACCGCGATCCTGCGGGCGAGCGGACGGCAGGGCCGGCTCAGCACCCCCAGGGTGACATTGGGGCCGCAGTGTTCCCGGGTCCCCGCCCGGGAGTATGTCCTCTCCACCCCCGTTCACGCGTTTTCACTCCCGGGGGAGGAGAATCCCCACTGAGCTCCACGGTGGGTCTCCAGCCTTGGTCGAGGCAGGGGCACCGAGGGGCCAGGTGGGCTCCGCGAGGACCACGGTGGGGTCCTCAGGGCCGGGCCGACGGGCTGCGGGTCGTCATCCTGCTCTCGTGTGGCAGTTGGTGTCGTGACCCGGCCCATGGTCGGGGGGTGTCGGCCATGCCCAGGGCTGGGCATGCTCACCCTGCACCCTGCCCACAGGAGCACTGCTGGCAGAGCAGGTGGGAGCACGTGCCCTCCCGCCCTGGCTGCACTGGGGGGCCCAGCCCCGTGGGGGTGCAAGGGTAGGACCCCCAAGGACAGGCTCTGGGCATCGGTGTTGGTGTGCATGCTAGGGCGCTTCACTTGTGTCTGACCGCAACCCCCTGGGCTGTGGCCCCCCAGGCTCCTCTGTCCGTGGGATTCTCCCGGCAAGAATAGTGGAGTGGGTTGCCCACACAGCACATCCTGCAGGGGATCTTCCCGACCCAGGGATTAATACGTTCAACGACAAAAAACATAAACACCAGTAAGAAAAAAAAGCCCAGAACAAAGTGAAACAAGCCCAGGCTAGTTACACGGTGCTGCCCCGCAAGCCGCCCCCGCTCTCGGTGCTGACGCGACAGTGACCGTATTGTTGAGCCTGGCCCCGCCTGGCGGGTCTCGGTCAGGGCCCCCACTGGGTGCGCTCAGGGCGGGATCTGCGCTCTGGAGCCGGGGTGCTGGGTGGGGGCCCCAGGTCCATGGCCTCAGTGCTCCCCAGAGAGACACGCACCACGTGCCCTTGGGTGTCTTAACTTCAGAGGTCTCAGGGCGCCCCCCATTACCCTCCGAGGCGGGGGGCATGGCGAGGGCGGGGAAGAGGGCAGCAGCCGTTTAGGAAAGCGCCCCTTCACCCGGTTGCAGCAGCTCCGTGGGTCGGGGTGAGAACGCACCCCTCTGCTGCACGTCGTTGGGGGATGTTCCGAGGCCAGAGCAGGAGTCACGTGGGACCCCAACGCTGTGTCGCTGCGCAGAGCACCGCGTGGCTGTCACCCCCGCGAGGTGCGGGGACAGAGCTCCGAGGGAGAGGAGGTGTCCAGGAGGGAGGAAACAGCAGGCGCTCACCCTCGGCTTGTTGACACGGTGCTTCCCAGCCCTGCAGGCTGAGGGGCTGCCCTGGTGAATGTGAGCACCCAGACTGGTTCCGGCTCTGAGCGGCAGCCCCCTCCTGGGAGGAAACGTCCTGGAAGGAAGGAAGGCATGGGGCAGACCAGGAACCACACAGTGATGGGGGCTCTCCAGGACATCAGGCAGAGGGTCCCCCATGGTGAGATCCAGTGAGATGACCTCCTCAAGAGCCCGGAGGTGCAGAGCGCACCTGGTGGGCCCGGGGTGGGGGCTGGCTAGAAAGGGCAGCAGGAGGGGTCTTCATGGTGGCGGGCAGTCTGGACCCCTCACCCCTTGGCCGCGGTGGTGGCTGCAGGAGTCCACGCCCAAGGCCATGTGCCCCCAGGGCTGGTCTCCGGGCACTGATCTTGGGTGAGACGTAAGCACCAGGAAATCATGTGGAGGGCACAGGGACCCTTTTGCTGCAGCTTCCTGGAACCTCTTACTGTTTCAAAGTCAAAAGCCTCAGCAGTCTCCCCCAGCCCAGTCTGGGAAGACCTGGGCACTGAAAAGAAGGAGCCGTTGAAATCCGGCGTCCACACTTGCCCTCGAGGGCAAAGACGACCAAGACGTCATACCTGTCACCGTGGGAGGGGACATCTGCCCCACAAACTTGGTTTTACTAAGTGGCAGGATTAAGCATCTCCGCCCCCATGGACACTGCGCTTCAGGGCCCCCAGTGGCTCCACCGAAAGGGACAGCAGGCCAGCGGACGGGACAGAAGCGGACGGAACAGGGCGGTTGGAACAGGGCGGTTGGACAGCCTCTGTTCCCGGGCCCTGAGTGCAGCGCCGACTCGGGCCAGGGCCATCGGTGGGCTCAGCTGAAAGTTGGGAGCTGACGGTTCTCAACGATGGTGGAGCGTCATCCCGCAGGTGGCTCAGAGGTGACAGGGACCAGGAAAGGTGTGTGCTCTGCCCGTCACCCTTTCCCGCATCTCTCAGTCTCCGCATCCCCCGAGAGGGACACCGGGGCCTGAGGGGTCCCCTGCGGGGGAGAGCCGGGCTAACCTGCACAGAAAGGTTTTTCCACTAAGAACACAGAGTCAGCACCGAGTGAAGCTTCCGACCCGTGCCGCCCAGGCAGACCCTGGCTGGGACGTAGCTGAGGCTGGAGAGCGCACCGCCCCCAGTGCTCGGGTGAGGCCCCTGCCCCTGTTCGGGGGCCCCTCCTGGAGGCCTTACGTCCTGCTCACAGGCTGCACTGGGGAGCCAGGCACAGGCAGGCGGTGCCCACGGAGGCGGGGCCCGAGAAGTGCCAGCACCACCCCCAGCGTGTGGGCCTTGATGGTGCCGAGCAAACCTGCCGCAGAGATGTCCGGGGACATTCACGTGTGGACTGGGCGTGGCGTGACTAAGGGGTTCTCGGTTCTGTCCGCGCAATCGTGCGGGCTGTGTCTTCGTGTCTTAGTTTAGGGCAGCGCGGTGTGAGGTCCCTCATGGAGTCACCTTTGGCCGAAACAGCAGATGAAGCCAATCAAGCACGCGCTCGTCACATCAGAGCCACCGGCGTCTGTCCCTAGGTCATGCTCTCTACCTTCCCGTGTGCGAGACTCTTCACGATCTGATATTCTTTGTAACATGCCACCAGGGAATCCTCTCGTCTTTATTTATTTGCTTATCTTTTTGGCTATGGCCGCACAGCATGCAGAGTCTTAGTTCCCTGACCAAGGACTGAACCCACGGCCCCTGCATTGGAAGCATGGAGTCTTCAGCACTGGACTGCCAGGGAGGTCCTTCACCCTCTTGTCTTTAGTGGAGACCATGAGCCCTTTGCCAGCTGCAAAGGACGGTGGGGAGTAGGGGCTGGCCCCGGCCAGGGTGCCTGCGGAAGGTGTGGGACCCAGGAGGTTCCCCACCCCACCGCAGCCTGGTCAGGGTGCCTGCGGAAGGTGTGGGGCCCAGGAGGTTCCCCACCCCACCGCAGCCTGGTCAGCAGAGTCCTTGCTGTCTGCTTTGCATTTGGCCTTTGTACCCTCACAAGCCACAGCAGAACCTTTTGGAACAAGATGGGGTGAAAAACTTTTTTTAACTTGGAAAGTATCAATTCACTAGTAAAATTTTGTTTCTTTCATGTGTGTGTATGAAACCTCTTTCCAGCTTTAAGAGCCAGAGTTGTCTTCCTGGATGGGTGTGTGCTCATCTGCTTCGGTCACGTCCAACTCTGCGACCCTACGGACCACAGCCCACAGTCGCCTCTGTCCATAGGATTCTCCAGGCAAGAACACTGCAGTGGGTTGCCGTGCCCTGCTCCAGGGGATCTTCCCAACCTCGGGATTGAACCCACCTGTCTTACGTCTCTTGCATTGGCACCTGGGTTCTTGACCACTGGCACCACCCGGGGAACCCAAAGTCTTCCTGTTTCTCTCCAAAAGAGAAATCTTCCAAGTTTTCATTATTAAATAATTACAGATTCACAATTTAAAAATCAAATCATGGGACTTCCCTGGGGTTCAGTGGTTAAGAATCTGCCTTAATGCCAGGGGATGCGGGTCCAATCCCTAGTCGGGGAACCAAGAGCCCACGTGCTGCAGGGCGGTTGAGACCAGGACAAAACTGAGACTGCGCGCCACGACTGAGACCCGACACGGCCAGATATGTTTTTTTAAAAATCAAATCATGCAGCAAACTACCAGAATAAAAATCGCAACTGAGTGTCTCCTTAAGGCCATCTCTGAGTGAGCCTGTAACACTTTGGGCACAAGCTCCCGGCTCCTTTCTTCTAAGGGTGTGCGTTTACAGACACAGCCCGCGTCAGGCGCCCCTCGCTCTGCACGGAATAGGCAGGATGTCTTCTGGTGTCAGTATACTGCGGTTTTCTATTTCTTCTGTGTGTCCACGTGTCTTGTGTCACGAGAGCATCGTGACCTGGGTGCCACCACCCTGGGGAGGCAAATGGGTGCTTCTGGGGCCCAGGCTCCCCCTCTCCCCCTCTTCTACCAGCCCTGTGGGCTGTTCACTGAGCAGTGGTCCCCCCAGGCGGCGAGGACCAGGGTCCCCCCCAGGGCCAGGTTGCTTAATTTAAATCCATCTGTGGCTGTGATGTGAGGAGCGGGGCAGAAAATACAGTCAGAGTGCAGGCAGGTGAGGATGGCTGCCTGATCTCAAGAGAGACGTGGAGAGACTGGGTGCAGTTTCCAAAGAGCTGCTGCGACGAGGCCAGCTGCAGGGGTTTCTGGTTCCCGCTTCTGTTGGGGAGTCCAAGACCCAGTGCCTGAGATCTGAGATGTCAGACCCAGGCAGGGGGCTTGGGATGGCAAGGCTGGCATCACTCTGAGCCCGACACCTGCCCGTCACGCCCATGGGCAGGCGGGGACACGGCATGCCGCCTGGCCCAGCGAGTACCCCGGGGCACCGGCCCCAGCTCACCTCCCAGTGGGACTCCCAGGCACTATCTTTAGGGCCATGAGCCACCCTGAGCTATTTGCAGGTCCTGGAATGCGGCTGGGGTCATCAGAACAGACACTTGAGCAAAATGTTTTTATATATTAATACATTGCCTGCATTGAACTGTATTCCCTAGCATCACACAGTGTTAGCACTAAAAGGTTATCTGAAAGATCACTCACCCCCTTTAGTAGATGAGGAAACTACTGTCCAAGACGGTGAAAGTCTTTCTCAAGATCATAAATCCAGGACAGGCTGACCCTCTGGATGCTTCATGATTTACAAGGAACAGTAGTCCAACATCAGCAGGTAGGACGAAAGTTTGGGGCCTCCCTGGTGGCTCAGAAGATAAAGAATCTGCCTACAATGCAGGAGACCTGGGTTTCATCCCTGGGTCGGGAAGATCCCCTGGAGAAGGGAATGGCTACCCACTCTAGTATTCATGCCTGGAGAAGTCTATGGACAGAGGAGCCTCACCGGCTACAGTCCATAGGGTCGCACAGAGTCAGACAAAACTGAGCAACTTAACACTTTCAGGACCAAAGTTAACACTGGACAAGACTTTAAATCACTCCTAACGTGCAATATAGACACACAGCATCCCCACGTGAGTCCAGCAGAACATTTTCATCTAATACGGAAACGCTGCTTTTTCTTCCATCGAATCCCAGATAAAGCCGTTGGCTTGTTTTTAAGGGGCTAAGTTGCATGGGGGAATGGGGAGACAGAAAAAGAAGTACCTTTGACTGAAGGGACTTACACACAGACACACACACCCCTGGGTTGTGGGGAAGTAGCACTGTTAAGATCTTTGGATGTAAAAAGTGGTTTGGATAGCCCACCTTTCTTTTATACTTCTACTTGTCTCCTAGTTGTGTGCTTTTTTTTTTTTTTTAAGATTTTTTTTAATGTGGGCCATTTTTAAAAAATACTGAATTTTTATAATCCTGCTTCTGTTTTATGTTTTGGTTTTCTGGCTGTGAGGCAGCTGGGAGCTTAGCTCCCTGACCAGGGATTGAACCTGCCCTCTCTGTGGTGGAAGACGAAGTTGTAACCACTGGGCCACTGGGGAGGTCTGTGATTTCCACTTTAATGTATTACTATCACATACAAGTTGCACAGTCCTTGTTGGGCTTGATGATTTCTCTTATTGTCCCTGCTGTAGTTGATTCTGCCGATCATGTTATCAGTAAGTCTTCACCTTAACTAAAAGCAGCCACAGCAAAACCAGGATCAACAGAAATGCCACACCCTAGGCTGTATGTCCCGGGACTGTGCAAGAGTAATGACAAAGAAGGAACTACTCATCAGACCTAAATTTGGATAATCATTTACACTTAACTGGATTCTGAGAGTGTTGTATTTGTTCCAAGGTAGCTCAAAAACCTTTAAAAGTGCCCTTGAGGAAGTGGGAAAAACAACCTCATTGTAACAAGAATATACACAGGGACTTCTCTGGTGGTCAATGGATGAGCCTGCTGGCCAAGGCAGGGGACACAGTTCAAGCTATTGAGGGAGTGTGCCACAACTACTGAGCCGGGCCCATGAGCTGCAGCCTGCCCTAGAGCCTGTGCTGCACAAGAGGAGCTGTCGCAATGAGAAAACCTCACCCTGCAATGAAGCGTAGCCGCTGCTCACTGCAGCTAGAGCAAGCTCACACACAGCAGCAGAAACCCAGCCCTACCAAAAATAAGTAACATTTTAAAAATTACATTAAAACAAGAATATATATACAGATGTGAAACAGGGAGATAGGGGATCTGGAAAACTGTGATGGCCCTCGCCTCTGGTAGCTGAAAATACAGAAACTACCTGCAAGAATAGGGGCAAGAAAAGTCAGCACAGAGAACCCTTTAAATTCAGTCATGGTTTCCTTTCCAAAACGGAATAGACTCAACTCCTAGCAGTTTTGCTTCTTAAGTAACGTGGCCTCGAGAAAGCCCCTTCACCTCCTTCTGTAGATTTATCTGTTACCAACTACAGACGCTATGCCATGTTAATACATCTCTTTATTTCATCAGTGACGACAGCAAAGTTAGGTGTCCATCCTAGCACCTAAAACTCTGGACTAAAGAGTCCTAATTAAAAACAGTCATTAAAAAAAAAGTTTCATGTAAAGTTACGCAGGGACCCTAATGCAAAAGTAGTATTTGAATTCTTTAGAGACAAATGCAGCAAAATGTGTCAGTAACTAAGTTGCATCCTTTGTAATTCAATTTTTTTGTTTTTATATTTCAAAACAAAGTCCTTTGTTCAGCTTGTGGGCAGAGTAATTAGATAATGTTTCAGATATAATTTTTGGAGCACAGGACTAAATAACAACTAACTATTATATGGGACTTATATGAGGGTAATGTTTTCTTAATACATGGCTTCCCAGGTGGCTCAGTGGTAAAGAATCCACCTGTCAATGCAGGAGACACAAGAGACCGGGGTTCCATCCCTGGGTCGAGATGATCCTCTGGAGGAGGAAATGGCAACCTGCTCCAGTATTCTTGCCTGAGAAATTTCATGGACAGAGGAGCCTGGTGGGTTACAATCCACAGGGTCACAAAGAGTCAGAGGCGACTGAGTGCACACGCATGAATTGTATTTCTGAACTTGAGTAGGGATACTTTGAACTGTTTGGTCATATGTTAAATAAAATATTTTGTGTTTTTAAAAAGATTCCTGATATTACTCGATTCTTTCTCATGAGCCCTAAATATAATTCTGACTTTATTTCTCAGAACGATCTTCGTCTTTTAGTGGAAAATGTCACTTCATCAATCCGTTAGCAATTAAACTCCTGCTTTGGCTTGATTTTATTTTTTAAAGAGGATCTATGGAGACAGAGAAGGCCATGAGATGCCGCCACAGCCCAGAGCCCCCAGAAGCTGAAAGAGGCAGGAAGGATCCTCCCTGGGAGTCCCCTGGAGGTAACTGAGCCCTGTGATACCTTGATCTCTGCCTTCCAGCCTCCAGAACCGTGAGCGTACACAAGGCTGTTGTGTTTTCTAGGCCCCACAGTTTGCGTCCCTTTGTTGTGGCAGCCGGAGGAAGTTGGGACAGCATTCTCAGTCCTGACACCAACAGAAAGGCTTTGGACAAGGTCGTCCACCTTCCCACCAATTCACTAAAGCGACCCGGAGAAGGACAGGCTGCCTCACTGCAGCCAGTGGAGCGAGGACCAGGTCCAGTGGTCAGCCCACAGCCTGCCCAACCAACTAGTGCTGGTGTGGTGTGGTGGGTGGGGGGCTCCACCAGCTCCCTGCCACCTGCACTGACCCCCAAATATCTGGGCAGGGTCAGACCCGGTGGCCTCGTGAATATGAGTCTTTATTAAACAGGAGGAGGAAGACCCCCTCACCTGAAAATTCTGGGGTTCTTTTCTGTTGCCGTTTACGCCTCCTCCCCCAGCTCTGCTCCATCCTTACTGAAAGCAAAGCAAGGTCACTGCAGAAAAGTCAGAAAAGCCAAGTAAGGCTTGGGATCCCATACCTGCTCCCAATACAGATGCAGGTCCCCACGTTGGCGGTCACATTTGGGCACCCGCTGGCCACCCCGTGGTTAGTGACCGTATGTCCTTAATAGTCCCTCCAACAGGAGCCTCTAGATGGTTTCCAACTTTCGCCCCATGAAACTTGCTCAAAGTTAGAACCTGTTTCAGGAGCAGGCTCATTCAAAGACAGGCAAGCTTCGGAAGAAAGGGACAAAAACGACCCCTCAACTGAAGAGAGCGCCCAGAAACACACTCTGAAGCCCGGGCCTGTGGCATGTGGGTTTCCACCGAACTGTCATCTCATCTCACTAAAGCGCTTTTTAAGTTTTCCAGGAACTGTGTTGTGGGGAGGCCGGGGTCGGTACCCCAACGCCAGCGGCCCAGCCCTTCCTCTGGTCGGGGAGGTCAGCCAGGCCAGAACCAGTCTGAGACACTGGGCACGCGGGCCTGGGCGCTGCCCTGGGAGAGCCCGTGAGTGTGCGGGGTAGGGTGGGGAAGGAAGAGGGGACCCACGAGCCAAGCCGTGCAGGCAGGACGAGCCTGGGGACCTGAGGGGGTAGATCTGGGCCAGGGGATCGCGGAGGTCGGCGGGGTCAGCGCGCGTTCCTGGGAGTGGAGCTCAATCCGAGGTACCAGGGGGCGCGGGAGGAATCCGAGACATTGCCCAGGCCCCCGGGGGGCCGGGGAGGGGAAAGGGGTGCGCCCGAATCGGGGATAGGGGGCTGCACAGGCCAGGGGTTGGGCGATTGGGGTGGGGAATGGACTGCGCAGGCAGGGGTGGGTGGGTGAGGGGGCGAAAGGGGTGGCGCCCGGGTTGCATAGAGAGGTGCGCAGCGGCAAGCGTCCTCCACGTGGGCCCCGAGCGCCCCCGCCCCTTAAAGAGACGGAAGGAGCGCGGCCGCGCTCCCTGGTGACGCCACACGCCCTTATTTGCATGAGCGCGCGGGTTTCGGCGCCGCGTCCCCGAGACGGCTTCCGATTGGCCGTCGCCGGCGGCGCCGAAGCGTAGCGGACTTGCGCCGCACTGGTCCAATAGCAGCCCGCTTTGCTCGAGGAGGGCGGTGACAGCGGACTCGGCCAATGAGCGGCGGCGTTGTTGGCGGCCACGGCGGCGCAGTCCCGGAGCGAGCGAAGCCCAGACGGCTGCCGCTACTGCCGCAGGAGGCGCGAGGTGCGGCGGCGAGGGCTCGGCCGGGTAACGCTTTTGTTGGGACCGGCGGGGCCGGGGCCGGGCTGGCGGGGGCCGCGCAGGAGGCCATCTCGGGGAGCCGCGGTGCCAGGGGCGGGGCCGGACCCGGAGTGGGGAGCGGGCGGGCGGGAGCGTAGCCCGCGGGGAGGCGGGCGGGGCCCGGCGGGCGGCCGGGAGGCGGCGGCAGGTGTCCGCGCGGCCCGAGGGTCAGGAGCGCTTTGTTCCCGCGCGGTCCCCGCCAGCCCGTCTGCCAGCCCTGCGATGTCCCGGGGGAGGTTGAGGCCGCGGGCCGGGCCGCGAGCGCCCGGGGGAGCGCGGAGCCTCCCGGGGCCTTTGTTTTCGGCCCCGGAGCCCTTCCCCGGGGCGGAGTGACCGCGATTCGCGGCCGCCGGGGGCTTCGGGCCCGGGTTTGCTGGCGCGGCGGCACTTTTAGCGGCCCTGGCCGTCGTCGGGGCCGGGCGGCCGCGTCATTCTGCAGGCGGGGAAGCGCGGCCGGCCGACGAACCCAGCGCGGCCGGAGACGGTGACGGCAGTCACAGCGGTGTGCCTGTTGGTACCTGACTGCCTACCCGCGTTCCCCTCCCTCCCCAGTCCTCTGTTTCCCGAATGCTTTCTGTGCGTCCCAGCAGAGGGCCGCCCGGTCGCAATCAGACTTCCTTTCCACCGTCCGCAGTGACTCCGGGTCTGGGTTCAGCATGAAGCCTTTTGAGCCCCGAGGAAGGCGGGGGTCGGGTTCCTGGCCAGGCGTGCCCATACCCTCCCTTGTTTGCGGGCCTGTGGTTCATATGCCGCCCCCCCCCCCCCCCCCACCTTAACCTGTCCTGGTGGTTCAGTGGTGAAGAACCCATCTGTCCGTGCGGCAGGCCCCGATTCGATCCCTGGTCCGGAAGATCCCCTGGGGAAGGAAACGGAAACCTCCCTCCAATATTCTCATCTGGGAATTCCCACGGTCAGGGAGGCCTGGTGGGCCACAGTCCACGGGACCGCAAAGAGTCGGACACGACCGAGCCGCTGAACAACAGCAACGCTGTGAAGTATAATAGGCACCCGAAAGTTCTCGGAATGAGTCATTGAACTAAGTTATCTTCTTTAAAATTACTCTTTTTTTTTTAAGTAACTGTTCCTCTTAAGTGATTAATAGTTGTCCTACACACCAGGACCTCTGATAGTCTCTTGGCTTGCGTTGACTCATTTCAGAAGTCTAATGACTTTTGAGGTAAGCACTGTTGTTTTCCCCTTTAACCACTCAGGAAGCTTGAGGCCCTGAGAGGGTTAAGTAAAGTGGTGTTTGCAGGGTGACAGAACTTGGGTTAAAACGCAAGCAGTTAGGCCTAGGGGGTCTTCATTGCTGCACGAGGGCTTTCTCTAGTTTGTGGGGGAGGGTACTCTAGTGGTGTGCGGGCTTCTCACTGCAGTGGCTTCTTTTGCTGTGGAGTTGGGGCTCTAGGGCACACGGGCTTTGGTAGTTGCGCTTCCCAGGCTCTAGAGCACAGGCTCAATAGTTGTGGCACACGGGCTTAGTTGCTTCACGACATGTAGGATCTTTCCAGACCAGGGATTGAACCCGTGTCTCCTGCATTGGCAGGTGAATTCTTTACCAGTGAGCCACCTGAGAACTTTGCCTAACTTTCCAGCTTCTCTGTAGAGCGGATGAAAAGTTTTAATAAGCTGTTTTTATTATTGCAGTGAGCCTAACTGCGGAGAAGGCAATGGCAACCCACTCCAATACTCTTGCCTGGAAAATCCCGTGGACCGGGGAGCCTGGTGGGCTGCCGTCTATGGGGTCGCACAGAGTTGGACGTGACTGAAGTGACTTAGCAGCAGCAGAGCCTAACTGAAGTCTAGGTTTTGAGAATTTAAGCTGGTTGATTATTTCCAGCTCCACATTCTGTGATTCCACAGAATGCTAAGTGCTCTCCATAGTAGAATCTGGAAATGATTACAGACAGCGATTAATGATAGCTAGTGGGATTAATAATATGCTAACATAAAAAAGACTTTGCAAGAAAGAAAGATGGTGTTACGAGTAGGAATACATTTAAAAGATTGAGTGCTAAAGTGGAGGAAGGTGGCTTAAACATTAGCGTTATCTATTAGCGGTTAACTTGTTAAGATAGAGTTGACAGGAGAAGGAAATTGTAGAAAATGAATTTTCTCAATTTATTAGCTGCTTTTTTTTAAACTTGTTTTGTGACGGAAATTTTTTTCTTTCATCTTTCGAAGGTAAAGTATCCTATTTGTTCTGAGATTTGGGGATTGATTGAAGACTTGGTCAATAAAAATACCATTGCAAGACTTAATTTCCTATAGAATGAAGTGACAAAGGGAGATTGTTTTATAGATAAAATAAATCGTGACTATTTTAAGTTTATTTAGGAAAGCTTTCACTGGAACTTTGAGGTCTCTTCTCATGGAATGATGACAGTAATTATTTTCTAAATAGTTATTTATAATTATATAAAATAATTTGAACACTATAGTGCTGTCTTAAACAGCAGTTACTACTTTGTAGTCTTTTTTTTGACCCATGTTACTAATTTAGAATGTCCACTGTTATTTGTGCCTCTGTATTTCAAATCAACATCTAAATACTTTTGTGACTTTTGCATTATTTTTGAAAATACTGTATAGAATGGTGATTGGAGACATTGAATTCTTCCCAATAGTTGATTCTTACCACTTTCGGTTTGATAGCTTTAGTAAACCGAATTCTGGAAAGGATACTTAGGTTTGAGGACTGTTGCCCTCTATAAGTGTACAGATGCTGTACTGTGAATTGACCATTAAGATTATCAGACCTTTCTGTGATATTTTCTGTTGAGAGATTTTAATCTGAGATCATGAATTTGTAGAAATTGAGGGCTTAGAGTTGGTATGTGTTCGTCAGTGCATTACAGCCTGTGAATTCTTGCTTGAATCTTTAGTTAAACTATTTCCATTAATCTGTCAGGATTTTTACCAGCTTCTTAATATTGAAAGCATTATTAATTCTGTGTCTGCAACTTGTGGCCAACTAGGGTTGAAATTGAAATCCTTCGTTTTTTTTTTTTTTTTTTTGAGCAAGTAGATAGTCTTCTAGCATCAGGAGGTGTGACCTGAAATGTAAATCCATACATGGACTGATAGAGTTCAAAATTACTTACATTCAGTTACTTTTCTTCCTTTTTGTTCATTGTCCACAGTTTTAAAATGGTTTAAGATTGTTTTGATTGTGTTGTACTTTTTAAAAGTTTTGCCAGAGAACCAAGGGTGGTTTTTTGTGTTTTTTTACATGGATAGTGTCTGTGACCAGTGGGTGGTTTAAATTCCCAAAGCCCTAAAGGGCCACCAGCTATATGAAACAGGGAAGAACTGGTGCTCTGAGTGATGGCGTGTTTGAATAATAAGGCGGTGTTGAGGAGCTTGTTGGGAGATTGGTCTGGGACTGCTGTTTGGGGAGTGCTTGCTTTTTTGTTTTTTTAAAGGAAGAGGTGTTTAGGCAGACAGTATTAGGTGGGTGCAAAAGTGATTACGGTTTAATATTAGTTTGGTGCGAAAGTAATTATGCTCTTCATTGTTAACTTTGCCGTCTGACACTGGTATACGTCCTAAGCTAAATGTGGTAATGTTATACATGATTTTAATGTGCATTTCTTGCTTTATGTTTTTTGCTAATGACTTATTACTTGTGGTTTATTTTATATTTAGACTGTAGAAATACTAGATAAAAAGCAAATTTGAGAGTTTTTTTTTTTTAATTTGACTTCAAATGGGCTGTAAAGCAGCAGAGACAACTTGCAACATCACCAACACATCAACAACTAGGAAGTGCTTCCGAGCACAGCGCTATGCTGGTTCAAGTTTTGCAAAGGACACCAGAGCCTTGAGGACGAGGAGCGTGGTGGCCGGCCATTGAAAGTTGACGACTAGAGTTAAGAGCATCATCGAAGCTGTTCCTCTTGCAACTACACGGGAAGTCGCTGAAGAACCCAGTGTCAAGCATACTGTAGTCATTCGGCATTTGCAGCAAACTGGGAAGGTGAAAGAGCTCGTTAAGTGGGTGCCTCATGAGCTGATTGCAAATCAGAAGAAACACAATTTTGATGTGTTGTCTTAGAATGTAACAGCAACAAACATTTTTTGATCAGGTGAAAAGTGGATTTTATACAACAACTGGCTATGACCAGCTCAGTTGGTGAGCCGAGAGGAAGCTCCAAAGCACTTCCCAAAGCCAAACTTGTACCAAAAAAAGGTCATGGTCACTGGTAGTCTGCTAATCCACTACAGCTTTCTGAATCCGGACGAAACCATTACATCTGAGAAGTACGCTCAGCAAAACTGCAGTGCCTACAGACGGCATTGGTCAGGAGAATGAGCCCAGTTCTTTTCCACAACAGCTTCTGACTTCACGTTAACACAGCCAACACATCAGAAGTTGAGTGAACTGGGCTACAAAGTTTTGCCTCATCTGCCATATTCACCTGATCCCTCGCCGACTGACTACCACTTCTTCAAACATCTGGACAACTTTGCAGGGAAAGCGCTTCCACAACCAGCATTAGGCAGAAAATGCTTTCCAAGTGTTGATTAGGTCCTGAACACAGATTTTTCTACTCTGGAGAAATAAACCAACTTATTTCTCGTTGGCAAAAATGAGTTGGTTGTAATAGTTCCTGTTTTGATTAATAAAGATGTGTTTGAGCTTAATTATAATGATTTAAAATTCAGGATCCAAGACATCAATTACTTTTCTATCAACCTAATAAAAGGCCGATATTACTTAGACTGCTCTACCACTGGGGTGATTCCAGAAGCAGAAAGGAGCTGGTGCAGGGTCACTGCAGGAAACTGCTCTCCTCCAGCCGTGCTTAATCTGCACACTGCCTCCTGGTCCAGTGAGCATGGCTTCCTAGACGGCACTTGTGAGGTTTTCTTCTTGAGCGCTGCGCTTACTAACGGGCAGCAAAGAGTTTTGTGTTGGACTGTTAGTGGGATTTTCAGGAGGTAGTTTATGATGCCGTGTATTTGTTTTTGTTTGACAGCTTTTGGTTTTCTTCCCCGTCCTCTTCAGAGAAAGCAGGACTGCTTTACATTGTTTGCCATTGAATTTTAAATTTCATGAGTATTTAGTAATCGGAGAGGTGGTGTATTTCTATAGGGACAAAACTACAAAAGATCACTTCATGAACTCTACCTTTTCATCTTGGCAATTCACTGTGTAGCCTTAATTTTCCTCTTAAAAATATACTTTGTAAGCTGTTACGAAAGGTGCTTCCGTTCTGGATCTGTGGGACTTTTTTTTTTTTTTTAATGAACGGTGCAGAATCTTCCTGCGATGCAGGGGACCAGGGTTTGATCCCTGGATTGGGAAGTTCCTCTGGAGAAGGGAATGGCAATCCACTCCAGTATTCTTGCCTGGAGAGTTCCATGGGCAGAGAAGTCTGGTGGGCTACAGTCCGTGGGGTCACAAAGAGTCAGACGACGACTGTGCGACTAAGAGACACACACACACACACACACACACACACACTGTGCATTTTATTCTTATCCCCAAAAGCCTGTTCGAAAACAAGCTAAAATGATTTCTGTGTAATAGTTGTGTGGAGTGGTGGAAAGAGCAAGTGTACAATTTAAATATGTGCACAGGTTTTAAGAATGAAGTTGGGGATGTTCTAATTTAAAACATTAGTACTTGTTTATCCAGCTTCACAGACACACACACACACACACACACAGTGCATTTTATTCACAGGTTTTAAGAATGAAGTTGGGGGTGTTCTAATTTAAGACATTAGTACTTGTTTGTCCAGCTTCCCAGGTGCTCAGTGGTAAAGAATCTGCCTGCCAGTGCAAGAGATGCAGGTTTGATCCGTGGGTCAGGAACATGCCCTGGAGAAGGAAATGGCAACACAACCCACTCCAGTACTCTGGAAATCTCATGGACAGAGGAGCCTGGCAGCCACAGTCCATGGCGTCGCGGGAGAGTTGGAGCCC
This sequence comes from Bos indicus x Bos taurus, assembly GCF_003369695.1. Classification (NCBI taxonomy): domain Eukaryota; kingdom Metazoa; phylum Chordata; class Mammalia; order Artiodactyla; family Bovidae; genus Bos; species Bos indicus x Bos taurus. The sequence continues at coordinate 2,553,394 of NC_040104.1, read as the reverse complement.
AACTTAGGCAGCAAACAGCAACGACAGCAAGCGCTACTCCCCAGTTACCGTGAAGTAGCTTTCCCTGATTTTCATCTGTCTGTTCGTCCGTGAATGCCATCTCTGCTAGGTAGTTCTAGGGTTCTGGATCCTGGGGTGTTTTATTGCACTGAATAAAACAGATGAAAGACCTTGCCCTCACCTGTTTCCACAGTGGGAGACAGTTACGTTATATAGGGGTCGGTGCGTTTGAAAACAGGAGTAGAAAGAAGGAATAGGGACTTGGGTGTTTGCAGTTTGAAATAAAGGAGACAGTGTTACTGACAAGGTGACAAGACCTTGGATTAAGAAGACTTGGAAATGTTTGACTCATTCATTCATATACAAAGAATTGCAGAGAAGAGAGTGTGGAGGAGGAAATTGGAGCTATAGCAATGAAGAACCACTGTGCCTCCAGTAAAAATAGGCTGTTTTGGTTAAGGAAAGGAAACTTTTTTACTTTCTTTGTGAAAACTGAGGGCTTGGTCTGGAGCAAGCTTCTAAAGAGACGGTCTGCCCTTGTCTCATGGACAGAGGCAACTTCCTGTGTCTTGAGAACCTGCCCAGGAGAGGCTTCGAGTGTGCAGGGTCCCTGCTGTTGTGCTGTACTCGGGCAGCTCGTGGCGGACCGTCCCTCAGCATCGGGGAGTGGTTGAGTGCAGTGGGTTGCCTGGTCCTTGTCTTCTGCCTAGTCCTGTGCTGGACCCAGGGATGGCTGCGTTGAGCAGGTAGATAAACCTCGGCCTTCGTGGAACGTAGTCTTCAGTGGGAAGGCAGACATGGGTCATCTGTCAGTCGCCGAGTCGTGTCTGGCTCTTTGCAACCCCATAGACTGCAGCTCGCCAGGCCCCCCTGTCCTTCACTGTCTCCAGGAGCTTGCTCAAGTTCTTGTTCTTTGAGTCAGCGATGCTGTCCAGCCATCTCATCCTCTGTCATCCTCTCCTGCCCTCAAGCTTTCCCAGCATCAGGGTCTTTTCCAGTGAGTTGGCTCTTTGCATCAGGTGACCAGAGTATTGGGGCTTCAGCTACATTGAATCATTTATCTGTTCTTTTTCTAAAAAACATGCAAGTAAAAAGCTTCAGACATTTACAGAAGTTGTGGTTCCCGCATACACCACTGACACTTGGTGACAGAAATTAGAAATTAACTACTTGCCAGTTTTAGTTCATCTGTAAACATGTAATACATACGGTTTTTTAAATAATTTTTTGATCATGACAAAAGAAAAAGTGCATGTAAGATAGTTGTTACACATGTTTGAAATCAGTTTGAACATAATTTTAAGACTACTTGTATGAGTGTTGGACATGGACAGTTTTTTTTTTAACTGCTAAGAGACTACAAGTATACTGAAGAGTATGTTGATTTACAAAGACGTTTTCTATTGTTCCAGCTATTTACATTAGTGATCTGATTGTTAGCTCTAGATGTGTTTTCACTTAGCGGCTGGCACAGTGAATCCAACACAGTTAACTCCCCGGAACTAAGGCGTGCAGTGAGAGACTCTCCTGGTCCGGCTCTGTACAGGGGCCAGGGTTTGTGGGTGGAGGCGTTAGGATGTCCTGGGGGTAGAGTCCTGATTCCTTCTTGGAACAGAGTGGCTTCTCTGCCCTGGGCCAGAACGTGGCCTGGTAACCCTGGAGACTGATCGGGCTCCCCCTCGGGTGGGTAGAGTGGGGTCAGCAGCCCTCAGGCTTTTATGTGAACCAAGTGCTTGTGCTGTGGGGTTCATTTGACGGCCACGCTAATTTAATAAGAATTGTGGACTCTGGTGATATTCCGAAGTCTTACAGAAATACATTGATCACATTTAAGTTCATTTTAATCATTCAGTTATGGGGAGATACTGAGGACCTTTGAGTTAAGATAGGTAATACATGTGTAAACAGGTTTGGTTATGTGAGGGCTGACCACATTCCCCAGTTCACACCTTGTCTCTTGAGAGTGGCCCAGTTTGAAATTACGAAATTACTCTCTAACTATGGGCTAAATGTTGTCAGTTAAAAATTAAGAATTTAAAGTTACATTGGATAATTTACAACCAAAATATTTTCCCCTATGAAAAGTTTGGGGTAAAAAAATAAGTTTAATCCATAAATAGAATTGTGAGGTGTCTTATATAAATAGCAAAACATTCATTTGTGTAATCATGGAAATTTGCATGCCAGTCCAGATTTAGAGTTAGAGGCTCAAGGTTTTTGTTTGACCCTGAAAGGGAACCTGAACTGCTATGTTCTTTTGAAATTTTAGAATATTCTATTGCCTGGTATTCCTTTCATATTTCAACTTAGTTGCCTTTTAAAAGTAAGAGATCCTTTTGATGAGGTTTGGAGCTGAGTTTTCATGAAATTAATATTAAACTCAGTATGCTAACATTTGAAACAAATGGATGGTTATATTTCTTAAACCTGCAAATTTGGTAATTCCTTATAACTTTCTATTTTAAGAAAGTTTTGTTAAAATAGTGGTGATGAAGGTTGACTAACTGAACTCCCGCTTGTTTGTAACATGTCACCACACTAGGTGACTGTTTCTTAGATAAGGGTAGTCGTGTTTACAGTAACCTGGTTTGTATGTTTTATGGCAAGCGATAAGTAGGATCTAACAGCATATTGTAACAGCAGAGGGAGACCCGGAGTAGACCATGTACTGGGCCCTTCTGGGTTTCATCCCATCTTCAAGGCCGCCTCTCAGGTAGGCCCTGGTTATGGATGTTGGAACCGAGGTTACACAGCAGGAAATGATAGGAATGGTTTTCAAACCCAGATCAAAACCAGATTGCTGTGTGTGTGCTCTGTGTTCAGTGTGGAGTTCTGGGTTTGTGGTGTTTTGACCTCGAAGTATTTGACACTTTTTTAAACTCATTATCTTGTTTGTTGTTCTTTCCTTGATTCAATGCCTTCTGGAGGCATGGGGAATGTTCTATTGTGTTTAATTCTAACTGCTGGGTGGTTGCGTCACCCAGAATATGGTCTCTGTATCAGTGTGGTGTCGCTTTGGAGTGGTGGCATCCCGGGGGGAGCCAAGCATCTTTGGCCTCTGTCGTCAGGAGGGCGTTTGTCCATGACCAGATGTTTATCGTCAGCTGCTGTCTCAGTCCTTGAGACTTCGGTGTGGCCGGCAGGACCTGGGGAGTGTTTCACACTCCGTCTGTGGAGGGAGGTGTGTTGGGGTGCTGCTGCACTGCTGGCCCCGACCCTGACTGAGCGGTGGGTTGTCACCTGTTCCAACAGTAGCAGCTGCCATGTTGAATTGAGCAGTGGGAGTGGCAGCAGAAGTGAAGTCTGCGCTGGGGGTGGTAGGGAAAGGTCACCAGGGTCTGAATTTGAAATCTGCAAGGATTTTCATCTAAAATGGAATCAAAGGATACGAATGGGAAACTCATGCCTGCGCCCTCAGGAAGATGAAAGTTAAAGACTGTGAGACTGATTTCCCGAAATTGCTCGATTCACAGAAGATCGAGCCTTGTGCTCTGACCAGTCGGCATCTGCCAGCACTCTGTCCATCTTCAAGTCAGTGAACTTCAAGTATGTGAACTCCTCACTGGATTTTCCTCTTTTGCACCCTGTGCCCACAGAAGCAGCCTGCCCTCAGCCTTCAGACTTGCTGTCGCTCACTTCAGCTTGCATGTTCCACATGCAGTTCCTCTGCTCTCCCAAATAAACTTGATTTCTGGTAACTTGAGCTGGCCTCAGTTTGCCTCATTTCTGGTAGGTTGTCATTACATGGTGTGAGAAGTGGGCTCCAGAGGAGACACCCGCCAAGGAACGACCCCTTCCAGTGAGCAGGGGACCCCAGCGAGCCCTTGGTGCCCTTCGTCCCGCAGGCCTCCGTGACTTGGTCTGGGAAGTCTCCTCTCGGATCCAAAGCCCCTCCTTTTGGATGAGCTCTCTGACTGTATTTGGGGTCTTGGTAGGGACAGGTTGTTTGGGGAGGGCTGTTTCATTCTGAAGTCAAAAACAGGATCCGGTCATCTGAAGGTTCTAAAAGTGGCCCCTTCAGGAACTCTGATGTGTTTAAGGGTCTTTCCACTTACAAATGTGCAGATTTTTAACTAAATGGATCAGTCTTACTAAGGATAACTGAATTCCAAGGAACCTTTAATCTCCCCAAACTTGTTTTTCTCCAAACCAAGTTAGAAAACTGCAGCTACCAGATGAAGCCATCCACATGGAGTAGTTACGGTAATTGTTCTCTGGAGCCTTCTAAATGTGTTCGGGATCATAAAATTGCCTCCTTACCAAATACTGTTTCCAGATGGAACCTAGCAAACAAGAGGTGGGGCTGTAAAACGCCGGAGGCCTCTTCCTCGGCGTGAGCTGAGGCCCTTCCTATCCTGCTGCTCCATCTCCTCTGTATCTCTCTGCTCAGTCGTGTCCGACTCTGTGACCCCATGGACTGTAGCCCACCAGGCTCCTCTGTTTGTGGGATTTTCCAGACAAGAAGACTGGAGTGGGTTGCCGTCTCCTTCTCCAGTATCTCTCTTTGCTGCTGCCTCCTTATCCTCCCGCCCCCTCTTACCCAAACTTCCTTTCTTTCCTGTCACTGAAACCTCACCAGCGAAGCCCATTAAGACTTACCCTTTCAAAATTAGACCTGAGGATCCTACTAAATCATAGCAAGTTTCCTACACCCCATGGGCACAGGTTAAGCTTAGGGCTGCATGGACTTTCCCAAGGTAACAGCATCCTCATAGACCCGGGGGAGGAGTTCAGTACTGGGTCCCCGATTTGCCAGCTTAGCCCTCCGGCCTCTGTCAGTCAGGCCATGTGCTTGTCTCGGATAAGTCAGGCCTAACGCTAGACTAAGGCAACCAGCTGAGAAAACCCTGAACGATCCCTGAAGCTTAAATGAATCCAACTGCCAGCCCTTTGATGTGACCAAGCTGCGGTACAGCCGAAAACGTGCATGGAGCCTGGAGCCGGCCCCCAGTCCCTGGGCTGGAGTGCAAGGCAGGTGTACCCCCAGAGGCCTGCTGTGTCCGTCCGTGGCTATTACAGCAGGCTCCAAACTGTTCTCGGAGGCAAGTCAGGCTTCTCTGTACCAATGCTGAGTCCACAGAGGTGGCTTGTAATTCCGTGTTTGTAAGTGACCTAACCGTAGGCTTACCCTGTTGGAACAACCTGTATAGAATTGGAGACAGTGTCTGCCTTGGTCTTGTCAGTCTGGCCAGTCAGTTGGCCTGGATCCCTGAAGATGACACCAGAAGAAAGACAGCTGCAGCAAATGGAGACTCAGGGCGGGTCTGGCCTCCAAGAATCCACAGCCAAACCCACCCATGCAACGCCTCCGAGGACACCCGGGCTGCCCCGTCCCGCCGGTTAGGAGGCGGGGAGACGGCCTTCCCCGTGCTGGTGGGCCCAGGGCGGCTCTGTCCATGCTCAGCAGCTCCCCCTCGCAGAGGTGCAAGCGTTCCAGCAGGACCCGGTTCTGTCCCAGACGGGGCCGCGCACTCGTCCTTGCCGTGCCCGTTGACCTACCAGAAAGCCGACGGCCCAGGCAGGGGTGTGTCCAGGGCCTTGGGCAGCGACAGCGTTGTGACTCCCTGCTGCCCGCGTCCCTAACCCCCATGTGCTCTTGGTGGTCATCTCTACTGGAAGCAACTTTTTCACTGTGGGCGACTTGTGTAGTTGTTTTTTTTTTTTGTATTCCCGTTGATAAATGTAACTTCCTGCCTTTACTTGGGAAGGACAATATACCTGGACAGTCATGTATTGGGGGCTTTACTGAGGTTCCCTTTTTCACAGATTTTTTTTAAGGTGTTTTTAAAACATTGTGTTTTGGTGGTGCTGGGTCTTCATTGCCACTCACAGGCTTTCTCTGGTGCCAGTGCCTGGGGGCTCTCCTCGTGGTGGTGCCTGGGCCTCTCGTTACGGTGGCCTCTCTTGTGGAGCTCGGGCTCTAGGCTCAGGGACTCTAGGGGCGCAGGTTCAGTGGTTACAGCTCGAGGGCACCGGAGCGTGGGCTCAGTAGCCGTGGTGCACAGGCTTAGTTGCCCTGTGGCCTGCGGAATCATCCCAGTCCAAGGATGGAACTCGTGTCTCCTGCGTTGGCAGGCAGATTCTTAACCTCTGGACCACCAGGGAAGCCCTTCTCCCAGGTTTTAAAGGCTTGCTTAAATGACATAGAGTTCTCTGGAGGTACCACCTTACTGTTAATATGTAGATGGTTTGCTTCTTTGCTCACCCTTCCAAAATTTCCACACAAAGACATTGTTCCCCTGTTAAGAATCTTAGCCATTAAGGGATATAAGGTCTCAGAGGAAACACTGCAATTTGTCCAAACACACATTTGATATCTAGGACATGTAATCTCAGAGCACAGAATACACCTAGATCCTGATAGACCTCCAGGCATTTAAAACTCTCCAGACTCTTCAAGTGTCAGTTACAGGGTTTCCTTTGGTTAGTGGGTTATTGTTGCAGTTGGATTCCAAACTTCTCTTTAATGACTGTGCCCCTATATGCCTTTTTGGGCAAGGGGCGGGAAGGGGGCTTTGCCATGCAATTTGCAAGATCTTAGTCCTCTGACCAGGGATCAGACCCACACCCCCTGCAGTGGAAGTGCAGAGTCTTAACCACTGGACTGCCAGGGAAGTCCTGTATGCCTTTCTAAAGAGCAGCAAATCCGGCCTTGTTCAGGGTGACCAGGGTAGTTCTGTTGTTGTTCAGTTGCTCATGTCCGACTCTCTGCGACCCCGTGGACTGCAGCACGCCACACTTCCCTGTCCTTCACCATCTCCCAGAGCTTGCTCAAAGTCATGTCCATTGAGTTGGTGATGCCATCCACCCATCTCATCCTCTGTTGTCCCCTTCTCCTCCTGCCTTCAATCTTTTCCAGCATCAGGGTCTTTTCTAATGAGTTGGCCCTTCGCATCAGGTGGCCAAAGTATTGGAGCTTCAGCATCAGGCCTTCCAACGAATATTCAGGGTTGATTTCCTTTAGGATTAGCTGGTTGGATCTCCTTGCAGTCCAAGGGACTTTCAAGAGTCTTCTCCAACACCACAGTTAGCCTTTGAAAGAAAGTTTAATAAATTCCACTGAACCTTGGATACCCAGATTATCAGCTACCCCTTTTCCTTATTGTGAGTGAGAAGGAAGGGAATGCCCTCGGGATTTTATCCAAAACTGACCCCTGGGTTACTGCCGCCCACAGTTAGATCCCTGGCCTGAGGATATGGCATGTCTTAGAGCGGTGCCTGGTGCTGCCCTCTTGGTGAAGGCTGACATCTTTGCATCTGGCACTGCTCGGCTGTGTGGCGTCCCCTCCTTGCCGCACCTTCCGGCAGGCCGGTGTCACCCTCTGGAGTCTTCCCAGTCTCTGCGCGCATCACTCACTCACTGTGACAGTCTCAGCCTGCCCCGCATCTCCCCTCCTCCTCTGGTCAAGTTCCTGTGACTTGACTTGGGTGGCGTCATAGGGACACCTCATAACTACTTACAAGCATCTCCTAACTGAGTCTTGATCTTGCGTAGTTTGCCAACTAACTAATGGTTCTTAACTGAAGCATGCAGGGGGTAAATCCTGTGCTGGGTGTGAGGTTGTTGAGACTGCCTCCTCCCCTTCGGCTGCTTCCGCTCAGCCAGCTGAACCGCACCACTGTGCCTCGTCCTGTGGTGCTTCACAGACACTGTGCTCCTGAGTGGAAGGTCTGTGGCAGCCCTGTGTCCGCAAGACAACTGATGCCATTTTCCTAACAGCATCTGCTCCCTTCGTGGGTCTGTGACGTTCCGTAATTCTCACAGTATTATTTTCTTTGGTACGGTGATCTGTGATCAGAGATCTTTGATGTTACAACTTGCTGAAGACTCGAGTGACGGTTACCATATTTTTAGCAATTAAATATTTTTAAATTAAGGTATGTGTTATGCCAAAGAATGTTCAAAATTGGCAAAAACCACTACAATATTGTAAAGTAATTAGCCTCCAATTAAAATGAATAAATTTAAAAAAAAAAAGAATGTTCAAATTACTGTTCACTTGCACTCATTTCACATGCCAGCAAGATTATGCTCAAAATCCTTCTAGCTAGGCTTCAGCAGTACATAACAGAACTTCCAGGTCTACAAGCTGGAAAGGCAGAGGAACCAGAGATCAAGTTGCCAACATACGCTGGATCATAGAAAAAGCAAGGGAATTCCAAAAAAAAATCTACCCCTGCTTCGTTGACTATCCTAGAGTCTTTGTGTGGATCGCAACAAACTGTGAAATACTCTTAATGAGATGGGAATACCAGACCTCCTTGCCTGCCTCCTGAGAAATCTGTATGCAGGTCAAGAAGCAATGGTTAGAACCAGACACGGAACCACAGACTGGAAAGGACTGTGTCAAGGCTGTATATTGTCACCTTGCTTGTTTAACTTATATGAAGAGTACATCATGCGAAATGCCGGGCTGGATGAAGCACAAGCTGGAGTCAAGATTGCCAGGAGAAATATCAGTAACCTCAGATATGCAGATGACACTGCCCTTATTGCAAAAATCGAAGAGGAACTAAAGAGCCTCTTGATGAAGGTGAAAGAGGAGAGTGAAAAGGCTGGTTTAAAACTGAACATTCAAAAAATTAAGATCACGGCATCCAGTCCCATCACTTCATGGCAAATAGATGTGTCAGATTTCATTTTCTTGGGCTCCAAAATGAATGCGGACAGTGACTGCAGCCACAAAATTAAAAGACGCTTGCGCCTTAGAAGAATAACTATGACAAACCTAGACGGTGTGTTGAAAAGCAGAGACATCACTTCCTGACAAAGGTCTGTATTCGTGTATGTCCACAGTCATGTATGGATACGAGAGTCGGACCATAAAGGAGGCTGAGTGCCAAAGAATTGATGCTTTTGAACTGTGGTGTTGGAGAAGACGTGAAGAGTCCCTTGGACAGCAAGGAGATCCAACCAGCTAATCCTAAAGGAAATCAACCCTGAATATTCATTGGAAGGCCTGATGCTGAAGCTGAAGCTCCGATCCTTTGGCCACGTGATGCAAGGAGCTGACTCATGGGAAAAGACCCTGATGCTGGGAAAGATTGAAGGCAGGAGGAGAAGGGGGCGACAGAGGATGAGATGGGACGACAGAGAGGATGGGATCTACCGAGGGCTTGTTGCCGTGGGGTGGAGTAGCTGAACTTAGAAAGGTAATTAGGAGTCTCCTGATTCACAGCTTTAACTTTTAATGCTTGTGTCAGAGCGTTCCAGTATCAACAGACCCATGTAGACAGCCTAGCAGAATTGTCTTTCAAAACTACCGAGCCCCAAACCTCCACACTGCATAGTGTGGGGCATTTTTTTTTAGAAGTTGCTTCACTCAAGGTAATTTCCTTATTAACAAACTTGTAACAGGTATGATAATATTTAACATATTAAACCCAGGTACAATGAAAATATTTTACTTAATGTTAATTATTCTAAGACATGTTTATATTAGATAGGTTAACAAACAAACATTAATATCAGGTATTTAATACTGAATATTTCCCAGTTCACATGAACCTGGAATTTATTGTTTAATTTAGAATTATTTGATTTGTAAGCTCTTTTCTTTAAGCCAGTTAAATAGAGCTCATTTACAAATTAATCTCAAAAATATTATCCAGAGACAAAGACATACCAAGACATATTTAGACAGATACAACACAAGATCTAGCTTTATTTTCTAAGTTTAGTCATGAATTAGGTATTACAATATAAAATTTACTAGTTCATAAAAAAACAGTTGAAATAAAATTTTTAAAGGCTTTTCCCCATTTTCCCTCAGTCTCAGGGGTTAGAGATGGTCTGGATAAGTGTTCCTGAGAGCCCTGGTCTCAAGGCACAGAGAAAGAAAATCAAGTTCTAACAAAATGGCAGCAGGTCTAAACCAAATGGTGGCCAGACAAAGCAAAATGGCCATCAAAAATCACAACACAGAACACAGAGTTAAAACACACACATGTAAACCTGGCAGTCCTCATCAGACACTCCCTTAAACACAAGAATACAGTCTCTCAGAAAACCTCCTATAGAGACACAACTTCAGATCCAAGTACTAACAAAGGAAAATATCTCAGGTCTTCAAAGATTTCAAAGGGAGGAAAGGAAGCCAGGTTGAAAGAAGAAGAGGGAGGAGGCGGGAGAGCGGGGCAAAAGGGGTGGCCTTATAGACATCTCCTGCCACCTACAGACACCCAGGCGTTACGGGACTTTACCCTGGGCCTCCGGAGAAGGGAGGACTGGAACTCGGCCCTACCAGCAATCAGACCAGACCAGAACCAGAATTCGAGTTCTCTGCCAAGAGGAGGTGATCAGTCTCCAATCGTCATCTCGGGCTGAGGCCCTTCGACCAGATTCCTGCGTCCAGAATCGGGGGACTAGAAAAACAGGGAAGGATAGGAAGGGTTAAGGAGAGGGAAGGGGAGAGAGGTCAATAAAGTCTCTTATTCCTTACCCAGTCAGGGCACTCTGGCCAGTTGTCTGCGTCAGGAGGAGACCAGGGACAAAAGGGTCCCAGTTGTGGCCGCTGGGTCTGGTCCATTGGCAGGCAAGCTGGCCCCTGAGTACCCCGAGTGGTCAGGATGTCAGTCTCAGCGAAGAAGAGTCCAGATTAGTTTCCGGGTTGTCCTTAACCAGTCATTCTGACTCGGAGACCTTCCTGGTGGTGCATGCCTTGTTCAGCCAAGATGGATGTCAGAGAGAAGGATTCTGGGAGGTGGTCGGACATGTGTCTCCTTTTGACCTTTCCCGAATTCTTTCGGTTGGTGGTGGCTTATTAGTTCCATGTTCCTTAGCAGGACCTCTTGTAAAACAACTCACGCAGATGGTTACTATGGTGCCTGGCCAGGGTGGGCAGTTTCGATCAGTATGCGTCCCCTAACACTTCTAGATTGACAGAAACACACCGTGCTAGCCGTGTGGCCTCGGGTCAGGCACCTCAGCTTCCCCTCCCTCAGCGTCGTCCTCTGTGCCCCGGGGTGCGCCTCCTTGCTCGAGTCCGTGTGGGGAGGCGCCTTACGCACGTCCCTCGCCAGCACGGAAGGGGTTGGCATCGGGTGTGGCCTGATAGGGTGGTGAAAGTGGGCCGTGGCTGTTAAGCCGGCAGTGAGGCTGCTGCAGCAGGGAGCAGGTGCTGCGTGCCGTCTGCACAGAAGGGGTTGGGGCATGTGTGTGTTAGGCGGTGCAGGGTTTACTTACGTAGCCAAGTGATCGCTGGTTTCAGTGATTAACCAACTTGGCAGTAGGTGTCAGAATCCTTTCCTAGTCTTTGGCCCAGGAATCCTGCAGTCACAATCTCCTGTTGCTGTGAAGACTAACCTGGGATGGGGGAAGCCCTGTAAACTGAGATGTCTTCATGTAGACACTACCAGAGGTACATCCTGGGGGAAAAGGCTTTGGTATTTAACAGCTGGTAAAAGCTAAGTATGTTAGCTTTTAACATGTCATCAGATGTCGTTTTGAAGGCCTGCCTGTCTCGTGTTTTGCGTTTATAGTATGTGAAACGGCAGAATATAAGCCTGGGAGTAGCCCGGGTGCAGCTGTATGCATGCGGCCGACTGCAGGGGAGCTGAGCTGGGAAGCACGGGGATTCGAGTTTCTGTGTGGGGTGACTGTGGACTCAGTAGGAGGTGATGGGGACCCTTGGAGAGTGTTTTTCCATTGCTGGTTTTCATTTGCTTAAATCGTTTAGCTTTTGAAAAAGATAATGTAACATTTATGTACTATGTTCAATTCTTAAAATAGTTGGTAGTAGTTCAGTTGCTCAGTTGTGTCTGACTCTTGCAACCCCGTGGACCCGCCAGGCTCATCTGTCCCTAGGAGTTTCCAGGCAAGAATACTGGAGTGGGTTGCCATTTCTTTTTCCAGGTGATATACCGACCCAGGGATCGAACCCAGGTCTCCGGCATTGCAGGCGGATTCTTTACCGGCTGAGCCGCCACTAGTTAGCATGTTTTATTTTGAAACAAGATGCAGTTAAAGCAGTTGTAGTTCATAAATTCCAGTTGGAGCTATTTTTCCTAACTAGGAAGGGTTATTGTTCTCTTTGACCCCAGGGCACTGATTAAAGGGTTTCTGCTTTGTTCAGATGCCCAGGAAGGAGACATCCACCAGCTATCAGCCCGAAAATGCCCCTCGGAGCCCCGGGATGGGGGGTTGTTGCTAAACGTAGGACTAAGAAGGTTGATCACCAAGCCCGACTCTTTTTACCTGTGCATTTGGATAGGGTTACTGTCAGGGTCTCTGAGGAGTAAAGGTCTTAGAACCCGCCTTTTATGGGTAGACAGTCCCCTGATGTGGAGCTGGTCTTGTCTTTATGTCTCTTGTGAGAGTGGGATCATCCTGAGTGTGTTACATGGTGCTTTCACACAAGCACTGCATCTTCAGTGTACAACTCGTAGATTCAGTCCCAGACGGTTTCAGTTTTGTGACAGAGGAAGTTCCTCAGCCTTTTTATGCCCATAGCGGTAGTACCTATTTTACAGAGTGGTTCTGAGTATTAAAAGACCATCCAAAATAGATGTGCCTTGCCAGGAAAAAAAAAAAGGACCATACGTAATAAAATTTTAAACTCATCACGTAAGTTGCAGTTTAAAAACAATATGAACACCAGTAAATGCTTTGAATTACTCTGAAATAATTGGCCTACCATAAATAAGTGTTCCTGTTTCTAAAACTTGGTATAAACACAAGTTAAAATTGATTAATTGTCATTATTCTGAAATCTGGTCGTTTTAGTGCGAACAAGAGAAATGTTTTATGAGCGAAATGTGCTTGCACTGAAACGCATATAGTTTGTATAATTTGCTGAGTTTCGACAAGTGTATGTATCCAGGTAACCAGTACCCCATTCAAGGTCTGGAACGTTCCCAGCGCCCCAGAGCATTCCCTCCCTGGGAGGTCCTCACCCTCATCTCAGAAAGTCAGTGTTAGAAGAACGGGTTTGAAATGCTTTTGTTTGTGAATGTTTGTAGTAATGTTGTAGTAATGTTCATTCTTTTTTAATTTGTAGGAGATAAAGACATTCAGATGGCAGATAACAGGTAAGGCAGAGCGGTCTCTGCTTGCTGGAGTGTACATTTTAGTTGGTGCGCTGGGGCCAGGTGTCATCAGGTGCTGCAGCTGACGGCTCTCGTTAGATAAGAAAAATGGCCCGTGTTGTCTGTCTTGAAACTTTGTGGAGACTAATACTTTTAAATATACGATTTTAGTTTTTCAGATGGTGTTCCTTCAGATTCCTTGGAAGCTGCTAAAAATGCAAGTAATACAGGTTAGTGCTGCGTGTGGGAGGGTGAGCCTCTGGTGAACTTGTATGCAGAGTGGGGGCTCCTACTCTTGAACCTTTTAGTAAAATAGAACAAGGAATTCAAGTTCTGGGTTATTGTACTTCAGAGGCTTTAGCGGAGTTAGAATGATTAAAATGAAGGCCAGCGCTTCATTCAGACCCGGCAGAAGTCAGGTGACCAGCAGGCACCTCAGGCTGACGGGGGAAGTCTGCGTCTGCCAGTCTCTCCACTGACAGGGACCTTGTAGTCACCAGGCTGTCAGACACCTCGTTCTGTGGGCCTCTTGCCTACCCTGAGACGCTCGCATGGGGATTCGGACAGCACTGATGGTCCTAGCTGGATCGGGGATGACCTTGGTGGGCAGCAGAGGGTGTTCTCCTGCTTCTGTCAATCTGACTGACAGATAAAATCCGTAAAGAAGCACTTCCCGTTGTCCCTTTCTAACATTATGTAGACTCATGGGTTTGCTTTTTGTTCTGTGTTCTATTATTTGCCATCGTTATTCTTTTTGGGGTGCAGGTTGTCCCATGTGGCCTGTGGAGGCCCCTTAGAGCTGGCCTCCGTGCCCCTTTGCTTCGTCTCCATCCGTTTTGGGTCCTCTCTGCCGTTGTGGCACAGGGGATGTTCCACTGTCTGTTGAGCTTTCCTTGCCCCAGACCTGAAGTCCACATTTATGCCAGGAGCCCTGTGTCTTTTAGTGGGGACAGAGATTTAGAAACCAGAACATATGTGCTGTCGGTTTATAGGCCTTTCGGCGGCTGGAGCCAGAGCTGTGCGTCTGTGTGTTCAGTATTTACGTGCTGTGCGTGTGTACAGTTCTACAGACACACAGTCACATCTGTGTCATATACGTGCACAGTGCTTCATGTTAGCCACTGTCCTTGTAGTTAAATGTTAAAAGAGAGTGCCTGCTGTCGTATTCAGCTTGCTCTCGTCACCGTCTTACAGAAGGGTGGGCAGTGCTCTGGGTCTGTGCTTCCTCTCGAGTCAGGTGAGGACGCAGACTCTGGGTTTCTGTAATGTCGCTGAGGGCTGGTCGGTTCAGGGCAGAGCGTGTGTCATGAGCCAGGGCTGTGCCGGTTCTCAGGAGGGCTGATGGCCCTCAGGGTGCTCTGTTCACTGGGGGTCAGCACAGCGTGTGTGTGACTGGTGACCATGTTCTCGCTGGGAGGTGGGGGCTTCCATCGCTCAGGCGAGGGCAGGACCCTCGAGCGCCCTGTGTACGTTCGTAACCGCCCACTTGGTGACTGACGTAGGTTATGCCTTTAAAACCCTTTAAAAATAAGTGTTTTGACACTTTTCACTTTGTCACAGCTCTGTGTGCCGTAGTATTTTGTTGTTTAGTTGCTCGGTTGTGACCCCATGGACTGTAACCTGCCAGGCTCTTCTGTCCATGGGATTTCCCAGGCAAGAATACTGGAGTGGGTAGCCATTTCCTTCTCCAAAAAATAATTATTTTTGAAAAAAATGTTTTTTACTATTGACTGTTGTGTGGTGGGTGTATGTTATGTTTTTTTGGCTTTGTCTTTTTTTTAACTCTTAACAGAAAAGCTCACAGATCAGGTAATGCAGAATCCTCAAGTTTTGGCAGCTTTGCAGGAACGACTTGACAACGTCTCCCACACTCCTTCAAGCTACATCGAGACGTAAGTATGCCCTGAACGAGACTTGATGCAACTTTAAGAAACAAAGAAAGAAAACTCTTTGGGTTCTTAAGATTAACAATAAGTATGCTTTCATTCAGTAGACCTTGCCTGCTGTGAGAGCAGGCCCTGGGGCTCCAGAGACGAGCGTGGGTTAAAGCCTGGCAGAGGACGCAGGCCTGTGGTGAAGGTGGTATGGCGGGTCGGGCTCCCTGGGCCGTCCTGGAGCCTTGAGAGGACTTCACCTGTGCAGGAAGGGCCGGAGGGGGGCCCAGGGAGCCCGTGCTGCCTGCTCGGCCCCGCCAGCCTGTGGCGCCAGGCCTGCTCACTTGGGCAAGCCCTGTCCCGGGCGTGTGAGGACGCCCGTGCTTGGGGCCTTTGGACGGCCTTTGCAGGGCAGGGCTGGGCCTCAGTGTGTCCACCGTCTCCACGGGCGCCCCCGCACAGAACGGGGTGATGTCACAGGCAGGGCACGCTGGGGGTCTGCTCTGCCCAGAGAGAGGGTGTTCCGGGAGATGAGCTCGAGGGAGGGGTTCTGTGAGGGGCTGCAGACTGGATCGGTGTGTGTGGTGGTAGGCGGTGACCTGGGGTGAGCCGGGGAAACGAGCGAGAACGTTGGTTTCTCCTTTCCTGCTGCAGACCCTGGGTGCGTGGGGGCGCTGGCTGAGAGGAGACGGAACGGCAGGCGGTCCGTGGGGTGGAACTAGCCCCGTGTTGCGTGCTGCGTGTGAGGTGCCTGTCGTGGGGACAAGGCTGCGCGGGTGATGCCACTGTTTGGAGGCCAGCTGGGAACCGTGTCGAGTCCAGTTGGCTTGAGCCCCGTGTTGTTCTGATTTGAAGAGTACGAAGTTAACCTCTAAGTTGCGTAATTAGTGTGGAAGAGAAGTGCAGGTGTTGATGTGTTCAGTGCCATAAATTCCTGCCCTGCCTTCTCCGGGCATCTTGCTCAGTTTCTGTGGTTGGGAGCCTGGGGTGCACCACCTCTGTCCACACTGCACTTGCCTGGTTGTCCCAAGATGGGGCCTCTGTGATCGAGGCTGTCCCAGGACACTAGGCCGTCCATATCTGCAGATTCAGCCAACGGAGGATCAAACATTGGGGGACAGAATTTTTCCAGGAAGTTGCAGAAAGGAGAACTATTTACATAGCATTCACGTTGTATTTACAGTATATGGAAGGACATGCTGAGGTTATATGTGTGCACACGCTGCCCTCTTACACATAAGGGACTTGAGTGGGTTTTGACGGCCATGGTCCCGGCCCCCTGGACGGCCGCACCTTCTGAGCAGTGCCGTGTTGAGAGCTGCGGGCGCTGTGTCCTCCTAGCCTGATGCCTGCCCACCCCCCCCCCCCCCCCCCCGGAGGAGGACTCCAGGCGGGACCCAGGCCCGAAGCAGGGGCTGTGTGCATCTTTGAAGGCCCAGGAGTCTGCTGTTTTTTCCAGGTTGTGACTCAGGGCTTTGGGTTAAATACATGATTTTGATGGATTTACAGTGTTTTTCTCCCCCTCTTATGATTTATAACAGTAAGGCACCCAAATGAAGCTACTTCTTAGAAGGTAAAGAGTGCCGAAGGGCTGAGGCGCCCGTCGCGCTCTGGCTCAGCACGACGCCTGTTGTCTCTGGTTTCTCCTTTGCTGTGCTGGTAGGAGCACTGATTCTTTGGGAACACGTTGTACACCGGCCCTGTTTTCATCCTGTTCATCTTGTCCCTGTTCCCAGTCTTTAACTTTGACATCAGCGGTCATCCAGTCCATAAATATTTGGTTGTTTTCTTAGACTAAATTCTGAGGAGAAGTTGAGACAAAGGATATTTTCAAGGTTCTCATTTGTCCTTAAGAAAAATGGGTCAGTAAGAGGGCCTCTGCCCTCAGCTTCATCAAACCTGGGAATTTTTTTTTTTAATTGCCAATTTGATAAAAGATAGCAGTTTTGTTTTGTTTTACTTTCCATTTTATTGTTAGTTTATCTTCTGCCGTGTGCAGGCTTCCTCGAGTTGCGGGCAGCGGGGCTTCTCCTGCTCAGGAGCAGGTTCGGTAGTTGTGGCACACGGACTAGGCTGCCAGTGGCATGTGCGATCTTCCCAGACCGGGGATCGAACCTGTGTCCCCAGTATTGGAAGGTAGGGTCTTACCCACTGAACCATCAGGGAAGTCCAAGACAGCAATTCTTTTAAATTTAAATTCTTTTGGATATTTTGTGATTTGGGCCTTTCTGCCGTGTTTGATTATTTGTGTTAGGTTGGCAAAAGAAATTTCGACTTCTTCCTGTAAGATGGTTCTGGAAGTGATGGTGGTTGTCCAGTCGCTCAGCTGTGTCTGACTCTTCAGCCCCATGGACTGCAGCACTCCAGGTTTCTATGACCTTTACCATCTCCCGGGGCTTGCTCAAACTCACGTCTATCAAGTCGGTGACGCCATCCAGCCGTCTCATCCTCTGTCCGCCCTCTTCTCTTCCTGCCTTCAGTCTTTTCCAGCATCAAAGTCTTCTCTAGTGAGTTGGTTCTTACATCAGGTTGGCTAAGTATTGGAGTTTCAGCTTCAGCATCAGTCCTTTCAATGAATATTCAGGGTTGATTTCCTTTAGGATTGACTAGTTTGATCTCCTTGCAGTCCAAGGGACTCTCAAGAGTCTTCTCCAACACCACAGTTCAAAAGCATCAATTCTTTGGTGCTCAGCCTTCTTTATGGTCCAGCTCTCACATCCGTACATGACTGCTGGAAAAACCATAGCTTTGACTAGATGGACCTTTGTGAGCAAAGTAATGTCTCCGTTTTTTAATACTTGTCATAGGTTTCCTTCCAAAGAGCAAGCGTCTTTTAATTTCATGGCTACATCACTGTCCACAATGATTTTGGAGCCCAAGAAAAAAAAGCCTGTGACTGTTTCCGTTGTTTCCCCATCTGTTTGCTATGAAGTGATGGGACCAGTTGCCATGATCTTAGTTTTTGAACATTGAGTTTTAAGGCAGCTTTTTCACTTTTCTCTTTCACCTTCATCAAGAGGCTCTTTAGTTCCTCTTCGATTTCTGCCACAAGGGTGGTGTCATCTGCATATCTGAGGTTATTGATATTTCTCCCGGCAATCTTGATTCCAGCTTGAGATTCATCCAGCCCGGAATTTCGCATGATGTACTCTGCATATAAGTTAAATAAGCAGGGTGACAATATATGGCCTTGACGTACCCCTTTCCCAATTTGGAACCAGTCCGTTGTTCTTTGTCTGGTTCTAACTGTTGCTTTTTGATCTGCATACAGATATCTCAGGAGGCAGGTCAGGCGGACTGGTATTACCATCTCTTCAACAATTTTCCAGTTTGTTGTGATCCACACAGTCAAAGGCTTGGGCGTAGTCAATAAAGTAGAACTCTCTTGGTTTTTCACGGATCTAGCAGATGTTGGTAGTTTGATCTCTGCTTCTTCTGCCTTTTCTAAATCCAGCTTGAACATCTGGAAGTTCTTGGTTCATGTACTGTTGAAGCCTGGCTTGGAGAATTTTGAGCATTACTTTGCTAGCATGTGAGATGAGTGCATTTGTGTGGTAGTTTGAACGTTGTTTGTCAGAGACAAAAAAGGATTTGTGCAATATATGGAGAGGGTGCTGTGACTGATCAAAGTATCAAAAGTGGTTTCATGCTGAGGTTTCTTGCTGGATGACGCTCCAAGGTCGGGTAGACTAGTTGAAATTGATGGTGATCAAATTGAGACGTTAACTGACGGCAGTCAGCGTTACCGTCTGCAGGAGGCAGCCTGTATCCAAGTGTCCACCTCAGGCACTGACAATCATTCGCACAAGTTGGTTACGTTAATCACTTTGATATTTAGGCTCCACGTAAGTTAAGTGAAAAAAACCTCGACATGTGATTCTCTCCTTAAATTAAATGGGCTTCCCTTGTAGCTCAGTCAATAAAGAATCTGCCTGTAGTACAGGAGACCTGGGTTTGATCCCTAGATTGGGAAGATCTCCTGGAGAAGGAAATGGCAACCCACTTCAGTATCCTTGCCTGGAAAATCTCATGGACAGAGGAGCCTGGTGGTCTGCAATCCATGGGGTTGCAAAGAGTTGGGCACGACTGAGCAACTAACACTTCCTCACCTTACTCTACCTAAATGTGATGAGAACGTTTTGTTTTTAAAATAAATTGTGACGGGAGATGGAAAGTAGATAGTGTACAAGAATGTGGAATGGAAGAGATCATAGGGCACGTGAAATGACCCCTCAGCAGCCGCACCACAGACCAGCCTTCACCCAGCGGAGGTGACACAGTGTGTATGGAGGATTGGAGAGGCGTCCTGCGTCACGAGCGCCTTCCGGAAGACCGAGCAGTTAATCCCAACAAGTACTGCGCCCACTTGGTGCTGCTGTTAAGTCACTTCAGTCGTGTCCGACCCCAAAGACTGCAGCCCACCAGGCTCCCCCACCCCTGGAACTCTCCAGGCAGGAACACTGGAGTGGGTTGCCATTGCCTTCTCCCAGTTAGACCAGCTGAAAGCAGCATTCGACTGACAGCGTCCGGGGTTAGTCACCAGCGAGCACGTGCTCCTTCGTCAGGATAGTGTAAGACCGTGTGTTTCTTTGACGACCAGGCAAAGGCTCAGCTAGGAAGTTCTGGTTCATCCGCCATATTCACCAGACCTTGCACCTTCCAATTTCCACTTATTTTGGTCTTTACGAAATTGTTTTAATGGAAAAAAATTTCACTTCCCTGGAAGACTGTAAAAGGCACTTGGAACAGTTCTTTTGGCTCAAAAAGATAAAAAGCAGCTTTTCTGGTGGCACAGTCATAAAGAATCTGCTTGCCAAAGCAGGAGATACAGGTTTGATCCCTGATCCGGGAAGATCCCACACGCCTCGGAGCAGCTAAGCCCACATGACCCAGCTCTCAAGCCTGTGCTCCAGAGCCCAGTAGCCTTGACTCCTGAGTCCTGATGCTGCAACTGCTGAAGCCTGCGCTCAGCAATAGAAGCCCCTGACCTGAGGGGCCAACTAGAGAGCAGCGCCTGCTCGCCAGCCAGAGAAGATTCAGTGCAGCAACAGAGAGGCAGCAGAGCCAGTGAATAAATAAATGGAGTTATGAGGTTGCCTGAAAAATGGCAGAAGGTAGCAGAAAAAAACACTGAATATGTTGTTCAATGAAATTTTTGATGAAAATGAAAAATGGCTTTTATATTTACTTAAAAAGCAACAGTTAGAACTGAACATGAAACAACAAACTGGTTCCAAATAGGGAAAGGAGTACATCAAGGCTGTATATTGTCACCCTGCTTATTTAATTTATATGCAGAGTACATCATGAGAAACGCTGGGCTGGAAGAAGCACAAGCTGGAATCAAGATCGCCGGGAGAAATATCAATAACCTTAGATATGCAGATAACACCACCCTTATGGCACAAAGTGAAGAGGAACTAAGAAGCCTCTTGATGAAAGTGAAAGAGGAGAGTGAAAAAGTTGGCTTAAAACTCAACATTTAGAAAACGAAGATCATGGCATCTGGTCCCATCACTTCATGGGAAATAACATGGGGAAACAGTGGAAACAGTGTCAGAGTTTATTTTTTGGGTCTCCAAAATCACTGCAGATAGTGACTGCAGCCATGAAATTAAAAGACGCTTTGCTTCTTGGAAGGAAAGTTATGACCAACCTAGATAGCATATTGAAAAGCCGAGACATTACTTTGCCAACAAAGGTCCGTCTATTTGAGGCTATGGTTTTTCCTGTGGTCATGTATGGATGTGAGAGTTGGACTGTGAAGAAAGCTGAGCGCTGAAGAATTGATGCTTCTGAACTGTGGTGTTGGAGAAGACTCTTGAGAGCCCCTTGGACTGCAAGGAGATCCCACCAGTCCATTCTGAAGATCAGTCCTGGGTGTTCTTTGGAAGGAATAATGCTGAAGCTGAAACTCCAGTACTTTGGCCACCTCATGCGAAGATTTGACTCATTGGAAAAGACTCTGATGCTGGGAGGGATTGGGGGCAGGAGGAGAAGGGGACGACAGAGGATGAGATGGCTGGATGGCATCACTGACTCGATGGACGTGAGTCTGAGTGAACTCCGGGAGTTGGTGATGGACAGGGAAGCCTGGTGTGCTGCGATTCATGGGGTCGCAAAGAGTCGGACACGACTGAGCGACTGAACTGAACTGAAAAAGCAATGGAACTTTTTGGTCAGTCCAGTATTTTTTGTGAATTATCTTTTCAGCTTCCTCTTCCCCTACCACCCTGCTCTTGGTGGGGGTGGGTGTTTGTTCTTTTTTTTTTTTTATGTTATACATCATTTTATTGCACATTTCTCATTTTATGTGATAATATTTGCTGTTTATATTTATTTTAGACTATGGAAATGATGTAAGACAAAAAACAAATTTGAGTGATTTTCTTATTCAAGTTCAAGATGGATAGTTAACAGGGGAGACAACTCATAACATCAACATCACCTCTGGCCCAGGAACTGCTAATGAATGTACAGTGCAGTGGTGGTTCAAGAAGTTTTGCAAAGCAGACGAGAGCCTTTAGATGAGGAGAGTAGTGGCCGGTCATCAGTAGCTGACAACGACCAACTGAGAGCAGTCATCGAGGCTGATCCTCTTACAACTGCGTGAGAAGTTGCCGAAGAGCTCAACGCCAACCGTTCTAGTCGTTTGACATTTGAAGCAAACTTGTTTGTTCTTAATGATTTTTAGAAGCTCTGTTTCATGGTGGGGATGTTAATTCTATGTTAATATTGTAGTAAAAAAAAAAAAAAAAATAAGTACTTACTTCGCATTCATCTGGATTCTTTTCCCCTCTCTAGTTTACCTAAAGCAGTAAAAAGAAGAATCAATGCATTGAAGCAGCTCCAGGTGAAATGTGCGCATATAGAAGCCAAGTTCTATGAAGAAGTTCATGACCTGGAGAGGAAGTACGCAGCCTTATACCAGCCTCTCTTCGACAAGGTCAGGTGCTGTTAGTGAGTTTCAGATCTTTCTCCTGGAAAGACATCCAGAAATACCCGGGGATCACTGAATGTCTGACTTTAAGCCTCAAAACTTAGCATCTTAAAACAAGCTATGCTATGCTATGCTATGCTAAGTCACTTCAGTCGTGTCCGACTCTGTGTGACCCCATAGACGGCAGCCCATCAGGCTGCCCCATCCCTGGGATTCTCCAGGCAAGAACACTGGAGTGGGTTGCCATTTCCTTCTCCAGTGCATGAAAGTGAAAAGTGAAAGTGAAGTCGCTCAGTCGTGTCTTGACTCTTAGCGACCCCATGGACTGCAGCCCACCAGGCTCCTCCGTCCATGGGATTTTCCAGGCAAGAGTACTGGAGTGGGGTGCCATTGCCTTCTCCAAAACAAGCTATAAAGGCATCCAGTTTTCAGTCTTTTCATTCACATTATTTACAGGTTCATTGTCTTGACTCTCGAGTTTCTGAATAACTGTAAGATCTTATTTTTTACTCTTAGAGAAGGGAATTCATCACTGGTGACGTTGAGCCCACAGACGCAGAGTCTGAGTGGCACAGTGAGACTGAAGAGGAGGACAAGTTGGCCGTAAGTTTCTTCTTCGTGGGCGCCACTGGCGTTCTGTTTCAGTGCTGCTGCAAACAAGACGGCCTTGGGTGGTGGTCTAGTGGTTAGGGCCTGGTGCTTTCTCCGCCACGGCCCGGTTCTAGTCCTGGTCTGGGGAACTGAGGTCCCAAGCTGTGCAGTGCAGTGGGGGATGGGTGAAAAAAGAAATAAAATGGTTTTACTCTACGCAGAGGAGCGCTCCTAACAGCAGGCGTGGCTTCACCCTTAGGTTGAGTGTTTAGGTGTCTTCAGGACGGTGAAACAGGGTGGCTTGCAAGTCTGGCGTCTGACTGGCCCTGGCAGTCACCAGACACTGTCCCCCTTCTCGGCCGTCGGGCACCCACGTGTAGTGCAGACCGTTGGGGAGGTGAAGGAGGCAGAGACCCACGAGGGCAGAGAACAGCGCGCCTGGTGGGGCAGGCCCTGGAGGCAGGGCTGCGGTGGGCAGAGCACACAGGAGCTCAGTGCTGGCGGAGTGGCCCTGGTGCCTCTCACCGCTGGACGCTGGAAGGTGCTCCTCGGGCCACGTGCTCTGACCCCCCTGCTGGCAGCCTTCTCCTGGGGCTGGTGACGGGCGCCAGTCCAGTGCTGTGGGAGCCCCAGCACGATCCGGTGAGCTCTGTTGCCCGATAGCACATTTGGAAGTCGTCTTTCTACCCCATAGTGTAAACGTTCAGAGAGGTTTTTTATGTTATTTTTGGTCGCTGTGTGTCTTTTTGATCATTTACAAACATGTCAAGTCTGATGTAGCTGAAGCTGTGCCTGTGGATAGCTGTGCATCAGGTCTTCACTATGGGAGGAGAATCTGCCTCTGCTAGCTTGAAGACCCCTGTCATCATTGCCCCTGAGAAGCACGCATCAGGGCTGTGACATAGCAAAGACTCCCTTCCTCTCGGGCACAGCACCTTCCTCTCACCACCCTGCTGTTTGCACGCTGCCTCTGTCCCTACACCCCTGCAGCTTGGGTGTGCAGCGTGGCAGGCATTTCTGTTGTGGAGGTCCTGGAGTGTCCTCTGCTGGTGATTGTCCCGGGTGGATGGCGAGCCAGCGCTGGGCGGCCTCTCCCTGTTGGGGGCCTGTGCCAGTCCCCAGCTCTGCTCCCCGTGGTCTAGAATTATACTGAGGAATTACATCCGGATATGGATGCCTGAAAGGCTTTGTTTCTCCGAGACATTTGAGTGTGTGATGGCACAGTGGTCCTGGAGATGCAGATTCAAAGACAAGGAGTTTGATAGAGGTTTTAATGGGATTCTGAAACTATATTCTGTATTAAATAAGCTACTGCAAAATCTGTAAACTTGTTGCTTCATAATAAGTATTCTGTTTTGCATCTTTGTGTTTTTAGGGAGATATGAAAAATAAAGCAGTCATAGCAGAAAAAGAAGCAGCAGCAGCAGAAGAGCCTGCCCCCAGAGGCATTCCGGAGTTCTGGTTCACCATTTTCAGAAACGTGGACATGCTGAGCGAGCTGGTGCAGGTGGGCTCACGGCACCTCCCCCTTGGGCAGGCGAGCTGGCTGTGAGCTCGCCGCAGGTGTTGGCGGCGGTGGAAAGGCCTCTCGTGTGGCCGTAGCTTGGCGGAGGAGTCAGCGGGGCCCCTGACTCCCTCGTGCCCTGGTCCCCTGGGAAGGCCCACCTCGAGGAGCCTCTGCCGAGCCTGAGGTAGCCGTGCTGCTGGTTGCAGCCTCGCCCCAGGAAGAGAATGAGCAGATCCCGAGCCTTCCTCGCTTCACTCACATGATGTGGACACGAGAGAGGCGTCGGGGCGCGGGCCCAGGTGGAAGTGCTGGTGCTGAGGGGCCCAGTGTGTGCACACACATGTCTGTGCACGGTGACACGCGGGCGCATGCTGACTGAGTTGTGGCTTTTTTTTTTTTTTTTCAGTTTTTTAAATTTGTTTAGGTTTATTTTATGGCTTGGGATATGATCTTGGTATGTGTTCATAGACCCTTTAAAAATATATTTATTCTGCTGTTATTGGGTGAAGTATTATAGTTGATTGGACATTGATGTTTGATGGTATTGCTGATTTCTTCTAGATCCTTGCTGATTTCTGTCTAGTTCTCTCTATTGTTTAGAGAGAGATGTTGAACTTGCCAACTTTAATTTTCAGTCTATTTCTCCTTTCAGTTCTACCAGTTCCTGCATCAAATAATTTGCAACTCTGTCATTTGGTATATAAGCACTTAGAATTGCCATGTCTTTTTAATGGATTGATTCATCAATATATAATGTTTCTCTGTGTCTCTGGTAATTTTCTTTGATATGAAATCAATTTTACTTGATATTAATATAGACACTACTATTTTTTTTTTTTTTTTTGGTTACTGTTTGTGTATCTTTTCCAATCCTTTTACTTCCAACTTGACCATTTTATTTCATTTTCAGTAAGGTTCTAGTAGATAGTTCATGATTTTTCATACTCTGGCCATCTCTGTGCTTTATTTTTTTTTTTTTTATTTGTTGGTTATTCAGCAGCGTGTTGTTCAGCCTCCATATGTTGGAATTTTTAATAGTTTTTCTCCTGTAATTGAGATCTAATCTTACTGCATTGTGGTCAGAAAAGATGCTTGGAATGATTTCTATTTTTTTGAATTTACCAAGGCTAGCTTTATGGCCCAGGATGTGATCTATCCTGGAGAAGGTTCCATGTGCGCTTGAGAAAAAGGTGAAATTCATTGTTTTGGGATGAAATGTCCTATAGCTATCAATTAGGTCTAACTGGTCTATTGTATCGTTTAAAGTTTGTGTTTCCTTGTTAATTTTCTGTTTAGCTGATCTATCCATAGGTGTGAGTGGGGTATTAAAGTGTCCCACTATTATTGTGTTATTGTTAATTTCTCCTTTCATACTTGTTAGCATTTGTCTTACATACTGCGGTGCTCCCATGTTGGGTGCATATATATTTATAATTGTTATATCTTCTTCTTGGATTGATCGTTTGATCATTATGTAGTGACCTTCTTTGTCTCTCTTCACAGCCTTTGTTTTAAAGTCTATTTTATATGATATGAGTATTGCTACTCCTGCTTTCTTTTGGTCCCTATTTGCATGGAAAATCTTTTTCCAGCCCTTCACTTTCAGTCTGTATGTGTCCCCTGTTTTGAGGTGGGTCTCCTGTAGACAACATATGTAGGGGTCTTGTTTTTGTATCCATTCAGCCAGTCTTTGTCTTTTGGTTGGGGCATTCAACCCATTTACGTTTAAGGTAATTACTAATAAGTATGATCCCGTTGCCATTTACTTTATTGTTTCGGGTTCGAGTTTATACACCATTTTTGTGTTTCCTGTCTAGAGAATATCCTTTAGTATTTGTTGGAGAGCTGGTTTGGTGGTGCAGAATTCTCTCAGCTTTTGCTTGTCTGAAAAGCTTTTGATTTCTCCTTCATACTTAAATGAGATTCTTGCTGGGTACAATAATCTGGGCTGTAGGTTATTTTCTTTCATCATTTTAAGTATGTCTTGCCATTCCCTCCTGGCTTGAAGAGTTTCTATTGAAAGATCAGCTGTTATCCTTATGGGAATTCCCTTGTGTGTTATTTGTTGTTTTTCCCTTGCTGCTTTTAATATTTGTTCTTTGTGTTTGATCTTTGTTAATTTGATTAATATGTGTCTTGGGGTGCTTCTCCTTGGGTTTATCCTGTTTGGGACTCTGGGTTTCTTGGACTTGGGTGATTATTTCCTTCCCCATTTTAGGGAGGTTGTGGCTTTTGATCAGTTTTGATCTGAAATGGCCTGGCATGCACTCTTGCTAATTGTACAAATATTTAACAAGTTGCTGTTATTCTTCTAATAACTTTTCTTGAAAAAGTCTTTTTTTTTCAATGGCAATGGCCAGGCTCTCTTTGTCTTGCTTTATGGACCTTTCTAGAGTGAAATGGTGAACCACTTAAAAGGTAACAGATGTGACGTTCCCTGAGATGAGTTTCCAGAATTCAGAAATTAGTACTGCTCAGAAGTCCACAGAGAGGGTGGGCTCTGCATTTGATTCGGGTGGGTCGGCACAGTGCTTTCACGTCGGAGAGCTTGGCCGTGGCGGGCGTGCAGACGGCTCTCGCTGCTGCAGCTCCTGTGCGATTCCAGGGCGGCGGTTGTTGCGGTTCAGAAACGCGCTGCGTCGCCGCCGCCTCCTGCCTCTTCGGACCCGTGTCTGGGCGCCGGAGCCTGAGAAGGCGTGGCAGGAGTCTGCTCCTGCTCTCTGTCCAGGCTGGGGGATGTTTCAGTGTATTAGAGTCGTCTGTGTTCTTTCTTTCTTAATATACATGTTGTGTAGAAGTATAGTTGACTTACAGTGTTTCAGGTACGGAGCCTGGTGATTCTGTGGTACATATACAGACTTCCCATCACAGATTATTATAAGACAATGACGGTACTTCCCTGTGGTATACAGATTATTATAAGACAATGACGGTACTTCCCTGTGGTATACAGATTATTATAAGACAATGACGGTACTTCCCTGTGGTATACAGATTATTATAAGACAATGACGGTGGTTCCCTGTGGTATACAGATTATTATAAGACAATGACGGTACTTCCCTGTGGTATACAGATTATTATAAGACAATGACGGTACTTCCCTGTGGTATACAGATTATTATAAGACAATGACGGTACTTCCCTGTGGTATACAGATTATTATAAGACAATGACGGTAGTTCCCTGTGGTATACAGATTATTATAAGACAATGACGGTACTTCCCTGTGGTATACAGATTATTATAAGACAATGACGGTACTTCCCTGTGGTATACAGATTATTATAAGACAATGACGGTACTTCCCTGTGGTATACAGATTATTATAAGACAATGACGGTAGTTCCCTGTGGTATACAGATTATTATAAGACAATGACGGTACTTCCTGTGGTATACAGATTATTATAAGACAATGACGGTACTTCCCTGTGGTATACAGATTATTATAAGACAATGACGGTACTTCCCTGTGGTATACAGATTATTATAAGACAATGACGGTACTTCCCTGTGGTATACAGATTATTATAAGACAATGACGGTAGTTCCCTGTGGTATACAGATTATTATAAGACAATGACGGTACTTCCCTGTGGTATACAGATTATTATAAGACAATGACGGTACTTCCCTGTGGTATACAGATTATTATAAGACAATGACGGTACTTCCCTGTGGTATACAGATTATTATAAGACAATGACGGTAGTTCCCTGTGGTATACAGATTATTATAAGACAATGACGGTACTTCCCTGTGGTATACAGATTATTATAAGACAATGACGGTAGTTCCCTGTGGTATACAGATTATTATAAGACAATGACGGTACTTCCCTGTGGTATACAGATTATTATAAGACAATGACGGCGGTACGTTCCCCTGTGGTATACAGATTATTATAAGACAATGACGGTACTTCCCTGTGGTATACCAGATTATTATAAGACAATGACGGTGGTTCCCTGTGGATACAGATTATTATAAGAACAATGACGGTACTTCCTGTGGTATACAGATTATTATAAGACAATGACGGTACTCTCCCTGTGGATAACAGATTATTATAAGACAATGACGGTACTTCCCTGTGGTATACAGATTATTATAAGACAATGACGGTACTTCCCCTGTGGTATACAGATTATTATAAGACAATGACCGGTATTCCCTGTGGTATACAGATTATTATAAGACATGACGGTACTTCCCTGTGGTATACAGATTATTATAAGACAATGACTGGTACTTCCCTGTGGTATACAGATTATTATAGACAATGACGGTACTTCGCCTGTGGTATACAGATTATTATAAGACAATGACGGTACTTCCCTGTGGTATACAGATTATTATAAGACAAATGACCGGTACTATCCCTGTGGTATAACAGATATATTATAAAGACAATGACGGTAAGTTCCCTGTGGTATACAGATTATTATAAGACAATGACGGTACCTTGCCCTGTGGTATACAGATATTATAAGACAATGACGGTAGTTCCCTGTGGTATACAGATTATTATAAGACAATGACGGTACTTCCCTGTGGTACAGATTATTATAAGACAATGACGGTAGTTCCCTGTGGTATACAGATTATTATAAGAGCAATGACGGTACTTCCCTGTGGTATACAGATTATTATAAGACAATGACGGTAGGTCCCTGTGGTATACAGATTATTATAAGACAATGACGGTACTTCCCTGTGGTATACAGATTATTATAAGACAATGACGGTAGGTCCTGTGGTATACAGATTATTATAAGACATGACGGTACTTCCCTGTGGTATACAGATTATTATAAGACAATGACGGTAGGTCCCTGTGGTATACAGATTATTATAAGACAATGACGGTACTCTCCCTGTGGTATACAGATTATTATAAGACAATGACGGGTAGGTTCCCTGTGGTATAACAGATTATTATAAGACAATGACGGTACTTCCTGTGGTATACAGATTATTATAAGACAATGACGGTACGTCCCTGTGGTATACAGATTATTATAAGACAATGACGGTACTTCCTGTGGTATACAGATTATTAATAAGACAATGACGGTAGCGTCCCTGTGGTATACAGATTATTATAAGACAATGACGGTACTTCCTGTGGTATACAGATTATTATAAGACAATGACGGTAGGTCCCTGTGGTATACAGATTATTATAAGACAATGACGGTACTTCCCTGTGGTATACAGATTATTATAAGACAATGACGGTACTTCCATGTGGTATACAGATTATTATAAGACAATGACGGTAGGTCCCTGTGGAGTATACAGATTATTATAAGACAATGACGGTAACTTCCTGTGGTATACAGATTATTATAAGACAATGACGGTACTTCCCTGTGGTATACAGATTATTATAAGACAATGACGGTACTGGTCCCTGTGGTATACAGTATTATTTAAGACAATGACGGTACTTCCCTGTGGTATACAGATTATTATAAGACAATGACGGTACTTCCCTGTGGTATACAGATATTATAAGACAATGACGGTAGGTCCCTGTGGTATACAGATTATTATAAGACAATGACGGTACTTCCCTGTGGTATACAGATTATTATAAGACAATGACGGTACTTCCCTGTGGTATACAGATTATTATAAGACAATGACGGTACTTCCCTGTGGTTATACAGATTATTATAAGACAATGACGGTAGGTCCCTGTGGTATACAGATTATTATAAGACAATGACGGTACTTCCCTGTGGTATACAGATTATTATAAGACAATGACGGTACTTCCCTGTGGTATACAGATTATTATAAGACAATGACGGTACTTCCCTGTGGTATACAGATTATTATAAGACAATGACGGTTACTTCCCTGTGGTATACAGATTATTATAAGACAATGACGGTAGGTCCCCTGTGGTATACAGATTATTATAGACAATGACGGTACTTCCCTGTGGTATACAGATTATTATAAGACAATGACGGTACTTTCCCTGTGGTATACAGATTATTATAAGACAATGACGGTACTCCCTGTGGTATACAGATTATTATAAGACAATGCCGGTACTTCCCTGTGGTATACAGATTATTATAAGACAATGCCGGTATTCCCTGTGGTATACAGATTATTATAAGACAATGACGGTACTTCCCTGTGGTATACAGATTATTATAAGACAATGCCGGTACTTCCCTGTGGTATACAGATTATTATAAGACATGACGGTGGTTCCCTGTGGTATACAGATTATTATAAGACAATGACGGTACTTCCCTGTGGTATACAGATTATTATAAGACAATGCCGGTACTTCCCTGTGGTATACAGATTATTATAAGACAATGACGGTGGTTCCCTGTGGTATACAGATTATTATAAGACAATGACGGTTGTTCCCTGTGGTATACAGATTATTATAAGACAATGACGGTACTTCCCTGTGGTATACAGATTATTATAAGACATGCCGGTACTTCCCTGTGGTATACAGATTATTATAAGACAATGCCGGTACTTCCCTGTGGTATACAGATTATTATAGACAATGCCGGTACTTCCCTGTGGTATACAGATTATTATAAGACAATGACGGTAGTTCCCTGTGGTATACAGATTATTATAAGACAATGACGGTAGTTCCCCTGTGGTATACAGATATTATAAGACAATGACGGTAGGTCCCTGTGGTATACAGATTATATAGACAATGACGGTAGTTCCCTGTGGTATACAGAATTATTATAAGACAATGACGGTACTTCCCTGTGGTATACAGATTATTATAAGACAATGACGGTACGTCCCTGTGGTATACAGATTATTATAAGACAAGGACGGTACTTCCCTGTGGTATACAGATTATTATAAGACAATGACGGTACTTCCCTGTGGTATACAGATTATTATAAGACAATGACGGTAGGTTCCCTGTGGTATACAGATTATTATAAGACAATGACGGTACTTCCCTGTGGTATACAGATTATTATAAGACAATGACGGTACTTCCCTGTGTATACAGATTATTATAAGACAATGACGGTACTTCCCTGTGGTATACAGATTATTATAAGACAATGACGGTAGGTCCCTGTGGTATACAGATTTATTATAAGACAATGACGGTACTTCCCTGTGGTATACAGATTATTATAAGACAATGACGGTACTTCCCTGTGGTATACAGATTATTATAAGACAATGACGGTACTTCCCTGTGGTATACAGATTATTATAAGACAATGACGGTACTTCCCTGTGGTATACAGATTATTATAAGACAATGACGGTAGGTCCCTGTGGTATACAGATTATTATAAGACAATGACGGTACTTCCCTGTGGTATACAGATTATTATAAGACAATGACGGTACTTCCCTGTGGTATACAGATTATTATAAGACAATGACGGTACTTCCCTGTGGTATACAGATTATTATAAGACAATGCCGGTACTTCCCTGTGGTATACAGATTATTATAAGACAATGCCGGTACTTCCCTGTGGTATACAGATTATTATAAGACAATGACGGTACTTCCCTGTGGTATACAGATTATTATAAGACAATGCCGGTACTTCCCTGTGGTATACAGATTATTATAAGACAATGACGGTGGTTCCCTGTGGTATACAGATTATTATAAGACAATGACGGTACTTCCCTGTGGTATACAGATTATTATAAGACAATGCCGGTACTTCCCTGTGGTATACAGATTATTATAAGACAATGACGGTGGTTCCCTGTGGTATACAGATTATTATAAGACAATGACGGTGGTTCCCTGTGGTATACAGATTATTATAAGACAATGACGGTACTTCCCTGTGGTATACAGATTATTATAAGACAATGCCGGTACTTCCCTGTGGTATACAGATTATTATAAGACAATGACGGTACTTCCCTGTGGTATACAGATTATTATAAGACAATGACGGTAGGTCCCTGTGGTATACAGATTATTATAAGACAATGACGGTACTTCCCTGTGGTATACAGATTATTATAAGACAATGACGGTGGTTCCCTGTGGTATACAGATTATTATAAGACAATGACGGTGGTTCCCTGTGGTATACAGATTATTATAAGACAATGACGGTACTTCCCTGTGGTATACAGATTATTATAAGACAATGACGGTAGTTCCCTGTGGTATACAGATTATTATAAGACAATGACGGTAGTTCCCTGTGGTATACAGATTATTATAAGACAATGACGGTAGTTCCCTGTGGTATACAGATTATTATAAGACAATGACGGTAGTTCCCTGTGGTATACAGATTATTATAAGACAATGCCGGTACTTCCCTGTGGTATACAGTAGACCTTTGTTGCTTGTTGCATATCTATTTTTTTTTTAATCAGAAGGCAGTGGCACCCCACTCCAGTACTCTTGCCTGGAAAATTCCATGGACGGAGGAGCCTGGTAGGCTGCAGTCCATGGGGTCGCTACAAGTCGGACGCGACTGAGCGACTTCACTTTGACTTTTCACTTTCACGCATTGGAGAAGGAAGTGGCAACCCACTCCAGTGTTCTTGCCTGGAGAATCCCAGGGATGGGGGAGCCTGGTGGGCTGCCGTCTGTGGGGTCGCACAGAGTCGGACACGACTGAAGTGACTTAGCAGCAGCAGCAGCATTCTACTCAGACTAACTCAAACAAGTGGAAGCAAAATGTCATAAATTTTTCTGACAGGCGAAAATTTGTAAGTTTTCTAAAATATATATTATACATGTTATTATATATATGTATACAAAAACTTTTCTCCTATGTTTGATAAAGACTTGAGAAAGAACATCAAAAAAAAAAAGAGATGGAGAAATGGGAAAACATAAATGAAATGGGAGCACTGAGCGTGAAACAGAAAAAGTGAAGCAGACGTGATAAAGGGTCAGACAGTCCAGTTGTCTCTGAGCATGGCTGCTCAGCAGAAGCGCAGCTGTGGCTTTGGAGAATAAAAGCAATACCTGGGCATTTGTATTTTTTCAAAAATTCCAAGATTATTCTGATATACATCTTGTTTACAGGTTTTTACAGGTGATTGCAGGCTTTTCTCAGAGAAGGCAATGGCACCCCACTCCAGTACTCTTGCCTGGAAAATCCCATGGACGGAGGAGCCTGGTGGGCTGCAGTCCATGGGGTCGCTAAGAGTCGGACACAGCTGAGCGACTTCACTTTGACTTGTCACTTTCACGCATTGGAGAAGGGAATGGCAACCCACTCCAGTGTTCTTGCCTGGAGAATCCCAGGGGCAGGAGAGCCTGGTGGGTTGACGTCTATGGGGTCACACAGAGTCGGACACGACTGAAGTGACTTAGCAGCAGCAGCAGCAGGCTTTTCTATTAAATGGTAGTCTTGGTGATACAGGATTCTATTGTTTTTCTGTTGACCAATCATGATACAATGATATTAAATGAGTAATAGTTACGAAATCACAAAAGCGAAAGATGTGTTTATCAGTTTTTACAATCAATAGCCAGACAAAAATTAAAACTAATTACAATTGCCTGCCATAATGGGAACATGATTAGCCTAACAATAAAAAATAATCATTTGCAATTTGGGGGGTCAAGCAGAGTGATAGGGTCAGTGGAGGTGCATACACGAAAGCCCATGCAGACAAGCGAAAGTCAGAGAAGTCCGCCGCGCCAAACCAGCTTTAGGACAGACGCTGAAAGAACTTCTCCAGGCAGGAGCACGAGCCTGTGTGTTCTTACCCAAGCTTCTCTTCCATGGGGAAAGCTGTGGTTCAAGAACAGTAGACCATTAGGGATTCCTGGCGGCCCAGTGGTTAGGGCCTTGTGCTTTCACTGCCAGGCCCAGGTTTGACTCCTGGTTGGTAACTGAGATCCTGTAATCCGAGTAGTGTGGTCCAGAAAGAGAAAAGGGAGAAAGAATACTGGATCGTGCTTTTGAGAGTGCCGTGAGCCAGAAATATATTGAGAAACTTGAGCAGTACATGCTAGAACCAGATTCTCACTGACTGTTAGAGTCTCCCGGGTAAGTTTTAAAGGGAAGTCGCAGCATCAGTGCCTCCCACCCCCAGTCAGTGAGGGTGTGAGGTGCTTGTAGAGGCTCGGGAGGTTCTGACTGTCTTCGTGACTTTGAAGCTTGTGGGGAGCAGCTCTAAACCGGCCCTCGAGTAGCTTCTGCCGCTGGCGCTTCGTTTTGGACCACCGTTTAGGCCACGGGACGTCCTCGCGCTCCGGTGCTGATCCATGGCTGGTTGCGGAAGTGGAGGCCATCCTGGTTGTTTGTACATGTGGCACAGCCCTGTGGGTGCTGCTGGTCTGACTGAGGGTTCGGGGGAGCCCCAGGCATCACTGTGGAGCCTTGCTTTCTGCTTCTGGAATTTGGAGTTGACGTCTCATATGGATGTGGCCTTTAAGAACTGTTTTGAGCTTACCTTTTGTCCAGAGACGTGCAAGGTGCCTTTGATATTGCTGGTTTTATACAGGCTGGCCTCAGAGACATTGTGCATTTGGTTCCAGCACCCTGCAGTAACGTGAACGTAGCATTAACGTGAGTCATGTGAATGTTTTGGTTTCCCAGTGAATAATAAAAACTAGGTTTACACTGTATTATAATCTGTTATGTGTACAATAGCGTTATGTCTAAAAAATGTACATTTTTGTTGTTGTTCAGTCACTGAGTTGTGTCTGACTCTTTGTGACCCCGTGGACTGCAGCTCACTAGGCTTCCCTGTCCATCACCATGTCCCGGAACTTGCTCAAAATCATGTCCATTGACAAAAATGTACATACCTTAATTTAAAAATACTTTATTGCTAAAAGATGCTAACCGTTGTCTGACAACCTAGGGTTAAGAGAAGCCTTCACGTTGCAAAACAAAACCCAGAATATCTGTGAGGTGTGTTAAACGGGGTCTGCCTGTGATGCAGAAAGAACTTAAAATAGGGGAACGGGAGTTTTCAGGCTTAATGAGCCTCAGGAAGTCCTTAGACTTCTGGGGTGAAGAAGTGACTGTTCTACACATAAAGCACCTTTCCTTAGCATGTGGTCTCTGGGTTTCGGGTCTTGTGATTTTTTCCCCTGAGTTCTTCTCAAGTAGCAGGCGTGGTGGACTTGTGCGTTTGCATAATGATGACTTGTGAAGCCTAGAGCCGCCGTCAGACGCGCGTCTGTAGTGCCCATCGTTCAGGTCTCGGGTGCGCTGTGTGAGTGGTCTTGACTGAGTGACTGGATCCTGACTGCCTGGTGAGGGGATGGCTGCCCAGGTCAGTAGCTTGTCCAGGCGTTTCTTCTGATCCTGTCTCTCTGGGGATGTGAGGACCATCAGTCTGCACTGGTGGCGTTCCTGATTCCGTCTGCACTGACAGCTGGGGGTGGTGTGAGAGCCGGCACGGCTCCTGCCCCACGGCCCCTCCCTGCGGCCACCCCGGGGCTGGCGGTGAGTGACAAGGACAGAATTTCTGCAGGGCTAATGACCCAGAGTCTAGGGGGCGATGAAGCAGCGGCGCAGTGGGAACAGGTCTGTCGTCTGCTGCCACTCACCAGGGCCTTTTTTTTCTCTTTGTGATTAGGAGTACGATGAGCCAATCTTGAAACACCTGCAGGATATAAAAGTGAAGTTTTCGGACCCTGGACAGCCTATGGTGAGTGCTGCTTGGTGTCAGAGGGTCAGGGCCCTGAGGGTGATGGGCTGGGAGCCAGCGAGAAACGCGCCCGCTGCTGGGTGCCTCGAGTGCCGCGCCCACTCTCAGTCTCCCGCCTGGCTCAGCAGCGTGTGGGCCGCCTGGTGACTCGGTGGCAGGCGCAGCGGTCGGCCGGGACGCGCTGTGCCGTGCTCTGCTTTCTGAGCCGGTTTGTTTCCTGCGTCCTGTGGGCTGGTGTCAGCCTTCTCTCAGGTGCCCCCCAGGGTTCTGAGGACAGGATGTACATAGAGCGGGTTACAGGGGCGGCGGGCGCATCCTCAGGTACATGCAGTGCTTTAGCAGAGGTCCTCAGGGCTGGGGGAGGCCGGCGCCCTCGGTTTTGAGACTGACTCTGGTGGGTACGATGGAGAGGCGTTCCTTTGCTCCTTGAGCTGTGCTTCCCAGAATTCTTGCTTCTGTGGGCTGCGTGCCAGTGAGTGAGCCTGCCAGCCCCGCTCTCTGCAGCAGTCTCAGCACGAGGCTGCCTGCGCTGGGTCCTCTGAGAGTGCCTGGTGGGGCCCATGCCAGCGCCACAGCAGCTGCAGCGCCACCTGCTGCCCGCCTGCCTGCGGCTCTGCATTTCAGGTCTTGGAGACACGGCGCCTGCGGACCGCAGGGCTTGTCCCCTTTCCTGTCCAGTATGTGGCCTGTGGGGCCGCACACCTGTGTCTGTCCCTTCCCTGCTG
The DNA here is from genome assembly GCF_003369695.1 of Bos indicus x Bos taurus. NCBI lineage: Eukaryota > Metazoa > Chordata > Mammalia > Artiodactyla > Bovidae > Bos > Bos indicus x Bos taurus. The sequence goes on along the minus strand of NC_040104.1, from coordinate 2,517,099 downwards.
GCTCCACCCTGGAAAGATGTTCTGACACCCCTCTGCAGCTGGGGTGGGGGCCCTTCTGGTAGCGAGGGAGCCCCCTCTTTCCCGCCACACCCCACTCATCGCAGGGCCTTCCTCTGTGGCTCTCTTCCAGGTGACACTCTTCCCCCGGGTGGGGCTCGCACCCCTAGAGGCGTCCTGTGGCAGTGAGCTGAGTGCGCTGCGACGACTGAACCCTTGTCCCCTGGGGTGGTGGGGTGTGCATGCATGGTATATGTGTGATTTGATGATTGCTGCCTTCCTCAGCTTCCCAGTGGGTGCTGGAGTGCCTTGCCAGGTGCTCCTTCAGGGCACCTTCCTGACTGCAGGGATTGAACTCGGGTCTCGTGCGCTCCTGCTCCTGCAGGTGGACTTGACCACTGTGCCACCTGGGAGGCTCAGAGTTACACACGCCCCTCCCTCGTGCGTCTCCCTCCCACCCACACCCCCACCTCGTTCTCAACTAGACAGAGGCCTAGGAAAGAAGGAGAAGGAGGAAAATGTGAAGGAAGGAAGTAACACCCTCGGCTTGGAGAGATGACAGGGGAGAGAGAGAAGTGAGTAATTCTGTCCATTCAGCAGTAGGGGGTGATGAAGGACAGCGGAACAGAGCTGTTGGTTAGTCCAGCCCAGTCCCCAGGGTGGCCCGTCCACGCCTGTGGTCACGACCCTCAGCAGTTCTGACGGAAGAGCGTATGCTGCTGGAGCCCATCGTGGAGATGGGTTTCCGGGGGACAGGTCAGGAGAGGCCTGGGGAGGGTCCCACTGACGCTCTCACTGCCTGTAGCTGCCTTCCTGTCTTGTACCAAAAGTTTGACTTCAGTTTTAGGTTCAAAGGATTCAACAACAAAACAAACCTCTTGTTACACACAATTTCAATTTTTTATAGAAGGTTATTTGACTTAATTTAATAAATGGTCATTAAAAGAAAAGAATAGAAACGACAGACAGAAGTGACCGTGCGTGTATCACCAGGTTGGGCCCACAGCCCACACCCAGACTCCAGCAGGCTGGGGTCCTGACTGGGAAGGGGTCCTGGGCGGTGCGTCTGCCCCATGGAAGATCTTCAGATGGGAGTTTGGGGGTTTCCTGTTTACAGTCTCAGGCCACGAACCGATACCGTGATCAGTTTGTGCACAGAAACGTAGCTCTGGTTTCACTTTAGCTTTCGAAATGCTGTTTGTTTCATCTCTAAAATCTATTAGACGTGAGGGGCTGGCCAGGCCTCCCGGGCCTAAGATTCCGGGAACCGTCCCTTCCTTATCTCGGGCGCCACCTGACTTGCTTGTGCTTGCAGGAGATGCGGGTTTGATCCCTGGGTCAGGAAGATCCCCTGGAGGAGGGCATTGCAACCCACTCTGGTATTCTTGCCTGGAGAATCTCATGGACAAGAAGAGCCTGGCGGGCTCCAGTGTGTCGGGTCACAGAGTTGGGCATGACCGCGGTGCATGCTTCTTACCGGCTGTTTGTTTCACCTCTTGCGTCATAAGACTTCTTAGACCCCGAGGGGCTGGCCAGGCCTCTGGGCGCTTAAGAGATTCCAGGACCCACTCCTTTTCTTATCTAGAGTGCCACCTGACTCACTGAGCTCGCGGGCAGGCCTGGAATCCGGGCAGGTCAAGAGCAGGTCAGAGCCCTGCTCCCCGCTTCTGAAGCCTGAACAGGACGGTTCTCTGTTTGTTTCCTTGATACTGCCCTGACTGCGGTGTGGTCTCCCAGAGCCGTGGTGTGTGCTTGTCGGCCTCCCTTCCCTGCTGCCTGGTCTCTGGCCGCCTGTGTCTGCCTCCCAGGCCTTTGTGGCCCTTCTCTTCCTCCTCCCCTTGCTGCTGCTAAGTCACTTCAGTCGTGTCCGACTCTGTGTGACCCCATAGACAGCAGGGATTCTCCAGGCAAGAACACTGGAGTGGGTTGCCATTTCCTTCTCCAATGCATGAAAGCGAAAAGTCAAAGTGAAGTCGCTCAGTCGTGTCCAACCCTCAGCGACCCCATGGACTGCAACCTACCAGGCTCCTCCATCCATGGGATTTTCCAGGCAAAAGTACTGGAGTGGGGTGCCACTGCCTTCTCCACCTCCTCCCCTTAGTTTTCCTAAATTACTTTCCCAGCTGATTGTTGTACCCTTGGAATAAAAATGGGAGGAGCTAACATTTAACTGGTAATGCCTGTGACCCCGGCTGCCTTCTGACTGCTCCTGCAGAGTAATCCTCGGGTGACCCATGGAGAGAGGGGTTTGTGATGCCGTGTCACAGGCGAGGAAGCAGAAGCACAGGGAAGTTGAGTGACTTCCCGGAATCTGACAGCGCCGATGGACAGAGGCCGTCCAGGCCCGGAGTGGGTTCACTGAGCTCTGGGGAAGCAGGGCTGAGGGGAAGGCCTGCACACGCTGCTGCTTCTGGCCAGTGTCCTTCTCAAATAGAACACGTTCCTCAAAACCGGATTATGGAGTCCCAGAGCGTTTCATTTTGTTAACGTTTGGTATCGCCAAATTGCCCTTTGCAGCACACGAGTGCCCTTGTTTCCCAAAATGCAGGCCAGTGCTGTGTTCCTGGGACTTCTTACCCAGAGAGGGGGTATCTCATTTTTTGTCTGTTTTGTCCTGTGGTACACATGTCTTCTTTGTTGCCATCTGATTTGTTCCCACTGCTTTGTACCCCCTCTTGTCTGTTGAGCGCTGTGTGAGTGAAGGGTGAGCGCGTCTGTGGTGGGTCCCAGAAGGCTTCTCTGCCCACGTGGAGTCTTGCGCTTTCACTGTGGGGCTGGGAGGAACTGCTCTGCCTGAGAGGGGCGGAGTGGGGGCTGGGCTGCAGCTGACCTCCCCCTCCAGACCCCCGCCTGCTGTGACCATGGGGCTGGGGTCCTGGGCAGCAGGCCCATGTGCCCACATGTGCACTCAGGCTGGCGGAGGTTTCCCTGGCCTGGCCTGGGCTCTACCTTTGGGCTGGTGGTTTTGCAGTAAAGACATGCTCGTTATGTGAGCACGCCTCCTGAGCTCTTCGGTATTCTGCCTTAGGGAGCGGGGTTCCAGCAGGCACTGTGTGGTTGGTAAAATCTGTCCCCAGTTACCTGTAGATGTTAAGTGGTGTTGACCCTGAGTTTTTTTTCCCAGTCTTTTGTATTAGAGTTCCACTTTGAACCCAATGACTACTTTACCAATCCAGTCCTGACAAAAACGTACAAGATGAAGTCAGAGCCAGACAAGGCCGATCCGTTTTCTTTTGAAGGCCCTGAGATTGTTGACTGTGACGGGTAAGAAAATGCCATTAAGCTTCTTTTTCTGAAACACACGAGATGGTTTTAAAACATCACAAGTAAGGTGGAAGTTAAGAATAAAGCAGGAAGCCTTTATCTGTTTAAAAGCCCAGCAGACAGAGAGGGAAGTCAATGAAAGAGTCTCTCCTTTTGGGGATATGACGGCTGGCGCTGGGAAATGTGTCCTGCGGTTCCCTGGGCCAGCCTGTAGGGTGGTGGCCCAGTTTCCCCAATTGAATGCGGGCCTTGGGATCCTCAGTCTCCCAGAGGGACGCAGAGACCATGAAGCTAGTCGGTCTTCTTGGCAGGGCCCTGCTGAGTGAGTGGCTGGGCGGTGCAGGGCCGCGTGAGCACGCGTGGCCTCGGGACCCAGCGCTCGGTGCTGTGGCCTTTGGAGCACGGAGGAGAGCAGCTTAGAACGTGTCCTCTTGGTTGGTTTGAGACAGTTTGGGAAATCATTTTATTCCTGATTGAAGCAGTTACTTACTGAACCAAGGACTTACCCTGATGCATTTCTCTGTGTGAGTGAGTATACAGAGCTTGATTAAAATTCTGCTGGACTCAGATGGCCAGAATGCTTTAGAAAGATTGTTGCCCAGGCCCAGGCCACCGAGTGAGGAGCCTTCCTCTCCGCACTCTCTCTGTTGGCCAGGGTGACTCAGAGGTCAGCCCCACCGAGGCCCGCTCAGCACCCCGGAAGCCAGATGTCCTTCACCAGCCATCGGTCTTGGCAGCAGCCGGTGTGCTTTCCCCATCTAGTCCCGCTCACTTAGTTGCTGAGACCTTGTGCCTGAGCGGTGGCTTCCTGTGCACTGTGGGGTCTGTAAAGGGGCAGCGGTGACAAGCTGCTGCCCAGGCGCGGTCATGGGAAGGACCTGGCGGGACCCTGCAGAGTGTCTGCGGGGCCGCCGTGCGGCCTCCTGCGCCTGCGGCCTCTGCCTCCTCGAGGCGTGCCCAGTGCCCACTGGCAGGTGCTGGCGTCCGGTTCCCGGTGAAGCGCCGGGCTGGGGCCTGCTTGCCAGGCACACGGTGGTGACGGTCTTACCCCTGTAGGTGCACCATTGACTGGAAGAAAGGAAAGAACGTGACTGTCAAAACCATCAAGAAGAAGCAGAAACATAAGGGCCGAGGCACCGTCAGAACAATCACCAAGCAAGTCCCCAACGATTCCTTTTTCAACTTCTTCAGCCCACTGAGAGGTGAGCAGGCGGGGTTGTGGCTCCAGTACAGGTGTGAATGGATTGCCAGTGACCGTCAGGGTGTCCCCCGGTCCTCTGGCGAGGACGGTGCTATGAGTTGCCCTGCAGCTGCGGCTGTCCTGGGGGGTCCATGGGTACCCGTCCTGGCAGGCGGGGCCCACGGGAGCTCTGACACGCGCACAGCTTGTAGACCGTCCACCCCCCCTCAGACTGGGGCGCGGAGCGGCGCTTGGGCCTTAGGTGGGTGACAAACGTGGGCGTAGGGCAGAGGCGGGGCCGGGCGGCGGGCCTGTCCTCCCCCAGCTCTGAGCCCGAGACGGGACTCGGGGGGCCGAGAGCACGGCCGCACGCCGTCTTCACGTGACTTCCTCCTCCCGAGGATTCGACAGCCAGGCCTGCCGGCCGTGCTGGAGTACGGATGTGAGGGGAGAACACTTTATTTTCTGTGAACAGGAGCCAGTGTGGAACGGCAGCCCCGCTCCAGGTGATGGCGGCCCTTCGGGCTGTTTGTAGAGGCCGCCCGGTGGCGTCACTGGGCTCTGACCCCAAGCCGAGGGGCAGGCTGCCTGTCCCCACCCGGGGCCTTGTTTTTCACTGTTGTGGCTGTTGTCTCGGTTTGTTCTTGAGCCTGAAAGGTCCCAGGGTGTGTCAGTTTAGGGGATAAGATCAGCTGTAAACATGAGTCTCAAATTTCCTTGTTTGGAAAGATCCCTTTCAGAGCCTCACTTGGGAATGCTGGAGGTTTCCTGTGTGAACTCACCATGAAGAAGAGGGGCTTTGAATCCTAAATTCACTGAGCTTGTTGGACTTCCAGATAATTAATAGCAATTAAGATGACATTAAGTGGACTTGAGGATTTGGGGGCAGTTTAGCGGGGTTCAGAAACTATTCTGATATGGTGGTTCCGTTGCTCAGTCGTGTCCAGCTCTTTTCAACCCCGTGGACCGTAGCACGCCAGGCTTCCCTGTCCTTCCCCATCTCCCCACGCTCACTCAGACTCAGGCCCATCGCGTCGGCGACGCCTCTGACCGCCCCACCCCTGTCGCCCCTTCCCTCCTGCCGTTGAGTCGGCGACGCCTCCGACCGCCCCACCCCTGTCGCCCCTTCCCTCCTGCCGTTGAGTCGGCGACGCCTCTGACCGTCCCACCCCTGTCGCCCCTTCCCTCCTGCCTTGTGTTGTGGTTGCACAAGTCTGAAGGTGTCAGAGGTCACTAAGTCGTGTATTTGAAGTGGCTGAGTTTTAGGGTGTGTCACTGTTGTGAAACAATATTAAGTGATCCACTCTATGAAAATGAGTAGAGGGTGACGGTGGGGGAAGGATGGTGGCGTGGTCGAGGGAAAAACTAAGATCAGTAAAAGGCCTTTTCGGATGTAGGAAACCCCCTCTGCTGGTCCAGCGCCCCCGTGGTCTCAGTGCAGGACGGCCCAGCAGTCGGGCAGCAAGCCCTTGTGACTGCTGCCCCAAGGCCAGAGTCCCAGAACCTGCATTTCGCTTGCATGTGAGGCTGGGGGCCACCCTGGGGGTGGGGCTCACACCCCACCGGGACAGACCTCACAGCGGTGGGGCGCCGGGGAGGTGGGGGACAGTGCGTGCCCAGCAGAGGTGACTCACGCACCGCGTGCACATCGCTGGGCCCTGCTGAGCACGGGTTCAGGCCCGCTCCTCTGTCACGCTCAGCTCTGTGCTGGGCTGTCCTGGCGTTTGGCGCTGGAGGCTCCATGGCTCAGCTTCAGTGCGGGGTGTGGGGCGCTGCCAAGGGCAGCGTCAGTGCTGGCACCCCGCCCACCCGGAGCCGTCCCGGGAGGGGCGGTCAGCACTGTCCCCTCCCTCCTCCTTTGCAAGCAAACAGAAGTAGAGCCCCAGCCTAGCTGAGGTGTAGCGCCTCAGTGCCATGAGGACTTCCAGGGACTTAGAGTTTCCTGTTTTCTGTTGACTCATCACACGGAGTTACACGAGGTGAAGCGCCGCCCGAAGCACAGATGCACTGAGACCCGCAGTCTGGCTCCCCGTGCACCGTTCCACCCACGACACTTTAACCCTCTGCCAGTTCTCTTCTGAAAGTGGCCTTCTCCAGCTGGGCCTGGGGGCTGGGAGACCCTGGGCAGCTTCAGTCTGCGGTGGGAGGAGAGCAGGTGGGGGCATCCCGCTTTGGCAGTTTCTGGTATACCATGCTGCTTATCTGTCAGCCGAGCGTCCAGGGGGCTTTAGAAAGGTGGGTTATCTGTGTAATCAGATGTTTTCTTTTTTCTAGCATCAGGGGATGGAGAATCACTGGTAAGATTTGCATTGTTACTAAGAATCTATTCTGCTGTTAAGGCCTATCTCCTGACTAGTTCGCTGCTTCCTTTTTAACCCATTCCTGCTCCCCTAAAAACCAGGGGTGAACCTGTATCCATTGCACCGCGGTGTGGGACAGGGGTGTGCTCTGTGGGTGGGCTTCAGGGGCAGCCGTGTCCTTCAGCCTGCACCCAGCACTTACCTGCCTCTCCTGCAGTATGGCAGCGCCAGCGCCCGGCACCTTTAAACTAGGTCCCAGGCAGTGGGGTGGGGTCTGGTGAGAGAATGTGACTTTACCCCGTGGAAACAGGTAAGCACTGAGCTTCCCCACCCAGGATGAAGACTCCGAGTTCACGTTAGCCTCCGACTTTGAGATCGGACACTTCTTCCGTGAGCGGATCGTGCCACGCGCCGTGCTCTACTTCACGGGGGAGGCCATCGAGGATGATGACAACGTAGGTGGTCTGGGGGCGGGTGGCCTGGGGGGCCCTGCAGGGGGGCGGTGCTCTCTGGAGCCTGGGGCAGAAGGCATGGCCCAGTGCCCGAGTCAGCCTGTGCAGTGACGCCTTTCAGGCTGTCCTCTCCAGACCCACAGCTCACTGCTGCATGCGAGGTGTGTGGCTGGGGTGACCTCCAGACGTGGGGACTGTCACTCAGCGCCATGTGGGGACTCTCAGAGCCGAGTCGTGCTGGCATGTGCGTGTTGACTCCAGAGAGAGAACCCCACGCTCCACAGGAGGACGGCCCCCTGGGCCAGCCCCTTCCGTTCGGCCTGGAGGACTTGGCCTCTCACAGGCAGAGCTTGGGAGCGGGGCCCCTGAGCCCGCCTGGCCAGCTGTCCCTGAGCCGTCACCCGAGACCATTGTCCGTCGTGACCACGGCCCGGGTGCCGCCAGCCTTCTTGCTGTGTGGAGGGGAGGTGTGCGTCCTGTAGTGTTGCTGGGAGCGGCTTAGTTTCCGTTTACTCCCTCGTGTTGAGCACTCGGAGGGGTCCTCTCTGGTGAGGTCTGTGGGGGCTCCTGGCCGAGCAGCGGAAGCTGGGCGGGCCTGCGCTGCTCAGCACCCTCCTGTGTGCTGCAGGCCCCGGGGCGGCGAGCGTGGGCCAGCTCGGGTGTGCGGCTGCATCGCCTGAGACCAGTGGGCTTCTTAGGTGCAGTCTGCCCCAGGAGCACGGACACGCCCAGCATGGCGTATCCAGGGGTCAGGAAAGCGCCCGGGTCATTGCTCAAGGATCAGCTTAGGAGACGCAGGTTGTACAGATTCTGATCCGATGCCGTCCAGTAGCACCTTCTGCAGCGAGGGCACCGTCCTGCACTCTGTCCACTGTGGCAGGGCTGGCACTGCATGACACTGGACGATGTGAGATACGGCCGTTGGCAGCTGAGGAGCCAGAGGATTGGATTTATCTAATCTGGCCAAGAAAGATCTAGTGGCTGCACACTGGAAACGCCCTCCAGACGAGGGTCCACAGGCCTTCTCGTGATCACATACCTACCACTGTAAACACCTAACGATGCCGCGTGTGTGTTTATTTACTCACAGTACACGCCAGGCAGCTCCTCCTGGTGACGTCTGTGTCTGTTTTCACTAGTGATGCCATCGGCCACACCGCAGGTTCACGGTGTGGTCCAGGGGCTCACTCGGCCTGCAGGCCTGGAGCCCCAGCTCTGCAGGTGCCCGCGTGTACGCTGGGGCTGATGTAACCACTCCAGCTACTCTTCAGGCTCCTGATCGAGGAAGCGCAGGGTGTGGGGACAGGCGTGCGAGCCCCCGTGTCAGACCTGCTCAGAGCAGCGCAGGGGCTGGGCGTCATATCGGGGTGGCGTGCACGCAGGCGTTCGGGCTTGGGCTTCCACGTGCTCGGAGCCTTGGCTCTGCCAGAATTTGAGGTGGCTGCACAGAGCTCTCAGAGGTCGGTCCAGGGTGAGGCGGTGCCTGTGGAGCCTCAGGAAACCAGCATGTGAGCGTGTGCAAGGCTGGTTCCTGTGGGACGGGCCGCCCACACTGTCAGAGGCTGCTCAGGACATGGGTTAGGAAGGAGCGCGCGACGTCCCCATCCTGCTGCTGCTCAGGCCAAGGGGATGTGCAGACCAGGCCCATGCTGCGCTCTGCCGAGTGCCTTTGAGCTGTTGATGAGGACTTTGGGAGGGGGGCTCCAGGAAGAAAGACCGTGAGAGAAAGCCTGCTCCATCTGCGGGTGCCTTGTCGATGCAGCCAACGGGAATGAGGTTCATGTAGTTTTGTTTGCTTCTGGGAGCAGCCTGATATCTGGGACTCGGCCGGGAGCCTGACCAGCAGTGTCCTTGGACACATGAGAGGTTGGGTCCAGACGTTCATTCAGCCACAGTGTTGGAGTTTCTCCTGGCGTACTTTAAACACCAGGTTTTATTACATTCCTAGGTACAGATGAACGATTTCCCCTTGTCTGAGATGTAGGGTGACACTGAGAGTCCTGTGTGTAATAAACCATGCGGCTGGTTGACTTAGATCAGCCTGGTTCCCGGTTGGACACGGCGCAGCCCACGCTGACCGGCTCCTGGGCCCCAGCCCCACCCATAGTCTTTGTTTGGGGCGGTTTTCAGATACCTGGTGTCCCACGAACATGGCAGGACACGGCAGGAAGCTGGCTTCTGCTCGGAGGCTGGGCCACTGTGGGCACGGGGCAGGCGCTGTGTCTGGGTCAGGCTGCCACTGTGCTTTGTAAAAACCTGTTTCCTTCCCTTGCAGTTTGAAGAAGGTGAGGAAGGAGAAGAGGAGGTAAGAGCTGGCTCACGTGAGACGCTGTTCCCCGAGGTCGTCCTCGGCCCTGTCTCCTGAGTGGACAGGGGCTGTGGGGTCTAACTGGCCACGATACCCTTGTCTTGTGGGGACCTGCCCTGGAGGCCCTCGGCCCTGGCGAGCGCTCGCTACGATGCGCAGATGGGTGGCAGTGTCGAGTCGGACCCTGCAGTTGGCTGATGAAAGTGCGTCTTACAAAATAACCATCGATCAGACCAATCCACTTGGTCAGCAGTGTGTTTACTTCAGGGTCATCTGTGAGAAAAGTGGCCAAAGGAGGGATTTGGTTGAGTGTGGGTGATCGTGATTGTAGCCAGTTTCCTTGTGAATCAGAGGAGTCCTGTCTGCTCAGCGCGTTGTCTCTCCTTTTGATGCAGGAGCTAGAAGGAGACGAGGAAGCGGAAGACGACGATGATGCCGAGATTAACCCCAAGGTGAGTTGTCGGGAATCCCCACACCTGTGTCTGCTGTACTGCTGAACTTTTAAAACACATTCCTAGCTTTGAGCCGGGCTGTTATGAACATGTGCCTGTCATTCTCTAATTAAAAAAGTTAAAATTGTACCAGAAATATACTCGGATGACGAGCTGTTTGGATACCTGATAAACAATTTGAGTGTTAAATGGCTTTCCAGCTCTTTCTCAATCTGTGTCTTATTTATGTAAACTTATTCTGGAGAGCAGCTTTATGTTCTTTATCTTTATGGTGTAGTTGGCAGCGTGAATAAACTTTTTTGTTTTGTGTTTGTTTTTGGAAAAAGTACAGAGATAGGGTTTGGTTTGTCTTGATGACTAGAATAGAGGAGCAGCAGGCATAACTTTACAGTTGTAACTGTACTGAGACTAGTGAGGAGATACGTCTCAATAGCTTAGATAATTTGAAATAAACCAGGAAGCTTTGCAAAAACCAACAAAGAAGCACCTGATGGGGATGAGTGGCAGTCCCAGTGATTTACATGTAGTTAGGTTTCACCTGCCGTCTCAGATGAGCTTACATCAAGGAGCTTGCCCCTTGGCGCGTATTTTAAACACAGAGCTGTGTTGCTGCTGCTCTGAAGCTGCACTGAGAGCTCTCTTGCGTGCTCATAGGAAAGCTATGGCTCACCTGCCCCTTAGGACTAAGGGTGTCACAGCCGTCAGAAGACTAGCTGTGCTCGGCGCTGTGGGTTCTAAGGAGACGTGGTTGTCTGTCTCCCCAGCTCGGGCCTGAGGCTGGCCATGGGTAACCGGGTCTGAGTGTTCCGTGGCACCAGCTGTGTCTACGGATGCACGCTCACAGTGGTGCTTCCTTCTGGGGAAGGGTGTGAGTGCGTTGACCACCTCAGCGTACCATGCAGGTACTGCTCTGGGCACGGACTCGGACACGTTCATCTTCTCTAAGCCAGCCTGTCCCTTTCATGGTGGAACCGTGCACACCAGGGCCCCAAGTGCCTTGCCCTTCGCCGTCAGGTGAGGAGCCGTGCCCTGCCTGCGCCCAGGTGTATGTGCCTGGCTGCTCTGCAGCCCTCAGGGGCTGAGGCACACGTTCACAGTGGGATTCCAGGCCAGAGGCAGACGGCTCCAGCGGCTGCCTCCGACTCCAGGGCCCGCCTGCCGCCCGTCCCGCACGGCACTGAGGCTGCTCACTCCTCCTGTCCTGTCGTCTCCCGTCGTCGTCGTCCGCCTCTTCTCTCCATGGCCAGGCCTCCTGTCCTGTCTCATGTCTGGGCCTTCTAGAAGAGCAGCCTCACCTGGTGACCACAGAAGGAGGGGATGGCTAGCACTAACCATGAGGGCTTGGGTGTGTTTTGCTGGTCGGGGGCGGGCGAGAGGGACCGGGGCTCGTGGTGTGCGGGGCCCCTGTCAGCCTCGCCGCAGGGTCCGGTCTGGTCCTCTGGGGCCGTGAGGGGACGGCGCTGTTCCTGCGGTGCTCCTCTTCAGAGGACTCTCAGGTCAGTCTGCCACGAGCAGAGGGCAGTACGGAAGAGGGGCTGTTTGGGCATTACAGGTGCAGGTCTGCGTGTGAGGTTTCCCGTCGTAGGGTTGATACTGTGCAGCCCTTTGGTACCGTGGGAAATTGTGGCTCTTTCCTCCTGTTTAATCTTGTGCATTTCATTTTCTCTCATGCTGATGGTTCCTTTCAATTTTTTTCCCCATTTAGGTGTAATTTTTGTCTGTTAATCATTCATGCGTTTCTAGGTAAGGTGGAATTCCATTCATTCATACCTTCCAAACTTGTGGTCTGTGTTTTGTAACAATGCCACGTTGTGACGGGTAGCGTGTCCAGGGCCGCTTGGTGTGTGCGGGGCTGGACAGGGCTTTCCAAGAGCGGGTGTCTGCTGTGTGCACTTTGAAAACCAGCCGACAGAAGCCACGTCGGGCTCCTGCTGGCGGAGCCCAGGGTTTGTTGCCAACCAGGTAGTGGCAATGTCACTGGTGTGACGCCTCTGTTGACAGCGGGGCTGCCCCCCTTCCCAACCCTCCCACCCCCCGCTCCCCACCCCGAGTGAGAGGCTGGACCAGGATGCCCAGGCCCCCCAGCAGGGCCAGCCTGCTGCCCACTGTGACCCGCCCCCCACATCGTGTGTCTGCTGCCCGTTCATTCTGCTTAAGTTCAGGTGTTGTGCAGACCGGCGGGGAGTAAAGGGTGGACGTTAATGTGCCAAAATGTTCTGTCTTGGGAGCTGCTGGCGCCAGCATCCCGTGGGTGTTGCTGAATGCTGCGGAGGTTGCCGAGGCGTGTGCGGCTCGACTAAGAACCAGCTCCAGACTGAGGCCGTCCGCCCCGTCCCCTGCGGGGTCCCCTGCTCGTGGCTCTGCCCGTGTCACGAGTCCCCCTCATGGACGCTGCTGTTGGCTCCTGTGGGAAAGGGAGGGAGGTGCGAACAGGAGACCCGTGTGAAGCCGGGGTGGCAGTGTCGGCATCCAGGCGGGAGCAGGGCTCCCCAGCCTGTGCTCGTGTGGGGGGCTCCCGGAAGAGCAGGGCTGTGTCTGCACCTCCGAGCTGGAGAGGGCATCTGTCTGCACCCTGTCCCTTCGCTCTGGCGGGCTGGCTTTCTCAGGAAACCGAGGCAGGCAGGCGGACGGGGTACAGAAGCTTGTGGTGGGCGGCGTGCACGCCCACCCGGGGCTGTCTGAGGGGTTAGGGCGGTCGTGTCGGGTCCTGTCTCCTTGCGCTTGGCCCCCGCTGCCCATGTTGTCCAAGGGATGGCACCGGGCCTGTTAGGCCCGAAGCCCCTCTGCTCCCCGCGCCTAGCCAGTGAAGCGGGCCGTCCGTGAGCAGCCCAGCGTGTCCTCTGGCAGAACCAGTCACGCTGTTGAGCGTTTCTCTCCAGGTCCGGAGCCCCTGTGGAAGAGGCCGCCCCCAGGACTGGGCCACCAGCACTGAGGCTAGGGCGGGTTGGTGGGGGCCTGCCCTCTTGGGCAGTTGCAATCTGTGAAGGGCTTTCTCCTAAATGCCCCCAGCTGGCAGGGTGTTGGTCCTTTCATCCCTTGATGACCAGGCTTCTGACAGCTCGTAATGTGAGGGCGGGAGTTCCTGCAGGTTGTTTTGGGCTCACAGGCCAGAACCTGGTGTCTTGTTGACAGTTCACTCTCGGGACTGCAGGGCTCTGTGTCAGTGCTCCAGCCTGGAAGTTGCGTCTGTGTGGACACTGGCCCAGGGTGGGGCTGTGTTTGGGGGAGGCAGCGTGCCGCAGGCAGCCCAGCTCCCCCGCCCGGTGAGCTCCCCTCCGCCTCCCCCACCGCCACCCCCACTGCCAGTCCTGGCCTGGGGACAACCAGTTCCCTCCAGTGTCTGCAGCCCCCGAGGTGAACAGTTGGTGATGCACGCTCGTGGCAGAGAAGGTGTTGCCCCGGAGACGGTGCGCTGAGTTGCATGCTGCTCCGTGTGACACAGCATCCTGTCTGTCCTCTGCGTCCATTTCCCTGGAGGAGGGTGGTGCCATGTCCTGGTCCTGAGTCTCCTGCCCGGGCCCACCTCCTCAGCCTCAGCTCTCCAGCCTGGAGATACACGCCTCCCTTTGTCCCCAGACGGCTGCACGCCGCTGCCCCAGGCCGGAGCACCTCTGCACACCCAGTGAGTCTGGAACCAGCCTCTGAGCCCCGTGGCCACGTGTCCGGGCTGCCTCCAGGCCCCCTTTGAGATGACAGTTTGAATTAGGTCTCTTCCAAGTAGAACTTCTCGTCGGGGTGCTCGCTCTGGGCCCAGGCTCCGGGTGTATTCCTGGGGAGTGTGTGATGCGGTGCTGTTAGCCCAGTGCTGGGCGGGCCCGAGGCCAGGCGTGGAGCGAGCGTCCCGCTTGGCCCTGTGCTCACGCACTCAGCCTGGGGCCCGCGCTCCCTGTTTTGTCTCTGTGCATCTTTTACACGTGGGCTCTTCGTCCCACACGTGTGCTGAGGATTAACAAGCCGGGCACCATCCCACAGGTGCCCGGCCTGTTAATCCTCAGCATTGGTTGTATTATCCCAGATGTTTCTTTTAAACTGTGTGATGCTAGTTTTTCTTAGACTCTGAGACATGCCAGGTTATATTCAGAGTAATTTGTCATCTTCCCAGCCAGAAATCGTGGGTTCTTGTTGAGTAAATCATTGGCTCAGAAGTATTAGTAAAATCGTTGTCTGTGTCTGAGGCTCTGGTGATCTCCACACAAAATTCATGGGGTTGCTGAACAGGTTGAGACGCTGTGAGCTGTTCTCCGTTAGACTGTAGTCAAGTGAGTCTGCTCTGGGGAGGGTCTCCCCTCCTCCTCTTCTGGAAGGCTCGCGTGCCGGCTGCGGGGCTCCTGGGAGGGTTGGGCTTTGTCTGTGGAGCTCTTAGTGGCCCCTCGTCCACTGTCATGGCCTTGTCCCCATCAGTAAGCGGAGCTCTGAGGCCTGGGCTTGGGGGCAGGTGTGTTCCAGGCAGGGCCCTGACGCCTGGTCCATCCGCGCTGTCCCAGAGCCGGGGCCTTCCAGCTGGGGACGGGGTGCTGCTCTGTTTAATTACTCTGTGCCACTGAAGGACCTCCCCTCACCCTGAGATCCTCCTGCTGACAGTTAGGATGTCTTTAAACAAGAAAAGGCAGCCCCACTGCGCCCTTGTTTATGGGAAGTTAGCTTATTTTTTTTGTTACTATTTTCAAAGTGTATGTTAGCAACCAGTTTTTTAGTAAGAGCAAGTGACGTATTGAGTCTTTGTTGTCGTTGTTGGATGGAGACGCCTGCTGATGGGTGGCCCGGTTCTCTACAGTCTCGTTTTCTCTCGTTGACAGAAGGAGCCCAGCCAGCCCTCGGAGTGCAAGCAGCAGTGAGGCGGCCGCGTGGACAGCGTCACGCCTGACTCGTTTTCAAGTGCATGGTTTTCACTTAACTTCTCCTTTTACTTTATTATTTTGCTTAACCTGTACAGCGGCAGCTCAGACGCATTTCAGAGATAGGAGGTTTAATTCCAGCACCCTCTACGGCCTCGGGCACAGCTCAGTGGACTCCCCCAGCCCGGCCTTGGGGAGGGCCCTGCAGATCGCATTGGGGATCCCTGGACGCCAGGGGCACGTGTCCAGGGGTGTGGTTCCAGGGCATCTAGGACTCGCTCACCCTTCCGCCATCGGACAGGATGCGTTTTGTCTGAAGACGCCCACGCGCTGTCGCCAGTCCCGGCAGCGCCAGCGGGGGTAGGCGCCCTTCTCACCCTGCTCCTTCTTTAGTTCTATTTTCCTCAGGACTGACCCTGAGGCTCCTGCTTTTGTGGTTCATCTCGTATTTATTTACCTTTCACGCTGGGGACGGCTGGGGGCGTGCTCTCTCGCTTGTCCTCCAAGTTTCCGAGACCCTGTGGGGACCAGACACCCGGTGCCCTGAGCCGGAGGTGCTGGTCAGGCTGCAGACCCCGCGGAAGAAGCTGCTCCTTCAGGACACGCGGACCGTGCTTGGCCTTGGGGACGGGGGTGGGGCTGTGGGCAGAACCGGGGTTTGCCAGGCTTCGCGGGGAGGGGCTCCGGCCGGCAAGCACAGCTTTCCTCCGTAGTGCCACACGTCTTGCTTTCTCGTAGCTCCCATTTCTTGGCCCCACACTCATTTTGTCTTAAAAGCCTTGGGTTTCGAGCGACCTGTCCTTGGTGGCGTGTGGGTTTTGAGTGTGTGACCTCTGGCCCGGGGAGTTCAGGCTGTGGCCAGGCTGTAGAGTGCTCAGCCTTACTTAACATTTGTAACTGAATACAGTGTTTTCAATTTGTACAGAATAGTTAGAATATTCTATTAAAGTTGTGAACCATGGACCCAGCGCGTGTGTGTCTTCCTTGGGGGGCCGCGGCGGGCGGGGCTGCAGGACGCCGCTCTCTGGGGCGCTGCGTGGGGGCAGGTCCAGGGCTTCCGGACTCCTGGGGTGTGTGTTCCTGAGGCGCGCTTCCCTGTCGATGGGTTGGGGTCCCCGGCTCCGAACCCAGCAAAGAGTCGTTTCTGAGCATTTGCAGGTTTGCACCCTCTAGGTTGGAAGGTTCCAGAAGGGACGCTTCCTGAGAGAGGGCCGTGTGCCGTCGGTCTTCTCGCCGCTGCTTTCCCGGGGTTTCCTCCCGCCCCCTTCTCAAGAGCAGGAGCTCGTCCCAGAAAAGACGCTTCCGGCGTGAGGGCCGCGTCTCGTCAGGCCCTTCTGGTTTCCGGTGTTTGCTCCACCCCCTTCCCAGAAGCACCTGCTCCCCACGTCTCTTGCTCCAGCCCCACAGCTGGGACTCTGCCGGTGGCGAGGTCGCGGCGCCCGGAGAGGGAGGAGGCGCCAGGGCAGGCAGGCAGGTGGCTGGCCGCCTCCCGTCCACACAGGCGTCCAGCTCACCCGATGCCCGCCTGCCTCCGGGGCTGGCGCCTCATGAGAGCGGCCAGAAAGGGGAGGGCACTGGTGGCCATGAGGGAGCGTGGGAGGCACAGAGCATGGCTGAGGGGTGAACCTGCGTTCCGGGACGACTGTAGAGCTGGAAGGTCTTGACTGAAGTGTCTGCGGCCGAGCCTCAGACCCCCCAGCAGTGGAGGGGGGGCCCCTGCCCGTGCCCGCCCCAGAGGCCATCAAGGAGAGGCTGCCTTGTTCCCACCCACACGTAGCCAGTACCTCATCCTTGGGGAGTGCGCGAGGCCCCCACACCCCCGCCCTGTCCCCTCAGGAGCGCCCACTCGAGGGTGGTGGTGCAGGGCACTGCCCGGGGGGGCTGCAGGAGGCGAGCAGACGGCATGGCGCTGGGGGCACCTTATCTCGCTGCCCCTGGTCCCTCTCCCACTGTCCTCACCAGTGGGAGATGGACCCGAGTTCACATCCGAAGCAGCAGTTCCACCCTGAGGGTGGAAGCATGCTAGGCGAGTTAGGCGAGCAGCTGCTCTTCCGCACGTTGGTGGGCACTGGTGAGCGTCTGGCAGGTTGGTGTGACGAGAGCCAGAGAAGATGGTTAGGTTCTCTGCCCAGCACCTTGTAGGCTTCAGGAGAGGAGGTGCATGTCACCTGGGTGCGAGTCTGTGGACATGGTTCTCGGTTTGAGATGGCCACAGGGTGGGGCGGCCCCTCACTCACCCCCAGGAGACAGGAGGGGTCGAGTCCCCTCCCTTGGCGAACTCCTGGCCACGATGGACCAAGGCACCTCCTTG